>NC_137348.1:28246960-29712471 GCF_965287045.1 Carcharhinus amblyrhynchos
TTTCCAGGAAACTATCTTGACAATAAAAGTGGAAATGTAGAAAACATTGACAACTTTAGGGCAGAGTCTGTAGCAAGAAATAATAATGATTAGATTGTCATTGAAGCTAAAGCTGCATTTTGACAGATGTCATAATGGGATTAAAAGTGGATTCTCAGTTATTGTAAGGAATTGGGTCCCTGATCAATATCACAAATTGCTGGGTAATTGTGAGCCTCAAATCACGTTATTTATTGAAACACATGAATAATGAGGCAGTTTAAGCAGCAAAACTTTCCTTTATTACTGCTGCTAGTAAGGCTGGTTGGTTCCATGAACAGCTGAACAGTCAAGCTTCCAATTTTACTCTCCTGAAAGCTGCCAGAGATCTGCTGAAAGCCAGAACTGTTTCTCGTTTCTCGCCGTGACACCGTAGCTACATGGACAGATTTTACGACCAAGTTCAGCTGACCAGTTTAAAGTTGCTAGCTCTGTTGAGTTTGACTTAGTGGAATCTTAAGACTGGATAAGAGAGATCAATGTCTGTTTTCTATAACACTTATCTGTGTAGCTGGGAAGCTATGATGTACTTGACACAGTATTTTTGGTTATTCCTTTTGAGTCTACAACAGGGCTGGTGGCTGAATTTGCTGGCAGGTATTCGCGAACTAGTACATTGGTTGATGGATTAGCAGTTACTGTTTTATGGCCAAATCAATAGCGAGTGGAAATAAAAACGAAAAACTGGCAGCACTGATTCTTGATCTATCAACTTAAATGAAATTTCCATAAAATTACTTTGAAACAGTAACACAGAAACAGGCATAGTGGTGTCATTCCTCAAAAAGCAGTAACCTTAAAGTCATGTTTCCATGTCCATGAACCACCTCCTTCACTCACCTATCTGACTGATTAAAAGTTGGCAACATTTGAGGCAATTTGAGATGGGCAATAAACGCTGGAAACCTGCATCCTATGAATGATTAAAAATATAGCTACAGGGGGGCAATTCTCCCAGCCAGCACAGCAGGCCAAGAGACGTGAGCAGAGGCAGGTGAGCCGACTCCCATCTGGGAGCCACGCCTTCCACGAGTCTCCAGTTGCCAGATTTCCGGCATTGACAGCTCCCCGCCGGAAATCATTGAGGAGATGAGGGGGTCCCACTGCCACTCTGCACTTGGGATCAGTGACAGAGGGTGGATGGACAGAGATCAGGGGCCTTGGGGGTGTGGGGAGGATCGGGGCTGGCCTTCTGGACATGGGGGGGTGGGGGGGGGCGCTGAGTTTGGAGGAGCAGCGTTGCGGGATTGCTGTGCTGCCCAGCAATCAAGCTGGTCAGTAAGTGGGAGGCTGGCAGTGTGGGCCGGCGATCTCAGCGCTGACTGGTCGGTGCATGCGCAGTGACCCGCTCAGCGCTATGCTGTCGGCCTCTCCAGCAGGAATGGCCCTGCCTCCAAGTTTTTATCGTGATTGACGCTAGGGCACTCTTTGATACACAATGTCAGGAAGATTCATTTTGAAAATCCCAATTTTGAAAAAACAAGCCAGATTTACTCAATTTTTTTACATGAATTCAGCAGTTAAAATTTTTTTGGGAGAATCCTGATCATGGTCTTTAACTACTAACTCTGAATTCCACAGCCTCACAACCATCAGCAAAATAAGCTTCTGCTGCATTCGACTATTCTCTTCCATGTAACCATAAATCTGTGTTTCCTTGTTATAGACTCTAAAATCATGGAAACAGTTTTTCTCTCTATTCTGTCCCATTCACTGTAATTATCAATGTCGTGAATGAAAAATGCATTACGCTAATGTAAAAAGCTTACTTGTTGTAACTGAAGAGGTTTTTGAAACTTAAATATACTTCAGTTCTTAGATTTATAATGGTGGTCCTTCACACCTAAGAAATGTTCATTGTTAAATTTTTGTCTGTGATTCTAGAATTAGCATTAAAAGAATTCCGGAAACTAACTAATGCTTTTATTTTCAATATGTTTAACTTCACACTTCCTATCAGAAAGTTAATGTTCACACACATAATCAATTTGCATTTGCATACTGACAGTCTTATGCATTCAGCTTTTGCCATTTTCACAAGCCTGTGCTGTGAATTAGGTAACCTTAATTAGTGAGCTGTTTGACATAATATTCCACAAGATTTTGGTGCTGCTTCCTTTCTTTTATCAAGTCAGCAATGTTTTCGACTAAAGAAAAGTATGCCATATGAAAAGCATTGTGAGCAAATAATTAGATATTGTGTTCAGCAGTGCAGAGTATCATGGATCACTGAAATACTAATTAAGCTCTTCGGAACTGATAGGAATTGGCTTTGACTAAACTTATATAAACTTAATTTGCATTCAGCTTAAGTTTATTTATTCATGTCACAAGTAGACTTACATTAGTACTGCAATGAAGCCACTGCGAATTCACTTAGTTGCCAAACTCAGGCATCTGGCTACATTGAGGGAGAATTTGGCATAGCCAATGCACCTAACCAGCGCATCTTTCGGACTGTGGAAGGAAATTGGAGCGCTTGGAAGAAACCCACGCAGACATGGAGACTCCGCACAGACAGTGACCCAAGCTGGGAATCGAACCCAGGTCCCTGGTGCTGTGAGGCAGCAATGCTAATCACTGTAGTGCCGACATGCTTTTAAGTGGGTTTAATTTCTATGAGTCCTAATAGTGGAGTGTTACTTTGAAAACCACAGCATTAAAAAAAAAGCATTAATTTTGTACTTCTACCTTTTAAAGCCACCAAACAAAGATCCAAAGGAAGAAGGTGTAAATAGTCTAGAATGTGGGAAAAAGCCACCACCTCCTCCATCACCACAACCAACACCACAACAGCAACTGATACTACCTCAGAATCAGAACAGTACTGCCACTAGCAAACCACAGTCAGGTAATAAGAAAAACTGAACTGGAGCGCAGTAAGTTTTTATTTGGTTGTGCACTCATCTATATCAGAGCTTCACATAAAATAATTAACAACAAATATTCAAGTGCGATAGTAACTCGATAAAATTTCCTGGCTACATAGAAAAATTATGCCATGACGGAAATGTTAATTTTTAAAATAGTTAGAAATGACATTTTATGTTTAATATTGATATTGATTTAAAAACTGATTAGCACAGTTTGAAGCACATATTCAGAGAGTGCAATAAAGACATTTCCAATTTGAGTGTATAACTACATGCATTTATAATTGATAAAGCAGTACATAAACATGAATGACAGTCATGACTTACATTGCAAAGCAGCATTTCTTATTTTATTAAATGTTCAAAATAATTAAAACTTTGACAGTGGCTAGGAAGAAGAAGAGAAAAATGGGAACTTATAGCCTGGCTCCTAAGAAGAAGACCAAACTGCTAAAACAGCGCACCGTACTTGAAATGTTTCAGAACATGTCACAGTCTGCATCTGGCATGCAGGTGGGTCAAGAAAGTGTAAGCCTACTGTATAGGAATTTTTTCCCCCATTTCTGCTATGGGGAAATGTGTTACAGTATTTAAGCACAAGTTTATCTTACTCCCAAAATTCTTTTGTACCACTGTCTTGATTTGATATTATTAGTAATTTGAGATAAATTCCAGCATACTTTTTGAATGATGAATATATTGATGCTTTTGACAAGTCAGCATTAGTATTGGGAGAAGCTCTGCTACAGTTTGTGCACCTTCTGAACCTGAGGAGAGTTTATATTTTACTTATCTGTATTAGGTGCTGTGCTCTGAATTAGCTAAAAGATTGAAAGTTATATTTGATGACCCAAATCACAGGTTTGTCTTAAGTTTTAAATTTTAACTACTTTATATGGGAACTTGTGTTTAGTAAAGTATAATAGAATGAACGTGGTCTGAAAATTGCTTACAAAATAAAAATTGCAAATTGTGAGCAAAATAATTATTATTCCGCCATGTCGATACAAAATTTTATGGTCTTGACATTTTCTTGCTTAATTTACTTTTGGGACAAATGCCTCCATTTGATACAAAACATTAATTCAAGAAATGTCAGTCATCAATGAAACTTGGACAAGTTGGAAATATCCATAAAAATTAATGAAAAATATAATTACATAGGAATTATAGTGACTCTTAAAAGAGTCACTATCTCAGTGCATTTACTTCTCTCGGAAATGTAAGTAAAACTGAGCAAGAGTAAAACCATCGCCTACCTTAGCTCATGAGTGTAGCATCCAAACTTAGCTTTGGAATGACTTCTCTTGTCATAGAGTATCCTTGGTCTTCTGAAGGTTGCTAATCATGGCAGTCCACGTGTGTCTATCTCCAGTAGTCTTCATGATACAATGATATCACAACCACGGCAAGTAGAAGAGGCAGCTCTCAAGAACTACTTCAGCCAATACGGGGACTAAACCCATGCAAGCGGCATTATTATTCATACCATGTAACCAACTGAGCTAACTGGTTGTACATAGTATTCATTATTCTTGCAAAAACAAAGAAACAAGTTTTCCTACATAACCAGTGCTTACCTCCTTGGATCATACTTTCACTAATGTCACAAGATAGAGCCAGATGAATATTCCTCAAGGTAGTAGAACTACATATTTCCTTTCTCAACCCCCACCCCCTCAATGCCTGTGGTCTCATCCCAGATGAATAAGGGGCAATTTCCACAGACTTTTTGTAAGAATTAGAAATCACCACTTCTTCATATCCTCCAAATACATGACAATTTCTCCTCAATTATGAGAATGACACAGGTGAAAAGGAAAACACATTCTTTTTCAGTGATCACATGAATTGGTCCAGTTGGAAAAATTGGTCCAGATTATTCAATTTATTAACTTTGATAATAAGCATGGCACCGTTGGTTCAATTACAGTTAACCCTGGTATAAAATTGCTGATAAGCAAATTTTAACCTCTGTGACACAGTAAGAAGTCTGACAACACCAGGTTTAAGTCCAACCGATTTATTTGATAGTAAATTCACAAGCTTTTGAGGTTCCCCTCTTCGTCAGGTGAATGAAGAGTTCTGGCCTCAGACAGAGCATATAAAGCACAGACAGTTTACAGATTACTGTTTAGAATGCGAATTCTAATCAACTGCCCTACTACAGTGTAGTAGGGCAGTTGATACACTAGAGGGTGTTGTGTTGGAAGGGTGCACAGTGAAGAGGGTAAGGATGCTGGTGTGGGTGACTGGAGAAATCATGAAAAGCTGATTCTGTTCTTTTTAAAAGCAGCCTGAGGCATAAGTAACTCATCTAAATGGCAAATGCAGTGGCTTGAAATCACTTGAGCAATGTGAAGTGGATATACTTTTAATATATGTGGCAAAAATGAATCCTAATCATGATTGAAAATGTTAACAAACTGCACTGTGAAAAGCTGGATTTCAAAATCTATAGCATGAAACTGAGGCAAAGCCAACTCTTGAATCTATAATGTTACATAAGAGATATTGAGTGAAGATGAAGGGAGAGGCCAAAGTCTGTAACAGAAGGCATGAGGTAGAAAAGAATAAATGAGAATACATGATAGATCACAACATAAGTAGGCAATGCCAAGTTTGGGTATTAGAATGTAAAAAAAAATTCCAGGTATGTGCAACATTTTTGACTGCATTATGCATTTGAAATGTCCTGATTTTTACCTCTTTCTTCTGTATTATAGGAACAGAAAGATTCCTCTAATGGTGTCACTCAGAACATAAATGGAGAGAATGCTGACATATCTCAAGATATGGAGTCTGAGGAGGATGAAGAGGAAGATGATGAGGAGGAAGAAGAAGAGGAAGAAAAATACAGCGTTGCAGACCGTCCAGATTCAGAGTTATCTACGGACTTTGGGGGAACTGACAGCATTCGCAAAATGGAAATTTCTAAGAAAGTATGTATTTGTTGATGCTTACCAGTTAATTTCTATATCGATAGGCATGGTACAACACGGAAGAACTGTATCTCCAGTGCATTACCACTCACTGTGTAAAATAAAGTTCTTCCTTGTGTTTCTTGCCTGAAACTTTAAATCCCATCAGCTAATGGGCACAGCCTTTCTTTTAGTGTCTTGTCTAAGCCTATCATAATCTTTCATACACCACTATTACATCCCCCTTTAAACTCCTCTGCACTTAGGAGACAACTTCTCCAAATTAACTATGTAGATGAAACTTCCCATCCCTAAAGCCATTCTCCTCTGCGCCCTTTCGATGATCTTTACATTCTTTTACTGTTGTGATGACCAGGGTTGGGCATATGACTCTAGTTGTGGCCTAACCAGTGTATATAAGTTTAGCATAACTTCTCTACTTTTGTCTCAGTACTTATTTATTCAGCCTGAAACTTTGGGATTAAGTATTGTTGCTATAACATGTTTACGTGTGCACACACATACAAACATTTGTGTATAATTGTAGTTACTACATTTGGAGGCAGCTTATAGATAGACTCTTGGGTTTTTCAGCGATGGAAAAATATGAGTAGTTATGCCTGAAATACTACTTCTACAGTTCTAGCTACAGCAACATTGTGGGCCTGTCATCATGAGAGGCAATGCAGAGATCATCAGCCAGGCTGATACTTACTTTTGAACGGTCATCTTATGTTTTGTGATGGACTCTTCCAAAAATTCCTGATATTTCTATTTTTATCCATGATGTATTTATCAAATGGGTTAGCTTCTGGCCCTTGTATTATTCAATTAAAATGAACTTTCAGTTCCCTTGTTTCTTGCTGCAGTAGTTCAATCAGATTTTTAAACTACTTTCTCTGAAAATCTTTGGTAAAATAATTCTGGACTTGAAATTTGCAGCCAGATTTTAAAATGACAAGTCATCATGGCTGCAAACTGAGAAATAGTTTCCTTCTCAGCCCTTTTTTTTAAATTACAGAATGAATTCCTGACCTCAGTTGTAGAGAGTTGATTCACTAAGTTGAGGCTGAAAGTGGAAATGTGAGATGAATTAAAATGTTCTTCCTTGGATGTGATCCAATACCTGTGAACGGTCACTTCTTGCCTCTCCCGAATAGAAAGTGCTATTTTTAAAATCTATATACTCTTCTGTTTTGTAAATGCAAGATATTTGGCAAGAGATTTCAATTCCCTTCTAGTAATATCCATATAATTGTTCATGCCTCAAAATCCTTTTGCAGGTTTGTATCAGAAGCAAATGTTCTATTTTGTGCTAAAATATACCTAGTCTAGTTTAGATGTATAAATGCCGCTTGATTTTTCACGTTTTAATTGTGCAATATTGTGACAGTTTTTGGTTCTTTCAAAAAAAAGCTCACTATTTATTTGGTGGGTTATCTGTGTTTTTTTTAATGAACATTGTTTTTGTTGTTGTGCTTTATCGTATTAGTAGATTATCACAGTTTACTGCGGAATTTTAATTTTTTTCTCTATACAGGCTGACTTGCAGCCGGAAGAATATGATCCTGAGGAGGATCAAGACTCTGACCTGGAGGAAGATGATGATGACTTTGAATCTGATGTGGTGAGCCATTTGTTCTGGAGTTGCAGTTGCTCAAAGTATTTTCCTTTGATTCCATGCCTCAGACCACTTTCATAAGTGAGCTTTTATTTCCTAAAACTTGCAGCATATCTTTATCTACTCATCACGACAGTCATTTCTACAACCCAACACAAAAACTCTTGATTTGAATTTCCTAGTTCATATTGTGTACATGCATGTTTCCTCCATTTGCATCAGATGACAATAGAGTTAGACACTTTTAGTAAACAATGGCTTAGGCTGTGAACTGCTAAGCAGATTTATTAAGTAGCAAATAAATTAACAAACACAATGATTCTGAGTAATTATACATTCCTTGAATGTTAATCTTATTTGGCTTTTTGTTCTCTGTTCTCCATGGAATAATTTCTTAGCCTTTCTCACTTTCTTTTGGCTTCAGATGGAGCATTCAATTTGAACAAGACAAATTGAGAGAGAATTTTCAAGAGGACTAGTGCAAATAAAATATATATGAAGCAAAAAATTGTGTCTCAGTATCAAAAGAACTCTCAGTTCAACACAGATAGATGTTAGCAGTGAATAGTTTACCCCCTTAAACACAGGCCCAGACACAATGGGCTGAGTGTTAACTTAACAATATGGGTAGGTTTGGGTCCTGTGGTTGTGTGGAGGTTGTTGCTGGCAGTTGCTGTGGTGTGAGTAAAGTATCTTTAATGGTTGTCATGCTTGTAATTCTGACAATTTTGTTAAGTCACTTGTGCAATTATGTTACTGTATAGTTAAATTTGGATCATAAGATGTTAAATCCACTGAGTAACCGTGCACTGACAGAGCTCAAGACACTGAGACAAAGCACTTGAACAAATATTGCTTGCTATATATTTTTAATCTGTTCTTTGCATGTAGGTGACATTAGTAATACTGCATTTATTGCCCATTTCTACTACCCTGAGTATACAATTTGGAGTTGAGACAATTGAAATTTGTTTCAGTACTTCAGTAAACATTTACACCGATTATGTTGGAATGGCCTGCTCTTTTGATTTATTGTCATATGTATTAACATAAGTGAAAAGTATCATTTCTTACGTGCTATACAGATAAAGCATACTGTTCATAGAGAAGGAGATGAGAGAGTGCAGAATGTAGTGTTACAGTCATAGCTAGGGTGTAGAGAAAGATCAGTTTAATGCAAGGGAGGTCCATTCAAAAGTCTGATGGCAGCAGGGAAGAAGTTGTTTTTGTGTTGGTTGGTATGTGACCTCAGACTTTTGTATCTTTTTCCTGATGGAAGAAGGTGGAAGAGAGAACGTTTGGGGTGCATGGGGCTCTTAATTATGTTGGCTGCTTTGATGAGGCAGCAGGAAGTGTAGACAGAGTCAGTGGATGGGAGACTGGTTTGCATGATGGATTGGGCTACATTCATGACCTTTTGTAGTTCCTTACGATCTTGGGCAGAGCAGGAGCCATATCCGGCTGTGATACAACCAGAAATAATGCTTTCTATGGTGCACCTGTAAAAGTTGGTGAGAGTGAAATGTCAAATTTCCTTAATATTCTGAGAAAGTAGAGGCGTTGGTGGGCTTTCTTAACTATAGTATTGGCATGGGGGGATCAGGGCAGGTTGTTGGTGATCTGGATACCTCAAAACTTGAAGCTCTTGACCCTTTCTACTTCATGCCCATTGATGTAGACAGGGGCAAATACTCCTTTACACTTCCTGAAGTCGATGACAATCTCCTTTGTTTTGTTGATATTGAGGGAGAGATTATTGTAGCTGCACCAGTTCTCCAGATTTTCTGTCTCATTCCTGTACTCTGTCTCGTCATTGTTTGAGATCCAACCTACTACAGTGATGTTGTCAGCAAACTTGAAAATTGAATTGGAGGGGAATTTGGCCACACAGTCAAAGGTGTATAAGGAGTATAGTAGGGGGCTGAGAACATAGCCTTGTGGGGCACTGGTATTGAGGATGAGGATGGAGGTGTTGTTACCTATCCTTACTGGTTGTGGTCTGTGAGTTAGGAAGTTCAGGATCCAGCCACAGAGGAAGGTGCCAAGGCCCAGGCCGTGGAGTTTGGAGATGAGTTTTGTGGGAATAATGGTGTTGAAGGTTGAGCTGTAGTCAATAAATAGGAGTCTAACATAGGTGTCCCTGTTATCTAGGTGTTCCAGGGTTGAGTGCAGGGCCAGGGAGATGGTGTCTGCAGTGGACCTGTTGCGGCGATAGGCAAACTGTAGTGGATTCAGGTAGGCCAGGAGTTTGGAATTGATTCATGTCATGCCTTTCGAAGCAATTCATAATGACGGATATCAGAGCCACCGGCCGATAGTCATTAAGGCACGCTGCTTGGTTTTCCTTTGGTATCGGGATGATGGTTGCCTTCTGAAGCAGACTGTTGTAAAGAGCGGCGTCTGTAAAGTTAGTAAATTTCTGTGTTGTAAAGAGAGGAATCATTCAATGGAATCTATAAGTGGGTGGTAACCAGAGAGCCTTCATCTTAGAGTGTGATGGTCAATTTGATTGGCAACTTAACTGATCCCTCCATGAAGACAGTGTGGTGTGTCAAACTGTTGGGTCCATATTCCATTAAGAAATAAGAAACGAGGAAGGGTGTGGTCTGGGGCAGCTTTGCTTGATTCAGCAATGATGCCAGGCTCAAATAGTGTCTTCAAGTTAGGGATAACCAGTTTGAGAAATTTCAAATATAACTATATAAAATAAAAAGAGAAAATGCTGGATAAATTCAGCTGGCTGAGCAGCTTATGCAGAGGGAGAAGCAGAGTTAAGGTTTCAAGTCCACGTGACTATTTCAGAGTGTGCACCTCGCCTGTGGAGTTACGGTGTGCAATATATATGGAATGCTCTAAAGTTGAAGTTCAAGGGAATTTAATGTAATCTATTTGTTCATTTATCGTTTGCAAAATAAATCAGTCTGTTAACATATAATTGGACGTTTAACTGAAGTGCCTTTCCTGAG
Source organism: Carcharhinus amblyrhynchos (assembly GCF_965287045.1). NCBI lineage: Eukaryota > Metazoa > Chordata > Chondrichthyes > Carcharhiniformes > Carcharhinidae > Carcharhinus > Carcharhinus amblyrhynchos. Next base: position 28,257,381 of record NC_137348.1, read on the forward strand.
ATTAGAGAAATGCATTTGGTGGCTTGATCATTTAGTAAGGAATTTTATTGTCATGATTCCCAGGTCGTGCTGCTGTATGATTAGTTGTTGAACAAGGGTTCACAGGGTTATGAGATCTGTTTGTGTAGAACATAAGAACATAAGAAATAGGAGCAGGAGTAGGCCGTCTAGCCCTTCGAGCCTGCCCCGCCATTCAATAAGATCATGGCTGATCTGTCGCTGCTCAGTTCCACTTTCCCGCCCTCTCCCCATAACCCTTAATCCCCTCTCTTATCAAAAACCCATCAACCCGTGTCTTAAAAATATTTAGCGAGGCAGCCTCCACCACTTCAACGGGCAGAGAATTCCAGAGATTCACCACCCTTTGAGTGAAGAAGTTCCTCCTCAACTCCGTTCTAAACCGCCTCCCCTTTTATCTTGAGGCTGTGCCCCCTAGTCCTACTGTCTTTTTTGAGCGGGAAGAGTCTCTCCACCTCTATCCTATCCATCCCATTCATCATCTTATACGTCTCAATGAGATCTCCCCTCATTCTTCTAAACTCTAACAAGTACAAGCCCAGTTTATTCAGCCTCTCCTCATAGCTCAACCCCCTCAACTCCGGTATCAGCCTAGTAAACCTCCTCTGCACTCCCTCCAAGGCCAAAATATCTTTGCGCAGGTGCGGCGCCCAAAACTGCACACAGTACTCCAGCTGCGGCCTCACCAATGCCCTATACAGCTGCAGCAAGACCTCCCTACTTTTATATTCAATCCCCCTCGCTATGAAGGCCAGCATCCCATTCGCCTTCCTGACCACCTGCTGCACCTGCAAGCTGGGTTTTTGCGACTCATGCACAAGGACCCCGAGGTCCCTCTGCACCGTCGCCTGCTGCAGTTTTTCGCCCCGTAAGTAATAGTCCTTCCTACCATTCTTCCTACCAAAGTGGACCACCTCACACTTGCCAACATTAAATTCCATTTGCCATTTCCTGGCCCATTCGCCCAGCCTATCTAGATCCTTCTGCAGACTCTCCACACCCTCCGCACAATTTGCTGTTCCCCCAATCTTGGTGTCATCAGCAAATTTCGACACCCTACACTCGGTTCCCTCCTCCAGATCATCTATATAAATGGTAAAAAGCTGAGGCCCCAGCACCGACCCCTGGGGCACTCCACTAGTCACCATCCGCCAATCCGAATGGCACCCGTTGACCCCCACTCTTTGACAACCAATCCTCTATCCACGCTAACACCCTACCCCCAACTCCATGTCCCTCGACCTTCTGCAATAACCTCTTGTGAGGTACTTTGTCAAACGCCTTCTGAAAATCTAGAAAGACCACATCCACCGGCTCTCCTCTATCCACCGCCCTAGACACATCCTCATAGAACTCCAGTAAATTTGTCAGACACGACTTCCCTTTAATGAAACCGTGCTGCGTCTGCTCTATCAAGCAATTCCCTTCAAGGTGCCTCGCAATTTCCTCCTTAATGACAGATTCTAACATTTTACCTACCACAGACGTTAAACTAACCGGCCTATAATTCCCCGCCTTTTGCCTGGCACCCTTCTTAAACAACAGCGTAACATTAGCCGTTTTCCAATCATCCGGCACTTCCCCGGAATCCAGCGACGTCTGGAAAATAACCACCAAGGCATCCACTATCACCTCCGCCATTTCTTTCAGAACCCTCGGATGCATTCCATCCGGTCCTGGGGACTTGTCCACAATCAGCCCCTCCAGTCTGTCGAGCACCGCCTCTCTAGTAACAGTAATGTCATTAAGACCCTCCAGTCCTACCACCTTTCCATCGCTAACACCTGGCAAATTATTCACGTCCTCCTCCGTGAAGACAGAAACAAAAAAGTTATTTGATACCTTAGCCATATCCTCATCCCCTACCACTAGGTCCCCTTTCTCATCCTCTAAAGGACCAACATTCACCCTAGCCAGCCTCTTCCTTTTTATATATTTATAAAAACTCTTGCTATCCTTTTTTATATTAAGCGCTAGCCCAGCTTCATAGTTTCTCCTACCCTTCTTTATCAACTTCTTTGTCAATCTTTGTTGACATTTAAACCTCTCCCAATCCTCTTCTCGCCCACTACTCTTAGCTACTCTAAATTCCTCCGCTTTTAATTTAACACTTTCCTTCACCTCCTTCGTTATCCACGGCTTATTACCTCTCCTCCTACTATCCTTTTTGACCATCGGAATAAATTTCCGCTGAGCACCAAGAAAGATCTCCTTAAAGATCCTCCACTGCTCCTCAACAGACCCTCCCTCCAACGCGCTCCCCCAGTCCACATTCGCCAATTCTTCTCTCATCCTCCCGTACTCCCCTCTATTCAAACAGAGGACGCGTGTCCGGGAACCCACTTTCTCCTCCTCCATCTGCACCAGAAACTCCACCATACAATGATCACTCTCCCCAAGAGGATCCTTCACCACAAGGTCCCTAATTCTACCCGCCTCATTACATAGCACCAGATCCAAGATAGCTCGCTCCCTCGTCGGCTCCAACACACACTGTTCGAGGAAACTATCCCGGCAGCATTCCAAGAACTCTTCCTCGAGCCCCCCGCGTCCAACATGGGTCGACCAATTAATATGCAGATTGAAATCCCCCATAACTACGGCCGTCCCATTCCTGCACGCCGCACTTATTTGCGCGTTAACAGCCCACCCCACCTCCAGATCATTATTCGGGGGCCTATAGATGACACCCACCAGCGTCTTCCTCCCTTTGCTGTTCCTAATCTCCACCCACAACGATTCCACGTTCTGCTCCTTGGCTCCAATATCATCCCTTGCTACCACCGTGATGCTATCCTTAATCAGCAGAGCTACGCCCCCCCCTTTTCCCTCCTGCCTATCCTTCCTAAACACTTGATAGCCCTGTACATTCAGCTCCCAGTCCCTGTCACCCTGCAGCCACGTCTCTGTAATGGCCACCAGATCGTATCCATTTGTGTCGATCTGCGCCACCAGCTCATCCACTTTATTCCGAATGCTTCGTGCATTCAGATAAAGCGCTTTCATCCCAGCCTTCACCTGGACCCTATTTGCCGTAACGCCACCAACCATACTCATGCCCCCTACTCCCTCTATTATTGGGACATCCTCGGCCTCTTCCCTTACCTGTACCCTCTCCTTAACTTTAGACCTCATAACGTCACCTACCCTCGCGTACCCCCCCCCCCAAATTAGTTTAAAGCCTTGTCTACAGTACTCTTTACTCGATTCGCCAGCACTCTGGTCCCAGCACGGTTCAGACCAACCCCATCCCACCCGAACAGGTCCCACCTACCCCAATACTGGTGCCAATGCCCCATAAATTCAAACCCATTCCTCCCACACCAATCCCTGAGCCACCCATTCACTTCCTTAATCCTGTCAACCCTACGCCCGTCTGCACTCGGTTCAGGCAGTAGCCCAGAGATAACCACCTTGTCGGTTCTACTTTTTAATTTCATTCCCAGCTTCTCATACTCCCTCCCCAGATCCTCAGTTCACATTTTGCCTACGTCGTTGGCACCTACATGTACCACAACGACCGGATTCTCACCCTCCCACTCCTGGTTCCTCTGCAGCCCAGCTGCGACATCCCGTACCCGAGCACCAGGCAGACAACACACCCTTCTGTGCACTTTGTCATTGTGACAAAGGACAGTGTCAGTACCCTTCACCCCACTATCCCCAATCACTACTACGTTCCTTTTCCCCCTCTCTTTGCCTATGTCCTGCTGCATCACTGTAGCGTGTGCAGTTTGCTCACCAACCTCACCTGCCTCGTTCTCGTCCAGCCTGGAAGCAAGAACCTCAAACCTGTTATGCAGATTAAGAGGCTGAGGCCTCCGCTCCTCACCCCTCTTCCTCCTCCCAGCAGCCCCCTCTTGTCCCTGACCCTTAGAGTTAGCCAGTCTAGGGGGGGTGGATGTCACTTGCACCCCATTGACAATGGCACCCTCTCTCCCCCTGATGAGCCTCAGTGTCTGTAGCTCAGAGGCCAGCTCATTTACCCTGAGCTGGAGCTCCTCCAGCAACCTGCACTTACTACAGACATGGTCACTGGGAAGGACCCTGGGGTCCACCAGTTCCCACATCATACAGAAACCACACATCACATGCCCCTCTATTATTCACTGTAGTAGAATATCCAGTTCAAGCATGTAATTTGTAACTTTTTATGTGGTTCCGAATTATGTTCATTCACAAGAATTTTTCTGTAACAAACGTAGTGAAATTAAGTTGTTGTAAGAATATACAGTTGCACCTCTAATACTTGACCTTCATGTGTTGTATATTGTCTTTGTGGTGAAAAAGTTTTATTGGGAACATAGGTTACAAATTTACTAACTTCAATGCATTTACAATATTTTAGTTTCTTTCTATTTGGACTTGTAATTCTCTGTTGATATTTTAAAAAGTAACAAAAACATAAATGTGATTGTTTATAATATAATCCTGTTTTTGTTGATATGACTGAAGCTATTTCAGCCTATTGTGCAAAATGAAAAGTCTGGCATTAGAATAATTTACTGCAGCAAATAATGTTATGCACCTTTTTTTTGACTGCTCAGAGTTCAGAGTCTAGTTTGAAAAGGAAATGGAAGAAAAAAGGGAAGAATGACAGCCCATGGATAAAACCAACCAGAAAACGAAGACGAAAAAGCCGGCCCAAAAGTAATGATAGAGGTAACAGAAATAAATATTATATGAATAACAGAAGTAGGGTGGTAACTGTTGCATGCTATTTTTGATGCAAAGCAAGTTGACACTTGGTTTTACCTGGTGCTGTTGGGTTAAAATGAAAATTACCTTGCTTTCTGAATTTTTGTCATTTCAAGTGGCAACCTTTGTGGTTAAATCCTATACTATTTGAAATTAGAATTCAGTTTCAGTTCCCCATTGAAAGTAAACAGGAGTGTTGTGAGGTTCAATGGCAAAGTGTCAATAACCCCATGCTGTATCTATTCAATACATTGATTATAGATGTTTTTCTTGTCTTGACAAGCGTTTTGCCAGTGGTTTCATTGCTGGCTTAGGATGGTGGAAGTAGAGGATAATTAAGTCCTTACATGGATTTTGACAATTTAATAGGAGTTCAAATTCACAATGATCTTGAGGTGCATTTCATTCCAAGGTTCTTTCAGTAGTATGGTGCTGATGGCTAGTTTTAGATAATTGTAATTTTAGCTGCCTACGGGCACAGCAATTAGCACTGTTGTCTCACAGCTTTATAGACCCAGGTCAATTCTGGCCCTGGGTCACTGTGTATGGAGCTTACATGTTCGTCCTGTGTCTTTGTGAGTTTCCTCTGGGTACTCTGGTTTCCTCTCACTGTCCAAAGATGTGCAATTAAGTGGATTGGTTATGCTAAATTGCCTCTTGGTGCCCAAGATATGTAATGTGGATTAACTGGATAAATGTTTGGAGGTTACTAGTATACGGGGGGGGGCCTGGGTCTGGGTAAAATGCTCTGCCAGAGAGTCGGTGAAGACCTGATGGGCCAAACGGCCGCCTTCTGCACTATAGGGATACTATGATACCTAGTAAACTTTTGCATTGACGTAGATCAATTTCAGGTTTATACTGATACCAAATTAACTTGCAATTGGCGTCGTTTAATTAAAGTGTTCATCTGCCTTTCCTATGGTTTGAGCAACTTGGTGCTCAACATTTGGTGGCTTGTTCTGGATCACAGTTCATGAAACAAGGGATTTCATTGTCATGCTTCCCAGGTCGTACAGTTGTCAGGCTAGTTGTTGGACAAGGGTTGTTGTTGGACAAGGGTTCACAAGGGTTGTAAAGTTTGTTTGTGTGAAAAACCATTGATGCTTAACCATGTGAGAATATCATGCAATTTGTAACTGCAGTTTTATATTGTTCCAAGGGCTGAGTTCATACACAAGATTTTTTCTGTAACAAATGTGAAATTAAGCTGTTGTAAGAATATATAGTTGTATCGTTAATACTCTGATGTTACTTGGGTCTTATGTGGTCTTTGTGGTGAAAATGTTTTATTGGGAGCTGTTTGCAAATTTACTAATTTCAGTGGATTAAGTCACTGGTCTGTTTTCCTGGCGTACCAAAGAGGCACAAGACCATCTCTCATAAATTCTCCCTCAGTCCCTGGTTTTTGCACTGGATGTAGCACAGCTCCAGAGCAGTGCAAAGTTGATTTTATAAAATGCTGAGGTAATGTTTTGAGCTTTTTTCAGAAGCCTTGCGGGAAATGACATTACTGGCTGATCTCTTGTGACATTAAAAAAAAAGCCAGTTGAAGATATGGACTTGATTCATGCTTCATGCATTACCAGCAGTGAGGCACAGTGATACGTTTGTGATCTGTACCCACAGAAAGGTACAGCGAGAGCGTAAATAAAACTTAAAAACTTGAGAAGGTGGCTCACCATCATCATACTTTCTCAAGAGTTAAGAATAAGTAACGAATGTTGGCCTCGACAGCAATGCCCATGTTCCAAAAAAGAATTTCAGAAAGGATATTGAGACGACAATGGTATACTATATACCCCATGGTTATTCATAAATTAGCTTATTTTTCTATGATTCTGAAAGTTGGCTTTTATTTACTATTGGCTGACATCAGAAAGCTCACATTATAATTATTGTTGGTTTGTTTCTGTTTTGATACTGTGTTTGATATAATGTAAAGAAAAGATGTTACTGGGACTGGGATTTTTTTCCCTGGAGCATAGGAGGCTTAGGGGTGATCTTATAGAGGTCTAAAAGATAATGAGGGGCATAGACAAAGTAGAAGTCAATATCTTTTTCCAGAAGTAGGGGAGTCTAAAACTAGAGGGCATAGGTTTAAGGTGAGAGAGAAGAGATACAAAAGAGTCCAGAGGGACAGTTTTTTCACACAGTGGGTTGATTGTCTGGAACGAACTGCCAGAGACAATAGTAAAGGTGGGTACAATTTTGTCTTTTTAAAAGTGTTTAGACAATTACATGGGCAAGATTGGTGTAGAGGGATATGGGCCAAATGCGGGCAATTACGACAAGCTTAGTGGTAAAAACTTGGCAACGTGAACAAGTTGGGCCAAAGGGCCTGTTTCCATGCTGTAAACCTCTGACTCTGTGAAGTTTATAGATTTTATGTACACAGAATTAAATGATAATTTGGAAAATTCTCCCCATCATTCTGTCCACCGAATTGCTGCCTTCCTATTTATTGGATTCACTTGTCACTAAGGTCTACACTTGAGAATCCTGCCTGTTTTATTAAGGGAAGGGTTAGCTTTCACAGATTGTGCTAACTGCACTGTATATAGCTGTATACATGTAGTCGGTGATGGGAGAACCATGTGTCAGCTGCATTCTTCTAACATAACATTGCTAATAGAATATCCCAAAAAATATTGAAATTCAAAAAAAACAAGCAGTAAATGGTAGACAATAATCTTCAATTCCAGCCCTCATGGAAAAAGTTAAGAATTCAGTGATCTGCGTGCTTAGAGAGAACAAACCCTCCAAGTGAGAAAGTGTTTAAAGGCTTTTATATTTGTAATAAAACTTAGATATTTCAGAATCAGTCTTCAAATTCTGTTGTTGTATGGTTAAAGTGTTTTTATGAACATCTGAGTGTAAATCTTTTTACGCAGGTGCTGAAATAGAGACTCAAGCTCTGACAGATAATAATGAATATACCGAGATGCCCCTTAGCTCACTGAACCTGCCTGCAGGTGGCCTATTCTCGCAGTCTACAGGTAAAGTTGCTTTATCAGTTTGAAAGTTTTTTGTTGTTAAGAACATGTTTCCAGATATACAGCTAGAATATTTTAAAAAATTACTGTGAAAGAACATTTGGGAAAGTATACACTTTGGAGATTTGTTCAGTTGAATTTTGTATGATTTATGTGACTGCTTTCAACCACTCTTATTTTTATGATTTTCATACTAAAAAAGGGTTGAAATGAGCTGTTTGAAAATTGTAATTCAATGTAGGTATTTCCCAAAGCTCAGACTCAATGGAACTGGACAAGCTACAGGAGTTACCTCTTTGTAGCTGTCGGATGGAAACACCAAAAAGCCGAGAGATTGTTAAACTGGGTAACAATAAATGTATGGCCACTGAGAATATAGATGAAGAGGTAAGAAACGCTTGGCACAAGTTTGAGAAAGCAATTGTTTATGTTGGTTGTTGGATTGTTACGATTCTCATAATGTCTGAACTACATTTAAATTTTATGTTTTGACTATGTATCAAACTAATCTACCTCGCATATAAGGTTGAAATTGCATTGAAAATTATAGAATGAAACAATTTTTAAAAGAAGTTAAACGTGCCCTCCTGAAAGAATAAGCATACTCCATTTAGGATGATGTGTGTTAATTTCTTGAAGAGTTATCAAATTGAAGGATACTGCTTCCAGGAGTTTTAATATTAACTTGGTCATATTTTTGGAGATTTGCTGTTTAGATTCAATGTAAGGAAATGTCAGTAACTATTACCAGAACATACATGTGCAACATATAGTGCCATATTTTTAATATTAATGTATCCTTCTGTTGTGATGACTTATCTTTGGTTTTCTTGGCAAGCATTTGCTGTGACTTGTGGATTATAAGTCCTCTGCATGTGTAGGCTATGTAAACACTTAAATACATCATAAATGCAATAGGTTCGAAGACAATTTGGTGTTTTTTCAATCAGCTCCATGTACCTGTCTTCTGTTTACATCAAAGCTTGTCCATCTAAATAGTTTGATCGAGATATGCTAACTTTAAACGTAGTATTCACATCAAAGTTGGAAATCTCATAAGTGGAGGTATTTTAATGTAATATTTGTTGCCTAATAAAAGCTTAATTTAACTTGTGCATTGCTTTACACAATCCAATATCTTGTGCCAGAACTCAGACAGCCAGAATGGAGTATTGGAGCCTAGTCTCTATTCACTTACAAGCTTTTATTTAGCGGGAAATGTTGTATACAGTGCATTTCCAACATAAAGTCCATTTTCAGCCTGCTCATGTAGACATATAAGCCCCTATTTAATAACCATTACTTGAACACAGGCGGTATGGTGGCACAGTGGTTAGCACTGCTGCCTCACAGCGCCAGATTCCTGGGTTTGATTCCTGATTTGAGTCACTGTCTGTGCGGACTTTGCACATTCTCACTGTAGTCTGCATGGGTTTCCTCCAGGTGCACCGGTTTCCTCCCACAGACCATGGATGCGCGGGTAAGGTGGTTTGGCCATGTTAAAGTGCCCTTTATTGTCAGGGGGACTAGTTCGGGTAAATACATAGGGTTATGGGGATAAGGTCTGGGTTGGATTGTGGTCATTGCAGACCTGATGAGCTGAATGGCCTTCTCCTCCACTGTATGATTCTATGCAATGTAGAACATCCAACCGATATACCGTAAAGACTCTGGGATTCTACATTGTGCAATAGAATTTAAGGAGCACAATTGAAGAATAATTGAGGGAAAATTTCCTTTGCTCTTAATTAGGATTTCTGTTTTGTTACTTCTAGCACGTGGAGAAAATCTTGCTTCACTGTACTTTTAAATGATCAATTCATTAACGCCTTTCATAGGACTAAGTGTTTGGCTGATGAAATGACTCTCGTTTCTGGTTTGTAATATACTTTAGCTCATTGAGCAGAGTAAGAAATAAATAAGCAGGTAACTTGTATTTATATGGCACCTTTCATAATCTCTCAAAGTCCTAAGGTGCTGTATAGATAATAAGGTACATTAAAAGTATAGTCTCTATTGTAACATAATTGTTATGACACAGCAAGTTTCCAAAAATACCAGTGTGATAAACAGTTAATGAAATTGGTTGAGGGATAGAATCGTAGGAGGAACCCACTGGCCCTTTGAGGCTGCCTCGTTCCTGTCTTCTCCCCATATCCTTTGATCCACTTCACACCAAGTGCTATATTTAACTTCTTCTTGAAAACATGCAATGTTTTGGCCCCAACTACTTTCTGTAGTAGTGAATTCCACAGGCTGACTATTCTCTGGGTGAATAAATTTTTCCCCATGTGACCCCTGGTTCTGGACACCCCCACCATTGGGAACATCCTTTTTGCACCTGCCCTGTTTAGTCCTGTTAGAATTTTCCAAGTTTCTATGAAATTTCCCCTCTTTGTTTCTGCAAATAAGCTGGCCCCGGGCACTGGAAACGTTCCCAGCTTCCCACAAGGAGCATGCTATGGCTTGGAGCTCTTCTGTCATGACTTACCCCTTTTAGATTAAACCTTTGGAAGATGCTTGATATCAGATTATATCCAATTCTTGAGGGCACTTCATTTCTGGACCTCGTTACTACCAAATATACTCTTACAAACTGCAAACTGAAACCATAAGTGATAAAAGTATTAAATGCTTACCTGGCCTTTTTCACTGCTTACCAATTAGCTCTGTCCCTTTTGTCCTCTAGTACTGCAGCAGACCATTCTCTGAAGACTTAAAAGTTAGAAAAAGAGGAGAAAAACAAGAACACCTCTTTTGCCCCATATCCAAATTCCCACTAGCTCCAATTTCCTGATACTTACACTCACTCCGGCTGAGTGTTCTCTCCCACTGTTTGTGTGCAAAGCTCACTGTTAAATGTTAAACTCACTAATCAATATTAGCCAGAACACTTTCTCAAAGTAATGCCGTAGGATTATTTACAGCTACTGTTTCAGCATACCCGTTTGATACATTGAGTGACTTGAGTATACAGATCAGGGTTCAGCTGTGATAAAAATTTTGTGCTGATAAAATTTAATTCATGGGTGATCAATTTAGAATAAAATCTGCAAATCAACAGCTGTAATTTGTCTGAATGAATGTTTCTTGCAGTTAAGTAGCTGTATTAACAGCGTGATCAAACAAGAGATGATGCGACCCTCCAACAAGGTGCAGCTAATGGTATTGTGTGAAGACCACAGATCCCGGATGGTTAAACATCAGTGTTGCCCAGGATGTGGATACTTCTGTACTGCTGTAAGTGTAGAGAGTCTCAAAAATGAATAATTACTAATATGAAGATGAAAAATGTTTCTCATCTATTTTATTCTTGACTGTAAAATCTCAAATAATGTGTGGAGCAGAAAAGCAAAATTATTTTGTAATATATGTTAAATAATTGAACTGACTTTTTCCAGCTTCAAGTTAACTTGTAAGGCCAATGTGATAAATGTGTTCATAGTTAATAACCAGAAAGTATGTAGCACTTATTTTCTTCAGGGAAGCAGAAGAGCCCCTTGAAAAAATAGCATGTTCGAGTGAACTCCCTTATTTGTTCCCAAATTAAGAAACACAAAAGTCTGCATCGTTTTGTGTTTGAACACCATACCGTCAACCAGCAATCAATTTAGGAATTCTTCATGTATATTGGAAATATTTATTAGGTGCCCACCAGATGGCACAAGAGGTTTAAAGATAGATTTAGTTAATTTGAGCTCACAGTGACAAAGGTAGCAGAGGTTCTGCAATTTCAGTTGACTTACTCATAATGGTTAAATAAATTTTATGCACTGAACTTAAATTACTTTTAGATTTAATCCCCTATATATTTTGATAGGAATTTAATTTCTTCGCATATAGAGGAGTAAGATCTTTGAGAACGGAGAAAGTGCTGCCTCTTGTTTGCCCATAATTGGTCAGAGGCAAGAACGTCAGTGCCCATTTGGAATAATTTTGATTCCTTTTTCTCATGAAATGTACATTTATTAATTAACCTGACAACAAACATGACAGTAAAAGGTTTGCATTTTCAACCAGTCCTTTTGCATTCGGGTATGAAGTGAATTTTTTGTTACTATTCTGTGCGCATCTTGTGTTTATTGACCAAATTGCACCGCTGCAGTCTCCAATTTCAAAAATAATGGAATTTTGAAGTATTTTTCTACCAGGATAATCCCCTTGCATCTCCCAACAATGCAGCAGAAGGTTGTTGCTTTTATGGGAGTAGGTTAACTTGATTTCAAAACAAGGCATTTATGTGTGGTCTTTTTTCTTTTAACCACAACTAGTTGGGCAAACACTAAGCAAAGTTGTGTCTCTTATGCTGGGAAATTATGAAACTTTGGAAGTTATAGTAAGTTTGTCTCATTTACCATTTGGTTTGGGTACAAAGAGACCCAGAAGCATTCTGCTGGCAACCCTTTCAATCATTTCACATCATCATGGATGAAAATTGCATTTAAAAAGTTATCCTTAAGTACTTGTCAGTTGTGACAGGCGTGTATTAAATTTATCTTGTTGTTCCAGGGCACCTTCATGGAATGCCAGCCCGATAGCACTATCTCACACCGCTTTCACAAGAATTGTGCATCCCATATGAATGGGTTGTCGTTCTGCCCACATTGTGGTGAAGATACTATTCAAGCAAAAGAAGTTACCATAGCAAAAGCAGACACTACCTCTATGGTACCCCTCCCAACACAGGAGAAGATTGTCATTGTGAATGGAAAAGCAGACACCACTACATCAAGGTAGTACTTAAATGATAATGCTTTTACTGAAAGACTTACAAGCATTTAGAATCATAGAGTGAAATTTTTTTAAAAATTGCCGAATGAGCAAGAAAATGGGAACGTTTCAGCCTAACTTTTTAGGCAAGTTTGAAAATGCAAAATTTTGGTGCTCAGTGCAATAAAAGTCCCAAGGTGCAACTCTTGCCAGCATGAAGTGAAGTCTCCACTCACTGGAGAAGCTGGCTGCTGAGCTATAAGAGCACCATTGTGCAAGCACCCTGATTTCCCCCCCCCCTCCCCAATTGTACGTTGCCACACCCTGTCTCCATTGATATCAGGACCCTGACCCCCTGGCAGAGTTACCCCTCACCTTTGCTGATTGCCCACCCCACACGGTGGACCCCTCTTGTCTCTGTCCCATTCTTGCTCTGGCTTCACCCACTTGGCTCTGCCCATGGCATAGTTATGGAGCCTGGTGGACAGTGTTAGTTGCGAGGCTGATGGTGCCAGGCTGGCACTGCCTGTGGGCACTGTCTGACCCTGTCCCTGACCACCTGGGAGCTTCAGTGGCCACCGATTCCTTCCGGCAAGGCCATCACATCTGGCCCCTGTTGGGGGACCATATGTGGTTCTCGTCGCAGAGCCTTGGCCAGCGAGGTGGTAAAGATAAGTCAGCCCGGGCAATAGCATCCGGGACATGTTCATGACATTCAAATTATGTCATTAATATTTAAATCACTTTGTGCCCTTCCTAGGCCCTATCCTGTTAGCAAAATATTATAGATACAGTCAGAGGAGGCAGAAAACCGGGCACAAATGTGATTTTTCACCTCCTGCTTGATCTTACCACCTCACCTCGCTGAAAGTCGGGCTGGACAAGGTCTTAAGATCCCAGCCACAGTCTGTTTATGTCTTACATGTTTGGATGATGGTGAGAACAGGTCATTGAGTAATCTTTAATTTTGGTTTTTATAAGTTCACAAGTTCCAGTTTAACTAATATTTGGAGTAGAAACATTTTTTTGCTTTGGAAATCCTCTGTGTTTTCTTTTGCCCTTGTTTATTTGTCGTCATATTGCTATGGCTCAGCTAAAGATTCCTGTTGCACTGTCTTCTGAGATGTATAATTGGACTTTGAAGGGAGGATGTAGAATACATTGAATAATTTTCACACTGAGTGCTGTTTCAAAGATTTCAGTATTAATTCAACCAGAAAGTTAAATAAAATTAATGCCCTGGATCACTATGATCAGATTCCGTATTTATCAAAACTTAGTGCTCATTCAGGTTTTTTTTACCCTGTGTCTGTCTGCAATCAATGCTTCACTATTTTTCCAAGTATCTTGCACAAATTATGGATGATTGATAATTAAAGTTGTTTGAAATCATTTAAAAAAAATTTAAATAATATCATTTTAAATAAACCTGAGCTCCATTTGCAGCATTTGAAGAGAATGACTTGGTGTGCAATTCAAGCATTTCATAAGATAGAAACCAACAAACATTTACACACGCAAATATCTTGTGCTTAATTAAAATTATATAAGAAAAAACATTATGCATAATGCAGCCTAAATTTCTTGTGTTGTAGATGTACCTTCTTAGGCCTTCATTATTTACCTTGGGCTTTATATATATAGCTAAAGCCATGCTTTTTCATTAAAAATCTTAAAGACTACAAAATACTTGTGTTTTAATGGTCAGTTGGGTACACTGAAAATGCATCATCTGAATTACAGTTCCTGAATTTCATTAAGACATTTTTTTTAAACATTAAGATCATTTAGATGTCCATATGCATAAATATAAATTATTGAAATTTAATACATCTTTATATCATGTTAAATCTTAAATTTGGCATCTTGCTGTATGCTCCTGACTGATAAGGTCTGTCCTCATCTGAAATTTTGTTTTGAAACAAATCCTGGGTTAGGGATAAAACTCTGGCTTGCACATGCCATTCACTCGTTACTGCAAGTTTTATGATCTTTGCTGAGCGTTGACATAACTTTAGCATGTTACTTTCATTTTTATATGCTATTTTTAAATTGTACTCTTGTCAGGTGTTTAGGAATATTTTCTGCTTTTAAGGTATTACGTAAAAGGGAGTTTACTCCATTTATTTTGTCTTTTACATCTTAGGTGTCCTATTTAATTTTGAAACTGGACATTTCTTGCCTCTATAAACATCTTATTTTGCTCTCAGCTGAACTTTAAAATGCCAAGCTACGTTCAGTTTCACCCATAATCTTGCTATAAACGAGTTACCGCTTACTGGAAATAGTAGTGAGAGCGGAAATGGTGAATATTGGTTGATATTGGATGGGACCAAAACAAAAACAAATCAAGATTCTCTTCTGAATTCTATTTTTTGGATGGCAGGTTCTTAAGTTGAATTCATTTCTATCTGAATAAGCTGATATATTGTGACTTAAACATATCTAAAAATTTGTACAAAAACAGAAAATGCTGGAAAATATCAGCAGGTCTGACAGCATCTGTGGAGAGAGGGCAGAACTAACATTTCAAATCTGAATGGCTCTTTGCTGGGTCACCCAGACTCAATGTTCTGTCCTCTCTCCACAGATGCTATCAGACCTGGTGAGATTTTCCAGCATTTTCTGTTTCTGTTTCAGATTCCAGCATCCGCAGTAATTTCCTTTTATCCAATAACTTGAAGTCTTGCTATTAAAATGATCATCTACAGAACATGAATTAACTTCAGTCAGCTAATACGATTTTCAAATAATTTTTGTAGCAGTGCTCGGATAAAAATGTCCATGGAAAATAAGGCAGAGAGTGCTATCTCCAAAGTAGCTGATAGTTCAGATGCCTCCAGCCTTTCCACTACGTTGAAATCGGGAGCAGTCATTTCAGTTGCAGGTCTGCCAACAGGGCCTGGGAAAGAGACAATGGAAAGCATTCTTATTGCACTTGATACCGAGAGGTAAGCATTCAAAAAGTAAAGGATTGCAATAGAACAGCGATTGAAAGTGTTTTCTTATTGAAACAAGGAATAATAAAAATTCTATTTTGGAAAACAGCTAACTTCAAAAATGAAGTAAATGTATTTGTTTTCTCTTGATTTTCTGTGGGCTCATTTACTTGGAGTTGTTCACGCTGGGCTCTGTGACACGAGGCTAGATCTTGAGCCTGCATTCGCCTTCCATGGGATTGGTATCAGGGGATCAATATCCAGTGAAATCTGAAAGTCGGGAATCTTGCCAGTGAGACCACGACTTCTGATTTTCGCTGGCGATGTAATCAGGTTCTTGCCCACAATTTGTGAGAGATTTGCCGGCTCTGATCGTGATGTGAGAGGTGGAAGGTATGATGCCTGCTTCAATCAGGGGAGGGTGGGGGGTGAATGTCAGCTTTGAATAGTGGGGGATGCAGGGTGTAAATGCTGGTTCTGATCAAGAGGTGGGGAGGTTAACAGTCACACTGTAATTAAGTTACTGTGAAAATTCCCTAATCACCACACTCCAGCACCTGTTTAGGTACACTGAGGAGAAATTTAGCATGGCCACTGCATCTAATCATCATGTCTTTTGGCCTGTGGGAGAAAACCAGAGCACCCAGAGGAAACCCATGCAGACATAGGGAGACTCCACACACAGTGACCCAAAGCTGGAATTAAACCCTGGCTCCTGGTGCTGAGGCAGCAGTACGAACCAATGTGCCTCTGTGCTGCCCCGATCTTAGTACAGCTGGACTTTGCTGGCATGTTGAGGTCCTGCCTGCCTATATGATATATGAAACACCCAGCTGTTTGGAAATGCTGTTTTTCTTGCCAGAACCAATACTTCCTCCTACTGAATGTCATAAGGATGCGCAAGAGTGGCATAAGGTACTTCTTATCCTTGCCCTATGCATGTAGAAAGCCAGCATTTCCCCATTCCTCTGGCACAGCTGAGATCTGAAATTTGATCAGCGGTAGAGTTCCTTTAATTTACTTCAACATGTTGCGTCATCATGGCCTTTTCTGTGTCTGTTCATAAAAAAAATTCTGGGAACATAAAAATAATTCTGCATTTCTCAAATTAATTTGTGTTGGCAACGATCTTACAATTGTATTTGCGGTGAACTTTGGGATGTTCATCGCTGTTGCAAGTCAGAACCCAGAGGAATTATCGATTTGTGCACATGTAGAAGTTTCAAACTTCTGCTGGACAGACCTATGCTATCTGCAGCCCTCCAAGGTTTCCTCTGACATAGACTTGGGCAAGGCCCTGAACTTGCCCAAAAGGTTACTCCAGAAAATGCTGATAATCACAGGTATAGGATTCTGAAGTTATTAACAGCTGAAGCTGCATTGGGAAGACCTCAAAGTGTATTTAAGACAATTAACACTGTGCCCATCCATCACCCAGTT
Source organism: Carcharhinus amblyrhynchos (assembly GCF_965287045.1). Classification (NCBI taxonomy): domain Eukaryota; kingdom Metazoa; phylum Chordata; class Chondrichthyes; order Carcharhiniformes; family Carcharhinidae; genus Carcharhinus; species Carcharhinus amblyrhynchos. The sequence goes on from NC_137348.1 coordinate 28,274,182, forward strand.
CACAACCTTCACACATACCTCCACTCCGCCCTCAACCATCACTCACCCTTCCTCTCACCTTCACTCAGTACCCAACATCCATCCCAGTCCAAACATTACTTCAGTGCCCCCAAACCAATTCACAACCACCATCTGGCTTGTAAGAAACTGTTGTCCACTGCTAATCCTTTATGTAACATAAAACAAAATCAATGCAATCCGAGACCTAATGCACTTGAGAACAGGTGCCATTATAATCTATTGAGTAAACAAATATTTTTTTAAAAATCAATGCATTCAGAAACCTAATGCACTCTATCATTTTCTTCATTTGAAGTACTTTCATAATTCAAGTCCAAGCTTTTCTATGTTTACTTGGCATTAAAGTTTCTCAAGCTCATAAAACAATTAAAAGGCTTTGAAACATTGAAAATAGTTTTAAAAATGCTTAAGAACTTTAAAAACATCATCATGACACTACAAACCTGCAGGACCCAATGGGGCATTCCTTATGCTGCTGAGGGAACATGGTCTTGGTGCTTCAGTGCCTTGCTGTTACCCCTTATGACTGCACTTATGGATGTCTACACCCTCAGTGGGACAGGAGGTCCCTACCGTTTCAGTGCAAAAAGGTAAGAACACAGTTTTGATTGCTGTCAATGGCAAAGCTATGGCACTTGTCACTGACCGAAGGATCTAGGTCATTCATGTTAACTAAAATATTTGAAAACCTTCTTGCTTTGCTTAATGGGTAAAAATGTCTCCCAAAATAGCACTAAGCATGCAGATAAAGTTCTAGGTGTGATTTCATGTCTCTTTGAGTTTGTTCATTTGACCTGGATCCCAACAGCTGGCACGTCGTATGGTTTTCATGTCACTGTTTTGGAGAAGGGAAAGAAAATAGTCTTGTTAGATGTAGCTTCCTGTTGGGCAAATGCGTGGAGCCATGGTGAAAATGGGATCATTGTTAGTTGTGATATCCTCAGGGGTGAGTGGCCTGCCAAGTCTTGCTTGTGGAACTGTACACCAGTGAAAGTTGGACAACAAAAAATTATGACTAAAACAATAGACAAGCAATGTTTTTATCAGGGAGATGTCCTATTCATGTCAAAATTTCTTTGTAATAGCTCCACTTATTGAATTAACCTATTGTTAATTTTGCTGAGCTTAAATCGTGCCTTTACTGGAAATTAAATAGTTTTGTTTTTGTACAGTAGATAAATGTATATTTTGATTACTCCTCATCAGACATGAACATATTGTTTAAAATGACAGCCATTAAAAGGGAAGCATTTCCCATTTGAAGTACAGTGCCCAAAAGACTCCTGCAGCTGAAACATTTTGATGCTAACTCAATGAATTTGTGTGACAATTGCCATGAGAATTTAAAATAGTATTAAACTAACAACTTTTAAGAAAAACAGTTTAGTGGCAGGGAAGTAATTATATATCTGCATAATTGCAGAAGTCTGTGGGCCCTGTCCACTGTCCACACCTTTCCTTGCTGTGCACCTGATTTATTCCTATTTATCAAATGCTTGCTTTACTTCGAAGCTTTAGGACAGATTTCTGTCTTCATCCTATTTCCTGGTCGTTAGTGTGATGCAAAAAATAGGCCACTAGCTCTCTGCAAAAGTTGCTCTGAATTGGGCAATTTGCTTAAGTTTGCTATCGAATTCCACCTTGGCCTCAACTCACCTGCTGCTGATGTCTTCATCCATGCCTTTGTTATCTTTAGACTTAACTACTCCAACACACTTGTGTCCTGCCCACATTCCACCTTCTGAAATTGAAGTCAACCAAAATCCTGCCTAACTTGCACAAGTCTCATTAGCCTTGTACTTGCTGGCCCACATTGACTCAATTTGGCAACAGCTTGTTTTTGAATCCTTCCCATGGTTTTGTCCATCCTCATCTCCTCTAGACTTCAACCCCCTGGATAACTGCACTCCACAATTTTGGCCTCTTGCATTTTCCTGATTTTAATCACTGCATCATTGGCAGCAGTGCCTTGAGCTGCCTAGGCCCTAAGCTGGAGCATCCTCCATAAATTTCTCTGCCTCACTTTGTTTCTTTCCTCCTTTAAATTCCTTAAGACCTACCTCTTTGACTAAACTTTTGGTTATTTACAATTGTGTGGCTTGGTGGCACATTTTGTTTTGGAACATTCCTGTCAGGCATCTTGGAATGTTTACTGAATTAAAGATCTACATAAATATAAATAGTTGGATATACACAAAAGCAAAAAGGAAACCCCTCTAACAATTACTGCATTTCTTTTGATGAAGCTTGATCGGCTTGATATTTCTCACTTCTATGATTAATCTTAAGATTGCACAATCCCTGAGGTGGGCGAGAGGCAGAGTGTGAAGTTGCATGGATGAAGTTCAGTCTGGGAACCTTCCCGCCTTGACTCAATTTCAGAGTATGCCGGACAGAGTCTCGGCTGGGAAGCTCCCCCTTACCCCTGTTAAGGCCCTCATTGGCCATTTGAGAGCCTTTTCTCACCCAGCCTCAATTTTTAGGCTAGTGGGCACCAGTTGGACTAGGAAGTGGAATAGAATTAGTTAACAATCTCAATGGGAAGTGGGGGGTAACTCAATCTGAAGACCCAGTCAGATTTGGGGCACCCACTCCTTAGGGACCTGGGAGCTCCAGCCCTCCTCCTCCCCGGCCTGGTACTTATCTGAAGTGCGGTCCTGGAACTTGTGCTCAGGCACAGTGCTGCAGTACCTCCTCTGTAAGAAGTCTCACAACACCAGGTTTATTTGGTAGCAAAAGCCAGTAGCTTTCGGAGTGCTACCCCTTCATCAGGTGAGTGGGAGTTCTATTCACAAACAGGGCATATAAAGACACAAACTCAATTTACAAAATAATGATTGGAATGTGAGTCTTTACAGGTAATCAACTCTGAAAGATACAGACAATGTGAGTGGAGAGAGCATTAGCACAGGTTAAAGAGATGTGTATTCTCTCCAGACAGGAGACAATACATATTGTCTGGAGACAATACACATCTCTTTAACCTGTGCTTAACGCTCTCTCCACTCACATCTGTACCTTTCAGACCTGATTACCTGTAAAGACTCGCATTCCAATCATTATTTTGTAAATTGAGTTTATATCTATATATGCCCTGTTTGTGAATAGAACTCCCATTCACCTGATGAAGGGGCAGCAGTCTGAAAGCTAGTGGCTTTTGCTACCAAATAAACCTATTGGACTTTAACCTGGTGTTGTGAGACTTCTTACTGTGTTTACCCCAATCCAACGCCAGCATCTCCACATTGAGGTACTTCTGGGCACTGCAGTGCTATGCCTAGGGCCAGGGAGCTGTTGGTGAATCTAATTCCTAACTGCTTTCCAAAGCAGGACCTGGCCTGCTGCGAATCAACACTCACTTGATCATGAAATGGCAGTGGGTCTGTCAGAGTTGGTGGAAATGTGTTCCCCATCACTTGCCATCCTGAAGAATCAGGCCTAGGCATTTGGCTCTGGGGAATTTTTGGCCAAAATCTATCTCCCATCACTGCTAGTGCTTGTTTGATTCCACACTATGGATTGCCATTTTGCCTGATTTCCTATTATTTATGAAGAATAGCTTACAATGCTGTCTTTCTTACTGAGACAATTTGTTTTGTTCAAATAGACCCAAGAAGTTGCGTTTTCACCCGAAGCAGTTATATATCTCTGCTAAGCAAGGAGAGATGCAGAAAGTGCTTTTAATGCTGGGTAAGTCTTCATGTATTTGTAAATGTGGGATAAAAACTAAAGCATATTAAAATTGCAGGGAAGGGTTTTGTACATATTAGCTCTAAAGAAGTGGACTTTGCCAAAGAATAGCCTTCTTTGTGCTATAATTTTGCAACTTTAAGCTACAGATGGAAATAGAAATGCTTTTATTTTATATATTCCTTTATCCTGTAATTGGTTTCAGATTGAAACCATAGATAAACAGAAATTTGCTTGAATACTTGATTTTTTCCTCTCACCTTTACTCTAGTTGATGGGATTGACCCTAACTTTAGAGCTGAACACCAGAATAAGCGGACGCCTCTCCATGCAGCTGCTGAGATAGGCCACGTGGAAATTTGCCATATGCTTGTACAGGTTAAAATGGTTTTATTTTGTTGACTTTGAATTTTATAATGCCTTGTTTGTACTCTATCTAGATAACTTTGCAATTTTAAAAAAACGCCATAAATTCATTATTACATGAAGTCGTCATTACAGCTATGCCTATAATGTTGTAAATCACCCTTTTTAAATCTTGGACTATGCACCTCTCAAGCAAAGATGGCATTTATTATTTATTCATAACTGTTTATGAGAAAGTGGTAATGATTTTTCCTCTTGAATTGCAGTTGTCTATATGATGCATCTTGTTCTAATTCATCTTTTATCTATTTTCATGTAAAAATATGTTGCAAAGAGCTGAGTGGAAAGAGAGATGTCTTTTTAGGTTGCATGGTTGTCTATTTTGATTATAAGCAAGCAAACTATTACTCTCTTAAGCAGGGAGCTAAACAGAATTTTACCCGTAATGATAAAGATGTTCCAGTTTGTGTATCATAAAGACACTTGGCCTCTTTTGTAGGCTGGTGCTAATCTAGATACCTGTGATGATGATCAGAGGACCCCGCTAATGGAAGCAGCAGAAAACAACCAACTTGAAACTGTAAAATACCTCTTGAAGGCAGGCGCACTGGCAGATCACAAGGTTAGAATCGAAGTGAAACGTTCTCATCAAAAGTTTTGCTTTTCATGTCCTGCAGTTTACCCCGAAGTTAAATTTTGGACCCAAGCGTAGCGCTGGTTTCCGGTAGTTTTTCACCGCTGTGAAATAGCTTGGAGTCGGGTGTAAACTCATGGGATGAAGATCTCCAGTAGTTATAAGGATCATAAATGAAATGTGTTTGGATGACTGAATTCCATATTTTGTGCAGAACATACCCATAATTTAGAACCTTATTAAAAAGGCCCACCAATGGATTTTGAGGGGAAATAGAAATATTCATGGTCCAGAATGGGATACCTACTGGAGCTGAAATTGTAACATATCATTAAAAGAACTTTATTCTGCATCCGTGGTTGGAAGTAACACAAACTACCTAAAAGAATTCCACTTCCCACAGCTGGCAGCCATTCCTGATTTAGAAAATGCCTCCAAATGTCGAAATGTAGGACAGCCTGCTGAGGTCTCTAATATCACATCCCAAAGAACAGAACCTGCTGACATGTTTAGCCCTCTCTTTGTTAGTTATACATCTGCTCTTACTGATTGCTTGCTGCCTACCATTCGTTCTATTTTCTTGGATCGACTACAGATTTTACTCAACTGAATTATCATTAAATAAACTCACTTATTATATCGCAGCCATCCTTTACATGGGATGTCATGACCCAGTAGTGCACTTACGTCACAGATATCCATATCTACAAGAGGAATCAAAATACCAGAAATGTAACCATTTGATTGCCATGCACCACAGTTCACACAAATGGGAATGATTTCAAAGCCTAAGCTTTACATTAAGGCTTAATGGGCATGGTAAGCTTGCTATCCTGTGAGTACTTCGGTTATCTATTAGTTATGCAATAAATATCATTGAATCGGGTATGTACTTAGCTAATCTGCAAAATTGTAGAACTGTACATAAGGTTATTTTCATTGACGGTAATGGGGCGGTACGGTAACAAAGGGATGTTATTCTATTCTACGTCCCCTGCAAATGATGAGGCAGACCAGCCCATTTAAGGGCACCACGGTGGCACAATGGCTAGCGCTGCTGCCTCTCAGCAGGTTCGATTCTGGCCTCGGGTGACTGTGTGGAGTTTGCACTTTCTTCCCGTGTCAGCATGGGTTTCTTCCAGGTGCTCTGGTTTCCTGAGTCCAAAGATGTGCGGGTTAGGTGAATTGGCCATGCTAAAAGCCCCAAGATGTGTGGGTTAGGGGGATCAGTGGGGTAAATATTTGGGGTTACAGGGCTAGGGCAGGGAGAGGACCCAAGTGGGATGTTCTGTCAGAGTCAGTGCAGCCTCGATGAGGCAAATGGCCTCCTTCTGCACTGTAGGGATTCTATGAAAACCTCCTGGAGAACTTGTAACTATCATGCTAACCAAAATATGATAACAAAAATAATCTGTAACTTATGAAGTTGTGGGACAGATTTTTGTTATACTACCATGTTTTTCCAGCTGGTTAGGTGATATATTTTTGTATCTTTGGTGCAAAGTGATAGCTATTAGAGGGTTAATGTTTGGCAAATTTTGTAGATATTTGATAAATTTCACAGTGAGTGTGATTTACATTGTTCTATTTTTCTCAATGGGCAAGAACAAAATAGGAAAATATTATTCCAGTGATAATTTATTACAAAATTAAGTGGGAAAATGACGTCTAAAAGTTGCGAGTTGTGAGCATCACTGGCAAGGCCAGCAGCTATTGTTTATCCTTCATTGAGAAGGTGATGGTGAGCTGTCATGTTGAATTTCTGCCGTCTGTTTGGTATAGGTACATCAACAGAGCTTTTAAGGAAAGAGTTCCAGGATTTTGATGCTGTGTCAATGAAAAAATGGCAATAGAGTTCCAACTCAGAATGGTACAGGGTTTGTAGGGGAACTTGCAGATGGTGTTGTTCCCATTTGTCTGTTGTTGTTCTTCGTGGTGGTAGAGGTTGTGAGTTTGGAAGGTGCTGTTGACCTTGGTAAGTTGCAGTGCATCTTGGAAATGTACATGCTGCTGCCACTGTGGTTGAGGGAGTGAATATATATAAAGTAGTGGTGGTGTGTTCTGTCCTGGATGGCATCGAGCTTCTTGAGTGTTGTTGGAACTGCATTCAGTCAGGTTCACCCACCTTTCACTGTCTCCAGATACCTCCAGCTTTTTAGCTGTGGCAAGCGCATCACTCAAATGTGTGTATCACTTAGCTACACTATCATAAGACTTTGGAACAGAATTAACCCACTCGGCCCATCAAGTCTGCTCCGCCATTCAATCGTGGCTGATTTCCACACCCCCCCCCCCCCCCGGCCATTCTCCTGCCTTTTCCCCATAACCCCGATTCCCATATTAATCAAGAACCTATCTCGGTCTTAAAGATACTCAATGACGTGGCCTCCACAGCCTTCTACAGCAAAGAGTTCCACAGATTCACCATTCTCTGACTGAAGAAATTCCTCCTCATCTCTGTTTTAAAGGATCATCCCTTTAACCTGAGGTTGTGCCCTCTGGTTCTGGTCTTTCCTATGAGTGGAAACATCCTCTCCACATGCATTCTATCCAGGCCTCACAGTATCCTATAAATTTCAATAAGATACCCCCCTCATCTTTCTAAACTGCAACTAGTACTGACCAGAGATCATTCTTATGAACCTCCTCTGGACCCTTTCCAAGTTCAGCACATCCTTCCTTAAATATGGGGCTCAAAACTGCTCACAGTACTCCAAATGGGGTCTGACCAAAGCCTTATACAGCCTCAGAAGTACATCTCTGCTTTTATATTCTAGCCCTCTCGACATGAATGTTAACATTGAATTTGCCTTTCTAACTGCTGATTGAACCTGCACATTAACATTGAAGGTTTTGAACAATGACTCCCAAGTCCCTTTGTGTTTCTGATTTCCTAAGCGTTTTCCCATTTAGAAAATAGTCCGTTCCTCCATTCCTCCTTTCAAAGTGCATAACCTCACAGTTTTCCGCATTGTATCCCATCTGCCACTTCTTTGCCCATTCTGCTAACCTGTCCAAGTTCTTCTGGAACCACCCCCCAAGTTTCCTCAATACTATCTACACCTCTACGTATTTTTGTACTATCTGCAAACTTAGCAATAGTGCGTTCAGCTCCTTCTTCCAAATCAGTAATGTATATTGTGAAAAGTTGTGTTTCCCAGCACCGACCCCTGAGGCAGACCACTAGCCTCTGGCTGCCATCCTGAGAAAAACCTCTTTATCCCCACTCTCTGTCTTCTGCCAGTCAGTCAATTCTCTGTCCAAGCCAGGATCTTACCCTGAACACCATGGGCGCTTAATGTATTTAACAGTCTCTTATGCAGCACCTTGTCAGAAACCTTCTAGAAATCTCAATAGATCATTGGCATTCTGTTTTCTTGTATGACAAAGTGGCACACAATTAGAAGGAAGCATAACAAAGCTGGCAGGTGACAACGACCCTTGCATCCCATTAGCTCCAAGAAGGAGATGGTTTTCCATATCATGGGACTGTCAGTGTCAGCTCTGTTCAGTGTCGTGTATTATTTGAGGATAATGGCATCCTCCTGACCTATACCCCTTCTTAGACAGCAGGATGAGAACTGTGCTGCCAGTTAGCATGATGAGTAAGCTGCTAATGGTGTGACTGTGGACCTCTTGCTTCTGAACCCAACCAGTTCCTTTCATTTCTCACTTCCTCTTTTCAGGCAACTAGAAAGTTCCACCTGCATATGGTGGAAGGGAGAGAGCAACAGTGATCAAAAGACCTCTTCACTGATCTGACACTTCCAGATATCAGTTCAAACACTGGCATTGCACCTTTCTTGAAGTCTAGCATAGAATTGGAATCAGCGCGTGGTGCGTCATTGGGCATGAGCGTGGGCTACAAGCAAACCAGGTTAAAGGGGTGTTTTTGTTCCCAGCTTACCACTGTGCTGAGAGAATTTAGCTGAGGAGCTCAATGGGGCGGCATGCCGTGGCTCTCTGGGCATGCAAACTGTGTTGGTTAGTAGGCCATGCCGTCTCCTGTCACCATCAAGGAACATGGGAGAGTGTGGTCCCATTTTGGCAGAGCTATAATGCAGAGCTTGCCTTCTGTGCAGCCTCTGCTCCATCTTCCTGTTCTACAGACCCAGAGGCACTGCCAATACTACCCCTGATGTGGGTATGCCGGCGTTGGACTGGCGTAAACACAGTAAAAAGTCTGACAACACCAGGTTTTAGTCCAACCTATTTATTTGATAATATTCTCACAAGCTTTCGAGGGGTTACCCTCTTCGTCAGGTGAATGGAGAGTTCTGGCCTCAGACAGAGCATATAAAGCACAGACAGTTTAGAGATTACTGATTAAAATGCGAATCCTTACACCTAACCTGCTGTTCAAGACCTGAAGTGGCTGACAATGTGAGTGGTAGGAGCACTGATCACAGTTTAAAGAGATGTGTATTGTCTCCAGACAGTACAGTAAGTGAGGTTTTGCAAACCCAGGCAAGTCACGGGGGTTACAGATAGTGCGACATGAACCCAAGATCCCTGTTGAGACCGTCAGGACCGTCACCGTTCAGGTCTTGAACAGCAGGTTAGGTGTAAGGATTCGCATTTTAATCAGTAATCTCTAAACTGTCTGTGCTTTATATGCTCTGTCTGAGGCCAGAACTCTCCATTCACCTGACGAAGAGGGTAACCCCTCGAAAGCTTGTGAGAATATTATCAAATAAATAGGTTGGACTAAAACCTGGTGTTGTCAGACTTTTTACAATACTACCCCTGCCATTGTTATAACTTTTGTATGTGCTGCTTCCCATTCCTGTGAGGATGCAACAATAGTCTCTGTGCATTATCCAATTTATGTGCCCTGGGTGTTACATCAAGTTGAACTGTGATATATCAGGATAACACCAATTTGATATGTTCATGAACGCATAGGGATGCAAAAGTGTTAGCCCAAAGCAATTGAGTATGCTCTGCAGGTAGTAGACCATGGCATTGTTGCCCCCAGAGAAGCAATGTAGGCTTGGCTAGCTGTGCTATTCAAATGAATTTTGTGGCCTCAAAGTTTGAAGCTTATGGGGCAAATGTGGAATAGCCCCATGAATCCTGTGGCTGGAAAATGTAGCTCAGCATGAGATGTGTACTTTTTAATGAACTTGGCATTTATGGCGATGATTTCATATTAGGCAACAGATGTCAGTTTCAAACAATCCTGTGTCAGATGTACAGGAGATCTGTAAACAAGGTAGTGAAACTCAACTTTAAGAAGATGAACACCAACTTCTGGTTGTGTATATGGCCTCTGAGACCACAAAATTAAGAACAATTTTGCTCTTTGGGCTCAACTAGAAACCAGTTTAGTCCATCTCATATCAATTCCCAAGATACTTAGAATTAGCTGAAACAGGAAGATTTGATCCTTTTAGTCGTGTCCAGAATTAAACCTAGTTCCCTTTAACCATTGCCTTGTATTCCCTTGCACCATTTCATGCTTTGGCATTCAGCATAATTTGTTATTTTCAATATTGAGATTAATTTAAGCTGTATAATTAAAATGATAAAGTCAATCTCGGATTGCATTGATTAAAAATGTGTAATAAGTGATTCATTGTTAGAGACTGCATAAGCTAATATTATACAAGAATCAGGTGGCTTAGTTATAATTCTTTGTTGAGAAAAGGCTGTGTAGTTGACCTTTGACGTCAATAATATTACTTCCACAGTATTTGTCAAAAAAATCTCTTTGCCTTGCTGGTTTTACAGAGTCTGCAAATGGTGCTTACTTTCTACTCATTTTATTTTTTAAAGCAAATAATATTATAAAACCTGAATATTCTCAGTAGGTTTAGGTTTTATTAATAACTGAATGTGCTGCCAGTCAAATTTCTATGGATTTCTGTGATTCAAGAAAAAAATAAACTGGCTAACTTTGGAGATGCTACTGCACTCTCCTGAGTCTTTCTTAGGGCAATATTGAAAGTTAATTACTGTATTTACCTGTCATATTTTGTGCAGCATTTCACTTTTAACATCACAGTAATGTTCAGATTTTTTTCCCTTAGGATGTGGAAGGTTCAACTTGTCTACATCTGGCTGCTAAAAAGGGGCATTATGATGTGGTTGTACATCTTCTGTCCACAGGACTAATAGATGTGAGCTGTCAGGTGAGTTGTATACTTGTGTAGGTGTTATAATTTGTGTGTCCCCCATAAACACAATGTCAAATATTTGTTCCCTGAGCTTCACTATAGTTGTCAAATCTGGTTGATGTAATTCTGGAGTATTTACTGAGCAGCCCACCTGTCTTGAAAGATCTGGTCCTACAATCTCTTCGCATTGGTCCATCCTCTAAGTGTGTTGCCTTCCAAAGCCATTTGGATAATAAACAGGCTTTCTTGCCCTATTTGATTAATTTTAATTATTCATAAGACAGCTGTGTTTCCCCATCTCTGCTATTTTTATAATTAATGGCAATGTTCAAAGAAGCTGGAAAAAATCATGCAAATTGATTTTTCTCTTAGATTGCTTGTAGCAGTGATCTACAGATTAATCCAGGACAACCCTGAAGGGTTGGTTACCTGAATTTCTGCTGAACTAACCAGGACAGTAATTTTTCTCAAGGTGGAGGAGGGGAAAAGCACGTTAGGATTCCGATTACTGATCTACAACCAGAGAGCCCAACTGTAAGTGCTCCTTTCTAATCATCAACTAGGGTTGCCAACTCTCGAGAATAGTCTTGGCACCTCCAGGATACTGTTGTGTGCAACCCTGGAGAGGGATCAGCGGGATAGAAGCCTTTTTTGTCATCTTTTTGCACATTTTTCTTTACCAAATATAAAAATATTGAAAATAATGAAAAATTATCATCCAGCATTATCCAGTTGGGTAATGAGTCTTTTTTGGTTTCCACTTAACATAGGAAGGTAGTGTGTCACAAGGATGTGTTGGCCAACTAATGGCAAGAGTGTGGGGAAAATCATGTAATGAAATCTCTAGGAACACATTTGATCACAACTGGCAACCCTAATATCAAATGAACAGAGGGTTACTCTTTGATGGCTCAAATATCCAATTACCATTGAGCCTCAATTCACACCAGCTAAAAATGGAAGCTAGGGTGAAGAACTTGAGATCTGCCACCTGTAAGTTACACAACTGCTGCCTAAGTAGTCATTTTTGAAGTGGAAAAAGGTTGAAAATGAAGGGAGCAACATGTGATAGAAGAAAAAGCCAAGAAATCCAGGCTGTATTTAGTTTATTTTTAGTTGAAATATCATACTTACACTCACTGTGGTTAAATACAATACATAAGATATATATATGAAAATGTATTTTGCAACAAAAGCACATTGAATATAGCCTTCAAGAAGCTGGCATACTGCTATTGTTTTACTTGTGAAAAATAGAAAATATGATAGTTCAGTCACTATTATCTTCTCTCTAAATAAAGCTATTCTAAAGTTTTGAAGTAGAATCTATTTGTAGTACAAAGCAGTGTTTCTAAAATATGTTTTCCTATATTTTTTAAGCTCCGCCGTTCATGTAGTTTGCTGTAACTTTTGTAAAGCATGACTACTTCTAATGCTAATACTACTTAAGTCGTATGGAAAATTTATGAAACTATTCATTTAAGAATGATGGCTCAGGGCATACTTCTACACTGGGAATTTAAATATGCCTTAAGAAAATTAAAAATTTCTAAAGTATTACATTGAATTTAAAAGATGTTTTTACAAAAGATATTACATAGTATTGCATGTTATGTGATAAAAATATTCACTGCATTTATTCTGACATCAATGTCAGTACATAATCTAGTTGTATATGTAATTTAGTTTTCCCCTTTTTAACTTTTTTTAAAATTAAAATATGTGTGAAAATTATAAAATGCCAATCTTAATACTGAATACAGAATCATATAATGCCCATTAGGGAGTAGAAGCTCCACTTACCAAATAAAACAGCCATAAAATGCACAGAGATGACAAATAGGTTCGGATTTTGTGATAGCAATTGCAACTGGTCTCGAAGAAAACTCCTGCAGGGATCTAGCGATCTCTGCAGCGGAGATTTCACCTTTCCTGATAATTTGAATCTGGCACCATGTCGGGGCGATCTCCAGACATCTAGCAACAGTGACATCATCAAGCAGGGTATTCTCACAGAGAGCAAACCAGCAAGTGAAAGGCACTGATTATCCTTCACTTTTTAGTATCATTTTACAGAGAGCATGCTAAATGATTGGGACGTATACATAGGTAGAACCTGATATATATTTGACAAGTTATTTTTTCAGGGCCAGAGAATCAGTAGTTCAAGAGTAATTATGAACTTACTTATGTTAGGTCCCGGATGAAAGAAGTGTGTGAATTATCCAGTCCCACTACTTCGCAGATCATACCATTCATTTAAAGGTTCAGTTTACTCACCAAAATAGTCACTTGTGCACCTTCACTATTAGAACTCAGAATAAAAGAGGCTTTAACCAGGCTACTTCACTGAATTCAGGACGATTGATTTATTGTAAAACAAGCCTTTTAAGCAAGTTACAAGAACTGGTTCGCACACAATTATAGTCTGGAAGTATAACTGTTTATCTCTTGAACCTTCCCTAGCACACGTACATAGACAAACAAAAGACACGCAAGTATTTACTGCAGAGAAGGTTGGATAAAAAAACTTAATAAGAAACAGATAATGTTTTCAGCATTCAACGACATTGATTTGGAGTCCCCTCGTGTGGAGACGGGCCTCTGGTCCCAGTGGATGTTTGGAGATTTTCATCTACGGAGCTGTGGCATGGAGAAATATGTGGATCTGGATTAATTTGTTATGTCTCAACTTTGCAAGCTTCCAAATGCAGACAAGTTACACTCCGAAGATGATTTTCTTGCTACAGGTTGATAACCAGACACACAATTTCAAACAAGGCAGGGAAAGAGCAAGTCAGGCTAGCCATCCTTCTTTGCTTTACTCCCCAAAGCATACTGATTTCGAAAACAACACACCCAAAACTTAAAAGCTTGTGATTTCCAGTAAATCACTAATCTTCGCCAGTTTTTTCCCCCATCAGTTAAAGTGATTGCAGTTCAAAATGAACAAACCATTCTTCGCCCTTGATTACTATGCTTGTCAGGTGATTTCTTTGAAAAGGCATTGTTGTTTCCAGTTCAAAAATGAAGTTATGACCATTTTTTAAAAAACAAATCCAAGTGTCCAAACTTAAAAAAAATCCAGCTTATAAAGATGTAATTTTCTCAACAATTGTGCTATTTCAAAACCTAGATGTATTCAAAAAGGTGTGATATTTTCAAGAATTTTTACAGCAAGACTGATGGCATGTAAAGGCAAGTTCAGTGATTTCTAATTGATTGTAGTTTGTGGAGACTTCAACAACTCATCCTATGGAGAAGCATAGAATGACAGAAAGCAACTTCAGGATTTCCATGTTTAACTGTGCTTGTGTGGACCCCAGAAGTTGCTATCAGTTTCAGAGGAGTAATGACAGTAAAACACTGTCAGTTTTATTGTCATTACTACTGCAAAGTCTGGGCACATAATAGAGGACAGAGCACACACAAATGCAAAGAATGATGTAGGTCCAGGGAACTGTAATAGATACAAAAAGCAGGGAAGAAAAACAGAAGGTAGAGCTGTAAAAAGGGATATGAAAAGAAACAAACAATATCAGGATTAACACATGAGATTTTGCAGTTATTACAGGAGAAAAATGGTCAGCGAGAGAAATGTGAGCACTTTAAAAACAGATGCAGGTGATATTGCAAATATAAATAAGGAAATGTGGACTAATTGTAGAGTCATTTATGGCACAGAAGGGCACCATTTGGCCCATCATATGGGACTAATGATGACGGTTGCTGAATTGCCTGTCTGCCCCCATAACAATGAAATCTGTAACAATTCATAGAATCCCTACAGTGCAGAAGGTGGCCATTGCATTTCTATGATTTGCACTTCCCTCCAGTATGCTTTGTTGCCAACTTGAGCCCTGGTTTTTGATACTGTCCATCCGGATATCATCACTCCCAGCAGTCTCTAAAGCTGAGTAGTTTATTGAGCGTTGCACACAACCCAAAGACTCATGTAATGCCTGCCTCTTCTGACTCTGCTGGATGTCCATCCTCCTACCATCCTGATCCCTCATTTCCTGTGGATGACCATCTCCTGGGATATATGACCCAGGAAAGTCCCATTCTTCCTGGTGCTCCACTACGAGCTTGAAGTGGGGCAGCTGGAGAAATTTCCTATACGTTTCCCCCTCAGCACGTGAAGTGTCCTGAAGTTCCCACGTGGCGATGGATTGCTTTGTTTCAGTCTTTACAGTAAAGAAAGAGGTCAATGAAACAAGAGTTGGAACTCAATCTAGTTAATGAAAACAGAAAAACAGTACTGAAAAATAAAACCACTGAAGACTATCAAATTCCTGGTGGGAATCTGACTTGGGGTGGTGTAGTGGCAATGTGGTTAGTACTGATGTCTCAGCACCAGGGACCCGATTGCCTCACAGCAGGTTCAACTCTGGCCTTGGATGACTGTCTGTGTGGAGTTTACACATTCTTCTCCTCTTGTCCGTTTGGGCTTCCTCCAGGTGCTGCAGTTTCTTCCCACACTCCAAAGATGCGCTGGTTATGGGAATAGGGTCTGGGTGGAATTGTTGTTGTAATAGGCTTAATGGGCCGAATAACCTCCTGCACTGTAGGGATTCTTTGATGGTTTCACCCCGACATTTAAAGGAAGTAGGTGAGACAATTGCAGGGGCTTCAGCCAAAAGCTTACAAAACACTGATGTAGGTATTGTCATTTAGATGAAAAATATCAAATTGTAACTCCTTTCATTAAAAGAGAGAAACAAGGAAATTATAGGTCTGTTTAAACACTGGTTGTGGTGGATGAAGTTCTTGAAATTTATTATTGAGGATTGGGTGACCAAGTGCTTGGAGAAGTTTGGGCTGATCAAACTGTGCCAATATGGATTTACAATGAATAGGTAATTTCTAACGGAATTAACTGAAGGTTTTGGGACAGTAACTAAAGTTGTGGAAGTGAATGTCTAAGGATGTAGCTGGTATAGGCATCTACCAAGAAATAGTAAGATTACTTTTAATTAAAACTCCATGGTGTTGAAACCAAATTATTGACCTACTTAAGTGATTAGTTAGTGACAAAAATTAAAGAGTAGGAATAAATGGGTATGTGACCATATTGGAAAGAAGTGACTAATGATGTCCTGCAAGGACCTGAATGAGGGCTTCAACTATTCTGTATATTTATAAATGACTTGGAAAATAATAGAGAGCCATATGTCCAATCTTACTGAAGATACAAGGATTGGTGCCATAATAAATAGCAGACAGGAGCATTAAATTACAAAGAGACATTGATAGATTACTTTAGTGGACAAAATGGCATTTAGGTATGAGTCTATTCATTTTGGACCCAAAAAGAATAGATCTGAGTATTTTTTAACCTGTATAAGACCAAGGTCAGTGAGTTCTGAAGAATTCAAAGGGTCTAAGTACACAGATTACTGACGCATAGTAGTCAGAAACAAAAACATATTCTAAAAGGCTAACGGAATGTTGTTTTTCAAAACTTGGGACCTAAAATGAAAAGCGGAAGAAGTCTTGCTGTCACTGGATCAAATCTGGAATATCATGTACCGTTCTGGGCAGTTCCCCTTGGAATCAATATTTGATCTAGGAAAAAGTACATCACATTCATTGGAATGTTACCAAGGCTCCAAAATTTAGAATGTATGGAGGAAATACAAAAATTAGGCTTATATTCCTTGAAATGTGGAAGGTTGTAGGGCGAGGGGGTGATTTGATTTAGGTTTTCATGAATTTGAGAAAAATATATGAAATAAGATGGAAACTTTTTCCACTTTTTGGACAAGGACACAGTCAAGCTGCTAAGGGAGATTTTAGGAAACAGTGCTTTATACAAGGAGTGCAAAAGTATGGAGCACTGTCCCACGAAAAGATGCAGTTTTAGTTAACCATTTTAAATCTGAGATTGATAGATTGTTGCTGGCCAAATATATTAAGGGATATGGAACCAAGGTTGGTGGATGAAGCTTGTATATAGATAGCTATGGTCTCATTAAGTAGCAGAAGAGACTTAGCGGGATGAATGCCCTTGCCAGTTCCTGTGTTCCAACTTGATTTGCCAGTTTACTTACTCTATCTTTATTTTCTGAACAGGATGATGGTGGTTGGACATCCATGATCTGGGCCACTGAATATAAGCATATAGATATTGTAAAGCTGCTGCTGTCAAAAGGAGCTGATATCAACATTAGGGACAATGTGAGTTACTTAAATACTTGGGGGTGGAAAGGAGGTTAATCCTATAAAACAATGTATATACACAGTTATATTTGGAAATTTAGGAAGAACAAAATGCTTCTGATGAAACTGCTTTCTGGCTTCATTATGTTCTCATTTAGTGTTTAAGTATTACACAAATGGATTTAAAAATACTAGGGATCTGGAATTATCTTTTTTTCATATAGACATTTTATCTCTAGTTCCAATTTGGCACAGGTTGACGGAATGAAGTCTTCTTTCTCTTTCAGTTGTAATAATTTTGTATTACTTGAATTTAGGCAGTTTCACCCAATGCATGTGGAATGCAACTTTATATCACGTTTAGCAGCTAAGTTGACAGTCTCATTCCTTTAAAACAAGATTGGTCTGAGAAATCTATGGTACCATAATTGCAACCCTTGGGGCATATTGTGTGGATAGAATGAGGGGAAATTTATTGTGCATATGGTTCATCTTATCAGATCAGGAGTTATGTCTGCTAAGTATCATTGTTTTAGAAGCTTCATTTTCCTTGTTGCTGGATGTCATTCTAAAGCAATTAGCATTTAAATTATTTTGTCCAGCAGGGTTCATAAGTGTAACAGACCTGTCAGTGTTGATTAATGTTTTGAGTGACATTGTGAGCAGTTATTCAAACAAATTGCAAACTAATTTAAAAATGTAGAGCTGTGCCTACGAAGAGTGAAATGCATCTACGTAAGTTACATTTTGAAATGTTAGCATGTCACAGCTCATGAATTATACTTATACACAGTACTCAATCCGTGTAGAATTATTTAAGATGGTACATCAGTTTCAAGTATGGTGAAAGGTTGATATGGTTCCTTGCTCTAAAGATGGTTTTCTTTAGAAAAAGTAGAAGAACCAAAGTCACAGGACCGCTAATTAGTTTTAACAAGAAAAAAGATATTAAACATGAAAAATTTGCTCTTTTACTCCCCGTTAACTTAACAAATACACATAGATTTTATGACTAACACAGATTATAAAATATAATGTAAGTAGGGTTTGTCTCAGTAACACAGCCCCTTTAAGTACACAGATTGGCTGCAGTCAGATACACCCTGCTCAAGTGACTGTCTGTGAATTTGGATTTCTCCTCAGAATTCTCCCCGTCCCCAGATGATTGTTACATGAGAGTTTCAAAGCACCACTCCTGAAAATACGCTTTAAAATCTTCTTTCACGATAATGCTTTCCATTAAGTGTTTGCAGTCCAGGTTTTCCAAATGACTCTTAATCAAAGCTTCACCTCCACTTGTAAAACCTTGAAACTGGATCTGGTTTTAAATCATTCCCTTTAAGATTTCTTTGTCTTGACTGCTGTATATATTATTCATGATTGTTTTAAATCTTAATCCTCAGCTATTAAAATGTCATCAAACTTTTGATTTGCCTCTGGAGTGTGCTTTCCCACTTTAATTCTAGTTACTACAACTATCTCTTTAACTCTGAATGCAAAGTTTACATTTCCCCTTGAATTCTGAGCAATACCTTATCCCTGTTTTCTTAACTACAGTCTTCTTAAGAATTCTTTCTGTTCTAATCCTCTGGTTATCTGGACTGCATCTGGTTCTTTGGGAGTCTGCCTCTTTGCAGCTTCCTTAGCCTGTCTGTCTTCCCTTGGCAGAGTTGAGAGATTGTTGCTCCCTGGTGTCTTGCCTCCAAATACCATCAAGTTCAGCTAAACTAAAACATAGAAGCTTTTTCCTTTAAAAGAACCTTCAGTTACTAAGCAGTGGCCAGCATACTTTTGCTGGACTATTTACTCTTCATGTTGTAGCTCTCTAAGCACAATAGAAAAACAGTTTGGAACTGAAGTAACCCGCACACACATGGACTTCTTAGTCCAGTATGAATCCAACTGTAGGTTTTACTCTTCCTTCCACAGAAGTGTTAATTGAACTCAGTTAGGACAATACTTTATTTTTAATGTTTACCAATACAAATATAAATCCCTTAAAACTATCTTTGTTTCCTAACAATCCCTTCATCTCTAGAATATATTTTCCATATAAAATAAATACAAATTTCACTGAACAGGTAATTATGTTGTTTTTTAAAATTTGCATGTGCTTTAATTTTCTGCTGTAGTACATTGTTAATGTAGTACATGTTATGATTCCTGTAAAAATGAATAACTTTTTAAAAAGAAAGTAATTCCCTTAACACAATGAAAAAACAGACAATTTTACTTTTTAAAAAATGCTTTTACTGAAAGTTTTAATTTTACCTAAAATGCAACAAATTCCCAAAATCTAGTACAGTACAGAGTAATCATTATTCCACAGAAACGTATTGAAAAAAACGAGTGAATATTCATGCAAATGTTTCAAATTATCAATTATTGCAGTTGGTCTCTCCTCTCGTATGGATAAAGAAAGGATACCAGAATAAGTGGGGAATCTCAGGATAACAAAATAAAACCATGAATGTGTGGCTCTATAGTGCACACCTCCTTCCACAAGATAACAGGGACAGAACTGCACTGGGTGGCATAGGAGTTAGCACTGCTGCATCACAACACCAAGTACCCCAGGTTCAATTCCAGCCTTTGGTGACAGTCTGTGAAGTCTGCACTTATTCCCCGTTTCTTCATGGATTTCTTCTGGCTGCTCTCGATTCCTTACACAGTCCAAAGATGTGCAGATTAGATGGATTGGCTAGGTTAAATTGCCCCTTAATAGCCAAAGATGTGTACATTAGGTGGATCAGCCACGGTAAATGCAAGGGACAGAGCGGTGGGGATCCCACAGAGATAACAAAAGAGAGAGAAGCATCTGGATTATCCAATAGATGCCTGCCATGGTCTTTCAGCATAAGCTTTGACATGAAGGATACCAGGAACAGAACAGTAAAACCTCACAAGAACAGGGCACAGCAGGATAACATGCCCACCATACATTCCAAGACCCCAAGGTTTAGCACTTGACATGGGGCCAGAAGCAGACAAAGCCTCCCAGCCACCCCACTCCCTTGCCACCAATCATCAAAACCAAGATTGAACACAAATTGCAATGCACCTTAGACTACAGTCCCTTGTTCCACCATAGAGCACGTTGGTGAATGAACAACATCATAAAGAAAAATAGACAATTCTGATTTTTGTAGTATAACAGGCAACAAACATCTCAGTGCTCAAATATCATACACTCTTGTCAGGGTGAAAAAACTAGCACAAAATCAGGAGTATAATCACAAGCGAACGAAGTTCAGAATTAATGATGAACTATAGAATAGCATGACTACCCATGAATACCAAAGTCATGATAGGATTATCGAGCAACGTCCAGGATCCGTCCAGAGTTTTATTGAAGCCTCTGCACTTCCACCATATCATCAACCCCAGTGAAGTAAAACCGAGACCCTGGTGGAGAGGGACCCGACACACCTAGACGCCTCCAAACCTACCTGATGAATATCAAGGACAAGACCACATAAGATCAATAGTCACAGTCTTCAACCGACTAAGCCTTGAAGACTGGATACAGTGTGCTGCATCAAACTCATGATGCCCAACCTTTAAATCAAGATTGTAAAAGCACGGCAGCCAGTTCTCAAATTCATCCCAGCTCACCTTAGAAGACTGGGCACATGGTATTCCTTCTCCAGCCACGTCTCCCTGAATCAATTAGGAGGTTTGACATCACATGCAACAGGATTTCCAAGAACTGAAGGTGAGCTTTCATTGTGGAAGATGCCCTCTCAATTGACAGGATTCTCTTCTCCTCTTCATCCGTTCTCTTTAGGATATCTTGCAGTACATTAATATGAGCACCAAAAACCTGTGGCAGGGAACTAATCCATCATCCACAATGTCACTGATAATAGCCGCATTCATATCTCAATGCGAACGGTATCATTGAAGCATGGACCTGCTCATCAGCAAAGCCACCATTGGAAACCAGGCCCCAGCCTGGCTGTCTCTAACTGCCTCAATCAGACAAGGATTTTCTATACTTAACTCAGCTTCCCTTCGCCAGGGATTCAGGGATTCAAATTCAGCCAGGATCTTCCAAGACTATAGAATATACACATCAGAATCGAATAATTATGGATAGTGCATCATGATTAAAAAATAAATGAAGTAAAAGCTGAGTAGTGCCAGAGCTTGCAGAAATGCTTATGCTCTCGCACTATGTTCTTATGTTCTTATGTTCTTATGACCCTCCACCGATTTTACTTTTTAAAATTGGTACTGTAACAAACCAGTATAATTCAAGCATCAGTTAAAGATAAAAGGATATTTCAAAGGAAAATGTAAATTTTGCTTTAAATAATTGATGCATCAAAATAATCTCCTCATGTATTGACAAGCATTAGCATTATCTCCCATACAAATGTGGGACCACATGTAATCTCACAATCATTCCCACTCTGCCTTCATTTTATAGAATTTCTCACTTCTATTTTGGCTTTTTGAGCTGTATTCATCAGCAACGAAGTCCCTGGACATGATTACCCTGACAACATGCACATTTATGCTCATTTGGGTTACAACAGTCCTAATAGAGTCATTGAGATTTCCAGCATGGAAACAGGCCCTTTGGCCTGACTTGTCCATGCTACCCCTTTTTTTAAATGACTAAACTAGTCTCAATTTCCTGCATTTGGCCCTTATCCCTCAATGGTGGCAAATTCCCAAGAAATCCCTTCTTTAACTTTTAAGCAGTTTGGTGGGCTCTGGCACCACTTCAATCCAATCTGCGATCCCTTGCTCTTCCAGTCTTCAGTGTTCTGACCATTGCAGCTATATAACACACACTGTAACGATGTTTCTGCTCTATTCTCAGAAAACTATTTTAATACCAAATCTATTCAAAGACTGCCAAATAGAAAACTGTTCTATCTGGAGAGAGACTTGTGTTTTTCTTTTCGCATTCCAAATCTTCTGAACAGGAAAAAAAGCTTACCAATGCCACTGTGATTAGCTTTCAATTTACCTTTTGCTTCTTATTTATTGGTCCCTGTGGGAATATCATTTTTTTGAGAAATAATGTCATAATCAGAAAATGAATTAATCCCTTTCTTGGTAATCCCCAGCACACTGTTCTTGAAGGGACATTGCACAAAAGAAAATAAAGGGCGGGATTCTTGGGCCTCCCAGCTCAGCGACGTGCTGTTTGCCAGCAACTGGATCTTCTGGTCCTGCCGCTGTCAATGGTTGTTCCCATTGATTCCATCCCACGCTTCCAGGAAACCTGTGAAAGGCAGGAGAATTCTAGTCTGAGGCTTTTCCCAGCATGTGACACATGCTACAGCTGGTTGGTCAAACTAAACATTTGTTTACTTTTTCTACCAGAAAGCCCTCATACACAACTATAATGTGGCATCTAATTTAGATTAGTATCCTCTTTTCAGCAATGAAACTGGTATCTTGAGGGTCTTTTACTTGTACTCATACTATTATGACCTTTGCTGTGAAATCATTGATTAATTGTAACTTTTTGAGTGGCTTTTGAAGGAAAACCTTTTGTATTATTTTTTACCAAAAAATTGCAAAATAATGAAGTCTACAGTGTTCTTTTAAATGTTCTCTGAAGTTGAAGCATTACTTAAAAGCTGTGCTCTCTTCCTATTTTCATTGCACAGGAAGAGAATATTTGTTTGCACTGGGCAGCTTTCTCAGGGTGTGTGGATATCGCAGAGATATTCTTGAATGCCAAGTCTGATCTAACTGCAGTAAATATGCATGGTGACTCTCCTCTGCATATTGCATCAAGAGAAAACCATTATGAATGTGTAGTGTAAGTACTCTTAAGTGCCATAGATATTGGTGTGTTACAATTCACTTGGGGAATCAAAGCTGTTTTTGCATGTAGTCTGGAGTTATGGGTGCTGATGGTAGAGTCTCCAGCTTTCTTTTCATCACGTGGCTGACCAGGAATCTCTCCCACTCTTGCTGCCCATCATTGATATGGGTTGGACGATTTACAGTTTGATGCTCAATCTTGTCTGACTCACATTATGAACACGCCCTTTTCGGCCATCAACTCCCTGAACTTGAACTTCTGGCTCAGAGGCAAAGATACTACCTATTATCCCACAAAATCTAAGACAATAAGTATTAAAGTGAAATTTGTGAAGTCAGAATGACGATTTCAACATAAATTATCTGCGATTTATAAAAATGCTGTGTATTTTGACTTCAGCTATTGTAAGCACTAGGAGCATGAACAGAATATATGGTCATTTTACTTCTTGAGTCCAGTCTGGTCTTTGGGCACTTGGCTGATCCATTATAACTTCCTCCTTTTAGTTATCCAAATATATTTACTTACTTTCAGTTCAGTTTGGATTTGCTGTGACAAGTCTCCCCCCGCCCCCCCCACCTTGTTCCTGATCCTTTCTTTTCGAAATACAGTTCAATTACTATATTGCTTTGTTACAGTTTCTTCAAATAGATTTAAGCCCCTGAAAGCTTCCATGACCTAAGATTATCAGCCATAATTTCTTGATAGAAACTACAGGACTCATGGAATACCTTATGAGACTGTCAGAACTTCCCCCTCAATTCTATTTTCCTTTCTGTCTTAGGAGAGATTGCTGTTGTCCACTGCGCTGCAAAATTTAGTTCCTTTTAGCTACCATTTTGGGAGTGTTTGTATTAATGGAGATGGCCCCTGCCCATTGCAGGGAAGAAGGAAACTTTATTTTTGAAGAAAAGCACCTTGCTTTATCCTTCACCAAAATTATTTCTGAATTATTGTTATTGTACAGTGTAGAGGGAGCTACAATTTTGAAAAGCTGTGCAGCAACATGTGTACAGTATTATCCTGAACTGATGGAGCGGATCCATCTTTTGCACTCCGTGAAACACTAATGTGAGGATGTTAAATTGATTATTTGTAAATGATGATTTGAAGTGCGGTGTAGGATTAAATATGAACTGTTGTTCTTTGCCACAAATTATAAAAGTTTCCCAATTTGAACAAAAATGTACTTTAAAATTGCTGCTTAACATGCATTCTGTGGATACTCTAGCACTAAAACCGGCTAACTGTGCACATCTAGGCTGTTCCTCTCACGTGGCGCTGATGTTAATATTAAGAATAAGGAAGGAGAGACACCACTCGAATGTTCAAGTTTGAACTCTCAAGTGTGGGTGGCATTACAGGTGAACAAAAAACTGAAACAAGCATCAGCTAATAAGATTACCCAGGTTGAGAAACTAGTCAGCAGGTACAGTATAACTAATACACTTGGTCTTTTTCAGCTTCAGTTTTAATAATTTAACTTGATTATATTTATATTTTAATTTTCTGTATCCTAGAATCTCTCTTCTTGCTTTTAGCATATTTGCACTTGGGAAGTGATCTTGGAGCAATATGTCATACGGAGTAAATGTTAATGTTACCTCTTATTAGTGGTTTGAAAATCTCTGTAATTGGAATGTCTTAAAATATATTTAACATGAAAAATCATCAAGTAGCAAAGCAATTTTCTTTTTAAAAGGAATAACAAATTTTGATATTTTCATTTCATATTTTGGATGCATTTTCTAATGTATGTGCTTGAATGGAATGTTTTGTTTAATTGCTAAAGATACAACTAGTACTGCAGCTACTTACCATTCCCATTTGTTGGGGCAGGTACATGCTTTGAGGATTTGATTCTTGTTGGATTTTCATGCATGTTTTCTGCTACTAGTTGACTGCAATCTATAAATCTATTTAGAAATGGTGCCATTAATACTTAGTGGCAACAATAGCGCTGGAATATTTTTCCGTGTCAGTTATATGTACAAGTGAAAGTTGAAGCTTAATTTTTGATTTTATTGATAAAATGTTTTTGTTTGAGGAATCATTATGACGTAGCTACATTACCATAGTCTCTGCACTTCAGAGTAATTAATTGTGTGATGTATTTTTAAGATGCTTTTGAGAATAGGGATGAGATGCAGTACTTCTTAAAATACAATTTTTGTTAGATTATAATCTTACATGGTATTGCTCACAACAGACCTGGAGCAGCATCAGTGGGTTTTGTAATCAAGTGGAACATTTTTAATTGCAACTGTTGGAATAACCAATTGTGGGGGGAAACATTTAACTGTTATTGAGGAAATGTATATTCATGTATACATGGTGATTAATGTTTTTTCCACTGATTTAACATTTTTAATTTGTTAGCTACTGTTTCAATTTCCTTGTTGAGGGAATATAAATATATGGAAATCAGGGGTTCAGTATGTTGTTCAGAACGTTTATTCATTGTGTGACTGAATGGGGTTGCTGTGATGGCCATGAAGGACACGGGTGGGGGAGATCTTCCTGTGGGCTTTGTTGAGTATGAACTCCCTTACTGAGCAACTGGAGGCTTTCCTAATGAGAACTGAGCAGCGGGAGGATAAAACTGGACCATGGTTGTAGACCCCCGGGTACAGCCCTGCTTGCTGCAAGCCGTGACTGCAGCTCGTCATTTGTTTTCCAATAAAAGGTTTCTAGTGATGGGAAACTGGCTTTCGTTGAATTACTATATAGGTGACAAGGAGCTAAAAAAAAGACAATTTTTTTTCTCTTTCCATACAACCTCCAGAAGTTGAGAATCTTCTCGGGTAACGAAATGCGATTGTGCCTCTTCTCAGGAAACTTGAACCCTATGATACCATTGGGGTAGGCTGGGCCCAATATACAGAATGCATGCATTGTTTCTTCTGTGCTAACAACATTGAAGGTCCTTCCTTTGGTCCCTAATAAAGGGTTTCAGGTGCAGGAAACTGGCCTTGGCTGAATAATTACATGGATAGTTTCAGGTTTTACCCCCAGACTGTGTTGTGTTTGGTGTCAATTTGCAGTGGGGGTAGGGATTAGGATTGGCCAACACCACTCTGTCTGATATTGAACACTACCTAGACATGATGCAGAGAGAAATATCAGGCAGGAATGCCTATTTTTAAAAAATTGCCTAATTTTATTAAATATATTTAAAGCAATGAGGGAAAATAATTGATTTGTAACCATCATGTCATCATCGCTGCTCATTTTCCCCTTCATGCACAGATGATGCTTAATACTCATTTGGTGAAAGTGAAAGTTTACCTCATGGTCAGATTGACCAGGCAGTAGTTGAAGCTAAAGTAAAGCTTCAAACAAGTTTCATGAATTTAGAAACAAAATGCCATTAAGACTTGTGTAATACTGTTTCCACTTTTGTGCATAGCTATGTTCTTGTTGCATTCAGGGAACTTTTTGAATATTTTCTAAGACCAGTTAAAGTAGTACTTTGCAAAGTAGGAAGTAGAAAATAAGTTTCTTTGCACCTTCTGTGACTTGCATTCACCCTGACCTTCCTAATTGTATATTTGTTTTGGTTGCTTTGATCATCGCCATGACTTCAACAGTTATTTCTCTAATTCAAATAACAGAGATATTGGTCGAGGTTATGAACATGTACCAATTCCTTGCGTAAATGGAGTGGATGATGAAGCTTGTCCAAACGACTATAAATATGTTTCCCAAAATTGTGTTACTTCTCCAATGAACATTGACAGGAACATCACACATCTGCAGGTATGTCCAAAACAAAAAGGAAACTTCAGTAATGTCAATTACAGAATGTTGTGACATTAACATCGCCTAAAGGCAGAATAAATAATTACAGAGTAAGGCAGTCTCATTATTATTATTATTTAAGGTCATGTGTTCAGATCCCTTAATGGTAAGTTTGTGAAACTGAATTCAGTAGATTTCTAGATTAGTGCCAGAAAAGATTATGAAAGCACAGATTGTCATTCAAAAAAAAACTTAATGACCTCCTCAGGAGCAAACGTGACAACCATTCCCAGGCTGGTCTATACATGACTTCAGTTCCACATTCTGGTTAACTTAATGCTCTCTGGTAGCCAGGTATAGGTGACGGATTCCAGTACCAAAGAACAGTACAGCACAGGAACAGGCCCTTTGGCCCACCAAGCCTGTGCTGATCACGTTGTCCAATCTGGACCAACCTCTAATTCCATGCCTGTTCATGTGTCTATCCAGATAAGTCTTAAATATCGCTAATGTGTCAACCATCTCACTTGGCTATGCACTCCAGGCCCCCACCGCCCTCTGTGCAAAAGAAAACCTTCCCCCGTACATCTCTACTGAACCTTTCCCCTCTTTCCTTGAACTTGTGCCCCTTTGTATTGTCATGTCTGCCCTGGGAATAACGTTCCAACTGTTCACCTTATCTGTGCCCCTCATAATTTTATAAACTTCTATCAGGTCACCCCTCGGTCTCCGTCTTTTCAGGGAGAACAATCCCAGTTTATTCGATCTACCCTGCCAACGTTGTCCACATCTTGTATATATTTAATATTCATTTTTTAAAAAATGGTAAATTTGCCTGAGGGCAAGTTGGGAATGTGGAAAACTGTAAATCAGTCATAACCAATCATAAACTGACAAGGGACAATTTCCTACAGACGTTGGAAGTTGGCTTATCCAGAAAATTATCAAAATTAAAACATATTGCTGTCATATTTAGTGCTGGTAATTTTTCCATGACTGCAGTTATATCCAGAACTAAACTAAGCCTCAACGCTTGATTTCAGTACATCATCTTTCTGACTCTTTCCAATTCAAGTGGTGCCCTGCAGCATGGCCCTTAGCTTTTCACTTGCATCTAAAAGCAAAAAAGTAGGCAGGAAAGTGTATTTTCTTTTTACTGAGTTTAATGTCAATTGTACTAGCACAGAATTCTTAAAAGGTGTTATGTGACAAAGAAAGGTCATCTTGCGTGTTTTTATCTTTAAGTATCAAAGGAGTGAGAAATGTTGAAGATCATTATTAGACCTATCTTAATAGTTTCTTAATATGATTGCTTGTCAGTTGGCCTTCACAATACCCTGAATCTTCAAAGCTTGTCCCATTATTAGTGATTTTCCTTCATTGGAAAATGATGCCAAAGTTTTATGTCGCAACAAGTGCACAAACAATTTTATCTTTTCATTGTTTGAAACAAAATGGAGAATTGCACAGAACAGCATTATTTTTTAATAATTTATGACATTTTGAGCATAAAACAAAGCATATAGTTTGGTGTTGAGATTCTACTTCAGTGCTCAAGAGATTAACGAAATCTTGGAATAATACTTAATAGAAAAGAAGTGACTTGATAGATCTTCCACTTAAT
Source organism: Carcharhinus amblyrhynchos (assembly GCF_965287045.1). NCBI lineage: Eukaryota > Metazoa > Chordata > Chondrichthyes > Carcharhiniformes > Carcharhinidae > Carcharhinus > Carcharhinus amblyrhynchos. The sequence goes on from NC_137348.1 coordinate 28,302,330, forward strand.
CCAAGTTTGTCTATCACGTATATGTTGATAGGGTTTGGGGCTGCATTTTTGATATACATTATCATTTTGGCTGGCTAACTAAGGTTTTTGTTACCATGCATTTGAAAAAGCCAACGGTTATTGTTTGATGTAGTTATTAATGACTTTCTGATTGGTCCTTTGAGATTAAAATGGTACCTTTATTTGGCTAATAAAAAATTATTGCATGGCAATTCAGACACACAGTCAAAAATGTATAAATTAGAACAGTTCACCATTTGTTTTCAGAGCCATTGGTTGACACTAAATATATGACTGTTGATGTTTGATAGTATTTAGTTTTTGTGCTCTTGTAAGCTAAAAGCATGCCATTGTGTAGCCTTTTTATAAGGATCCCAATGATATAGGAATTACTGATCAATCTTTACCGCATTTGCCATTTTCATATTCCAGGTAATCATTACTGCACGAACATTATAGGCAAATTGTGTGTCCTTCCTCAAACTGTCTAAAGATATTTGTTTTAGAAAGTGCTAGACTCTTTTGTTGTCATTCAGGGGCATTCTTCAGAACCATTTCCAGACAGGTGGGAAGGGGAGGTGTAAGGGGTAATATTGTGCAACCAATAGTGAGGTCTGAAATGTTGGGGCTCTCATATTAAAACACTGCACAGTGAATGTACCAAGAATAATGTGTAACAATGCTCACAATCTTTTGTATCTTTGATGTTTTCGGGAGCAAGTCGTAACTGTATCAGGAAGGATAGTTGTATCTTTGGAAGTGTAACAGTTGTAGTTGAGTTGAAGTTTCAAGATAAAGTAAGGTTCAAGTACTTGTGTGAAGGAATGTTTGACTTGGAAGTGTAAATTATTTGAGTAGGATTGGCTTGAAAAGGAACGAACGTTTTTGGAAAGGTTGGAGATTTGGGGTGTGACCATAAATTCATGTTTATTTAAGTTTTTATAGTTTGTACTGTAGTGACAGTGTTCACAGACAATTGTGTGTATGTGTGTGTTGCGTGCAAGTAAATGTATGTGCTAATCGCTTTTACAATTATAGATTGACTCAAAATGCATGCAAGATTTCTTGTGTCATTAATTCCTGATGCCCAAGTCCCCCACAACCAACTATACTCAAAAAAAAATATACCCTTTGATGCAATTGATGGCAATGGGGATTCACTGCTTCGTGTGTCTCCTGAGCCATGACTTCTCCATTGGACTGTTAAGTGCATGAGCTGGTTTAAGTCTCCCGTCTCCTTGCTAGCAGTATAAACTTCTGTCATAATGCTGGCATCCATGATGCATGAGTTCAGTATCTTTTGCCAGGCTTCCATTTTGTTTAAATTGGAGAACTTTTTAAATTAAAGCAGAACCATCTACGTTTCCTCAAGCCTTCATAAATTTGTTGGAGAATGGTTAGAAAAACGTAGGGATTATGTTTTCTTAAATCACCAACCAAAGGAGGACAGGGGGAAAGATGAAAAAAAAGGAAGCATAATAAAGATCAGTTTAATGTTTTTCTCACCAAAATAGAGTTAAAAGCTTTTTACTATGGGACTTATTCCATTATACAATGGCCATTGAACATCCTAATGTAAAGTTGTATGGCACCTTTTTTTAAAATTTGTTGGGGGAGGTTGATTGACATATATTCCATGCAATATTTCAATTCATTGATTTGCAGATTGTAACACTCAGCGTAAATGCTGTGACCAGCCTTGAGTAAATATTGTGCATATGCAAGGTTTCTGGTAAATTCTGTTTTCAGGAGTACTGCAATTAAATACAAAAGGGGCGAAATCAAATCTTGCAAATCAACAATTGGTTTACAAAAAACACTGAACTAAAAATTCCTAAACTGCAAATTTTGATTTTTTCATTCTGATTTTTCAATCTGATTTCAAGTTACTGTATCACTTTAACCCTTTGCTAATGCTACTGCAACATTTACATGCCACATCCTAAATTCTGTGCTCGAATTTTTTGGGTTTCATTATATGTTTCAAAAGTGCTTTTTTCCCATGCGTTAACTTTAAATATAGGCTATATATTCAGTATTGTAGTTTGTAATGTAAACCAGGGATGTGTGAAATCATTTCATTCAACTATTACATTATAGCCAACTCAAACATGTAAAACAATGACTCCAATTGAGTCCTTAAACTGTAGCTAAAAAAATGGCAAATATTTAACATTCTTCTGAACTCAGCTATCTCACAAGTTAATGTTAGTGAAAGTAACTTACGATAATTGTCTTGATAACCATTTCAGTAAGTGACTAACTGTGTTCCAGAAGTAGTGGCATCAAATAGGTGCCCTGAGAACCCATCCAGCATGTTCATTTTACATTTATTTCCCTAACTGGTAAATATTCAAGGCCACTATTGCTTAAAAATTAAAATCACAGATATTGATAGCTGTGGTGTGTGCATGCGTGAATGTTTTTATGTTCGTTCCCCAGTGCTTTGGAGGAACATCAGTCTTCAGGGTTGTCTGCAGGTATGTGTTTTTAAAATTACATTTTATGTTAATTCTGTCTGCTACTGCAAATCTTCTTGTGATTTTACTTTTTTTAATAAAAGAAAATCCTCTGGGCAGTATTGAGAGGGGGGTGGTTTGAATTTTAGAGCAGTGTTTAGAATTCATGGAGACTCAGGTCTGTTCAGATGTATTGATTTACTTATGTGAAGTGACGTTTTAGATAGAAGTGCATTTGAGGCTCACCTCCAACATTCTTCGCATTGATTGGGCTCGGATTTCCCTGTGTTTCACACGGTTCCAGGAAATTCGATCCAGAATCAAAAACTGTGGCCCAGAGAAAGAAGCCTCGTCAAATTCAGATCAATTGAGATTTCTATACCAGAGTTAAGATTATGCTTACTAAGAAAGTCTTCAGCCCTCAAAAAGAGTGTTTTTCAATACTGTTGGTGCATTTGAACCTGTGCCTTTTACACTTGGCTAAATTTGAAACTTGTGTCAGGCAGGACTGATTTAATATGTGGTTATTTGCTTGTTGTGGCATTAAGTATTGCTTCCCAGAGTGCTGTTACCAGTGAATATGCTAAATTTAAAAGGAAAATAAAGATGTTTTTCTTCTACAAATAGCCAAAGTGTCTTTTATCAGATGCATGGTACCTCACCTTAATATATGGTTTTAAAAATCATAGTGCAAAATTGATTTAAGCTAATACAAAGTTTGATTTTGATGAGAGTAAGATGATATTTTTAATTGTGTATCAACCTCATTAGCATAGTTGATAGAATGCTTTATAGATTTAATTTTTGTTGTTACCTATCACTTTTGCAATCTTCATGAATAATTATTTCTCTTTAATGTGTGCACAGTACTGTTTCTGTGATGATGACTGCTCCTCTAATAATTGCATGTGTGGTCAACTAAGTATACGTTGCTGGTATGACCAGGTAAGAAAAAATACTTTTAACTTGAGTAAAATTATTTCCACAAATTCCCTTTATGGAAACTTAAATTATTTTCTGCAAGTGAAATGGCTGGTTCTGGAGCACAAGTCTTCAGTACTACTGTCATGCTGTTGTCAGAACCCGTTGCCTTTGTTGTAACCACAACCTTCAGCTGTTTCTTTATCACACAACGTGAATTGAATTGGCTGAACGCTGGCACCTGTGATGCTGGAGAATGTCACACAAGTTAATTTTTGAGGGTGCTGATGCTGCTTGCTATTGCTGAATTGCAAAACTTGCAATATTCTTCCAAGTGAGCAGAGATCGAAAAGTTATCTCCTTTTCTTAAAAGTTTGGCTGTGGAAAGTTTGCATTGTTGGTGTTGCCTATCCTAATTTCCTATGAGAAGCTGGAGATGCGCCATGGCTATGAGCCAAGGTCATCCTTGTGGTATAGGGAAGCCATGGCATAATGGTAGTATCACTAGACTAATAACCCACTGGACTGGTAATCTAGAAACCCAGAGTAATGCTCTGGGGACCTGGATTTGAATCCCACCAATGTAAGTGACAAAATTTGAATTCAGTTTTAAAAATCTGGACTTAAAATGATCACCATGAAACGATAGTCAGTTGTTTAAAAAAACCCATTTGGTTCACGGTGTCCTTTAGGGCAGAAAACCTGCCATCCTTATCCAGTCCAGCAGACATGTGACTCCAGATCCACAGCAATGTGGTTGACTAATAAATATCTTTGTAATAACTGAGCAAGCCATTCATTTCAAGGGCAATAAATACTGGCCCAGTCAGCGACACTCACAGCAGTCGAAGGGAGTTCCAGGATTTTGACTTGGTGATAGTGAAGGAACAGTGATACAGTTCCAAGTTAGGATAGTGTATGGCTTGGTGTGATGGTGGTATTCCCACATTCCTGTTGCCCTTGTCCTTCTAGGTGTCAAAGATTGTTTTTATGGCAGACGCTGTCAAAAGAGGCTACAATACATCCTGTAGATGCTACACACTGTTGTCACTGTGTGTCAGTGCTGGAGGGAGTGAATATTTACGTAGTGAATGGAACAGTGATCAAGCTACCTGCTTTATCCTAAATGGTTTTGAACTTTTGGGAGTTTTTGGAGACGCACTCATTCAGGCAAGTGGACGTATCTGAAGTGATCTGAATGGTGCTGAACATCGTGCAATCATCAGCAAACATCTGACCTTATAATGGAGAGAAGGTCATTGATGAAGCAGCTGAACATGGTTAGCCCTAAGCTCTAGATTCTCTGCAGAACTATTGCAGCAATGTCTTGGGGCTGAGATGATTGGTTTCCATCAACCATAACAATCTTCCTTTGTGCTAGGTGTGGTTTCAATTCGTGGAGAGTTTTATCCCTGATTTTCATTGACTTCAGTTTTACTGGTCCTCCTTAATGCCCCATTCAGTCAAATGCTGCCTTGTCCTTGTTTGAAGCAAGTCTGTAACAATGTCTGGGACTGAATGGCCCTAGTGGAATCCAAACTGGGCATTAATGAGTAGGGTATGTCTTGAGTAACCGTCAGTTGATAGCACTTCCCATGACACCTTCCATCACTTTGCGAGTGGACTGATGAGGTTGTGATTGGCTAGATTGGATGTATCCTGCATTTTGAATTGGGGATAGACAGCAATTTCCCACATTGCCAAGTAGATATCAGTGTTGTCGCTGTACTGGAACAACTAGGGTAAAGAGTACAGCTGGTTCTGGAGCACACATCTTCAGTGCTATTGTCGGGCTCTTGTCAGACCCCACAATCTTCAACTGTTTCTTGATACCACGTGGAATATATCAAACTGATTGATGACTGGCACCCATGATACTGGGGAACTTCAGGAAGAGACCACAGTGGATTATCCACATGACACTTCTGGCTTGCTTCAGTCTTGTCTTTTTGCAATAATCCTCCCTACAGTGCAGAAGGAGGCCATTTGGCCCATCAAGACAACACTGACCCTCTGAAAGAGCAACCCACACATGCCCGCTGCCAAGTCCTATCCCCATAACTCTCACATTTATGATGACTAATCCACCTAACCACATCTTTGGACACTAAAGGGCAATTTAGCGTGGCCACTCTACCTAACCTGCACATCTTTAGCCTGTGGGAGTAAACCAGAGCATTTGGAGGAAATCCATGCAGATACAGGAGAACATGCAACTCCACACAGACAGTCATCCAAATCCAGAATCTAACCCACTTCCCTGGTGGTGTGAGGCAGCAGTGCTTGCCATTATGCCGCCTTTAGATGTGCTGGCCTATCCCATCATTGAGGAGGGGGATATAGAATAGAATATCTACAGTGCAGAAGGAGGCCATTTGGCACATCAGGTCCGCATCAACTCTCGGACAGATTATCTTACCCAGACCTCCTCCCCTACCCTATCCCCGTAACTCCATACATTTACCGTGGCTAATTCATCTAACCTACACACCTTGGGACACTAAGGAGCAATTCTTACCATGGCCAATCCACCTAACCTGCATACCTTTGTGTGCGGAGTCTCGTCCTCTGGCCTGTTGTTTAATTGTTCACCACCATGTGCAACTGAATGGGACAGAACTGCAGAGCTGTGTCTGATCTGTTTGTGGGATCACTTGTGTCAATCACATATAACTTACACTTTTTAGAATGCCTGTGATGCATCTTCACTAGGTTTGCAGCTCATTTTTAGTTATGCTGGTGCCATTCTTGCACTCCTCCTTGAGCCAATATTGGCCCACCGTCTTGATGGTAATGGTAGAGTGAGAATATGCTGAGTCATGCAGTTAAAGATTGAGGTGAAACACAACTTTGATGCTGCTGGCCTACAATGTTGCATAGACACAGAGTTTTGATGCAGAAGATTTATTCTGAAAATAAATTTATAACCATCTATAATGGTGGCAATGCCGCACAACATAACAGAGATATCTTCAATACGTAGGTGAGACTTGGTCTATTCAAGGACTACATGGTGATCACTTTATCCAATACTGTCATTGACAGATGCATTTCTAACGGATAGATTGGTGAGGTCAAGTAGGTTTTTGCCTTTTCTCTCAGTCCCTGTCACAAGGTCAATTTGGCATATATTCCTTTAGAGCTCTTTAGTAATGTTATCTTGCTAAGCTTGGTGATGAACATTGAAGTCTCTTCGGGGAGCACCAAAGAGTGCATTGTTTCTTTGCTACTCTCGGTGTTTCTTAACAGTTGCGTTCAATATGGAAGAGTATTGATCCACCGGTTGGGGAAGGCAGTATGTGGCAAGCAGAAAGTTTCCATGCCCGTCTTTGACCTGATAACATGAGACTTAATGGTGCCCAGAGTCAATGTTTAAGACTCTGAGTTACATCCTCCTGACTGTATACCACTGTGCTTCTACTTCTGGAATCCTGTTATTAGTTTTTTTATTGAGCTGGAGGAAAGAGTAATTCATCTAGGACTTGACTGATGAGTCTTTTCACACTGGAAAAATAGTTGTGAGCTATGGAGTGTAGTACAGCTGGGTATCATCAGTTTATGTATGTAAGGCTGTATTAATACTGACTTGAACTTGACTCAGAATTGTGTGCCACCTGGATAACTTCAAAAGGGAAGGGATAGGAATAGATTAATTTTTTAAAAAAAATTGCTGATTGCCATTAAAAGTACAATGCTATCTTTATGTTGCAAGTTAAAATCCAATCATGGAATCTTATTTTTTGCAGGGTACTGGAGGGTGAAAGTAAATTAAATTTAAACAAATGTAACCCAAGGTTATATGATGGGTTAGGGTATGATATCATGTAATATTAGTTTGGTTTGACTTGCTTTCTTTTTAATGGCATTTGGCATTCATTTTGAAAAGTAAATTGTGTTTGTGAAAATTTCAATCAACATGATCTTCATGTGGGGCAAAAAAACTGTCCTTTTCATTCTTATTTAAACTAAGAATTGATATGAGTTGTTTCCATCACAGACATTTTAATTGTACTTCAGCGTAGGCTTTTGGAGGAATCTGCACATTGTGCAGCATCATATATTGAGACTATATAAACTCCTCAGTGAAACGAAAACAAATACCATCTTTCATAGAATCATACAGTGTAGAAGAGGCCCTTCGGCCCACTGAGTCCACACTGACGCATTAGAAGCACCTTAACTCCCACCTAATCCCATCTGCCAGCTTATGGCCCATAGTCCTGAATGTTAGGATAAGCATTTGGCACATCATATGGGAAAATATTGGATTGTTACTCTGCCTCAGTTTTTACCAGGTAAACTGACCAAATGGGCTGAATGTCATTCCAAGTAGATTTCAAGACATCTAATAACAGTGGAACATGGAGATGATCAAGTTTTGCTTTGGAACTTTTTTAATGCTAATACTTCCTTTAAACATGTGTTCCTACCAGACATTAGAGAGATCCAAAAAATAGATTTTGTCTTTCCAGTTATTTTGAATGGGATGACCAGCAAGAAATGTACCGAGTAAATTCAAAATCAGAAGTTGTTGATAATAGTGTTAAAGTACAAAATGTTTTAGACTTTGTGACTATTCCCATAACAGCACTCAAGATATTACCTGTTGGTAGAAGTGGATTAGGTAACAAAAGGTTAAAGCTGCTAATGTTTTTGTCAGTTACTCATCACAGTCAAAAAGAAAATTGTAATACTTTGTATTTTAAGGATGGACGACTTCTTCCAGAATTCAACATGCTGGAACCACCACTCATCTTTGAGTGTAACCATGCTTGTGGATGTTGGAGGACATGTAAAAATCGTGTGGTACAAAATGGAATCAGGTTAGGCAAAGTTTGTTATATTTCTCGTGATATAATGTAAACCACATTGATTATAAGATCGTAAGAAAAAGGAGCAGGAGTAGGTCATTCATCCTAGCGAGCCTGCTCCACCTTTCGATAAGGCCATAGATGGTCAGAATGTGGCTTTAATCCACTTGCTGCTCATCCCTCCATAGCCTTTAATTCCCTTGTTGAAAGTTAACTCTGCCTAGCTCAGCTTAGAATATATTCAATAATCCAATGTCCACTACTATCTGTGGAAGAGGATTTCAAAAACTAACAATTCTGAGAAGGAATTCCTGCTCATCTCTGTTTCAAATAGGAGATTCCTTATTTTTAAACCGTACCCTCTAGTTCTAGATTCACCCACAAGAGGAAACATACTTTCAGCCCATCAGAATCTTGTATGTTACAATGAGATTGCCTCTCATTTTTCTAAACTCTGAATATAGACGAATTTGCTCAGTTTTTTCACGTGAGGCAACCGCTTTGTTCTAGGAACCAGACGGATGAACAGTCTCCGATCTGCTTCCGATTAAAATATATCCCCCCTCAACTGTACACAGTATTCCAAGTATAGCCTACACTGTTGTAGAAAGACTTCTCTACTTTTATACTTACATAGTATTCACATTACTAGCTAATAGAAAATTACTTCTATTTGCTCCTAAATTTGTGGTCAGCCTGTTTGGGAGACAATGCGAGTAAACATGTTTAAATCTTTTAGGTTCAAACTGCTATAGTTTCTCAGTGTACTGGGGTGCAGACGTTAGCTATCTTTGTGCAAGATTGCTTGTAAGCCACAACACGGTGCTTGAGTGTGTAATGATCTAAACTTGTACACTAAAGTTTGAATGTCAGTTTTAACAAATATTTTACTTGGCCTGTTCCAAATGGGTGACTCAGATTATTGTCCATTAACTTTCTGAGAGTGGAAAGCAGTCTGGAGGATTATTTCCTGTATTCATCAATAGATTGCTCAGATTGACCACATAGATGCACTGAAACAGAAATCAAGCTCCAGTCTTTTAATGCTTTGTTTTCCACACACTGTCTAGTGTGAGAATCTGAAATTGCACCATGGGAAGTATCTATTTGGGCAACCGAGCAGTTGCCAGTTCTTCAACTGGGGCTGCATATTCTAAAACCAATTCCCTGCTCTTTCCTTGTATCTTATAGAATTATAAAATGAAATTCCTCACTTTTGATATTATATATCAGATTTTTTCATATATAAATTAAAGCATTAGTACAAACAACAAACCTAATGATGGAGATTGTGGCTTTTCTTTATTGTCGTTCTAGCAAAGAGCTGGTGCACATGAGAGCCAAATGATAGTTGTATCAAACTGTAAGGACAATATTGTGTTTAATCAATGCTGCAACTCTTCGGGGTGTATAAATGCAACCCCCCTTTTATTTAACTAGCACTGAGCAGCAGTTCTACAATCAGTCACTCTCAAAATAATGCTCAGAACATTATTCTGATGCTTTGATCATAATGAAATCTAAGTTCTTTAGTCTGTCTAATAGTCTGCAAACTGAAATGCATCACAGAGAACTAAGGTTTTTTATCTCAAGCATAAAGAAGCAAAAAAATTAATCTCATCTTTTGCTAATGGCAGAGAATCAAATATCTACTTTCCCTTCAATTTGTCTGTGTCAAGAATGTAACATTTCCCCTTGATGTAATAATCAAAACTGTAGTTCTTAATCTCCATCATTGTATTGCATGATTCTCATAAAATTCTCATACTTGAGTAACCTGTTTCATGATCATTATTTCTCATTTTATTATGTTTAGTTGCTAACAGTAATTTTGCATGTTAAAATTGGTTTCAAACGGGTTAGCAATGAACCATTCAAGAAAAAAACTTTCAAACTACACGCCTTATGTAGCATCGGAAAAACAAGGTTTCTTTGAAAGCTAGCAGGTAAAATTAATGAGTTTTTTAAATGGTAAAAAGGCTTATATTTAACAGTGTCTTATCACCTTCACATATGGCAAATTACTTTGAAATGCATGATTTATTATATGTGCTGTGGCTACTTTGCACACAGCAAGAATTTGTAAACAACATTGGGTTGAATGGCTGCTTAATTTGTGGCATGGACACTTGGCAAATTTTCCTGAAAATGTTAACTTTACATTGCACTACCATGCTTACAATTTTTTCTCAGTTGCCTGTTCCTTTTTGTCATCCTTACAGGGTTCGACTACAGACCTATCGTACAAATAAAATGGGATGGGGTGTTCGGTCATTGCAGGACATTCCTAAGGGTCATTTTATCTGCGAGTAAGTGTTGGACTTCATAATCACTAATGATGCAAATGTAGAATTATTTATATTTAAAATTAATTTTCCTGAATTGAAAATGATTTAAATGTCAATACTTCAAAGCTCTATACAAAAACATGTGGTAATGTTTTACCACCCTACTAAATTCTGAAGGTCTTTGATGTTCGATGCACTTCTCAAGTTTATTAAAAAAGTATAGAATGACATACGGCTGTTTGGTCCAGCAAGACACTCTCCCATAGATCAAGCACACTGACCTTTTTTAGGTATATATAATTTTAGCTCTGCTGACAAAAATTAATAACTGCAGCTATAACTTGAATAAATCTAAAGCTGTGATAAATGTCTGCCCTCGTGTAATTTACCAAAGCTCCAGGATACCAGTTTAAAGGTTGCATTTTGAGTTGCATTACTACAGATTTGCCTGCCAGATGCTGATGTTCCAGTACTATACAGGAAAAATAACTAATACCCTTCATTTTCATCTGTCACTTAGTTGTAGCAGAACACGCAGTAGGCTGCATCTAATTTGGCCAACTATTGCTACACCCACAGTGTGAATGAGTGTATTCTCATTTGATAGTCTTGCTGTAAATTTATATGAGAAAAAATCCTTATGTAGCAACAGCCTTGTGTATTTGTGATGTTCAGTTCTCTCAATCTCTTGTCCTCCTTTACAATCAGAGTTTGAATTATAATGTTTGATTTCTTTCATGTCTTACTGATGTTTCAATATTGTGAAACGTTCACTGTCACTGATGTATTGGGTTTGCCTAAAGGTCGTACTGGGCAGGGGATTCTTTTTTGCATATCTTTGTATGTCTCTCTGTTATTTAGCGAACTTCCTTGTTCATTTCAGTTAACATGAAGCATACCGTTATCTAACAGAATATCAACAGCACACAAACCTAATTATTCAGAGCAATATTTATTGTTGTTTGTGAAACATTTTATGAGATAAATCACTTATGAATCTGTGAGATCTAAAATGCATACCAGTAATGACATTGCGAATGGAACTAATTTTCTGTTCTATTTAGTATCATAGCTATGGCATATTTATGGAAGTAGGCAAATCTGTAGTAACACTAAGTAATTTTGTCCCAGGTAGCTTCAGTTAAACAGATGTTTACGCAATGACGAGCAAGGACAACCAGTGTTTACTGAATCTGTTACATAGGAGTGTCAATCCACCTCTGCAAGACAATTGAGGCATTTCCAGGAGATCATTTATCCATGGCATATCATTAGTTTTTACAAATTACACCCCCTTCCCCATGCCTCATACACATTTCAGTGACTCTCATCCACCAGACAAGTCACAATATTCCTGCTCCATTTTATGTCTCAAGCTTTCAGTATCCATTGCATACTTGAAATTACTAAAATCCACATTTTTCATTGTCTGTCTGGTGAGGCTATTCCAACTTTTCAATACATTGTGCATGATGAAATAATTTTTAAGTTCTGTGCTGAACTTTATTCACCCAAGCTTGAAACTTTTGCCCTAGAACAGCTGCTAAACTAGATCCCAGACTGATGCTCAATACAAACTATTGCAATTTAGGACCTGGAAAGTATTGTCACAGTCCTCTTTACGGCACTTTTTCCAATGTAACCCTTTCCTCATAGCATGGATGCACAAATGAATTTGTCACCTTTGTTGTCTTTTTTACACCCCGTACCCCAAACAAAAACCTCTAATGTGCTTCCTCCCTGTGATTGAGCAATGCTACTTCTTTTGAAACCTGCATTCTATCTTTTCAGCTATATATTCCAAGACCCTATATATCTTCTATCATCTTTCTTTCATATTGTGTTGATGGGTTACATGAGCTTTATGTAAGAAAAGTCCTTGGCCTTAAGGGTTCTTATGAGCTGTTTGTTCTCTAGGAGGCACCAAAGCTTTATACTGCAGTGGTCTCTATGCCTGCCATATTACTGTTCTATTGGAAAAATCCTATTCAAGTAGAAAAAACATTTGCAGCTCTGAGGAGTGTTTCTTTTAATGGAACATCTGGAGAACTTGGAAGACTTTGGCACTTCTTCCCCCACTGGTGCAATGATGGCATATTCAGATAATTCCTCTCATGATGATCATTAGTAGCTCTCAATTGTCTCCATTAGCATAGGTTTATTTATCCTCCTAACTCGTGAAATAAGATAATGTTTCACGCCTTTTCTCTGAACATCTGTAATGTTAAAGTTAAGAATAATATATTGGTGACAGAGTGGCTTAATTAGCATGATAATTTCTTAAGTTCATTACTGTACCTTGCACGTTGCTTATGTGAAGGGGGCTTATTGCAGGCGGCAGGGTAGCACAGTGGTTAGCTCTGCTGTTTCACAGCTCCAGGGACCTGGGTTCGATTCCCGGCGTGGGTCACTGTCTGTGTGGAGTTTGCACGTTCTCCTCGTGTCTGCGTGGTTTTCCTCCGGGTACTCCGGTTTCCTCCCACAGTCCAAAGATGTGCGCGTTAGGTTGATTGGCCATGCTAAAAAATTGCTACTTAGTGTCCTATGATGTGTAGGCTAGAGAGATTAGTGGGTAAAATACGTAGGGATATAGAGGTAGGGCCTGGGTGGGTTTGTGTTCAGTGCAGACTCGATGGGCCGAAGGGCCTCTTTCTGCACTGTAGGGTTTTATGATTCTATTAAAAGTAATGATAGTATTGATGTTGCAACCTTATTCAGATTTAGATACTTCTTTGCATGCCATAAATTGCAGTTCATCATAGATTATTGCTCTTCCAATGTTGATTGTGGAAACCATTAGAAAATATACTTAGGTGTGTTCGTCACTAAGTCTTTTAACGTTTAAGTCTGAAAATTATTGTTTGTTGTTATTCCAGTACAACTGTAAGTGAAGGTGATTAAGATAGTATGTTGGCCAGATATTATGATCAGATTATATTTTCCAGCAACCATGTTGGCTGATTTTACTTTGATATTAATGCATCACTCTTAGTTTGGCAATAGAAACAGTCTTTTAAACAATGCAACCTTTTCTTTGTACAAGATATGTTGGGGAACTTATAACAGATGCAGAGGCAGATGTCCGAGAAGATGACTCCTATCTTTTTGACCTCGATAATAAGGTACTGATTATTTTGTCTCGTGGCCTTTCTGTGCCAGATCAATTTTTATCTTCCTTTGTTATTAGCTCATCACATTAAGATTTCATTTACAAATCAGCTAAATGTTGATCCCGAGTCTTGAATGTTGTCCCTTTTCTTAAAATCCTGCGTGGTCAACAGAAGAAATACGAAGAGAAAACATCTCAATCAAGAAAATGAGCAAAAGTGATGGGCAGGATTTTCTCTCATTCCACAGCATGTTTCACGGTGGTAGGAGGTGGCACGCACTCGCAGGCAATGGGATTTTACAGCCCCGCTGTTGTTAACAGGGTTTCCCATTGAAGGCACTGCTCACCGCCAGGAAACTGGCAGCAGGGTTGCACATCATTGAGACTGTAAAATCCTGCCGGTGTGAAAGGGAGCACAATTTCGGCAAATAAATTGGATGAGAAAACTGCACATGTGCAATCTGTTTTCTGTAACCTGATGCATTGTCCTAACTGGCTTACTATGAATTAGATCGATTCATGTTAACAATAAGGGTGGAGGAATTTCAACAACATTGAATATGGCATAAACTTTAATGTGTAAATGATCATTATTGAAAGGACAACAGTATTTAATTCACAAACTTTGAAAATTGCCTTTGATTGTTTAATGAAGATAAGTATAAGTGTTTTCAATATACAATGTCATATACCTCCTATGAAAAAGGATTGTCAAAAAATCTTCTGCCAAAGCAAAATAAGATGTATTTTAATCGGTCCCTTCTCTACCATTTGGAAACCCCACCTCATGTTGAGCTTAGGCACACAGTTAAGATAAATGTCACAGACGTTAGTAATTAGACCTAGGACCAAACGGTTAGATTGGAAGACTAAAGAGTTTACGTCAAGGTTGATAATGTGCTGTGTACTGGGTTGGTGCTAAACTTGCTGGCTCGTTGCCTCCAAACCTGAGACAGACTGTGGTGCGGATCGGCATGACTTCTATTTCATTTGTCCACTGACAGATTTTGTTACTGATGTCTGTGGGATTGCTTACAGCATGTGAGAGAGATCCAAAGTAGCAACCTTCCACAGGGAAGCAAAAGACAATTCTTCCTGTTGGCTGGGAAACGTTTTCACATTAGTTAGCTGAAGTGTTTGATTTTGAAATGATTATAGTTGTACATGCCCTTTCACTTTGAATCTATTTTTGTAAAGATTTTTACCAAAAAATGAATATATATTTTGCTATTTAACCTTGAGGGTTTCAGCAAATTCCGAATTAGCTCAACTGGCTCAGTAATTTGAACTATTTTCTCAATAAACAACTAATGTTATATACTTTTAGACCAAATGACAATTCATCAAAATGGTGCATTGAATGGTATTTATGAGAGCATGTTGGATAACTGTATCCAACAGTGTGGAGATTTGATCATTTACTGAAGTATTTCCTGTGACATTACATCCAGTGAATCAGGAGTTTTTATTTAAAAGTTATGTCAAGTAGAATTAGAAGAAATACTGATATACCTATAATGAGCATCATCCTTTGTCCTGCAAGAACGGAGAAGTGGACCTAGACTTTGGTAGTACAGGGATGGAAGATATTGAGGGAGATTCTGAAGAAGTTTTTTTGTTTTTCTCATTCCTCTCCTGTTTCTCACTTCTGCTTCTTTGCCTCAACTGATTTTGTTTCTCTGCACACTTTATTTCCTTCTATTTTCAGAGGTGGGGTGACATGACCTTTGCAGGTAAAGGAACAACCAATGTTCATTTAAATTGAAAATGTGACTCACCCGAGCTCGCATCTCCTCCCCACAATCAAATGTGCTTTTCTGGCCTGCTGTTCTAGCAAAGTCCTGAGTCTTTCATTTTCTTAATATCTCTTTGATGCTGTTATTACCTGTTCAATTCCTGTATCCTGTCTTTTGCCTTTGCTCAGCTGTCATCCATCTCACTGTTAACCCTCCATCTACTATCCTTTTTTAAAATCTTATTTGCTTCCCTCAAAAGACAGTGATGAGGAAAAACTACAGGCCCCATACACACATTCAGTTTCTATACTTCCCTTCCTCTCCCTTTACTGTTCCACTCAAAAATCAAAACTCCTTTATGATTTCAACATCCAACCTTTTTTAAAAGAGAAATAAATCAAATCCTATTAATCTGTTTGTCTCCCCTTTTCTCTTATAGGCATTAGCAATTTAAAGCTTAGTCGCACAGCTTTAAGCATCAGCCTTTTCTGACTGTCAGTTGAAATCATTGATTAGCTTCAAAAACAGTTTAGAAAATTGAATTATTAACATGAAGAAACATTTTCTTACTCTCACTTTCTGAATTGTTTGCCAGTTTTGTGCATCATTTTCTCCTTGCTGGTTTTGAATATTAGGAATAACGTTTACAAAAGAAAAACAAAATGACAACTAACATTCTTGAGTGGAAAATATAAGCACAACGTTTTGAGCAGTTAGTAGGAAAAAATCATTGCCAGGCAGATTATGCAATTACACAAGGAAAATAAAAAATTATAATGGCATACGTTGACATAATATAGTGATAGATGTCAGATTTCAATATAATTTTTGACATGCTGAATCGATGCGTGATGAAAGTTACCCACAAAACTAATGTCTTTATCAAGAAGTAGCAATGAGTACTTCAAGTGGTTGAAGTGAGGGATTTACCCTTTTTAAATCATCCCCAGATCCACTTGCTGTTAATTCACGGACAAACTTCAGATTAGCAAATAAAAGCAAATTACAGCAGATGCTGGAATCTGAAACCCAAAGAGAAAGTGCTGGAAAATCTCAGTCTGGCAGCATCTGTAAGGAGAGAAAAGAACTGACGTTTCGAATCCAAATGACCCTTTGTCAAAGCTCTGGACTGGAAACGTCAGCTCTTTTATCTCCTTTCAGATGCTGCCAGACCTGCTGAGATTTTCCAGCATTTTCTCTTTTGATTTGAGATTAGCAAGTTGGATAGTGCAACTGCAAGCAAATTATTTTAACGTTTGTGGCAGGTAAAATTTTGATATCCACAACCAGAGAAAAAAATTCAGCAGGTACATAGAGAAATTTGAGTTAACAAAAGAGAACCAGAATGGATTTGTGAAAGGCAGATCATACCTGACAAATCTAACTGCATATTTTAAAGAAGTAACAGAAAAGGTTAATAAAGGGAATGTGATAAATGCCGTCCATGTAAATTTAAGAGAGTATTTGACAGAGTACCACATAAAAGTCTGGTTAGCAAATTTGAGGCTTATGGAATAGGAGGGTTAATGATAATTTGGATAAAAATTTGGCTTAAGCACGGTCGAGGTAATAGTAATTTTTCGGACTGGATGGTGGTAGATAGAGATGTTCCCCATGGGTCAGTGCTAGACCTCTGCCTCTTTTTGTTATGTAGAAAACACTCGGATCTTGGAATTTGGAGCAAAGTTTCGAACATTTCTGATGATGCCAAACATCTGGTGGTATCCAGGCAGATGGAATTCAATGTAGAAAAATGTGAGGTGATGCAATTTTAGAAGAAGGAATGGAGAGAGCCAGTATAGATTTAATGTCTCAATTCTAAAGAGTGTGCAAGATCAAAGGGACCTGGGCATGCATGCAAGTTGATCTTTGAAGGTGACAGGACATATTGAGAGAATGGTTAACAAAGAATATGGGATCCTGGGCTTCATAAAAAGAGGCATGGAGTACAAAAGCAGGCAGGTTATATTGAACCTTTTGTAAAGCACTAGTTAGGATCCTGCTAGACTCTGCAATTTTTAAAAAATTAATTCATGGGATGTGGGTGTCACTGGTGAGACCAGTGTTTATTGCTCATCCCTAATTGCCCTTGATGGGTGGTGATGAGCTGTGTTTTCGTCACCATATTTTAGGAAAGATGTGAAGTTTCTTGAGTGCAGAGACAATACACCAGATGGTTCTGGGGTGAAGTGGGATGGGATGTTGCAGGGCGGAGTTGTGGGCAGAATAGTTACAGGTTTAGGTTGAAAAGACTGGGGTTGTTCTCCTTGGGGCAAAGGCAATTGAGGGGGAATTTGATAGAGGTATACACGATTATGACAGAGTCAGATCAGAGAAAGAAATATACTTCCCATTAGGTGATTGTGCAAGTACTTGATTTAAGATTTTAGGCACAAGATGCAGGGGGATTGTGAAGAAGGACCATTTTTACGTAGCATGTGGCAATGACCTGGAACCAGCTGCCCATGAGTGTACTTGAAGAGGAAACAATGGTTTTAAAAGGAAAGTGGATGGACTTGTAGGAGCTAAACTTATTGGGCTGCAGGGATCAAGCAGGGGGACTGGGGCTACCTGGATTGCTCCACAGGGAGGCTGGCATGGACTTGATGGACCACATGGCTGCCTCCTGTGCTGTTCGTGACACTGGTTCCATGGTATTGATGCAAGCAGCTGTAATTGCTTCAGCTTTTTGTTTTGGATAATACAAGCATTTAACCGGAATAGGGTGTGGGTACTTAAGTGGAGTTACTATAAACAATGTGTTTAATCAGCCATTTGCCACTTAGGCTTGTCATTTTTTAAGAAGTCTAATCCTTTGGATAGTGCAAACAGTTTTGAAAATTAATTTTTTTTTAGTTTATAGAAATAATTGACTTGTTGAAACCTTGTTCCATCCTAAAGTAAACAAAATAGATTTTAAATTCTTAAAGTGGCATTGAAATTAACTAGTTTTTCGAATTAAAAACTTTTAACCTTTAAATTGAGGAAGACCTGTGTTGTAACTGCTGTAACTCTTTGTTAGATGTGTTAATTTGCGGCTGATGGCACTCTGATTAGGACGCAGGGCAACGCTGAATAAAATGCGTGCAAATTGAGTAACTTCTTTGTGATTAATTTGTATGTTGACGTATCAGCCGGAATTCTACTGCCCTGTCCGCCACGGGAATCGGAGCTGATGAGGGGCAAACAATGGGGTTTTACGGTTGTGGGATGAAATTCAGCCCATTGAGTAATTCTACCATTTAAACATTGATGTATGACAGGAACATTGTGTAGAGATTCTCCCCTCCTGCTTTCCTCCCCACCCCTCCAACTCCTAAAACATTAACTACAAATATTATTGCAACTAAAATATTGGAAGAAAAAGGGTCAAATGAAATTAATAGATTTAAAGATGATGAAATTAAAATAGAACAAACAAAACAAATTAAGAGGGCAAAAGTCTGTTTTAAAAAAAAACAAGGGTATATTCCGGAGCTCCTTAAGATTCCATTAATAACTTTTCCAAAAACCACAATTTTACAGGAATTCAACTTGGTTTTGAAAGTTTCAAGATTTACTGCATGAAGGTGGATTGTAGTGGTTGAGTTTTACACTTACATTTACAACTTACATTTCGGTTCAAAATAAAAAACAAGTTGTTTGAGCATTGCCCAGTATTTTCTAAGAAATCAATATTTCCAATTTTTTAAAAAATAAATTAATATCTGTTAGAATTCAAGGCAGCTTGTGTTGCATCGTCAGGGATGAAATCTTCATCAGTATCCGCTATTATCCTCCTGCCCCTGCATGTTCCTTTTGGCTTGTGTTAATGTTGGAAGGTGTATTATCCTCTGTACCTATCATTAGGAGTGACTGTTTTTTAAAGCCTGATTAAATTTCATTTTAGTTTTTAGCTCTTATTTCCTGAAGTTTTGTGCCCTTTATGTTGAATAAGAACATAAGAAATAGGAGCAGGAGTAGGCCATCTAGCCCTTCGAGCCTGCCCCGCCATTCAATAAGATCATGGCTGATCTGTCGTGGCTCAGTTCACATTCCCGCCCTCTCCCCATAACCCTTAATCCCCTCTCTTATCAAAAACCCATCAACCCGCGTCTTAAAAATATTTAGCGAGGTAGCCTCCACCACTTCAACGGGCAGAGAATTCCAGAGATTCACCACCCTTTGAGTGAAGAAGTTCCTCCTCAACTCCGTTCTAAACCGCCCCCCCTTTATCTTGAGGCTGTGCCCCCTAGTCCTACTATCCTTTCTGAGCGGGAAGAGTCTCTCCACCTCTATCCTATCCATCCCATTCATCATCTTATATGTCTCAATGAGATCTCCCCTCATTGTTCTAAACTCTAACGAGTACAAGTCTAATTTATTCAGCCTCTCCTCATAGTTCAACCCCCTCAACTCCGGCATCAGCCTAGTAAACCTCCTCTGCACTCCCTCCAAGGCCAAAATATCCTTGTGTAAGTACGGCGCCCAAAATGCACACAGTACTCCAGCTGTGGCCTCACCAATGCCCTATACAGCCGCAGCAAGACCTCCCTACTTTTATATTCAATCCCCCTCGCTATGAAGGCCAGCATCCCATTCGCCTTCCTGACCACCTGCTGCACCTGCAGGCTGGGTTTTTGCGACTCATGCACGAGGACCCCGAGGTCCCTCTGCACCATCGCCTGCTGCAGTTTTTCGCCACTTAAGTAATAGTCCTTCCTACCATTATTCCTACCAAAGTGGACCACCTCGCACTTGCCAACATTAAATTCCATTTGCAGTTTCCTGGCCCATTCGCCCAGCCTATCTAGATCCTTCTGCAGACTCTCCGCACCCTCTGCACAATTTGCCGTTCCACCAATCTTGGTGTCATCAGCAAATTTCGACACCCTACACTCGGTTCCCTCCTCCAGATCATCTATATAAATAGTAAATAGCTGAGGCCCCAGCACCGACCCCTGGGGCACTCCACTAGTCACCATCCGCCAATCTGAATAGCACCCATTGACCCCCACTCTCTGCCTCCTATTTGACAACCAATCCTCTATCCACGCTAACACCCTACCCCCAACTCCATGTCCCCTGACCTTCTGCAATAACCTCTTGTGAGGTACCTTGTCAAGCGCCTTCTGAAAATCAAGAAAGACCACATCCACCGGCTGTCCTCTATCCACAGCCCTAGACACATCCTCATAGAACTACCCATAGTGTTGTTTTGTTTCTGCTGTCATGTGCTTATTGTTAGTTAACTTATCCATGCAATCAATTCATCCTGACAATTAGTTCACCCTGACATGAAGCCAATAGATTTTCACAAAAACAAGGAAATAACTTGTAGAAAAACATCAACTGCTGAGAATTCTCATAAGTACGCACTGATACTGGCTTTAGTATGAAACTATGGGCTGGATCTTTAGTCCAGGGCCAGGAACCCACCCTGCATGGCATGTTCTAAACATGTCCACCCATATTTTTAAAGGGCCAGGCCTAATAATGGTAGCAAGTGATCTTGTTATACAGTAAAGGATGCCAGACTGTCTCCTGAGGCTGGAGGGTCAATGGGAGACCCTCCATTGTTGACATATCAGCAGCACCACACGGAGTCACCTTTGGAAGCCATGGTCAGTGTTTGGAAACACCTCCAGGGTATGGCGCGTGGTTACAGCTGTGGCCTGCCGGCCACGACTGGGGTGGATGGAAGGTTCCCTCATGGGAATGAAGCCCCAATCTAGCCCGATGTGAGCACACCGTGATTGCCCTACCATAGCCCCTTGTCCGCATTGCCAACTGAAATGGGGCCTTAATAGGCCCCATTATTGACTCTAATTTCCCTTCATTGATTGCTTGCTGTTTGTGGGTGCCTCTATAAATGGCTTGGTGCCATGGTCATGGTGCTGAAGCAGCATATCGGCTGGTGAGGCAAAACCTGCAGTCCTGATCACAATCACTTTTGAAATCCAATCGGAAGATTTTTGTCACTTGTTTGATCATTCTCTTCTATATCTGCAAGACAACATCGCTGTGTGAGCATATAGGGACAGGCATCTCAGTGCACCCCAGAACTGGGGTGTGACTTGAACAGAGTGCTGAAAGTTTGGTGAGTTGAGATCAATGAGAAGGAGGTGCTGCTTTGCTTTTCCTAACTTTTTCACCCTGTGGGGATTGGTTCCTACTCTGCTGCAGGAGGAGAGGCTAGCTGTAGAGTACCTGGTATGTGGTTAAGGTCTATTCTATTCGTAAGGTTTATAGTAATGCAGGAACTTGTCATAAGGTTAATAAAATACATACATGGGAAATAATTAGTTGAACAAATTAATTAAGTAGTTAATTAAAACACATGAAGGATGGATGGAAGGATAGATGACGTGAATTGGCTGCAGCATGTGGAGCTCCTGGCTGCCATTATCTTCCAGGGCAAGCACGCCTGCAGTGTTTGTGTCTTGAGGTGCTTTGACTCAGAGTCATTGAACTGAAGGCTGAGCTGCAAACACTGTGACATGTCAGGGAGGGGAAAGTTACCTGGACACTTTGTACCAGGTGGCAATCACATTCTTTAGGGGAGTGATTTGTAAGGTGGTCAGGGGCAGGAGCATGTGACTGCAGCTGAGGCAGGTAAGGGGACCCAAAGGGCAGGAGTGCAGGAGCCTCAGTCTCTACTGTTGTCCAAGAGATTTAAGGTTCATTTGGGTTGTTTGGATAAGATTGTTAGGGCAGCATGGTGGATGAGCTAACTGACCGTGATGCTATCCCACCAGAAGCCGCTCAAGTGGGAGGAGTAAAAAGGAATAGGATATGTTGCTTAGTCCAGGGTGCAGAGGAAACAACAGGAGGAGCGGGATCCAGCTGTTATTGTCCACCTGGGTACCAGTGACATAGGCAGGATGAGGAAGGAGGTTCTACATAGTCAGTACGAGGGGCTAGGCACCAAATTGAGAAGAAAACCACAGGGATGATAATTAGTTGAACAAATTAATTAAATTAATTAAAACACATGAAGGTTGGATGGGAAGATAGGTGACATGTCTCAGCTGCAGCATGTGGGAGCTCCTGGCTGCCGTTAATGTTTGCGGCTCGAGGCGTTCGGGCTCAGAGTCATTGAATTGAAGGCCGAATGGGGAATAAAAGGGGTCTTTTTCAGGATGGCAGCAGGTGAGTAGTGGTGTGCCTCAGGGGTCAGTGCTGGGACCACAGCTTTTCACAATATACATTAACGATTTAGAGGAAGAAACTGAAGGCACTGTTGCAAAGTTTGTAGATGATACAAAGATATGTAGAGGGACAGGTAGATTTAAGGAAGCGGGAGGGGGCTGCAGAAGGACTTGGAAAAGTTAGAAGAGTGGGCAAAAAAGTGGCAGATGGAATACAATATGGCGAAGTGTGAGGTTATGCACTTTGAAAGAAGGAATGGAGGCATAGACTATTTTCTAAATGGAAAAATGCTTACAAAATCAGAAACATGAATAATGACTCCCAAGTCCCTTTAAGATTCTCTTACGGTTAACATGCAGGTTCATTTGGTAGTTAGGAAGGCAAATGCAATGTTAGCATTCATGTCGAGAAAGTTAGAAAACAAGAACAGGGTTGTACTTCTGAGGCTGTATAAGGTCCTGGTCGGACTCCATTTGGAGTATTGTGAGCAGTTTTGAGCCCCAGATCTAAGGAAGCATGAAATGGCCTCGGAAAAGGTCCGGAGAAAGTTCACAGGAATGATCCCTGGAATGTAGAGCTTGTCGTGTGAGGACTCTGGGTTTGTACTTGTTGGAGTTTAGAAGGATGAGGGGGATCTTATTGAAACTTGCAGGATACTGCGAGGCCTGGATAGAATGGACATGGAGATGATGTTTCCACTAGTAGGAAAACTAGAACCAGAGGGCACAACCTCAGGCTAAAGGGGCAGTCCTTTAAAACAGATGAGGGGGAATTTCTTCAGCCAGCGTGATGAATCTAAGGAACTCTTTGCTGCAGAAGGCTGTGGAGGCCAGGTCATTGAGTGTCTTTAAGACAGAGATAGATAGGTTCTTGATGAATAAGGGGATCAGGGGTTGTGGGGAAAAGGCAGGAAAATGGGAATAAGAAAAATATCAGCCATGATTGAATGGCAGAGCAGACTTGATGTCCGAATGGACTAATTCTCCTTCTATGAGCCAGATTATGGTCTAATCTCTGAATTATTACCTGAACAATGTGAAAATTGGTATGAGGCAATTAAGATTAGAGAAATTAATGCATGACTCAAAGATTGGTGTGGGAGAAGTGGGTCCTGGTTCATGGGGTACTGCTGCCAAAACTGGGGAAAGAGGCAGCTGTACAATTGGGACAGTCTACACCTCACTGTGCTGGGGCTGGTGTTCTAGCAAGCTGCATAAATGTGGGGATGTAAAGAGGGTTTTAATCTAAATAAAGGCTTGAATTTGGGAAGAAGTGATATTAATATGAGAAATGGACAGGAAACGAGAGCAAGTACAAATCTTAAAAATAAATCAGCAGGTAAAACTAGAGGTTACAAAAATAATAAAAGAATAAAATTAGAGGCTCTGTATCTGAACACACACAGCATTCAAAACAAGACAGATAAACTGATAGCGCAAATATAAGTAAGTGAGTACAATTTGATAGCCATTTCAGAGACATTGTTCTAGTTTGGGACCTGAATATTGAAGAGTATGTGACATTTAAGAAGGACAGGAAGGTAGGAAAAGGTTGCAGGGGGTGGCTCAATTAATTAATGATAACACGAGGTTAAAATCCAACAGGTTTATTTGGAATCAGAGCTTTTGGAGCACTGTTTCTTCATGACAAGCTCATGATTCCAAATAAACCTGTTGGATTTTAACCTGGTGTTGTGAGACCTTTTACTGTGCTTACCCCAGTCCAATGCCAGCATCTCTGAATTTTAATTGATGACGGTATTAACAAAGAGAGCGATGCTCTTAAGTTCAGGAAATCAGAATTTAGAAGCAGTTTGGGTAGAGATGAGGAAGGATAAAGGCAATAAGCCAGCCGTGGGAGTGACATGTAGACTGCCCCCCCCCTCCCCAACCGTTGTCATAGTAGAGGCACCTCAAGGTAGCAGCAATCATAAAATATGATTGAATTTTACATTGAGTTTGGGGGAGAGAAGTCTGCATCCAAGACAAGTATTTTAAACTTAAATAGGGCAGTTATGAGGGCATGAATGCAGAGCTAGATAAAGTGAACTGGAAAATGGGATAGGTCAATAAAGGTGCAGTGGCAGACATCTAAGAGGATATTTCAAATACAATGAATAGATAGGTTCCAGCAAGAAGGAAAAATTCCAAGGAGAAGACCCCCCCATCCATGGTTAACTGAAAAAGTTAAAGGTAGTACCAAATGTAAAGAAAAAGCATATAATTGTGTAAAGATAAGTGGCAGATCAGAAGATTGGAAAAAATATAAAATTTAGCAAAGAATGAAAATTAAAGTGTGAGAAAAGCCAGCTAGAAATGTAAAAACCAAAGGTATAACTTTTTTAGGTATTTAAAAAGAAAATAATTAATGAAGTAAGCATTGGTTCTTCAAAATGAATCTGGGAAATTAAGGAGATGGCAGATGAAATGAATAGTTATTTTGCATTGGGTTTCACTGTAATGTCATAGAAATAGCTGGACCTCAAGAATTGGAAAAGAGGGAGGGAATCAAGAAAATTACATTGACAGGGAAATAGTACTGAGCAAATCGTTGGAGCTGCAAGCTGATAGGTCCATGGGTCCTGTTGGACTTCACCTTAGAGCCTTAAAAGAAGTGGCTAGTGAGAAAGCTGATGTGTTGACTTTAATTTTCCAAAATTCCCTAGATTTGGGAAGATTCCATTAGACTGAAAATAGCAATTGTAATTCCTTTACTCAGAAAGGGAGGGAGACAGAAAATAGGAAACTGCAGGGTAAGTAGATTAATGACTATCATTGGGAAACTGTTAGAAATTATTATTAAAGATGTTATAGTATGACAGTTGAAAAAATTCAGGGTAACCAGGAAGAGTAGCATAGTTTTGTGAAAGGCAGATCATGTAATTAAATTTAACCAATTCGTTAAAATCCTTTGAAGAAGTAGTGTGCTATGGATAGAGGGGAACCAGTAGTTGTACTGTACTTAGATTTCCAGAAAGCATCTGATAAGGTGACAAATCGAAGGTTATTACGGGAAATAAAATCTCATGATGTAGGAGGTAATATATTGACATGGATAGAAGTTTGACTAGCTACCAGGAAACATAATTGCGTAAGTGGTCATTTTCTGATTGGCACGGTGTAGCAAGTGGTGTGTCACGGGAATCAGTGCTGGGACCTCTGCTGTTTACAATTTATATAAATGATTTGGATGAAGGGGCGGTTGCCACATTCGCTGATGAGACAAAGATGGGTAGGAAAGTAAATTGTTAAGAGGACAGAAGGAGGCTGCAAAGGGATATGGATAGGTTAAATAAGTGGGCAACAATATGGCAAATGGAGTATAATGTGGGAAAATGTGAAATTGTCCATTTTGGTAGGAAAAATAAAAAGTAAGCTTATTACCTAAATGGTGACTGATTGCAGAGCTCTGAGGTGAAGAGGGATCTAGGTGTCCTTGTGCATGAATCACAAAAAGCTAGTATTCAGGTACAGCAAATAATTGTGAAAGCTAATTGAATGTCATTGTTTATTACAAAGAGAACTGATTACAAAAGTAAGGAGGTTATGCTTCAATTATAGGGAGTAGTAGTGAGACCACATCTGGAGTACTGTGTGCTATACTGGTCTCATTATTTCAGGAAAGATGTAAATGCATCGGAAGCAGTTCAGAGAAGCTTTACTAGACTTATACTTGAAATATTTTGTACTGTTCATTTATTATCAAATGGTTATATTTTCAGTTTTGTTTGAAGTGCTATTGCAGAATGGTGTGACCTGACATTGTTGCCTTCAGTTAATAGAATTCATTGAAAAAGTGCCAATTGTACTTATCATATCTTTACATTAAAATATTTTTAGAAAACGTACATTAGGTTGTCATTCAGAAGTAGAGTCAGACCTACGTGGGAATGTGCACCAATTCTCTGAAGTACTCCATACTCTCCATTCTAAGCATAACCATCCTAAGTGCCATTGTAATTACATTCGTAGCATTTTCACCTAAGGGAGAAAATAACTAGATCCATAATTTGTGTTTTTAGGAAGGGGAAGTGTACTGCATTGATGCCCGTTACTATGGAAATGTCAGCCGCTTTATAAACCATCTGTGTGAGCCAAATCTGATCCCGGTGCGAGTTTTCATGTCACATCAGGACCTGCGTTTCCCAAGAATTGCATTCTTCAGCAGCCGAGACATCAAGTCTGGTGAAGAACTAGGGTAGGTACCTAATATTTTTGCATTTTACTCAATGAATTGCACATTTAAATATTTAAACAAAATGGATATCCTAAATTTCACTTCCATTTTATCGTCCATATGCAAATTAATTTTGAGTACATTGCTTATTCATTATTAAGTTCAATAATGACAAAAAGAAAATTGCAGTGATCTAACTTTTTTAAAGTATATATTAAAAACTATTTTGATGCACTCAAATAATCAGTCAGAATGTCACACCATTTGTGCATACCCTGATCCATACATCAAACCCCTATTAAAAGTTTTTACGAAGAAGGGCACAAATGAGTTTAGGAATCCATTTGTCTTGCATTTGAGAGATTGTAGCGTTTCCCCTGAATGAATCCAAGGGTAATACTGAGACCAGGAATGATATTTATTATCCGTGACACACTTTACTTGCATCAAATTTCTTAAGAACAGATTTTGACAAGGAAGATTTGCTCATCAGATGTTCTCCCTGCCTGATTCAATAAGCTCTGTACCCGTAAAGATTCTACTATCCAAAGATAACAGTATTAGAAGTGATGTCCAAAAGGATAGTGCTCTCAACCGTAGTGATATAGAAAAGTTTCATGATTGTGGGATAAACTGCAAGTCTTCTCTTTTCTATTGGCTTATTTTACTACTATCTTTGTGGCTAAGGGATTATTAGCAGAAGAGAATCTGAAAGAAATCAACCCGCTCAGGGTTGGTCCTTGCATCAAATGGTTTATTTTCGCCAGCAGGGAGATGACTTCTGTTAAACCCAGCACCTTTCTCCGGCAAATAACGGAAAATCATCCATTCTTGTATATTTTTCAAACATCTACACAGCCCATCACGGCTGGACCTTGTCCAATAATATTGATTACAGATTACATACAGCAGTCACATTTCCAATGAAAAAGCATTATGTAAGGTGGCCTTGTGCATGATCAGTTCATGGTCTCATGGACATGACTAATGGTACGTCAGTCAATATTATTTCTTTCTCCCATCTGGAGTTCTTGAGTGTAAAATACTCCTTGTCCAGTGGGCCTCCTTATCATCTCCCATGACTATCCTCCCTAATCCTTCGTGCCTGGTTTTCATCCGAGCCTCAGATCATAGACAGATACCAGTCA
Source organism: Carcharhinus amblyrhynchos (assembly GCF_965287045.1). NCBI lineage: Eukaryota > Metazoa > Chordata > Chondrichthyes > Carcharhiniformes > Carcharhinidae > Carcharhinus > Carcharhinus amblyrhynchos. The sequence goes on from NC_137348.1 coordinate 28,330,109, forward strand.
CCAGTATCTGTGGTCTGTTGTACACAAGCTTATGCTCCAATCAGCTAATGGTGTTCAGGAATGTGGCTAAAAGCCAGCATCCATCTTGTGTCGTTTTACTATCCTGAGCTCTTGTTAACATGGTGGAGTTTTCATTTGTGACCTCTGTGATTGTATAACGGTAAATTCATATATATTTATCATATACTATTTATTCCTACTAGATAAATTGCTATACAGGTACCTTTGAGTATAAATTGTTATACAGGCACCTAAACCAAAGATATTGCTCCCTCTAAACTTACTTTTTAAATCTCCCTTCAACAGGATAAATTCCATGCTCAATGTTTGTAAATGATTGATTTCCTTGTAGGCCAGCTAGCACACATTTGATTCATTTTGACGTGGTTTAAATTGTTATAGTCAGGCAAAATCGAAACAATCTGAAATCCAGCTTGCCTGAATTCAGGTAGTGGATCTTAGGATGCTTGGCTACTCACTTGCTTAAAATGTTAAGTGGGTAGGATGCATTTCCAAACAGTGTGTACTTCAAGCAGTGTATCTTTCTGTTATTAGTTCATCCCACTGTAAAGAAAATACAGGTAATAAATGGCCACCTGCAGTATAAAAGTAGTGCTGAAAAGTATGTTCAGTGACTAATAATATAGAGTTGCAGTCAACCTGTAAAGTAATAACACTGCTAAGAGGCAGAATTGGCCGCATGTTGGCACAGTCGTTAGTACTGCTGCCTCACAGCACCAGAGCCCAGGTTCGATTCCTAACTTGTGTCACTGTCTGAGCGGAGTCTGCATGTTCTCCCTGTGTCTGTGTGGGTTTCCTCCGGGTGCACCGGTTTCCTTCCACAGTCTGAAAGACGTGCTGGTTAGGTGAATTGACCGTGCTAAATTCTCCCTCATTGTACCTGAAAAGGTGCCAGAGTGTGGCGAATAGGAGATTTTCGCAGTAACTTCATTGCAATGTTAATGTAAGCCTACTTGTGACACTAATAAATAAACTTTAAAAAAGTACTGCTTAAGGAGAATCTTGGTCTTTTTCAAGGAACTCTTTTAATACTCTGCTGTGTTTTTTCTTAGTTTTGATTATGGAGACAGGTTCTGGGACATCAAGAGTAAATACTTTACCTGTCAGTGTGGTTCAGAGAAGTGCAAGCATTCAGCTGCTGCCATTGCTCAGCGACAAGCTACAGTGTCTCAACTAGAAGCACAACAAAATGGACTTCCAGACACCAGCTCAGCCGCATCTGCCAATGTTTCTTGACATGCTAATTCAACCTGGACCACATTGAGCTGCATTGAAAGAAATGGCTCTGCTTGTGTGAACAGACTCTTGGAAGCACCAGCTCAGCTGTACTGATGAAATCCTTCCTGCGAATTGTCTGTCTAGATATTGACAATAGGACATTTAATAAATTGAACTTTTGTTATAGTGAGGGCCAACAGTTATGGTGCTGATTATTGTGTGACTTTACTCCTGAGTAAAACTCACCTCAAGATTGTATAAAGGAACAACTTGTTTTTAACATGAATTCAAGTAAAACTTTTTTACATGTAGTAGTATTAGTAATGGTAAAAGTAGTAAAAGTTTGTCTTTGAATTTACCATCTGCTGTTGATGCGTGATGGTTGGACATTAAAACACCATTTTTGCATAAAATTTTTAAAGGTCCTTTAGTGCAGGTCAGTTTTTTTTTGTGCAAGTCCTTTGAGAACTTTACAGAGACATTACTGTTTGCATTCATTATAATTTTTAATGGTTTTAAGGGCATTTATGCTTGATCCATTAGTGTTCTGAATTTGTATGCAAATCTTGCTCAAATGTTATAAATAAAAGCAGTTCGTAATAGATTTGTGAAGTGTGTAAATGCTTATTTTAAACCGATGTAACATTACTTTAAGAATTATCAACTTATTGAAGACAGTGATAACATATTCCTGGGTTCAATTTGTGGCATCTTAATATAAGATCTTAATGAAGTGTTATAAAGATATGCAAACAAGACACATGAAAAATTCCTACATGTGTCCAAGGACCCATTTCAATTGGTAGTATCAGATGGAGTGGAAAGGTTGAAACATACTTAAAGGTGCATTTCTGTTACATTTTAATTCAATGGACTGAAATAGTTGACCACTGTTCATTGTGTACGCGGTTGCCAAACATATTTGATGTAGTCAGTTGAAGGATTGACACTAGCTTGAAGGAAGTGTGTCTCAATTATAGTCAAAAGCATTTTTAAAAAAATTACAATGTGCCATTACGATTTCTTCAACTTGGCAAACCTGGCTACTATTGTACTGTGACTACACAGCTAGCGAGTCCCAGATACATCAATGTTTCTCAAAACCACAACCTCTACCTTCTAGATGATCAGGACTGCGGATCATTCTGATGTTTCACTTTTATTATATGCTTCAAAAGCACAACTTTTGAGTAACAGTTATGTAACATTTCACTAATATTGAAGGTGAAAGACCATAGTATTGGATCGTCAAATAATGAGAACCAGTTGGAGGACTGTTCTTTGGGAGAACTATGAAACTATCCTTTGGTGCTGCTGTGTCAAATTCAGGACAAATCATTTTGTTTATATTACTTAGGTTATAAAGAGCACCATAAACAAACTCAACAAAGAAGAGTATTAGAATTAGGAGTGTACAATGCTGTAGAGACTTGATGGGGCAATGCTGGAATCATCCAATAAATCACTGAAGCAAAGGGAATTTTTTAACTATGTAGTTGGGGTTTAGGTGCAGGGGAAATTTTGGTTTGAATATTGACAAATCTGTTGTATAAATGGTGTAAGTTCAGATATAACTTCCTGACCAAAGGAAATCTAACAGCTTCTGTATGATGTGTTTAAATATGAATATCTCGTCTGATTCCAGAGATGAGGGGTTTGTTGTATGGAGAGAGATTGAACAGTTTAGGCCAATGCTGTCTGGAATTTAGAAGAATGAGGGGAGATCAAATTGAGTATACAAGATGATAAAAGATGTGGAGCAAATGCTAACTCTTGTGGGGCATTCTAGGATGAGAGGTCATAGTCTTAGAATAAGGGGTAGCAAATTTAAAACAGATTAGGAAAAACTACTTCTCCCAAAGGGTTGTGAATTTGTTGAATTTGCTACCCCACAATGTGGTGGATGCTGGGCCAGTGAGTAAATTTAAGGAGGACTTAGATTTTTAATTTTTAATGAGTTTGAAGGGCTATGGGGAGAAGACAGGCAAGTAGTGGTGAGGAGCATATCAGCCATGATCGGATGACTGAGCAGTCTCGAGGGGCCAAATGGCCTAATCCTGTTCTTATATCTTAGGAACTAATACATCCATTCAGTCCATCAAGCCTGCACCGACGACAATCCCACTCAGGCCCTATCCCTGCAACCTTTTGTATTTACCCTGGTGGTTCCCCTGAGGGCAATTTAGCATAGCCAATCCATCTAACCTACGCATCTTTGGACTGCAGAAGGAAATTCGAGCACCAGGTGGAAACCCTCGCATACATGAGGAGAACATGCAAATTCCACACACACTGATCTGAGGCTGAAATTGAACCTGGGTCACTGGCGCTGTGAGATAGCAATGCTAACCACTGCCATGGTACTGCTTTGATTATACTCACTGTCCATGAAGCTGAACCTCTGCTTTTGCAATACCTTCCCATCCCACTTTCTGATCAGTGAACTACCTCTTCAGCTCTATTCTTGCTTCCGTCATCAACTTGGTTCCACCATTTTCACAATCCCTCCTCAAAATATGCCTGAAACTCCTATTACCAGGAGTTATGTCCAACTCTGTTTCTTAACACTTGTTGGTGTAAGTTGAAGGTGATAATCCATTGGAATACCAGGGTGATTAGGCAGTGTTATAAAGTAAGAGCTCTTGTGTCTAGTTGACCTATATTTATTTATTCTATATTAGAAGTGCTATATAATGTTGCGAGGTATTTGTCAGAAATGTAAAGCAAGCAATGGTCAAAAGGTGATTTTATGTGGGCTGATCAGACATTTGACCCAGGAGGTAGGTTTAGAGAGGGAAGTAATTGCATCTGGTTGACTGAAGGCACAAATAGTTAATGGTTAGGCAGAAGGAAGGGAGATCCACAAGAGGCTATGGTCAGTGGATCAAGGAAGAGAGAATATTAAGTAAAATGGAAATTTTAACTGAGACATGGGAGCATCCATGCTCAGAATAGACCATCAAAGCAGCAGGACTTGGTGTGAGATTAGAGGCAGAGAACAAAGTTTAAAACAAGCTGAAGTTCATGGAGATGAAAATGATAAAGCATTGATGTGAATTTCAGCAGCAGATGAGCTGAAATAGGATCTTACGTGGGTGATGCTTCAGATGTTCACTGACTGCGCCTGCCCAGCTGGGATTCTCCAATCCTGCTGCAATGAATTTGGCTGAGTGCCAAATTCTCTCTTCTCACCAGTGGCAGGATGTGAATGACCAGAGAATTCCAGCCCATAGACACCGGAGTTGCAGCTCTTTTAAATAGGATGCAGAGGTTGCAAATACTCTGCAGATATTTCAGGCTGAACTAAACTACAAAGGAGGGGGATGATGCTGAAATCCTAACCAGAATTCCCTGTCTCATTCGCCCCACTGCCAGTGAGAACTAAGTGCAGTGGGACTGGAGAATCCCAGCCTTGGGCGAGGTCGGAGAATTCCAGCCAGTGTCAGTCATCGTCCAAGTGTTCAGCTGAAGTAAGTAGCAGTTTATGGAAGATTGAATGTTGAACAAACAGATTATGGGACAGTGGAAGGGCTGAGATCGATTGTGAAGCTGGGAATCGTTGATCTGTAGCACTGAGACTACTAAACTTGTGTGAATGGTTTCTTATTTTTCCTAAACATGTCTGCTACTTTGGAAAAGGTCAAAAACTTATTGTCCTTAAAATGCTCATCGCCATGCTTTATAGCTCCACCCTGTCCAAGCATTCCCATGGTTTTTGTTGTTATTAACAAGTTGGATTCTTCCTTAGATTGATGTTTGTAAAACCAAAGCCACCCATTGCAATTACCAACTACATCTGTGTCCCTCTACCTTTGATTCAATTGCCCTTGCTGGATGTTACCTCAGTTTGGAGAAGAGGTGGTGGCTTTGTGGTCCTGTCACAGGACTAGTAATCCAGTAGACCCAGGGAATTGCTCTGGGAACCTGGATTCAAATCCCACCATGGCAGATGATGAAATCTGAATTTCATCAAAATCTGGAATTAAAAGTCTAATGATGACCATGAAACCATTGTCGTTTTAAAACAAGCTCACTAATGGTCTTTAGGGAAGAAAATCTGCCATCTTACCAGGGCTGGTCTACATGTGACTCCAGATCCACAGCAATGTGGTTGACTCTTAAATGTCTTCAGGGCTGGTAAACAAATGCTGGTCCAGCCAGCGTCATCCACACCCCATGAACGAATAGTTTTTCTTTAAGAAAAAGCACTCCAGATATTCGGCAAGACAAAACAAGTTTATTTGATTTTACTCAGAGTGTGGTGAAGGGAGTTGGATTCAAAAATGCATCATCCCTTAAGCTTTAGTTTGATCCAGTGACATGTTAACATTTTCATACATATTCCACGTGCGTCAGGGTTAATATTCATAAATTGTTCACAAAATAAAAATGTTCTATCGCAACCCACTCCCAGTTGTCAAAACAGCAACACTAGTGTCTAGACTGTCCTGCTGACAGACAGTTCATTTGATTGGAAAGGCTGGAATTTTTAAGTGCTTTTCTGATGTGATATTAACCATTGTAACAGGAAATGTGGTTTTCCTTTCTGATTTGGAAGGCACCAGTTTCTGACTGCGATAATTTACTGAAGTTCAGAAGGATTCAGTCCAGGGAATAAAATCCACATTTCTCCTCTTCTGCCCTGAATGCATTATAACTTAAAATTTATTTATTTTTTTCACTTCAAGTCCAACCAAGTATTCCCAAATTAGAACGGAATATGGCACAGGGAAGACAGAATTCAGTGTGGGTCGAGTGGAGATCATCCATTGTTTATGGTGAGTTGCGGCTGAGAGTTTGGATCATAAAGCTAACAGGATAAATTATTCTGCATCTTTAAAAAGTTGCAATTAATTTATTGGTAAGAACCCATTGACTTGACCTCGTTGTTCACTCGTACACAGATTGACGTTTTTTGCTTTGAGTTTGATGGTGTGTCAATTTAAACCATGCCCTTTACATATTTGATTGGGAATACTAACCATTCGTTGACTGGATTGGGCTTGAGCGATTTGTATGTCAGTATTTCTCCCCTCTCCTATACCCCTAAGTCTGTTTTCCCTACAATGCTCCCCTATTCACTGGTGTAACATTCATCCCATGTGTATTCTCGTAATAACTGAGAGATCTGCAACTTTGTAACTAGCATCTCAGATGGATATCTGCTCAGTTCCTGGTACCCGAGTGTTAATGTGAACAAACAGGACGTTGCTAATGAGTTCACTAACACAGTGGCAGATTGCAGTAATTTACACAATGGGCAGGATCAGTACATGGGTCACAGCTATTTAAAATCTATGTTGATCACTTAAATGAGAGGCCAGTAATGTATCCAAATTTGATGACCATATGAAGTTAAGTGGGAAAGTAAGCAGCAAGGAGGGCACAAAGAGATTGGGGTGATGGTGGTGGGATACACAGGTTGGGTGAGTGGACAAGAATATGGAACAATGTAGAAAAGTTAGAAGTTATCAACATTGGTAGAAAAAAAATCAAAAAAGAATATGTTTTGAATGGCAAGAAACTGGGAAATATTAGAGAGAGAGATTGAATAGACCAGGTCTTTATTGCCTGAATCTTAGAAGAATGATCTAACTGAACATAACATTTCTAAGGGGCTTGACAAGGTGGATGCCCTTGTCTGGGGAACCTAGAACACTGGGTCATGTATCATAATAAGACTCAGAATAAGGAGGTAGCACTATGGTGGGCACAGGATTCCAGGTTCAATTCTGGCCTTGGATTACTGTGTAGAGTTTACACATTCTCCCTACCTTTGTTTGGGTTTCCTCCAAAAGCTCCGATTTCTTCCTACTGTCCAAAGATGTTCAGGTTACGTGGATTAGCCATGGTAAAGGCTCAGGGTTACATGGATAGAGTGGGGTGGGGGTGGGAACAGGGGGCCTGGGTGGTGCAGACTCAATGGGCCGAATGGCCTTTTTCTGTACTTGTAGGGATTCTATGGATCTAAGAGATAGATGATTTAGGATTGAGATGAGAAATGTCTTCACTTCAAGGATTGTGAATTTTTGGAATTCATCACCCCTTGAGAGCTGTGATTGTTCAGTCATTAAGCATAATCAATGGGTTGATGTATTTTTGTGTAAGAAGGTAGAATTGAGATGGAAAATGAGCAATGATCTTGTTGAATGGAGGACCAAATGATAAACACCAGCTCCTTTTTCGTATGTCCTTAATGACATAGACTCAATGGACTGATTGGTCTCTCTGTGCTGTAACCATTTGATGATTTTCAGGGCAATTTGGATGAAGTTGCTGGCTTTGCTTCTGCAATGAAGAACAGTTGTTCAGATTGAAAGCAACAGGTCTTCATCGGACAAGGACAACCACCTGTATCTTTTCCAATTTTCATGTTTGATGTCTTACTGATATAACCCAGTTCAGCTGATGACAACCCATTGCATCTGCTGTTTGCATAAAGGACACTTACTAATTTGATCAAAAGTGATGGGGCAGATGAAATTTCCCCACAGCTGACAGCCAAAATGAGAAAATATTTAACATTATTTCTAAATGAGTTTAGTCCCAAAAGAAATCTTGTGATGGTTAACTGTAGGAAAATGGAAATGAAAGTCAACTCACAAAGTTATTAAACCACCACATGAAATATGATGAGCTTTGGTCAGCCATGCCAGTGATGGGACCCACTGACTTTCCATCCATTAATAAGATACAGTGCTAATGTGGGGAGTAGAAATGCTGTAATCCCCCTGCCACTACGTCTTCTAGTGAAGAGTCCATGGACTTGAAACATTCACCCTGTTTCTCTCCTGACCTGCTGGCAGATGCGGGCAGACCTGCTGAGCTTTGCCAGCATCCTCTGTTCTTGTTTCAGATTCCAGCATCCACAATATTTTGCTTATTCCACTATGTCCCTGCCTTGTTTGCTCTCGACTTGGTGACATTTGTAAACTCAGCTACAAATTGTTGCTAACTTATCTTGAATCTGTAACTGATAACACTTTACTGTTGAAGAAGGCCAAGAATATTTTGTGCTGTACTACAGTTGCTCCTCCATATCTACATCTGTGCGTGAGGCAATGGTGAAGGATACAGCCTGAACCACTGGCGCAGATTGATGTGAGTTTAGAATTGGATAAATCCTGTCCAGGCCTGTGGAATGCAAGTTTGTTTAAGGGAAGAATCTTAACTGCAGTGGGTTTGGTCAATCTCATCCCAGTTCCTGCTGGAGCCCAGAGCTAAAATACAACTCCATCCTTTGAATAAACCCAATGCCTTTGCTTTACTTCATGGTATTTGCTTCAAGAAACATATTTGCAGCCCAAAGGCTGAATTGCAGTGTAACAGAGTTTGAGTACAGAAAATGATGCTAAAGGACAATAGAGAACAGTTGGATAGCAAGATGAGTAAATAGTTAAGGCAAAGATTTCTTCCCTTACCTCAAATCCTTTGAAGCTTAAGCCTAGATGAAATGGAGAAAGCTTTTTAAATCATTTAGGAAGGTACAGATGTTCTATCCAATGTCCAAGAACATGGCACAAGTGCAGGAAAATGCATTAGTGTGCCTGGGGTGACACAGTGGTTAGCATTGCTGCCTCATGGAGCCAGGGACCCAGGTTCAATTCTGGCCTTGGGTGACTGTGTGGAGTTTGCACGTTCTCCCTGTGTCTGTGTAGGTTTCCTCCCACAGTCCAAAGATGTGCAGGTTAGGTTGATTGGCCATGTTAAATTGCCCCTTAGTGTCAGGGGGACTAGTTAGGATAAATGCATGTCGTTACAGGGATACAGCCTGTGTGGGATTGTGGTTGGTGCAAGCTTGATGGGCTGAATGGCCTCCTTCTGCACTGTAGGGATTCTATGACGCTTTGATTTGGTGGTAGATACTGTCGGTGCAGACTTGATGGGCCAAAGCCTTTTCTGCACTCTATGGGTGGGATTTTCTGGTTGCGCTCACCCCAAAGCCAGAAAATCCCACCCGTGTTCAACAGACCTTTGCATGGCTCCCCCCTCCCTGCCTGCTACAATTCCCATGGTGGGCGGGGAGGGGAATATTCTGCCCTATGACTCTATGACAGGCCAAAATGGACTGTGCACACACCACCAAACAGACATTTAAAAATTGTAATTAGCTGCAAATGTGACTGTTAAATAACTAGAGACACGAGTTGGAAAGACAGCTTGAATTTTGAGGTTTCTTATCAATGGGCTGACAGTGCTCACTATGGCTGCCAGAGTTGTACTTTATTTATCCAGCAGAGGGAGCAATGCTTAGTTTTGATATACTGTGGTTAAGTGGTGCAATCAGCAATGTTGAATTGGTGTAGAATACTTGCTGCTTTTTTACAGGTTGGTTGTCACAGTGCTCTAAGTCGTTAACAGCTGTATTAAATAACAAAGTAATCCATCTTAAATGAGAGTCAAACAACGTTTGGATATTAAAAATTCTGACCTGTGCTTTCAAATCCCATAATGGCCTTGCCCCTCCCAGTCTCCTCCAAACAAAGAACAAGGAAAGTTACAGCACAGGCCCTTCGGCCCTCCAAACCTGCACTGACCGTGCTGACCATCTGAACTAAACTCCCCTACCCTTCCAGGGAGCAGATCCTCCATTCCCAACCTATTCATGTATTTGTCCAGATGCCCCTTAAATGTCACTATCACATCTGCTTCAACCATCTCCCCCGGCAACGAGTTCCAGGCACCCACCACCCTCTGTGTGAAAACAATGTGGAAACAATCTGTGGGGTTACAGGGAAAAGGCCAGAGAATGGCACATCCCTCTGCAATATCTACATTTTATTAATTCTGGCCTCTTAATTATAATTCCCAATTATGTTGCACTTCTAATGATAACTGCTCCATTGTTGGTGGTTATGCCTTCAGTTGTCCAGGCCATAAGCTCTGCCAGTCCCTCCCTACACATTCTCAAGCAACTTAATCCACTCTCCTTGTTTAAGACAATCCTTAAAATCTTTGACCTAACTTTTATTACATTAAAGGCACTATATAAATGTAAGTTGCTGTTTTAATGGGAAGTGATCAAGCTGGAACATAAACTCTGTAGTAAATTTCTGGCTCTGCCCACCACGGGAATCGCAGCTGGTGAGGCAGAAAATTTGGTGGACCATCTAAAGGTCTGTTGACCTCGGGCAGGAATTTCCAGTCTTGGAGCGTGCACAGCCGAAAAATCCTGCCCTCTCTTTCGGAGTATAACCCAGCATTTTCTGGAGATTTTTAGTTAATCTTTCTGTATCTGCAATATTTTGCTTTCTTTTTTTAGGATTACTTTTGTGAACTTAGGTGCTGCCAAAGAAATGTGTAACAGACACAATGCACGTCTGATGAGGTGCAAAGATATTACAACCCAATAAAAATCATAGTTGTAACAGCCTGAGAAATTTGGCAAACTTGGGGCGGCACAGTGGCAAGCACTGTGCCTCACAGCGCTAGGAACCTGGATTCAATTCCTGGCTTGGTTTACTGTGTGAAATTTGCACATTCTCCCTATGTCTGCATGGGTTTCCTTTGGGTGCTCCGGTTTCCTCCAACAGTCCAAAAGATGCGTGAGCTAGGTGGATTGGCCATACTAAATAGCCCCCGAGTGTCAGGGGGACTAGCTAGGTCAAATGCATAGTGTTATGGAGATTTGTCCAGGTGGGATTGAGGTCGGTGCAGACTCGATGGGCCGAATCGCCTCCTTCTGCACTGTAGGACTCCATCTTTTCAAACTAATGTTGGGGAATTTCACAATAACTTCATTGCAGTGTTAATGTAAGCCTTACTTGTGACTAATAAATAAATAAAAACCTCGGAGAGGAACTTAGAAAAATGCAGCTTCTATATTCAAAACATTAAACTTTGCTATGGTTCAATTTTTATTGATAAATAAGATGTGATGTGAATCAAGAACTTTAAAATGCCAGAAACCAGAGATAATGTCATTTTAACTTAAGCTGCAGTTTGGGGTGTTAATACAACTTGAACTTTAAGTTTACTTACTAGTGTCACAAGTAGGCTTATATTAACACTGCAATGAAGTTACTGTGAAAATCCCCTAGTCGCCACACTCTGGCACCTGATTGGATACACTGAGGGAGAGTTTAGCATGGCCATTGCACCTAATCTTTTGGTGCAGCAGGAAACCAGATGCCAAACTTTTACTTAATACTAATTTTATTTTCAGAATGCAACATTGCAAATATTTACCTCCTCCTTACCAACACCCAGTCTCCCAGAAGTCTCTCTTTATACTCTTTCTGAGCAAATAAATCAGCAGATGGCCAACTCCTGAAGGAGCAAATCACCTTGAGTACATCAAACACCCCTTAAAGAGTCCGGGTATGAAAGTTGGCCATGATCCACAAAGGACCACAGTCATTTCTCTCTCTCCACTGGAGCGAGGCAATTGGTTATATCTGGCTTCAGACACAGCACTCTGCAAATGTGGAGTAGGGTGAAGGAGCAGGGATTGACTCTATGACATTAGCATCATACGCTAGCCAACTTGCTCTCTTCTAATGTACTAAACAAACCAATAATCTAATTAACAGCTCCTTAAAGGGGTAGGCCTGTCTTCATGTGCTTTTTAAAATAAGCAATAAATAAATAAGTAATTACCAAGGTGGCAGCCTCTTAATACCTTCTTCAGAAGGTAATTATTTAGACAAAGACTTCCCCTAGCCGGGGGATTGAACCCAAGCCCTTCCATACGATAGGCAGGGATACTAACCTATATACTAACAAGAAGTTTCCTAAAGTTTTGTTCCTATTCTCTTTTAATAATTAATCATAAACAATAAAATAAACTAATCAAAGGGGATGACAGGCCCTGATGGAGCACTGTAACTGAAACAAAGTGTCGAAGGAGACTTAGCGAATCAAACTGAAGTATTGTTTCCAGGGCCTTGATGACACATTCCAGCTCCTGCCATGCCCACCAATCATGGAAGACCTCAAGGATGCCAGTGAACACCATGTCCTACCTCTCCGGGGCCACGAATGTTGCAAGTCTCTCTTTACCGCCTCTTTTCGGTAAAGAAATGGTCAGAACAAATAACCAGCCATGATCATACTGAATGGCGGAGCAGGCTCAAAGCACCGAAAACCCCATTCCCGCTTCTAGTTTCTATGTAGAACAATGTAGCTAAGCAGTGGGTGGGTGGTGGGGTGACAGCCCCTGGTGGAGCACGGTGACTAAAACAGAAATGTAAAGGAAACTGAAGGGTTTCTAATCTTCACATTTGAAGAACTCACCTTGGAATTCTCTCCAAAGTTCGCTCCAACTTGGACGGCTTCAACAAGGACCTACCTCCGAGATTTCATACTCACCTTCTGATATTCCCTTTGCCTGGATCTGTGAGTTCACTCAAAATTCACCTTCCAAGCGTACTTTCAGATCTTTGGCTGTGCCATGCATGAGCATTGCTGGTCCAAAAGTCCCATGGTAATAAGTCACCAGCCTTTGGATGCCTCATTGGATCTTTAAGGCTTCTCTTAAGCCTGGTTCGCTTCAGTTCTATGCCGTGCAGCTCTTTCTTTAACTCCTCTGCTCCAGTCATTTATGCTGACCGAATGCAGCCTATCTATGATCCCTGTCGTTGTCCCAGCCTGGACCTTTCTTCTAGGAACACTTTCTGTTCTACTTTCTGGTTTGGAACCTTCGTTTTGACTTGGGACCTTCTCCCTGTCCCCCTCCCTATGTCCTGTTTCCGAGGACACCTCTCTGGCACTCTGGTTCCAGGCCACCAGACCTGCAGTTATGCCCTGTTTCACTTCCCTGCTCCCTTTCCATTTGTGCAGGATCAATTCTTGGCCTAAATAACATAAAAGACATACTGCAATGTGCACCCATTTCCCAGCCAGTGCACACACAGAAGTATTGAGGTCCGCTGTAAACTGTAGCTCCCAAACTGCGACTGCTGATGTAGGTAAGTGTTTTGAGTTTCACCCCATTTGATTGGGACAATGGTGGTGGTATTGTTGTACTCACACTCAATATCTTCAGCCTTGTTGTAAAACTGATGCTGAGGTTGAAATGGTTTTCCAGCGAAGCTTTCTCTGAAGGAGAAACTCTGAGAGACTGTCTCCTGCAAAGCTTCTCTTCCTTAGTTATTTAGAAAGCAATTCTCAGGATATAGGCATTGCTGGAAAGGTTGGCATTTCGTAAAATCATAAAATCCCCACAATGCAGCCCATCGAGACTGCTCCGACTCTCCAACAGAGGATCCCACCCAGGCCCTGTCCCATAACCTCATGTATTTAACCTGCTAATCCCCCTAACCTATTCATCTTGGCACGCGAAGATGCAATTTAGCATGACCAATCCACCTAGCCGGCACATCTTTGGACTGTGGGAGGAGACTGGAGCACCCGGGGGAAAACATGCAGACACGGGGAGAATGTGCAAACTCCACACAGATACTCCCCTCCACCCAAATCCCTGCCACTGTGCCACCCCAAATTAGTGCCATTCCCTAGTGCTGCCTTTGAGATGGTTATGAGCCACATTTTTGAGTGGTTTGATACAACAGAATAATTCATTAGGCTACACTTCAGAAGGCCATTCCGTGTATATTTGGAGACGCATATAGGCCAGTCCTGTTGAGCACAACAGATAGCTCCTTCCTTAAATTACATTCATGGCCAGCTGAATTTTCCAACAATTTGATAGCTTTGTGATAGCTTTAACTAATACCTACGTTTTAATTCCAGATATTTATTCAAATTCAAATTCTCAAACTGGCATGGTGCGGTTTAAATTCTCAGGCTTACTAGTTCAGTAATATAATTACCACATTAATGAACACTTAGACTTTTGACTCTGGGTTGAAACTGCATTTAGGCTCTAATTGTAGCAGTAATTTGAAGTGGAATTATCAAGGCTACAGCTATTATATGAATGCACCCATGAATATTCCAGAACTTTATGAAGCAAAATATTTAGTACTTGCGGCTGAGTGAAGAGAGATTGGATTGACTGGGGTTGTTTTCCTTGGAGCAGAGGAGACTGAGGGCGGACATGAGGGCAGCACAGTGGCACAGTGGTTAGCACTTCTGCCTCACAGCGCCTTGGGTCACAGTCTGTGTGGAGTTTGCACATTCTCCCCGTGTCTCCATGGGTTTCCTCCGGGTGCTCGCATTTCCTCCCACACTCCAAAGATGGGCGGGTTAGGTTGATTTGGCCATGCCAAATTGACCCATTGTGTGAGGGGAACAGCAGGGTAAATACATGGGGTTAAGAGGATAGGACATGAATGGGATTGTAGTCATTGCAAACTTGATGGGCCAAAAGGCCTCCTTCTGCACTATGATAATTGAGATGTCTAAAATTATGAGGGATAGATAATCAGGAAGAAACTTTTCCTCTTGGTGTTGGGATTAATGGCTGGGAGGCATAGATTTAACATAAGGGGCAGAAGGTTTACAGGGAATGTGAGGGAAAAGATTTTCATTCAAAAGGTGCTGGGAGTCTGGAACTCACTGCCTGAAAGGATAGCGGATGCAGAGACCTTCATAACATTTAAGAAGTATTTAGATGTGCACTTGCGATGCCAAGACACATAAGACTATGAGCCAGGTGCTGGAAAATGCAATTAGAATGGTTAGGTGGTTTGTTTTTGACCAGCACAGATGATGTGGGCCAAAGGGCCTTTTTCTGTGCTGTATACCTCTATGACTCAATGCCTAGTTTTTATTCCACAAGGAAGGAATTTAGCTCTTATTTAACGGTAAGCTTGGGGGGTTTTGATAAAGGGCTTTATAAAGCCCTTTTACTATTATATCTAACATCTTGGTTCTTAACTTATAACAATACTGTCCTCAGCTGAGCCTGACCTAACAAGGTATGAATAATGATTAGCATTTATGAATCAAGTGGAATTTATTAAGCAAAATGTTACATATACGAAACAAAAAATAGTGGAGACAGTGTGGGAAGATTTTTATCCCTTAAGGTGGTGAGTGTTGTCAATGCCTTTTCTCTTCTGTCTCTGAAGTAATGTTGTTTTGAACCGTGTTTCAAAGATGTAATACCATTGAAACCATAGTATAATTGGCAGCAAAGTAGACTTTGCAATGGATAGAACCATGCATGAAAGAAAGAAAGAGCGATGAACTAAATAAAAGGAAGGAGATGCAGGAAAGTGAGAAAAATTTAAGGAAGTATTTTAACATTGCCAAAATATTTCACCCGAACAGTGTTAAGGGAAGAAGCACATAAAGTAAAAATCAATGCAGATGGCTAGGAAGTCATGAAGCATTAAGGAGAAAAAAGAAGCAATGTAAAATTCAGACTGTATTCAAAAAAAACACAGGGGTAGTACTTTTCCAGAGGTAGCTCAGGGATATGTGGAAGTGGTAGAACAACGAGATCTGAGGTTTGTTACTACCCCAGCTGATGTTACAAGTCAGATCCCAGAAAGCTGGCTTGATAGATCCAAACCTTCTCTCTAGAAACTGTGCAAGGAAGTTATTGAACAAATTCACACGAGTCTGTTGATGAATTTCTCACCCAAAAATAAAATATTTATTATACAAGAAAAATGAGCTTTTTTGCACCAGACAAAAGGATTGGAAAAAAACCTTGATACAAGCATCAGAAGATGATTCCAATATTTACCATTCTGTTACTCCAGCAATATCTTTACAGCCACATCCAAATTCAATAAGGTGAAACAAATTGTGTATTTTGTATTGCAATATTCAGGGTAAATATGAGGTACATATGAATTAAGAGACAAACTGTCGTCAGACACAGTACATGACTCCAAAGTAAATGACAAATGTGACCAAAGCAGATTGTATGGATTTCTCAAACACCCAAAATATTTGTCACATCGTGAGACAACTGGTCTCATGAAAACTTTATTTTTCTCACGAGGGTTTTCAATTTCTACATTTGAAGAAATTGCTCCCAATTTGATGGCTTCCTCGGAAGTTTCAATCTCTCCTTTTGAGATTCCTTTCTCCTGGATTTCCAAATATGCACAAACTTTACCTTCTGAGCACAATTTCAGGTCCTTGGCCATGCCAAGCAGAACACCATTGCTCCAAAGTGGTCACAGGCTTGCCAACCTTCAGCTGCCTCCACAGATCATCAGCGCTTATATCAAGCCTGCTTTCCTTTAACCTAATCCTTGCAGTTTGCTCTTTAACTCAGAGCCTGTTATTCTATTCCTTTCTTTAAACTTGACTTCTGGGACCTTTTTCTGAGCTCTGCCTTGTCCCCAGCTGAAGCTTACTTCTGGGGCTCCTCCCTGTCCCCAGTCCTGATACCAGTGGCTTGCTCTTTGGGACACTTTCCTTAGTGAAGGTACAATTTCTCAGGTCAAGTGACCTGCAAAGCACCATTTTGCTTCTTTGTTTCTACACAGGTGTGCAGGACTGGTTCCCAAGCTAAAGAACGTAAACAACACAAACTATGTCCATGTGGTCATTTCTCAGTTGGCTCATGCTCAGCAGACTCAAGGTCCTGAACTACAATTGCTGATTTAAAATTAAGTATGTGAGTTCCCTTCCACACTTAGGGTGGGCAGGTTAAAGAGGAGCGCACAGAAGGAAAATCTGGTGAGCATGTGTGATCAAGTATCTCAAGTTGAACATGTCTCTCTTTATGTGTTCTGAAGAAGGGTCGTTTTGACTAAGATGTTCACTGGGATTCTGCACCCACAGTGACATGTCAGCAATACACAATGAGAGGCCAATAACCAGAATCTCACCGCAAGGTCTGGTGGGGAGGGGAGGGAGGGAGGGTGTCGTATGAGGTTCTTGCCCAGGAGGATGGGAACCCCATTTAAATATATTTAAGTCCCATTAGCAGCTTCCCCACTGTATTGTCCCCCCCGCCAACATTAGTATCCGTCCCCTTGATGACGTGACACCACATTGGCGGGTTTCACAGCGGGTATGGTGCAACATGAACCAGATGGAAGGAAAGCAGTGGAGGCTGAGAGCAGCCCCTGGGCCAGAGGGACATGGCAATGTAGCACCCTGGCATTGCTCTCGGGACTGCTCCTTGGCTCTGCGTCTTGGCTATGAGGGTCGGAAACTCCCTGTGCACGGAGGGTGGCGGGGAGGGGTGTGTTCCCTGTGTGCATGGGGATTGATTCCCGTGGGGGTGTGTGTGTGTGTGTGTGTGTGTGGGGATGGTCTCCATGCATGGGGGGGGGACGGGAGGATGGTCTCCATGCTCGTGGTGTTGGGGGGGGCGGTGGGGGGATGGTTCTACATATGCATGCGGGGGAGCAGAGGGAGATCTGTGTGTCCATGGTGGGGGAGGCAGGTCTGCGTGTCCGTGAGGCTTTTTTAATTTCTAGTGCTGGAGATCGGAGCGCCCCGATCTCTGGAAAGCCGACATCACCAGCAGGATAGCTCCAGCATTTATTTTCCAAGTACTGGGAAGTGTGTCATGGAAAGCCAACCAATCAGCCTCTCCGCTTGTACAGCATAAAGTTGCTGTTTCTCCTGACATTTGGTATTCTTGTCATTGTCCAGAAAGCTTCGACAAAATGCCCTTTTTCACCAACTTCATCACACACTTTGCTGCTGTGAGGTCGGAATTTTTTTTTAAAGTTTATTTATTAGTGTCACAAGTAGGCTTACATTAACACTGCAATGAAGTTACTGTGCAAATCCCCTAGGCACCTATTCGGATACTGAGGGAGAATTTAGCACGGCCAATGCACCTACCCAGCGCAGCTTTGGACTGCGGGAAGAAACCGGAGCATCTGGAGGAAACCCACGCAGACACGGAGAGAATGTACAGACTCCGCACAGACCAATTTCCTCTTGAGCCAGCACTTAGTAAAAAAGGAAAATTCTGCCTGTTACCTCTGATTCCCTCTCCACAGGTGCTGCCAGACATTGCGTGTATTTCCAGCATCTCCTGTTTTTATTTTCCATTTCCAGCTCCCACTGTATTTTGGTTTCATTGTTTAGAATAATTTATAATATGTCTCCGGCAGTCAGAAAATTGAAAAATTGCTGAGTTACAGTTGTCAGGGTTGGTGGTGACCGTCATGCATTGGCAGACATAAATCTGCTGGCTACTTTGTACTTTGGACTTTAATGAGGTACGATGTACTTTGTTGCTGCGCTCTGTGCTGGGTAGTGCAAGCTGCAATCTGACACCAGTTGGAGGTGATAAAATATAAAAAGGAATTGCATCTTAACAAGGTGTGAAATACTGAGTGAGCGCCTGCCTCTGCGTGAGGTACAGAGTGCTGAACACACTGTACATGGCAAATGGGAAACTATTAACACTTCTCCCCATTTTAAATTTGGGCAGTTTATGCTGTAATGCGCTATTCATTGGTAAATTTTTCTTTACTCATCTTTCCTCACTACTCCATTGGTAGAAAATAATTGAGAACATTCTGTGGTGTGGAGGGTGCTTTGAAGATGGATTGACCTAACATGAACTATCCTGTTCATTATTTGGGTGCAGCGGTGGCACGCTGGTTAGCACTGCTGCCTCACAGTACCAGGAACCTGGCTTCAATCCCCAAACTGAGCAGAGTTTGCACATTCTCCCCGTGTCTGCATGGGTTTCCTCCCACAGTCCAAAGACATGCTAGTTAGGTGCATTGGCCATGCTAAATTCTCCCTCAGTTGCTGGAGTGTGTTGACTCGGGGATTTTCACAGTAACTTCATTGCAATGTTAATGTAAGCCTACTTGTGACATTAATGAATAAACTTTTTTAAAAAATAATTCCTGCCTCACAACAGCGAAGTATAATGAAGTTGGTGAAAAAGGGCATTTTGTTGCAGCTTTCTGGACAATGGCAAGAATACCAAATGTCAGGAGAAACAACAAGTTTATGTTGTACAAGCGGAGAGTGCTGATTGGTTGGCAAGAGGACTCTGAGCAGCCAACCAATCAGTACTCTCTTCTCATAAAGTGTTGCAGTAATTTCGCAGCTATTCGACTATAGTATACCTCACTCCTCGTAACTGATCAGTTGACACGTAGTTCAAGATCTTTATTCGAGCTATAGCAAGGACCCTACCAGTTACCAGTGATTTCCTGAATTACAAAATACAATGTCAATTGTACCCTTTGGTTCAACTACAAGAACTTAATATCCACCAATCAAAGGCTTACATTTGTTTAAAAAAAATCTATACCCATTCACAAATTAGAACTGGGATTACATAATATATGCCATGAGTATAGTTCTCCAATTACAATTTGAGCACGTCTATTTAATGATATTACCAAGCATACATTTCTTTCTACTTATCTATTAACTTCCAGACATAAGTATGATAAAAATAAATTTGACCAATGCTGTATTTCCTCTACTCAGTCTTGTATCAATCCCCCTACTGGGGTGGCACAGTAGCACACTGGTTAGCACTGTTGCCTCATAGCACTAGGGACCTAGGTTCGATTCTTGGCTTGGGTCACTGTTTATGTAGAGTTTGCACGTTCTCCTTCTGTCTGCATGGATTTCCTCCGGATGCTCTGGTTTCCTCCCACATTCTGAAAGACGTGCCGTTTAGGTGCATTGACCCAAACAGGCACTGGACTGTGGTGATCAGGGGAATTTCACAGTAGCTTCATTGCAGTGTTAATATAAGCCTTACTTGTGACTAACAAATAAACTTTAAACTCAATGTTTCTTAGTTTTAGCGGACATACATAAGTTACAGTTGCATTAGTGAACAAATAAATAGTTTCTTGTGCGCACATTGTGTGAAGAAAGCTTCTTTTATAATTAATGCAGCTTGGTACTTGACTATTATCTGTACCTGAGACAAATGGTTTCTCATCAGGGGTTGCCCTGTTTTTGAGAAATTCAGTGTCTAGCAGCTCATGCGATTTTTAAATGTGTATGATTTTCAAAACCTTTTATATAGTATAAAGTTGATGGGTGCGATCTTACTGCCTGTTTATACCATGCTCCCACTGCAGTGGGATGGGAAAATCCTGCTGGCATAAGGAACATTTGTATTTGTTATGATACAGAGATTGTCCCCCTTTTGAGAAGTAATGCCAAATCCCCCAAAGAGGAATACCTCACCTTGTAATCTGTTAAAAGTGTGTGGGAAGATGTGAACGGTTCTTCAGTAATGTTTAGTGGTTAACTAACAGAAATACCTGATGCTCACTTTAACATAGACATTTGGTAGTTTATTTATTTAACTAACAGGGAGTAAGTAACGCACCAAGTAAAATAAGACTCTAATGGTATGCTGTTCAAATAAATACAATACTCACTTGTTAACCAAAAAACATATAATAATAGAATTTAGTCACTCTCAAAAATACCATCAGGTTTGTGGCTTTCAGAATCTTCTGTAATTCTTCTGATGATTCCTCTGTCTGTAAGCTCTTTCTGATTTGGTACCTTTTGCTAGTTAGATAGTGCATTCCCTTAAGAGATATCTGAAGCTGGCAGAGTTGAGAGCTACTGTCTCCCTCTTGAGGTCTGAGAGGTGGCAGTTATTCTGTTGCTCACCCGGTTTTCACTCTGCACTCTCTTTTATACCGGTGATGACCTATCAATTTTGCTCCAATAGGATTGGTCTGATGTTGTCAACACCAGCAAATTCAAATTTAATAGGTTTCTGGTAGCTGAGTGCCTACTTTAAATTGAATGGTCTAAATTAAAAAAAACAGGTTATCTTGTTAAAATCGCTGCTTGACTTTTCGATACAAATGTTTCAGCTTGAACTCTGCATTTGTACCTTGCATTTTAAACCTCCAAGCGCGGAAACAAAACGCCAGCTTTTAAAGAGGTATCACAATGTTTTTTCCTCTAGCATTTTGACAATTTTTTAACATCTTTCCTGACATCGAATTCCAGCTTCACAAACTCAACTTTGCGACAATATTCTTGTGGTTTTCCTGATGAATGCCAAGACAGAAAGCTTTGACAAAATGTCTTTTTTCAGCAATACTCAAATTCTGTACTACCAAACAACTAATTGTATAATGAAGTTATTATACACAGTGTGTGTATAAAGTTGTAATATGATCTAACTGTACAATAACTGAAAACCTCTGTGCATCCACAATGAACACCAGATGGAGCAGCTTTTGTGGAGGCTTTGCTTTGATTTACCATTGATCAGTGTCATGTCTGTTAATAAATGCCTCTGTCCTTGCTGTTTAGCCATGCGCCATTCTGGCTTGAGCACCTGGAACAAGCTGAGAAGGGGGTCTGCAGCTGGCAGAGGGTGGTCTCATACAGCGCCCAGGCAAACAAAGAAGCTGAATGCTGGTCCAGGAAGGACTGCAACTTTGGATGAAAAGGGCATTTGTGCCTCTCCTGAGCCTGCAACTTACTATCATGCCATTTACCAGCTACAGGGGAGAGGAGAAATTATACACGATCCAGATGAAGACAACAGCAACATCAGATACTGTGAACCAGTCAGTCAAGAGCCACAAGGTGTGGATCATGTCACAAGGAAGGGAAACGAGATTGTGCAACAAGACAATGTAATCAGAACACATGAAATGTACAAGCGTGCTCTCCCCCTAAACAGTTACCAACAATCCTTCCTTCAGCACAGAAAAATTCATCAGCCTTCTCAAAGGGAAATATACGACCACCACACACTCGAGGAGAAAAATCCAACACTGGGGTAAGCCAGAAAGAAACAATTATGTGTCAATTAAGTTTTAAAATGTCATCATTTCACAGCTCTTCAGAACACGCAACCATATAACATTACAGCGCAGTACAGGCCCTTTGGCCCTCGATGTTGCACCAACTTGGTGAAGCCAATCTAAAGCCCATCTAATCTACACTATTCCAGTATCATCCATATGTTTGTCCAATGATCATTTAAATGCCCTTAATGTTGGCGAGTCCACTACTGTTGCAGGCAGGGCATTCCATGCCCTTACTATTCCCTGAGTAAAGAACCTGTCCTATATCTATCACCCCTCAATTTAAAGCTATGTCTCCTCATGCTAGCCATCACCATCTGAGGAAAAAGGCTCCCACTATCTACCCTATCATCCATCCTCTGATCATCTTATATGCCTCTATTAAGTCACCTCTTAACCTTCTTCTGTCTAACAAAAACAACCTCAAGTCCCTCAGCCTTTCCTCATAAGGCCTTCCTACCATACCAGGCAACATCCTGGTAAATCTCCTCTGCACCCTTTCCAATGCTTCTACATCCTTCCTATAATGCAGTGGCCAGAATTGTACGCAATACTCTAAATTGCGAACCAGGATGGACCACAATCACTGGAATTACATATTATAATTTACCACTTCCATTTGGGCAGGAAAGTGCATTTTGGATTGCTGTCCATTCTCATATTCCACCACCGGGAAGAGGACTGCATGCCAGGGGATCTCAGTTCCCTCTAGGTAATTAGCAGTTGTCCACAAAGGCCCAAATGTCCCCCTCTCCATGAGATTATATCTATAGCTTAAGGGTCTGGAGTAAGGTGAGGTCTCCATGAGCCTCCACAGCCGGTATAGGGATTGAACCTGAACCATTTGCATCATTCTGCATCTTGTTCTAACCATTACCACGGGTGGCGCAAAGGCACATTGGTGAGCAATGCTGTCTCACGGAGCCGGGGACCCGGGTTCGAGTGCCGGCTTGGGTCACTGTCTGTGCCGAGTCTCCGCATGACTGCGTGGGTTTCCTCCGGGTGCTCCGGTTTCCTCTCACAGTCTGAAAGACATGCTAGTTGGATGCATTGGCCGTGCGAAATTCTCCCTCAGTGTAACCTGAACAGGCGCCAGAGTGTGGTGACTAGTGGATTTTCACAGTTACTTCATTGCAGCGTTAATGTAAGCCTATTTGCGACACTAATAAATAAACATGAACTTGAAAATATCTGAGGTAATTGGCTGAGACTTGCAGCAATATGATTACCATCAAAACAATAGACCACATTTTATTTATGAATTGTTTCTGATCTGAGGTGCGTAAAATATAGCTCAGGATCCAGAGGGTGGACAGCAGTTTGTGTTAAAAGATTTAAATGTTTCCTTTGGCAGGATTGTTGTATCCCTGCACTCAATGTCAGCACAATGTTTACCAGAGGCTGACAGAAGTGTGATGATTCCAAAGATCCATCCATGTTTTGATGTGATGTGAAGCGACATTGAAACTCGTGGTCCTGCCTGCAGTCAACAAGAGGCAAAGCAATCAGTAGATATTGTATTTGGTCACCTCGGTGAGATTTGGAAATGTGGTGATCCATCTAGACCCAGAATTTAACATTCTCCTGCTGGCAGGTTTGGAGGCGGGGGAAGCGCCCATGGCCATCCCTCAGATGAGCTTCCCACTGGTCTCCTGTCTGCCTCAACCTCTGTGCAATTTTACAACAGGACAAGTAAGGACTAGGTCAACCTGCCCTTTGTCCCACTTGGGGTCCTTGAACGCCCAGTTAATGACCACTTAAGGGCCACTTCAGCCCAATCTCAGTTTTCAAGCTGGTGGCAGGAGTTCAGGATCAGGGGGATAAGCCCAGAGAATGATGCTGCTCGGGCCTTGGGCAGGATGTCAGAGGAGGGCGGGTTGGGGGAGGATTGGACGCCTTCATCAATGGCCTCAACATCGGGTGGTGCACTTCCCCACAAGGTCTGACCTCCGCAGATGCTCTCCCCCCACCGGTCTCTTCACCAACACTCCCACCTCCATCTCCCTGGCCCAAGAGCCATCGCTTCCCACCCCTCTCCCTCCCCCTACACTTACCTGCTCAGACTCCTAGGACTTTGACACTAGTGACTGCTTGCAGTTCCAATCCTGTCCACTGCATATCCTGGCGCTGCTGGGGCTAGACAGCTGCCTGCCAATCAGATTGGCTGTCACTCTCTGAGGCGGGACATCCTCCTCAGAGGGAGGGAGGGGAAGTTCCATCTCCAGCCAGTTAACATTCATTGGAAGGTGTGGCAACTTGGTCACAAAAAGATGGTCAAATACACTGAGACATTCAATCTTCTTTACTTATAAAATATTGAAAGCAGTACAGCATGGGCTCAGAGCTGGAGATAACTTCCACAGATCCCTGGAGGTAAGACTAGACCCGCTAAAACCCATGCTACAGATGACATCAGTCAGTCATGCTCAAGTTGCTAAGTACATACATACATTCAAACAGGAAGATACCTACTATAACATTCTATAACAGAAGGGAAGCCCTGTCATCCTAAACATTTGACCTGAATGTCGTTGTTGGTCTATGACACAGAGTGTCATAGAATCATAGAATCCCTATAGTATAGAAGGAGGCCATTCAGCCCATTGACCCTGCACCATCAACAGTCCATCCACATCCTAGCCCCATCACCCCATGAATTTACCTTGCTAGTCCCCCTGACAAGATGGGGTAATTTACCACGGCCAATCCACATACCCCCCACATCCCTGGAGTATGGGAGGAAACCGGAGCACCTGAAGGAAACCCATGCAGACACAGGGAAAATGTGCAAACTCCTTTGACTTAATACGAATAACCGTAGGGTGCGGGTTTTGCTGGGTTTATATAATACTTTAAAAAAACTGTGACTCACCTGATGAAGGAGCAGTGCTCTGAAAGCTTGCGATTCCAAATAAACATGTTGGACTTTAATCTAATTTTGTGAGACTTCTTACTGTGCCCACCCCAGCCCAATGCCAGCACCTCTACATCATTTATGCTGAATGTAATTTATGGGTCTTTTTTAGTCTATTTATTAGTGTCACAGGTAGATTTACGCTAACACTGCAATGACTTTTTACTGTAATACATGTGACAATAATAAATCAAAATCAATGGTTACTGTAAAAATCCCCATTCAGATTTGCTGTGTAAGTGTGGACTATCAACAAGAGACTTTTTAAAATGGTAACATTATTTTAATTTCAATTTTCACAGTTTGCGACTATTTGAAAAACAATTTTTTCACCAACCCAATTGTTACGTATGTTGGGGCATAGCCCCTTTAAGGGAACAGGTCAGGTGACCTGGGTGATGTGGGGTGAGCTGGCTAGGAACCGCCCTGATGTTTGAAATGTGGAACGAGTGGACTGAATGAAATAGCTGTGTGCTCTGACAGCTGGCTATGGAGTAGTTTTTGAGGTAATGGTGTAATTGGGAGTGCAATGTGCAAAATAGAGCATTTGGTAACTGCAGCTGCAAGTTCAGTGTTCTTGGTATGTTTTACTGGGCATGGATCAGAGAATTTATTGGAAACTAGAATTGTATGATCCTTGTAGGATGGAAAGACAGGAGAAGACTGGGTCACGGCATAATTGAAGACTCAACTAATATTCTGGGGACCTGGGTTTGAATCCTGCCACAGCAGAAGGTGGAATTCAATAAGACAAATCTGGAATTAAGAATCTACTGATGACCATGAAACCATTGTCGGTAAAACCCATCTAGTTCACCAGTATCCTTTAGGGAAGGAAATCTGCCATCCTTACCTGATCTGGCCTACGTGTGACTCCAGAGCCACAACAATGTGGTTGACTCTCAACTGCCCTCAATGGGCAACAAATGGTGGCCAACCAGTGACGCCTATGTCCCACTAATGAATAAAAAACTTCTACTGTCCGAGTTTATTCTTTGCATTCACTTTCATTAGTCCTGCTGTCTGGAACTCCCCACCCCCCACCACCACCATGACCTCTTCACCTGTTCACCTCCAAATCCATCTCTGGATGGATCTGTGCTCTCTTTGGTTGTGAAATTGGGGTTGGCAATTGCAGTATTTGATGGAGACTGTTGGCAAGGGAGACACCTTATTTTCTGTTGTTCCCACAGCTTGTAAGTCAGTGATCAGCGGTGGCGAATGACATTTTTGGAACATGAAATGTGTACTTCGGATTATCCAGAAGTTCAAGGATCTAAAATACACCTAAGCCCTAAAAAAACGGTTCTGGGATTGTAAATGCAAACACAATTTTTAAGACTTGAACTTAAAATAAGATCGTACTCTGTGCTTGAGGTACCGGCTTGATTTGAGATGGTGGCTTTTAACGTAGATAATAGCCTAAGGTGGTACACAGATTTGACTTAGAAATGTATCTGAGCTTGAAAAATGGAACAGAGAGAAAGAGATGGATATCAGAGGATAGGAAATGGAGCAGAAAGCTCAGCTGAAGAGATGGATTTGAAGGTGAACGGGTGAAGAGGTCATGTTGGGGTGGGGAAGTTACAGAAAGTGGGACTAATGGAACTGAATACAAGGAATGAAATGCTGTCACTTGATAGTGCATGGAACAGACTGATATGTTTAACAAACACCATTTAGACTGCAGTTAAATGATCATGATCAAAGCCTCCTGGTACTTGCACTCAATTAATTACTTGCTGAACTATTAACGAGGTTGTCTTGCTTCACGATGTGTGAATTTCCTGCAGCTGCTTGGTGTTGATATAAAAAACTGTTGGGATCCTGTGTTCTGGAACAATTACCGAGTTTAAGAAAAAAATAATTCTGGAGTGGTTGGATTCCGGCAACACCCTCTTTATTGCCAATTTCCACTACATACTTTTGGAATGAATCATATATATTGTATTGATCTGAAACAGTCCTACTGTTACACCATGAAGGTTACCGTCCTCGCTAAATTCTACCTTCCTTTTATAAATCAGGGCTGATCTTATTTAGATTTTTTTTATCTTAGTCTCATCTGCTCATAGTCTGTTCTTGACTGGGATCTGGCCTTGCAGGGGGTATTGGAGGACCAACAGTGAGGGGTTGTGACGTTGGTCAGCGATCGGGCTGGCCAGCATTTGAGAGGCCAGCAGAGCAGGTCTACTGTCCCTGCATCGATCTCTGTACTAACAGATCAGCACATGCGCAGTGGCCCGCTCAGCACTATTCTGCCAGCCTCTCCAGTGGGAATAGGCCCTGTACTTAAAGTTTTGCGAGATTCACACGAGTGCACTCTGCAGTGCACAGAATGTGGGAGGTTCATTTTGAAATTTCCACCGAAATAAAACCAGCGGGATTTATTCCAGCTTTTACATGAATTCGACACTTAGAATTATTTTGGGATGGAGAATCCCACCCTTAGTTTTTTCACTTGGCGATAAGCTTGGGGGCTATGCAGGGAGACGGTTGGATGGTGCATTGTGATTCAGGTTTTAAATTGCTGGGAGACAGAGATAATGTAGATGAGGGAGGTTATTAATCTCAGACTTTTGGAGCACAACCAGAAGATGTAAATACAAATTCAATAAGCCTCAAGCAAGATTGGAGATTAGAATATTTTTGCTCACATTATAGTGAATTCTTGAACCAGCCTATGAGCTAAATGTTGTATTGATCAATCATTTCTTTTTAAGGAAAAGATACCTAAACATGTAATTGAGAATAGAATTCAGTTTGTGTAGAGGCATATCAATGAGATGAATGTGATTGTCCTTTGGACCCACGGAAGTCATGGAATCATAAAATCCTACAGTGCAGAAAAAGGCCATTTGACCCATCAAGTCTGCACCAACAACAATACCACTGAGCCCTTATTCCCATAACCCCTCGTAGTCACACTAGCTAGTTCCCCTGATACTAAGGGGCAACCAGCACGTCTTTCGCTCTGTGGGAGGAAACCAGAGCACCCAGAGGAAACCCACGCAGACACGGGGAGAATGTGCAAACTCCACACAGGCAGTGACCCAAGGCCGGAATTGAACCTGAGTCCCTGGCGCTGTGAGGCAGCAGTGCTAACCACTGTGCCACTATAAAGAAAAGCTAATAAGTTTCAAAGATCTTTTGAAATAGAAGACAAGTAAGCCGGATAACTCGATAGAGGGAAATTAAAAGTCAATACAGATACATCTGAGGAATAGAATGTTACTAAAATCAGAAATTGAACAGAATGTTTCTTTCATACTGCTTTGGTCATGCAGTGAGATTCAAACAGAAGTTGACACTTGTGGCTGTCATCATTTGTGGGATAGTACTGAGATTGTTGGATTTAATGGTGTGCAATAGGATTGATTCAGATTCACTGCAAGTGAAGGTACCAGGCACTGTACAATCATCAGAACTTGAAAGATTTTGTGTATTAACATTTGGACCACATTTTGATGTAGCAAATAGGTAGAAAAGGCACCTGCCAGTTGTCCTTGCATGTTTGGCGTTCTCATTTTCTTTGTGTGTGGCAAGATGCTGATAATATCACATTGAGGGAAACCGAGCTTTGGGGCCCAATTCAACAGGGCGGGTTACTGTATGATTCTCATAAATTCCCAAAAGATACCTACAGTGCAGAAGGAGGCCACCCAGTCCATCGAGTCTGCACTGACCACAATCCCAGGCCCTATTCCTATAACCCGTCATATTTACCCTGTTAATCCCCCCTGACACTAGGGTCAATTTAGCATAGCCAATCAACCTAACCTGCACATCTTTGGTGTGTGGGAGGAAACTGGAGCATCCGGAGGAAACCCACACAGGCACGGGGAGAATGTGCAAACTTCACACAGACAGTGACCCAAGGCCGGAATTGAACCCAGGTCCCTGGCGCTGTGAGGCAGCAGTGCTAACCACTGTGCCACCGTTCCTCTAATGAATTAGGCTGAAGGATTGTCAAAGTAGACAGTACCAGTAATTTGAAGGCAGTATAAAGTGAGTGAATTCAATGTCAAATCCAGTAAAAAGAGAGGTTGAATTCAGAGAGAAGTGGTTTAGTTTATTTATTCGTGTCATAAATAGGCATACATTAACACTGCAATGTATTTACTGTGAAAATCCCTAGTCGCCACACTCCGGCGCCTGTTGGGGTACACAGAGAGAGAATTTAGCATGGTCAATACACCTAATAGCACGTCTTTCGAACTACGGGAGGAAACTGGAGCACCCGGACGAAACCCATGCAGACGTGGGGAGAACGTGCAAATGCCACACAGACAGTGACCCAAGCCAGGAATCAAACACAGGCCTCTGGTGCTGTGAGGCAGCACTGCTAACCACTGTGCCACTGTGTCACTCTAAAAGGCCAACAAAGGAAGATGACAAGGGAAGCAATAGGGATTATACTCCATACTTCATTGATTAGATGTTAATGCCAGGAGGTTGAATAGTTATGTCATTGGAAGGATATTTAATCTGGAATGGATCAATTTTAACTATCTGTGGCGAATTAAGTTTGTGTCCACTGAGTATAGAAAGCAACTTTGCACCATTCAATGCATTTCAGTGGCAAGCCCAACAGTGAGATCTAACAGTGGAGTGGCGCAATTTGAACAACAGCTGATGGATTTTTATATTTAACCGTGCGTGTAAAGTTACTATATCATTTGAGCATAAATCACTCTGAACTACCATTGTCCTCACCATTATCTTAACAGGGTCATTATTTTGTGTGGCACATGCCAAATTTTGTTAATTCTCCTCTGAAGAACCCAGGGGCATTTTATTGCCTTAAAGGCGCTATATAAATGCATGGTGTTATCATGGTAGGACCAAATGATAAAAACAAAGCCTAAGAAGTAGGATTAGGAATAGTTCATAAGGCCCCAAGGGTCTGTATTGCCACTCAGTAAGATGTTGGCTAAACTTCTGCATCAACTCCATTTTCTTGTCCTATCTCTAAATTCCATGATTCCCTTAGTGTCCAGAAAACTATCAATCTCTGTCCTAAGTATACTCAATGACACTACTCTCTGGAGTAGGAAATTCCAAAGATTTATATCACTTTGATTGAAATAATTCCTCATCCCAGTCCTTAGTGATCCATGCTTTATTCTGAGATTAGGACTCCTAGTTTTAGACTTTCCAACCAAGAGGGAAACAGCCTCTGAGGATCAACTCATTCAAACCCCTTTTGAATCTTATACGTTTCAATTAGGTCACCTTATTCTTCTAAATTCCCGGGAGCACAAATTCATGCTGATGAATCTCTCCTTGTTGGGCTACCCCCTCATCTGGAAATCATTCTAGTACCCCAGAGATGGTCTTTCCAATGCCCTGTACATCTCTAGTGATCACACTGAAGTTACTGTGCCTATGTTACCATATTCTTCATCGACTGTTGGGTTCAAAACTGGTCTGGGTATTTCAAATGCAGATGTACCAACGCCATATGTAGTTAAGAATATAGACTATTTAAAAAGCAGATAGGGGAGGTGATGGCCTAGTGGTATTATCACTAGACCATCACGAGACTGTAGGTCAGATGATTAGACTTGTCACAGTGCCAATGTTTTCTGTTACCCGCCTCTTTACGCCCTTCAACTCACTTGCAGTAAAGATTACCATAGCGTTTAGCTTCTGAGTTGCTTGTTGTGTCTTTCATTTTCATTCATTGGACATGGGCATTGCTGGCTGGTCAGCATTTATTGCCCATCCCTAGTTGCCCTTGGAGGGCTGTTGAGAGTCAATCACATTGCTGTGACTTTGAAGCCTCATGTAGGCCAGACAGGGTAAGGATGGCAGATTTTCTTCCCTTAAGGACATTAGTGAACCTGGTGGGTTTTTCTGACAATCAGCAATGGTTTCATGGACATCAGTAGATTCTTATTTCTAGATATTTTTTATTAAATTCAAATTCTATCATTTGCCGTGGCGGAACTTGAATTAATAGTCTAACAATAATACAACTAGGCCATCATCTCCCCTATCTGCTTGTTAGATACTTTATACTTTTTGATTTGATTTATTATTGTCACATGTATTAACATACAGCAAAAAAGTATTGTTTCTTGCGTGCTTTACAAATAAAACATACGGTTCATAGAGAAGGAAATGAGAGAGTGCAGAATGTAGTGTTATAGTCACAGCTAGGGTGTAGAGAAAGATCAACTTAATGCAAGGTAGGTCCATTCAAAAGTCTGACAGCAGCAGAGAAGAAACTGATCTTGAGTTGGTTGGTACATGACCTCAGACTTTTGAATCTTTTTCCCGAAGAATGTGGAAAAGAGAATGTCTGGGATGCGTGGGGTCCTTAGTTATGGTGGCTGCTTTGCTGAGATAGTGGCAAGTGTAGACAGAGTTAATGAATAGGAGGCTGGTTTGTGTGACGGGTTGGGCTACTTTCATGACCTTTTGTAGTTTCTTGTGGTCTTGGACAGAGCAGGAGCCATACCAAGCTGTGATACAAACTGAAAGAATGCTTTCTATGGTGCATCTGTAAAAGTTGGTGAGAGTCATAGCCAAATTTCCAATTGCCAAATTTCCTTAGGCTTCTGAGAAAGTAGAGGTGCTGGTGGGCTTTCTTAACTATAGTGTCAGCATGGGACAGGTTGTTGCTGATCTGGACACCTAAAACCTTGAAGCTCTCGACCCTTTCTACTTTATCCCCATTGATGTGGGCAGGGGCATGTTCTCCTTTATGCTTCCTGAAGTTGATGACAATCTCCTTCATTTTGTTGACATTGGGGGAGAGATTATTGTTGCTGCACCAGTTCACCAGATTCTCTATCTCATTCCTGTACTCTGTCTCGTCATTGTTTGAGATCAGACCCACTATGATAGTGTCATCAGCAAACTTGAAAATTGAATTAGAGGGAAATTTGGCCACACAGTTATAGGTGTATAAGGAGTATAGGGAGGGGGCTGAGAACACAGTCTTGTGGGGCACCAGTGTTGAGGATGATTGTGGAGGGGGTGTTGTTGTCTATTCTTACTGATTGTGGTCTGTGAGTTAGGAAGTTCAGGAGTACTCTTGGCTACATAAGGCTTTAGTACATCTGAATTTATAGTATCAGAGATTTGGAGCCAACACTTGGTGAAGAACATTGTAACATTGGGATTGATGTATTGGGTGGCAGGATGATACTAAATCTTCAGGCTATTTGATATGAGGTTAGGACATGAGAAAGCCCAATCTGAATGAGGCAATGATATTTAAACATGAGGATTGAATGCAATGTGGTTACTTGAAATGGAAGGGATGTAGGGCTGGTGGCCATGCCTACAGATAGCAGATGGTATGACTTGCCACAGTGCCAATATCTTCTGGAACAAATGTATATAGCATGTGGTGAGTGCAGGATCACTTCACTCTTTTTAAATAGTAACTTGATGAGTTTCTGAGAGGACTTTGTCAATTACAGGGAGTTGGTGGTTAGTTCAGAGTGTTTTTCCTGTTACCTCAAGACTTGGGAAAGGAATTACCAGACTTTTCTTTGAATTGGCCACATTTCTCTGTCCGTGCCAACAGACAGAATTATGAAGAAGTTATAGTGTGTGCTTCTTCAGTCTGTACTTGCCCTTTTTATGTATTTTGGTGTGTGGACCGAGGGCTTGTTTCTGGTGTTGGGTAAAGTCGCCATAGCCCCAGGTGACCATAGGCTGTTCTTCCCTTGGAGGGGGGACAGCTGACAGCTGGTGATTTAACCTGAGGATCATCACATCTCAGGTGAGGGGCAAGGTTGAGAAGATGGGACCTTCATGAATAACCTCAGCTGGTATGACAATTGAACCCACGCTGTTGGCATCGCTCTGCATCATGAACCAGCTGTCCAACCAACTGAGTTAAACCAACCCCCATGGTGTTGGGCCGTACATATGAGTGTGTTCATCCAGTTAGTTGCTGAGCCCAATGATAATTGCCATTCTGCACTCCTCCATTTACTTGAATGAAGCAGAGCTAAGAGATCAGGTAATATTCAAATGGATGTTCGTGTAGGTATTTTGCACGTTGTTTGGGACTAACCAGGTAGTACCAAGAACAAAGAGAAAGGCTGTGCCTGTATGGAAATTGAGCACTGGGGGCAAGTTGGGATTAGGATATTGAATTTGATGATCAGCCATGCTCAAAATGAATGGCGGAGCAGGCTTGAGGTGCCGAATGGCCTACTCCCCGCTTCTCTTTTCTATTTAGGCAGCAATAAAGTGAGCATTACCCATGAATGGATGTCTGAGCAGTGATATCAGTTGTTAATGAGACACGGGATGGGATTGTCTGGTTGCACTCACCCAAGGCCAGAAAATCCTGCCTGAGGTCCACGGACCTTTGCATGGTTTGTGATTCCCGTGGCAGGCGGGATGGGAAAATTCCCCCTCCAATATCCACCACAATGGACAGGACATTGCTGATTACAAACAATCTGGTAGTCATTCCCATCTCGACAGCCTGACAAGCTATCAATCAAAAGCCTTTAGGCTTCAGATCCTAACTTCTCTCATCTCATAAGTTGGGTTTAGCATCTGTGATAACTCAATTTCACATTTATCCTGGAGGCTGAAGCTTGTTCTCTTGGAGGGTTCATCCTTCTCATCCTGAGTGTAACTGGTATAGTGTCCAGCAGCGTTCGGTGAATGTGCTGACTGTTGTGTTGTCCATTCTGACCAATAATGGTGATAAAAACCCTGTGGTTCAACAATAATGAGGAACAACAAGTCAACTTGGCCCAGGCGTGGGTCCCTCCCTATTAATAGACATACTTGACTCTTTGTCATGTTGGAGGCACACCTGGGAGTTCCCCTCCAAGTCTGCACAGTCCGACACCTGCGTCAGACTCCTATTTATTGACTACAGTTCAGCCTTCAGCACTATTATACCCACGAAACTCATCTCCAAACTCAGTGGCCTGGGCCTCGGCACCTCCCTCTGCGAACTTCCTAACTCACAGACCATAATCAGTAAGGACAGGCAACAACATCTCCTCCATGGTCATCCTCAACACCGATGCCCCACAAGGCTGTGTTCTCAGCCCCCTACTACATTTCTTATATGCTGATCAGTGTGTGGCCAAATTCCTCTCCAATTTGATTTTCGAGTTTGCTGACGACACCACCATAGTAGGTCGGATCTCAAACAATGATGAGACAGAGTACAGGAATGAGATAGAGAATCTGGTGAAATGGTACGCCAGTAATAATCTCTCCCTCAATGTCAACAAAATGAGGAAGATTATCAACGATTTCAGGAAGCGTAAAGGACAACATGCCCCTGTCTACATCAAGGGCAATGAAGTAGAAAAGGTCGAGAGCTTTACGTTTTTAGATGTCCAGATCACCAACAACTTGTCCTGGTCCCCCCATGTTGACACTATAGTTAAGAAAACCCACCAACACTTCTACTTCCTCAGAAGACTAAGGAAATTTGGTATGTTAGCTATGACTCTCACCAATTTTTACAGATGCACAATAGAAAGCATTCTTTCTGGTTGTATCATAGCTTAGTATGGCTCCTGTTCTGCCCAAAATTGCAAGGAACTACAAAAGATCATAAACGTAGCCCAATCCATCACACAAACCAACCTCCCAGCAGCCAGCATAACTAAGGACCTTACGCACTCCAGAAATTCTCTCTTCCACCTTCTTCCTTTGGGAAGAAGATACAGAAGTCTGAGGTCACGTACCAATTGACTCAAAAACAGCTTCTTCCCTGCTGCTGTCAGACTTTTGAATGGACCTACCTTGCATTAAGTTGATCTTTCTCTACACCCCAGCTACGACTGTAACTCTACATTCTGCATGCTCTCGTTTCCTCCTCCATGAACAGTATGCTTTGTCTGTATAGCATACAAGAAACAATACTTTCCACATGTTAATACGTGTGACAATAATAAATCAGATCAAATCAAATCAAAAGTCACGCATCATTCTGACTGAGAAATATATTGCAGGACCTTCACTGTCACTGGGTCAAAATCCTGCAATTTCCTTCTTAACAGCACTGTGGATGTACTTAAACCTCAGACTGCAATGGTTCAAGAAGGCAACTCACCACCACCTTTTGAAGGGCAACTAGGGATGGACAATTAATGTTCACCCAGCCAGTGACACATAAAAAAGACACTAAAATAGATTTTTGCTGGTTAGGGGTAGTGAGAGATATAGATAGAACAAAGGTGGGGTTAATGAATTCCAGATGCTGATGAACTGTGATTTAACTGCATGGTGGAATAGGACCAAGGGGATAGAGACCTACCCAATTTATGTAATACTTTATTGATATCTTTATTGCCCCTTAGCATCCAAAGATGTGTTGGTTAGGTGGATTAGCCATGGCTCTGTCTTATCAATAGTGGAAGTGAGATTGTAGCCCAAAGTGCATCTAGTTGCACTCTGAAGATGTAGGCAAGAGGTTACACAGTGGAACTGTGGTCTTTGTGATGAGGGATTGCTACTTACCCCAGTGCTGATTGCAATCTTTCACTGCTTTCCCTATAAACTCCTCCAGTCATGTGTTGCAATCTTCTGAACATGCTCTCAAAGGACGCTGGCACTCTCTCATACCCTCCTTCTTTTGAAGGCTGGACCCAGAGGTCAGAATCCATTTCTCTACTCTCCACCAATGCTTTCACCTCATTGAATACCATTTGCATTTGCTTCTGCTCACTCCCGTTCTATCAATTCCTCAATGTTCGGCCATCAAACTGACAAGCTAAATCCATCCCTGCCCTTTCTCGTTTCTTGCTCAGCTGTCTACTTCCAGCATTTTCTGATTTCTGGGATGACATTTTCTGGCTTTTGGGATGACATTTTGTTTCCACATAACAGTTTACAAAGCTATAAGCCAGGGGTGTTAAACCAAAGAGGCTTCAAACAAGATTGCCATAAAGTGCAGCTAAATGTCACACAGATATTTAATTATTATTGAATATTACTTTCTGTCAATATATGTGGCCATTTATAAGTTGTAGGTGGGTTGACAATTTGCTTAAATTAGCTGTTGCCTTCTCTTTTCTGTGGTGGGTATTTGGTTAGATTGCAGTTTCACAATATTGGGAAAGAAATATTTTTAGAAAATAGATCACCGTGCGGAAGGCTGTGGAGGCCTGGTCATTGAGTGCCTTTAAGGCAGAGATAGATAAGTTCTTGATTAATAAGGGGATCAGCGGTTATGGGGATATGGCAGGAGAATGGGGATGAGAAAAATATCAGCCATGGTTGAATGGCAGAGTAGGCACAATGGGCCGAGTGGCCTAATTCTGCTCCTATGTCTTATGGTCTTATACGAGAGAGTAATTGTTAGGGGTGATTGATGTTGGCGCAGTGTAGGACCTGACCAATCACATATCTGCAAATCAATTTTTTTTGGTGTTGTAGCCATCTAGAAGAATTGAGAATTAACAGATGAATTTAGTCAACATTAGCAATGTAGATTGAATGGCATGAAAATGGGGTTGGTATTCTGGGACACGGATACCTACTTGTCACAGTGGTATCATTGAATAAGAGAATCCCTACAGTGCAGAAGAGGCCATTCAGCCCATCATGCCTATGTCGACTCCGACACAGTAGATGGGATTTTACAGCCTCGTTCGTCCCAAAACTGTAAACTCCTGCTGGAGGTCAATGGGCCTCCCATTGTTCACCCTCGCCGATTCCCGTGGCAGGAGGAGCAGTAAAATTCCAGCCATTATCTTATCGAGGCCACACATTTACTGTGGCAAATCCATCTATCCTACACATCTTGGGACACTAAGGGATAATTTAACATGGCCAATCAACCTAATCTGCAAATTTTTAGACTGTGGGGGGGCAACTGGAGCACCTGCAGGAAACCCATCTGGACATGGGGAGAATGTGCAAACCCCACTCAGACAGTCACCCAA
The DNA here is from genome assembly GCF_965287045.1 of Carcharhinus amblyrhynchos. NCBI lineage: Eukaryota > Metazoa > Chordata > Chondrichthyes > Carcharhiniformes > Carcharhinidae > Carcharhinus > Carcharhinus amblyrhynchos. The sequence continues at coordinate 28,366,756 of NC_137348.1, forward strand.
GAGTGGAACTGATCCTGGGTCCCTCGAGCTATGAGGCAGCAGCTAACCAGAGTGCCACTGTGCCTAATTATTAAAACCACTGAGCAATAAAAATGAGGTTTACAATTGTTACAACTTCTTGGTTTTTAAGATTAGTATGTTTTTGTTCTGATTGATAAGATTATTATATTTTGGGGGTGGTATCTTTAGGGAAATGAAGGGGACAAAGTGACCCTGATCTGAAGTTTGTCTGAAAGTAAGCCTGGGTTGATTGTTGCTGATCAAAGAGATTGTTTTACCGAGAAGACAGTGCTAAATACCTGGCTTGTGTAAGGATTGCACGGTGGTTAGCACTGCTGCCTCACAACCCCAGGGAACCGGGTTCAATTCCGGCCTTGGGTCACTGTCTGTGTGGAGTTTGCATGTTCTCCCCGTATCTGCATGAGTTTCCTCTGGGTGCACCAGTTTCCTTCCACAGTTCAAGATGTGCGGGTTAGGTTGATTGGCCGTGCTAAATTGCCCCTAGTGTCAGGGAGATTAGCAGTGTAAATGTTAAGGGAATAGGGTCTGGGTGGGATTGTGGTCAGTACAGACTCGATGGGTCAAATGGCCTCCTTCTGCACTGCAATAACTCTATGATGATGAATTACGCTGGAGATAATGACAGCAGTTTTTGAGTGTACCATGATGTGGAGTTGATGGTGTTGGACTGGAGTAGGCACAGTAAGTAGTCTCACAACACCAGGTTAAAGTGCAACAGGTTTATTTGGTAGCACAAGCTTTTGGAGCGCTGCTCCTTCGTCAGGTGAGTGCAGGATTTGTTTCACAAATAAACCTGTTGGACTTTAACCTGCTGTTGTAAGACTACTTACTGAGTGTACCATGAATAGACTCTGAGTCTCCCAAAGTCCCAGAAAGGCATTGAGTTGTAAACAGGTGTGCTGTAAATTATCCATTTACTTCTAAGAGTTAGGATCAAAGATAGCTACTAAGCCATTCTATCTCGACAACATTCACATTGCTCTGGGGGAAGAAGGTAGCAAAGCCATTTTGGAGATCAGATTATCGTTTCCTTACAAAACCATGACCATCACAGGCAGATAGCAGGTTATTTCGTATCGTCATCAGAAATCTGAAAAGGAGAGAAAGCAAGAGATAGGAGTAACAGTCCTGCACCTGAAGCAGAGAAAATGTTGACTATATTGATAACTATGCAAAACACACACGGGAGCTCATACTCAGATTGACTGAGTTTGTGAAGATTCCAAGGAAGCTGGAAGTTTCGCCTAGTCTTTGTTGATAAGAAGGAATCTGCAGTGTAACCCTTGCAGTGAAAGTCAGCTGTAGGCTTAGAAGTTATCTTGCTGAGAAGGTGAAAATGTAGTAACCCACTGGTATCTGGAAATCACAGTGTGCTGTTTACTGTGGGAACTGTAATTCCATAGGGAGTTCTGTGTGTTAACTATAAAGGAGTATGTACCTTCCAGTAATTTAAAGTCTGTTACCTCCAAAAAGAAAATAGTGTTTACTCACTAGTATTTTCTTAGTCATTAGTTACAGTAAACATTTTAAAATATGAAATTTTGCCACGTCATTCTTCCAGCTCGTAACTGAAAGTTCAAATGCCTTTTGAAAAGTTATTGGTCTCCATGGAGCTATAACAGGAAATGATTTTAGCATTTTCATATTAATGCCAGGCTTGCAAAACAATCCAGGAATGCAACCTTGTGTATTTTGCTACCTTAAACAATTGCTCAGTTTATATTCTAGTTTAGATTATTGCTGAAGGATTCGATTCAGTGGAATTGAAATATTTCTAAACTTAGGGGCGAAACAACCACAGTTAGACTAAGATCCTGGAGGAAAATTGAATCTTTATGTTGCAAAGACCAATGGCATCAGATATGGGTGACAAATCTTGCTATCAAAGGTTCAATTCAATATTTTGCTGAACCTGATTGATTTATAACTACATTTCTGTAATTATTAAATTGCAGAACATTGGATAGCAGTTGATGCTTCAGATTTTCTTGGAAGCTACTCCGCAACCAAATGCTTTACCGGAAACATTCCACAGATTATTAACTGTTAAGGCATGAAATAATATAAGGGTTTTGTGCCTTCAGTCCATCATTCAGAGTCTTGAAAGCACATGAGTTGCATTGGGGAAGAAAAGAAGGAGTGAGAGTGATTAGCAAGCACCTTTCATGCCCTGAGGATTTCCAAAAGTGCAGAGGCATAGTTACTGTTACGCAGGCAAATGCCAACTTCTACACAGCAAGATTCCATAAACAACAAATGGGATAAATGACCAGTTAATGTGTTTTTTCTTGAGGTGTTACGTGTGAGACAGTTACTTGTCAAAGGACCAGGAGCACTTCCTGGTCCTTGCTGCGGAAGTGCAGTTTGGCTTCTTTGTGTCCATTTTAACAGGCAGTCAAAAGTTCAATTTAATAGCCTGGGCCTCACACCTGACAATGCAGCAGTCCCTCAGTATTGTGCACACTAGCTAGTGGATTTCATGCTTTGATCCTAGAATGAGTCCTGAAGATGGAATCACCGTGGTAATAAATAGTACATGATCATGTACAATCATCATGTCCAGGATGCTACCGGGAGTGTAGGAGGCTTAGGGGCGATCTTATAGAGGTCTATAAAATAATGAGAGGCATAGATCAGGTAGATGGTCAACATCCTTTCCCAAAGGTAGGAGAGTTTTAAAACTAGAGGGCAAAGGTTTAAGTTGAGAAAGGACAGCTACAAAAGATCCAGAGGGGCAATTTTTTCACACAGTGAGGGTAGTGAGTGTCAGGAATGAGCTGCTGGGGTGGTAATAGTGGCAGATACAATTTTGCGGTCCCAATCGCAGCCATTTTCAGGCCTTGGTAAAGGGGGGACTAGCACAGAGGCGGGTGTGGATTGCACTATTTGCCTCATGCGCGACTTTACTAAGTTTTTGTGTCCGAGAAAGGGTGCAACACGATGGTAAAATCGGGCCCTGTGACTCTGTCATGATGTGGGGACTTCATGCAGTAAACACCACCATCCACCAGAACTGCAGTTTGTTTTATCACCACATCAGGCTAGTCAATGGATGAGGATTTGATTGTGGAGAAGCACTGTATAAGAGTCCACCGTCTTTCTCACAACACACTTAGCCTGTAACTTTCTGGATACAGAAACTTTAGAAGAACGTAGCATGAGGAACAGGAGCGGGAGGGGCCATTTGGTCCTTCAGGTTTGATTTACCATTCAATAAGATCATGTCTGATCAACTACTTCAACTTCCCCAAGCCACACTTTCTCACTCTATCCCTTTTCATTCAGTTACAAAATAGGATACAAAGAACTCGCAATTTAAGAATCAGTTGATTATTATGTTGGAGGGGGCGGTGAATAAGCCTTTTCCCCAGTTGAGCTGGGATGACTTGCCTACTTTATTTGCATGCTTTTTAGCTGACAGATGTTTGTTGCAGGCAGTGACTCATAAATGGGAAGCAGGGTTGCCAACTGTGATTCAATTTATTCCCGAAGGTTTCACCGCAGATACTCCTGCCATTCGTCAGCCAGCACATCCATCCTGGTGACACGCTGCCTTCCTACACCAATTGGAAAGCAAAAAGATTCATTGCCCAATTGGACGATGTTAGACTGTCAGCCAAGCTGCCTTTCTTTCTCCATTTTCAATATTTTTGTATCTGGTAAACACAATGGAACAGATCGATGTTCAATCGCTGTAGATTCCAGATCAATCCTGGAGGGTGGGCAACACTAATGGGGAGGAAACTAAGAGTTTTCTTCAATACAATGACATGTAGTGCAATTTTAACTGACTTCAAAGAATGAGGAAAATAAAAAGATAAATTGTCTTATTAATAATAGCTGTAAATGTAACAAACTGCTGTTTGAATTTGCATGCATAAATATTTCAATTTGTACTTTTTGACATTCTTCAATTGTAACACTTTTCATTTTATTAATTTTAATTTAATTAGTTTAATTAATTTTATATGTCCTGGTATATTTAAGAAGGTTTTTTAAAAGGAAAAAGAGTTTTTTCTGCGAAATGGTCATTTTAAAAATCTTCACCAACATGCAAAGCGTGAATTGCAGTTTTTTTTTATTCGTTCATGGGATGTGAGTGTCGCTGGCTGGGCCAGCATTTGTTGCCCACCCCTGAGGGCATTGCTGTGAATCTGGAGTCACATGTAGGCCAGGCCAGGTCAGGTCAGGATGGCAGATTTCATTCCCTATAGGACATGAGCAAACTTAACTTTTTTTTTACAACAATCAACAAGGGCTTCACGATCATTGTTAAACTTTTAATTCCAGATTTTTTTTATTGAATTCAAATTTCACCATCTGTGATGACAAGATTTCAACCTGGGTTCCTGGAACCCGGGGTCTCTGGATTACTAGTCCAGCAACGATACCACTATGCCACTGCCTCCCCTACGATTTGCCAAATAGACAACAAGCAAACGACATTACAGATAATTGCACTGATAATGTTGATGTAAGCATCAGATCAATGAACGTATCCCTGAGTGCGACAAGGTGGTGTTGGTTCAAGGTGACAAGACCCAAGCTTAGCACCGGTGTCAGGAAATTTCTTTACTTGAGAAGCGAGCAACATGTGTAACAATTATTGTTCTACAACATTAAAATAAACAAAAACACAACGATGACTGAATTACTGTTGGGCACAGCAAAACTCAGGAAATGTAACAGATACCGAATTTGTATCAAAATCCTGGGTTTTTGGAAGAGTTAACTGAAAAGGTTGGTGATAGTAATACAGCTGATGTGGTGTATATGGACTTCCAGAAGGCACTTGATAAAGTGTCGCACACAAACTTGTACACAAAGTTATAGCTCATAGAATAAAAGTGTGTAATAAGTCTTCAGAGGCAGAAGTTCCTTCACCAAAATCCTTTTCTTTACAAACTCTAAGAGCTGTACACAGTGTGCTATCAGTTGGCAGTCTATCTCCGGGGGTGTCAGAGGAACTGAGGCTTCCAGTTAAGTACAAGGCAAAGCGGGATTGCCTTGGCCCATCAATTAGAACCTTAATCAGGGAGTTCCTACTCCAATAGCCAACCTCAATGGTCTGATTGAAGTTTTTGCAAGTGACAATAGCAACTGAAACAAAAACAGAAAATGCTGGAAGATCTCAGCAGATCTGACAGTATCTGTGGGGAGAGAATAGACCCTCAGTAATTTGCTCTGAACAGGGAACTGAAATTGACTGAGTGATAGGAAATAGAGAGTAGTGATTAATGGTGTTTTTCAGGCTGGAGGAAGGTTACAGTGGGGTTCCCCAGGAGTCATTTTTGGAACCTTCACTCTTCCTGATATTTATGAATGACTTAGACCTTGGTTTATAGGGCATAGTTTCAAAAGTTATGGACAATATAAAACTTGACGGCATTGTGAACTGTGTGGTGAATAATGTAGGATTTCAAAAGGACGTACACTGGTGGAATTGGTGGGCAAGTAGTAGGTGCAGTTCAACGTGAAGAAATGTGAAGAGATCCATTTAGGTAGGAGGTACAATTCTAAAGGGGTAACAGAAGCAGAGGGTCCCAAATACCTAGGTGCATAAATTATTAAAGGTGGCAGGACAAATTGAGAGAGTGGCTAATAAAACATAAAGTATCCTCAGCTTTATTAATAGGGATACAGAGTACAAAGGAACTGATCCACTTCAGGTCAGCCATGATCTTATTGAATGGTGGGGCAGGCTCGAAGGGCTAGATGGCCCACTCCTGCTCCTATTTCTTATGTTCTTATTAAGAAAGTTATGTTAAATTTGTATAAGATACTATTTCAAATTCAGCTGGAGTATTGTGTCCTGTTGTGGGTGTCACATTTTGGGAAAGAGGTGAAGGCATGATTTGATTTGATTTATTATTGTCACATCTATTGAGATACAGTGAAAAGTATTGTTTCTTGCGTGCTATGTAGACAAAACATACGATTCAGAGAGTACATAGCGTAGAAGGAAAGGAGAGGATGCAGAACATAATATTATAGTTATGGCTAGGGTGCAGAGAAAAATCAGCTTAATATATGGTGTGTTCGTTCAAAAGTCTGATGGCAGCAGGGAAGAAGCTGTTCTTGAGTCAGTTGGTGCGTGATCTCAGACTTTTGTATCTTTCTCCTGAAGGAAGATGGTGGAAGAGAGTGGGCCCAATTTTAGCATCGTGTTGTACCTGCTTTTGGGTGAGAAAACTTGGTAAAGCCAAGTTTGAGGCGAGTAGCGTGATCCGCGCCCACCTCCACATCGTTCCTGCTTTACCATGGCCCAAACTTGGCTGTGATCGGGACTGCACCCGGAATGGGCATGACGGCCATTTAAATGAATTTGCATGCATTTAAATTGACTTAATGGGCCGCACACCCAACCTTACCGGCACTTCCCCCTTTACCACCACGTTCGCCCATCCAGAATTGGCGTGAAACAGACATGCTCCATTTGGGTGCTCCAGTTAATGAGGAAGTAAGTCCCTAGCATCCAATGGCTCTCTGCTTGAGGTCAGTGGTGGGGGGAGAGGGGTCCGCTGCCACTCTGCCTGAGATTGGTGGGGGAAAGGAGGGGTCCGCTGCTATTCTGCCTGAGATTGGGGGGGTGGTGGAGGAGAGAGTGGGAGGGGCCTGCAATCAATCTGGGTGGCAGGGGGTTGAGGGGATAAGGGTGTCAGTAATGTTGGGGGCATGGGGCCATGTCTGTGAGGGGAGGCATTAGCTGGCCCGGGAGGGATGTGGCATGGGAGCAGCATTCTATCATTTCTTTTTCTGTGCATGCAGAGACACCAATTGGAGTGGCAGAGTTTCGGGCGCGTTAAGCCCCACCCGCTGGCTTGTGCAGTGCAATTTGGAATTGCTGATATATTTTCAGGCAGAGTGCAGTGCGTATGGGGCCATCTGAGAGCAGATTTAAAAGTTAGATGTGAAACACTCCAGCTTCAAGTCCACCCAGCACTTAGAATCAAAATGATAAAATAGGGCCCAGTACGTGAGGTTCTTGATCATGCTGGCTGCTTTTCTGAGACAGCGGGAAATGTAGACAGAGTCAATGGATGGGAGGCTGGTTGGCATGATGGACTAGGCTACATTCACAAGCCTTTGTAGTTTCTTTGGTCTTGATCAAAGCAGGAGCCATACCAAGCTGTGATATGTTCGGAAAGGATGTTTTCTATGATGCATCTGTAAAAATTGGTGAGAGTTGTATTGGACGTGCCAAATTTCCTTAGGACTCTGAGAAAGTCGAGGCATTGGTGGGCCTTAAGAGAGAGACTACAGAAAAGATTCATGAGAATGACCCCAGGACTGGTCTTCAGTTATGTAGATAGATTGGAGAAGTTGTAAACCTCTATGACTCTATAAGTTCGGACTCATTTTTTTTGGAGGAGAACGGTTGAGAGCAAATTTGATAGAAATAATCAAAATGATGTGACAGAGTAAATACAGAGATGTTCCCACTGAACACTGAAGAACAAGACTGAAGATCTAAAGTAATTAAAAAAAGAATCATTGGCCACATGAGGGAAAACTTTTTCCCGCAGCGAGTGATTAGGGTCTGGAATGTACTGCCTGAGAGTGGAGAGTGAATGGAGGCATTGAAGAAGGAATTGTTATCTAAAAAGACTGTGCAGAGCTACAGAGAGAAGACAGGGGGAATAGTTAAATTACTCCAACATACAGCAAGCGCAGATATGATGGGCCAAATAGACACCTTCTGTGTTGCAGCAATTCTGTAGTTTGAATTGGTTTGAACAGAAATTACAGAATATACAATGTATCCCAAGTTTTTTTCATTCATTCATGTGTTGTAGGTAAAATAATACCTCTGAAACTGTTAGTGAGTCAAAACACAGTGGTTTTTATTTCAAAGCTCCGGCGTTTACTCAAGAGTTTTGGGAGGAATAGGGACTACCAAACTTCTCATAGAACACAAACACAAGTGGGCATTTATACATCATCAGCTCCAGCAGTAATCACGATTCAAAGTTTCAATTCCTGCCAGACCTCCAGGTCTTCCTTCCTTGGCCGTGATTCAACCCCCAGATTTAATCAGGAATTACAGTCCTGCAGTCATGGCACAGTCTTAATCCGGTCACGATTCAAAACCCTTCTGCAGCAGTACCGGCATCTCTGTCTTTGGAGTTATTTATGCGATTGCGGCTGTCTCAGCAGGACTCTTCCTGTTAAAAGCCAGTATCGCGATCTGCCATCAGCAGCTGTAAAAAGCCTGTATCGTAAACTACCATCTGTGTAATGACGTCCAACTAAGACAAATAGGTAAGATTTGCGAAGTCAACAAAATAACAGTCACATTTAACTATCTGTCTTTATAAAAATGAGAGTTAAAGCATGCAAGACATGAACAAATAACATATTAATGCCAGGAGCAGTATAAGCAATATATGTTTGAGAAGATCAGTCATGATGAAAGATTATATTTATGACATATTCTAGGTACAAAATGCATTAACCCTTTCTCTACTTCACATGGAACATGGGTGTCATTGGCTGGCTAGCATTTATTGCCTACCCTTAGTTACCCTTGAACTGAGTTGCGAGGCCATTTCAGAGGGTAGTTGAAATTCAACCACATTGCGGTGGCTCTGGAATCATATATACACCAGACCAGGTCTATATATAGGGTAAGGGATAGCTGATTTCTTTCCCTAAAGAACATTAATGAATCAGATGGTTTTTTCCAACAATTGACAATAGTTTCGTGGTCATCAGTAGATTGTTAATTCCAGATTTTTTAAAATTCAAGTTCTACCATCTGCCGTAGCGGGATTCGAACCCAGGGCCCCAGAACATTAGCTGAGTTTCTGGGCTAACAATCTAGCAATAATGCCACTAGGCCATGGGCTCCCCTGTAAGAATCCTGCCACTCATTGAAAATTTCCCCAGCCCTCTACTTTTCCTTCAATGTGCATTAAATTCAAAATACTTGTCCTCATTGATGAGTCCTTCTCTACCTCTGCAACCACCTCCAGCTTATGTGTCAGTCTATGCCATCTGCTATTTCGACTCATTCGTTGCTTCCTCCCCTGCCTACGTTCCAGTTTTGGTGGAAGATCCTTATTTCCTTGGCCCTACAGTCTGAAACACTCTGCCGAAATCCCTCTGTTGTGCCAAATCTTTCCCTTCCTTCAAAAACCACTTCAGAACTTTCTCTTTTTGTTTTGGTTGCCTCTTCTAAAGTTTCTATCACTGCTCCACTGCTTGGTGTTATTAATACTCTTGTGAAACACATTGAAGGGGGTGACATAGTGAGGGTTAGCAGTACTATCTCACAACACCAGGGACACGGGTTTCGATTCCTGGCGTGGGTCACTGTCTGTGTGGAGTCAGCACATTCTCCCTGTGTTTGCATGGATTTCCTCTGTGTGCTCCTCCCACAGTCCGAAAGCCGGGCTGGTTAGTTGCATTGGCCATGCTAAATTCCCCTATGAGTGTACCCAAACAGGTGCCAGAGTGTGGTGACTAGGGGGTTTTCACAGTAACTTCATTGCAGTGTTAATGTAAGTCTACTTGTGATACTAATGAATAAAGTCAATTAAACTTTAAATATCTTGGGCTGAATTTTCCCATCCCATGCGCCATGGGAATCATAACAGGCAGGGGCGGACCATGCAAAGATCCGTTGACCTCAGGTGGGAATTTCTAACCTCGAGGCGAGCACAGCTTGAAAATCCTGCCTCTCATTTTAGATGAGGTTTTCATGAATAGACAGAAACATTTTTGAGCCCCCCACTAAAAATCACTCCACTCTTTAAACAAAATCACATTGTATATTTGATATTTTGTGTTCAATGTGCAATTGTTTGCAAATGTATCTTCTGTTAGCTTTTTCCCTTAGATGTCAATTCACAACAGGAGACCCTTATCGAGACAACAGCCCAATCCATAATCAAACACCCCAATGGAGACAATAGACTAGTGTGCAAATAAACAAGAGATATTGTGCTCAGGAGAGGCCATATTGCAACTCCCTTATATCATTCCAAACTACCCATGTCTTCTTTTCTTTCTTTTGTTTTAGGTAATTATGATACATTGTCATCCCATACCCATCACCCATCCCTTCAGGCATGGTATAACAAATAGAAAAATAAAAACTTTCAGGCTGTCATTGGAACAACAAGAGAATGTTGCCCATTTTAAGTGGAGATCATTTATTTTTACTGCTATTCATTGATAAATTCCTGCTATTTTTCTTTCGGTGGTGAATAGGCAACAAATTATTTCCTTAAGAATTTGAGGTAGAAAATATTATAAAATCCCATGAGTTACCTACCAAAATTTGGTTGCAGAGAGATCTGAACATTATATTCATTTTGTCCACTCCTGATTAGTGCCATGCATGTTATACTTATGATGGTACTGTGCCTTTTAGAAATGTATTTGAGATATGTTCTTGTGCAGTATTGGCTGTTGCAGTTTTATGCGCTCAGAGCTGTAGTATTTATCAGCATCCTCTTTTGTTGCTGCAGCAGCATAATTGTTCTAATGACCAGCATGTTGTTTCTAATCCAAACAAATATTGTTTTCTCCTGGGATTTTGCAGAGTCGGGCTTAATTGGGATGATTGGCATGTATTATCATGTGATGGGGAAACTGGGCTTACACAGAATATTCAAGCTTAGATGCTACTTTTGAGTAAAAAGAGAGCCGTTCCTGTCTTTCCCCTTTTTGAAGTTGGAGACTGGAATCTGCCAGAAGATAAATTTCTTTCTTAGAGATTCTGCTGTATGAGTCTAAATCTTTCTCTGAAAATTGTTACCTGGATCTCTGTCCAGAAGTGTTAAAAAGCTGAAAATCCAGCATGACATATGCATACTTGTTTTTGTGCTAACTAATTCTGAAGAAGTGTATGTTTATGGGGTATGACTTTAAATTGGAACAACAGAGATAGCTAACTGTTAAGAATTGTACTTTGCCATGTCTATGTATTTTAATTGATAAAAGTTATGCTAATAATTTTTGTTATGTTCTAACTGTGTTCTTAACTAAAGTTTGCTTTGATAAAGCTTCCCGATGGATCAATTGAATCATACATGTTGTGAATCACCTTATGTTCACCCTAATGCCAAAATCAAATGCAAAAGTTGAGGTTTTAGCTAACTGCATAACATACCTTGGAGTTTCTGATCTGGGCCTGAACATATTTATGACACAAATGTAATGTCTATGCACTTTGGGCTTGATTTCCAGTAGATAAAGAAACAGAAGCTTGCATCTTATAAGAAGATGCAGACATTGTTTTGGTAAATGTTTGAATGAGTTTGAGTTTAATTTTCATTTTCCTATTCTAAATTTATATCATTCTATTGTTAGTTACTTTAAATCTGTGCCCTCTTGTTCTTAATGAATCAATGGGTGCTAAGAACCGACTTTAGTAATATTCGATGAAAAGAAAGAAAACGAGTAACCATTTGTAAGGATTGCAAGTTACAACACACAATTGACCTAAGCAACATATGTATGTATCTACTCTACAAGTGTTTTATTTATATGGAAACAAAAAGATTTAATTTAATAACTGGTTTATTTGAAATTTTAAGTAGGTACTACTACCTTTAATTCTGATTTTCAGAATTCACTGACATTCCATTCTTTTTAGTTCTAAAATATTCTAAATATGATTTGAAATTGGGACTATTGGAAATTTACAGTTTGAGTAGAAATGTGTGATCTCTAATTGCTTAACCTACTATGAGCATATAGAATCACAGGAGGCCATTTGGCCTCTCAACCCTGCACTGATAACAATCCCACCCAGGTCCAATCCCTGTAACCCCATTTACTTATTCCGCTAATCCCCCTGACACTAAGGGGCAATTTAGCATGGCTAATCCACCTAACCCACACACCTTTGGACTGTGGGAGGAAACTGGAGCACCTGGAGGAAACCCAACCAGACACAGGGAGAACATGCAAACTCCACACAGACACTCTCCAGAGTAGGAATTGAATCGGGTTCCCTGGCGATGTGAGGCAGAAATGCTAACCATTGTGCCACTATAACACCCATACACTTTGCACAACTACAGGACTGCACCAGGGCTTTGCATTCCAATAATTTTAAATGATTCCAATGAATTCAAGGTTCATCAACCTAGTTGAATTCTGGGGATGTGAAGATTTTGGCATAAACTTACGCAGCTGAAATGCCGGCTAGTAGGGATGGCAGAACATGACACATCACCTATCACTGCAGCTTGCGTGAACCAATTAAAATGCACACGCACACACAAACACACACACACACAATCTTGCAAAATTTAGCCTCTCAGATTTTATTTTAAATACATGTCCTCATCAGGTTGTACCTACCCACTGCCAAATAAGCAAAATAAGCTTTGAATGATTATAGCCATAAACTTCCGTTGAACAAATATGTTGAGGAGGCAGGCGTAACTGAATGGCTTTTGCGTGCAGAGGGAGCATGATTCCAAAACAATAATGATCTTCTAGATCAAGCAGAAGTTTTTAAAAAAATTGTGAATAAGCTCAAATCTATGACATGAACCTCCACTAAGGCAGAGAAGAAGGAAAATGAGATGCATTAATAAGTCGTTGTTGGAAAGAAGTCAATCTTGTGGGTAGGGTAGAAAGAAATTATGTTCATTTTGAGGTGCCAAGAAGAAATAAGAGTAGGGAACTGAAGAAGTAAGGCATATTTGTATTTTTTTAGAAGGAACAAGAATGTTTATTGCGATTGAGGTGAGAAAGGCCTTGATGTATGTAGAGAAGAGACAATGATTCTTTTTTGGATCGCAAGGTACTACAGGTGTGAATGAGTTATGTACAGCACAGGTGTTTTTCTTATTCATGGTTCATCAACTGCCTGCCATCTGTTTTGATCATAGTAACAAGTTTACATTTTGTGTGTGTTTTTAATCATGTTTTTAACAATCTTTTCCCACGTGTTTGCAGCACATGTATTTTGGCAGCTGCCCAAATGTTGTTCATTGCTCCCTTGTTGTGATGCCATTGGAAGCTGTGCCACACTGCTGATCTCACAGCTACATTTTCTGTAATGTCTGGAGGGTGTACCTGTTGGACACGTCTGACTTGTGGAGAAGTTCTTCAGTTTCATACAAGGGTCTAGATTTTCAAATGGTTGTTAGGGCAAGCAGAATGTGTAATCATTCCTGAAAGTCTTTGTTAGTACATTCCAGTAGAACTTGAGAATCAGCAACTTGGAGTAATATTTTTTGGACAAGAAAATGTAAATTTTAAACATAATTATAGATTTCATTTGAACCCACATTAGAGGGATCTGAATGGGACATGCTAATATTCTGCCACGCATTCTTATGCACATTTCCAGTGTGTGTGTGTGACAATCATAGAATAGAATCCACACAGTGCAGAAGACGCCATTTGGCCCATCGAGCCTGCACTGACTGACTGACAGATTATCTTGGTCAGGCCCTTTCCCCCAGCCCCATCTTAACAAACATTTACTTTAGCTAATCCTCCTAATTTAAACATCTTGTGACACTGAGGGGCAATTTAGTGAGGCTAATCCACCTAACCTGTACATCTTTGGCATGTGGGAGGAAACCAGAGCACCCGGAGGAAACCCACGTAGGCAGGGGGAGAATGTGTAAACTCCACATAGACACTCACCCAAGGCCGGAATTGAACCTGGACCCCTGGAAATATGAGGCAGCCGTGCTAACCACTGTGCCACAGTGCTGCCCCAACACTCCAATGTCTTTCCATTACCTACCTATTTATCAAATCCAATATTCAGACTCTGCAAAGCCTGTTAAATAATATTCCAAAAAAAAGACATTTTTGTAAACCTGAATAATCTACCTATATAATCGTAGAGGTTCCAGTATTGGGGATTGTTGAGCAAGGTGTCACAGCTATGTAGTCTATTATTAAAACTAAACCAAAAACCAGTCTGAAAACTTTTCTTAATTCCATTAGATATTTTGTGATGAGATCTTGTCAAATGCTTTCTCAAAGCTGAGATGTTTATCAACCATATTTCATTTCACCACTGACATGACTACAGCTGAGTTTCAATTCCCTTAGCTCTACACGATTTGTATAACATGCAGGAATGTTGGTTTTCATTATCTTCTTATTAGAAGCTTAAAAAAAATCCTCTCTGTCAAACTCCAGTCCTCAGTTATATTTCACAGAATCATGGTATCCAAGTATTCTGAAATCTCACATTTTCTAATAGGGGTACGATGTAGATGTGACTGCAACAGCTGCCAATGTGATTGACTCTTGGTTTCATTGTGAAGTGAACTAACAGGGCATTGAGTTGTGTCAAACTTAGAGTAATTGGGAAGGGCAATAAACACTGATCTTCCCAGTGAGACACACATCCTAAAAATGAAAGCCTATCAAGAAATTGCATACATGATTTTCACTCTTTGTATGAGCCAATAATGATGAAAGACGACTAGCTTTGGGCGGGATTTTACGGCCTCACTCGGGTAAGACTGGAAATTCTGCCTGTGGTCAACAGAGATTTCCTTTGTAGGACCCTCGCCCACACTGATTCCGTGGCGGGCGAGTGGTAAAGTTTCAGTCATTGTGTTCCACTCCTTCACTATTCTTCAGTGTATTCTATCTGAGGGGAATTAGCATTGATTAGTGGCCAGCATGGTGGCACTTTGCTTAGCACTACTACCTCACAGCGCTAGGGATTGAAGTTCGATTCGCAGCTTCGAGTGGCTGACTGTGTGGAGTTTGCATGTTTTCCCCATGTCTGCGTGGGTTTCCTCTGGATGCTCTGGTTTCTTCCCACAATCCAAAGATGTGCAAGTTAGGTGGATTGACAAGTGCTCCTTAGTGTCCTTAGTAAATTGCTCCTTAGTATCCAAAGCTCTGTAGGTTAGTGGGATTAGCCCGTTAAATGTGTGGCGTCATGAGGATAGGATGTGGGTAAAATGCTCTGTTGGAGTGTTGGTGCAGACTTGATGAACCAAATGCCTCTTCCTGCACAGTAGGGATATTATGATTCTATGATTGACTGTGCAGTGCTAAATTTACTGATAATTAACATGGAAGTTAAAAAATTTAAAAATGCTAAGGAACATATTTATTGATGTTGAGCAATCATATTTGTAATATGAATAAAGCAATAAAAGGTCATTTTTTTTCCTATGGTCATTGAGAGAGAACTATCTGTTAGTGTAATCATGATGCTGTATCAGAGGAATATATTGTACTTATTAATAGGCAGAAGCAGAACATGGAAATTCTTATCATAGCCTTAGTTTACAATTAATAACATCATTTATGTTCAATTTTTCAGTAAATATTTGTCATATCCTCCATCATTACCAAAGTAAACAGGTCAAATGTATAAGACCATAATTTTTGTATGTTATATTACTTTAATAATTAAAACCAATAAATCATTTCGGTTTTGATTTGATGGTAGGAATTGCTCATGTTTAGACAAATGCACTTCTGATCAATCATCTACTAACGTCTAGGGGATTTTCACAGAAACTTCACTGCAGTGTTAATGTAAGTAACTTGTGGCTAATAAATAAACTTTAGTTTACTTTAATGCCTCACTAACTTTTCATACAATTGTGTAATGTTATTTTTCCATTTTTATTTAGTTTCAATTCAGTCCAAAGTTGTGCGGGCTAGGTGGATTGGCCATGCTAAATTGTCCCTTAGTGTCACGGGGATTAGTAGGATAAATACCTGGAGTTATAAGGGTAGGGCCTGGGTGGGATTGTTGTCAGTGAAGGCTTGATGAGCCCAATGGCCTGTTTCTGAACTGTAGGGATTCTATGATTCACACATGATAAAATTATATCATAAGGGCCAAAAGTTAGAGATGTCTACCTGAAGAGCAGGATTTATCTTCTGCCAGGGTTCTCACTTATAGCCACGTCAAGTGGCTCAGGATGAAACTTTTGCCCCTTTTTTGGGAGGAAGTTCCAGCTCCAAGTGCTGACAGCTAATCAGATGGGCAGGAACTCTCTGGTCCATTGGGAGGGGTGGTCATTGCTGGAACTGCACCCAGTCATCATGGAACTGATGGAGAGGTGGGTTAGTGGGGTTGGGGTGTTGGTGCTGTGGTGGGGTTTATCCACACTAGAAGTCTTGCAAAGGGGATTGGAACTGGTCTACAAGGAGAGTGGGAATAACTAGGGATGGGGGAGGGGCAGACCTTGTGAAGTAGGAACGCCCTTTTCCCGACAATAACCAGAGGGGAGTGAGATCTGGCAGATTTTCACCCTGGCTCTCTCCTCCACTTGCCACAGGAAAACCTGTAGTGGGTAGGGAAAGGTCATTCAATGACAATTAATTGGCTGGTTAAAAGCTTCATTTGGACTAAAGGTGGGTGACAACCCAATACCTCCCCACGAATGGGCGTAAAATTGTGGAGTGGAGGGGGTGGCAGGTATGCACCTGTAAAGGCACGCATAGCATTATGCCAACTTTTATACTAATCACAACCACTTGGCAACCCACCCCGGGGGGATGTTGGTCCCAACATGTTTTATGTTGGGACCTACATTGAGAATAAAGATGTCTAAAACTTGTCCCAGATTTTTGCGGCAAGTAACCAATTGGCCACAGCCTAATTATGGATTTTGCACTGGAATTTATGGCTATTAGAAATTTAAAATGGTTTGGTATCTGCTGTACAGAGATCTGGGAACCAACTGTGTTGTCAGTATTTTACGACCTCTCCCACCCGAGGCTTGTAAGATCCCACCCAAGGCCAATGGAGAATGCCGTTCTGCGAGCCTTACCCACCCCGATCCTGGGGCTATCAATAAAATTCCGGCAACATCTCCTCAGCCAAGCAGATTGCAGAACCCTTGGTGTGATTTTGAATCAGGAAGTACAAGTTAAAGTAGTTCTTTCAAAATCAAACCATTTACAGAAAACGAAATACTGAAGGGGGAAAGAATGACATTAAGATGCATTAAAGAGACAGAAAGGAAAAAATTAAGAAACTTAGTTTCTAAAATTTCCCAACTGAAATTCAAATGAATGAGACTTCATCCATGGCTGGACAAAATATTGCTTAGTTCCAGATTTATATTCAAAGTTGCTACTGGAGCACCCACTGAATTATAGCTTCCTAACCCATGAGAAGTTGATCAAGAGGGGAAATAAATTAAAAATAATTTCAGTTCTCAGTTAGATTTTTTTGTATTTTATATAAAGTCTGGCTCAGATTTTTAGTTCAGTGGAATTGACTAAATAGCAACAGTGAAGAACAGAACATTGAAATGAAATTTATTTTCATATAGAAAATAACAATCCTGGTTAATGTAAGTAATGTAATGTGGATGCTGTAATTTGGAACAGACAGAGAATGTTGGAGAAACTCAGCAGCTCTGGCAGCACCTGTCAAGAGAGAGAAATAGAGGCCAGAATTCTTTGACCTCGCCTGCAGTTAGGCTTATCCAGTCCTGCTGCTGTGAACAGAGACTGGGCTGAGCACTGCTGAAATTCTTCATTCTTGCGGAAGCAGTAGTGAGGTGTGTGAGACCGGAGAATCCTGGCCTGAGTTAATGTTTCAAGTCTATTTGACTCTTCATCTGAACTGTCTGATTTCTCAGATTCTCTGTTTGATCCTAATTAATGATCCAGTTATCAGATTTAAATTGGTGCTGAGAATATTCATATGAAAGTATATTTTAATAAATAAATTATAACATTTACAGAATTAAAAGTTAGGTCTTCCTATTATTATTAAGCTGCATTAAAGCATTAAGTTTTATAACATTGCAATTAGTAAACCTAACTGTGTTTGGGA
This sequence comes from Carcharhinus amblyrhynchos, assembly GCF_965287045.1. NCBI lineage: Eukaryota > Metazoa > Chordata > Chondrichthyes > Carcharhiniformes > Carcharhinidae > Carcharhinus > Carcharhinus amblyrhynchos. The sequence goes on from NC_137348.1 coordinate 28,384,532, forward strand.
AAAATTACAATTTAAAGAACAAAAGACCTTATAGTAATATGTTTTATTAAAACATACAGGGGAAGCCCCATTTGGCTGACATAATTAAACAGGCTTTGGTTAGACACACCACTCCTAAAACTTGAGCTAAAAGTGCAATCGGGTGTTATTAATTGTCGCCAGGACCTTGGGGTGATTCTGCCAAAAGCACTGAATTGGTGGGAAAACTGTTCTAGAGCCTTACTGTCTTGTCAGTTCAACTTCAGACTCGAATCTCCACACTCTGTGCACTGCAGAGATCCCAATCTTGAGTCTCATTAAAAACCCGAGGAGGTGGGGCCTATTCGCATCCGAGTTTGACAGTTCTGGAACACTGCTCATGTGCAGTTGTCCCGATCTGTCAGTCTCCCTGTTTACTGGCCAGCAATCAGGATCCTGCGGTGCTGCCCCTCCAGCAATCCCCAAGGCCCGATTGCGGCCCCCACGACAATTCCCGGGCCAGCCCTGACACCTCTCAAGTCCTGGAGTGCTCCAATATCCAGCTCGACCCCCCACCCCCAGCCCCCTGACCCTGGCAGACTGCCCCCCCCCCCCCCCCCCCCCCCACTGATGCCCCTGAGGTCAGATCCCCCTGGAAGGCAGGCCCTCTCCTCTCCCTGGCAGATCGCACCCTCTTCCCCGGCAGACCAGCCCTGCCCCAATTACCGCTCTCCCTCCATCCCAGACTGATCACCATGCAAAGTGGCAGTGGGACCCCCTTACCCCCATCAATTACACCTAGGCCCTGCCCACAATAGTCCTGCCCCCTTGGTACTGCCCAATGCCTGGTGGGCAATGCCAAGGTGTCCCTTGGCACTGCCAAGGTACCCATGCCCAGGCAGCAGCACCACCCTCCACTGCTTGACCCCCTGGGGGGTCCCGATTGCCCCCCCTTCATTCCAGTAGGATCTCTCACTAGTTCTCCAAACATGAGGAGCTACTCTAAACCCCGTTGGAATGAAGTACTCCTGGTGGGGTGGGAGATTCAATCGGGACTGGTAAGTTCCCGATAATGACGTTTAAAATACATTCAAAACATGTTGAAAAAAGACTCAAGTAACTTACCTGTCTTCCAGCTCATTTCCAGTGTGATCTGGACTGCGACTGTTCGTCAGCTCTTGGAGATGTACATGCATTCCCGATGCATGTGCAAATCCCGATACAAGGCCGGCGATGCACATCTCCCACCCTGACCTGCCAGACAAGTTGTGGGCTGGGATGGGAGAATCAATCTCTCTTACTACAGAATTATGGAAGAAGTCATATCTGAGTAGCAGCATATTAAATATGTCTCAGCTCTGTGATAAATTCATCATAAGTAAACATTAATAATCTTTAAGACCCAAATTAAAAATACATTGAGAGTGTAACAGGATTTGTGACTGAGGAAGATCAAATTTTGTCCATCATCGTGAACATTTTACGGATGTTACACGCACACACACAGTGGCACAGTGGTTAACATTGCTTCCTTACAGTGCCAGGGACCCGGGTTCAATTCCTGGCTTGGATCACTTTCTGTGTTGAGTCTGCATGTTCTCCCTGTGTCTGCATGGGTTTCCTCCCACAGTCTGAAAGATATGCTGGTTAGGTGCATTGGCTATGCTAAATTCTCCCTCAGTGTACCCGAACAGGCGCCAGAGTGTGGCAACTGGGTGATTTTCACAGCAACTTCATTGCAGTGTTAATGTAAGCCTGCTCGTGACTCTAATAGACAAACTTATTCCCACACGGAGTGCTTTACAATCCTATTTGCTCGCATTTTTGTGTCCAATACTGGTTAAACTGTTGCTACAAAACCTGTTGAGGTTTTTTTAAAGAAGGGAAATATATTGAGGTCATTTACAGCACCGGCCAGCGATGAATGGGATTGCCGAGAACCCTGTGTGAGAATAACTGGAAGGGGGACAAGGATTTACATGTGAAGTGGGAGGATTGCAGAGGCAGCATCTTCAGGTTGGGGAAAGAGAGGGAGGCAGGGAGCTCTGAAAAGGGTGAATGAAGTTTGGATTGTAGAGGGATATATATGTCTGTGTGTGCGTGTGAAAGTTTCATGTGACCGCGCTGGCGGCGTGCACGGTGTGGGTGTGCCCGTTGCTCTGCCGTGCACGAGAAGAGGGGGAGGAGGCGCGTGCACGTCGGGGCACGCCTTGTCTTTGTTGGGCTTTTCTTTGTTCCTCTTGGAAGTGAGAAGCGCTTCCTCGGGCACACCTTACCCAGCCCGGGCAGGGGCAATCCCCCTGTGTGGGTGGGAGGCTTTGAGTGCCCCCCCCTTCCAAGTGGCAGCGAGGGCAGGCAAAATGCCAGGGTGCTAATTCCTGATGTGTGTATGTGTGTGTGTGTGTGTGAAGAAACAAGAAGCCAACCCCTCCCACCAGTCTAAAAAAAATGATTTGGAAATAAAGCTGGAGTGTTCTTGCTGATTGGTTTCGAGACATCACATGGGTAGGTTTCTATAAGGGATTGAAATTGACAAATTTGGTTACTTCCAGCATCTGGAAATGTGACAGCTGCTCCTGGTGTGACTCCTGCTTTCAAAATATCCACCTAGACAGGAGGAGGGGGAAGGAAAAATAACAATTAAAGAGGCAGATGCATTTATTTTAACAACTGTTCGCTTTCTTAGGCGATGCCTGCTGCTGCCTCTCCCTCCCAGCTGAGGTTGTGCTGAAGCCTCTGGAAGTTATGGCATTGAGACTGAAGACTTGCCCTGGCGTCGCCCACATTTGAGAGGAGGCTGCCTGGCATCGTTCCTGCCCTCCCTCCCACCCTCCCTCGCCGCCTTCTGCCTCCGATGCCCCCCCCTGCCCGCAGCCAGGACCAGGAGGACTCACCAACCCCCTCGCCGCGTCTGTGATGCGTCTCCCTCCCGCCGCTGATCTCAGGTGGGATTTTAACGTCTGGTTTACTTTTCCAGAATGGCTCGCTTCGGGGACGAGGTGTCAGCTCGCTATGGAGGCGCGGGTCCCGCCGGCGGAGGCAGAGGGGCGAGCCGCCACGGTGGCCCCCAGGCTGCCCAGAGAGGCATGTATGGCTCCAAGTCGATGGCTCAGAGAGCCCGGACCATGGCTCTGTACAACCCCATCCCCGTCCGGCAGAACTGCTTCACAGTCAACAGATCACTTTTTATATTTAGTGAGGACAATATCATACGCAAATATGCCAAAAGAATAACCGAGTGGCCATATCCTTTTACATATATATGATATATGAATGGGGGGGAGGGGGGGAGGTACAGAGACATCCAGAGGTTGGGTTGGGGAGGATGCAGAATGACAGAGGTGGAAAATTGCCAGAGGTTAATCCCCCCTATTGCCTGGGCGTGTGTATGGGCAGCCAGGACCGGTGTGAGTGCTCTATGCTGAGAGTCTCAGAGGGGGTAGCTATTTGTTATTTATATACAATCACAGTCCCTATTGATTCTATGTGAGAGCAGTAAGTCTCGTCCACTGACACACGCTGTCTGATGCACGGGCTGTGTGATAGATATGTATTTATCTCCTCCAGTCTGCCTCCCCCCCACAAGGCCATTTACAGGAATTAATCAATTCCTTAGCAATGGTCAATAGATTCCCTCCTCCCTCTTTTAAAATCCATATTAGAGAACTAATATGGATATTATTGGGTGAATGGACCGCCCCAGTGATTTTGTGCATTGCGAAGGAAACACTCGCACCGAATGTATTGCCAACTTGTGCAGCGTAGAGGGGAAGCTTTTTTAAAAGAAAAGTCCTCGTATTCGTGCCAAGAGTCGGTTTCCCCAAAGAAAGCAACACTCGCCCCCCCCCCCCCCCCCCTCCCTTTACATGGGAGATCACGGCAGCAATGCAAGGCGTTTTTCGCTCTCTGTTGAGAAAGTTGCTGAATCTGTGTGTGTGTGTGTTAAATGTGCTGGGAAATAGTATCGAGGCGGAGGGCGCTGTTCACTGTGAAATGCCGCTGTCCATGGTGCTGAAATGCGCCCACGTCTCCACGTAGACAGCGACCCGGCTGGGAGAGGGCGAAACCCAGGCTGTGGGGAGGCGGCGGAGGGAATCATCTGCTCTATAGGAGGGACACACCTTATTTTTTTAAAATTAGGGTGGCAAGTAGGCTTACATTAACACGGCAATGAAGTTACTGTGACAGTTCCCTCGTCGCCACGCCTGTTCAGGTACACTAAGGGAGAATTTGGCATGGCCAGTGACATCTAACCAACACATCTTTCGGACTGTGGGAGGAAACTAGAGCACCCGGAGGAAACCCACACAGACATGGGGAGAACGTGCAGACTGCACACAGTCACCCAAGCCGGGAATCGAATCTGAGTCCCTGACGCTGTGAGGCAGCAGTGCTGTGTGTGTATATGTGTGTGTGTGTGTGTGAGAGAAAGGCTTTCTAATATATCTGGGTATACACAAAGCGACCAAACTTTGTCAACCCCACTGCTTAAGGTTTGTCCCCAACAGTGGCTAATATTTACAGAGCGGAAGGCAAGTTTCTTGATTTAATGATGTGGGTGCTTTTTTTTCCCCCTTGGGATATGTTGCCTGCTGGGACAGGCGCTGTTGTCACTTCCACTGTCCCCAAACTTCAGCACAACTGGTGTTTGTCCCATCTGCTAGTTGTGGCACAGTGGTTAGCACTGCTGCCTCACAGCCCCAGAGATCCAGGTTCAATTCCCGGGTTTGGGTCACTGTCGTGTGGAGACTGCACGTTCTCCCTCCTGGTTTCCTCCGGGTGCTTTGGTTTTCTCCCATGGTCCGAAAGACATGCTGGTTAGGTGCATTGGCCGTGCTAAATTCCCCCTCGATGTACCCGAATAAGCACCAGAGTGTGGCGACTCGGGAATTTTCACAGTAACTTCATTGCAGTGTGAATGTAAGCATACTTGCGACATTAATAAATAAACTCAAAAATATCCACATCACTAAACACTGCCTCTTTTCAACTTCACATCCTTTGTGTTGAGGGAGAGAGTGTAAATAGTATCATTGGGATGGTTCTGGAATTCAATATGTTAACCCTGAAGATGTCTACATCCTTTTTGGCTGAAACTGGGTGGCACAGTGATCTGGATGGCACAGTGATTAGCACTCTGCCTCAAATGCCAACAACCAGGATTCAAATCCAGGCTTGGATCGCTGTCTGTGTCGAGTTTGCACGTTCTCCCTGTGGCTGCACAGGTTTCCTCTGGGTGTTCTGGTTTCTTCCCACAGTCTAAAGATGTGCAGGTTAGGTAGATTAGCCATGCTAAATTGCCCTTTAGTGTCCCAAAATGTGTAGGTTAAGGGGATTAGCAGGGTAAATATGTGGGGCTATGGAGTAAGCCTGGTGAGAGTCAGAGCAGACTCAATGGGCTGAATAGCCTCCTTCAGCACTGTCGGGATTCTCTGTTCTATGATTACCGAATGGTGCCAAACAATTACAAGTTTGAACCAAATTATCTTTTATTCCAAACAGTGTGCTTTTTTATAAGCCAAAAGCAGAAACAAAGTGAGTATAATTATGAAAGCTAATTTCCTTAACCTTGCTTACTCCATTTGAATACATGATACTAGCAACCATTATTGCAAACTGCATCGTCTTAGCTTTGGAGCAACACCTTCCTGATGGAGATAAAACGCCCATGTCTGAGAGATTGGTGAGTACCTTTGTGTTGGCCATGTTTTTCAGGCTCTGTGCTGTTCAGCTGCTTCTAAGCACTCTGTACTCTCTAAGAGAGCTACAGATTGGGTCATTTACATCAACTTTGCTACAACTGTTCCAATACCTTCAGTAAGTTTAAAGAGTTATCCTGGATTACACAGAAATGGACTATGTGGCCCAACTGGGCCAATCTTTGTTTATGAGCCATACGATGCTTGTCCATTCTATCAGCAAAAGGACAACTATCATATTATCTTGCTGTTAAACAAGAATATGCCCAGTTGTGGTTCTAAAAGCTGGGATTAAAGGGTGGGGGGGGGGGGTGGTGTGGGGAGATGAGTGAATGGGGGACAGTGTTGGTGGGACTTATTCCTAGTTAGAGAAGAAAATCGACAGAATGTGAAACTTAGCTTTTGTATCCATTTAAGTAAAAGGAGGAAAATTCAGATCACCACTTCAAGTGTAAGGACAAACACGTTCAGCAGGCAGCAGAGGGATAACCATTTACAAACAACACAGCAAATACACCTTAAACAACACAAACATACGTAAGTTGGAATTAATAGCAACAGTATGAAAATAATGAAGTGGACTGCGAAAGCAGAAAAGAAGCTACTTTCCTCGTGTAAGTAACACGTGGGGAAGATCTTTTTTCCCCTGGGCTATCCCCATTTTTGTAACAATATTTTAAACGGTTTCTTTATGGAAAACACAATCATTTGTAAATGACAAATAATAGCAAAATGGTTACCTGTTGAAAATAAAGAATTGATATCTCGATCCCGCATGGAAAGGGTCCTAAACTGCCTTTTGAGATCGCCTAGTTGGTTATGGTGAGTGTCCAGACCTCACTTTTGATGTTGTTCTCAAATAAGCCTCACTTCTGCATTGTCAATTTGAGGATTGTTACCACTATGTTACTGTCAGCAATGGGATGTTGAAAACTGTTCCACACAATGAGATCTAACCACGCTCTTCCCTGTGGCACATTAATCACTGAGACACATATTGTGCTTTAATGAGGCAATAAAGAATGAGAAGGCACCCATTTGTTTTTTCCTCTGGCCCCTTGTCATGTTTTAATGTTGATCAAGGTAAAACTAAATGCTGGAAAGGTGAAGGTCAACTACAGTTCATATAAATGAAACTGCTTGATTTAATTATTGTCAGTATTTGTGATTTTTCATCACATGAAGTTGACAGAAATTAAAAATGTGCCCGAGACACATTTATTCAAGGGTTTCATAGTTGTTCCGAACCAATCAAAATATCCTTCTGTCCCTTCACTATAATCTAATTCATTCACTAAAACAGAAATTGCAAGTGAAGTATCATTTTCTTTTACATTGGTTAATCAATTTAGTAATCAACCTCTAACACCAATGATTTCTTAAAAATCTTACACTCTCCACTGACTCATTTGATGAAGACAATGTACAACTGGACAGTTCCATCCATAAAGTATCAAATTTAACCCTCAGCCCACGCCCCACTAATTCAATTCATTGGTGACAACAGTGCTGCCATTAATTTTTGGTGTTCTTGGTTCAAATGGGAAGACCACTCAGGATTCCTGCTCCTAATTTTTAATTACTCGCACCTGCTGGAAAGAGCACATAGGTGGACATTGAAGATGAGAACATGGTTCACCTTAGTGTTGCCCCAGTTGAATTCTCTATGTTAGAATCATAGAATCTCTATAGTGCAGAAGGAGGCAATTTGGTCCAACAACCCTGCATCAACAACAATCCCACCCATAAATATCTCCCAATTTCTATGTCTTTTAGCTTTGACAATGGGTCGTCTGGACTTGAAACATTAGCTATTTTCTCTCCTTAGAGATGCTGCCAGATCTGTTGAGATTTTCCAGCATTTTTCTCTTTTGGTTTCAGCTTCCAGCATCCACAGTAATTTGCCTTTTTCCACCCAGGCCTATGCCTGCAACCCTACATATTGCCTTGCTAATCCCCCTGACATCAAGGGACAATTCAGGCTGGCCAATCCACCTAACCTGTACATCTTTGGAGTGTGGGAGAAAACTGCAGCAGTCAAAGGAAATGGACACCGACAGGGAGAGAACATGCAAACTCCATACAGATGCTCACCCAAGGCCAACTGTGCTAACTACCATGCACTGTGCCGTCATCCGTAAATGTCACAGAACACTTTCTGACACAAACAAAACAATTACTTTATATTAATCTGCCCATGTTTTAAAATTTAAGGATGAGGGCATTATTGTATAGGTCACCATTTATTACCCAACTATAATGATTGCCCATGAGAAAGTGATGATGAGCTGTGATTGACAATTTTGTTAGTTCAAATTCTATCATGAAGAGGAGACATCTGGCTGATGTATCAACTTGTAGAGGTACATTCCAGCAGAATCAATGACATCAGGGAAAGAAATAGAAAGGAGGAAGACCTGGTGTAAAATTATTTTGCACACTTAACAAATCTTTTGCGCACTCAGCAACAAAGATATCAGAATATTTCTATTTTATAGCCACTATAAATTGGAGGGGTTAGTATGTAAGCTTGTCCAATTGTAACAATCCCTGATTAATGCTGCCTCAAGCAATAACCATGTTAACTGGATTATAAAATATGCAAGATTTGTTTTTTTTTTAATCTTTGCCGAATTGAAATCTATATTCGCTTGACATACTGTTCTACACAAGTGGGTGGACTCACCACCATATACTGTGGTTTAAACAGAGCACAGCAAATGGCTTATTGATTAATTTTCATAGCGAAGGCACAACTAGTACTAGCCAGATGAATTAACTAGAATGCGCCTTTCATTATAGAAGAATAAAATACTGATTGTCCAACATGACGTTTTAAAAAAATATTGTCATTTTAACTTTGAAAGAAAGAATTTCCATGTACACTTGCACGCCCACAATTACTCACTAATTGGCTATTGTAAACAAAAACGTTAAAAGAGAAGTGTCAGCTACCATTTTCAAGTGCCGTTTGGCTGTACGAAGTGAACTGCTAAATTATTGTCCACAACAAAAACAGAAAATGCTGGAGAAACTCAGCAGATCTGACAGCATCTAGGGTGAGAGAACAGAGCCAATGTTTGAGGCGGGTCCCCAAACCATAAAATCTCACCCGAGGTCAACAAACCTTTCCAAGTTCCACCCCTCGCCTGCTCTGATTCCCTTGGTCAGTGGAATGATAAAATTTTAGCATTCGAGTCTGAATGACCCTTTATCAGAGCAGTATTTTGCTTTTAAGTTGTTATTCATATTTAGTATTTCAAGAAGAAGATATCACAAGGTAAATCTTGCACTTCACCTATTTCTGCTTGTTCACATATTACAAAAACAAAATTAATTAGTGAAGTCATTGTGCAAAACTTGTTTTATGGATTTGCAATTCTTAGATGGGTAAAGTGTTTAAAGAAGTATTTCCTTTGGTTTGTAAAGTTTAATTAAGGATTCTTCACTTGCGGAGTGAAATGTTGAGGAGTGAAAGGTGATGATCTGCCTCAGACTTGTACTTTTGATGAAAGGCCTACAGTTGGTTTGTGTCCATGGCTAGTTAATGGGTAGCATTTTGCCATAATCCAGCAGTGCCACCCTCTTCTCACTCACTCTGTTCTGGCGATGCTTCACTGCATGGCCTGAATCAGCAGCTAAGCTGAACTGGAGAATGTTACGTGCCTTCATCCCCACATACGATTGAACACTACAGGTTAGGTGAATTGGCCATGTTAAATTGACTCTTAGGTGAGAATTTTACAGCGCACCCACCCGAGGTTTGTAAGATCGCGCCAGATGCCAACGCAAAATGCCGTTCTGCAAATCCCGCTGGGGCGGGTGTACCAGTAAAACCAGGGCTTAAGTGTCCCAAACTGTGTAGGTTTGAGGGATTAGTGGGGTTCCGGGGGTAGGGCCTGGGAGCGATGCTTTGTTGGAGAGTCAGTGCAGTCTCGATGGATTGTGTGGCCTCCTTCTGCACTGTATGAATTCTATGAGTCTATGTAATTTCAATACTGGCTGGAATTCTTAGTAGTATTACACGGCTCTGGTTTTATCAAGGCAATGGGTTTTTAAATTACAAAACACTAATGCTGAAGAGATTTTTAACAACTGTACAGCAAAAATATATGCAATGTCTGATGGCACATTTTACAAATAGTAATTGGCAATGTCATGATGTTTGCATGGGGGAGGGGGCAGGGCGTTGGGATGGGGGTTTGGTGGGTGGGAAGGAGGGGGATGCCTAACTAAAAATCTACATCCTTAAACCAAGATTGTGTTCTTCAATTAATAGGATCTGCAAAATGCCCTGAAAAAATATCAGCATTTCAATATTAAAACTATAATTCCTTGCAGTGAGTACCAATTTATGAATAAGTCATGACCTTCCAATTTTCTTGCAAGCAGACCAGAGCACGGTGTGGTTGAAAACTAATCATCAGCTGCACTTAGAGCTTTGGTCACAAAAAAGCGATGATACTGGTGCAAACTTTAAGAACTGTTCCAGGGTCAAATAAAGTGATTGTCAATTTGTTAAGCAAAGTACCACGGAATGCTGGAAATCTGAAATAAAAGCAAAAAAAACTGCTGGAAACTCTCAAACATCGGATCATCAACCTGAAACATTAACTGTTTTTCTTTCCTGGTTTCTGCCTGACCAGCATTTTCCGTTTTTACTTCGAGTGAAATGTGCCTTGTAAAACTGCAACAGTCCATAATTACATATTTTCAGCTCAGGATGTTACATTCAACATACATTACATTTGAAGTGTGACCTTCCTTTTTAGAAGTATCTGTCTTCAATCTGAAATATTCTTTGTAGCCCGTAACATGGTTCAGGCTCCTTAAGGGAAGTTAATTAATTCTGCTGGAAGTAGTTCCTAACCTGTTTCTGCTAATCCCTGTATATGAAGCTATGAATGAAAAACAGAGATCAAAATTACGCCTTCAGTGATGGATTACATTAAGAGTGCATTGGCATTGCAAGTTTGGTGTAATTGCAAATCAACTTTGGCTTTGGACAGATGCAAATGTTGAGGAGTATAAATCATGTATTAAAGACTGGCTTGACTGAAGTGCAAAGTGTAACCTGCTTCCCGGGGAGTCTCTTGCCCCTTTGCAATGATGTCATGACTCTGGATTCAGGTAGCATTTTACCATTAACTGCAGGGAAGGTGCCAAGACACTGGGCATGTAATGTAAAGACATTATTAAGATATAACCATCTGTGGCCATTGCAACATATAAATAATCTCTAGGGGTCGTGCTCATTGGATAAAAATTCTGACATAAGAACATAAGAACTAGGAACAGGAGGAGGCCATCTGGCCCCTCGAGCCTGCTCCGCCATTCAATAAGATCATGGCTGATCTTTGCGTGGATTCAGCTCCACTTCCCTGCCTGCTCAACATAACCCTTAATTCCTTCACTGTTCAAACATTTATCTATCTTTGCCTTAAAAACATTCAATGAGGTAGTCTCAACTGCTTCAATGGGCCGGGAATTCCACAGATTCACAATCCTTCGTGTGAAGAAGTTCCTCCTCAACTCAGTCCTAAATCTACTTCCTCTTATCTTGAGGCTATGCCCCCTAGTTCTAGTTTCACCCACCAGTGGAAATAACTTCCCTGCTTCTATTTTATCTATTCCCTTCATAATCTTATATGTTTCTATAAGATCTTTCCTCGTTCTTCTGAATTCCAATGAGTATAGTCCCAGTCCACTCGGTCTCTCCTCATAAGGCAACCCTCTCAACTCCAGAATCAACCCAGTGAATATCCTGTGCAGCCCCTCCAGTGCCAGTATATCCTTTCTCAAGTAAGGAGACCAAACCTGTACACAGTACTCCAGGTGTGGCCTCACTAGCACCTTACATAGCTGCAATATAATCTCGCTGTTTTTAAACTCCATCCCTCTAGTAATGTTAGGCAATGTTAGCATCTAGGCATGTTAATATACAGGTTAGTGCCAGACATTTTCCCACCAAATGTGTTTGTGTTTTCGGGTGGGCCACTGAGACGCTAAAGGCCTAGATCATGTATAACCTTACGAGGCAGATGGTGGAATGAAAGAACTCATCATCTGGGCCAATCTTGCACACACACAACAGCTGACTTACAGAAGGCACTGTCAAAGAATGACTTTCAAATTTTCTGGCTTAGCTTCTCAGCTAAAAGAATATTGTGCCACAATTGAAAAGAAGAAAAGTGAATTAAAAAAACCGTGGAGGGGGAGATCAAAAGAAGTGTTGGTAGGAGTGCATCACTATTGCAGGAAAACGAGGGCTTGGTTCTCAGTCTTGTTTATCAATAGGCAGTATTTTTTGAAATGGTAATTTCCTCCACATTTCTGCTTTGTATGCAGAAATGTCCAGTAGCTCTTAGATGCACTTGTTTAGCACAGTCTCATTCTGATGCAAGTATCCATTGGAACTTCTTTAGTTAATTGCATATTGAAGGAAAATTGTACATTTAAAAACCGATATAACAAAAGCCCAACTAGAATGATGAATTGAATGCTGATACATGCTACTGGCTGGAATGGTTTCCAAACATCTGTGATTCTTGTCAGTCTTTCCCTTTCCCTGCCCCACTTTTCACCTGATGATACTAATTCTTTCTCTGCTACTTCTATCTTAACCTGGTTGCAATGCCTTGTCTGTGAGCCTAGCCATTTTCTTTGCAAGCTATTTCATCATGGCTTGATAGCATAGCTAAACTTATTTCTGTCTTCAGCCCACATCCTCATCTGTGCACTTTTCACCAGCAGTCGTTGGGGATAGTATTCAAAAACTTGAACCTTGGTTGTTTCATCTACTTGGCCATGGGGCATGAACGGTAATTGTGACGCTCGTATTTTTAGTCCAGCTGAGAGTCAATTAGTCAAAGACTAAAAATTGAATCAGATCCGCGAGACTGAGGGATCCGAATCATTTGAGAGACTTAGGCTGTAATTAGAGGCGGGATTTTTCTCCCACTCCGCAGTGTGTTTTGCGGCGGCAGGAGAGGTGGCACACGCTTACTAGTGGCGGGATCTTATGGTCACACCGTTGGTTACAGGGTTTCCCACTGAATGCACCCACACACTGCTGGGTGTGTGCTGTCGTCAGGACCGTAAGATTTCATAGAACAGTACAGCACAGTACAGGCCCTTTGGCTGTTGATGTTGTGCTGATCTTTGTCCGAAACCAAGATCAAGCTATCCCATTCCCTGTCATTCTTGTGTGCTCCATGTGCCTATCCAATGACTGCTTGAAAGTTGCTAAAGTGTTCGACTCCACTATCACAGCAGGCAGTCCATTCTGTACCCCAACCACTCTCTGAGTAAAGAACCTACCTCGGACATCCCTCCTATATCTCCCACCATGAGCCTTATAATTATGCCCCCTAGTAACAGCTACATCCACCGAGGAAATAGTCTGAACGTCCACTCTATCTATACCCCTCATCATTTTATAAACCTCTATTAAGTTGCATCTCATCCTCCTCAGCTCTAAAGAGAAAAGCCCCAGCTCCCTCAACCTTTCCTCATTAGATCTACCCTCCAAACCAGGCAACATCCTTGGCAAATGTTTATTCTCAACTGCAAAGCAGGTTCTGCTTGTGCAATTTTGTTGGAAACCTGACTTCCTAATTGTACAGCACTGGTTTCTATCATTGTCACCAGTAATCCCCGTTTCATGCATGACTTATTATTGTTATATAATGGCGACGGTTTATATATTTAATTACCTTAATGTTTAATCTGATTAATGTTTAATGTGACTACCTCTATGTTTATCTGAATGCTGTTTTCCACATTACATCTTAAAAGCAAAGTCAGTTTGCGTCGACAATTAGATGATGTAAGCATATTCTAATAAACATCAGCAAGGTTGGCAAAAACCGGTAAAAAGAAAATGCTAAACCTTGTCCTTGCTATGGAGCAAATAACTTGAACAAGGTGTCATTTTACTGTCATCTGCTAGGATTTCTTACTGGTGGCCTGTTACTCTTTCAGGATGATACTGAGCCTTATTTCATTGGCATATTTTGCTTTGAAGCCGGGATCAAAATTATCGCCCTGGGATTCGCTTTTCATAAAGGTTCCTACCTTCGAAATGGATGGAATGTGATGGATTTTGTGGTGGTCCTCACAGGGTAAGTTGCTGAACTTCACAGCGCCTGCGCAGTTGTTTTATCTGAAAAGGTTTCGTGTGTTTCCCAGCTGGAATGTTGGAATATAAGACCATTTGTAATTGTGGAGCTTGATATTATTCTAGGTGGGGGGGCGGGTTCTGTTGTAGTCAGTTCAATGGAATTCCACCACCGACCCTCCAGTTTAGCCACTGTCCTAATTATCGGCCAGAAGATCCTCAGAACATTTCATTGCTCACTCTTCTGTTTTTATTTAACTTCCATCCTAGGTGAATGAAACTAATATTTGTTTTGTAGGTGTTATACTAGCCTTTTGTCTAAGTGCTCAAAGCAATGATTATCACAAAGTACAGTACCGAGATTTGGACACCTTGGATTATGCACCAGTTTTTAATTATCTACCACGAGGTCTCTCTCACATTAATAGATGGTGAGGCAGGCTCTGCTGTGCACTCATCCACAGATGGCCAATGCAGCATACCTCTTCATTGTGTGCAATGGCAAAAGTAAGCTTGTGTGGAAGTCGCTTTCTGAACTTGCTCTCAAAGTTACCTCAAAAGAATCATAAAATATAGAGTACTGTGCTATTTGATCTAGGCACACATTATATTGGATGTAACATTGAATTCCTGTTCATGCTTTGATAGTGGTCATTCTCCTATGTTTCCATACACGTTACATTAAAATGAATCATGCGGCAAGCATTGTCTAACTTGGGATGACTTGCAGGTTCATTTGTATGCTAATAGGAAAGAAGAAAGTCCATTTTTTGCCATTGTTGATTTGTAATAAGGATGTAGATTGCTAACATATTGTAACCCAACGCTAAAGCACTGACAGAATATCTTTTGAGTTTGAAGCAAAGCAGAATGCAGTAAGTAAATACCATCTGTGTAGAGAGATTTGCTTTAATGGTTTACGTAGGACGCTTCAGAATTGAAAAACGAGGAGATATGAGCACATTGGAAGGGTCATAAAAATAATAAGAGAGAGCAAGATATCCCAATCACTGAAAAATGATTTAATTTTAAGTTTCATATATTCAGTTGCACATTCACCATGAATTTGGTAACTAATTTCTAGTTCATTATCTACAATTTATCATTTATTATTCCCCAAGTTGAGGACCTTTGTGCAATGTGCTTTAGCTGCAGTGAATGATTTTTGAAGCTTTTAGAAGTCTATTTGGCTGTCAGTAAACACAATGAGACAAAAGGGCCATATTAAAATTTGTGTATTGAAAATACATTTGGCAGGAAATGTATAATTTTGAACATCTTTATTGAACTGACATTTATGAGTAGTCATCTCTGAATGCAAGGCTATCACAGTTTCAAACCATTGTGAACTATTAATGTGAAACCTCCCTCCAGGCAATTAATAATTACCTTGTGCAATTATTACTTCAGATACTGTCTTAATCGAAACATTTAGAATTGACCTATTACAATGTAAAGTAATTATATGAAGTACTGCTGTACTTTTCCGACTTCATCGCTGGAGTTCTACTGCCCCACCCGCCACGGAATCGGAGCGGGCGAGGGGCAGACAATGGAAATGTCCATTGACCTCAGACTGGACTTTCCGGTCTTGGGATGAGCGAGTCCGTAAAATCCCACATTTCTGGTTGTGGGTCAATAGGAATGTCCCAGTGAATGTTTGGCTCGTTACTACCCCCATTCACCCTTATAGGAACTCTTTCATGTGACGTGACATTTAATGGCAGTTTGAGTGCAGTTTTAATACGTTGCTTTATGTTGCACAGGAAGAACCACACTTAAAACCTAGTTGGACATATTAAGAACAAGTGGTGTTTGGACAGAGCATGCTATCACTTGTGCCTGCAGTTTCACCTCTAAACCAAAGTTCAGATATTGACCCAGATTTCTATGTACTGAGCGGGGGAGGGAGGAGGGTAATGTATATCGTGGATGTTGAATAACTAGTATTTTGATGTTGTTCATGATTATATACGTTACACGTAAATTTGAAAAGTAAATGCTGCTACTCAGTCCCATCAGTGTCCTCATGGTTTACATTCAACCTGAAGTCGGGCAGTTGTGTGACCGAATGCTTCTGCGGTATTTAGTCCACATTCTTGTGAATGAATTAGACCAAACATTTGGGTTGCTCTCTCATTCCATACAATAAATGCATCATGCTTGTAATCTTGTGTTTTTTGGACTGGGCTGATTTTACATGAGATATGGTTCAACAAAACAGATTTACCATTTTTCAAAAGGAGCATTCTAATCTATGAGGCCGATAAATAACTCACAGGCTCTGTTGGGCGTTGGGGAGGAAGGGAGGGTGTGGGTGTTCCATATAATTGCTTCTAAATTGTTTTCCTTAGCTGTTCATCTCAGATTTTAAGCATGGATTGATTTTCCAGGGGGAGGGATGAATGTAGTTTTGCTTTGGTTAGTATTAAAACACACAAATTACATGTGGTGTCCTGCAGCGAACACATGAGTAGGTGCACTCTGCAAATGCGCTAATGGGAATAAAGAAACCCTTAGCAACTGATACATGATGTAGTTCTGACAGACATCTCGCTCAGACCGGGTGAATCTATTGAACTGTTGCTTCCTCCCACTCCCAGATATACTGTTGACAAAAGGTAGCAGTTGTGATTCGTTTTAGTGTGTTCAATGATCAAAGAGATTTTTGTCTTATGCAAGTGTTCAAAGCAACGCAACTGGAAAATAAAAAGTGTTTATTGTGGAGGCAGGTGTCCAATTAGCTGTGTGAAATGCTTTTATCCAATCAGACAGCAGCTAGATTGACAGAACCTTTCAGGGATGACTTTGTCTTCTGGCCGCTAGTGACAGACAGATAATCTTTCTGGATCCGGTACGAGAATGTGCTGATTGGGAAAGTAAATTTAGTTTTTGGCTCTTGAAAAAGATCAATATCTCATTGAATGACTGTAGAAAATCTAATAGACCAAGGCTAAGGGCTTGGCTTGTTGCTGAAAGAAATATCCTTCCACATCCAGCAGCTTAATATTATGTTTGCATTGTTCATTTTTAATCCGCCCAGAAAAAGAGCAAAGGTTTACGTCGGGATTTTGTTATGAATCATAAGATGCTTATATCCTTTGTTTTAGTTTTATATACCTATCAGCAAAGTCAGTCACTTTTCCTGTAGAATCTAGGACTGTAATCTGGAAATGCAGTCATGGAAATGTTCCTTCTTCCGCGAGACACACTGTTCAACTTCAAACAAAGTCACTTTCTCCCTCTTTAGCATCTTTTGAATGTATTCAAGAGGTGGCTGGATTATAGCACTGTGGGTGAATGGGATCAAAGGTTATGGGGAGAAAGCGGGATTAGGATTAGGCTATTGAGTTGAACGATCAGCCATGATTGTAATGTACGGCAGAGCAGGCTTGAAAGATCAAATGGCCCCCTCCTGTTCCTATCTTCTGTATTTCCATGTGTTTTGAAATGTGCAGGGCTGCACTGCACTGCATCATTCTGTGTTTTTTTAAATTCATGTCATGTTAGGTGTCACTGGCTGGCCAACAAGGATTTTTATAGTAAATTCATTATAGTGTTAATGTAAGTCTACTTGTGACAGTATTAAATAAATAAATTTATTGCCTATCCCTAGTTGCTCTTGGAGGGCAGTTGAGAGTCAACCACATTGCTGTGGCTCTGAAGTCACATGTAGGCCATACCAGGTAAGGACGGCAGATTTCCTTCCCTAAAGGACATTAATGAATCACATGGTTTTTTTCAACAATCGACAATGGTTTCATGGTCATTGGTAGATTCTTAATTCCAGATATTTGTTACTGAAATCAAATTCCACTATCTGCCATGTAGAGATTCGAACCCAGGTTCGCAGAACATTAGCTGAGTTTCTGGATTAATAGTCGAGTGATGATACCTGTAGGCCATTGCCTCCTCCGAGTGCACTTGAAAAACAAACTGTTTCACCAGCAATCTGTTGTTTAAATATGTGGGAGATTGTATTTTGCCAGCTCACCACTGGACAGAGCATTTGCTCTTTGACTGAAACTACCTTTGTTCACATCACTTAATCTGAGATGATCTAAAGTTTCTGTGTTGTGTTTCCCATTTGAATCCCTGCAAAGCACCCAACTTCATATTGACCTGGATTTTGGTGTTGAAGTTCCAGTCTCAGTTACACCAGAAAGGGACATTTCTTCATGGAGATATTCCTTCAAGGTGGCCCTCCAGTTTCCTCTCAGTTGTTTGGTTTTTGTTCCTCTTCCCGCACCTAGTGCTGTTTTTATTCCTGGAACAGGTCACTAGCCTGTCGCCAGAGGCTTATTGCTTGAGGGGCATCACTCAGTGGCACTGCAGTATCCCATATTTTTCTTCAAATGCGATAAGTCTCTACAGAAGTAAAGCTTGTTCCAGATAAATTCTCAAACAGTTCTCCAGTTTGTTCATTTTTTTGTTTCCTTCATGTGAGGGACAAAGACAATTCCATTTCCATTTCTGCTCCCACACCTAGTGGTGCACTAAGGCAGACTTTCGTCTGTTTCCCTAGCTAGTAATTCCTGGCACAAGTTGCTAGTTTGTTGTCGGGAGCTTATAGCTTGTGGGGCACCATTCCACATCAAGGGTGGCTGACCAGGAATCTGTCCTGCTTTTACCACCAGCCATCGGCATGTTTGGGAGGATTTGGCAGGTTGATGCACTTAATCTGTTTGGCTGCATTATGAATCCGCTTTCCTTGGCCATCAAGTTCTGGGATGGGACTCGAACTTGGAGCTTCTGGCTCAGAGGCAGGAACACAGTGGTTAGCACTGGGTGGCATAGTGGCACAGTGATTGGCACAATAGATCATAGAACCCTACAGTGCAGAAAGAGGCCCTTCAGCCCATCGAGTCTGCACCGACCACAATTCCACCCAGGCTCTACCCCATATTTTACCCACTAATCCCTCTAACCTACGCACCTCAGGACACCTAAGGGACAATTTTAGCATGGCCAATCAACTTAATCCACACATCACTGGACTGTGGGAAGAAACCGGAGCACCCAGAGGAAACCCATGCAGACACGAGGAGAACATGCAAACTCCACACAGACAGTGACCCGAGCTGGGAATTGAACCCAGGACCCTGGAGCTGTGAAGCAGCAGTGCTAATCACTGTGTTACTGTGCCGCCCAATGGTTAGCATTGCTGCCTCCCAGCTCCAGGAACCTGGATTCGATTCCTGGCTTGGGTCACTGTGTGTGGAATTTGCACGTTCTCCTCGTGCAAAGGCAGTTTCCTCCCGGGTGCTCCAGCTTCCTCCCACAGTCCAAAGATGTCTGGGTTAGGTTGATAGGCCATGCTAAAATTGCCCCTTAGTGTCCTGGGATGCGTAGATTAGAGGAATTAATGTGGTAAATATGTGGGGTTACAGCAATAGGGCATAGGTGGGATTATTATTGGTGCAGACCCGATGGGCTGAATGGCCTCCTTCTGCAGAGTCAGGTTTCTATCATTCTATGATACCATCATTGAGAGCCCCCTTGTTCTCAATGATATGAAGGGGGTGAGGGGGGTGGATCAAGTGGAGATTTTTAGATGAATATTTTAACTGTGTATGTGTAGCCATGTATTTTTTTCTTTATTTGAAACACCTTAATAAAATGTTGTGCTTGTGTTTGTGAGGCACTTGCTTCCTGGGTCACACACAAAGAAGGACAGAAGTACGAGGGGCTGCTGTGATATCTGTGCAACTGTACCCGAGGAAAGAAACTTTTGTTGGGCAGAGGAAATTATTTAAAAGTCCTCAGACTTGCGTCACCCTTAATGGAAGCAGATGGATCTGAATCTCAGACCTAGGGGAGAAAGAACAACTGTGATACTCACTAATAAGATCTGTGCGGAAAACTAAGATACAATTTTTTGTTTCTTAATGCCAAATTCCAGAAAATAAACAAATTAGTGTTTTCCACCTTGTTCTCAATAAGCAAAACTCCCACGACATCACAAAGCTGTCCATTTACTGTGTTTCAGATCTGCATTTTAAATATGCTATTAGGGAGCCCGTCTTTGTAGCAGTACAGTGCATTGGACCATCATTAATTGATAGGATGTGAATACTCATCCATAATCTACTGTCTCTGAATCATATATATGTTTTGGCTGGACCAGCAGGAGAGGGATGATGTGTGAGTTGAATGAGAAGCTACTTGAAAGGAAGAAAGTTCCGCAGAGAAAAAAATGATTTTCCACATTGTGCACAGCAGAAGCCTTTAAATCATTCCTCTTAATACCCTGACACTCAATGCTGCACAATATTGGGAGTTAAAAATAAATAATAGGAAACGGGGAACAATCTGCATCTTTTAAAAACTGCCAGACATGTTTCACAACTAAAAATTACGATCTAATTCATTCTTCCCTTCAAATATAGGTTTCGGGTCATTTGCTTTGGGTCATCTATTAACTGGAAATGACTCTGTTGTATGTCTCTTTAGTAAGAACATCTCAAAGAACAACAAGTGAATTATTTCTTCATACTTATTCAGTTTCCTGATGGATATTAGTAGAAATCTTGGGTCACTTGTACTAGTGAGATCTGTTAAGAATCATTGTTCTCAATGGACGACCACTAGACTATTCATTCAGAAACTCAACTAATGTCCAGGGGACCCGGGTTCAAATCCCACCACGGCAGATGGCGAAATTTGAATTCAATAAACAAATTCTGGAATTACGAATCTACTGATGACCATGAAACCATTGTGGCTTGTCAGAAAAACCCATCTGGATCTCTAATGTCCTTTTGGGAAGGAAATCTGCCATCCTTACCTGGTCTGGCCTACATGTGATTCCAGAGCTGCAGCAATGTGGTTGACTCTCAATCACCCTCTGAAGTGGCTGAATGAGCCATCAGTTCAAGGGCAATTAGGGGTAGACAATAAATGCTGGCCAGCCAATGATGCCTATATCCCATGAATGAATTAAAAAAAATATCAGGAGCAATGTGAACGTCTACATACTGGTGGCAATGTGTTCTGAAGCAAGGTCAATTCTCTGTTTTTTTTCAGTGGAAGTTTCAAAATGAATCTCTGACACTCTGAGCACTGCAGAGTACCTCAGCATGAATCAGGCTGAAATTCAAGGGGCAGGGCCTATTCCCACTGGAGAGGCTGGTAACATAGTGCTGAGCGGGCCATTGCGCATGTGCCAATCTGTCAGCGCCAAGATTGGCACATGCGCAGTAGCCCTGTACTGCCAGCTTCCTGATCACTGGCCCATCTCGAGCCCAGCCCCGCAGCCCTGATCCCGTTTCCCCCCATCCCACTGGCAACCCCAACCCCCTTGGCAGGTGACCTGCACCCACCCTGATGCCCAGCCCCAATCGCTGACCTCCCTCCCTGTGTCACTGATCTCTCTGCAGAGTGGCAGCAGAACCCCCTCACCCCCAGTAATCCACGCCCCCCCCCCCCCCCCCCGAGACCCCACCTGCCCTTACGCCCTGCCCCATTAGGTCTCACCCCCTTGGCACTACTCGATGTCCAGTGGGCAGTGCCAAGGTGTGCCCTGGGCATTAGCACTTGGGCAGAGCCAGGGGGGCCAGACTGGCACTGCCAAGCTGGCAATCCCCCTGGGGCACTTCCCTCTTGTCCCTGACCTCTTGAGATCCCTCGATGGTCCCCCTTCGCTCCAGTGGGGTCGGGCCACCAGCTCCCTGTTATTGTAAACCCTGCTGGAGTGAAACACTCCTGGTGGTGGGGAGGGTGGGGGAACTCGAGCAAGCCTGGAAACTTCAGTCCTGGGCCTGCTAATCATATGTTAAATACGTTAAAATCAGGATTTAAATAATTCATGCAGCTCTGTGCCAATTTCTGGCATGGCGTTAACAGCACTAGAAATTCGATGCTCGGAGACTTGCAAAGCTTCGCCCAGTGGGGAGCCTACTATACGGCCTCCACTTGACTCTTCTGCCCCACTGTGCTGCTAAAGGGAGAATCGCCCCCAATTATTAGCTTAGCACATTGCATCTGGAAAATACCAGTATTCCTAGCAAATAATGGAAAGAAATATTGTGGCTAAAACAATTATGTATGAAGCATGTGTTGACATATTGCTGATTATTGAAAATTTCCGTAAACCCACTGCCATCCGCAGCAAGATGCAGTGATTAGGAATCCAATATTCTGAAGCTTTTATGGTAGGTAACTTCTCATAATATGACTGAAGCTACACAATTAGAACATTAGGAGCCAGATCCAGGAACATTATAATGGAGATGCCATAAATAACTGAGAGTTTCACATTATATTTATTCCAACCTGAATTAGATGCACCTGAGTTTTGAAGAAACGTCAGGAGGTGAGTGATTTTCCTTTCAAGTAACTTGGAAGAACTTAGTTCACACTGTTTGTACTGTGGTGTTTAATGTGAAACACAGTAAATTGGAGACTGGGAACAAGTCTGCATCTCTAACTATTGTGCAAATGAGACTTTTAAGAGGCATGATGTACAGTTGCAGATTCATTAATGTTTGGTTAATATATCAGTGTGTGTGCGTGCGTGCGTGTACTAGTATTGTTACTGGACTAGGATCCAGGGACCTCAGGTAATTTTCTGAGGATCTGGTTGATTCCCACCAGCATAGAAGATGAAATTTGAATTCAATAAATACAAAGAATTGAAAGTCTCAATTGTCTTAAAAACTCACGTGGTTTACAATCCTTTAAGGAAGGCAATCTGTTGGTCAACACGTGAGTCCAGCCCCACAGCTGCGTGCTTGACTCTGAAATAGCCTAGCAAGTATCGAAGCAGTAAAAAGGCCAATTGTAATGCCCCTCACGTCTGCCTTAGTTGAGATCAGATACTTTGGTATTCTAGGTCACTGTAGCTGGGTCATTACTAAAACCGGTGCATTTACAAGCTTACCTGTTGGGAAGTAGACTACATTTATACTCTAAGATAGACCAGCTGAACTGGAATCAGCTCCACTTTATGGTTTTGGAAAGCAGAGGTCTTTGTCAATGTAATCAAAAAGGAAAATGCTCAACCTGTCCAGCATCTGTAGAGAGAAACAGAGATAATGGAAGGAAAACTTTTGGCTGTTCACACTGGCTGGATTTTCCATCCCGCTGCAGTGAATGGAGATTTGGCTGGGCTTGCAACGGCAGTGGGGCATGAACGACTGGTAAGATCGCGCCCAACGTTTTCAGTCTACAACCTTTCTTCAGACCTGCTGAAAATTCTGATGAACCGAAGCATTGATCTGTATTCCTGCCTTCAGTGGGCTCCGCCTTGGGAGGACAGTCAGCCAACAGCAAGCCTGGCACACACAGGGTGGGCTAAAATAGCTGAGAGAGAGGGATTTCCACCCCCACAGTGGGAAGAAGTCCCTCAGGAACTGCCAGCCAAACGGAGGCTGCAGAAAGAGCATGAAGGTGACTGACTGTTGGAAACAGATAAGCCATAGCTTTTAGGGTGGGAGGGATCTGAGAGTAAGAAGTCTCACAACACCAAGTCAAAGTCCAACAGGTTTATTTGGTAGCAAACACCACTAGCTTTCAATTAGGCTTGTTAGCAAGCCTATTGTCCAGGATTATACACGGCACATATTAAATGATTAGTGTGGCCAGGGCAGGCTGCGGCATTTGCTACCAAATAAACCTGTTGGACTTTAACTTGGTGTTGTGAGACTTCTTAATGTGTTTACCCCTGTCCCATGCCAGCATCTCCACATCAGGATCTGAGAGCCCAGGGAATGGGGAAAGAAGGTAGAGGGTTGGAGGGGGGGCTGAGTTTTGTAAGGCAGCTGGTGAGGAAGAAAGCGAAGGTGACCCCTGAGGGACACAATGCACGGCCCAGATAGTTACCCCATTCCCCTGCTTCTCCCACCATTTTGAAATGTAGGCCCCAAAAAACAGCCTGCCCACTCCCCTCTCACTTGGCCACACTAACCATTTAATGATATGTGCAGTGTATAAGCCTGGACAATAGGCTTGCTAACAAGTCTAATTGACCATTAATTACTCATTCAAATTCATTAAAACCAATAATTAGGGGTGGGTACCAGGAAGTGGTCATCGTGCCTTGTCAGCTTGGATCTGGAATGTCTCACTTGCTGAGACTTTGAATTGGCCTTTAGATTGAATTGGATGAAGAGAAAGGCGGTTGGCCAGCCACCCGACATATTTTGAGTGCCTCCCCTGCTGAAGTCATACCTGGTGGGGAGGCCACAAAACGCAGCCCATTCATTCTGCTCCTCTCTCACAGACGTGGCCAGAACTGGTGAGTGTCTTCAGCATTTTCTGCTCCTCTTTCTGATTTGCAGCACCGGCTGTAATTTGTCTTCGGCTTCCTACACGTGATAGTTTTGTGAGGGATGGTTGTAGATGATTTAAAGACAGTCAAACTGGATTGGGAATAGTTTTCAGCCCTTTCCAACAATACTGCCGGAATTCCGCCGCCTCGCCCGCCATGGAATCGGAGCGGGCGAGGGGCGGACAATGGAAATGTCCATTGACCTCGGGTGGGAATTTCTAGTCTCGCTCGAGGAAGGCTGTAAAATCCCGCCCATAATGTCTTTTTTATTTTCTGCTGTATAGTTGATCTATGACTCATAGCAGATTGAGTCTGTGTATCAAAACGTATTTTCCTAAGTAGCTCTTTAGCTATCTCCAGCTGGTAGCTTGTTCCCTCTGGCTTTTCAGCCTTGTGCCTTTCCTCATGAGAGTCTGGGCAGTGAGCAGTGGAGCTGTTGCAGCCGAGCCTGACCTATTGCTCAGACTATGTGCATTAACACAACAATATGAGAAATAAAAGCAGGAATAAACCATATGGCCCCTTGAACCTGCTCTGCCATTCAATATGGTCATGGCTGATCTCCCACCTCAACTCTACTTTCCTACTTACTTCCAGCATCCCTTGATTCCCATAAAGACTAAGGTTTATTTATTATTAAGTTTATTTATTAGTGTCACAAGTAGGCTTACATTAACACTGCAATGAAGTTATTGTGAAAATCCCCTAGTTGCCACACTCTAGCACCTGTTCAGGTACACTGTGGGAGAATTTATGATGGCCAATGCACCTAACCAACACATCTTTTGGACTGTGCGAGGAAACCGGAGCACCCAGAGGAAACCCATGCAGACAGGGGGAGAAAGTGCAGACTCCGCACAGGCAGTAACCCAAGTCGGGAATGGAACCCAGGTCCCTGGTGCTGTGAGGCAGCAGTGTGAACCACTCTGCTAGTGTGCCATCCATATAGGGTTTTAAAGTACAAAACCCTTCTAATTAAAACAAACTGTAAATTCTGAATTTATAATTTCTGACACTGGGGTCCTCAGTTGTTCTTGATCTACAAGGTACAACTAAGTCGTATTTATGGATCAAGTTGAATTTATTAAAGAAGATTTGACATCTTGTGGGGAGGCAAGTACAGAAGTGATGTTAGGGGTAAGTTTTTCACTCAGAGGGTGGTGAGTGAATGGAATAGGCTGCCGTCAGTGGTGGTGGAGGTGAACTCGCTGGGGTCTTTTAAAAGACTTCTGGATGAGTATGTGGGATTTAATGGGATTGGGGGTTATAGATAGGTCTATAGATTGGTAGGTATCGATGTGGTCGGTGCAACTCGTGGGCCGAAGGGCCTGTTTGTGCTGTAGTGTTCTATGTTCTATGTACTTAACAAGGAGAGTGAAGGCAACATAGAAATTTCTGATCTATCAAGATTCCAGGAACCTTTGGTTTTGTCAGCACAGATGATGGCCCTGTTCTTTGTCTTTGAAGTGATGCAGAACTGTGTCCAGAAGAGTCATATTCCAGAAACTATGGTATTTCCGTGTCAACAATAATTAAGGGCCAGAATGTTCTGACCATTCATGCCAGCAAGTGTGAGATAGTCAAAAATTAGGATTGTCTGATCATGTTTGAAAATAAATGTGGCACGAAATTTATGAAGAGTAACTACCTTTGTTAAGCCGAGTGGAATGTGTGTGTGCTGGTGTTGTGTGTAGCAGTCAGAGGTGTACCCATGTAATAGGTGCCTGTTGTCCAGTGTTCCAAAATGAGAACAGAATAACCTGGAAGATCTGCTGCAGACCCACACAGTACAATGGGGAGACTGATGGGGTGGAAATCAGATTTGATTTTATTCTGGATTTTGTAGCAGTTTCCCACTCAGTCAGATGGATGTCATTGTATGGGAAGAGCTTCTTTGCCAACTTGAAATTGCTGTGATTATTCTGACTCTCTACTTGCTGTCTGTTAACCAATCTTCCATCCATTGAATATTTCACCTCCAGTTTCATGAGCTCTGATCCTGCCTATTCATCTTCTGAGTGGCACTTGTCAAATGCCTTTTGGAAATCAAAGTATACAACATCTACTGGCTCCTCTTTATCTGCTTAGTTGTTGAGCCATCAGCAGTGTAGCCTCTGCTGTATCCAATATATTCAACTATTTCTTAATAGCAAGTGGGGAGATTTGAATTGGATGAAAATTGGCATGTGTGATTATGGGGAAGCCAAGTCGCATCATTTATTTATAAGGCCATAAGATATAGGAGCAGAATTAGGCCATTTGGCCCATTGAGTTTGCTCCGCCATTTGATCATGGCTGATATGGTTCTCCACCCCATTCTCCTGCCTTTTCCCTGTAACCTTTGATCCCCTCACCAGTCAAGAACCTATCTATCTCTGACTTAAATACTCTATGACCTGGCCTCCACAGCCGTCTGTGGCAATTAATTCCATAGATTCACCACCCTCTGGCTGAAGAAATTCCTCCTCATCTTGGCTCTAAAGGTTCGTCCCTTTACTCTGAGGCTGGGAGCTCAGATCCTATCATTCCTACTGGTGGAAACATCTTTCCCATGTCCACTCTATTCAGGCTGTAAGTTTCAATGAGATCTGCCCTCATCTGTAGAGTAGAGACCCTGGACCCTCAAATGCTCCTCATGCAATAAGCTTTTCTTCCCAGATCATTCTTGTGAACCTCTTCTGGATCATCTCTAAGACCAGCACATCATTCCTTAGATACGTGGCCCAAACTTGCTCACAATACTCCAAATGTGCTTGGAACAAAGCCACATAAAGTCTCAGCAGCACATCTCCACACACGATCTACCCTGTGAGTCTAACATGGATGATGATGGAGAAGTTTGAGACATTGTTTACATCAGTGACAGTTTTCACAGTTCTGGCACAAGTCCCTGTATGTCAGTGAGGAGGACCTTTCAATTACTTGCTTTGTCCAAATCAAATGCCAATCCTTGTGGAAAAAAACACTTGTAACTGGTACCAATTTAAATGGGAATTGGAACTGGCCCCAGTTGAGCTACTCCCTGCCAGCCAAGTCTGTGTGAGTGCAGTTTCATTCTTACTTTCGCTGTGGCAGCTTGATAGTACTGTTTGGTATACTTGGCCATTTCAGCGAGCAGTTAGAGTCACCAGTTGCCAAGGATCTGGAGATCAGATAAGAGCGGTAGGTTTACTTCCCTGAAGGGCTTATGCCAGTTGGATTTTTTGTGACAATCCAATAACTTCATGGTTGTGTCATTACTGATGATAGCATTTTACTAAAAGCCATTCGGATAACTGAATTCAAATTCATGAACTGCACGGGGTGGGATTTGAATCTGGCATCTGCATAGTCCATAACATCCTCACTGTGCTACTGATTTCATCTGCATTAAACATGCAGTCAGCTGACGTCTTTGCCGAAATGGGCTTGGTCTCTTTTTAGAAACATGGGAATATAGGAATTAGGAACAGAAGTAGGAAATTTAACCCTCCAAGCCTGCTCCGCCATTCAATTAGATCATGCCTAATCTCTTCCTGGTTTCAAACCCACCTCCCCACCTGTTCTCCATATACCTTTAGCCCATTTTTAAAATCAGAAATATATCAATCTCCTCCTTGAAATCATTCAATGATTCAGACTCCACTGCGCTATGGGGCAGTGAGTTCCACAAATTCACCACCCTCTGCAAGAAATAGTTCCGCCTCATCTCAGTTTTAAATCTACTGCCTATACCTGTGACCTTTTGTTCTACATTTCCCCACAAGGGGAAATATTTGGTCTACATTTACTTTATCAATTCTTTTTAGTATTTTATATACCTCGATCATATCCTCTGTCATCCTTCTAAACTCCAGCAAGTATCAGCCAAACTGTTTAATCTCTCCTCATGCATCAACCCTTTCATCCCTGAAATCAATCTGGTGAACTTCCTCTGAACTGCCTCCAATGCCACCACATCCTTCCCCAAATAAGGAGACCAAAACTGGACACAATATTCCAGATGTGGTCTCAGCAACACCCTATACAACCGCAACAACACTTCTCTACTTTTGCACTCCAGTCCTTTTGCAGTAAATCTAATATTCCATTTGCCTTTTATTACATGCTGCACCTGCATACTGACTTTCTCAATTCATGAACAAAAACACCCAGATCCCTCTCCCCAGATGCATTTTAAATCTGCTTTCCATTTAGATATTAATTTTCCTTTCTATTTTTTCTGCCAAATTGAACAACCTCACATGTATCCATGCCTTATCCATGCATAATAAACTGTACCGTATATTGTATTTATATCTTTCAATATGAATAGTGAAATAAGCTGGTCTTTTAGAAGAATTCTTTATAATTAAGGATAACTTATTTGTGCTTCTAAAACTCTGTGGTGACAAATGTTGTTGAGAATGATTTTGAAATACTTACAAACATGCAGACTTCGAACATGCATCCAACAAATACATTCAATTTGTCCAATTTCAAACATTGCCACACCCTTTTGTTTACACAGTATAATTTAGTGTCAACAGTTGTCAACATTATGATATCTTTCATTGGAAAGGTTTTATTACCATGTGTCACACACAACATATCTTGGCCATCAAGTGTTCCAGCTTTTTGTTACAAGCCCAGAAACTGACCAAGAGAATGTGAAAAATGAAGGATTCAGTCACTTTACCACTTATTCCATTTCCAGCCTTCCTTTTGTAATAACCACATGCGTTCTCTGTAAATAGTAGAATTATAGAATCCTATAATGCAGAAGGAGGCCATTCAGCCCATTGAGTCTGCACCACCACAATCTCACCCAGGCCTTATTCCCATAAATCGATCCATGCAATCACCACAGCTAGATCCCCTGACGAGGGACAATTTAGCCAGGCCAATCCACCCAACCCACACATCTTTGGACTGTAGGAGGAAACCGGAGCACTCGGAAGAAATTCACGCAGACATGGGGAGAACGTGCAAAGTCCACACAGACAGTGACCCAAGCCGAGAATTGAACATGGGTCCCTGGCTCTGTGAAGCAGCAGTGCTAACCACTGTGCCACTGTAAATATTAATCAGAGACCTAAGTTCTATTCAAAATTGTTATAATATTACTATAAAATAAAGGAGGACAAATTGAACATTTAGTTGTTAATAGCAGAATCATTTGTTAAGAAAATGGAAAAAAACCATTGAACTTTGATGCAAATTTATTTGATGCAATGGAGTATGTAACTGCTCTGAAATTTTCAGTGAGGTCTGAATGACTTTGCCACTAAACAATGCTGACCGTATCTATCCCTTTGTTGCCGTTCCAATGAGTTGCATATATAGCAAAGAAGTTAACTCAAACAAATGTTGAAAGAAAGTTACTGAAAGATGAAACTGCCACATCGTCTCAGTTGATGGCAATTTGGTATGAGCCAGAAGGTTGTGAATTCTAGCTTTATTATCAGACTGAAGCAAACAAACCGACTGACATCCCAATGAGAGTGTACTTTGCCAGAAGTGCAGTCTGTCTTTCATGCAAGTTGTTAAATGGAGGCTCTGTTGACTCCAGCAGTTCAGCTGAAGATCCCACGGCACAGTTTCAAATAAGATCAGTGAGGTCAACGTGTCCACATGGAATAAGTCCCTCCCTCAACCAAAACCAATTAAATAGCACATGAATAATCTGCTTATTCATTTAGTTTCTTTGGTGTTTGCAGAAACCAGCCACGCATAAAATCGATGTTATATTGGGCATAACTTCTATTTTTATCACCAGGTAAAAATTGGCAGCTGTTAATTGGCTGCCCAATTGGCACCCTCCGCCCAGCTTACACCCTACAGAAAACAGTGGAAACTGGGTCATTGACCTTATTTAAGGCTGTATTAGCTCATTTTTTAATAGACAATGGAGTCAATGATTATAGGGGAGCAGACAGGAAAGTGGACTTGAGACCACAACCAGATACCAACATGCAAACTAGGGGAGGAGTGGGCCTTTGGATCCCTTGAGCCTACTCCACCATTCAATAAGATCATCCTGACATCTATCCAGAAATGAGTTCTATATCTTTAATACTTTATTAATCAGTTCAGATTTCCAGATGAAAACAATTGCTCACAATATTCCCTATACTTTTTAGTCCTATTTTTAAAATATTTATTAGTGGGATATGGGCATCAGTGGTTGGCCAGCATTTATTGCTCATCCCTTGAACATTTGTTGAGAGTCGACCATATTGCTGTGACTCTGGAGTCACATGTAGGCCAGACCAGGTAAGGATAGCAGATTTCCTTCCCTAAAGGACATTAGTCAACCAGATGAGTTTTTCCAACAATTGACAATGGCCATCAGCAGATTCTTATTCCAGATTTTTTTTTTACTGAATTCAAATTCCACCAGCTGCCATGGCAGGATTCAAACCTGGGTCCCCAGAATATTAGCTGAGTTTCTGATTAACAGTCTAGAGATAATACCACTAGGCCATCGTCTTCCCTATATTTAAACAACACTACTTTGCAGCCTACTCCCATTATCCCATTACTCCCTTATAGGTCAAGAATTTATCAAACTCTGTTCAATGACCCTTCCTCTACTGCTTTCCACAAAAGAGAGTTCCACAGACTCATGACCCTCTGAAAGAAACCATTTCTCCTCATCTCCGTCTTAAATAGGCCCCTTGTTATCTTTAAATCGTGTCCCCTTGTTCTAGTCGATCCCACAAGAAGAAACATCCTTTTCTGCATCCATCTTATCAAGACCTCTCAGGATTTTACACCTATGAATGAGATCACCTCTCAATCTTCTGAACTCCAATGGATGCAGGCCCAAACTGTTCCACCTTTCCTTGGAAGATGACACGCTCATCCCAGGGAACAGTTGAGTGAAATTTCTCTGAACTACCTGTTGTGCAATCACGTCCTTCCTTTAAATAAGGACAGTACACAGTAATCTAGAAATTGGGTGGGATTTTCCAGCCCTTTCTGCCAGTGGGATCGGTCCAGTCCTGCTCAAGATAACCAGCCCCCCGCAGTGGATTGGCTGGTGGTGGGATGGGCGAGCCACACAATGCCGTAGTTATCAGTGGGACAGGCAGATCCTACTGGTGGCCCATGGCGAACCAACTCCACTGCTGGAAAACATGCCTGCTTAGGGACGGGAAAATCCTGTCCATGGAATATGTCAGCCATGATCTTATCAAATGGCAGAGAAGACTCAAAAGGGCCGAATGGCCTTCTCCAACTCCTCATTCCGATGCTCAGCCTATTTAGCTGTCCATTAATAAGCTAAAATGGTTACCGTTGTCTTTGATGATATAAACCACTGCATTTGGAAAGTAATTTAAATATGCTGGCTCACTTTGGAATGTTGACAGATGAGTTAAGGTGCTATTTAAATGCGCCTTTTAATTTCACAGTTGGATTAACAGTAGAATTAATGATTTTAAAAATGCTTCATTAGCAGTGAGAATCTGTGATTATTGCAATGTGCTACATCTATACATGTACGAGGTGTTGAACCTGCCTCGTGCAGGAAGGGCCATTGTAAAGAGGTTATGGCCGAAGTAAAAGAACTAATGGTAAAAATGGGAGGAATATTTCTGAATGAAGACTCTGGGGAAAATAAAGGAAAATACAAAACAGAATGGTGTTCAGAGCAAACTCTTTGCTCCAGCATGTTTTAACATTTATACTGCTTAAATATAGGGAAGGCGATGGCCTAGTGGTATTATCTCTAGACTGTTAATCAGAAACTCAGCTAATGTTCTGGGGACCCAGGTTCGAACCCTGCTATGGCAGCTGGTGGAATTTGAATTCAGTTTAAAAAAAAAATCTGGAATTAAGAATCTGCTGATGACCATGAAACCATTGTCAATTGTTGCAAAAACTCATTTGGTTCACGAATATCCTTCAGGGAAGGAAATCTGCTGTCCTTACCTGGTCTGGCCTATGTGTAACTCCAGAGCCACAGCAATGTGGTTGACTCTCAATAAATGTCCAAGGGATGAGCAATAAATGCTGGCCAGCCAGCAATGCCCATGTCCCACTAATAAATATTAAAAAAAGTAGGACCTAAAAAGTATAGGGAATATTGTGAGCAATTGTTTTCATCTGGAAATCTGAACTGATTAATGAAGTATTAAAGACATTAGAACTCATTTCTGGATAGATGTCTTATAAAACTAGCATTGAATATTACAGTGCAGAAGAAGGCCATTCGGCTCATCGAGTCTGCATCGACTACAGTCCCACCCAGGTCCTATCCCCATAACCCCATGCATTTACCCTAGCTAGTACCCCTTACGCTAAGGGGCAATTTAGCATGGCCAATCCACTTAATCCGCACATCTTTGGACTATGGGAGGAAACTGGAGCACCCGGAGGAAACCCATGCAGACATGGGGAGAATGTGCAAACTCCACACAGGCAGTGACCTAAGCCAGGAATTGAACCCTGATGCTGTGAGGCAGCACTGCTAACCACTGTGCCGAACTTCCCAAATTGAAATGAGACAGAGACATATGCCTCTTCTTCTGACGTCCTGAAATCTTGCACCGTTAACATTACAATGAGTCAAATCTACCCATAGCTCATCAGAGTGTCATTGTGTATATATGGCCCAGGAATGCTAGGGAACTAAGGGTCTAGTGTGAAGGAGGAATTGAAAGAAATTGGTCTGACTAAATTAATAGTTCTGGAGAAATTAATGGGACTGATGGCCTATATCCCAGGGTACTAAAGATCGTGGCCATGGAAATAGCGGATGCATTAATTGTAATCTTCCAAACTCTAGATTCTGGAAACCACACCAGCAGATCGGAGCGTGGCAATTGTAACCCTGCTATTTAAAAAAGGACGGAGGGATAAAATAGGTAATTACAGACCAGTTAGCCTCTCAACATGAGTAGGGAAAATGCTGGATAAAGGCTGCAATAATAGGGCACTTAGAAAATATCAATGTGCTTAGACAAAATCAACATGCTTTTATAAAAGGGATATTATATTTGACAAACCTACTGGAGTTTTTTCAGGATTAATTAGCAGAATCGATCAGGAAGAACAGGTAAATGTTGTGTATTTGGATTTTCAGAAAGCCTTTTGACAAAGTCTCACATAAGAAGTTTATATGCAAAATTCAATTTCACAGGAATGGAGTAATATACTGGGGCATGGACGATTTGAAGTGGTAGGCAGTGACTAGTGGAGTTCTGCAGGGATCGGTGCTTAGGCCCCAACTATTCACAATATACATCAATGAAGGAACCAAATGTAGTATTTCCAAGTTTGCTGGTGACACAACACTTGGGAAGTTGAATAGTGGGGAGGATGCTAAAGACTTCAAAATGAGTTAGACAAGTTGTTGAGAATTCTGCGGTGCCTGGGTGTGAAGGGAGCTTTCACTTCTGCCAATTTCTCATCAGATGCAAAATGCTTCGGCAATTTCTGGTGAAGGAACTGGTCAAAATTCCTGAATGATAATTTAAGCTGGAGACATCAGAACTTTTCTTCAGGAATTCGTCTGGGCCAAAAACATATAGGTGGCTTAAAATAGCAAGCTGTATTTTTTTTCCTCTATTTTTTGTGGGATGTGACTGTTGCTGGCTGGGCCAGTGTTTATTGCCCATCCCCTGATACATTGCTGTGGATCTGGAGTCACGTGGAGGCCAGACCAGGTAAGAACAGTAGATTTCCGTCCTTTAAGGGTATTAGTGAACCAGATGGGTTTTTACGACAATGTTTCAATGGTCATCATTTGACTTTCAATTTTTATTCAATTCAAATTTCTGCCATGCTGGGGCTGGGACTTGAACCTGAATCTTCAGAGAGAGACCGTTTGGTCTCTAAAATACTAGTCTGGTGACAATACCTCTATGCCATTGCCTCTCCATAATCATTGCAAGCTCCAGTCTCAGTCCAGACTGAAATCTGAGTTCAGAATTTCTGATTGGATATCTCATAGGTTTTTTTCTACATCACCCTACACCCATTGTTCTACAAACACACGACCACTTGCGCCTCAAGAGACAAGGGCAGCAGATATATGGCAACAACACCATCTGCAAGTTTCCCTCCAAGCCACTCACCGTCCTGACTTGGAAATATATCGCCGTTCCTTCGCAGTCACTGGGTGAAAGTCCTGGAATTCCCTCCCTAACAGCATCTTGGGTCAACCCACAGCACGTGGACTGCAACGATTCAAGAAGGCAGCTCACCATGACTTTCTCAAGGGAACAAGGGATGGCAATAAATGCTGGCCAGCCAGCACAACCCATCCCACACGGGATCCAGGGTGCGGTAACTAAATAATACAAAATTGGCTTCTTGACAGAGTTGTAGAGAGTTGTTTTTCAAACTGGAGGCCTGTGACCAGTGGTGTGCCTCAGGGATCAGTGCTGGGCCCACTGTTATTTGTCATTTGTATTAATGATTTGGATGAGAATATAGGGAGTGTGGTTAGTAAGTTTGCAGATGACACTAAGATTGGTGGCATAGTGGACAGTGAAGAAAGTTATCTCCAATTGCAACAGGATCTTGATCAATGGGGCCGGTGGGCTGACGAATGGCAGATGGAGTTTAATTTAGACAAATGCGAGGTGATGCATTTTGGTAGATTGAACAGGGTAGGACCTACTCAGTTAATAGTAGGGCGTTAGGGAAGAGTTACAGAACAAAGAGATCTAGGGGTACATGTTCATAGCTCCTTGAAAGTGGAGTCACAGGTGGACAGAGTGGTGAAGAAGGCATTTGGCATGCTTGGTTTCATCAGTCAGAACATAGAATACAGGAGTTGGGACATCTTGTTGAAGTTGTACAAGATGTTGGGAAGGCCGTACTTGGAATACTGCGTGCATTTCTGGTCACCCTATTATAGAAAGGATATTATTAAACTAGAAAGAGTGCAAAAAAGATTTATCGGGATGCTACTGGGACTTGATGGATTGAGTTATAAGGAGAGGCTGAATAGACTGGGACTTTTTTCTCTGAAGTGTAGGAAGCTGAGGGGTGACCTTACAGAAGTCTATAAAATAATGAGGGGCATAGACAAGGTAGATAATCAACATATTTTCCCAAAGGTAGGGGAGTCTAAAACTAGAGGGCATAGGTTTAAGATGAGAAGGGAAAGATACAAAAGTGTCCAGAGGGCAGTTTTTTCACACTGAGGGTGGTGAGTGTGTGGAACAGAGGTAGTAGTAGAGGCAGGTACAATTTTATCTTTTAAAAAGCATTTAGATAGTTACATGGGTATGAGAGGTATAGAGGAATATGGGCCAAATGCAGGCAATTGGGATTGCTTAAGGGTTTTAAAAAAAAAATAGCAGCATGGACAAGTTGGGCCAAAGGGCCTGTTTCCATGCTGTAAACCCCTGACTCTATGTCCCGCAAATGAATTAAAAAAAAATCTTGTTAATCTAAAAATTATGAAAATCTATCATCCAGTTAAAAGTGTGCACTAAAGTTAGCTATTGAAATTAAACAGTGCCCTGAGGTAAAGATCTATAAACAAATCAATGGCCACAGTAAATACTTCACCCATGAAAGAAGCATTACTCAGCAGGGCTCTACATTTGACCTCAAGTGTCCCTGAACTACTAATAAAAGTTGACGAAAGCAAATTCTGATAGACAGTAAGCATGTGAACGTTGAGCTTAACTGCGAGGTCCTTGTGGAAAACCTGCCAGCGATGTGTGAAAAGAATGCACATTTGCATGAGGCACTGAGGACTGCTGATGTTGACTGAATTAGACTCCAACAGGAGTCAGCAATTTCACAGCAGAGACTCTTAGACGGAAAATAGGGGAAAGAAAAAAATACATTTTCCCTTCCCTTAGTAGAAACTAATTTTATTTCAAATTGTAATTTTTGTTTAGTAATGTTTAGCAGTTATTTATTATAGTCACGAGTAGGCTTACATCAACAATGCAATGAAGTTACTGAGAAATTCCCCTAGCTGCCACACTTCAGCACCTGTACACTGAGGGAGAATTTAGCATGGCTGATGCACTTAACCAGCAAGTCTTTCAGGTTATGGGAGGCAACTGGAGGAAACCCAGGCAGACACGGGGAGAATGTTCAAACTCCGTACAGACAGTGACCCAAGCGGGGAATCGAACCCGAGTCCCTGTTGCTGTGAGGCAGCAGTGCTCACCATTGTCCCATGGTGTGAATATCAAGACTTGAGACCTACTAACGTCCTAAATAATATTTTTGTGTTAACTCAGCAGTGTCGAGGGTAAACATTTCAAAATAAGAGTCTAAGACAAACAGGCAGGATTTGTTGCCCAAGTCTGATCTTTGTTGACCATGATATTTAACTCTGGGGACACTCCCAGCTGCATTGTTGTGGAGTATTGTGGAAAGTATCTGCTCATAATACTGGAAGTTAGCTCTTTGAGTTAACAGATGGGTGTAATTCATTTTATGGAACTCACTATAAATTAGGGAAGTATTTACTGTCATTTAGTTTCAAAGAAGTTGGGAGGCGGATATTTTTGGTTTGATCCTTGAGTATTGTCTTCTGTTCTGACTGTCAAATTTTGGGAAAGATGTGAAGGCGTTATTTGATTTGATTATTGTCACGTGTATTGGACCACTGAAAAGTATTGTTTCTTGCGTGTCATATAGACAAAGCATACCGTTCATAGAGAAGGAAAGGAGAAGATGCAGAATGTAGTGTTACAGTCATAGCTCCATTGTTAGAGAGTTTATAAGAGTTTAGAGTAGAGTTTTAGAAGCATAGAATGAGAAGGTATCTGGGGACAGCTCACAAGAAGTTACCATGCTTGGGTGCCATCTTGAATTGAGTTGAAGACTTGAGAAAGGGTTGTGGCATCTATAAAAACTGCTTTGCCCTGATTTTCTAACATTACAAACTATTTGCTTGCTAAAACCTACTTTGAATTCTAAGTGGAAAATGCTGGGATCAGCAGAATGATGACATTAAAAAATCGCTTTTGGCTCATTGACAGTGACCTGCATTCTGAGTTCTGAATTATCCAGTCCAAGTCCAACAGTGCTGGTCCTGTTACAGACATAACTTCCCGAGTTGATCTTTATCCTGAACTGTTACTGCTGTAAAAATGTTCTTTCAGCCCTTCCAACTCTTCCCAGTGACCAAAATGCGCTTGAACTTTTTATTTGGAATGTCAAGTATAAAGAACAAAGGAAATTACAGCACAGGAACAGGCCCTTCAGCCCTCCAAGCCTGCACCCACCATGCTGCCTGACTCAACCAAAACCCCCTATCCTTCTGGGGACTATATCCCTATATTACCATCGCATTCATGTCAAGATGCCCCTTAAATGTCACCACCGTATCCGCTTCCACTACCTCCCCCGGCAACGGATTCCAGGCACACACTACTCTGTGTAAAAAAAAAAAATCTGCCTTGTACATCTCTTTTAAAACTTGCCCCTCGCACCTTAAATCTATGCCCCCTAGTAATTGAGTTTTCCTCCCTGGGGAAAAAGCTTCTGACTATCCACTCTGTCCATGCCTCTCATAATGTTGTAGACTTTTATCAAGTCTCCTCTCAACCGCCATCATTCCAGTGAGAGCAAACCAAGTTTCTCCAACCTCTCCTCATAGCTAATGCCCTCCATACCAGGCAACGTCCTGGTAAACCTTTTCTGAACCTTCTCCAAAGCCTCCACATCCTTCTGGTAGTGTAACAACCAGAATTGAAAATATGTTGCAAGTGCTGTCTAACTAAGGTTCTATAAAGCTGCGACGTGACTTGTCAATGTTTAAACACAGTGCCCTGACTGATGAAGGCAAGCATGTTGGAGTTTGTACATTCTCTCTGTGTCAGTGTGGGTTTCCACCAGGTGCTCTGGTTTCCTCCCGCAGTCCAAAGATGTGCTGGTTAAGTGGATTGGTCATGTTAAATTGTCCATTATTGTCAGAGCAATTAGTAGGGTAAATATATGGGGTTACAGGGATAGGGCCTGGGTGGGATTGTTGTCGGTGCAGACTTGATGGGCCAAATGACCTTGTTCTGCACTGTAGGGATTCTGTGATTCTAGGTAGAACAATTGAAAATAGTGGGGGAAATTCTCTCATTTCACAGCCATGTGCTTCTCAGCAATGGAAGGCAGCGCGGTGTTTGCTGGTGGTGGGATTCTTTGATTTGCAGCTGTCAATAGGATTTCCCATTGTTGTCGCTCCACATCACTGCGAAACACACGGGAAGTGGTA
Organism: Carcharhinus amblyrhynchos; assembly: GCF_965287045.1. Lineage (NCBI taxonomy): Eukaryota > Metazoa > Chordata > Chondrichthyes > Carcharhiniformes > Carcharhinidae > Carcharhinus > Carcharhinus amblyrhynchos. Next base: position 28,422,733 of record NC_137348.1, read on the forward strand.
CGCTGCCACTGGGACCAGAGACTCCTGCTAGCATGAACAACCAATGAGTGCCCCCCATCTCGCAACGGGTTTGGTAAGAAATAAAACACTTTTGAGATTTTTAAGTTTAAAGTTTGTTTATTAGTGTCACATGTCGGCTTATATTAACACTGCAATGAAGTCACTGTGAAAATCCCCTCGTCGCCACACTCTGGCGCCTGTACGGGTACACTGAGGAAAAATTTAGTGTGCACCTAACCAGCACATCTTTGGGACTGAGAGGAAACCCACGCAGACACAGGGAGAATGTGCAGACTCCACACAGACAGTGACCCAAGCTGGAATCAACCCAGGTCCGTGGCACTGTGTGGCAGCAGTGCTAACCTCTGCCACCCATCTAGCAGTTGAAAAGAATAGAAGGGACAGTATATAAGAGCTGCTTGCTGACACCAGGTTTGTAGCCAATGGAAAAGCTTTAAAATAGTTTCCTTTAGCTGCCAAAATATTTTTGAAAAATAACCAGAATTTCTTCTAACAGGAATGCAAACAATTTGAAGTGTTTGCTGGTAATTCATCTTCCATAACTTGTCAAATTGCTCAATGATTCTCTCTGGCAATATAATACTATGTTGCTTTCTCTTCAAGTGTGATACACTGTTTACTAAACTGTACATGCACAAAGCCCTGATATCATTATATACTACAGGTACTGAGCAGGAGGTGAAATGATCTGACAGGAAACTTTGCTTCATTCCTGTGTACGCTTTTCAGAAAACCTGGGGGCTTCCCTGAATTGAATAAAAAGTTGAGTTAAAGGAAGAGGTTTCATGGCACAGTGGTAATGCCCACACTTCTGCGTTCAACTCCTACTTCAGGGCTGGATGGTCACGGAAGCTATCTTCATAATGTGGCCGAACAGTTTGATTATCGAGTTGTTGATCCTCCCAATGTACCTGGGGGCAGCTGATAAGAGTAGGAGAGTTTCCTGGTTTAGCCACAGCGCAGGGGATAATGGCAAACTGTTGCAGTCCTTTGCTAAGCATAATCATGGACCAATTCAATGGAAGTCCATGGTCACCAATGCCAAAGAACATGGTACCTTAAGGAGGAGGAAGATGAAGTTAAAACTGCTCTGCATCTATTTGCTGTGAATAATTGCAAATTATGTGGAGATGCCAGCGTTGGGCTGGGGTGGGCACAGTAAGAAGTCTCAAGTTAAAGTCCAAACAGATTTATTTGGAATCAAGAGCTTTCGGAGCACTGCTCCTTCATCAACCACTCACCTCAGGAGCTCGTGATTCCAAGTAAACCTGTTGGACTTTAACCTGGTGTTCTAATTATGAATTAAAAAGAGGAATTATTTCACTATTTGTAATGGGGAAAGCATTCTGGTGAACTGCTTACACGTTGGCTGAATTCTCTGGCGGTTCGTACTGGCAAGATTCACTTGGCCCTTTGGCAGCGCACCTCTGCCCCGTGGGCTGATCCCAATGGGAATTCCCATTGACAGTGGCGGGACCAGAGAATCCCGCTGCTAGCAAACAACACGCCACCTCCTACTGACAGGAAGAAAGCGGCTGGGAGGCTGGAGAATCTCACCCATTACGTTTATACATTTACACTATACTCAGTTTTTAATATAACTTTTTTAACCTAAAAAAAATCTCTGCCCAGCTTTTGCCACGAGAGGACACAGGTTTAGGGTGCTGGGGAGTAGGTACAGAGGAGATGTCAGGGGTAAGTTTTTCACTCAGAGGGTGGTGGGTGCATGGAATCACCCAGCATGGAATCGGCTGCCAGCAGTGGTGGTGGAGGTGGATTCAATAGGGTCTTTAAAGAGATTTTTGGATAAGTACATGGAACTTAGAGGGTTATAGGGATGCCTAGTAGGTAGGGACATGTTTGGTGCAACTTGTGGGCCAAAGGGCCTGTTTGTGCTGTAGTTTCTCTATCTTTAAAAAGAGGACAGATCCTCTTGATACTGCAATGTGAAAAGCACTGCAGGGAAAGGATGCTCAATAATTTAGCTCATCTTGCATTTTAAGAAGAGAACAAGCATCATGACAGAGAAAAAGACCAGTTACTGTTTCTAGTTGCAACCCTTTATCAGAACTAATAGCACTTTCAGACTTCATTTTGTCCTCTAGGATGCTGATGAGCGTGCTTTGAGTTTACAGCATTGTCTGTTTTCATTTAAGTTTTCTCGCCTTTATTGTTTTTTGATCTCAGCTGATTGCTCTAAAGTTGCTGCCTAATTTGCTTTCTCTTCTGAGGTTCGGCTGCCTCAGGTGCAGAGGAAGGTTGATGGATATTGAATTGCTTCTATTGAAGCAGTGATCCATGAAGCACAGAATAAAGCCAAATGGTTTCAGCCATGCTAATTGCAGTCACTTTGTACTAATGTGACAAGTTTCCCCCCACCTTTCATAAACCAGAGACATCTGCATTGTGCACTTAAGGTGGTGTTATGCTGATTACAGATTAGTTCATTTAGCCACGACTAGACAATACGCTTACATACAAACACATCAGCAAACCAAATTTTGTATCTTTTTTTTAAAGTCTCTTTTTTTAACTTTTTTGGCTGACCTTTAACTTGAAAGCAATTTATATCCTTTGAATTTTAGGTAAACCAAACACTTGAAAGACAGTTAAGTGTGTGTACTGTTTCTGTGAAGGCAAAAACACACAGGGAGGTTCCATAAGCAGGATCTAACTGTTATGCACATGTGGCTAGCTGACTGATAAAGTTGGTAAATTGATAGTTCCGCAAAGTGTTGAACTGGTATCACTCTCATGCGTTTAAGTTGAAGATTATAATTTATAATGCAAGAATGTTCTGTGGAAATTAAAATGCTCAGATTGAAGTTTCATAGTTTGGAAGCTAAATTGTGTGCAAGCCAAAATGTTCAAATTGAAGTTTCATGCCTTCTCTGTACAGTTTTTCAAATGTTTATCAGCTTGCAGATCTTCAAATGAGTCAGTGACTGCTATTTTGGCATGAACAGGCTAATCTCCATCTGCGTAGGCCCTGTAACATCCTGTTTTCGGCCTTCACCAGAGGGTGAGCAAGACCATATTTTTCCACAACAAATACCAAAGGCGAGATATGGGGAGGATATGCTATGCAAATGAAGGATCAACAGAAGTCAGTTTTTCATCAAATGAGAAAGGGTGAAAAGCCAAGATTTGGTGAATAGGTATGCAAATGAAGGATTAGAAAAAGTGCTTGTTTTTGATTTACTGTAATTGACTATAATTGCTGGGTTGTTTGTCTGTAACTTCAGAAACACTTGCAGGACAACTGCAAAGTGGTTCCCCTTGTGCATAAGTCATCAAAGGCCTCACATTGGATTATGCACAGTGCCTAAGCACTGTTTGTACTCAAGTTGACTAAGAGTGCCTAGTGTTGCTGGTACCCAAGATTTCTGACAGTACGTCAAAGACATTTGTGAAAAAAATGATATAGTGGCTGGGTTGGGTTGCATCTTCAGTCAGTTATGGTCACTGAGACACAAGAGAGCCTCAGATTCTTTGAAGATGAAACTGTCCAAAGATCAGGGTTGTAAGAGAAGACTAGAATAATCTTGTATGTGCAACATGGTGGAGTGATGGCCTCGTAGTATTATCACGAGACTATTAATCCAGAAACTCAGCTAATGTTCTAGGGACCTGGGTTTGAATCCCACCATGGCAGGTGGTGGAATTTGAATTCAATTAAAAATCTACTGATGACAATGAAATGATTGTCGGAAAAACCCATCTAATTCAGTAATATCCTTTAGGGAAGGAAATTTACAATCCTTACCTGGCCTGCTCTACATGTGACTCCAGAGCCACAGCAACATGGTTGACTCTTAACTGTCCTCTGAAAGGGCCTAGCAAGCCATTCAGTGCAAGGGCAACTAGGGATACACAATAAACACTGACTAGCCAGCAACACCCATGTCCCACGAATAATAAAATAAAATCTATGACAGTTAATGACATGATGAATGTAAATCTGAAATATGGCCAAATTAAGCAGCAATAATAGGGCAAGGTTCAAAATAGTTTTAAAAAAAAAAGTGGTGGCCTTGCTCCAGAGGGAGTTCTGTTATCTTTGTGCCGGGCTTCAAGTCCTAATTCTGGTATTTGAATGAAACCTTGAGGCAAATCCTGGGTGGATGGAAAAGATATTTTTGTACTCTTCAAACTTGTACAAGAGCATTCTCCTGGTATTCCAGCTAACTTTCATCCTTGTCTGCCTTGAGGCAGAGTGGTTAGCACTGCTGCTTCACAGCACCAGGGACCTGGGTTTGATTCCTGGCTTGGATCACTGTCTGTGTGGAATTTGTACATACCCCTTGTGTCTGCGTGGGTTTCTTCTGGGTGCTCTGGTTTCCTCGTGCAGGCTAGGTTGATTGGCCATGGTAAAATTGCCCATAGTGTCCTGAAATGGGAAGGTTAGAGGGATTAGTGGGTAAATATGTAGGGATATGGAATAGGGTCTGGGTGGGATTGTGGTTGGTGCAGACTCGATGGGCCAAATGGTGTCTTTCTGCACTGTAGGGTTTCTATCTTCTATCTATCTATTTGCCTACATTAAGGCAGCACAGTGGCACAGTATTTAGCACTGCATTGGGCGGGGGGGGTGGGATCGGGGTTTATGCCTTTACGACTAGATGAATTAAGATGACCCTTCCAAGTAGCAATACTGTGCAGATCCTTTTAAATTTTAGGTGATAGGATGCTGAAGAATTTGTTCTTTTGTTTTTCATTTGAACAACATGGGCATTGCTGGCTGGCCAGCATTTATTTATAGCCCATCCTTAGCTGTGCGAGTGCAGTTGAGAGTCAACCACATTGCTGTGGCTCTGGAGTCACATGTAGGCCAAACCAGGTAAGGATGGCAGATTTCCTTCCCTAAAGGAAATTAGTGAACCAGATGGGTTTTTCTGACAATCGACAATGGTCACCAATGGATTCTCCAGATATTTTTAAATGGATTCAAATTCCACCATCTGCCGTGGCAGGATTCGAACCCAAATCCCCAGAATACTAGCTGAGTTTCTGGATTAATAGTCTAGTAGTAATACCGCTAAGCTATCACCTCTCCTAAGATTGCAGGAAAGATGATATTATTATCAGTAATTATTGTCCCGATGACATTATTAAGTATGTCAGAAGCTAGTGCAAAATACAAATATGAAATGTGTGTGAATAACATCCACTGGTCATGTAAAAGTAGCATCTAGAATCTATTTTTTGAACAGGCAATTTACAGCTTGTCATTTGACAAGGATGGCATAGTGTTTTCAATTTGAATTTGCGAAACAAATGTTATCTTTCAGCAGTCTTACACATTAGGAAACCAAGTCTCAATTTCTGATGTTGAATATCCAACGTTTCAGTGTTGGAAACTACTTTGCTTGCAGTTCTTTTTCATCGAGGGAAAAAAAATCTGCACGTTTCCCTAGGGAAAGCAAACACTGTCTATCACATTCTGCATGTGGCCAATCAAAGCATTGGCTGGCTGCCTGCCTCTTCCTAGGAACCTGATGTTTCCCAGTGAGTGTACTCTTGATTGCAGAAGCTTGAGTAACACATTATTAGCATATACTGTGATGCTACAACCAGGTACTGTGCACTGGTTTCAGCTGTCTGTAAACCTAATTTAAATGTACACAAATCCAAAAAAAGGCCATATCCTTGCCAGTTGAACATTTTAGGGAGCTAAAAATGTTAGTTATTTTGATTTTTCTATCACAATGAAGGCAGCACAATGGAAGGAGGTGGCACAGTGGTTAGCACTGCTATCTCACAGCACCAGCGATCAGGGTTCAATCCCCAACTTGGGTGACTGTGGAGTCTGCACATTCTCCCTGTGTCTGTATGGGTTTCCTCTGGATGCCCCAGTTTTCTCCCACAGTCTGAAAGACCTTCTGGTTGCATGCATTGGCCATGCTAAATTCTCCCTCAGTGTACCCGAATGGGTGCCAGAATGTGGCAACTAGGGGATTTTCACAGCAACTTCAGTGCAGTGTTAATGTAAGCCTATTGCGACACTAATAAATAAACTTTACTGGAAAATGATTATTTATCAAATTCATTTTTGATATGCCATTATAAAAATAGGCAAATACTATAATTTAAAATACAGCATTAATGTTGCTGGATTTTGAATTCTAAATATAAAAGCTCTTTCAAGGTTACTAAAATGTTATGCTATCCACTTCACCTTATCCTAAATTGTTGGACTATACAATTATACGTCTTTTTGAATTGTGCTTTGATAATATGTTGCTCTTAGTTGTTTTGGTCCAATCTAGTAACACTTTGCTAAATGTCTAGAAAAGTCAGAGGGCAGGAAGTCCACAGATGTGCAGGTTAGGCGGATTGGCCGTGCTGAATTGTCCCTTAGTGTCCCAAACTGTGTAGGTTAGATAGATTAGCCAGTGGAAGTGTGTAGGGGAGAGGGCCTGGGTAAGATATTCTGTCAGAGAGTCAGTTCAGACTCAGTGGGCTGAACAGCCTCATTTGCACAATAGGGATTCTATGATTCTCTAATCTCGTATGCCCTGCTACAGCTGCCAGTGAGAATGGAGAATTGGACTCTCAGCCAAATCTCTCTTCACTGCAGCGGAACTGGAGAATCCCAGCCATGAGTGAGGTCGGAGAATTCCAGCCAGAATGCTCCACAGTTCTTTTAGGTAATCTAGTGCATTGCATTTTGCCTTGTCTTTCATACCGAAAGTAGTCGATCCTGCTGTGTAAAGAGGCATTTGTCTAAAGCATCAATCTGTCCAAGTGTCAGTGCTCTTTAATTTTATGATTAATTGTGAAAGCAGTAGACAAAATAGTCGTGACTTGAAAATTATGGTGTCTAATTTTGCTGGAGTTGTTTGTGTATAGTGGTACGAAGCTGTCTGTTCAGTTTCAGAGCTGTCCATTAGAGCTGTGGGAATCAGCAGGGTCAAAGGCTCCCGTCAGAAGCGAACGTTTGGTCATACTTATCTCTGCATAACTTACCTACAGCTGCAGGAAATCAAAATAAAAGCTCCACAACCAGAGGGAACTGGCTTTCATTGTGTTATTTAACATAATTGTTTAAATATACTTTGTTTAAAAATAGATACTGCAAAGTTTTGGCGTATGTCCTAGCAAATCCTATTAATTGTTCAATATCTGATAGAAGTCTACAAGATTATGAGAGGCATGGACAGAGTGGATAGTCAGAAGCTTTTTCCCAGGGTGAAAGACTCAGTTACTAGGGAGCGTAGATATAAGGTGCGAGGGGCAAGGTTTAAAGGAGATATACGAGGCAGATGTTTTACAGAGTAGTGGGTGCCTATAACTCATTGTCGGGGGAGGTAGTGGAAGTGGATACGGTAGTGACTTCTAAGGGGCATCTTGACAAATATATGAATAAGATGGGAATAGAGGGATATGGTCCCCAGAAGGGTAGGGGGTTTTAGTTCAGTCGGGTGGTGTGGTCAGTGCAGGTTTGGAGGGCCGAAGGGCCTCATCCAGTGCTGTAGTTTTCTTTGTTCTTTGTACCTACTGAAAACAATAAACAGCTCTCAAATCTACTGCAAATCTTTTGTGGATTTTTTTTTTCATTCATTCATGGGTGTTGTTGGCTGACCATCGCTTTATTGCCCCTCTCAAATTGCCCTTGGAGGGCAGCTGAGAGTCAACCACATTGCTGTGCCTCTGGAGTCGCATGTAGGCCAGACCAGGTAAGGACGGCAGATTTCCTTCCCTAAAGGACATTAGTAAAGCAGATGGGTTTTTCTGACCATTGGCAATGGTTTCAAAGTCATCAGTAGATTCTTAATTCCGGATTTTTTTTTAATTGAATTCAAATTCCACCATCTGCCGTGGTGGGATTCGAACCCGGGTCCCCAGAACATTAGCTGAGTTTTGGATCAGAATTAGTAAACATAGGTTCATCAAGAGATAATTAAATATAAAATAAATCAGAACTGGCAGGATAACTCTACAAATGCAAAGTGCAGTGAGGTTTGACGTACTTTTCTCCCTTTGGAGAATGGAGTGTTGGAGGGACTTGTTCCAATAGACTTGGTCCAACATGAGGGATTTGTTCCAGTTTGACTAATTACCTGGTTTGAGCCACGCGAGCACTCCTTCCACAGCCAACAAGTCCTGGAATGGGTATTGAACCCAGGACTTTCAAGGTTAGGAGCAGGAGCTACTCAGGCAGACCAAGAAGTAGATATCTGTCAGAGGAGCAGCGAGCGGCCAGCTGAATTATACAGCAGTCTTGGGTTTCCTGTTCTTAACAACGATTGTAAATGGAGTGTAACAAGTTTCCTGCAATATTCACCAAGTTTGTTATGCAGTTAAGTGATTAGAATCATAGAATCCCTACAGTGCAGAAGGAGGCCATTTGGCCCATTTGAGTTTGCACCAACTCAACACTCTTTTCCCCCCCCCCCCCCGCCCCCCATGTATTCAGCATGCTAATCCCCCTAACCTCCACATCTTGGGAGGCTAAGGGGCAATTTAGCATGGCCAATCCACCTAACCTGCACATCTTTTGGAGTGCTGCAGGAAACCGGAGGAAATCCATGCAGATACAGGAAGTGTGTGCAAACCCCACACGGTCACCCAAGGCTGGAATCAAACCCGGGTCCCTGGCGCTGCGAGGCAGCACTCTTAACCACTGTGCTGCCTATGTTAATTAGTGTGAGAGAGACAGAGCATTTATTGGAACCTGTATCAAATTGGCAGATGGCTTGGTGAATAGTAGATGGAACTTAATGTAGGTGCACAAAAAGAACATCGCGCACTTTGCAGCGCAAAGTGTGCACAGTAAATGTCAGAAAGGCACTGCTCACAACAACAACAGTACAAAAGCAAAATACAGTAGTGGCTGGAAATTTAAAATAAAAACAGAAAATAAAAGGAAATTACTGCAGACGCAGGAATCTGAAACCAAAAGAGAGAACGCTGGAAAATCTCAGCAGGTCTAGCAGCATCTGTTAAGGAGAGAAAGGAGCTGACGTTTTGAGTCCAGATGACCCTTTGTCAAAGCTGAGCTGGAGATTTTCCAGCGTTTTCTCTTTTGGATAAAAACAGAAAATGTTGGAAATATCCAGCAGGTCAGACAGCACCTGTGGAGAGAGAAAGGGAGTAAACTTTTCAGGTCAATGATTTTTTTATCAGAACTGGGCAAACAGCAATAACCTGCCACATGTATAGCACCTTTAACATAATATAAAATATCCCAAGGCATTTCAGAGGCAGTGTAAAGCAAAATACACCAGCGAGCCACAAGACGCTTTAAGTAGGTCAGGGGTAATGGGTGGACAGAATTTGGCATGAGTTAGGATACAGTGGCAAAGGTTTGGATAATCTCAGGTTTATGGAGGGTGCAAGATGGAAGCCTGGCCTGGAATGCTTAGAATAGTCAAGTGTGGAATTAAAAGGGCATGGGTGAGAATTTGAATAGCAGAGCAGCAGAGACAGGAGCAGAGTAGGATGGCATTATGGAGGTGGAAGTAGGCGGACTTATTGAAAGCTAATTCTAGGGTGAAATAGGATGCTAAGGGTTCAATGGCCTGATTCAGCCCTAGACAGTTGTCCAGAAGTGAGATGGAGCCCCTAGCTAAGGAATGGAGTTTGTGGCTAGGAACAAAGACAATGGCTTCAGTCTACCCAATACTCAATTGGAGGAAATTTCTGCTTCACCTTTACTATCAGGCAAACAGTCTGATCAATTACAGATGGGAAGGGCGAAGAGAGGTGGTGTTGAGGTAGTGCTGGGTTCCTGTGAACGCTGATAGTGTTTAGGGGAGGCAGTAGCCTTGTAGTATTGTCACTGGACTAGAACTCCACAGACTCATGGTAGTGCTCTGGGAACCCAGGTTCAAGTCCTACCACGTCAGATGGTGAAATTTGAATTCAATAAAAATCTGGAATTAAGAGTCTACTGATGACCATGAAAGTGATTGGTTTTTACAACAAATGTCTTTCAGGGATGGAAATCTGCCATCCTTACCTGGTCTGACCTACATGTGACTCCAGAGCCACAGCAATATGGTTGATTCTTAACTGCCCTGTGAAATGGCCTAGCAAACCACTCAGTTCAAGGGCAAATAGGCATGGGGAATAAATGTTAGCCTCACCAGCGATGCTGATATCCCATGAATGCACAAAACAAAGCTGATGGTGTTGAAGCACAGCAAATAGGAATGGTGATGAGGATACATCCTTGGGTGGCATGGGAGGAGAAGCCATTAAAACAATTCTCTGGATCCAATTCAATAAGTAAGAATGGAACCAAGTGCAGTTCTATGCAGCAGATGATGGTGGAGTAGTTTTCGAGGTTGGGAAGGATGTGGATGGATGGTTTACTTTATCCACATCACATATAATATTATATGTGAACTTTGGGAAGAGCCATTTTGATTGAGGGAGCTTGGGCTTCTCTTTAGAGTCCAGGAAGAAGAGAGGCGACTTAATAAAGGTTTATAAGATGATGAGGGGGATAGATAGTGGACATGTGGAGATTATTTCCTCAGGTGGTTGTAGCTGATAGTAGGGGACATAACTATAATGTTCATGGTGGGAGATATAGGAGGGATGTCCGAGGTAGACTCTTTATTCAGAGTGGTTGGGGTGTGGAATGCACTGCCTGCTGTGATAGTGGAGTCGGACACTTTAGGAACTTTCAAGTGGTTATTGGATAGGCATGTGGAACACACCAGAATGATAGGGAGTGGGATAGCTTGATCTTGGGTTTGGACATAGCTCAGCACAACATTGAGGGCTGAAGGGCCTGTACTGTGCTGTACTTTTCTATGTTTTCTATACTGCAGCAGGATTGGAAACATGATTGGAGGAATTCAGACATGGAGTCCTGGGAAAGATGGACATGGATTTGGGAGGCGATGATGCACTCAGGGACTGGAGAGAGGAAAGGGAGGTTGGCGATAATGTGGCATTTAGCAAAGACTGAAAGAGTTTTGAGGAGAGCAGTGATAATGGTAGGAGGAGGGACAGACAGAACTGGATGAGAACAACTAACAACATTGGCTCACATTGCAGCCAGAAAGGGAATTTGGGTGATCAGTAATTTAATGGGAATAGGGTTGTGAGAGCAGTCGGTGGATCTCATAGACAAGATGCACTTGAAGAGAGCATTAGGAGAGAAATGAAGAAAAGGTTTGAGTTCAGGGCTAGAGCAGGTGAGGCATCTTAAGAAGAAGGGACAGAGTGGCAGGGATAAATGAATTGATGGTCTCAATCTTAGTGACAACGAAATTCATGAGCTCCTCATACTTGTTGTTGGAGACAGGGAAAAGGGTTTAAGAGGACAGGGAAAATAGTTTTAATGGGGATCAGGGCATCAAGGGTGGAGTTAAGGATGCTACTGAGCAGATTGGTAGCTGTGGAAATGTCATGGTGAATGGAGAGCCAGTTGGAATCTTGAGCTGTAAGTGAATTGTGGGAGAGCTTTTCTCAGGATAGATTCAGAAGAAAGCTGGATGTGGGTGGAGAACGATATGAAAAAGTAAAATAGATCTTTGTAATGAACTACTCCTGCACCTTGTTCTTATGTTGTTACATCTGTAGGCTATTCTACAGTGGAAGCATCACAGCTGAGCCTGATCCAGCCCCCACCTGAGACCTACATAAGCAGACCTTCAACAGGATAGTCAGTCAGTTGCTCTCTTCCTTTCTCCTTACCTACCTCCCCCCCACTCACCCTCAACTTCATTCCATATTCCCCTTCCCCCATCCGTAGTCTCAAACCAAATAACCATATCGAGATAACTGGCAAGTTTTTTTCTCAGTGGAAACAAGACATTTGATGTGAGAAAAGATAAAATAACATCACACTGATGCAACTGAGGATGTTGTTGGTCGGAGAACATAGGATCCGAGGGCACAGCCTCATGGTAAAAGGGTGAAGAAGACGAGGTGAGGAATTTCTTCAGCCAGAAGGTGATGATTCTGTGGAGTTCATTGGCAGCATAGGCTGGAGAGGCCCTGCTGAATTGCCCCTCAGTGTCCCAAAATGTTTAGGTTAGAGGGATTAGCGACCTAAATATACGGGGTTAGAGGAATAGGGTGGGGGTGGGCCTGGGTAAGATGCTCCGTCGGGTAGATAGATGGGTTCTTGATTGGTAAGGGGGTCAAATGTCACGGGGGAAAAGGTGGGAGAATGGAGTTGTGAAACATATCAGCCATGATGGAATGGCGGAGCAGACTTAATGGGCTGAATGGCCTAATTCTGCTCCTATATCTTATGGTTTTATGGTCTTATGGGTGGACTACGGAGAGCGCTACCCTTTTGTGATTTGGGGTGTTTTTGATTCTAACACTTGGTGCCTGAAATGGGAAATGTTCCATTATTCTGAATTAAAACCTCTCCTCTTGGTGAGCACAATCAAATGCAGTCTTTCCACTGATTGAAAGGCGTACTTTACAGCAGCAGCATTCTTGAGGTAGAATGCATCTTAGAATGTCCAAGCCAGACCTTGGGATGCTCTAAACTGACTTCAGTGCTAATTCATAGAATCAGAGAATCCTACAATGTAGAAGGAGACCATCTGGCCTATCAAGTCTGCATTGATTGCAATCCCACCCAGGCTCATCACGATAACACCATGCATTTACCCTAGCCAGTTCCCCTGATACCAAGGGGCAATTTAGCATGGCCAATCCACCTAACCTGCACATCTTTGGACTGTGGGAGGAAACTGGGGCACGTAGGGAGAATGTACAAACGCCACACAGACAGTGACCCAATCCGGGAATCCAACCCGGGTCCCTGATGCTGTGAGGCAGCAGTGCTAACCACTTTTGGTTGCATTTGGTTGGCGTGTAGCTGTTGATAGAATGTCAATCCATTGATCCTCTTCCAGGTGATGTTTCCTATCCCAGTAGGATTCATTGGAAATTGTTGAACACTTACAGGAATGTTTGATGGAAGAAAGGGAACCACTAAATGTGTCACTAAGACATCTCCCTTGCATGCCCATCGCAGGATTAATTCAAGTGGAGAAGAGATGGCTATTTTTGTGCTTTGCCATAGAGTTTTTTTTCAAAACTGATTATTATCAAGCTATATGTTCTCCTCTATCATGACGCTAAGGGACTATTCACTCGAGCACTTTGATGTCTGGCTGCCACTACAAAGTAAAAAAAAGCCAGAACCTGCTTTGAAGGTTATTGACAGATTACTAACTTGTCGGTTGTAGTTTTGATCATTTTAAAATAGGTTAAAGTGAAAAACGGTGATGTCGCTTTTAACAACGGGTTGTCCTTGCCATGGAAGACTCCAAAGTGTTTGTTCTCCACAACATGAAGAGCTCTTCAACACTGAACCTCTCTTACACTGGTTTCTGAAGTGGCCGTTAAGTTAAAGTGGTTTTGCATTGTACTTAAGCAAACAGCCAAAGTGATGGGGACACTTGAAGCAGTTAAACTGTTCCTCTGGATGCTGAGTAAATAGATCCCCATTCCACACAGTGTGCCTCAGAGTGATCCATCTGGCTAGGCTTGTGTGTCTATGGGTATATTAAATAGTGGCTCAAGTTTCAACACATTGAATTAGTGAGTGATGTTGAATTAGTGAGTGAGCTTGAATTTGTGAACATCTTCTGGAAGTCAGGGAGGAATTATCCAAAATTGTCTTCCATTCCTGAATCGGCCTGGCTTTTTAATTGTTTCTCAGTGGGTGACTTGGCTGCTGGTGGGCAGGAGGATTGGGGTCATGATGTTTAGTTGCAATGCAACTTCAGGTTCGTTGCGACAGCTGGTCTTTTCCTGCCCACTGGTTTCATTTGTTCCTATTTGTTCAAGTTGTGCTCACACATGACCGCTCATTCCAATTGCATTCAGGTGTTGTGTACATTTTTTTTTTGTGGGTGGCATAGCGGAGAGACAGTACTTGAACCCAGGGACTTAACTCACTAGAGAACAACAACAGAAACGGTATTTTCCCCTCCCGCTCACGACATGTCTCCAAGTCTGGTCTATTTTTATATTCCTTCTTTCCTCCTCCAGTCTGTGTGTTTGGTGCGCAGTATCTTCTACCTCAAACCCTAATGCCTTTTTTGGCTCACCTCTCATAAGTACGTCTCTGTCTCCATCGGTTGCAATGCCTGTCGGCTCAAATCTTACACTTCATTCGGAAATGTGTTTGGAAAGATGGCATTCTGCTGTTTAAAGTGGAACTGCTGGTGGGTGCCATTAAAGTCATGGGACAGAATTTTCCTGTCCCACCCGCCATGGGAATCACAGCAGGCTGGGGTGGACTGTGTCAAGGTCCATTGACCTGGGGTTTGGGTTTCCAGCCCTGGAGCGAGCGCGGCTGGAAAATCCCGCCCAGGAAGTCCAATTGTGATACAGACTCATTGGGCAGGGTCTTGCCCCACAACTGCAAAATCCCACCCGAGGTCAATGGATCTTTGCATGGTCCACCCCGTCACCTGCTACGATTCCTATGGTGGGCAGGACAGCCATCGGAAAGCAATTATAACAAGCATCTGTGGAGAGAGAAACAAAAGCTAACATTTCAGGCCAATGACCTTGCTTCAGATGATAGGTCAGCAATCTGGATTGCTAACTCTTGTTTCTTTCTCCACTAGATGCTGCCTGACCTGAGTCTTTCCAGCATTTTCTGCTTTTATTTCAGATTTCCAGCATCTGGACTATTTTCTCTTTATTGCCAGACTAATTACATTTGGGCCAACCTCGATGTAACTTGGAGGCTCTTCTACATTGCTGGGAAATTTCTACAAAGGCTGAAGAAAATGACTAGTTTTACCCTTCAACTTCTATCATTTCTTTTAAAGTCTAATGCACATCGTTCAGTCATCACACTTGAAATGTGAGAAATCACTTGATTTCTGTGAGCAAATGTTTGTACAGCTCAATTTTTTGCTACTGTTTGATTTGATTTATTATTGTCACATATTAACATACAGCGAAAGGCATTGCTTCTTGCACACTATACAGCCAAAGCATATTGTACATAGAGAAGGAAAGGAGCGACTATTGAATGTAGTGTTACAGTCATAGCTAATGTATAGAGAAAGATCAACTTAATGCAAGGTAGATCCATCCAAAAGTCTGGCAGCGGGGAAGGAGCTGTTCTTGAGTTAGTTGGAATGTGTCCTCAGGCTTTTGTTCTTTTTTCCCTGCAGAAAGAGGTGGAAGAGAGAATGTTCGGGGTGTGTGTGATCCTTAATTATGCTGGCTGCTTTGCCGAGGCAGTGGGAAATATAGACAGTGGCCTCGATTTTTACCATTGCGTTGCGCCCATTTTCAGACACGAAAACATGGTAGTCAAGAAGGCATATGGCATGCTTGTCTTCATCGGCCAGGGTTCAGAGTTTAAAAACTGGCAAGTCACATTGACGCTTAGTGAGGCCGCACTTGGAATATAGTGTTCAATTCTGGTTGCCACACTACCAGAAGGATGTGGAGGCTTCAGAGAGGGTACAGAAAAGATTTACCAGGATGTTGCCTGGTATGGAGAGCATTAGCTATGAGGAGAGGTTGGAGAAACTTGGTTTGTTCTCACTGGAGAAATGGAGGTTGAAGGGAGACCTGATAGACGTCTGCAAAATTATGAAAGGCATGGACCGAGTGGATAGTCAGAAGTTTTTTCCCAGGTTGGAAGAGTCAATTACTAGGGGGCATAGGTTTAAGGTGTGAGGGGCAAGATTTAAAGGAGATGTCCAAGGCAGATTTTTTACAGAGTAGTGTGTGCCTGGAATTCGTTGCCGGGGGAGGTAGTGGAAGTAGACACAGTAGTGGCTTTTAAGGGGCGTCTTGACAAGTACGTGAATGAGACGGGAATAGAGGGATATGGTTCCTGGAAGCATAGGGGGTTTTAGTTAAATTGGGCAGCGTGGTCGGTGCAGCCTTGGAGGGCCGAAGGGCTGTTCCTGTGCTGTAATTTTCTTTGATCTTTGTTCAACGTGGTTGATGCTAAACTACTCCTCAGGGATAGGAGACTAGCGCTGACCAAACTAGCGACGCCCACGTCTCATGAACAAATATAAATTTTAAAAAAATCCTTAGATAACTTCACAGTTTCAATGGGGCATTATTATTTAAGACTAGCGTTAACTGGAGATTTAGTATTGGACAGTATAATGCTAAGGCTAAATTCTGATATTCAGAAATTATTCTATACTGTATTGTTTCATTTGACTTGGTAAAGATACATTAATAATTTAGCTCATACCTAATTATACTTGATATATCCTTCTGCCTGATCCAGTTTTTTTGGGTTAGATTGGCTTTGCAGTTTGTTGTAATATTTAAATTAGCTGTGGAGGACTGACTGGTGCTGTTTCTATGGAGATATTCCATGTCTTCAGCGATTCACTTATTTCTGAACAGATGAATTGTCAATGCTTATACCACAGGCAGTAATATTCAAACAAGATGTGCCTGTGTTTGGAAAAAAAATGAATAATTCTGGTACAAAATCTGTTCATAACATCAGCCGACTACATTAAGGCAAGGCTGTCAGTTTATATGTTAAATGTAGATGTTTAGTATTCTTTTGGCTGCCTCAGTTACAAACTTCACCTGCCTTGTGAAAACGCAAGTTTGTTAACTCACTCATGGACATCAATGCTCAACATGAATAATGAAGAGGAACATGCACTTTTAATTAGCAACAAGTCAATTTAAATAACCATTGTGTTGCAAACATTTATTTCCTTCAGACTGTGGCCAATTTGCTGTCTTAAGTATTGGGCGGCACAGTGGCTAGCACTGTCACCTTACAGTGCCAGGGACCAATTCCAGCCTTGGGTGACTGCGTGGAATTTGCATGTTCTCCCCATGCCTGAGTGGGCTTCCTCCAGATGCTCTGGTTGTCTCCCACTGTTCAAAGATGTGCAGGGTAGGTTGATTGGCCATGCTAAATTGGCCCTTAGCATCACGGTGCTTGGAAGGGTAAATATGTGATGTAACGGAAGTAGGGCTTGGGTGGGATTGTTGTCAGTGCAGGCTCAATGGGCCAACTGGATTTTCTGTAGGGATTCTATTCTTGCCCCACTCCGGTTTTCTCTTTTTCATCTGTTGAAAGTCTTGCCTTATTGTGGAATATGGTTCACCAATTACCCTCTGGCTACCATGCCAAAAATAGTCAATCATGATTCCAAACACTAAGTGTTGGCAGGCTTTCTTTTTAGCAAGGTGAGTGTCATACTGAAGGTAATATTGTTTGTTATTGGTGTTCATAAGGGTACGCTTTCAGCTAGTGTCGGTCGTATCTGTCTGTCAATCGGGAGTTGAATCTGTGGCTGCTTTCTCCTGCCCCGTCACCCCAACTCTCATCTTCTATCTTAGTGTCGAGATCAATTGGAATGTTCCTCCTGCTACCTAGCTGGGAGTTGTTAGTTCAACACAAGCTGAAAATGGAACTTGGAGCCTTTCTGGTCTCAATGGTTCTGCATCGCACTGTCAATCGACTTAACAGATAATCTTCAGCTGAGAGAAATCCAACTACCTTTGTCCAAACCGACCGTGTACACCTTCTTGATTCGCTTTCATGGTAAAGTGCAAGGTGCTTCCTTCGGAGCCACAGTCTGAGAGGAAGCTGACTGAAGTAACTCCCACGAGGCTGGTAGCCCTTTACCAAATTTGATTTATTTGCAAGTGTTACCTAGATGGTTACTTCCCAGTCCAGAGTATACACCCTGAGCACCAGTAACCCAGAGACTCCTCATTATATACCTTAGCAGGGCTCCTGGGTTGGACAGCTAAAACTGCCTCAATCAGGGAGCTCACATTCTAACAGGTCCACCTCGAGGACCTCATTAAAGTCATTTTATTGCCGACCATGGACTTCCATTGCTTTGGTCCAAGTTATGCTTAGCAAAGCACTGCAGTGGTTTGCTGCAACCTCCTGCCGTGTGGATGACCAGGAAACTCTACTGTTCACCATCAGGCCTATTGGAAGGATTCACAGGCTGTTAATCAACCTACTTTATCTTGTTATGAACACACTCTCCACGGCCATCAAGTCCTGCAGTGATTTTTTTGATTTGATTTATTTATTATCACATGTATTAGTATGCAGTGAAAAGTATTGTTTCTTGGGCACTTTGCAGACAAAGCATACCATTCACAGAGAAGGAAATGAGAGTGCAGAATGTAGTGTTACAGTCATAGCAAGAATATAGAGAAAGATCAATTTAATGCGAGGTTGGTCTGTTCAAAAATCTGATAGCAGGGAAGAAGCTGTTCTTGAGTCGCTTAGTACATGTCCTCTGACTTTTGTATCTTTTTCCTGATGGAAGAAGGTGGAAAAGATAATGTCCAGGGTGCCTGTGCTCCATAATTATGCTAGCTTCTTTTCCGAGGCAATGGGAACTGTAGACAGTATCAGTGTGTGGGAGGCTGGTTTGCGTGATGGATAGGGCTACGTTCATGACCTTTCGTAGTTTCTTGTGGCCTTGGGCAGAGCAGGAGCCATACCACGCTGTGATATAAACAAAGATTGCTTTCTATGGTGCATCTGTAAAAATTGTTGAGAGTTAAAGTGGACACGTCAAATTTTCTTAATCTTCTGAGAAAGTAGAGGCGTTGGTGGGTTTTCTTAACTAGAGTTCAAGTGGGATTTGAACCTAGAGCTTCGGGGCCAGAGGTAAAGATGCTCCCACTCGTGCTACACAATCTCCTTTCACCCCCAATTTCTTATTTTGCTAGGACCAGGTTATTATGAAGAGCTTATCACAAATGGATCGGATGTCTCACACCACTTTTCGGTGAATGACGTGTGCCAGGCGCTTTTGTTGAAATATGTTTTGTGAGCCTGTCACGATTCTTTGGCATGTGGATTCTGATTGCAAGTGGGCCAAATGTTTTGAATAGTCCATGAGTAGTATTTGAAATAGTGTGATGGGAGCTGCCTCTGGCCGTGACAGTGGACGGAATCATCCATCACTTGGAGCAGGTTCATTTTTGCAGTAGGTGAGTTAGGTTCATTAGGCCGTGCCAAATGTGACATTGGCTGCTGTGCAGAATGAAGTGCTGCTCTGTGTTCTTTGCACTTGTGCTGTGAAGTGCCAGGATAGAATAAATTTATGGCAGTAATTGGAGCAGAAGGCATTATCCAATCCCTTATTGCACTGAGATGTGATGATATTTATTCATTGTCCTGTTTAATTTATTTTTTCAAAAATTTAGATGTCAATCCCAGTGGGGTAACTGAAAGAGTAGCACTTGGAGAGCTAGATGGATTGATTTTGGGGCTTCTTGAGCTGTGGAGACCTTTGCTGGTGGCACGTTCTGCTCTTCTGGAACAGGCTGTAACCCAGTTGTGCATTATGAATCGTAACAGGAGCTTGCACCTTTGGAAATGCCAAATCATAGCATCCCTACAGTGCAGAGGGAGGCCATTCAGTCCATTGAGCCTGTACCAATAACAATCCCACCCAGGCCCTATCCTTGTGTATTTACCCTGCTAATCCCCCTGACACCAAGGGGCAATTTAGCGTGGTCAATCCACCTAACCTGCACATCTTTAGACTGTGGGAGGAAGCCTGAGCACCCGGAGGAAACCCATGCAGACATGAGGAGAATGTGCAGACTCCCCACAGACAGTAACCTGAGGTTGGAATTGAACCCGGGTCCCTGGCACTGAGGCAGCAGTGCTAACCCACTGTGCCACATGCCGCCCACAGATGTTGAGCTGAATAAGGAGATATTAGTGGAGATGACCAATAGTTTGGCCAGAGGGGAGCATCTTAAAGGGGGAGGAGGATGGAGAGTCACAGAAGTTCAAGAAAGGTAATTCAAGAATTTATGGCCTTGGCAGCTAAAGGTACAAAGGCAATGGTGAAGTAATTTAAATCTGGAGCAAGAAAAGTAACAGCATCTCTTTTTTTATATTGAGATGGTGTTTAAAGGGTTATGCAGTCTTGCAGATTTCTTCCTGCACAGCCTGCCCTTTCCAACACCCACTCAGCAGCAGGGCAACACTGTGGGGAGAGAAAGGTAACCTGATTGACTGGAAAATGAGAAGAACTACGTGGACTTGGGATGGGAGAACAGTGCCTGACTGAAATGGAGGGAGAAAGATAGAGTAAGGCCAGTTGGAAGAAAGGCTTAAAGGAAATTCTGCCACAGTTAATTGTTTCTTTGGTAAAAATGTTAATATTTTGAACATAAAAATTGCTTCCACCCCTTTGACTTCTTGCATCTACAATATACATAGAAACAGACACCATATATCAAATTGTTAGATCTGTTATGATTGTGCGAGGGGGAGTGAAATGGATCCTCCATTCTACCACTTCAGATCTGACTGTAACAGGGTTGTGAATTTGAGGATAAAGGTATTAGTTTAATGTCTGTGCTTAACCCTTTACATGCTGATGGCAAAGAAACCAATCTGTCTTGGCTCTCTTGCAATTATAAAACAAATATGTTTGTTTTTATTGAGTTAAAATACCACCCAGGTAAAAATATTTAGAAAAGTACACCCACGACTCGACCTTGCGTGCCCACACACATACACTCCCATAGACAACACAAATGCACATGCACACACCCACACACTCTCACCCTCACCTATACCCACACACTTTCAATCTCTGTTTGAAGGGTTATGTGGAGTACAATTTTAGTAAAGGTAGGGTAGTGTAAAACTAGAGGGTATAGATATAAGGTGAGAGGGGAGAGATACAAAAGGGTCCAGAGGGGCAATTTTTTCAGAGGGTGGTGAGTGTCTGGAACAAGCTGCCATGCACACACACAAATGCTCATACACGTATATACACATACACACACACACACACACACACACACACACACACACACACACACACACACACACACACACACACACCCCTCAGTAGAAAGCCAAATTAATATTCAATGATAAAGGGCAAAAATAGAGAGTTCACTGAGTCCTCTGTGTATTACTGCAGGATATTTCTACGGTGGTCTTGAAATTTCAGAGTTGAAGTTAATGCAATTTCTGGAAAAAGTCTTTTTTATTAATATGTAATCTGTCTTTCTCAAAGTTGATGGTATTGCAACTGATGTTGTTGAGTTTGAAAGTACCCTTATCTCTGTGCTGGGCTTCAAATTGTAACAGAGATAGGGTCTTGCACTTGAGAGAAAGGGAGAGAGAAAGTGTTATTGTTCCATTGGTGAATTTCTTCCAGACTTCTGTCCAGCAGCTTAGGTGTTGTAATAAAAGACATTTCAAAATGGTTAATCTAGTCACATGAACTCCTTTCCCATAATGATTTCAGAAGGTAATTGATTTGCTCATATCTGGACAGATTGTGGCTATTTTTTATATCGTGGGTGATTAGATACTGCAATATCGCAGCCATTAACTCCTGAATGATCTGTTATCCATACTGATGAGATATATTCCATATAGCTATCGTTCCAGTTGACTTTCAATCTCTGTTTGAAGAGTAGTTTTATATAAATGCAAAGGATGAGATACAGCACAATTTTAGTAAAGGTAGGGGAGTCTAAAACTAGAGGGCATAGGTGTAAGGTGCGAGGGGAGAGGTACGAAAGGGTCCGGAGGGGCAACTTTTTCACAGAGGGTGGTGAGTGTCTGGAACAAGCTGCAAGAGGTAGTAATAGAGGCGGATACAATTTTTTGTCTTTTCGAAAGCATTTAGATGGTTACATGGGTAAGATGGGTATAGAGGGATATGGGCCAAATGTGGGCAATTGGGACTAGCTTCAGGGTTTGAAAAAAGGGTGGCATTGACCAGGAGGGCCTGTTTCCATGCTGTAAACCTCTGACTCTATGAACATTTTGAAGTAGTTCTTGACATCTGCAGCTGTGAAATTCCATAGGAGGCTATCCTGTCATGCCTGAACTGAAACTCATGTCGGGACCTTCCAGAAACTGGTCAGCTTGCAATGTCAGGTATCAGGTGACTTGTGGCAGCCAGCTTAAGTCAGTATCTCTCTTTGCTTTTTAAAAGACCTTTTAAAGCAATTTGATAAGCATTTGGAAGCCGATCAAGATAAAAGTTCATAACACACATGCACACATCACATCATCATGACAAGATCAAATACTGACCTCGTGGAGTGAGGATTAAAGAAAATGAGAAGTTAAACCAAGGCAAAGCGAAATGCTACGGATGCTGAAAATCTGAAATAAAAGCGGAAAATGCTGGGAATACTGGCAGGATCTGTGGAGGGAGAAACAGTTAATGAGCTCAATCTTCTGAGGAGTGACCATCACATCCCTGCAGAGGGATCTGGATAGGCTGAGCGAGTGGGCGAGGACCTGGCAGATGGAGTACAATGTTAGCAAGTGTGAGGTTATCCACTTTGGCAGAAATAATAGTAGGAGGGATTACTATTTAAAGGGTAAAAAGCTGCAGCATGCTATGGTGCAGAGGGACCTGGGGGTCCTTGTGCATGAGTCGCAAAAACCCAGTCTGCAGGTTATCAAGAAGGCGAATGGTATGCTGGCCTTTATAGCGGGGGGGGATAGAATATAAAAGCAGGGAGGTCTTGCTGCAACTGTACAGGGTACTGGTGAGGCAGCAGCTGGAGTACTGTGTGCAGTTTTGGTTGCTGCACTTGCGCAAGGATATTTTGGCTTTGGAGGGAGTGCAGAGGAGGTTCACTAGGCTGATACTGGAGACGAGGGTTGGACTATGAAGAGAGACTAAACAGACTGGGTCTGTACTCGGAGTTTAGAAGGATGAGGGGGGATCTTATAGAGACATATAAGATAATGAAAGGGATGGATAGGGTAGAGGTAGAGAGATTCTTCCCGCTTAGGATAGGACTAGAGGGCACAGCCTCAAGGTAAAGGGGGAGGGGGGGGTGCAGTTTAGATCGGAGTTGAGGAGGAACTTCTTCACTCAAAGGGTGGTGAATCTCTGGAATTCTCTGCCTGTTGAAGTGGTGGAGGCTACCTCACTAAATCTATTTAAGTCATGGGTAGATAGGTTTTTATGTGGGTGTGCCGGCGTTGGACTGGCGTAAACACAGTAAAAAGTCTGACAACACCAGGTTTTAGTCCAACCTATTTATTTGATAATATACTCACTAGCTTTCGGGGTTACCCCCTTCGTCAGGTGAATGGAGAGTTCTGGCCTCAGACAGAGCATATAAAGCACAGACAGTTTAGAGATTACTGATTAAAATGCGAATCCTTACACCTAAGCGTTCTCCAAGGCGGCCTTCACGACACACGACAGCGCAGAGTCGCTGAGCAGAGACTGATAGCCAAGTTCCGCACACATGAGGACGGTCTCAACAGGGATCTTGGGTTCATGTCGCACTATCTGTAACCCCCATGACTTGCCTGGGTTTGCAAAACCTCACTTACTGTACTGTCTGGAGACAATACACATCTCTTTAAACTGTGATCAGTGCTCCTTCCACTCACATTATCAGCCACTTCAGGTCTTGAACAGCAGGTTAGGTGTAAGGATTCGCATTTTAATCAGTAATCTCTAAACTGTCTGTGCTTTATATGCTCTGTCTGAGGCCAGAACTCTCCATTCACCTGACGAAGGGGGTAACCCCGAAAGCTAGTGAGTATATTATCAAATAAATAGGTTGGACTAAAACCTGGTGTTGTCAGACTTTTTACTGTAGATAGGTTTTTGACAGACAGGGAATTAAGGGTTATGGGGAGAGAGCAGGAAAGTGGAACTGAGCTACTTCAGATCAGCCATGACCTTATTGAATGGCGGGGCAGGCTCAAAGGGCTAGATGGCCTACTCCTGCTCCTATTTCTTATGTTCTTACGCTCTTTATCACCATCGGATTGCAACTCCGCTTGTAATTGCATACACAGGAGCTCCATGTTTTTCACCTGGACTTCTGAACTGGGCCTCCTCGGAATTGTAGAGCGTAGAGTCCTTCTCCTTGATGCAGCAGTATTGAGGGAACTCAGCACTAGCTGGTGGGAGAGTTGGCTGAGTGGTCGGGGAGGTGATTTGGGTGGTGATTGAGTGCAAGGGATGTTTGGCAGAGGTAATCAGTGGGGTTGGCGGGTAGTTGGGTCGGGGGAGTGATCGGGGGAGTAGTCTGTTTGTCGGAGGGCTCCATTGAAAATTCGAGCGTGGTCAAT
The DNA here is from genome assembly GCF_965287045.1 of Carcharhinus amblyrhynchos. Taxonomy (NCBI): domain Eukaryota; kingdom Metazoa; phylum Chordata; class Chondrichthyes; order Carcharhiniformes; family Carcharhinidae; genus Carcharhinus; species Carcharhinus amblyrhynchos. Next base: position 28,446,776 of record NC_137348.1, read on the forward strand.
AGAATAGTTACCCAGGAGTTGGAATTAATTTTAACCCTTTCAACCGAGTAACTATTCTGTTAATTAAATCTGAAGTCTCCCTCATTCAGTTTCAGATGCAGGGTAATTGCCCATCAGAAGTCCGCAGTTCCCATATAGTCAGTGCATGGGGAGTTCCAAGGAGGTCCTCTTGTGCAACCTGTAGGGTACTTACAGGGTAGGACAATCCATAGAAGGGTTTAAGCAACTGAAAGGGCGGTGGGTGGGATGAAAAACAATAGGGATGGTCTGTGATAGGGTGGAGAGATTAAATGACAAAAGGTTTTATGATGCAATGCCAAAGAAAGTGAACATGGGTGAAGTAAAGAAACAAAAGATATGTCTTGGAGTTATGAATAGCAACATTTGCTGCCATCTGAATACAAAGGATTGAGAAAGAAAATCAAACCAGCAAAAAGAGACAAGAAAACAAGGACAAAGGTTACAAATTATTGAATTGCAGGTTGAGTTGAGAAGATTGTAAATTGAAAGATGAGGTGCTGAGACTTGTGCCTATGCTGAGTGTCATTATGGAAAATGGCAGATCTGAGGAAAGATTGGATAGGCTGAGGCTGTTCTCCTGGGAAGGGAGGGGACTGAGGGGAGATTTGATAACGATGTACAGAATTGTGAGGGGCCTACATCATGGGTGGGAATGGTCTACTTACATTAGCAGAGAGGTCAGTGACTACAGGGGCGCAGAAACGTTAGAGTGGAGATTAGGAAACTCTTTTCAGCTAGAGGGTGACAGAGGTCTGGAACTCACTGCCTGAAGGGGTGGTGGAGGCAGAACACCTCATCTCATTTGAAAGATGCCTGGATATGCAGCTGAGTGCTGTTACAGATCAGGTACTTGAAATGGGTTTAGGCTGTGCGACCTTTTTTTTCTAATTTTTTAAACTCATTTATGGACATGGGCATTGCTGCCTGGCCAGCATTTATTGCCCATCCCTAGTTGCCCGAGGGCAATTAAGAGTCAACCATATTGCTGTGGCTCTGGAATCTCTTGTAGGCCAGACCAGGTAAGGATTCCCTTCCCTAAAGGACATTGGTGAACCAGATGGGTTTTTTTGACAATTGATGATAGTTTCATGGTCATCAGTAGATTCCTAATTCCAGATATTTTTATTGAATTCAAATTCCACCACCAGCTGTGGTGGGATTTGAACCCAGGTCCCCAGAACATTAGCTAAGTTTCTGGATTAATAGTCTAGCAATACCACCACTTGGCCAATATCACATTATTTGTCTACATATTCTACACTTGTCTATATATTCTAGTTATGTTCCAAAACTCAGGCCCATTTAAATGATAACATATTGGTGTATTTGAGTGTACACTCTTTAGGTTGAACTTTAACGGATTTCCAACATTCTGCTGCCACTCTGGAAGCATAACTCACCCACATCATCTTTAGAAAAAAGTCTAGTTCAATTTAATGTGTCATGTTGGCTTAGGTTAGTGGTGATACATTTGCATCTGAATTAGAAAGTTGTAGATTCCAGTCGTTTCAGAGCTTGACTACTTTATCTGGACATTTTAGTGAGTACTAATCTCCACTCTAATCCTTCTGCCAACCTGTGCCCCTGTAGTCACTGACCTCTCTGCTAATGTAAATAGGCCATTCCCATCATTAAAGTTGGCATCCATGGCAAAAGGTATTGAATGGAGCCTCTTTCTATCTATTGTGGTGGTTCAGGTGTGTGTTAAAGAGCCAAAAGTTCTCTGTGTATCTTAGTCAACATTCTTCCCTCAACTAATTCCTCCCCACTGGAAAATTTGCTGTCAGTTATTGCAGTAACATAATACCCTCTGTTTCCAGAATTAAAATAAAATTATCCCAGTAACTTGTTTCAGAAATTTTTAATTTGACTTTAAAATGGTTTCGCGCTCAGATTGCTGTACGTTTTATGTCAGTTATGTTTTGAGAAGCATGAATTGGTTCTGATGAAAGATCATCATCCTGAAAGATGGACCTTCTCTTCACAGATGCTGTCTGACTTGTCACGTATTTCCAGCATTTTCTGCTTCCAGGTTTCCAGTATTGACAGTATTTTGCTTTTTAAGTTTTTGATTGCTTAGACCTCATTATATACTGTCGTTTGATTTGAAGAATGAGGGCGTTTGCCAACAAGTCTTTAATGTGGACTTAGAAACTCAGAAAAACAGAAAATAGGAAAAAGGAGATCACTCAGACCTTTGAACCTGCTCCACCATTCATTACAATCAAGGCTGATCATCCAACTCAATAGTCTGATCCTGCACCCCCCCCCCCCCCCCCCCCCAAAAAACCATATCCTTTGATCCCCTTCACCTCAAGTGCTATATTTAACTATGTCAGCCAAAGACTGTTGGAAACAGTTCAGATTTGGACTGGGTGCTGTTCTGCTCCCCATTCCTTTCTCTTTTTGCTGTTCGGCCTGTCCATTCCTTCATGAGGCAGACTGGATAGTTTTATGGTGGAGAGTTTAGGCTGAACTGTGGTAGCACACAGTACCGTGTACTACTACTGAGACTTCAGCTGGTGCCTATTAATCACTGGCTGCAACTGATCTATCCATTAGTGCCGTAACCACAGTTTTGGAAGAGGGATAAAGAATTGCAGGAGGTAAGGATAATGATAATAGCAATGCCATTCATGTGGTTGTAAAGTAGCAGGTCGCTCTGACACAGAGATGGCAGACTGGGGTTTCAGAGTCTGTCACGCAGCATTATAAAATGACAAACTCTTATCTATCTTGCTGAAATAAGGACGTTGTGGGTTTTATAGTTATAGAAACATGGAATAAATCATATTCTTTAAGCTGATCTTGTGGAACGCCATTCCTCATGTCATTATGAAAGCTGTTAGGCGATTCCAGAGGATTGGCACCAATATTGTAACTGGATTTTTAGGATAATTTGGCTGCAGCTGCCGTCTGCACACCATTCGAATGGAGAAAAGCCTGGCCTCGACTCGCTGCACCTCTGACAGCCCAGCTGTAGAAGGCAGGGAGGTGATGGCCTCATGATATTATCACCCGACTATTAATCCAGAAACTCAGCTAATGTTCTGGGGACCCAGGTTTGAATCCCACCATGGCAGATGGTGGAATTTGAATCCAATAAAAAATACCTGGAACTAAGAATGTACCGATAACTATGAAACCATCGTCGATAGTAAACCAGAGGGGTTCTAATGCCTTTCAGGGAAGGAAATATGCCGTCCTTACCTGGTGACTCCAGAGTCACATCAATGTCGTCGACTCTAATTGCCCTCTGAAATGACCTCGTAAGCCATTCAGTTCAAGGGCAACTAGGGATGGGCAAAAAATGCTGACCCAGCCAGAGCCGCTCATAACCTATAAAAGAATAAAAAAAATGAGGAGCTGAGAGCATAAGCCTTTTCTTTGGCAGGGTACTAACCTACTTGAAAGCTGATAAATGGTTAATCTAGAGTCATAGAGGTTTACAGCATGGAAACAGGCCCTTCAGCCCAAGTTGTTCATGTCACTTTTTTTTTAAAATCACTAAGCTAGTCCCAATTGCCTGCATTTGGCCCATATCTCTCTATTCCCATCTTGCCCATGTAACTGTATAAATGTGTTTTAAAAGACAAATTATACCCACTTCTACTACAGCCTCTGGCAGCTTGTTCCAGATATTCACCACCTTCTGTGTGAAAAAATTGCCCCTCTAGACACTTTTGTATCTCTCCCCTCTCACCTTAAACCTATGCCCTCTAGCTTTAGACTTTCCTACCTTTGGGAAAAGGTATTGACTATCTAGCTGATCTATGCCCCTCACTATTTTATAGACCTCTATAAGATCACCCCTCAGTATCCTACGCTCCAGGGAGAAAAGTCTCAGTCAATCCAGGTTCCCCTTATAATGCAAACCTTTACCTACTAAATAAATAGCAGCAATGCTTTGTGCTTTAAGGATGAAACTATTTTGTTCAATAATGTTTTCGGACTTGAGGTAAATGGGTGTTGACTTCTCCAATGAGCAGTTTGAAAATATCCATGATACATAGCGAAGGATAAATGAGCAGGTTTTTTTAAGATAAGCTCCTTTACCATTTTCCATGCCTAATGCAGAAGTTCAGTGTAAGAGTTGAAATGTGGGATATCCTTTCAATATTCAATTGTTATTTCTTTTTTATAAATACACACATACATTTAAGGAGCAGATAAGCACATGAGGACGAAAAGAATAGAAGGATATGTTAAAAGGGTTAAATGAAACAAAAAGGACTTGCATTTGCACGACCCATCTCATGGCCATTGGAGACCTCTCAATGTTTTACAGTGAATGAAGTACCTTTTGAAGTATAGTCATTGTTACGCTGTAGGAAATGAGATAGCAAGTTCACACAAACGGCAATGTGATAACAATCAATTGGTCCGTATCTTTGAGATGTTGGTTGAGGGGTAAATTTGGCCAGGACTAATTTCCCCACTTGAAATACTAATGTGGGAACGTTTACCTGACTAAAATCCTTGGTTTAACACCTCATCCTGTTCATGTGTCATTTCCAATTACTCAAGGCGTGACCTGGTTTTCTGGGGTACTACCTTATCTTTTTGACACAATAAGAAGACGGATGATGATGCGGAGCAGTGAAGCAACTTGACAGCACAGTGGAAAATTCCAATCTTTTGTGAAGATCTATAAGAGGAAGAGAATTAGTGCTTTCTTCACTGGAGCCTTTTTAAAATATCTCGCAAGGCCCCGGTGTTGATTTAGTTTTCTGTGACAAAATTAAGGAAGTGCTAATGATGCTGGAAGAGAAAATGATTTAAATTCAGAATTCAAGTGTGCGCGTTCAATGTTGTTGTACATTTGTTTGAATGGATTCTTTTCTTGGGCAACGTATTTTTATAATGAGGAAAAAATGAATTTCAAGATCTTAAAAACAAACCTTATCCAAAAGACAAGCATTCCCTCAGTACCACACTGGCATATCAGTCTTTAACACTCATTTCCTGCACTGGGTTTTGAATTCAGTGCCTTTGGATCCAGAAATAATAGTCCAACAATTGAGCTACTGCTGACAGTGTAAACAGGATTGGGAAGGGGTAGAGTATAAACACTTATTAGGCTTAAATGCCCATTTCTGCGCTAAATACTGATGATTACTCTATGACAAATTATCAGTTTAGATTTTTATAACATTTTATTTAGATATATTAGGAAAGTGAAAAAGTATCTTTCAGAGGAACTTTGATTTTTTTTATAAGGAGGAAGGTGTCATTCGACTGGAAAATACCAAACGTAACTCCATTATTCAAAAAGGGACGGCGACAGAAAGCAGAAAACTACAGGCCAGTTAGTTTAACATCTGTCATTGGGAAAATGTTACAACCATTATTAAAGACATAGCGGGGCAATCAGGCAGAGTCAACATTGTTTTGTGCAAAATAAGTCATGTTTAACCATTTTGTTTTGGAGTTCTTTGAAGTAGCCACTTGTGCTGTGGATACAAGGGAACCAGTGGATGTACTGTACCTAGATTGCCAGAAGGCATTTAATAAGGTGCCACATCAAACGTTATTGCAGAAAATAAAAGCACATGGTGTAGGGAGTAACATATTGGCATGGACAGATTGGCTAGCTAACAGGAAACAGAGGGTAGCCATAAATGGGTCTTTCTGTAATTGGCGGGTGTAATAACGCCACAGAGGCGAAAGTCTGTCACCAAGTTACTTCATTTACACCATACACCTGTACACAGCCAGCTCTCCAGCTGTTCCCTGCTGAATACAGGCTGCGAGTTTGCCACGCCTGCTTTAAAAAGGGAGCATGAGGCTCCCTGATTTAACCATCAATTAGGACTCATCAGGTATTTCTCTTCTCTAGCAAGCCAACCCCATTAGCCTGGCTGAAGTCATCACAGTGGGATATAGCGAGTGGCGTGACCCCCGGACTAGTGCTGGGGCCTCAACCTTTTACAATTTGTATAAATGACATGGATGAAGGGACAGAAAGTATGACTGCTAAATTTGCTGATCATGCTTCAGTTGTCCAGGACACCGGCAAAACCAGATCTAAAATACTGTGTAAAGTATTGGTCGTCTTATTTAAGGTAGGATGCAAATGCATTAGGAGCAAGGTTTACTGGACTAATACCAGGAATGGATGGTTTTATGAGGAAAGGTTGAACAGGCTAAATGTATATCTCAACTTCTAAACTGGAGTTGAGGAGAGTAAGAGGCAAATTGATGGAAACTTATAAGATCTGAGAGGTCTTGACAGGTGGATCTAGAGGGGATGTTTCCTCTTGAGAGGATCTGGAACTAGGGAGGGTGTCACTGTTTTAAAATAAAACGTTGCCCATTTAAGGTTGAGATTAAATGTTTTCTCTCAGAAAATAGTGATTCTTTGGAATTCCTTTCCTCCAAAAGGTAGTGGAAGCAGAATCTTTGATTTCAAGACAAAGATAGATAGATTCTTGGTAAACAAGAGGGTGAAAGGTTATTGATAGGCAGGAGGTACAAGTCAAAACAGCCATGATCTTATTTATTGGTGGAGCCTCCCCCAAGGTGTCTCAGCGCCAGGGACCCAGGTTCAATTCTGGCTCCGGGTCACTGTCTGTATGGAGTTTACACATTCTCCCCGTGTCTGTGTGGGCTTGCTCCAGATTCTTCCCATACTCCAAAGATGTGTGGGTTATGTTGATTGACTATGCTAAATTAACCCTAGTGTCAGGGGATTAATGGCATAAATATGTGGGGTTATGGGAATAGGGTCTGAATGGCTGCCTTCTGCACTATAGGGATTCTATGATTCTATGAAACTGTGGATTGGAGATTTATAGTATTTGATTCTTGTAATGGCTGAGTGGCCTTTTCCTGCTCTTAACTATGTTTCTAAACGCATGCAATATGATAAAAACTGGATTGAAACTCCATGCATTGCTTTCAACTGATATCTTGGGAAAGGTGATATTGCCCATTGTGACAAAACTGTGCCTTTAAGATATGTATTTTAATTATGTTTCTCTGACGTTTCTTCAAGCACGCCTGGAGGTTTTGTTGCCGTCAGGTCTGAGCCAATGTCCTTTAATTGTTACTGAAATAACATGGGCATCTTGTTTCTTTTTAACTTGGACTAATGCAGTGTCCTGGGGTTTTATGACCCTTCTGGGATTGTTGGGTGAAGGATGATTGACGGGTTGGGTATCTTTGGACAGGGTTTTTTTTCCCCATAGGGAAATATGAGATTTTAGTTTCAATTTGGTAGAAGCTGTTCGCACTGCAGACTGAAAATGTTCTGTCTCTGGAGTGAAAATTCTGCTGTGTGTGAGGGGCAGCTAGAAGCTAAAAGCAAGTAGTATCCCCGTGGCTCCCAAGGGGTGCTGGAAGTTCGGAGCTGAGAAGGCCTCAATTTTCAATTCAACATCCAAAGGAGTAATCCACAGCAAGTGTTACAAAGCTGCAAAATCCAGCATCAAGTGAGCATGCTTGCTTTCTTTGTTAAACCCAGAACATTTTGTGGGGGTTGTTTAATTTGGAACAGAGTGCTTAGCTGCTAAGGTTTATAGAATATCATTGGTTGTCCTTTTTTTTGTAATTGGTAAAAGTAATGCCAATTTTCAACGTATGTTAACTGTGTTTTTAAATAAACCTTGGTCGATAAAAGCTTCTCAGTGGGTCACTTGAATCATATTTGGAATGGAACACCCTGTGTTCGCCCGTGTAAAATTCAAAGTGCAAAACTTGTGTTCTAGGCTGACTTCATAAAACACCTCAGCGATTCTGACCTGGATTATAACACCATGCATTTGGATTTGTTTGTTTCCTCCCCATGTAGTTCTCCATTTTGAGACTAGCCACTTGAGCCAAAAAGGTCATGGAGTAAAGAGCAGCAGTGGTTTACAGTACTCAATGAACGACTCACTTAATGTCACCCAAAAAAATGAAGAAAGCTTACTCACCTCTACACTCTTGAGATTTCAGTTTGGGTCTTTTGGTCACTCCTGTGTGAATGAGAAGGAGTGTGTGCCTCTAAGTAATACTGAAGGGTGAACCACTTCAGGAAGGAACTGAGAATCCATTGGGTCTTTTATCATTTTGGCAGTTGTTGGTTAATCATGTTAATAATAATTGCTGGAACTTTGCCACCTCGCCCGTCCGAGGCTTGTAAGATGCCGCCCAAGGCCAACGAAGAATGCCGTTTTGCGGGTCGCATCGGGGCGGGCTTTGCGGTAAAATTCCGGCCAATATCTCTGGTCTCAGATTCAGAGAATAACGTGACTTTGGTCAGGCAATTCTTTCAGTTCTGAGCCATGTATTATATTTTTAAGGTGTGCACTTGAGTTTCCATAATTATTGCAGATATCTGATTTGGTAAGTCATTCCCTTCCAGGATTGATTTTACTCAGTGAAGTTAAGTGGTGATTAGAAAACTGGGCCATCAAGATATTTTTTCAATTTTCTTCTGTTATCTGATCAATGTGGTAAGATCACAAAAAGGAAATCCTCCAGCACTTCTCCCTAATTGCTATTTTTCATGTGTGGCCTTAGTTGATGATCTTAATTAGTTGTCTCATCAGGGAGCTCACTGCAACTGAGCCCAAGTCTGCCATCAACTGACACTCACTGAAAGACATTTTGGTTAGGTCATTGGACATGCTAAATTCTCTGAAAAGGGTCTGATGCGACTAGGGGGTTTTCACAGTAACTTCATTGCAGTGTTAATATAAGCCCACTTGTGACACTGATAAATAAATATGACCTGTCCCTGGATAAAATGGTGGCACAGTGATTAGCACTGCAGCCTCACAGCGCCAGCAACCTAGGTTCGATTCCAGCGGAATCTCCGCGCTCTCCCCGTGTCTGCATGGGTTTCCTCCGGGTGCTCTGGTTTCCTCCCACACTCCAAAGATGTGCAGGTTAGGTTGATTGGCCATGTGAAATTGCTCCTTAGTGCTCCAAGATTTTGCGGGGGGGGTAGCAGGATAAATTCATGGATCTATGGGGATAGAGCAGGGAATAGGCCTGGATAAGATGCTCTGTCAGAGAGTTGGTACAGCCCCAATGGGCCAAATGGTCTCTTGCGCTGTAAGGATTCTATGGGGGGGTGGTATTTCCCTGTCACGGGAATCGTAGTGGGCGATGGGAGTTGGGGGGGTGGGGGGGGTGGTGCAATGACCATGCAAAGGTCTGTTGACGTCAGACGGGATATTACAGACTTGGGGCGAGCGCTGTTGGAGAATCCTGCCCAGTGATTCTGTGTTGCTGCTTAGCTACTGAACTTAACACCTCACATGAAAAATTGGGCTTGCAACAGGATATTGTCAGGTGACTGATGTTTGTGTTCTGCTTTCTTTATAATGCTGCTGAGTCAAATTGTGGGAAGGGGAGTATTTAATGTTTGCTTATGGATTCCAATTCCACCCCTTCACTTCTCACCAACTGAAGTGCAAAGTGACCTGCTTCGAACAATGCCGTTTCATAAATAAGCACAATTATAATGAATCAAAAATACAGTTCCTACCCCTGAGCAAATTGTTCTGGCAAGTTAAAACAATTATGTGCACTCAAATTAATAAACAAGATCTGGTTTCAATTTTGGCATAATAGGTTGTGTCAGCAAGTGCAATTATTTTGTTTTGCTACATTTGGGCAGGATTTTCCGGCCATGCTCACCCCAAGACTGGAAATTCCACCCTCCCCACCCCACCACCCCCTCGCACCGTCCGCTACGATTTCTGTGGTGGACGGGATGGGAAAATACCACCCGTAGTGTTAACATCCCAACTCAGGTTTGGCAGACACAGAATATAGCTTCCTTTAGCTCATTTTAGTCAAACCTCAAAAAAGCACATTTACTATAGAACTGTAGTATCTGCAAGAAAGGACCTTGTTTGTAATGTTGGGGTGTGGGTACATTCTTAGAAAATCAGCAGTCAGCCCAGAGACTTTCACCCAGTAATCTGAGCTGGGTTTTTTTGCTGAAATATACTTTATTCGCAAAATATCTGAAAGCTACGGTGGCACAGTGGTTAGCACTGCTGCCTCACAGTGTCAGGGACCCGGGTTCGATTCTGGCCTTGGGTGACTGTTTGTTTGTGTGGAGTTTGCATGTTCTCCCTGTGTCTGCGTGAGTTTCCTCTGGGTGCTCTGGTTTGCTACCATAGAGCAAAGATGCGTAGGTAAAGTTGACCATGCTAAATTGCGCATTAGCATCAGGGGATTAGAAGGGTAAATACGTGGGGTTATGGGGATGGGACCTGGGTGGGATTGTGGTCAATGCAGACTTGATGGGCCAAATATCCTCCTTCTGCACTGTCGGGCTTCTATGAATATTACAAGCAATTTGAAATGGTAATCACGAAGTGTAATAATATTCACGTTCTCCACATTGCTGCGGCGAGGTGCTTCAATACAGTCAAAGAAATATTAGACATTTCAAAATGGTTACTACAAATAATGCAATGGTATTTAAGTTGTCTACGTTGACCAAGATGCTTCAGTACAGTTCATTGCAGAGATGAAAGATCAATAACTTATCCATGGGGTTCTTTCTATGAGCACGAGAAGGGACATTAATTGAAATAACTCCTCAGAGGACGTGTCCCTTCATCAGAACCCCTTTATTTACAAACTCTATTCCACTTCTAGAGTGCTTTAGATACAAAGTCAGAATCCAGAGTGCCCGTGGACCTGACACTCCCATATTTATATACAGGTTGCCCTTCTCAAAAGCAACTGGGGATAGGCAATAAATGCTGGCCAGCCAGCGATGCCCATGTCCCAAGAAAGAATTTAAAAAAAAAAGGTGAGGCTTCCTGATTAGACAGGCAATTGTGACCTTAATCAGGGAGCTGGTAGTCCAAGAACCCAACCTCATGGGTCTAAATTAAGTCATTTACAGTGATGGGAACCCTACTCCCATTAAATGTGCCCTACCTGATCTGGGACTGCCTAATGCTTACAATGGGTGGATAAAAATGAACCTTTTTCAACATAAACAGTGAAAATAGGTTTTGTCAGGCGCTAGAGAGACAAAACCGATGTTAGAGTCTATCGATCCTTCTTTACTAACAGGTGAAAATGACAATACTTGAAGGAGTAAGCATCAATACTGATGTCTTTCAGATGTCAGTGTGCAGCAAGCCTCATTATTCAGCCTGGCTCTGTACATGTAGCATTTAGCGCCTGCAGTTCTGGCCACTGCTCTCTTCCTGTGGTCGGGTTTTTTCTGCAGAGGGTACTTTTTTATTCTTTCGAACGTCAGGGGGTTTTGCCAGAAGTAGCTTCTAGCCTGGGGTGGGATCTTTTTTTCTCTCCCTCTGCTTCTGTGGTGCTTGCTTGTGTGCGCTTTGTTGAGGGAGGATGGAAATGTTAACTCCACGCTCAGTGGAGTCATTGAGAAATGTAATATTAACTAGGATAAAGGACCGATCATAATATCATTATGACAGAAAGGGAGAATGAGCATAACAGCCCGCTTAGGCTTGTCACGTGCTCCAAAACTACAATCTTTTTGAAGTTGCGAGAAAATTGTGTATGAAAACAAAATGGCAGCCCTGTGTGGAGGGAGACATTTTGCACTATCAAAAAACATGGGTCCAACTAGTGAAGGTGGCCATACCACCTCCACTAACAATATCATCATAAACTTACTGAAAGATGAAGGGAAAAGATACAGGAAGCGCCAATAAACAGAGCACTTCAAACATTTCTGACTTCTCAGAACAGACCAATGAAGGACAGTCATTCTGCTGTACACAACCTGCAAAGCTCATGGAGAAATCCTAGATTTATAATTACTCTTTGCATATTTAAACCAATTAATTATAAATTTGAATCATATGATCAAAATCTTAGAAACACAGAAAATAGAAGCAGGAGTAGGCCATTCGGCCCTTCGAGCCTGTTCTGCCATTCGTTTTGCTCATGGCTAATCATCAAATTCATCTCCCCCTCCCCCCACCCCATACCCTTGATCCCTTTAACCTGAAGAGTTATTTCTAATTTCTTTTTGAAATCACAAAATGTGTTGGCCTGAACTACATTCTGTGGCAGTGAATTCCCACATTCACCACTTGGTGAAGAAATTTCTCCTCACCTCAGACCTAAAGAGTTTACACCTTAGCCTCAACTATGACTCCTAGTTCTGGACTCTCCCACCATCAGAAACATTCTTTCTGAAACTACCCTGTCTAATCCTGTTAGAATTTTATAAGTTTCCAGAGATTCCCTCTCAATCTTCTAAACTCCAATGAATACAATCCTAACTGACCTTGTGTCTCCTCATATAACAGACCTACCATCCCAGGAATCAGCTTGGTAAACCCGAATGCACTTTTTAATTAAACTTGGCCTCAGTGAGTATCTCTGAGCTAAACTGAACTAAATCTTCTGCACTTCAGATTACAACATTGTCACATTGATCAGTGAGCACAAATGCTCACTTAAATAGAGGAGAGTGATATGATATATTTGATTTGAATTGATTTATTATTGTCACATGTATTGGTATAAAGTGAAAAGTATTGTTTCTCGCACGATATACAGATAAAGCATACCATTCATAGAGAAGAAAACAAGAGTGTGCAGAATATAGTGTTACAGTTGTTATAGCTAGGGTGTAGAGAAAGCTCAGCTTTATATAAAGTAAGTCCATTCAAAAGTCTGATGGCAGCAGAGAAGAAGTGGTTCTTGAGTCGGTTGGTGCGTGATTTTCAGACTTTTGCATCTTTTTCCCGATGGAGAAACGTGGAAGAGAGTACATCCAGGGTGTGTGGCGTCCTTGATTTTGCTGGCTGCTTTTCTGAGGCAGCAGGGACTGGAGAGGAAGTCAGTGAATGAGAGGTTGGTTTGTGTGACGTACTGGGCTACGTTCACAACACTTTGTAGTTTCTTGCAGTCTTGGCCAGAACAGGAGGCATACCAAGCTGTGATGCACCAATGCATCTGTAAAACTTGGTGAGCCTTGTAGTGGCCATGCCAGATTTCCTTAGTCTCCCGAGAAAGTAGAGCATTGATGGGCTTTCTTAACTATAGCTTCAGTGTAGAGGGACCAGGCAACTTGTTGCAGATCTGAACATCTTGAAACGTGAAGAAACATTTCCACTTCACCACTGTTAATCTAGACAGGGGCATGTCCTCCTTTGTGCTTCCTGTACTTGCCCAAGTGGCCAGCTGATGAATTTGGCAGGGCTGTTTAGCCAGAGTGATGAAAGTGGTGATGTTTAGGCTTGACTCTGCTATAACCTGATCTCCACTCCATGTGTGGAAACTCTCCCACATTTTTAGTAGGACCCATCAGATAGAGAAAGGCTGACTTGCTTCCCCCCAATGCCCCCTGCTGAGGCTGGGGTGCTAAGGCAAGTTATAGTACAATTTTGTAATGAAATTCTAGCCTTGTGGCTAATAGCTCCAGAATTGCTTTATATTTCTGTAGGATTCCAGAGAGGTTGTGCTTGAAGTAGAAGATAGTGTTCCAGCAGGAGGTGCATTTTAAAAATCAGAAGATCTTTCAATAGTTATTAGAAACAATAGTTGTAAGGTGGCTCATAGTCAGTAAAATGTGCTTATTACAATGGATTTTGACATTGTTTTGCCGTTGTGTATATTTATAGTTGTAAGTGCCTTTTCATGCAGATGAAAATTATCACAGTTAAAATATACAGAAGTAAAATCTTCTAATTATTAATATTGTATCAAAGGTCAAAACAACTTCTGGATGTAGTTGCATAGGATGACAAAATACTTAATCTGGAGCAGTATAAAGTTTATTCATTAGTGTCACAAATAGGCTTACGTTAACACTACAATGAAATTACTGTGAAAATCCCTGAGTCACCACATTCTGGCACCTGTTCAGGGACGCTGAGGGAGAATTTAGCATGGCCAGTACACCTAACCAGCACGTCTTTTGGTCCGTGGGAGGAAACACGAGTACCTGGAGGAAATCATATGCAGACTCCACACAGACAATGACTCAACCAGGAATCAAACCCAGGTCCCTGGTGCTGTGAGGCAGCAGTGCTAACCACTGTGCCGCTGCACTGCCCATGCAGGCTGTTCTGATTAAGACAAGCATCATTTACTGTTTGGACAGGCAGTTGTGAATTTTGAGTTCTATAATTTCATCGTTGTTGCCAAATGTTATCAAGAAAGTTCTGATCAATATAATCAGTGATTATAATGGTATTCATTTTTAACCTTAACACTGGCCCAAACTGGTTTCTGGTAAATGACATTTTATTTTGTAGATGGTATCCCACAGAAATGCAGCTATAAATAATATCTGCATTGTTGACTGGATGTCAAATATTTCATGCTTGGTTCATACAATGCTCCATTATGTGTTAATCACTCTACTTGAGTAAATAATATCTTATTTTGGAGTATTGACAGTACTTGAGATTGTGCCATTCAGCTGTACTCATTGTTCCAGGCAGTTGACAATTCTGACTGAGGATAGAGTGAGGAAATCCAGTTTAATTTGTTATTTTTGTGCCATTGATGCTGGAGTCCTTTTGGATTGCTTGCTGATAGAATTGGGTAACTTAGGGACTAGTTTTTCACAGATGAACAGACACAGGGCAGCATGGTGGCAAAGTGGTTAGCATTGCTGCCTCACATGAATTGGGTTTGATTCATGGCTTGGGTCACTGTCTGTGTGGAGTCTGCGTGGGTTTTCTTTGGATGCTCTGGTTTCCTCCCACAGTCTGAAAGCCGTGCTGGTTGGGTGCATTGGTCATGCTAAATTCTTCCTCAGGGTGCTCGAAAGATGCTGGATTGCGGCAACCAGGGGATCTTCAGAGTAAATTAGTTGCAGTGTTAATGTAAGCATACTTGGGACACTAAAACTTTAGTGTGGCGCAGTGGTTGACACTGCTGCATCACAGTGTCATGGACCCAGGTTCAATTCCAGCCTCGGGTGACTGTCTGTGGAGTTTGCACGTTCTTCCTGCGTCTGCATGGATAATGCACATTCTCCCCATTTCTGCGTGGGTTTCCTGCGGGTGCTCCGGTGTCCTCCCACTGACTATAGATATGTGGGTTTGGTGGATTGGCCATGCTAAATTGCACCTTTGTATCCGGGGTATTAATAGGGTAAATACATGGAGTTATGGGTCGGATTGTTGTCAGTGCAAGCTTAATGGGCCGAATGGCCCCCTTCCGTAGGGATTTTATGATACATCTTTTCAAATTTTACTGTTATGGTGTTTAACATTTTCTTAAGTTGGTATTTCCCTCATTCCCCAGACCCTGAAATCTGTTCAGTATGATTGTTATCCTGTCGCTGCTGGCAAAATAACCTTTGTCTAAGGAATGACAGAGATGTGGGTTCAAACCCGCACACATTGGCTGCAGCAAACACAGGAAAACCAATTGGGAATCCAACGTCTTGATCTGTTAATTGATGGAGCACCTTTGGTCAGAAGGGGAACTCCAAATATTCTGGCCTTGGCAAATTACTGGGAATTTGAGTCCCCTAGTGATCTCTACAGCCAGATTCATCGCTTGCTAGGCCTGTCCATGAGAGCAAAGTCAAGTTAGCATGGCTTTTCCCTGTCAAAGGCCTGTTAAAAACCTTATTTCCAGGAACATATGTCAACCACTTGTTCAACTGTCCATTAAACAGGAACAGATAATGAAGGCAATCCCTCTATTCCATCAGATATCTATTAAGTCATTTTGTGGCCCTTTACTTGGACATTCTGTTTAATCTTTGCTCAGACAGTTGGTTTACATGTGGGTCATGAGAATCCCCTCCCACCCTATTAAGTTTGTCTTGTTTCAGGGTCTGTGAAAGAGATGTGTCCTAGGCAGATATAACAGGTCTACCTCGTCCTGTGTTTGTTAATCCAGGAAGCTTTCCCAGTAAGATAGAAAGCTCTCTCGCTCTAATATTCAATACATTTCTGAAGATTTTGTAAGGTTAGTAAAATGTGAATTCTTACAGATCTCCCCACCCTGAGAGCAAATATCCTTATTGACTTCTCACAACTGTGATTTCAGACTGCGAAAGATGTGCTGATTAGATGCATTGGCCATGCTAAATTCTCCCTCAGTGTACCCGAACAGGCGCCAGAGTACGGCGACTAGGGGATTTTCAGTGACTTCATTGCAGCATTAATGTAAGCCTACTTGTGATACTAATAAATAAACTAAACTAAACTATTACCTACCATAAGGTACATTTCCTCTTTGTTGCAGTGCAACTGCACCTACTGCAGTTGATGATGAAAGACTTAAGATATCAATGTTTTGGTGACTGTTTTCCAAGGTCCGCTCAAGGCAAACTGCCCCTCAATAGGGCAACTCCTCACACCAACCGTGAGAATCACCAACGTCAGCATTCAAAGTCCCTTGCCAACAGTTCAAAACTTACAAACCAGCAGCAAACTGGCTGCCTCATTTCGCCTCCTCTCCCCTGCCTCCCTTCACTCACCAATTCACTTTGCTCCCATTAGAAACAGCCTAACATGGTGATGGATATCACCCACAAAACACAGCACAGTGAGGATGCGCTCTTGCATCATAAAGTATGTATGGGAGTGTATAATGCATGGTATGATAGCACAGTGGTTAGCACTGCTGTTTCACAGCGCCAGGGACCTGGGTTCGATTCCCGCCTTGGATCGCTGTCTGTGTGGAGTTTGCACGTTCTCCCTGTGTCTGCGTGGGTTTCCTCCAGGTGCTCCAGTTTCCTTCCATATTCTTAAAGACATGCTGGTTAGGATGCATTGACCCAAACAGGTGCTGGACTCTGGCAACTAGGGAAATTTCGCAGTAACTTCACTGCAGTGTTAATGTAAGCCTTGTGGCTAATAAATAAAACATTAAAAAAAAATCTGGAATAATGATGTATGAGGAGCATCTGAGAACTCTAAGCCTGGGCTCAATGGAGTTTAGAAGGATGTTGGGGAGGATCTCATTGAAACTTACAGAATACTGAAAGGCCTGGATTGAGCGGACGTAGGAAAGACTCGGATCCCAAGGCACAGTCTCAGAGTAAAAGGATGACCCTTTAGAACCAAGATAAGGAGGAATTTCTTCAGCCAGAGTGGTGAATCTGTGGAATTCATTGCCACGGAAAGCTGTGGAGGCCAGGTCATTGAATGTATTTACATCAGAAATAGATTGGTAGAGGGATCAAGGGTTACAGGGTAGGAGTGGGAGAATGGGATTGAAAAACTTATCAGCCAAGACTGAATGGTGGAGCAGGCTTGATGGGCTGAATGGTCTAACTCTGCTCCTGTATCTTACGGTTATGATCTTGTAATTAGAATATGTGACTGTATATTGATTTCATAAAGTATATATTGAACATATCCCCTATCATACAGTGACTTCGTAGAATGTATGTCAATGTACATCTCTTGCATGTAATAGGTTCGTAATTTATTTATGAGTCTACACTGATGTGTATAATAGCTTCATAAAATTTAAATGAACATTGACAACTTAATTAAAAAATATATTTTGCTCTCCCTTGGAGAAATAAGAGTTACTGCATAAGGTGGTGCCTCATAAAGCCAGCTATTTATTTACTTACCCTGGATCAGGTATATGTTGCATGCAGTTTGTGCAAAATAAGGTCTTTAAATAAAGAAGTAGATGAAAGATGTTTGAGAGTTTGCGATTGTTTAATACATCTTCTGTCAATAAATGTGTTCAGCTTGTATGACCGGAAGATTACAGCCCTAACTTCCTGGCTCCCTAGTATCGGATTTTGGGGTGTTTCCCACAGATGCGCTGGGGAAATTCCTCTCATACGTTTCCATGCAAAGGTTGACCCAGCCATTGTCCAGAAGTGTTCACTTCCCTTGGGTGAGTGTGCTGCTTTAAATGATGCTTCAAATCGCTGACTTTGGGTGGTTCTGCCAGTCTTACAATCATAGTTACTCTGAAAGAGTTATATAGAGCTATTTGAAAGACCCACACCAAGGGCCCAATGGTCCACCCGCACCCACCTCCCCCACGCCCCCCCCCCCCCCCCCCCCCCGCCCCCCGAATCCACATGGGATTCTTCACTCCCTACCTTGACCTGACCACCCTTGCCCAAACCTACACCAGCCCAACCCCCTTCTCAACAACTCAATCTTGCTCCACCAACCCCAACCCGCAGTGAGTGCTGTGAAAAGGGAAGACATTCTCCTCCTCTCCACTCCTTTTTCACTTTGTCATTGGAGTTGAGGATTATACTTGATGTTGCTATGTATTTGCCTCAAGCTGGTTATGACTTGGGCTGTAAATTGATGGTAAAAATGCTTGGGTTACCTGCCTGCGATATTTTATTGCAATGCTGTCATTTCAGCTGGTAGCAGAGAATAATTTGCCAATATGTGGAGGTTGATGAAAACAATCCAAATTGATTTACTGTAACTTTGAATTGCCGGAATGAAATATATTTGCGAGAGTTTTAATTAGGAGGTAAAACAGGAAAAATGCACAAACCGCTTTTTTGGTATTTGGATCCAATTAACTGGAATTCCAGAGCAGGTTAGGTCAAATAATCTGTACCAGCAACATGTATGCTTTGGTGGTCAGAGGGATTGTTCTGATGTATTTTTGAGCAGGCTATGGTGTTCTTCAGTTTCCTCTCAGCTTGAGAAGGTGGAATTCTTTAAGTTGTTGACAACTCTCATGGTGATCCATAAATTGTGTGACAAGAAATGCCTTTTGCTCAATTATCTCTAACCTTTTAGAGATGAGGCGTACTTCTTCCTTGCTCTCATGCTCTATCTTGAAGCCTTTATTGAAGACACAGGACAGTTGCTTCTAATGGTCTCAAAATGCCAGTTGATTGATTCAATGCTCGGATTCACACTGACAATTACTTTGTCAGGAAACTTGATTTACTGGCATCTGTTCATGAGCCAATGGACTGTACCCAGTCTGAACATCAATTATGAGTTGAACATTGGCCATTATGGCTATCGAGGTGTTGGCCCAAGATTACCTGATATTGTTTCCTTCTTATGGGCTCTTTCCTGCCATCTGGTCATTTCTTTGGTCTTTTGCATTTTCCACACCCTCCCTGACTGTGTTTGTTTGTCTTCCGGCTCGCAGTTCAAGTGTGTCCGTCAACTCTGATCCCAGAAACTTGGAGTCTCACTTACAGACATCTTGTATCGCAGACATGGGTGATCTGTTGGTAAACTTGTCATAGAGCATGTCTTTGAGGGATGCGGCCATCATCCATTCTGCTCACATGACCCAGCCAACAGTGTTACCACTGACTCAACATGGCAAACATGCTGAGGATCCCTGGTGTAATTCCATATTTAGCACTCTGTTGCTTCAGATGAGTATTGAGCATCACTTGGAAATATAGAGTTGGAAGCTGTTCATCCCCTTGTTTGGGGTAAGATGTCCATGCCTCGCTACCTGTAAAAGAGGGCCTTGAGGTCTAGTACACATAGAGTTTGTATTATTGGGCTAGTTTACTACTTGTCCACTCAACTTTGACATGACCAATGCAGTCTTGGCAATCCTCATGCTGATTTCAACACTGAGGGGCAGGTTGCTGGGTAATTGTTGACCTCGGGTATATGAAGCTGGCTCCAAGCTCTAGCCTGAGGTTATCAATATTGATGGAAGATGACATTTGTGCCTTCTGGTCCATAACTACTTCTTGATGCTGATTGTCCATTCAAACACCTTGTGAGCCCCGGGGGTACCGATCTCCAGGCTGTTGCAAGGGAGCTCCAGTATGGCATATCAACATAGCATCATCAGCAAACAGCAACTCATAAACTAGGACATTCTCACTTTGATCTTCGCATGGTCTTGCCAAGTTTCACAGTGGAATAACTCCTCTGAGGCCAGTGTCTCTTCACCAAATTCCCTTTATTTACAAACTTATCTCCCTCCTAAGAGTGTTTCAGGTATAAAATCAGAATCAAGAGTGTTAGTAGCCCTGACACTTCTGTGTGCACAGGTGAGACTCTGGGCAGGCAATCATTACTCAATCAGGGATCTCATACTCCAAGAGACAACCCCATGGACTTTTGAGGTCATTGCACACAGTTTGCCATCAACTTTGACATGCGAGTAGACACTCTGTTTTGAGGCCTCTTCCAGAAAACCTGCACTCTGTAATTATTGTATCAAGTCACGTTTTTTTTAGGAGATTGCCCTGTTAAGTTCAGGTTGTTGCAAAATTAGTAATGTGGAATTTACCTTAAAAAAAATAATATTTCTTTTCATTACTCACTGAGCACTGTTTGTTTGTTCCTGGGCTGTGCTATTGTTTAGTAGGTTCTGTTCTCTATGTCTGCATTTCCCTGATAGGTACTGGAAGCTGACAGATGCCTTAGGCTCTTAAAACTGCCTGTCCCTAGGCTGAAACATAGTTGCTGAGCAGGTATTAAGTACAGGAACTTCAGGCAATGATTACATTTCAGTAGTCCATTGTTAAACTCATCTGCACACTCAAGCTGTCAGGATTTGTCATTTGTTTTGCCACTGCTTGTTAGATATAGAAATGAATTCAAAAAAAATTGTAACACATCTTAATAGTTAGTCCTTAGTGTCTATATTACCCTTAATTTTTTATGCTTTTATAATGAAAAGAAAATCAAAACATATCACATTAAAGAAGTTAAAGATTATTTTTTGTCTGTTGTGCCTTGCTCAGGTTTTAAGTATGGAAGTCTTTCACCTTTCCCAAAAAACTGCCAATGTAGGACAGTGGAAAAACATCCCTGAGGGCAGAATTTTATGGTTCCCACGGCAACACCTTCCCACCATCCCTGAGCAATTTTATTTGGGGGGGGAAGAGCGGTAGTTGGGGGGTGCTGGGGAACAGGTGGGGTAAGGGGGTCTAGGAAGGTCGACCCCATCCTTACCTCAATTTGACCTTTTTACTTCTGCTTCACACTTCCATCCAGCCTTGGTTTTGATGATGGTGGGTGGAGTTAAGGTATAGAAGAATAACCTGGCAAGTCCTCAGGCAGGAAGTGGGATTTGCCTCATTTCAAGGGCCTACTTCAAGGTCTGCCTCCCTGGTACTTCCTCTCCCATCAAGATTCCTACCCCAGTACCAGACACCGCCCCCACCCCACCCTCCCACCCAACTTCTCTGGGGCCTCATTCCCCTCCTTGCTGTGAGAAGCCCTTTCCCCCCCACACTGTAATGATGCACGTTCACACACTTCGTCAAACTCAAAGTGTATTTATTAATAAGGAAAACTGTAAAGAGGCTTACGTCCCTCTGGCTGCCCTAAGCAGTCCACTTGGCTGCGCCAGTCCCCACATGTTTACTATGTGCCTTAAAATGCCTTCTGCCTCAAGGTACGACGACGACGGTGACTCCTCACCACCACCACCGCCACCACTGGGATGATTGTCCATTCTTTGTTCCAATTGGTCCCTCAAGCCAGGTGACCTCTTTCTGCTGAGTTTCCCTTAAAGGGATAATCACCACATCCCTCCCCCTTTAACTTCATTACACAACCTTCAATAACTAAATTACTCAGTCCGAAACACTAACTAAACATTATAGACACAAGTTGGACAATTATAAAATGCGTTTTTAAAGGGTTTTTGTTTCTTGTTGAACAGTGTAATTTTGTATCTGAGATGCTTCCATGGGATTGCCATTAATAGGAACTACTGAGGGTACCTCTTCTAGCACAAGCAGTTCATTACTACTTGCTTCCATGGAGACATCAGTCACATAACAGGTCGATCAGGTACTTTGGTGCTTACAAATTTGAAAATATTTCTTGACAGCAACGCTACTGGAGCATCTCTCTACTCCTCAAGTGATCCATCTGCATATGAATGATCCATCCCTCCATGTCTGCTGGTACGACAGTGATCTAGTCACAGACAGTAATTTCAGGGATCTAGCTTGCTCCGCTACCAAAATTTCACATTATAACATGTCATATTACATGGTTAATATGGGTTTTTTTACTATTTCAATGGTGATGGGTCATTTGAGATATTAAGGCTTGTATGTCCAAACATAAACACTTATACTGGTAGACCTTAACAATGTACGGTTCCAAATATCATCTTGTATGGAATTCTTCCACATAGACTTGTCACTTACCAAGTTCAGTTCTAGATTGTTCTCTGACCATGTGACTACATACCTTACTCTGTGGGCAGTGCCACTCTCCAGTCCCATGTTGACCCTTGCTCTGCTGAACACCTTACATTATAATGTACGTAGGCACGCAACGTCACAATACAACAATGTCTGATGTCTTGACAGTTCTTTCGCAATCTCAGTCTGTCATGTGAAGGAATGACTGTGGTTCTCTGTTTCTGTACTTGGGTCAAGGTGATAAAGTTTCTTTCTCTCTCTAACATTTCAATTCAGCATCTTTTTCATCGACCGTGTTATCATATTGATTCTTGCGCTTTTCTATTAGTGTGACCATTTCAGCAGTCTTGTTCTGGCATTTAATCTCAGTTTCTTTCTCCATCTGAACTGATGATTCTGCTGTCAATTTCAATGTTTTTACCTCTTCAGTTAATTTCTCACAGTCAAGCTTCCATTCTTCAAGCTCTTATTCTACTGATTCAGTTCTTTACTGGACTTGTTCTTATTTTCTGGTTGTTTTTTTTCACTGAGTCCAGTTTATTCTCTATTGCCCCATTAAGTTCTCCTTTTTCTTAGCTTAATTTTCCAACTTTTCTTTCCAAGTTTCCTGTCAGTCGCTTCATCTTCTTGTTTTAATGTCTTCTCTAGAGCTTTAATTCTTTTTGCTGATTCTGCTTTTGTTCAATAGTTCCCAGTTTCTTTTTGAAGTCTTTGATTTCTGTGTTACTTCCAAGGGAAATCCACAATGTTCTTTCTGAACAAATATATTTCACAAATGGAATCTTTATTTCTACTTGTCTTAACTTCAGCTAAACCCTTTTTGGCTTCACTGTTGTTCAGGTCTATCTGTGACAAAATGTTGACTTGTTTTCATTCTGCAATTCTTTTGTCCATCATTTGGTCATTTATTGGCTTTTTTGTTGCCCTTTTTCCGTGGCCTTATTTCAAGGTCCTTCTTTTGAGGTCTTCTGTTGCCCTCCTGGTGTCTTTCATTGCCCTTCTGGGGTCTTTCATTGCCTTCTCTGAGGTCTTTGCCTCTTTCTTGAGGGCTTTGTTGCTTATGAACCTTTTTTGAGTGTTTCCATCTTTCTGGGATCTTCTGCAATTTTCCTGTCCATTGTCATTTGTTTCTTGTGGTTGCCACTTTAAATGCATTGCAGCTTTCAGACCATTTTTTTAATGCTGTCAGCAGCTGTCAGTTCTGTTTTTTACACACTTCTGAAGTTTTGGTGAGAACCTGCTGGCCTTCTCTTGAACATTTTTTAAACATTTAAAACATTGCTTCTTTTTATCAATGAGAAGATCTCAGCTACAACTTTTTCTCCCTTCTTTTGGCCATTTGAAGGATTCATTTACCTTCTTTCTGATATACCTATTTTTGTTGATTTCACCAGAGACCTGACCCAAAATGGGTGGTACGGTGGCACAGTGATTAGCACTGCAGTCTCACAGCGTCAGGGACCGGAGTTCAATTCCTGGCTTGGGTCACTGTCTGTGCGGAGTTTGCACATTCTCCCCACGTCTGTGTGGGCTTCCTCCGGGTGCTCTGGTTTCCTCCCACAGACTGAAAGATGTGCTGGTTGGGTGGATTGGCCCTCAGTGTACCTGAACAGGCACTAGAGTGTGGCAGCTAGGGGATTTCCACAGTAACTTCATTGCAGTGTTAACATAAGCCTACTTGTGACACTAATAAGTAAATTCCAAACAAATGGCTGTTTTTTAAAATTTTTTACTTTCAAACAGCTGAAGGTCTTTTCCTTTTGAAAGCTTCAGACCTTTGCTGTCTGCAGTCCCCCAGTGCAGGGTCAGTGCCCAGAACCTCCGCGGGCTCTGTTGTGGTTCAAAGGCCAGCAAGCTCCGCCTCTTCAGTTTCCCATGTTTCTTAAGTTCTCGCTGTGACTCCTTAGTGCATTTTTTCCTTTTCATTTTAAGCACTGCCGTCTGTCCTGCCCTTCCTTCATTCTTCAAAACAAAACTGCAGAAACTGTCTTTCTTTTAAATTAGGTTCCACTTTTCCTTAAACCCCGAATCAGAACTCTTGCTGGATCATTGTGTGTCCGTCCCTCAGGTTCTAGCATTATCTTAACATCTCAAATGGTCTGTTTGCCTAAAGACCTGCATTTGGGGAGTATGCTTTTCTCCAGACTTTGATTGAAACAGGATACTCAAGTGTTGGGCCAGAGACTGCGTCCTCATAAGCAATCCTATCCTTGTTGCCAGTGTTATGTTGTGTGCTCAAAGACTTCACCAGGATCACAAAAGGTATTTACTAATAAGGAAAAACAGTAGAGAAACATATAGTGCCTTCCGTCCACCCTCACCCCCAGCTGCCCCAAATCCTTCATGTCTACTACATGCCTTCTAGATGTCTTGTGTCTGTGAGGACTCCACCCTGGGGGGTGATTACTCTCTTTCAGCCCCAATTGGTCACCCAAGCCAGGTGACCCTCTTCTGCTGTGCTGTCTTTCGAGACACAATCACCACAAGTCAACCACACTTACCTGATTGAATCTCGGCATCTTGGAATTTGGGGATCTGCTTGTCGTCTCAGTTCAGATCACCGCTGCCACTGATGCTGCTGTGACAATGGAGCAGTCGGCTAATCAGATTAACTGGCAGCTCACTAAGGCTGGATTTCTGCTCAAGAGAAGGAGCATTAAATGGGGCTGTGATCAGCAGGAGTGATTCTTGGTTTGGGAAACCCCCACTATCTGAAAATTCCTGCCCTTGTAAACATTAAGAATGTGAAAACCAATATTAATATGTTACTTTGTCAGTTGAATCACTTGGAATACTTTCTGAAAACTGCCTGTTACTGCTGCTTACAGCTGAAGTTTCTAAGGTTGTACACCAGTTTGCCAGTGCCTTCCTTCAGGGAATGTTGGTTTGAAACATTGGCAGATGATACAATCCCTAAAAGTGAAAAATGTGACTTCCATAATTCTGCACCCTCTCCTTTCCTTCTCTCCTATGTAGCCTATGAACAAATGCTTTGTCTGGATAACACACAAGAAACAGTACTTTTCACTGTATTCCAATACATGTGACCATAACAAATCAAATCAAATGTCACGGTAGGATTTCTCAATATAGTCCTTTAAGTACAGATTCTAAAAGATAACTTAAGCCAGACTGGGTTACTATTAATTTAGGAATTCTTTTTTATTCATTTGTGGGACATGGGTATCACGAGTTGGCCAGCATTTATTGCCCATCGCTAGTTGCCCTTGAGAGTCAACCACATTGCTGTGGCTCTGGAGTCAGATGGAGGCCAGACCAAGTAAGGATGTCAGATTTCTTCTCCTACAGGACATTAGTGAAGCAACTGGGTATTTCTGACAATCGACAATGGTTTCATGGTCATCAGTAGATTCTTAATTACAGACTGAATTCAAATTCCACCATCTGCCGTGCTGAGATTCAAACCCCAGAATATCAGCTGAGTTTCTGAATTAATAGTCCAGCGATAATACCACTAGGCCACTGCGTCCCCTGGGATTAAGTTGTCTCCAGGCTGAGGATTCTGACTCATGCATGCTAACCTTTAAGATCCTGGTAAATGGAGACATATTTTTGTGGGCCATTGGATATTTGGCAGCTCAGCGCAATCAGATCCTCTGAATTTTCACTGAAGGTATCATTTGTGGGTTGCTTGTTGAACAGTGTTTAGCGACCAGGTTCAAACATAATCTATACTTTTGCTTATCTGAGTTTTGCAGGTTTAATCAACTCAGGAGAGCATCAACAAGTAATGAAAGCTAGGTTCGGTGATGCACGGATCCTGATAAAAGCGTAAGAAGCCTGACTAACTCGCTTATATTTTTTCTGCTGTAAACAAAAGGGTTTCTGTCTGTCATGAAAGAAATACCTTGCTGAAGTGTTGTTGAAACCTGCAGTGTGCAATGTTGTTATAACGCCACTTGCTGTTTGCTTATCTTACAGTCTGCTGATGGGATTCATCGGCACACAAATATTGATTCAAATGAGTGAAATATACGGTTCCATTTAACCTGAGTCAATGGTACGATGAGTGTAAATATGGCCTCCTATTACTGCATCTCAAAATCCTTTTATTTAAATGTGTTCGTTACGTTCGCAAAGGTCAACAGAAAACCACTATATATGCAGACTACCTGAAATATAATGGGAATGTACTAAAAAAGCAATCAATATGCCAGGCAGCATAAATAAGTTAGAAGTTGAATTGTAGCTCTGTATCACTGCTTTACCATAATACCACTGTGCGCAGTTCTGGTCGCCTCATTACAAGAAAGATGTGGAAGCTATTGAAAGGGTGCAGTGGAGATTTACAAGGATGTTGCCTGGATTGGGTGGCATGCCTTATGAGGATAAGACTGAGCTCCCTCAACCTTTCTCCCTGGAGAGACGAAGGATGAGAGGCAACCTGATAGAGATTTATAAGATGTTGAGAGGAATAGATAGGGTGGATTCTCAGAGGTTTCTTCCCAGGACTGAAATGGTCACTACGAGAGGACACAGGTATAAAGTGCTGGGGAGTAGGTACAGAGGAGATGTCAGGGCTAAGTTTTTCACTCGGAGGGTGATGGGTGAGTGGAATTGGCTGCTGCTGTTGGTGGTGGAGGTGAATTTGTTAGGGTCTTTTAAGAGACTTCTGGATGAGTACATGGGATTTAATGGGATTGAGGGTTATAGGTAGGCCTAGTAGGTAGTGATATGATCAGCGCAACTTGTGGGCCGAAGGGCCTGTTTGTGCTGTAGTTTTTCTATGTTCTACCAGGTTAAAGTCCAACAGGTTTATTTGGGATCATGGGCTTTTGGAGCGCTGCTCCTTCATCACCCGTTTCCCCCACCCAACCTGCCTCGATATCCATCCCCCCACGGCAGTCCCAATCTCCCGAATTCCTCCGTCTCTGCTCGCACCCTTGAAACCCCTCCGCTTCCCACCCCCCCCCCCCCCCCCCCTCCCATCCCATCCCCACCTCCCCGATGGCCAGCCCTGATCACTGATGAAGGAGCAGTGCTCCGAAAGCTTCAAATAAACCTGCTGGACTTTAACCTGGTTTTGTGAGACTTTGTACTGTGCCCGCCCCAGTCCAATGCTGGCATCTCCACATCAGCCCCTGCTTTGTCATCAGAGAGCTTGTCTGAAGTTCTGACTGAGGCAAAAGTTACAATCCTATTTCCAACCTGTTCTTTTTATTGATAGCTCATTTATTTTCTCATCTCTTGGGGGGTTTAAAAATGGGTAAGAAGGTTATATTCGATCAATGCTTTTTATTCAGGTAGATTTTTTTGTTGTTTTTTAGGTTTTTAACCAGTTGCGAAGATCACAAATGTAAAAATGCATTTTGCAGGCATTGCTCATACCAGATGTGGAAACCAATCATAGCAATTGGAGCGCAGATGGAGACCCTTCAGCCCACTGTGCCAGTGCCAAAAGTAGCTCTGTAACACACTGGGCAACTTGAGGCCAGGGGTGGGGGGGGGGGGGGGTGCACAGGCGCACATGTGGCCCAGCTGGGTTCTGAGTCCAGCCCACAAGACATTTTGTTGACCCTTACCCATGCACAGGGTTGCCAAATTCTGCAGATTTTCATCTGGGTGTAGTTTTTTCCCCTACCGGTATGAATGAAGTGATGAGCGAGGGCCAGTGGAGTGAGGTGTGTGTGCTGATTGCTCACAACATTGGCTGTGAGAGCTCCCTCTGTGTCCAAAGCAGAAATTTGGTTTGTTTTTATCATTTGAAGTTGATGATCATTTTATCAATGTATAAATGATTCATTATTTTCCATAACTTTCTGTGAAATGTAATTCATCTTATACATTGGGGGGGGGGGGGTGGGGGGGAAGCATGCTTGAGGAACAAGCCCGATTTCAGCTGACTGAGATGAAGGCGGGCCACTCACTAGTCCAGGTTGCCCGTCACTGATTTAACAGGAACAGCCAACTGTAAAGATATATATTACTCTTGCTGTGTACTTTTAAAACAAAAAAGGTGGAATTCTCCCAAAAAAAAAATCCTAACTGTCCAATTTGTGTAAAAACTAGAGTAAATCGCACTGGTTTTTTTCAGTGGGATTTTTCAAAATGGATCTCCCACACTCTGTGCGATGTAGAGTGCCTCAGTGTGAATCAGGGGGTGAGGCCTATTCCCACTAGAGAGGCCGGCAGCATAGTGCCGACCAGGCCATTGCGAATGTGTCAATCTGTTTAGCGCCGAGATCGGCACGTGCGCGGTAGCCCCGCGCTGCCGGCCTCCCAATTCCACCAGCCAGCTTCGCAATCCTGCATTGCTAGCCCACCAAGCTCCTCCACGGCCTTTTAGCTGGCTTTCCGGACCTGTCTTTGAATATTCCCTACCTTTTGTAGGTTTATTCATTTCCGCTTCAACCAAGTTTAGTGCAGTTGATGTTTATCTCTGCTATTATAGTTCGCTTGTGTCCCTCCCTACTCTCTCTCGAGCTTTGCTACATGCTTCACAAATCTCTGCAGTTATCATTCCCCTCTGTGCTACAGTGTTGCCATCGAGAAATGGCTCATAGTCTTTCGACAACTACTTTTGCTGCTCCTTAACTCTACTCATCGTGTTCCTATTATCAGATCATTCTTCAAAACCTTTCCTGCTACTGTGGTAATTGTGTATTTAATCAATATTACCAGCATTTATCTACAAAGTTCCTTCTGGGTGTTCTTGACTGCAGTAATGAATCATGTTTACTTTATTGATAAAGGAAAATAATTGGATATATTATATTTGTAGCAGTTGTATGATAAAATGGACCAAATAGTTTTAAAATGGTCTCAGCCCTAAGTTTGAGTTAGTCGCATATATGGCCAGGTGTACTATTGTTAAATGTTGAGTCATAGTTGGGTACCATGGTAAAATGTTATTACACCAATGGTCATGAATTGTTAACTTTGGCTAAAATTTAGCCAGTTTAATTCAAACCAAGAACACACGACTGACTACAAGTGACAAAGCTCCTGTGGGATTCTTTATCATTCAGCCCCATTATCTCGTATGCTGTCCATCATCTGAGGATAATGAAGCATATCGCTCACCAAACCTGGGTTGCTGCCACGTGAATTGGGCTGTTGTTACGCAGGTCCAATCTATCCACAACCTTACGCGCTCCTAGCAACCAGCAGGGTCAGTTTTATGAAACATCTGTCCTCAGCTACAGATGCACCCCGTTGCTATGCCACCTAATACACAAGCAAAAATAATTATAATTTGGGCTGCCAAGCTTATGAGGCAATAAATGACAGCAATGCTGAATAAATAATCAGACTGCAGGGAGACGTATTTGTGAGAAATCGTAGCAAGATTCTGACGGAAGTAGGCATTCAGACCATTCTGCCTGTACCGGTTGACAGAGCCGAGCAGACGAGTGTGTATTATTCATTTGTGGGACATGGGCATTGCTGCTGGCCAGCATTTATTGCCCAACCCTAATTGCCCTTGGAGGGCAATTGAGAGTCAACCACATTGCTCTGGAGTCACATGTAGGCCAGACTAAGTAGGAACAGCAGATTTCCTTCCCTAAAGGACATTAGTGAACCAGATGGGTTTTTCCAACAATCAACAATGGTTTCATGGTCATCAGAAGATTTTCAATTCTAGATTTTTTTAAATTGAATTCACATTCCTTCATCTGCCATAGTGGGATTCGAACCCGAGTCCCCACATTAGCTGAGCTTCTGAATTAATAGTCCAGCGATATTACTACTAGGTCATTGCCTCTCCCGTTGGGTAGCAATAATACCAATGAATGGGGCTGATACTTTTTTTATGGTGGTTTTTGGTCTTCTGTGGGGAGATAGTGGTGTAGTGGTATTGTAATTGGACAAGTAACCCAGAAATCCTGCAGATCTAGGTCAAATCCCACTACGATAGATGGTAGAATTTGAATTCAAGTAAAATACTCTGGAATTAAAAATCTACTGATGGCCCTGAAACCATTGTCAATTGTCATAAAAAAAATCTCCTCTGGTTCTCTAATACCCTTTCGGAAGGAATTCTGCTGTGTTTACCTTATACACGACTCCAGATCCACAATAATGTGATTGTCTCTTAATTGGCCTCCAAGTTCGTTTTAAGGATAATTAAGGATGGACAATAGATGCCAACTTAGCCAGCGGTGCCCACATTCCATGAATGAATAGGAAAACAGGTGAAATTGTTGGTTTTGTGTGACATGCTGTATTTTCAGAAGACGGCATGTCAGAAATGCTTTCTAAAAAGAATGATTTGTTCCCAGGTTGATTTCCTGGCGAGGCCATGTTTATTGTCCATCTCTGTTAGCCTGAGGGTATTGTGAATGGATCACGTGGTCTGGGACTAAGGTCTTGTCAGCCAGACACAGTTAGATTGGTAGCTGCCCTTGTTTCCCCAACTATCTGATAGTCTCCGGTCTCATGTTATTTCTTTTGGTGGTATGTAATTTGTCGAAAAAAGACTTAATACCCTGTTTTAGTGCCATTGGATAGCAAATGGCAAATGTTCTTTATTCTGAATTCTGATCAGGTCTTTGTTTAAAAAAGTGATTAATTTGGTGTGATTTAAAATATTAATCTTTAACGATAAGACTACCTTCTGATTGGCCATAAGCTGCTTCATAAATTGCAATATGAGGCATTTATGGTTTGCAAAGCTGTCACAACTGATTGGGGGCAGCACGGTGGCACAGCATTGCTGCCTCACAGCGTCAGCGACCTGGTTTCAATTCCTGCCTTGGGGGTCTATCTGTGTGGAGTTTGCACATTTTCCCCATGTTTGCGTGTGTTTCCACCGGGTGCTCCAGTTTCCTCCCACAGATGTGTGGGTTAGGTGAATTGGTCGTGGTAAATTGTCCCTTAGTGTCAGGGGGATTAGCAGGGTGAATATGAGGTTACGGGGATAGGGTGGGATTGTTGTCGGTGCAGATTCAATGGGCTGAATGGCCTCCTTCCACACTGTGGGATTCTATGATTTTATCCGTCCACTTTCAGTCAGAGCTTCCCTGTTTTCAATTGCGTCGTACCATAATTCCTGATGAAAAACCTACATTTTAACTGGGTGAACTTTTTTGTTAACACAAATTTCTGACAAACTTTGTAATGAGCTTCCATTGGGATAGTCCAGCTCATTAACATCTCTCTGGTTGATGCTGCCCTCATATTAATCACTGAATAAATAGCAGTTTTGTGATTAAAGTTTTGTCAAACAACAAGAAAGCTGTACCTTTTGAAGAAAAAAACATGGTTAAACCATTGTGATTGAAATGTTAATCCCTAGTGGACGATCTAGCCAGTATTTTACAGCCACGTTTGGGCAAGGCTCATACGAGCCGGCTGGAGGCCAAAGAAGAATTATGTTCTGTGAGCCACACCCTCCCCGATTCTGGGGTAGGCATGGCAATCAAATTCCAGTGTCCGACAGTCAATCATTTCTTTAAATTAGCATGGAGGCTGATCAGATTTTATTATTGCACGTTATTTGTTGGTGAACTTTTCTACTTCAGGAAACAAATGTCAATCCTTGTGCACACAGCACTTTTTACACCAGTAGCTGTGAAGCATGCAATGTTCTGGGGTCATACGAGGCACAATATTAATTGCTTGTGGTTCTTTTTCACCTCCACCATCCCGTGTCAGTACTGAGTCAATCCAGCTTGCATGAACTTTTTTTTTTATTTTATTGGTGCAACAAGTAGGCTTACATTAACACTGCAATGAAGTTACTGTGAAAATCCCCTAGCCACCACACTCCAGTGCCTGTTCGAGTAGACTGAGGGAGAATTTAGCATGGCCAATGCACCTAACCAGCACAACTTTCAGACTGTGGGAGGAAACCGGAGCACCTGGAGGAAACCCACACAGACACAGGGAGAATGTGCAAACTCCACACAGACAGTGACCCAAGCTGGGAATCGAACCCAAATCCCTGGTGCCGAGAGTATCAGTGCTAACCACTGTGCTGCCCTGTCCCCTAATGATGTGCCTTAACCCTAATCTCTGAAGATGATCCAATATGACTCCAGTGTGAAACATTGCAATTTTTACAGTTGTGGTCTGGATGGGTAAGATTGCCAATTCCCATTGAACTGTGGGTGGTTTTGGGAACTTCCCGCAAATCTTTTTGATTGCGACTGACCAAAAGCATTCCATATCGGATCCTTACAAGCCATTGGGATGTCACAGTTTCACTCACCACTAGCCACTCGCCATATAATAAAAGCAAATTACGGCAGCTGCTGGAATCTGAAACCAAAAGAGAAAATGCTGAAAGATTTCAGCAGATCTGGCAGCATCTGTAAGGAGTAAAAAGAGCTGCTGTTTCAAGTCCAGACGACCCTTTGTCAAAGCTAAAAGGCATAGAAAATGGGAGATATTTATACTGCAGGGTCAGTGAATGAAAGATGAGTCATAGCCACAGAAGTCAGGGAAATCAGTTAATAGCAATCCACAGGGAGAATAAAGGTTGTGAAGGGTCAAACAGCACTCAGCATCCTGACTTAGAAAAGTCTATATCGCTGTTCCTTCACAGTCACTGGGTCAAAATCCTGGAATTCTCTCCTTTAAAGGCATTGTGGATAAATCCACAGCACGTGGACTACAGCGATTCAAGAAGGCAGCTCACCACCACCACCTCGAGGGTAACTAGGGATGGGCAAAAAATGTTGGCCAACCAGTGACACCTGTGTCCCACAAATCAATAAGAAAATACTCTTCAGTTGAGGCTGAATTTGAACTAGGCTGTCAGAACTTGTCATCTAATTGCATTGATTCATTAGATGCAGTTTTTAGAAATGGTTTAATAGTCAATCTAATCTCAACCTACCTTACTTACTCTCTAAGGAAGATTGTTTTTCATCTGTTTTGTTTCTACCATTTTGATCACATGATAGCTCACTGATCCTCAGATCTGTCATAGTTATGTCCTAATTAAGTGTTCACCCACCAGAAGATGATGACTGGTGCAGTGGTACAATTTCATGGCAAGTGGGTTGGGGGACAAAGACAAGAATAAGATCAATACACTCGAGGCCAAATATGCCTTTTCTCCGATACTCATGTTGCTTCCCATGCTGCGACTTATTGCCCAATCTCTCATGAAGGGCGGGATTTTCCGACCACCTCACTCCAGGACTGGAAAATCCCACCTGAGGCCAATGGACCTCAGCATGGTCTACCTGTCACGGCAATCGCGGTGGGCAGGGTGAGGGGGACAATATTTCACTCAAAGAATGATTATTTGGAGGAAGTATGAGAGGGCTTCCACAGCTCATGGAACCAGCAAGACATCCGCAACTTTAAGAGGGACTGAGAAGCGTAGGGAAGAAAAAGGGAAACTTGAACATTCCAAGTCTACATCATAGAGTAGAATCCCTACAGTGCAGAAGGAGGCCATTCAGCCCATTGAGCTTGCACCAACTGCAATACCACCTAGGCCTTATTCCCATAACCCCACATATTTACCTTGCTAGTCTTGCTGACACTAAGAGCCAATTTAGCATGGCCACTCAACCTCATCTTTGGAGTGTGGGAAGAAACCCATGCAGACACAGGGAGAACATGCAAACTCCACACAGACAATGACTCGAGGCGGGAATCAAACCCTGGTCCCTGGCGCTGTTAGGCAGCAGTGCTAACCACTGTGCTACTGTGCCACCCATGGTTTAGTATGTGGTTCAACATCCCAATTGTCCCATATCCCAGACCTGTACATGCACCCAATAACATACCAGGCAACAGCCAATAGTTTTAGGGGCTAGTCTTAGTTCTGCAGTGCTTGCATTGGATTCTGCAGAACAAAAAGGCAAATTAAATAACCATTCTACATTTTGGTAATATTTTGTACTGTAATATATGCAGGGATGGAAATTTTCTGTCCCAAAATCAATTGCTGGCACACACAATAAGCAGAAATTAAGATTAGCAATTAAAATAGCGGCAGTTCTGTGGCTTATTTTGCCATTAGCAGTAGGTAATTTTTGACAAAGGGTTATTTTGATTGGAAACCACTTCATTTTGGAAGTTGTAATCCGAATGTTTTCACCTGAGAATTTATAGATTATTCATTATCAAATATTGTATCCAGGAATCCATTATTTTCATTGTTAACTGTTGGGTCTCTTGATATTTTATCTTGTCTTTTGTGATGAATTATAACACATACATCGTAGAGTGTGATTCAAAGGTATCATCAGCTTAAATGGGGCACCTCATTAATTTGCATTCGTAGAATCATAGAGATCTTAGTGCAGAAGGAAGCCATTTGGCCCATCGAGTCCGCACCAACAACAATCCCACCTGGGCCCTATCCCCGTAACTGTGCATATTTACCCCGCTAATACCTCTAATCTATGCATCCCAGGACACGAAGGGGCAATTTAGCGTGGCCAATGCACCTAACCTGCACATCTTTGTCCTGTGGGAAGAAAGCGGAGCACCCAGAGGAAACTCGCATTGACACGACGAGAACGTGCAAACTTCACACAGACAGTGATCCAAGCCAGGAATCAAACCCAGGTTCCTAGAGCTGTGAGGCAGCAGTGCTAACCATTGTGCCGCTGTGCCACACATTCACCTCGAGGTATTCTTTACCAAGATGCTGGAGAGTCCAAAATTGTCAAGGACAGTTTTAAAAACATGGAAACATAGAACCTACGAGCAGGAATAGGCCATTCGGCCCTCTGAGCCGGCTCTGCTATTCATTTTGATCAGGGCTGACCATCAAATTCAATATCCTGATCCCTTCATTCCCCCCATATCCCTTGATTTCTTTAACACCAGGAGCTATATCTAATTTCTTCCTGAAATCACGCAACGGTTTGGCCTCGGCTACTTTCGATGGTAGTGAATCCCACACATTCACCACTCACTGGGCGAAGAAATTTCTCCTCATCTCAGTCCTCGCCCTCAAACCATAACCCCAAATTTTGGACCACCCCACCATTGGGTCTATTCTTTCTCAATCCATTCTGTGTGATCCTGTTAGAATTTTATAAGTTTCTGTGAGATCCCCGCTTACTCTTCTAAACTCCAATGAATACAATCCTAACTGACTTAGTCTCTCCTCACATGACAGACTTGCCATCCCAGGAATCAGCCTGGTAAACCTTTACTGTACTCCCTCCTTTGATCATTGTTAAATCACCCTCAAGAACTGGATAACCTGAAAATGCTCGGGCAAGTAAAAGTGGGACGAAATTTGGAGGCAGAAAATATGGATGGAAAATTTGAGAGACAAGACAAAGGGGCAGCATGGTAGCACGGTGGTTAGCACTGCTGCTTCACAGCTCCACGGTCCTGGGTTCGATTCCTGGCTCAGGTCATTGTGTGGAGTTTGCACATTTCACCTAGTGTCTGCATGGGTTTCCTCCGGGTACTCCAGTTTCCTCCCACAGTCCAAAGATGTGCGGGTTAGGTTGATTAGCCGTGCTAAGAGATTGCCCCTTAGTAACCAGGGATGTGTAGGTTAGAGGGATCAATGGGTATGATATGTAGGGATATGGGGGTAGGGCCTGGGTGGGATTGTGTTCGGTGCAGACTCGATGGGCCAAAGGGCCTCTTTCTGCACTGTAGGGTTCAATGATCTATGAAAAATAAGGCAAAATGTATGCTTTCAGTAAACCAAGTCTTACTGAAGCTTGTACACCAGCGGGGATGAAAATCCATATTGGAAGCACTGAATCATTCTTGTATTTTAATTGAGCTTCTGGGAAAATATGTCTGTGTTCACGATGGAAATGGAGGTTAGAACTATGGTGGTCACTTAAAACACTTTATTGTTTGAGTAATCATTAGGTATTTTCACCAGATGGAATGCACCCAAGAGTTCTTATAGCAAAGCGAGGGAAATGAAAGAGAACTTTTGCAGAAACCTTTCACCAGCCATCGATACCGTGCTACCAGGAGATTGAAAAATAGCTAATGTTATTTATTGCAGGCTTGACAAAACAAAACAATGGCAGGTACATAATGGAAGCTTTAACTTGATTGCTGTAAAGCATTACTGTACAATGAGAGATGCTTGATCATATGCAGAAGTTGCTGAAACTGAGGGAAAAATTGCTACGTGCAATAAAATCATGAATATTTAATTTTGTTACAAACAGTGCTACTTCCAGGAGCAAGTCTTTGCATACTAGTCACTTAAGAATTACAACAGTAACTATCTTCCTGCCCTTGCTCTTGGTACAGGCATACTCACAGAGCAGGGAGTGACTAAGACGTTGAAACATGACATTTTATGATCAGTACTTTTTGCAAGTCTTTCATGAAGGCTTAGGGGAGTTTGCCACATACTTACAGTTTCAATTCCTAGATTATGTGTGATTTAATGCATCTTTCCTGATCACTTTAGGCTCATTTTGATTCCCAGCTCCCTGTGTCGTGTGGTTTTTCCAACAGTAATAGAAACTTGTTCTGTGTGATTAACTGTGTGACTAAAGCTGTAGAGGGCAGCCTAGCGGCACAGTGGATACGTGGCACTTTGATTTGGATCAAGTGTAATAAATTATCTTTACTGTCACCAGCTTGGTAAAAGGGGTGAAGCAGTTGCTTGTAGCCTAGGGATCAGCATAAATTGTCTTGATGTGGCACAATGCTGCAGAACTCACCTCTATCCTTCTTAGTCCTGGGTGTATGAGGTGATACAGCAACATGGGGATTTGGTCTTCGCTTGTGTGCACCTGCCTAATGAACTGGAATCCACAGTGTGATGGGATTAAGGAATGGTGTTTTCATGCTTATCAGTTTGCAGACTGGATTGCAGTAAATAACAACATGGTTAGAATGTTCAAGGTGAATTGGGTTGATTTTCCATCTTAAACCCGCACGCCTATTGATCAAATTCCAAGATAATAACGGATGGGTGATCCTCACCAATGTGAGGAGAAATTGGGGAAAACTGGGGTTGTTCTCCCTGGAGAGACGGAGAATGATGGGAGACTTAGTAGAGGTATATAAAATTGAGGGGTATGGATAGGGTGAACAGTGGGAAACTTTTTCCCAGTTCGGAGGTGACAAACACAAGGGGTCACAAGTTCAAGGTGAAGGGGGGCGAGGTTTAACTTGGGTATCAGAGGGTGGGTGGGGGCCTGGAATGCACTGCCAAGTAGGGTGGTGGAGGCAGACACGCTGGGATCGTTTGAGACTTATCTGGATAATCACATGAGCAGATTGGGAATGGAGGGATACAAAAGAATTGCCTAGTTGGACCAATGAGCAGCGCAGGCTTGGAGGGCCGAAGGGCCTGTTTCCTGTGCTGTATTGTTCTTTGTGATCCCCAAATCATTGTATAACTGGTTGTTAACTGAATTCAGGATTCACCGTACCTGTGAGCCAGCTCCATGTATTCCTCACCGTGTGTAAAGAACAATATGCTGATATCCAACCTAAATATGTCCTTCACAAGCTGTGTCCATTGCTCCCTTGTTCCCCCTCAAATTTGTTTAATTTTCTGGGTTTATCTTTTTTTGTGATGTTTATTGATCCTCAGATGCCTTCCTTCAAGGTTGAAAATCCCAAGAGCCTGTGTCTCCAGCAATAGAGATCAGACCTCTGGGTTTTATTTTTACTGCACTGCTTTCAACATCTGAATGTCTCCTTTCTTTGTAAGCCAGCAGAACTGAAGGGAGAGACCTCAATCTCAGCGTACATCTATTGATCAGACAGCAGGGAGATGTACAATACCATTGATGCTGATTTCAAATAGCCCGGCTGGGTTTGTGTTGCTTGCTAATGTGATTCACATCTTGCTCCCTTCCCCCTACTGACACAAGGGGATCTCTCAAACGGTGGGTTGGACTCCGGGTCCCACCCAACGTTTCTGCAAAAATCTGGCCCTAAATCTGATAATGCAAGCAAATTCAGAAAAAATTGAACCACAAGTTCTCTTCAAAAGCCAGCATAGTTTCAAGCACAATCTATGTTAAGGTTGGGGCGGCACAGTGGTTGGCATTGCTGCCTCACAGCATCAGGAACTCGGGTTCAATTCCTGGCTTTAATCACTGTCTGTGCGGAGTCTGCATGTTCTCCCTGTGTATGCGTGGGTTTTCTCCGGGTGCTCCGGTTTCCTCCAAAGATGTGCAGGTTAGGTGGATTAGCCATGCTAAATTGCCCCTTAGTGTCAGGGGACCTAGCTAGGGTAATGCATGAGATTATGGGGATAGGGGCTGGATGGGATTATAGTGGGTGCAAGCTCAATGGGCTGAATGGCCTCCTTCTGCATTGTAGAATTCTATTCTATGATTCTATTGTTTCTTGTGCCCAAAGCTGATTAATAATAGTCCATTCTGTTTCTTACACAGTTTGTTTTACGGTTCCCTATTTTCCAAATTAATCTGTTTCGGGGGAAAATAATTCTGCAGTTATGTTTTATTTCTATGAAGTCTTAACTGTGAAAGGATTAAGCTAAGAAATGGTCAACCTGTGAAACATCATAGAATCCCTACTGTGCAGAAGGAGGCCATTCAGCCCATTAAGCCTGCACCAACAGCAATCCTACCCAGGCCCTATTCTGCTAACCCTACATATTTACCCTTCTAGTCCCACTGACACGACGCAATTTAGCATGGCCAATCCATCTAACCTGCAGAAGCCAGAGGGTGGTTGTAGAGGCTTGTTTTTCAAACTGGAGACCTGTGACCAGCGGTGTGCCTCAGGGATCAGTGGTGGGTCCACTGTTATTTGTCATTTATATTAATGATTTGGATGAGAATATTGGAGGCATGGTTAATAAGTTTGCAGATGACACCAAAATTAGTGGCATAGTGGACAGTGAAGAAGATTTATCTAAGATTGCAATGGGATCTTGATCAGTTGGGCCAGTGGGCTGACGAATGGCAGGTGGAATTTAATTTAGACAAATGCGAGGTGATGTATTTTGGTAGATTGAACCAGGGCAGGACTTACTTAGTTAATGGGAGGGCATTAGGTAGAGTTGCAGAACAAAGAGATCCAGGAGTACATGTTCATAGTTCCTTGAAAGTGGAGTCACAGGTGAACAGATTGGCGAAGAAGGCATTCAGCATGCATGGTTTCATTGGTCAGAACATTGAATACAGGAGTTGGGATGTCTCGTTGAAGTTGTACAAGACATTGATAAGGCCACACTTAGAATACTGTGTACAGTTCTGGTCACCTTATTATAGAAAGGATATTATTAAACTCAAGAGTGCAGAAGACATTTACTAGGGTGCTACTGGGACTTGATGGCTTGAGTTATAAGGAGAGGCTGGATAGACTGAGACTTTTTTCTTTGGAGTGTAGAAGGCTGAGGGGTGATCTTATAGAGGCCTATAAAATAATGAGGGGCACAGATCAGCTAAATAGTCAGTATCTTTTCCCAAAGGTAGGGGAGTCTAAAAATAGAGGGCATAGGTTTAAGCTAAGAGGGGAGAGAAAGAAAAGAATCCAGAGGGACAATTTTTTCACACAGAAGGTGGTGAGTGTCTGGGACAAGCTGCCAGAGATAGTAGTGGAGGTGGATACAATTTTGTCTTTTAAAAAGCATTTAGATAGTTACATGGGTAAGATGGGTATAGAGGGATATGGGCCAAATGCAAGCAGTTGGAACTAGCTTTGGGTTTTAAAAAAAAAAGGTGGCATGGAGAAGATGGGCCAAATGGCCTGTTTCCATGCTGTAAGCCTCTATGACCCGATGACTCTAACTTTGGAGTGAGGGGGAACTGGGGCGCCCGGAGGAAACCCATGCAGACACGGGGAAAAGGTGCAAAGTCTATCAGAGAGTCTCTGATACTTTGTCAGAGAGTTGGTGCAGACTCGATGGGCCAAATGGCCTCTTTCTGCACTGTAGGGATTCTATGACCTATGAGTCATTATGGCTTCTGTGGAGAGAATCTGTTGACGGCACATTCTCAAAATCTGGATATGATTGAATAAAATGAGGTGGTTTTCTCATGGGGTGAAGATCTGGAGCAGGAATTTATTGCATATAGCTCATATAGTAAATTAATTGATTCATCATTAA
Source organism: Carcharhinus amblyrhynchos (assembly GCF_965287045.1). Lineage (NCBI taxonomy): Eukaryota > Metazoa > Chordata > Chondrichthyes > Carcharhiniformes > Carcharhinidae > Carcharhinus > Carcharhinus amblyrhynchos. The sequence continues at coordinate 28,486,768 of NC_137348.1, forward strand.
CTTAGTGCAAGAACCAGCCTCCTTTTAAGATTAAAGTTAGAGAAAAACCATTTTATTTTAGGTTGTGTGTTGCAGAGTTGTATGCATGGCCACGATCTTTATAGGGTGCAATGTGTGACAGGAACCTAGCTTATTTAATTTAAAGCATTTTGTACCATGTATCTAAATAAATGGCTGTCAGTACTTTGCAAATCATGTTTAGTTCTGCAACGTCACTAAACAAAAGAATATGCGCACATTTTTAAGGCAGGGTACTCCCCCATTTGCTAAATTGCTAGAATTCGTGAGATTGGTACAACACTGCAACAGTTTCCAGTCCTGACTGAATTTTTCCGATTTTTTTTGAAGTAGGTTAAAGTATTGGTGTTCTGGATTGTTTCTGTCCTTGTTGCTCCCCATGAAATGCTGTATCACTTGCTCCAAGTATCAGTAAAATGTTTGAGAGTTGGATATTCCAAGCAATCTGCTGACTAAGTGAAGTGTGGGATCCATCAAATCCACAAACTAAGAGCATATTGCAATGACTGAGTTAGAAAGCAAAATGAGTTAGCAGCATGCTGGGTAAACTGAGGTGTGCATGCTATTGGATACCTGTGTATGTGTGGACCAATGGGTGCACAGGTGGGCATTGGTGGCCATTTTGTAAGGCTGTATTGTGTTGCCAGGAGACAATGTTTATTCTGGGAAAGCCGGTTTCAATTTGTACTATGTGCTGAGTGCAAGGGGATGGGCAAATAATATTTTGTGCAACATGTAGGTGTTATTTTCCAGTATTACACTGAGTTATTTGCTGCTGTTAAATGGAAGCTTCCAATGAGTGTGTGTCTGCGTGTGTGTGTGTGTGTGTCTGCGTGTGTGTGTGTGTGTGTCTGCGTGTGTGTGTGTGTGTGTCTGCGTGTGTGTGTGTGTGTGTCTGCGTGTGTGTGTGTGTGTGTCTGCGTGTGTGTGTGTGTGTGTCTGCGTGTGTGTGTGTGTGTGTCTGCGTGTGTGTGTGTGTGTGTGTCTGCGTGTGTGTGTGTGTGTCTGAGTGTGTGTGTGTGTGTGTCTGAGTGTGTGTGTGTGTGTGTCTGAGTGTGTGTGTGTGTGTGTGTCTGAGTGTGTGTGTGTGTGTGTCTGAGTGTGTGTGTGTGTCTGAGTGTCTGAGTGTGTGTGTGTGTCTGAGTGTCTGAGTGTGTGTGTGTGTGTCTGAGTGTGTGTGTGTGTCTGAGTGTGTGTGTGTGTCTGAGTGTGTGTGTGTGTCTGAGTGTGTGTGTGTGTCTGAGTGTGTGTGTGTGTCTGAGTGTGTGTGTGTGTGTCTGAGTGTGTGTGTGTGTCTGAGTGTGTGTGTGTGTGTCTGAGTGTGTGTATGTGTGTGTCTGAGTGTGTGTATGTGTGTGTCTGAGTGTGTGTATGTGTGTGTCTGAGTGTGTGTATGTGTGTGTCTGAGTGTGTGTATGTGTGTGTCTGAGTGTGTGTATGTGTGTGTCTGAGTGTGTGTATGTGTGTGTCTGAGTGTGTGTATGTGTGTGTCTGAGTGTATGTGTGTGTCTGAGTGTATGTGTGTGTCTGAGTGTATGTGTGTGTCTGAGTGTATGTGTGTGTCTGAGTGTATGTGTGTGTCTGAGTGTATGTGTGTGTCTGAGTGTATGTGTGTGTCTGAGTGTATGTGTGTGTCTGAGTGTATGTGTGTGTCTGAGTGTATGTGTGTGTCTGAGTGTATGTGTGTGTCTGAGTGTGTGTGTGTGTCTGAGTGTGTGTGTGTGTCTGAGTGTGTGTGTGTGTCTGAGTGTGTGTGTGTGTCTGAGTGTGTGTGTGTGTCTGAGTGTGTGTGTGTGTCTGAGTGTGTGTGTGTGTCTGAGTGTGTGTGTGTGTCTGAGTGTGTGTGTGTGTCTGAGTGTGTGTGTGTGTCTGAGTGTGTGTGTGTGTGTGTCTGAGTGTGTGTGTGTGTGTGTCTGAGTGTGTGTGTGTGTGTGTCTGAGTGTGTGTGTGTGTGTGTCTGAGTGTGTGTGTGTGTGTGTCTGAGTGTGTGTGTGTGTGTGTCTGAGTGTGTGTGTGTGTGTGTCTGAGTGTGTGTGTGTGTGTGTCTGAGTGTGTGTGTGTGTGTGTCTGAGTGTGTGTGTGTGTGTGTCTGAGTGTGTGTGTGTGTGTGTCTGAGTGTGTGTGTGTGTGTGTCTGAGTGTGTGTGTGTGTGTGTCTGAGTGTGTGTGTGTGTGTGTCTGAGTGTGTGTGTGTGTGTGTCTGAGTGTGTGTGTGTGTGTGTCTGAGTGTGTGTGTGTGTGTGTCTGAGTGTGTGTGTGTGTGTGTCTGAGTGTGTGTGTGTGTGTGTCTGAGTGTGTGTGTGTGTGTGTCTGAGTGTGTGTGTGTGTGTGTGTGTGTCTGAGTGATATATGGCTCTGAAAACAGAAAATGCTGGAAATACTCGACAGGTCTGGCAGCATCTGTGGTGAGAGAAACTGAGTGAATGTTTCAGGTCATGGCCAATCTGCAGAACCTGATTAAACCCATTTCCTACTTTTATTTCGGAATTCCAGTATCTGCAGCATTTTGATTTCTTGTTTGGTTCTCACCTGAGTTTGACACATTTCGCACCTCCAACAGGGGTTGCTGGAAAGCAAACGCACTGGCCAGTTTTTCTATTAGGTGCAGGGATTAGTAAAAGGTCTGAATGAAAGCAGATTTCAGGATGTGAATCGAACTTATTATTGATCACTGAAACTATTGGCCTGGATATTTCAGATGGCTAAGTTTCCCTTCCCATCACCTGAAGAGATGGGGGACACTACTCCAGAGGTGAATAAGCATTAATTAGCTGCAGGTGGGACTTCCTCCCACTTAAGTGCCTCAATTGGGGCAAGAGTGGGCAATTATCAATGAACAACTCTGTTCCAAGGCCTGGCTTGGTTGGTGTATATTCACTGAGGCTGGGGTGGCTGGGAACCCAGACAGAACTTCGCTCCTTCAATTTCACTTTCCACAGAATCCCTGCAATGCAGAAGAGGTCATATCAGCCCATTGAGTCTACACTGACCCTAAACCGACCCTCTGAAAGAGCATCCCACCCAGACTGTCCCCTCCTGCCTAATCCCCATAACCTTGTGCATTTACCATGGCTAATCCAGCTTTGGACATGAAGGGCAAATTAGCATGGCCTATCTGCCAAGGCATCTTTGGACCATGGGAGGAAACCAGAGCACCCAGAGGAAACCCATTTAGACGTGGGGAGAATGTGCAAACTCTGCACAGACAGTCTCCCGAGGCCGGGATTGAACCCGGATCCCTGGCGCTGTGAGGCAGCAATGCTGATCTGTGCCTTTGTGCCTCCCCTCCTCTTCTGCCTAAAAGCATGCCAGTGAAAGTTGGACCATTGTACCATTGCTTTGTGTATGTATGCCATGTCAGATTAGACAATACAAATTGAAGTTTTTTGGCATTTATGTACCTTACACCCAATCTAGTGTGGAGAGAACGGTGGTTATTAGACTGGTTATTGCCAATTTCATGTTTTCTGTGAAATTGAACGCTGGGGACAGTTAACTGGAGCTGAATCCTGCAGATTAACAACACTCTGAAAATGGCTGAAGGCTGTCTGCATGCAAGGCTGTATGGGCAAAGAGCATGTTTGGAAAGAATCTACAGACAGCGAATTAACTGGCTGGACTGAGCTGACATTTGTTGTTATTATCAATTTGTATTTAACAAATGGTTAGTTAGACGTTGGAAAAAGCCTAAAACCAAATTCGAAGAGCCACACACATTAATTGCGCGTAGCTGGTTCCAGAGAAGTGAATGCCTCAACACTGACGCTTGTTAAGATGAGGGCTTTCATGAGCAATATTCAAGTTTACCCCTTGGTAGAGCGAATAATCCACTGGGGTACCTCAATCGCACTGAAGGACAAATGGTTTTTGAGACAAAGAAATGTATTCATTGGCGTTTAGGTGAGTGAGAGGGGATCTCATAGAAATGATAAAATTCTAATGGTTAGACAGGGTGGATTCAGAAAGAATGTTCCCGATGGCGGGCAAATCCAGAACTAGGGGTCATAATTTGAGGACATGGGACATATCGTTTCGGAACTGAGGTGAGGAGAAATGTCTTCACCCAGGGAGTAGTTCTGCCCACGTCTGCTGGGTTTCCTCCAGGTGCTCCAGTTTTGTCCCAAAGATGTGTGGGTTAGGTAGAGTGGCCATTCTAAATTGCCTGTTACTGTCAGGGGGACTAGCCAGGCTAAATACATGTGGTTGTGGGGATAGGGCCTGAATGGGATTGCGGTTGGTGCAGACTCGATGGGCCAAATGGCCGCCTCCTTCTGCACTGTAGAATTCTGACTTATGAATTCCAGCCTTGGATCTCTGTGGAGCTTGCATGTTCTCTTTGTGCCTGCGTGGTTTCCTCTGGGTGCTCCGGTTTCCTCCCAAAGTCCATAGATATGCAGGTGAGGTGAATTGATCATGCTCTATTGTCCCTTATTGGCCCAAGATGAGTAGATTAAATGGGTTAGCTGTGGCAAAATATGTGGGTAGGGCAGGAGGGAAAGGGCCTGGGTAAGATATTCTGTCAGAGTTGGTGCAGACTCGATGGGCTGAATAGCCTCCTTCTGCACTCTGGGGATTCTATGGCTGGAGCACTCCTGCCCTAGAATTGGCCACTGTCTCGGGCTCACAGAACGGAATTCTCCGTTGGCCTTGATGGGATTTTACGAGCCTCGCCTGAGTGAGGTGGTAAAATCCTGGCCTATGATTCTATGAACTGAGATTTTAACAGTGCAGTAACTGAAAATTATCAACTTCTCTGGTTCCAAAGTAATTAATGTTACATCTCATTCTTTCAGAAGAAAATTCATGTTGTGGATTGAAAAATAATCACTAATTGTTTTTTGGTTTATCTCTATCTTTCCCTTGCAGGTCTCTGTCCCAATCTTTATTTTACTTCCTGTACAAATAATTTAAATATAATTTATGTTCCTTGTGTTTATTTTTTGCGCTTCCTGCTTTGCCCAATTCACGTCTCAGTAAGGACTCTTCAATCTGCCTGGATGGAAAACCTCCTTGGTGCTTACACCACCCACAGATCCCCTGTACGTTGTGCTGGATTCAAACAGACACTGAATGACGGGCAGTCTCCACTGGAAGACAGCCATGGCTCGGTTTCATTGAACTCTGATCTCTGAACCACATCTTTCCAAGGTCAAGTCCCATTCCAGCCTCTGAGCACCAAGGCTGACGCTCAGGTGCTGAAGCACTGCTGCACCCTTGGAGGTGCTGACTTTTGGATGAAAGTTTACGCAGAGGCCCCATCTGCCTGCTCAGGTGGATGTAAACAAATCCCATGACACTATTCCGAAGTGGAGCAGTGGAGATATCCCTGGTGCCTTGGCTAATATTTATCCCGCAGTCAACATCATAAAAACAATCCTTGCCCATTATCACATTGCTGTTTTTGGGAGCTTGCTGCATGCGACTTGGCTGCTGTTTTTCCAACCTTACAACTGTGACTACACTTCACATGCACTTCATGGATTGTAAAGGATGTTGTGACATCCAGTGGTGGTGCTATATAAATGCAAGCCGTTCTCTTTAAAGGATTTGAGCAACTGAATGGTGAAAGTCATTCTTTCGCTGCTCATTGTAAGATCTCGGCCGTCATCTACTCCATACCCTTACCATTGATTCCATCCCCCTCACTGGCCAGGTTGCTCGCAATCCCGATGCCCTTTTTTTGACACCATATCAGCTTCTGATCATACTCCGTTCATTACATCCACCTCCATGACGTTGTCTGCTTCCATTCCTTCCTCAGCCCATCTGCTGCTCAAACCATCGTCCATGTTTTTGTTATCTCTGGACTTCTAGTCAGCCTGCCCTCTCTACTCTCCATCAAATAACTCATCCAAAACTCTGCTGCATTTACCCTATTCCACACCAAGTTCTGTTCATTGATTTTTAACCTATGTTATATATTGTTGAGTGTTCTGCTACTGGGAATATCCCAAGAACTGACTCCACAGACAGAGACATCGGGGAACACCGATATTAATTCACAGGTCTCACTTGCTCCACTCTCCAACTCCTGCTACCCTCCCAGGGTAGTCCCTGGCAAATCATGACCCCTTCCCTTGGACCTCCAACATAGTGTTTTTTTTAATTCATTCGTGGGATGTGGGTGTCGCTGGCTGGGCCAACATTTATTACCCATCCCTAGTTGCCCTTGAGAAGGTGGTAGTGAGCCATCTTCTTGAATCGCTGCAGTCCATGTGCTGTGGGTTGACCCACAATGCCTTTAGAGAGGGAATTCCAGGATTTTGACTCAATGACTGCAAAGGAATGGTGATATATTTCCAAGCCAGGATGGTGAGTGGCTTGGAGGGGAACATACAACTGGTGATGTTCCCATGTGATGCTACATATAATGTTCAACATCTCAAATTTAACACCTTTGTTCTATTTGGCTTTGTCTCTCTCTCCTTCTAACCTACTTGGGTCCAGTAACTCTTTGAGATCTTTGTAATCTCTAACACTTGGCATCCTGTGCATCTCTCACTCTCTCTACCTTACATTGATGGCCTTGCCTTCTATTGTCAAGGCCAAATGTTGTTCTGGAATTCCCTCCAGAAGTCGCTTTCTCTGTCCATGTCCCTCCTAAGATCCTTGTTAAAATTCTCTCCTACTGTGGTTTTAGTCACCTTTCCTGACATCATTTTTGCCTGAATGCACATCTGTAAAGCCATAATAATATTTTCTATTGTAAAGGCACAATATGAATGCCTGGTTTTACTGCTGACTATATGACTTGTCTCTTTTACTCAGAAACCAAGGTTTGGAATGCACTTGGTAGGAGGATTGTAACCCTTCCAGCTGGATGTTCTGCTTCAGCCATGACCTTGTATCAACTCACTTATTAGATCTCATTACCTCTGCACGCATGAGGACGGCCTCAACCGGGCCCTTGGGTTCATATCCCACTACATGTAAGCCCTACTATTTGGCCTGGGTTGCAAAATCCTACTAACTGTCCTGGCAATCCACTCCTCTTTAACCTGTGATTATCCCTCTCTCCATTCGCATTGTCTGTGCCTGTAAAGACTTGATTATCTATAAAGACTTGCATTCCAATCATTATCTTGCAATTGCGTCTCTGCCTATATGTGTGTTTGCAAACCCAACTCTCCAATTGCCTGATGAAGGAGCAGTGCTCCGAAAGCTCGCGATCCCAAATAAACCTGTTGGACTTGACGTTGTGAGACTTCTTATTGTTCCTTGAAGAAATTAGATAAATGTTCAATATTGTGGATTTTTCAATATATAGTCCAGATGCCTCTAAACATTCACTGAGCACATTCAGTGAGTAACCGTTGTGGGAATTATTTAATTTGATTTATTATTGTCACGTGTTGTGATACAGTGAAAAGTATTGCTTCTTGTGTGCTATACAGACAAGACATATCATTCATAGAGTACATAGGGGAGAAGGAAAGGAGAGGGTGCAGAATATAGTGTGCCCTTAGAGATATAATGAACAGCAAGATCAGCTTAATATATGATAGGATCATTCAAAAGTCTGATGGCAGCAGGGAAGAAGCTGTTCTTGAGTTGGTTGGTACGTGTAATTAGACATTTCCTCAATGGAAAAAAGTGGAAGAGAGTATTTCTAGGTTGCGTGGGGTCATTTGCGCGATGGACTGGGCTACATTCACAACCCTTTGTAGTTTCTTGCAGTCTTGGTCAGAGCAGGAGCCATACCAAGCCGTGCAATACCAAGGAGCAGTAGCAATGAGGAAGACCCCAGATTTATTCCCCATTTGTTGAATTGGATGACCCTAGCCAAGGTGGTGTTGGGGGCACTACAAGTCGCCTCCAAGTGAAAGATTACAGAGGGGGCAAACAGCCAGGGTTGCACATGTTTGCTATTCAGTAGCTCTGTGCAGTGATCTGCCTGTCTGCACTTTGGGTAAGCACAAAACCAGGCTGGGACCTGTTAACCCCACTGTTACACAGGCTGTCAATGGTCACATCTCAGGTATGAGAAAAAGGAATGAATGGCCACTCGGGTGTAAAACGTGTCTGGATCTTGTGCAGCTGCAGCTCAGTGAAATCAAATGCCCTCTGCAATAGACGAGAGAAAAGAAATTGACCCGAGAGCATTTTCTTTCATAAGTTATTTTGATAGGTGTGCCATGGAAAGGAAGTAGAAATGAAAAAAATACAATGGCCAGAATTTTAACCCATTCCAATTCACGTGGTGGTCAATGGGAAGGTCCGTTGACCTCGCATGGGATTTTATGGCTTCGGGATGAGCAAGGCTGCAAAATCCTGAGCGTTTTTGCTTCTCCTTTGCAACTAAGTCATGCCACAAAGTTTGGTGAGTGGCAATATCATGAGGCAAAGAAACTGCCCTCCAGCAGTGCAGGAGGAAAGAGCAGCAACTGGAGTGAAGGGGGAAGATAGGAAATGTGAAAAGGGGGGAGAATCCAGAGGTACAGACTGGGCAGAGAAGGTAGAGGGGGAGGAGAGAGGTATAATTGAAATTAGTTTGTTTAATGAGGAGTGCACTTCATCTCCTAGGTTAGGTGCCAGGAAGCATATATCAGTTCTCAATTTTAACATAATATTTAATAAAAGTCAATGTGAGACTTGGAAGCGTGAGTGGCGCACCACAACTGTGATTATAGCAGATCTTAAACTTGTGCTGCTAACAAGATGTATCCCTCTACCATCACAGTAAACCTGCAGTTTTCAGCTGGTGGTTTAGTAATCAAGGAAACCGTGCTGCATGATCGTTGCTGAAGGGCACGAAGAGATGTACTTCTGATTAGATTTCATGGTGGGAGGGCATGGGGAGGGGGGCGGGTAGTGGGGGGTAAATTACACTGCAGCTCTTAAAAAAAACACGAGCTAATCCTCTCCCTTCTCTGGTCGCTGCACCATGCAACGACTCAAAGGTGTCAGGATGACGTAATGGTGGACGCTCCGCAGTGATAGACTGCTGGAAAACCTTGCAATTCAGCTGCAGAAGACATTCAAGAATGGCCTCGATTGTGTGCAACAAGAAAATCGCTTCTCGCCCTTTTGACTAAGATCAAGTGTAGTATCGACGTGCTGCTCTTGGTTGAAGTCATTAGGTTACATTTTAGCTTCATTTGAAGCAATTTTTAAAAACAGCATCTCAGCCTTTTGGCTAAGATGCAAATGAAATCAAGACTTGGAGGAGATGCAATACCTACTCCAATCAACTTGGATCATGTAGATCAAGTCCAAGAGGTGAGAGCCCTGTCTTGTCAGCTTGGTTTGGGAATGTCTCAACTTGTGGAGACTCTGAATTGGACTTGATTTGATTGAATTGGATTTAAAAAATGTTTTTTAAAAAATCAGGTCACTTCCTTCCAACAAAGCAACTGTAATTTGTATCACTCTGTGTGTCCTTTTTAACTTGAATCATCTCCTGAGGGAAAAGGCTAACCTCAGGGAGGAGTTTGAGCAGATTCAGCACTGGTATTTTTCATGTGAGCGTGTGGCTGATCGAGCAGAGACTTCAGTAAAAGCACACGGCTCAGATTGCTGTACCTTTCAATTTCACATTTACATGTCCGTGGCCTCGTTTTATTAGCTTCCATGTCTCCACGTATCATTATCTTTCTTCAGTGTTAGCTCCACACCCACACTTTTTTTTCCTTTGGGGAATACTGGGGATGGATTCCCGAGCTGATTATCAGCTAGTTGAACCATGTTATGAACCCTCCCTCCGCAGCCAACATATCACTTGTACCCAGAGCTTCTGGAAGGGGCACTACCCCTGCACCACAAGACTGCCTACGTGTCTTTATAACCTTATACATTAACCAGGTATTCATGCAATTCTTCTGAAATGAGCATATTTCAGATGGCTCTGATCTCCTTTGGCTGCCTGTTTCCTGTATTCTTTGAGCCTTTTATGTGATGTCTTTATAATTTTGTACTTGGGTCCTTCAGAACAATGGCAGGTGAGCTGTGATATTTGGAAGTGTAAATCTAGGTTTTCTTGATTTCATTTGCTGTTCAGTGAAAGATGCTTTATTCCACAGCTACAAACATGTCTGTTTGTTCTGAAGCATTGTACCCATCGTTTTCTTGTTCAGCATTCACTTGACGAGTGAATCACAGAAAACTACTTTTTGAAGTCAAATCTGTCCATGTCTCTTCAAAAATAAAGGTTATTAGACTAAACTGTGTAACTTTAGCTCATTTATAATGTTAGTGTGAAGGAATACTAACACTCCTGCAATGGAACACTAAAATAAGTCAAGAAATATAACTTGTTGCCATCTTCATAGAAACCCCACAGTGCAGAAAGAGGCCATTGGGCCCATCGAGTCTGCCCCGATCACAAACCCACCCAGGCCCTACCCCCATTTACGCACTAATCCCTCTAACCTACGCATCTCAGGATGCTAAGGGGCAATTTTTAGCATGGTCAATCCAACCTAACCCCCACATCTTTGGACTATGGGAGGAAACCAGAGCACCCAGAGGAAACCCACACAGACATGAGGAGAATGTGCAGACTCCACACAGACAATGACCCAGGTCCCTGGAGCTGTGAAGCAGCAGTGCTAACCACTGTGCTACCATGCCATGTGAATATAACTGGTTAGCATGTAAATTCAAACACGTCAAAATAACCGAACATTTAGAAATGCTTTTGCGCCTTTTCCATACTTATTACTTTACGTCCTTTGTGATCTCTTTTGCTCCCTGAAACCTTGGACAGAATTGTCTGACCATTCGTGCTGGCAGGATTCTCCAATTCCGACAGCAATGCAACCTTCATGTTCCTGCCAGCGTGGGGTGATGTCAGTGGGAATTCTCATTGACAGGGTTGGGACCAGAGACTCCCATCACTAGCAAACTGTGTGCCACCTTTCACCGGTGGGAAAGACACAACTGGGAGGCTGGAGAATCTCATCCGTTGACCTCTATCCTGAGAGCTGTGCGCAGTGAGTGATGCAAAGCTGGGGGTTTTAGTTTCTTATCTTGAACATATATAGAGAGACTCCTTGCTATAGAGGGAAGTTTTACCAGGCTGATTCCTGGGTCTGTCATATTAGGAGAGGATAAGTCACTTAGGATTGTATTCATTTGGGGTTTAGAAGAATGAGAGGGGATCTCATAGAAACTTAGAAAATTCTAACGGGGTTAGACAGGGTAGATTCATAAAAAATGTTCCTGATGGTGGGGGAGATCAGAACGTGCGGGGTCATAGTTTGAGGATGAGGGGCAAACCTTTTAGAACTAAGGTGAGGAGAAATTTCTTCACCCAGAGGTTGGTGAATCTGTGTAATTCACTACCTCAAAGTAGTTGAGGCCAAAAAATTGTGTGATTTCAAGAAGTAATTAGGTATCGCCCTTGGGCCGAAAGGGACCACGGGATATGGGGGGGAAGGAGGGGATCAGGATATTGAATTTGATGATCAGCCATGATCATGCTGAATTGCAGAGGAGGTTTGAAGGGCCGAATGGCCTACTCCTTCGATTTCTATGTTTAAATGTAAATTACTGATTCGGTCACAAGTAGACTGAGACTTTGGATGATGATTTCCCGTTATTGAGACTCGACAACCCATTTTCCTTTCCTCATTGCAGTTTCTGTGAAGCACCGTGGCTAATAGCCTATGCAAAACTGTGCCTTTTGAAGACTCAGATACTGTAACCAAAGTAGATTCCATTTCTTTACAGATATTTCTTTAGGATCTGTGGGTGGGACACCTATTTGATAATGTATCACTTTCTCTGGGATTTGGAATTTTAAATGATGAATGAGATACCATTCTGATGAATCATGAGGTCAATTGATTTGTCTCAGAACTTTGCCTTCCTGAGTTCAATTATCAGCAAGGAAGAATATTGAATAGAAAGATATTTTACCCGCGTGTTGAAGCTTGGAATTGATATTGGCTTCAGAAACTTTCACTCTTTACCTTGAATGCAAAAACCAGTCCTCTGCTGTGAGAGAAGAAAGAGTATTTTCCCTGGCCTCTTGTATTCCTTTGACCACACTGGGGGAGACATTGGCCTAATGGTATTATCGCTAGACTATTAATCCTGAAACTCAACTAATGTTCTGAGGGCCCAGGTTCTAATCCCACCACAGCAGATAGTGGAATTTGAGTTCAATAAAAAAATAACTGGAATTAAGAGTCTGCTGACGACCATGAAGCCACTGTTGATTGTTGGAAAAACACATCTGGTTCATTAATGTCCGTTAGGGAAGGAAATCTGCTGTCCTTATTGGGTCTGGCAGACATGTGACTCCAGAGCCACAGCAATGTGGTTGACTCTCAACTGTTCTTGGGAACAAGGATGGGCAGTAAATGGCCAGCCAGTGCTGCCCATGTCCCATGAACAAATTAAAAAAAAAAATTAGAAGCTGGGTGGCAATGATGCTGAAACTGTCAGTGTTCTCTGCAATTATCCTCTGGAAGTGACAGCATTTTCTGCAGTTAAATGTGGAAATCCAGAAATTGCTGTCAGTGGTTCTTCTCTTCTCCAGAGGGTGCGCTGTTGAGGACCCCCAAATTGCAATCAATTAGAAATCATTGAACTGATGAGAATTTCCACTTTAATGTTCTTCACCTTGAAGTGGGTGTTACATCTTGCTGAAAGAGGTATAACTGGATTTTTAATGGTGTTCAAAATCCATAATTACTGCTAAGAGAACTCACTTGACCTGAAAGAGACACAGAACTTGCTGGGAATGTGAGTGGGTGAGGAGAATGTTAAGAGGCTTCAAGGTGATTTAGACAAGTTGAGTGAGTGGGCAAATACGTGACAGATGCTGTATAACGTGGATAAATGTGAAGCCATCCAGATCGGATGGAGAAACAGTATGGCAGAGTATTATTTAAATAGCGAGAGATTGGGAAACGTTGATGCACAAAGGGATCTGGGTCTTCTTGTACATGAGGCACTGAAAGCAAACATGTAGGTACAGCAAACAGTTAAGAAGGCAAATGGTATGTCAGACTGCATTGCAAGAGCACTTGAGTACAGGAGCAAGGATTTCTTACTGCAGCTATACTGGGCCTTGGTGTGACCACAGCTGGAATATTGTATGCTGTTTTGGCCTCTTGTCTAAGAAAGGAGACACTGCAAAGAAGGTTTACCAGACTGATTCCTGGAATGGCTCCCAATCATTTATTTCGCTAACTGGAAAAATAAAAGTGAAGGGAGCCAATGGTTTTTATTTCCGATTTGCAGCCTGTGGGAATACATCAATGTGATTGTCTGCTTATCCTGTTAAATTACATCATTATTATTGGACACTGAGAAATTGCATCAGATTTTAAACTGCTATTGGGAAAAAGGAAATCCGCACTTCCAGAGATGGCCAGATATTTCCAGCTGGCTTTCTTTGAGATCATAGAATCCCTACAGGACAGAAGGAGGCCATTCAGCCCACCAAGCCTGCACCGACATCTATCCCACCCAGAGCTATCCCCGTAACTCCATGCATTTACCCAGGCTAGTTCCTCTGACACTATAAGGCAATTTAGCATGGCCAATCAACCTAACTAGCACATCTTTGGAGTGTGGGAGGAAACCGGGAGCACCCAGAGGAAATCCCCACAGACATGGGGAGAATGTGCAAACTCTACACAGATGGTGATCCGAGGTTGGAATTGAACCCTGGTCCCTGGTGCTGTGAGGCAGCAGTGCTAAACACTGTGCCACTGTGCCACCAACATCATGAATTCACCACTGACAGCAAATTCCAACTCAAGATTGTTTTCTTTCCTTTGTCTGTGTCGCGCTTGTACATGCCAACAGTTGAATGCTTTCACTGGCTGTCAATTTCTGCTCAGTGAAGCTTACCAACCTATTCAAATTAAAGACTATTTGTGCTGTTTGGGTATTTGTTTCTATACTTCCATCTTCTGGAAAATTCTATAACAGAAGTTACCTTGCTCAGATTCTGCCGAGGTGAGTCTGGCTGTAACCATCGCTTTGGAACTGAGCTTGGGAACTTTGCTGTTCACACCTATGGCGGAATTTTCCCATCCCACCCGCTACGGGAATCACAGCAGGCGGGACAGGACCATGCAAAGGTCTGTTGACCTCGGGTGGGATTTTCCAGTCTTGGGGTGAGTGTGGCTGGAAAATCCCGCCTCGTGTGTTATAAGCAGAAGCCACTCAACAAACTGATGTCGCTACCTGTCAATTACAAATTACTACCTTGATCTCGCAACTCAGGGATGTTCCTTCTACCTTGTGTGGTACCTGCTGATTACGAGCATGTAGCTTGAGAGAATATCTCTTGGTTTTCATTCAAATTGGTTTTAGTTTATAGCAAATAGGAGAGCTCAGATCATTGATTTGCAGACATTTGAGCCAGAGAATCAAAGATGTCATGTCTGAGTATCCCATTTTTGTCCCGGATTCTAGAGAAACTAACCCTAGCCTCCTCCGAATGTTGTTTATCTCAGTTGGTTAGCCTGTGGTTCAGAGTAACGCCAATAATGAGGGTCTGATTCCCACTCTAACTGAGGTAAGCATGGGACTGACCTCCTTGTCCTACTCCCGGGAATGGGAGGACGGCCTGGACAGAGTGGGCATGGGGAAGATGCTTTTGTTAGTAGGAGAGACTAGGATCTGAAGGCACAACCTCAGAGTAAAGGGACGATCCTTTGGAACTGAGATGAGGAGGAAATTTTTCAGCCAGAGGGTGGTGAATCTGTGGAATTCATTGTCACAAAAGGCTGTCGAGACCAGGCCATTGGGTGCATTGGCACAGCCTCAAAATAAAGGGGGGGGGGGGGGGTTAGTTTAGATCGGAGTTGAGGATGAACCTCTTCACTCAAAGGGTGGTGAGTCTCTGGAATTCTCTGCCCATTGAAGTGGTGGAAGCTACCTCACTGAATATATTTAAGTCACGGGTAGATAGGTTTCTGATAGACAAGGGAATTAAGGGTTATGGGGAGACAGCAGGAAAGTGGAACTGATCCACTTCGGATCAGCCATGATCTTATTGAATGGCAGGGCAGGCTCGAAGGGCTAGATGACCTACTCCTGCTCCTATTTCTTATGTTCTTATTTAAGACAGAGATAGATAGGTTCATGATTGTTAAGGGGATCAAAGGTTCTGGGGAAAAGGCAGTAGAATGTGGTTGAGAAACATATCAGCCATGATTGATCTGATGGGCCGAATGGCCTAATGCTGCTCCTACATCTTATGGTCTTATGATCTAAGTGGTTCGGCAAATCTGTAGCCAGGTCAATCTTTTAAAATTATACATGGTGTCACTATCACAATTCCACACTTGTCGCTTGCTGATTAAAATTCAAACAATACGAATTTCACAAAAATAAATCTCCCAGATGGACCACGCAGCCGCGTTGTAAGTTCTAAGGCTTTCCCCTGATAATTAACAGCTTAACTGAAAAAAAAAATTAGGCTGGCATTGACGCTGAATGTTGCTCATTGTCAAACAGTTTCATCTCATTGTGGTATGCTAAGGAATCTTCCCCACTTGAATGCAGTAGACCTGCTGCAGCTAGTGCCAGATGGTATAAATCACAGGACTCGGCTGGGTGACAGGGTGACTGAAGAGCTTGCTGTTAATCATTCCCTTTGAAATGTATGGCTGTATTTTCCTTTTATAAAATGGATTAATGTTCTCGTGCTAATGGAGCAAATCTAATTGTTCAGACAGGGAAGAGAATTCAATTGTATTACCTCTGTAAGGAGAGTGCGGTAGCACTGATACTTTCCAGATGCTTGCATCTGGCTATTTAGACTTGGTTGATATCAGATGAATCCTCACTCAACACCACTTTGTATCTTGATCGAATGTTTTTGATGTGTGCTGTTTGTTGTTTCTCTTGTATTTTCCACTTATTCTCCCAGTAAGTTTCCATTTGCATGTTGGATCGGAGAACGTAACTAAACAAAAATGCACATCTTTCTCGTTTGCACAAAGTGTGGGCAATCTTCCAGTCCTGCCAGCAGTGGGAACCTTGGTGGGCAGGGGGCTTAATTTGGCATCAGGCCAAACATAGAATCATACAGTGCAGCAGGAGGCCATTCAGCCCATCGAGTCTGCACCGACCATAATCGCACCCAGCCCCTCTCCTCATAGTCCCACGTATTTACCCTGTTAGTCCCCCTGACACAAAGGGACAATTTTAGTATGGCCAATCAACCTGACCCATGCATCTTTGGACCGTGGGAGGAAACTGGAGCACCTGGAGGAAACCCATGTAGACATGGGGAGAATGTGCAAACTCCACACAGACAGTGACCCAAGGCCAGAATCGAACCCGGTCCCTGGTGCTGTGAGGCAGCAAAGCTAACCACTGTGCTGCCCCTAGTACGATGAACATCAGCAATTAGACGCTTGGGATTTTAAAGGAGAATGGAGCTTCCTGACAAACAGCATCGGAAAGCCCTTTTGCATACCACGTATGCTCACAAAAAGGCCACCTTGTCAGAATTAAGCTCCACCCCCCAAATTAGGATCCCTGCCATTGAGAAATTAAAGCATTCACATTCACCACTGTAAACGAATGGTGTGCACTTGGCGAGATTGACCACTTCCTGCACTTCGAACCTGGCTTTGGCCTTCTTGAGGCCCACGCACAAATCTCAGCCTTTGGACTCAGATCGAGTGCCAGTCAAGCAAGCTGTGTGAAGGATGAACACAGGAGTTAGGCTAAGGATTAACGGTGGAGTGGAGATTAGACATGAAGGTAGGCTGAATGTGGAAGGGCAAATGGAGGCTGGATGTGGGAGGTAGGCTAAAGGTCGAAGGGCAAAAGGAGGCTGGACATGGGACGTAGGCTAAGGGTGGAGTGGATGGAAGCTGGGCGGAGGAGGGAAACAAACTGGGGCAAGGAGGATGGCAGTGAGGGAATGTGAAGCTGCAGGAATGTGGGATTGAGGGAAGAAGCATGATTGGTTGGTTAGGGAGTCCTGTGGGAGGGTGGGGAAGGGAGTTCCCAGGCAGGGATGGAGGGAGAGAAATGGTTCTGGAGACTCAGTTCAATAGTGTAAGGTGCGGTCCTGGGGTTCCACTGAGGGTACTGGGCAGCGGAGGAAGCAGGTGTGGTGCAGTAGGCTGTCCCAGAATCAAGTGCACACATTTGCCAGTTTCTCCACAAGGATCTGTGGCCATCAGGACTTGGAGGCAATCCCGTACCAATGGCATTAAAGGTCATCACCGCTGAAACATTTTTGCCACTGACTCCTTCCAGGATTCCACTGGGGATGTATACGGTATCATCCAGTCAGTGACGTGCAAGTACAGCCAGGAGGTGACAGATACCCTGTTTAGGAGCCTGCACCAGTTTGTCAAATTCCACTTGGAATGTGAAAGGCAGGCTGCAGACATGTTGAGGTTTGCAGTCCAAAGATGTGCGGGTTAGGTTGATTGGCCATTCTAAATTGCCCTTAGTGTCCCGGGATGCATAGGTTAGAAGGATTAGTGGGTAAATATGTGGGGATATTCACCATAGGGCCTGGATGGGATTGTGGTTGGTGCAGACTCGATGGGCCGAACGGCCTCTTTCTGCAGTGTAGGATTCTATGATTTCTATGAATCTCAGGTTTCCCGCAAGTGCAGGGACTGTTGATCAAACCCGTGTAGACTTGAGTGCTCCCTGACACCAGCCATTTACATCCACCAACAGCAAAGGTTCTCCGCTCCTTGAATGTGTGGTGATCCCAAAAGGCAAATCCTCCTTGTTTGTGCTCGGTTTCCAGGGAGCTCTCGAGATGCTTACGCTGTGACTCACACTCCGGTGCGATAGGCTTTTTGAAGGAGCTCAGCGATTGTAGGGTTGCCTCCTTTGGGACAATGGATAGCCTGAAGACCTGACTGCTGATGCCAGAGTGCTGCTGAAGACAAATACAGTGTTGCACGTGCCACCACAAGGTCTGTAATTGAGAAGACGGCAGGCCTCTTGAAGATGAGGTGTAGATGTTTGGACTGCTTTGCTGGGGCTCTCCAATACTCACCACATAGTGTGTCCTGGATTCTCATTGTGAGCTGCGCCCTGCACAACCTTGTGCTACAAAGGCGGAAGGAATGTCTTGGCTGAGAGAGAGAGGAATGTCAAAGTGTTTCCTCCACTGGTAAGGACAGTGAAGGGGATGGAGCTAGCCAGGATGTCTCTGAGCAATATGTAAAGTTTACTTAATTAGTGTAACAAGTAAGCTGCAGTGAAGTTACTCTGAAACTTCCCTGGTCACCACATTCTGGCACCTGTTTGGATACACTGAGGGAGAACTTAGCACAGCCAATGCACCTAACCAGCACGTCTTTTGGACTGTGGTAGGAAACCGGAGCACCCAGAGGAAACACAAGCAGACACGAGGAGAACATGCAAACTCCATACAGACAGTGACCCAAGCTGGGAATTGAACCCGGATCCCTGGCGCTATGAGGCAGCAGTGCTAACCACTGTGCCACCGTGCCATCCTAGGTTGAGGCCATTGCAAGGCAGACGGGTCTGTGACAATCTGATAGTTCACTAGATTCCAACAAGAACTGCTAAGATATTACTTTGACTATTTGGTTTTCTATCTCTGCTGGCTGAAAGGCTTCATCTCTTTTTTTGGTTTCAGACATTATACTTTGCTCTAATGTACCTTGATTTGTGGTGGAGGTGATCAAAACACCAGCAGGGCTGATGATAAGTAGTGCAATTTAATTCAGCTATGTGCTAAACTGTGCAGAGAAACAGAGTCCTGGCGCTAAATGCACACATTAGGACCCGTACAGCACTCCGTCCTCCTGTGCACCTATGGGTAGAATTGCAGTTTAACCTGAGTCCTCACAAAGCCCGTGTGCATGGCAACCTGGAAGCAATACCAAATCTAACCTTGGCAAGAATGCACTCATGTCACCCTGACAACTGTTCCCAGTGGGGGGCAAACCTTGTAGAGAGCTCTTTCCATCAGACCCAGCATCCGCAGGAAGGATGGGAACACCATTTTGCAGATTGCTCCTCTGTGCAGATTGATCAGGGAAGATTGTGTTCCTGCCACCTGATCATTAATCACCCATAATAAACCTAAATCCTTTCATAGCTTTCTCATAGCGAGAAGTATTGTGTAACTCTGGAGTCCGCTCAGTGAGAGTAACTCACCCACACTATGGATTACTGAGTAGCAAGTACTCCAGGCTCTCCAATTGCGGAATCTCCTATGATTCTCAGTCCTAGATGGTGGTAGTGTGACTGCAAGTCTCTGGTCTATCATTCAGGACACCCAAGCCAAGATAAACATCTTTCCTGCATGGACGCTGCAGAGCCTTGTTCAAGCAGCTGATGCTCCACGTAGATAGTATCAGCCCTCAGCATGATCCAGCGCACAGGCCCATTTTACTCTCTCCCACATCAGGCAATAAGATCCCAACTCTTCAATGAGGTTTGATGCACTTTGGATGCAAACCCTTTATGCGAAATCTACTATAATCCTTGATAAGGCGACAAATGTAAACAGATCTCCATGTGAGGCCTGACAAAGGTTTCAGTCATCTGCACACACACCTCTTTAATCCTACACTCAACCTCTCTGAAGACGAGGCTAATTTGTCCGTAGCCTCCTTACTTGCAGCCTTCACCTGCACGTTCACTCAAATTAACAAATCATGAAGGAAGCCATTAGCGACTGGATGTGTCCACCACAACTTCCTCCAGACACGTTGGGAAATCTTTGGTTTTCTCCTATTAAGGAGACAGTGTAGAGTTTCACTTTGCTGCATCGATAATGTTCCTTGCTACTCACACAGCATGTTTAACTCTCCCCGGATACTTGTGGCATCCACCACATCTCTCAGCAGCATGAGATGCGGTGACCTCTCTGAACACCTTCTCAGAGCTCAGAACATGGTGAGCTGCCACTAATGGCTTGTATGATGTGTGCCCGGGCAGCACACTCGCCCAGTGTTCAATCAGACACATGTGGGATTATTGAGCAAGTGCTATGTAGATAATGTGAGAGAATTGAACCTACAGCAGTTCATTCTCGGTCTCTGATGGGGGCCCAGATTTCACATCCTTAAATGCCCACGACCATTGAAGCAACTTGCAGCAAGATGGAATCCAGGAAACTTCCAAACTGTGTATTGAAGGAAGGTGTCAAAGTGTAACAATAGTTGTACACTTGGGCCACCTTTGAACCTTCAAAACATCTTTATCTTTGCTTATCGCTATGTTTAAGTCCAACCCTGTCATTTGCAGCCGAGGTGAAGGCAGCTTGCTGGCTGCGATGTCCTTCCTATTCACTGTGATGACCTTGGCAGGCGTACTCTGATGGCCTGAGACTCTCTGCTCAGATGTAGGTGCACCCTGAACGTCTTGACTTGCTGCAGGTGATGGGGTCAGTGCTCGATGGGATGTGGAACAGCAGGACCTCCTTGTGGTTTCTAGGAATGAAGCCTCAGGATGGCTGTCATCCTCTCTGTGGGTGCCCACTGGCATCTTCCTGATCCCTTGAGCAGATTGGGAACCAGGAGACAGTTTGATGAGGTGTCCTGGCTCCGTCTCACCTCACTATTGCAGCCCTAGCTGGAATCAGTGAGTGCAGGTCCTAGTGCACACCTGGTAGCCACTGTCCATGCAGCTGGACCTGGATCTCTGAGGTGGCAGCTATCCTTCCTGCAGAGGCAGCCAGGGACTCACACGGAGCCACGACAGCAGAGAGAATGGGGATGGACTCCGGTCTCCAAATGACCTCTGGCATTATTGCCTGACGTTCCCCTGTCTGCCTCTTCATCTCCAATGGATCTCTTGAGGCAGAGTCCAGAGGCTCAACATCATGGGGCCTGGTCTCTAGCTGTCCTCTGAGTGTCAGAGGTAAGCTGTCACCTCCTCCCTCAGCTGCGAACCTGTGCCTGTGATGTGCTGACTGGATTGTGACCCCGAGTCTACTCTAGAATGTGCACTCACCGAGGTGACTGTAGCAGGGCAAGCGGAGGGTGAAGGTGCAGCCTCTGAGGCTTCCTCTTCAAAAGTGGGCAGCTTGGGTTCTGTGGCTAGTCTTCAATGTGGGCCTTCTCCTTCTCTTGCCGGTACCTGGAACGGAGGACAGAAAGCAAGCTGCTTCATTAGAGTACAGTATTACTCTGTCAGCTCAGATTGGCAGCATCCTTACTTGCTTCCTTGGGTAGTTCTATCTAGCCTTCAGCCCAGGCTCGGTCCTACTCCTCATTAGGAGTGAGGACTCAAATGTCTGTAATGCCATCTCAGATCTTGGCCTGCTCCCGCTTAGTGTTGCTGTTTTTGTCCTGCAGACAGAAAGAAGGATTAATTACCATCCCTTTGGGTGCTTGAGCTGTCTTGGAGCATGCCTGTCAATGGCAGCTGGTGAATCCTCCACAGTAAGAGAGTAAGAAGCAGAATGTCCTGCAGCTGGCAGAAGATTGAGAGCATGAACTGGCTGGCACACGTTCAGTACAGATGCTCCATCTTCTGATGAGTCCTGCAGCCAAACTTCTGTCTGACTTCCCTGTACACTCTCACACACTTACACTGTCTGATGCCCTTTGAGTGTTAGTTTGCAGTGAGTCGATGGTGCCACTTACCCTGGTGAAGAGCAGCAGACTATTTATCCTCTTCCTGCACTGTTTGCTGGCTCTGTCCCAGGCCCCGTGGGCACTGACCTCCACCATGACCTCCTCCTAGGCTCAGATGTGAGAATCTTCTGCTGCCATTTTGGGGAAACAGCACCTCCCACCTTTTCTGGAGAGGAGTCTCCAAGGAGGCTTTGCTGAAACACAGAAACACAGAGAATAGGAGCAGGAGGACGACATTTGGCCATTCATTTTGATCATGGTTGATCACCCTATTCAATAGCCTGATCCCACCTTCACCCCATGCACCATGAAGTGTGGGGCCACACGTTGCTTTCTTTTCTACAACACCCTGGTTTTGGCAGAATCTGGAGTTCCTGGCCTGCAGCGAGTGAATGGCCGTCTGAGTGCCCTTTAAATATGGCATCCAGACTTTCATCCCCGTGCAGTAAAGGCAGTGACGGCAACTTCCTGCCTGTCCCAACATGCGATTGGATGAGTTCCTTGTGGATACACATGTAAAGAGCTGAATAGCACAGGGGGCACGTGTGGTCAGCTGTTGTCCCAGGTGTGCGTGTGTAAGTTTGTTTGTGTGTTTTGTGTGTGTATGTATGTGTGTGTGTGATGTGTGCATGCATGTGTGTTGTGTTTGCTGTATGTGTTGTGCATATGTGTGTGTATTGTGTGTGTTGAGTGTGTTGTGAGTTGTGTGTGTATATGGTTGTGTTTGTGTGAATGTGTGTGTTTTTGTGTTGTGTTGTGTGTGTATGTATGCTATGTGTGTGTGTGTATACTTAACACACAAGACTGCTCATGGGTTTGGTGCAATGAGAGATCCAATATAAAATCCCACATTCTTCCACTTTCACAATATTGCACAATCTGCTGTCCAAATTTTGCATAAAATATTGAAGACAGAAGCAAAATGAAAACACATAACATTAATGTAACTCTTACAATGTCACCCAATGCCATTCTATTTGCTCCCCACACTTCCTCTTTTCCTTTTCTGTTGCTCATTGCGCGCCCCCCACCATGCCTTCCATCATTTATTTCTTGTCTTCATATAGTCGGGAGCCTCCCTGCTAATGCACCTGTGCAGGAGTGAAAAAACAGTCTGGCACTATTTCTATGTTACATGAGGCTTGTGGTAATACCAGTATGATTCAGGAGGCTGAACGTACATCCTTGAACGACATTCACAACTCACACTGGACAGAAGACAAATGGGAAATTGGGGAACAATGGCCAACATTTAACTGTTCTGTTGGCTGTGAATCTATGAATGAAATGGCCCCCAAAGTTCAATGAAAATTAACTTGTGGAATTGGGTCATGTAACTCGTTCAAAATATGAATTTGTGAATTGATGAGTAGCACTAATTTACTTTAAGTGTATGATATTGAATAACACTGTTTGGAAATAAGTTGTGATTGAATTTGATTTATTATTGTCACATGTATTAGTATACAGTGAAAAGTATTGTTTCTTGCGCTATACAGACAAAACATACCATTCATAAAGTACATCGAGGAGAAGGAAAGGAGAGGGTGCAGAACATAGTGTTACAGTCATAACTAGGGTGTAGAGAAAGATCAACTCAAAAAATAATAGATCCATTCAAAATCCTGATGGCAGCAGAGAAGCTGTTCTTGAGTTGGTTGGTATGTGATGTCAGATTTTTGTATCTTTTTCCCAATGGAAGAAGGTGGTAGAAAGTATGTCTGGGCAATGTGGGGTTCTTGATTACGCTGGCTGCTTTTCTGAGGCAGTGGGACGTGTGGTTATAGAGCCATAGAGGTTTACAGCAGGGAAACAGGCTCTTCAGCCCATCTTGTCCATTGCGCCATTTTTTTAAGACAGTAAGCTAGTCCCAATTGCCCTCGTTTGGTCCATATCCCTCTGTACCCATCTTACCCATATATCTGTCTAAATGCTTTTTAAAAGACAAGATTGTATCCACCTCTACTACTACGTTTGGCAGCTCGTTCCAGACACTCAGCACCCTCTGAGTGAAAAATTTGCCCCTCTGGACCTTTTTGTATCTCTCCTCTCTCACCTTAAACCTCCTAGTTTTAGACTCCCCTACCTTTGGGAAAGGATGTTGACTATCTAGCTCATCTATACCCCTCATTATTTTATAGACCTCTATCAGTTGACCTCTAAGCCTCCTGCAGTACAGGAAAAAAAGTCCAGTCTATCCAGACTCTCCTTATAACTCAACAAGTTCCAGTAGCATCCTAGCAAATCTTTTCTGCAGTCTTTCTTGTTTAGACTCCGTGTAGACGGAGTCAATGGATGGGAGCTGGCTTTGGTGTTGGACTGGGCTATGTTCACACCCCTTTGTAGTTTCTTGGGGTCTTGGGCAGAGCAGGAGCCAAAGTAAGCTGTAATACAGCCAGAAAGAATACGTTTTATGGTGCATCTGTAAAAAAATGGTGAGAATTGTAGCAGACGTGCCAAATTTCCTTCGTCTGTTGCCAGAACCAGACATGATTTTATGCAGTTATTTTCTTTTCTATTGCCATTGTGCGCAATCCCTGATGTAGACATACAGTGTTTTGATGTGCAATGCCAGTATAAGCATAAATACTCTTATTATTTCTCTCTCCTGAACATTGAGGATTACCACTTCAGCACATGACCATATCCTTCGACATGTGAATCAGCTCTTGTGAAATATTTCACGATTGAGTTGAGTGGCGTATGAATGATTTAAATGGTTGAGCTGCAAATGGACTTTAAAGAAATAAAGAATGATGCCCTATTTCAATCTCTCAGTGCTGAAGATGAATTCACATTGCCAGGTCCAGCCAGCTGACCGTCTGTTTGACGGCTCAATCCCATAATTCTTTGGAGCCAAAAGAGAGGTTGATGGAACTACC
The DNA here is from genome assembly GCF_965287045.1 of Carcharhinus amblyrhynchos. NCBI lineage: Eukaryota > Metazoa > Chordata > Chondrichthyes > Carcharhiniformes > Carcharhinidae > Carcharhinus > Carcharhinus amblyrhynchos. The sequence goes on from NC_137348.1 coordinate 28,511,176, forward strand.
ACGTCCAGAGTGCCTTTTCATGGCCTCGGAGCAGTTTACTACTCAGGAATTACTCTTAAAGTGTAGCCACTGTGTTATGTAGGAAAATGAATTAGCCGATTTGTGGCATCAGGGTGAGTACATGACTAGGGATGGAATAGAAGGAGATAGACCGAGTAAGGGCAGGAGGTTTTTTTCGTTCAATTAGGGCATCATGATCAGCAAAGGCTCGGAAGGCTGAAGGGCCTGTTTCTGTGCTATAGTTTTCTTTGTTCTCTGTGTACAGCAAGGTTACTCGATCAACTAAGGGATAGATGACCACTAATCTTCCTTGATGATGTTTAAACAGTGTCGTGGGATTGTACTTCCACTAAAGTAGACAGATGGGACTTTGGTTTAACACACTGCCACTGTCTGCGTGGGGTTTGCACAATTTTCCCCGTGTCTGCATGGGTTTCCTCCGGGTGCTCTGGTTTCTTTCCACACTCCAAAGATGTGTGGGTTAGGTTGATTGGCCATGATAAATTGCCCCTTGGTGTCAGGGGGATTAGCAGGATAAATACATGGGTGTTACAGAGAGGAGGCCTGGGTGGGATTGTTGTCGGTGCAGGCACAATAGGCTGAATGGCATCCTTCTGCTCTGTAGCAACTCTATGACAATCCAAAAAGACAGCGCCATTCAAAATATAGCAGCCACTTAGCCCTGCCAGCCCACATTATGTGCTGAGGTCCTCTTTGAAGCCGCGACCTTCTGACTGAGGTATAAGTACTGCTACAGAACCAGGCTGCCACTTTACCTGAAAGACTTTGTTTGGAAGCCATCTTAGAAAGATAGGTTTGCAGACAATCAGATGTATTCTCCCTGTTAATGCATAAGGCCAGAGCCTGAAGGAAGACAAATTGAAATGGGGAGTTGGGAACGACTTAAAGGTTACATTTTTTGGAAAGAATACTTAAAGAAAGTTTCAGAGATAATTGGCAGAAATGTAAAATGAAGCTGATGGAAATAACACCAGTACCAAGAGATAATTGAAGCACGGCAAATCTTAGGCAACATTTTCCTTGAGATGCTTTTTAAAGTAGTTTAGCATTGGTACGATAACAGTAAAGATTGTTAGCATCGCAGCACTAGGGAGACAGGAGTTCACATCGCCTTTCATCACTGCGAGAATTAGAGTGTGGGAGTTTGCAGATGGACCCAGCTTTTAATGAGTCAGCAACAGGCAGTTCAGGAAACTCCACTGCCTTGTGACATATTAGCAATCCTGTCTGCTGCAGTGGGAGGTTGTCTGCAATGGTATAATTCTTCACTTTTCTTTATCTTTATTATATATCAAAACAAAAGAAAGAAATAGAAACAGCTTGTCCTTGAAATGTTTTAAAGTGGTTTAGTGTTGGTATTACAACAATAAAGCGATTGTTGAGATTGTTAGCAACACAGAAGCAGGGAGACAGGAGTTCACACAGTCATTTATCACCATCAGAGTTACAGTGGGATTATTGTCTCCTGTATGGGTTTGCAGACAGGCATCTCAGTTTCGTGATGCTAAAATCTCTCCAGCCACATGATGAGAATATCACCGTTCAATGTTTTGAAGATAAATACAGCCCTTTAGCACTAATGGCATAGTGGTTAGCACTGCTGCCTCGCAGTGCCAGGGACCCAGGTTTGATTCCAGTCTTGGGTGATTGTCTACGTGGAGTTTACACATTGTCTGCGTGGGTTTCCTCCCACAGTCCTACGATGTGCAGGTTAGATGGATTAGTCATGGTAAATGTGCACAGTTACTGTGATAGTTGAAGGGGAGAGCCTGGATGGGATGATGCCTTTCAAAAAATAAGGGGTGGATTGGTATCACAGTGGTTAGCACTGCTGCCTCACAGTGCCAGGGACCCGGGTTCAATTCCAGCTTTGAGTGACTGTCTGCGTGGAGTTTGTACAGTCTCCCCACGTCTGTATGGATTTCCTCCGGGTGCTCCAGTTGCCTCCTACAGTCCAAAGATGCTCAGGTTAGATTCATTGACTATATTAAGTTGCCGCTTCGTGTCTGAAAAGGGATAATGGGGATACAACCTGTGTGGGATGTTCAGTGCAGATTTGATAGGCTGACTGGCCTCCTTCTGCACTGTAGGAATTCTATGAAATCCGGTTAACACTAATTGTTTATTTGCAGAATTATATTAATTAACTAACAGCCAGTCTGTGAATTTCTTCAATATCTCATTGCATGTTTGGAGGATTTTTAACTTAAGAAATTCACGTAGGTGCAGCAGGTCTGGCAGCATCTGTGGAGAGAGAAATAGAGTTAATGTTCCAAGTCTAATGTGGCTCTCCTTCAGAACTGGAGAGAGGTAGGAATGTGATGGGTTTTGTAAGTGCCATTCATCGTAATGCAAATGTCGTACAGTAGCAAAGTGTGTTAATAGCAGAAAAAGAGTCAACAGTCTCTGAAAGCAAGGAACAAGGTTAGACTGACACATGGGAGGGAGAATATCAAAATGGAAGGCAGCGTTCATGGCCTAAAGTGGCTGACTTCAGCATTGAGTCCGAAAGGCCTAATCGGAAGATGAGTTTGGGTTTCACTGGAACATTGTAGCAGACTGACAACAGAAATGCAGACTGGAGAGCAAGATGGTGAATTGAAATGGCAGGCGACAGAAAGGTAGGGGTCATACTTGCGGACTGAGCAAAGGTGTTCCACAAAGCTCTCACCCAGTCTACGTTTTGTTTCCCCAATGTTGAGGAGACCACATTGTGGGCAGAGAGAATCGTAAACCCGTCTCCTGTCCCCAGGAAACAACCTCCAAGGGACTGTTGTCCCCTTGACAGATTATTCATAAAAATGGACATAAGGGTGGGAGTGAACTATGGATTGTATTATCACATAAATATGCTATGGATTCTGCGCAAAGCACCAGCATGATGTAAATAAAAACAAAAATTGTACAATTTGTATGTAAATAGTTAATATGTTTTTGTTGTATCAGAGTTTGTCCTTTAGAAAGGAGAAGTGTTTTGAATGTTGGGGCCTCGCCCCTTTAAGGAAATGGGTCATGTGACCTCGTGTGGGGTCAACCTGGGATCCAATCAGAATGGGCAGTTTTCATTTGGCGTGTGGTGTGAGAAGGCCTGAATAATTAGTTGTGTTTCCTGAAATTTGTGGATAGTTGTTTAAGAGCAGTCTTAATGCAACAAATTTTAACAATGTTAAAGAGGACCCTGTGTGGGGAGGGTGTTGGGGGAAAAAAAAATCAAAATGGAGGAGAGAGTTCATGGCCTGAAGCTGTTGAATTCAATGTTGAGTCCAAAAGGCTGTGAAGTTCCTAACTGGAAGATGAGGTGCATAGGGCTTCTCTGGAACATTGCTTCAGACCAAGGGCAAGGATGTGGACATGGGAGCAAGATGGTAAGTTAAAATGGCAAGTCATGAGAAGGACAGGGCCATATTTGCAGACTGAGCCAAGAGATGGTGTTTAGTCTCCCCTGTGTGGAGGAGACCACGTAGGAAGCAATGATACAGTCAACCAAATTGAAGGAAGTGTAAGTGCAATGTTGCTTTACCTGAAAGAAGTGTTTGGGGCCTTGGATGGCGAGGAGGTAAAGGAGCAAGTGTTGCATCTTCTGTGATTGCAATGCTAGGTGCTGTGTGGGGAAGGGATGTGGTGTTGGGGGTAATGGAGGAGTGGACTGGTGTGTAACAGAGGGGACGGTATCTCTGGAATGCTGTCAAAGGAGGGACGGGAAGATGAGTTTGGTGGTGGAATCATGCTGGAGTTGGCAGAAATGGTGGAAGATGATCCTTTTGAATAAAAGCTGCATTTGAACTGTGTGCAACTACACAGATCTGAGCGTGAGAGCTAAGGTTCCGGTGAGGGAGCAGTTCTGGTTCTGAAAATAAAAATTAAAAACTGAGAACTGTTTGGTGCTACACTGCTTTCAGGGATTAATCTCTCTCAATTTATGTTTGAAGAAAGTTAAGTTCTTGAAAAATAAAATCTGTATTTGGCCATCTCCCCTTTACCCCCTTCAAAGAAGCAAAAATAGCAATTGAATGTAACACTCTGGAGATAAGTTTTTGTAAGTTAAACTAAAATTGCAGAATATTTTTGGTGAGGAAGGAACAGGCAACAAGAAAGATTTTAGATTCCTACACCATCAGAATACTCCAAAGTGATGTACTTTTGAATAGTGTGGACAAAATAAAATTGTTTTCCTTGGTGGATAATTCTAGAACCAGGGCACATAGGTTCAGGATAAGTGGCAATAGGTTAGAGGGTGTCTGGAATTCACTGTCTGAGTTGATTTGATTTTATTATTGTCACATGTATTAATATACAGTGAAAAGTATTTTTTTGTGTGCTGTACGGGTAAAGCATACCGTTCATGGAGAAGGAAAGGAGAGTGTGCAGAATGTAGTGCTACAGTCACAGCGAGGGTGTAGAGAAAGATTAACTTAATGCAAGGTAATTCCATTCAAAAATCTTGATGTAGAGTTGCCAGTGTTGGACTGGGGTGGATACAGTAAGTAGTCTCTCAACACCTGGGTTGAAGTCCAACAGGATTATTTAGTAGCACGAGCTTTTGGAGCGCTGTCCTGACGAGGAAGCAGTGCTCTGCAAGCTCGTTCTATTAAAATAAGCCATTAAAAGTCTGACAGCAGCTGGGAAGATGCTGTTCTTGAGTAGGTTGGTACGTGACCTCAGACTTCTGTATCTTTTTCCTGATGGAAGAAGGTGGAAGGAAGAATGTCTGGGGTGCGTGATGTCGTTAATTCTTCGCTGAGGTAGCGGGAAGTATAGATAGAGTCAATAGCTGAGAAGCTAGTTTGCGTGATGGATTGGGCTACATCCATGACCTTTTATAGTTCCTTGTAGCCTTGGGCAGAACAGGAGCCATTCTGAGCATTGTTACAACCAGAAAAAATGCTTTCTATGCTGCAACTGTAAAAGTTGATGAGAGTCGTAGCAGAGATCCTAAACTCTTTTCTAAAAAAGAAGTATCTGGATTTGCTGTGAACAGGAGCTGGAGTGTGGTGACTCAAGGACTTTCACAGTAACTTCATTGTGGTATTAATGTAAACCTACTTGTGACACTAATAAATAAACTTGAACTTAAGTGATGCAAATGACAGGACCATGGGCTGGATGCAGGAAGGTAGAATTAGAATGGGCACCTGGGTGTCCTCAGGTTGGCATGGAAAAGATGGGCTGAATGGCCTCTTTTGTGCTGTAACTTTCCTATGGTTCTAAGTACCATCACTGTAATACAACTTTCTTATGGTTCTAAGTACAGTCACTAATAATGTAAGTTCATGGAACTCAAATGGCACAAAGTAAGTTCTCTCGAGAAGCCATGTGATAATGGCCAAATAATTTTTTTTGAGGGGTTATAATAGTGGTCGGGAACTGCAAATTAACTCACCTGTTCTTCAAAATAGTGCCAGTGGGTCCTTTACATCCACCTGAGAGTTCAGAAAGACGGCACCTTGAAAAGGAAATATTCTTCTAAAGGATTTGTGGGGAAAGAAGGAAGGGAGTGGGGCTAATTGTATAGCTTGTTCAGTAAGCTTGTGTTGCGAATGTTGAATAAACATTTGTACAAATGCAAATATCCCCATTTTGCTCTGCCATTGGGTCAGATTATTTAAGAGCCGGTTAATGGTTACTACAAATCAGAGAATCAGGTTTGCATTCGGATGTTAGACAATTTTAATCTTGTCAGATGGAAGGTTTTTCTTTTAGTAGAAAGATTACTTCCAGCTCCAAAATAGACCAAATCGAAGGTGGATCAAAACAAGTTCCAGGTTTTCAAAACAAAACAGTGAAAAGCCAGGGTAGGTATGTGTAGGAAATGATTTAACATAGAACCAGTGAAACTAGAAGCTGGAGCAACTACTTGTCCTTTCAGGCCTGCTCCATCATTCATTGTGATTGTAGCTGATCATCAAATTCAAAACCCCCTGTATCCCTTGATCACTTTAGCCCCAAGAACTATATCTAATTTCTTTTTGAAATCACACAACGTTTTGGCTTCAACTACTTTCTGTGGGAGTGAATTCCACACATTTGCCACTCTCTGGGTCAAGAAATTTCTCCTCACCTCAGTTTTAAAATGTTTACCCCTTTATCCTCAAACTATGACGCGTAGTTCTGGACTACCCACCTCCCCCAGAACATTCATTCTTAATCTACCTTTTCTAATTCAGTTTGAATTTTACAAGTTTTGATGATATCCTCTCTCATTCTTTTAAACTTTGGTGAATGAGATCCTCACCAATTTAATCTCTCCTCATGTGGCAGACCTGTCATTCCAGGAAACTGCCTGGCAAACCTTCGCTGCACTCCCTCTATAGAATACTTGTAAAAAGAGTAAAATCAAAAGTGGATTAAAAGAGGACCAAGTGGGAAAAAATATGCTTTTTTTTTTTAAGTATAAATTGATATAAAGTTATGCTTTCAGTGCATATTTGTTTCTTTATGGTTGCAGTAATAAAATTACTGATGTTTGACCAGATTATTACTACATTATTGATAGCTTCGTTATTTTAATTCCTGAACTCCAGTCTGACAAAAATGGCTCATGTTTTTTAAAAAAAAGGAACTTCCCTCAACCACTGGAATTGCTAACATGCTGTTTTTCAGTCAGGGAGAAGTCTGAGATAATTCTCTTTTCTAACCTCCTGGCTCATTGCAACAAAATGTAATTTTGAGAGAGAGTGTTTTAACCCTTTTAGCTGTTGTGACTTCAAAAAAACTGACATTAACAGTTCTTATACGTTTAAACCAAAAGAAGAGATAAACACTTATTTTCACAATACCCAAAATACGAATGCAAAATACACACATGCACACCTTTTGAGAGATGTAGCATTTACCTAGATTGGGTACCAAGTGACAACAAACATGTTATTTGTTTAAAGTCCTAAATATGGCGATTGAAACTAGTGCAGGCCTGAGGGGTTCTCTCCTGGTTCCTTGTAGTCAGATCATAGAGCTTACCATTCCTATAGATAGAGAGGGATACCTTATTAACCCACAAGGGAGCCCAGAAAGGTGGTCTGGGACTAGCACCTCAGAGGGAGAGATCACACCCAGCAGAAGAGGAGAACAATGTTCCATTTTAAAAAAAAAACTAATCTCAGGCAATGAGCAGGGGCTAATTCATTTCATCTGCAAGATTTGGTTTCTTCACTAAAGGAGTTCAGCCACAATTTCACTTGGAAAAGCCAGGAACTTTGAATTTCTATTTGATGTCAAAAGATGTGCAGGTTAGGTGGATGGGCTGTGCTTAATTGCCCATTAGTATCCAAAGATGTGTGGGTTAGGAGGATTAGCTATGGTAAATGCATGGGGTACGAGGATAGGGTGTGGGGTAGGCGTGGTTAAGATGTCAGAAAGTCGGTGTAGACTCAATGGGCCAAATGGCCTCTTTCTGTGTTGTAGTATTCTGAGTCCATGATATTGAGTAGCCACTCACCAATAACTATGTTGAGAAAAAGGGGATGAAATTGGGCTTTGATGCAGGAGAAAAATGATCAAGTGTCTGAATGGTCTTCCTTCACTCCAACATTCTTACCTCCCTGATGAACACTTCTGACAACAAGCATACAACATCAGTGAAGAAGCCCTTTCAAAGCCACGGAGAGTCAGATGAGTAAAGTCTGTGGGAAACTGGGCTGCAGTCATTTCACGATTACTGAAATGTCAATTGTGGATTAGGTCGATTGAAGTTGATTGCAATGTTCCTATAAATTTTCCTTAGAGTAAGTTGAAAAACAGTGAGGCTGTAGAGATTATATCTGGTGCATCCAAAATAGAACTCACAAAACGGTCTTTTGATTTGACGCTTGTATTTATATGCTTTCACCAGAAAGTCTTTTTTTATCCATAAGATGAGAAGACTATGATGTGCTTGATTGTTGCAATACCACTTCAGTCATTACAATTCTACCCAGTCATAAAAAGAGCTCATAGGCCCGTAAGTTTTGACAGCCCCTAAAAATGACTATGTTGCCTGCTAATTTAAATGATGGTGTGCAGTGTGGCACTGAAAACTGGAATTGTGCAATGCTAACACGACTTGAAGATGGTCTGAACTACTTAAAAGGAAAGTGCCTTCTGTGTGCAAAAGGTTGTTGTAGAAGAGTGCCTGTCCTACTGTGCAGGAATACAAGGACAGGAAAAGGTGCCTGCGAGACAGATACTAAGTGAATGCACCAGGATGATTAGGTTGGCTGGAAGACTGGGGCTGAAATCCTACCACTGTCCATGTGGGATTTTCCCACAGTGAGTGGAGATTTGGCTGGCCTCCTTGGCGCAAGCTGCAGGTAAGGTTGTGCCCTGGGTGTTTTGTAAGATTATGTTGTAAGATTATGGGTGTTTTCTAAGATCAAAATTATGTTTTGTAAGATTTTGTTAGAGAGAAGAAGGTTAAGAGGTGACTTAATAGCGGCAATCAAGATGATCAAAGGATTAGGTAGGGTGGACAGTGAGAGCCTTTTTCCTCGGATGGTGATGGCAAGCATGAGGGGACGTAGCTTTAAATTGAGGGGTGATAGATATAGGACAGATATCAGAGGTAGGTTTTTTACTCAGAGTAGTAAGGGCATGGAATGCCCTGCATGCAACAGTAGTGGACTCGCCAACACTAAGGGCATTTAAATGGTTATCGGATAAACACATGGATGATATTGGAATAGTGTAGATTAGATGGGCTTTAGATTGGTTTCACAGGTCGGTGCAACATCGAGGGCCGAAGGGCCTGTACTGAGCTGTTATGTTCTATGTTGTTTTGTGCTGGTTTCTATTTCAGAATTGTGGCTTAGAGGATGCTGAGATGGTCTGCGTCACATGGATGGTAAAGTGTGAGTTTTCTGTACAATGACAACTTCGTGTTGTATTCATTGAAAATAGCCAAATATGGTGATTGTAGACAGCACATCTAGAACATGGATGTGCCTGCTCCCCTCCTCTCTCCTCTCTCCCCTTCCTCTTCTGGAGGTTGTCTCTCTGACAAAGGGCAATGCCTTCCTGATGGTCTGGTGGGGAGGATACAGCAGACAATCATAAATCAGAGCGTTTGCTCTTCCAAAGCATTTGAGGCAGAGGAACCATTGCTTCAGCGGGATATTGAAAGTGCATGATGAACCATGATCATATTGAATGTGATCAAAGGCCTATTCCTACACCTATTTTTATGTTTCAATGTTAAAAGGTTCCTTATGGCAGCAGCACATTCATTGTACTGGACATGTGTGGTTAGCTTGGAGTGGATTCATGAGCCAAGTGTAAAGTGTTTTGCTCTTGCCACCCAGAGGTTGACTTGGTGATTGGCACAGAATGAAAGTTGGTTACCAGAAAGGAGGCAATAGCCTGATGATATTATCACTAGACTATTAATCCAGAAACTCAGCTAATCTGGGGACCTGGGTTTGAATCCCGCCACGGCAGATGGTGGAATTTGAATTCAATGAAAAATATCTAGAATTCAGGATCTACTGATGACAATGAAACCATTGTTGGAAAAACCCATCTGGTTCACTAATGTCCTTTAGGAAAGGAAATCTGTTATCCTTAGTTGGCCTGGCCTACATGTGACTCCAGAGCCACAGCAATGTGGTTGACTCTCAACTGCCCTCAGACAACTAGGGATGGACAATAAATATTGGACATCCAGCCACGCCCATGCCTCATGAATGAATAAAAGCTGGTTACCAGGATAGTGGGTGTTCACCAGCCTTCTCAAGGTCAGTTCCACTGGTGGGGCTGTCCTTGCCCTGCTCTGAGGCCACAAGCCTGGTTTCACTGGGTGATGACATTTTGTGAGCAGCTCTTTTGTAAAGTATAGAGGAGGAAAGAGTAATGGAAGACCCCAGGTGAGAGCCTCTTTTTTATTCTTCTTGCTCCCATGAAAACGGCTTGCCTGTTCTTTGCTATTTCACCTCCATCTCTCTCTTGGGCTGTAGCACGAGCAAGGTGGTTGCTATAGCACCCCTGGCTGGGAGCAGGTGGTCTGCCCAGAACCCTTGTAGAGCCAACCAAGGACTTCTCCATGTGCAGCACTGTTTGTCCTCAACTTCACCAGCTCCATCGAGCACTTCCATAAACTCAAAGACCTTAGAGATGAATTTGCAACTAACCTGCAAGCTGTAGATGATCTCTTTAAATATCACTGGGGGTCTTTCCTGCGGCTGCACAGGCGCTCAGCTGTGCGAGCTGGAATGATGAGGTCGATGTCAAATTAATATTGAAATCTGACTGGCATCTCCGCCACTTGCCCATAGAATCATCGAAGCATAGAATCCCTACAATGCAGGAGGAGGCCATTCGGACCATCAAGCCTACACCGACAACAATACCACCTAGGGCCTATTCCCTACCTATTTATCCTGACACTAAGGTGCAATTTAACAAGGCCAGTCAACCCAACCTGCACATTTTTGGCGTGTGGGAGGAAACCAGAGCACTGGAGGAAACCCAATGGGACATGAGGAGAACATGGAGATTCCGCACAGACAATTACCCAAGGCTGGAATTGAACCCAGGTCCCTGGTGCTGTGAGACAGCAGTGTTAACCACTGTGCCGCCCTCATTGTTCTGATGCACTCTCTGCTGTGTCCACTCGAAGACCCTCTCAAAGATGTGTTTGGTGCCCACTTTGCCAGTCAGTGTGTACCAAAATGCCATAGTGCTCCAAAATGGCATCCATGGTGCCACACAGGCTATTTTAATGGCCATGCTGCTTAATGGCAAGGTATACTTGGTGAGTAGTTTGGCACAACTCCACAGAATACATGTTATTACTTTTCCATTGTGTTTTTTTTTTGGTGACCTCAAATGATGCAGTTTTGTCAGCAAAGATTGAGGTGTGGTCTTTGCTGTGTTAATCAGTCTCACTTGGCCTGGGCCTTGGGCTTCTTGATTAGGAAGAGGAAAATTAGCCAGAGTCCATTGTGATGCTTCAGCCCCTGGCATTCACTGAGCTGCAACTACTTAGACTTATTGAACACCCTTTATGAAGGAGGAAAAAAAAATGACCCAAAAGCTGCAATATGATGTGGAGGGATGACAAAAAGCTCCATAAAGTAAGGGTTTTAACCAGAGTCATAAAGAATGAAAGGCAGCAGGTTTAGAGAGGGAAATCAGAGAAAGCCCACCAATGATAGACAAAGGAAGAGGTAGATATACAAAGCAAGGATCGGAGGAAAGGAAGGTTCTGGGTTGGGGTGGGTGGGGTATTGGGGAAGCAGGTGATGGGGCGATGCAAGACTGAGGATGAGAATATTAAACTTGGAGATAGGGGATGGAATTGAGGGACCAGAAGGCCAGCAAGGCAAAGCCTGATGTCTGAACGAAGGAGGTATGGGCAGCCAAGTATTGAATATGTTGACATTTACAGAGAGCTCAAGTTTTGAGCCCAGCCAGGGTGGCACTGGGATTGTTGAGCCTGAAGCTGCAAAGTTTATGGTTGAGAGTCTGTGCAGCAGATGGCATGAGGCAGAGACGGAGGTGGGTGACATGGCGGACACAGAAGTAAACAGTCCTTGTGATGGCAAGGACATGAGGACCAGTTACTTGACAGAAGGATAAGAGAGCTGTCACTGGCTGTAGAACCATACTCTGGAAATCATAACTGCTTTGGTTTAAGTGATGTCTTAAAACTGAGAGTGGCTAGGAATCGAGTGGAATGGTAGCACAGTGGTTAGTACTGTTACCTCACAGCACCAGGGACCCGAGTTCGATTCCAATCTTGGGTCACTGTCTGTGTGCAGTTTGCATGTTCTCCCCATGTCTGCAAGGGTTTCCTCCAGGTGCTCCGATTTCCTCCCACAGCCCAAAGATGTGCAGGTTAGGTGGATTGGCCATGCTAAATTGACCCTTCATATCAGGGAAACTAACAAGGGTAAATGCACATGGGGATAGGGCCTGAGTGGGATTGTGGTCGGTGCAGACGCAATGGACCGAATGACCTCCTTCTGCACTACAGGATTCTGTGATTCTATAGTTCTGTGAATGGTTGGATGGAGACTAAGTGGGACATAGTTTTTTTGAAGTTGATTTATTAGTATCACAAGTCAGCTTACAGTAACACTGCAATGAAGTTACTGTCATAATCCCCTCATCACCACACTCTGGTGCCTGTTCAGGTACACTAAGGGAGAATTTAGCATGGGCAATGCACCTAACTAACATGTCTTTCAGACTGTGGGAGGAAACCGGAGCACCCAGAGGAAACCCATGCAATCACGGGGGGAACATGCGGACTCTGCATAGACAGTGACCCAGGCCAGGAATCAAACCCAAGCCCCTGGCGCTGTGAGGCACAATAAGAAGTCTCAACACCAGGCTAAAGTCCAACAGATGTATTTGGTAGCAAAAGCCACTAGCTTTCAGAGTACTGGCTGCCCCTTCATCACCAGTGCTAACTACAGTGCCACTGAGTATTAATGCTTCTTTATTTCCCCTCTGAGAACTGCATTCAAATCTGGACTGAATAAAACAGAAGGTACTTAACTGTAAGGATTCTAGTTGAAGTGAGTTTAATTTACTTTCTTAAAAACTAATGTTTGGTCGACTGGATCGTTGTATTAAAACAGTGGGCAGCCCAGTAATGTGCACCAGGAATACCATAACTTTGAGTTAGTTTGGCTGAGGAGGAGCAGTGGTTGGGACACCAGAAATGACTTCTGTCCCTTTTGGATTTTACAGGTTGAGTTTTGCCTAGGGCTCCCGTTACTGATCGCTGTTGCAATTCGCAGCCTGATGGTCTACCAGTGTCACGGATGATGTTTAACCATGAAGAGTGATCTGATGGCTAAGATACTGGAGGGCAGTGTTAGTCATGGAATCGGTCGCAGAGCTAGAATGTAAGGATGTCCTTGTGTGTCGCATTAAGACAAGAATCTAGATGGACAGAATTAAGAAACATGTTTGATCCAATTCCTACCATGCATTACGAGTAACCAGTGGGGAAACTTTAGAGCGGCAGTTCTATAGGCACCTCAGAGAGATAAACAAGAATAACAGGCATTAATATTGCAGATTTTAATTAGGTCAGGATAAACTAGAATAAAGATAATGCATGTGGAAAAACAGTGCATCAGTCTTTATGGCAAATTTAATAACCTTGTTGCTTAGCAACATGAGCATGTTTTGATGGACATGTTTTGAACTGGGCAGAATGTATTAATTTTCTTTCGTTTCCACAATTAACTTCTCTGCTGTGCGTTCTTTATGATTGACTGGGAGGAGGCACACTACAGACATGTTTCTATTCAATAAAGATGGAATGAACATCTTGCTCACATAACAAAAGGTTGAAGTGAAGTGTTTGTGCTACATATTGAGGAACAGTTAATTTAAACACTATAATGTTTCAAGTATTCCATTGATGTGATGCACTGAAGGAAGCAGAGTGAACGAGAAATGCAATCTCTTGTGTATCCTGTAGCTAATTGTTAAATTATACCGAGTTTTTTTTAAATGGCTGGTCCTTAGAGCATTACCTCCTGTTTGAAAAGGTCTAACTTTGGAAATTCCTCTCTGAACCGCTTTGCCTCTTGACCTCCTTTTTTCCCTTCTTCAGAGATGCTCCTTAATTCCAACCTCTTTGAGCAATCATACCTCCTTATGGGGCTGAGTGTCAAATTTTGGTTTTTAATGCGAACATTTTGTTACATTAAAGGTGCCTTTATAAATACAAGCTATTGTTGGGATGGCCTAGATAATGCTGATTATTTTTCTTTGGTGGCACAGTGGTTAGCACTGCCGCCTCACAGCGCTAGGGAGCAGGGTTCGATTCCCATTTTGGGTGGAGTCTACATGTTCTCCTGTGTCTGCGTGGATTTCCATCCACAGTCCAAAGATATGCAGGTTAGATGCTTTGGCCATACTAAATTATCCCCTAGTGTCCCAAAATGTGTAGATTTGGTGGATTAGCAGGGTAAATATGTGGGGAGTACAGGGATAGGGCCTGGGTGGGATGCTTTGTCAGAGTGTCAGTAGAAACATGATGGGCCGAAAGGCCTCCTTCTGCACTGTAAGAATTCTAAGTGGCTTACGCTAATCCACATTGGGGAAAGAATCCTGTGGAATACCCATTTTTAATTAATGGAGGAAGGAATCCAGCATACAAAGTATTTCCTGAGGGCGTACAACCTGTTCCAGATAGTTTAGTACCAGTGTTTCTCTTAGGTGTAATTCACTCGCTCAATATTTGTACCTTATTTTCTCCCCGCTAGCATAGAAGCTTCTGTTTTGCAGCTTCCCCAGTAGAGCGATTTGGAACACATTGTATCGGGAATCTGTGTCCCAACACGAATGCAATACCCTGCCGTCACCACCTTCCACCCACCAATTTACAAATAAGGAGTTGTTGTGCTGCCTGAAGTTTAGATCCCCTGATGTAACACTGATCATAACGTTCAACAAGACCATTTATTCTCTGATTTCTCTTGAGCACCTGCCTCCTATTTCGATCCTAAAATGATGCATCATCATGCTGAAGCTGTGTGTAATTTAGAGTTGATGCTAATGTATCTGGCACCACTATATGCAACATCTGCCACCTTGTTTGAGCATGCAATAAAGAACAATAATCCCAGATAACTACGAGCAACGGGAGGGGGCTTCAATAATACGGAAATGAGCCATGGTTGTCAGGCTCCTATCTTGTTTTTCTTAACATAATTATGTTGGGGTGATGTAGTCTCTTGTTTATATATCACGGGTGGCCTAAAATCATAGAAACCTGGCAGCGCAGAAGGAGGCTATTTGGCCCCATCAGTCCATACTGACCACAATCCCACCCAGAGCCGATTCCCGTAACCCCACGCATTTACCTTGCTAATCCCGCTGACACCAGGGTCAATTTCACATGGCCGATGCACCTAACCCGCACATCTTTGGAGGAAGGAAACCAGAGCACCCGAAGGGAAGTCACGCAGACGTGGGGAGAAAGTGTGAACTCCACGCAGACAGTGACCCAAGCTGGGAATCGAACCAGTGTCCTTGGCGTTGTGAGGCAGTAGTGCTAACCGCTGCGCCACCATGCTGCCCCCACTTTAACCTAAATTCTATTTCTTCAAAACTTGTTTCTGGCCATCTTATTCCTCTAGTACCTGATTAGGGAAGGGCATGTAAGTGATGGGAGTAAATAAGTGAAGAAAAAACTTTAAATCGCAAAACTTCAGGACTTGTTGAAATGCCCCACAAGCCAATGAAGTACAGTCACTGTTGTGTTGTTGGTTAGGTGGGTCAGCCATGGTAAATGCAGGGGGTTATGGCGGGGGAATGGGGCTAGGTGAGATGCTGTTTTGGAGAGGTAGTACAGACTCAGTGGGCCAAATGGTCTCCTGCACCGTAGGGATTCTTTGGTCCTATTGATTCTATGATAATGTTGGGAAATGTGGCAGATAAATTGCACATAGCAAGCCCCAATTCACAACTAGGGGAGATGGTGGCATAGTGGTAATGATATTGGACTAGTACTCCAGTGGCCCTGGCTAATGCTTTGGAGATGTGGGTTCAAACCCTGCCATTGACAACTGACAATTTATTTGTTAATAAAAATCTGGAATTGAAGGTTAGCCTCAGTAATGGTTAATTGCCCTTTGAACTAAGAGGCTTGCTCAGCCATTTCAGAATCAACCACATTAATATGGATCTGGACTCACAAGTCGGCCAAAGCAGGTCAGGCTGGAAGATCTCCTTCCCTAAAGTACAATGAACCAATTTTCTTTCTATGACAATTGGTAAATGCTGGCCTTACCAGTGAAACTCACATCGCACAAAACAACGATAAGGTTAATAAACAGGTAGTCTATTGATGTTTGAGGAATAAATGATGCCAAGAAACTTGGAGTACTCCCTCACTCTTATATAAATAGCATCATGCAATCTTTCATGCCCACTGGAAGGTCAATCAGTGGCCCAACTGAAAGACAGCGGGTGGGATTCTCCAGCCTCCCAGCCACACATTTCTTGGTGGTGGGAGGTAACGTGTTGTTTGCAGGTGGTTGTCCCATCGCTGTCAACGGGATTTTCCCATTGAAACTATGCCAACGGGAAAACGCATGGCTGGGGGTGCTGCTGCTGGTGGAACCAGGGAATGCTGCTGCCAAGGAATGGCCAGAGAATCTCACCCAACACCTCAGTGTAGCAGTTCCTGGGCATTGCACTTGTATGTTAGCATGAGTGATGTGTTCAAACCTCTTGAATGAGGCTTGGATCTCTCAGCTGGTGAGCTAAGACTCTCAAAAGGAATACAATATCGAGTATTCTATGGAATAATACAGGCAAGATGTTCCTCTGCAACAAATGTTAGAGATCTAACAAAGGGTAGACATCTTCACAAATTACATTTTGATTTTGCAATACCGCACAGAGAAATCCTTAGAACAAAGAATCAAGAAAATTACAGCACCCTATAAGGGCATGCTGCTCATAATGCCCAAGCTAAACTTAAAAAAAACCTTCTGCCTGTACTCGGTCCATATTCCCTGTATTCCCTCCCTATTCATGTACCCATCCAGATGTTTCTTAAGCATTGCTAATGTGCCTGCTTGCACCACCCCTTCTGGTAGCACGTTCTGGGCACCCATCCCACTTTGCTTGAAAAACTTCCCCGCACATAGAATCCCTACAGTGTAGAAGGAGGCCATTCGGTCCATTGAGTCTGCAACAACCACAATCTCACCCATGCCATATTCCTGTCACCCCACAAATTTATCCTGCTTATTCTCCTGACAGTGTCAATTTAGCATGGCCAATCAGCCTAGTCTCCCTTAAACTTTCTCCTCCTCACCTTGAATCTGTGCTCATTTGGAATTGACTCTTCCATCCTAGGAAAAAGCCTCTGAGTACCCACTCTGTCGATGCCTCTCATTATTTTGTAGACCTCTATCAGGACTCCCTTCAGCCTCTGTCTGTCTTCACCCTGTATTTCTACTCGTTTTGGGACCATGGGATGTGATTGGTCAAAGTTGGTCATCACAGATTGTTCATTTTCCTTGATAACTTCAGTGTTGCAGCCTTTGGTTCAAAAACAATAATTACATAACTGCCAGGGGGAGATAGCATGGGCCAGAACATTGCCTAAGTGTTGCTGGAATGAATGGCAATATTTACTCTGCCAACTCTCCTGACTCTAATGGTCAATTTAGAATGGCCAGTCAACCAAACTGACGCATCTTTGGACTGTGGGAAGTAATCAACACATCCGGAAGAAACCCACACAGACCTTGGGAGAACACGCAGACTCCACACAGGTAGTCACCTGAGGCTGGAATGGTGCTGTGAGGCAGCAGTGCCAACCACTGTGCCACCCTCTTCTAAGTCATCTCACTTGCTTGACTCCTTTACGATTTTAACTCCTATGACTGCAGCAATCTGCTTCTAACTTGTTATCTATATGAAAGTAGGGCAGCACGGTGGCACAGTGCTTAGCATTGCTGCCTCACAATGCCAGGGCCTGGGTTCAAATCTGGCCTCAGGTGACTGCCTGTGTGGAGTTTGCACGCTCTCCCCGTGTCTGCGTAGGTTTCCTCCAGATGCTCTGATTTCTCCTCACAGTTCAAAAATGTGTGGGTTAGGCTGATGCTGAATTGCCCTTTTGTGTCAGGGAGATTAGCAAATGGATTTATGGGGATAGGGCTTGGATGGGTTTGTGGTCAGCACAGACTCGAATTGTTGAATGCTCTCTTTCTGCACTGTAGGGATTCTATGAAATGTACAGGAAGCCCAGTTTAATTACAGATTACTTGCAAAGCACTACCTGATATTGCTTTTGTAATGCACGAGGAAGGGATTTCATTTATCGCCTGCAACATTACAAATTCAACTCCCCTGTAATTTCCAGCAAGTCGGAATCACTTACGTGTGTGTGTGTGTGTGTGTGTGTGTGTGTGTGTGTGTGTGTGTGTGTGTGTGTGTGTAATGTCAGTAGCACATTGCAACCAGTGGAAATCTCCATCCCTTTCATGTTTATGTAATTACATTTTTGAGATATATAATCAGAGAAATAGCCATGAAAAAGATTCTGGTTGTTTGAACTGTCTCACATCTGGGGCAAGTCCCTACTGTCTGGGAACTTATATGTAATCATTTAAAGAAATCTGAGGTTATGAAAAATAATAAAATTTCAAGTCGCAAAAGAAATGTATCTCCATGTTATGAAGCAGAGGTTGATCCCCTCTCTGAGAACTAACTCCCAACCATTCAAAGAGAAGTACCTCGCCTCATAATCTGTTAAGTGTGTGAGAAGTAGTGCAAACTGCTCTTCAGCAACTTTGTGGTTAAATCAAAATAACAACCTCACACACACACACACACACACACACACACACACACACACACACACACACTCTCTCTCAAATCGACAAATAATTATACTTTATTTGTCTAATTAACAGTGAACAGGTTAACTGAACTATTAACAAACTGAATAAAACACTCCTAATGAAATGCTGTTTAGAGAAATATAATTCCACGTTAACCAGAAAAAAAAGAATATTTAGTCATTCTCTAAATTATAACCAGGTTTGTCATCTTCTGGAATCTTCTACCTCCTTTCTTCAGTCTGGAGCTTCTATCTTCTTTTGCTATCTTCATTGACGAGATCAGGCTTTCTTTTAAGACATAATGCAGTTATGAGAACCTCCTCTCTCGCGCTCCCCCTCAGCTGAACTAAGCTGTCACTTGGCAGGTGCTCTCCCGTTTATCTCACTGCCCCTGGCTCTTATACCATCTCAATATTTCCCAAAATAGGATTGATTCTCAGGTTGTCAAACATCAAATTGGATAGGTTGCTGGTAGCTAACTACTTTAAACTGGGCAAAATTCAAACATTCAAATGCCTGAAACCTGTTACCAAGGCAACACTACTGTTTGGCTTTTGATACATTGGTTCACTTTGGATTCTCTGTGTACTTGCATTTTTTTTAAAACATAAACATCACCTTTTTAACAGACAATTTTACAAACACCAACTTCGCAACATCCAAGATCATTCTCCAGCAATACTGCTGACCAGAGACTCCCAATCTGAGCAGAACTTTAAACTGGAAATTTGGCTTTAAGGTATTCCATAGAGACAATCTGAGATATGGGAATTCTTAAACACTTCATAAAAGGGGATTCCACTCTGACTCAATGAGATAATGCAGCTTAACCAGTTCTTTTTGGGGGTCGGTTTGGCTAAATTGGCTGGATAGCTGGTTAGTGATGCAGAGCGACACCAACAGCGTGGGTTCAATTCCCGTACTGGCCAAGGTTATTCTCGAAGGCCCCTCCTTCTCAACCTTGCCCCTTGCCTGAGATGTGGTGATCCTTGGGTTAAATCAAACTCAACTGCTGAAAGGGGAGAGCAGCCTATGGTCATCTGGGACTATGGGCAGGATTTTTTCATCCCACCCGCCACGGGAATTGTACTGGGCGGGGGTGGACCATGCAAAGGTCCATTGACCTGGGGTGGGATTTTCCAGTCTTGGGGCGTGCGTGGCCAGAAAATCCCACCGTGGGCCAAAGGGCCTGTTTCCATGTTTAAACCTCTGACTCGACCAGTTTGTTTAATGTTAAAATGCAAAACTCTCTGCTTTTGTTCGATTATCAAAGCCTCCAGGGAGCATTCAATAACCATGTTTGAACAGTGATATTTTCATAGGCTAACTAGTGTTTTTTTACTCATGAAAAGGAATGAAGTATCACTGGATTTGAAGAGTGCAAGTAGAAGAAACTACTGCAATGTAATTTGTACATGCTGGAAAAATGCTAGTCAGGGTTTAATATTTTGAGTGTGCGCCCTGGACAGATCTAACCTTTTACTTTAGCTCTTGTTTCCAATGAAAGATGTGGGGTGTGATTTTGTGGACCTGTTCGCCATGGGTGCAAGTCTTGTTATGGCTGCTAACTGTCACAAGGTGACCATAACGGGATTTGCGGCAGCAAGATCTCGGCGTTTTGATCTTTCCTGTTTAGCCACACACCGCCCTCCCCACCTCCACCCCAGAGCTTCCGGCCCTATTAAACATTTCTCATGCCAACAGGAATCGCTGCTGGTTTTCGAGAATGAGAACTGGTCATGAAGATCACGTCGGAGGCATGGGTGTGTGAATATAGCCCCCAGGGGGTGAGGGACGTGGCAGAGCAGTGCCCTGGCACCATGGCAGTGTCAACCTGGCAATGCTGGGGTGGGCTCTCTGGGTAGCCTCATGGCGGTGGTGGCTTTAATTTTACTTTGAGGTGGGTCACCCTTCCGATTGTTGTGGAGCCAGCCTTGCCGGATCGATCGGTCCCCACTCTGCCAGAACAACTGTACAAACCAAGCCCCACAATTTTTTGTCAGTGTGTCAGAAAATCTGGTGGAAAAACCTGGCTGTGTGTATGGAGAGAAACGCACTAGTCTTCAGCCAGAACCTGACGCTTTGCCATTTTGTTTGGAAAATTCTGCCTATAAATTCCAAAGCTTAACCTGTTTATTTTTACAGATAATGATCAACTTGTATGTTTCCAGCATTTTCTGATGTGTTGGAATTGAGGAGCTTAATCAACACCTAAGAAGAAGCACAGTGGTTTGCACTGCTGCCTCGTGGCACCAGGGATCCTGGCTCAATTCTGGCCTCGGTTAAGTTTGATTATTTATTAGTGTCACAAGTAGGCTTATGTTAATGTTGCAGTGAAGTCACTGTGAAAATCCCCTTGTTACCACACTCTGGCACCTGGTTGGGTACACTGAGGCAGAATTTAGCGTGGCCACTGCACCTAACCAGCACGACTTTCGGACTGTGGGAGGAAACCAGAGCAGCTGGGAGAAACCCATGCAAACATGGGGAGAACATGCAGACAGTGACCCAAGCCAGGAATTGAACCTGTGACTGTCTGTGTGAAGTTTACACTTTCTCCCCATGTCTGCATGGGTTTCCTCTGGGTACTCTGGTTTCCTCCCATCGTCCAGAGATGTGCGGGTTAGGTTGATTGGCCATGCTAAATTGGCCTTTAATGTCAGTGGGATTAGAGGGTAAATATGTGGGGGCTACAGGGATAAGGGCCTGGGTGGGATTGTTGTGTGTGCAGGCTCGATGCGCTGAATGGTCTCTTTCTGCACTGTAGTGAATCTATTCTATTATAAGTCGTATAATTTTGCAGTGTGAGTGTTTGGTAACTATGTGCAGTTGTGAGACACCTGAACATGCTTCCATCTGACTACAAGTGAGGACCAGGAGGACATCAAGATGGGTTGAGATGTGGGAGGAACCAGTGGCACAATCAAAGCTTCTGTGAGTATTTAAAGGGAATAAGAAGTGGCAAAAGGGAGGAAAGATGTTCAGAGGACAAAATAATACTGACTGAAAGGGAAGTCCAGGCAAGTCATGGGGGTTACAGATAGGGCAACATGAACCCAAGATCCCAGTCGAGGCCGTCTTCATGTGTGCGGAACTTGGCTATCAGTTTCTGCTGAGCGATTCTGCGTTCTTTTTTTCTTAAAGAAAGGGAAGCCACTCAAGGAAGAGTGGAGAAACTGAGAAACAAATAGCCAGAGGCAGAAGCACTTGTGGTGAGAGGAGATTACTTAAGTAGGAAGAACTGAGTGTGAAGATCTTTTGACATCAGGACATGGACTGTGAAATTAGTACATGGAACTTGGAATCAGTGAAGCTTAGTAATGGTCTCGGTAATGGAAGTGTGCAGTGTAATCTGGGTCAGAAAAGGACCCTCAAGCTACTGAGTTTCTGAATAACTGTGATTTGTAAATGGTGTCAGGGGTGGGATTTGATGTGATAGGCATTTGACTAGCCAATCCTTAACACAAGGCAATGATTCAATTTATTATTGTCACATGTATTGGGATATAATGAAAAGTATTGTTTGTTGTGTGCTGTACAGACAAAACATAGCATTCATGGGGTACGTAGGGGGAGAAGGAAAGTAGAGGGTGAGAAATGTCGAGTTGCAGTTACAGATAGGGTGAAGGGAAAAATCAGCTTATTGTATAATTGCCGGTATTTTACAACCTCGCCCGCCCGAGGCTCGTTGAATTCTGCCCAGGGCCAATGGAGAATGCCTTTCTGCGAGCCTCAACGGCCCCGATTCTGGGGCGGGCCAGGTAGTAGAGTTCTGGCCAACGTGTCCATTCAGAAGTCTGATGGCAGCAGGGAAGAAGCTGTTCTTGCATTGGAGTTCCACTGCTAAAGAGGGAAAGTTAGTGATTTGAATAGATAATATGGCTAAGATGGGCAAATTGAGTCTTCAACTTAATTGTGTAAATATACAAAGGAATATTTGAACACTGGTTGCATAAGAACAGATCCAATTTTGTTCCTCTTTCTCTCACCCTCCCTCCTTTCTCTTTCTGCCTCCTTTCTGTCTTTATCAGACTTGCTGAGGTTTGAATGTGATAATTATCCTCCGTTATCAAAAGCTGACTCCTTCCTCTCAATTTGCACCTAAATATTATGTGTTTGTGTTCACAATTAGATGGAAAATAGCTGAGGCTCAAATTGCCTTGTCCCCACTGGAATAATTAAATGAGATCAGCAGATGGCATTAGATTATTTTACTAAACTGTCAGTACTGACTGCTTTGACCCAGTAAGAATCCCAGACCAGTGCCAACCCAACAGCTTTTTG
This sequence comes from Carcharhinus amblyrhynchos, assembly GCF_965287045.1. Classification (NCBI taxonomy): domain Eukaryota; kingdom Metazoa; phylum Chordata; class Chondrichthyes; order Carcharhiniformes; family Carcharhinidae; genus Carcharhinus; species Carcharhinus amblyrhynchos. The sequence continues at coordinate 28,533,777 of NC_137348.1, forward strand.
TCTCTTGGACACTAGTTTGTGTTCACTCTGATCTTTAAAAACCAATTGTCAATAGAAAGAATAACGATTACATAAAAGTTTTCAATTTTTTTATGACCTTGTCCCAGTTATTATATCCCATTTTGTGAAAATCTAAGGAGATCATGTGTTAAGTATCATTGAGTAGCTGACAGCAAACTGAAGATGTACGCACTTGAACAGTAATCATAGAATTAATATTGACTATTATTAATCCAGAAGCTCAGATAATGTTTTGGGGTTCAAATCCTGCCACGGCACATGATGGAATTTGAATTCAATAAAAATAATATCTGGAATTAAGAATCTACTGATGACCATGAAACCACTGTCAGTTGTTGGAAAAACCCATCTGGTTCACTAATTTCCTTGAGAGAAGGAAATCTGCCACCCTTACCTGGTCTGATCTACATGTGACTCCAGAGCCACAGCAATTTGGTTGACTCTCAACTTCCCTCGGGCAACTAGGAATGAGCAGTAAGCGTTGGCCAGCCAGCTTTGCCCATGTCCCACAAACTAATTTTAAAAAAAGTATCATAGAATCCCTACAGTGCAGAAGGTGGCCATTTGGCCCATCGAGCTTGCACGAATAACAATCTCATCTAGGTTCTATCCCTGTAACACCATGTATTTACCCTGCTAATCCCCTGGCACTAAGGAGCAATTTAGCATGGCTAATCCACCTGAGCAACACATCTTTGGACTGTAGGAGAAAACCAGAGCATCCGGAGGAAACCCATGCAGACATGAGGAGAACATGCAAACTCCGCACATGAGGTCAGAATGGAACCTGATTCCCTGGCATTGTGAGGCAGCAGTGCTAACTATTGTGCCACCCTAATAATCTCCAAATTATTTTGCTGCTGTATAAAATTGAAAAAGCTATAATGTTGATTCTTCTTGCAGTAAAATGTGAAATATGAGATCTGCAAATCATTGAACATATTTTAGTGTTGGTGTGAGTCTCTCTGACAATTACCCAGCAACAGCTGTGGATAGTTTCTGAAGATGCTAATTAGTTCTTGTTCAGTCGGTAGCCACTCATCCGGATCACTTTTGATGCCATAAGTTGTGTAATGTCACTTTTATTGATCTAACAATGTGTCCACTAAATGGGTGCTGTGGTGTGAAACAATTAAGTGAGCAGTATTCTTGTCAGTGATGACTTGGAGGCTGGATTTATGCTATTGAGGCAGGTAGCTCAAGTCAGGAGATTTTGCTGAGCCGCCTCTGTTTTTAAAGACCGCATTGGACCCAATTTTTGTTTTGGTGAGGTGGGTTATCTTAGGAGCAGATTGTAGTCAGTCACAGAGGTGGAGGGATGTGTGAGGCAGGGCTGGGCGAATACTGACCTGCGCTGATTAGAAGGCCTGTTTCGGTTCTCTGCTACTTAGTGCCCACTGGCCCAATTGATCAAGATCAATCGGAGGTAACTTTCTTCACTATCCACTATGCCACCCATCTTAGTGTCATCTGTAAACTTGCTAACCATGCCTCCCTATACTCTCATCCAAATCATTAATATAAATGACAAATAACAGTGGGCCCAGCACTGATCCCTGAGGCACACCGCTGGTCACAGGCCTCCAGTTTGAAAAACAACCCTTTACAACTACTGTCTGGCTTCTGTCAAGAAGCCAATTTTGTATCCATTTAGATACCTCACCTGGATCCTTTGAGATTTAATCCTGTGCAACAACCTATCATGCGGTACCTTCTCAAAGGCCTTGCTAGAGTCCATGTAGATAATGTCAACTGCACTGCCCTCATCTATCTTCTTAGTTACCCCTTCAAAAATTCAAATTTGTGAGACATGATTTTCTGTTCACAAAGTCATGCTGACTGTCCCTAATCAGCCCTTGCCTCTCTAAATGCCTATAATCTTGTCTCTCAAAATACCTCCTATCAACTTATCCACCACAGATGTGAGGCTCACAGGCCTGTAGTTCCCAGGCTTTTCCCTGCAGCCCTTTTTAAACAAAGACACAACATTTGCCCCTTCCAATCTTCAGGCACCTCACCTGTGATTATCGATAATTTAAATATCTCTGCTAGCAGACCCACAATTTCCTCCTAGCCTCCCAGAATATCCTGGGATACACTTCATTAGCTCCCAGGGATTTATCTCCCTTGATGCCCTTTTAAGACTTCCAGCACCTCCTCCTCTGTAATATGTACACTGCTCAAGTGTGCATCACTATTTATTTCCCCAAGTTCCCTAACATCCATGCTTTCTCAACAGTAAATACAGATGAGAAATATTCATTTAGGATCTCACCCATCTCTTATGGATACAGACGTAGATGACCTTGTTGATCCTTAAGAGGCCCTACTCTCTCCCTAGTTACTCTTTTGCTCTTTATTTGTAGAAGCTCTTTAGATTCTCCTTTTGCCTTATCTGCCAAAACAATTTCATGTCCCCTTTTTGCCCTCCTGATTTCTCCCTTAACTCTACTCGTACACCCCCGTGCTCTTCAAGGGATAACTTGATCCCAGCTGCCTATGCATGTCATGTCCTCTTTATTATTTTATAGACCTCTATAAGATTGCCCCACAGCCTCCTACGCTCCAGAGAAAAAGGTCCCAGTCTATCCAGCCTTTCCTTTATAACTCAAACCGTCAAGTCCCGGTAGCACCCTAGTAAATTTGTTCCACGCTCTTTCTAGTTTAATGACATCCTTTCTATAATAGGGTGACTGGAACTGTACACAGTTCCCTGTTCGGGTCTCACCAATGATGATTGGAGTTCCACAGGATCTTTTCAACTCCAGGGAAATCTGGCCCTGTTGTTGTCAGCAGTGGCCAGGAATGCAAACCACAGCTGTGATCTCCTGCTGATATTATTGGAGTGTTTTTTTTCACACCATTGCAAGCTGGCTGATCTTTAGTGTGCTGTTTTATCTTGCTCAAGGCTTTCTGCCTGACAGGATTGGCGAGATTTTATACATCTCTGCTGGAGGGGAAATCACTGTAGCAATTTTTTTTGGCAGGAGCAAATAATCATTTCAGTGGAATCTAACATCTAGGGTGCTTAAGGGGAGTGCTTAATTATCAGATAGACATCCATGAACATAATTTATAATCCACAAAAATATCTTTATAATAGTGATGGCAGATTTTGACCAAAAATTAAGTTTTTTGAATGGGATGTGGTCATTGCTGGCTGGGCTGTCATTTATTACCCATCCCTTACTGCCCTCCATTTCAGAGCACATTTGAGATTCAACCACATTGCCATGGATCCGGAGTCGGATGTAGGCCAGACCAGGTAAGGGTGGCGGATTTCCTTTCCGAAAGGATATCAGTGAACCAGATGGGTTTTTACGACAATCAACAATGATTAAGTGGTCATCATTAGACTTTTAATTTTAGTCTTTTTTTAATTGAACTAAAATTTCATCATCTGCCATGGTGGGATTCGAACCTGGGTACCCAGAGCGTTACCCTGGGTTGCTGGCCAGCTAGTCTAATAATTCCACTGTGCCACTGGCTTCCCATGTGAATCAAACGGTTAGGGTTAGTTGAGCTCTCATCTAAGAGTCCTTTCTGTGTCCCTGTAAAACTGAATGGAACATTACTAAACTGGAATGCGCTTCTCATATTCCCTGCTTCCCCCTGCCCCCCCCCCCCCAAAAAAAAACAGTATTATTGCTACAGCTAAAGGGAGCAGTAGCAAGAGGAGTGTGAAACCATGGTGAATAATGCAACTACACAGGTTAAAATTGAATTGTCGTAAAGCTTGTTATTCACATCATTGCTGCTATTCCTGCCTACGTGTTGGATGTCAGGATAATGCGTTTCGGTTCCACCAAAAAAAATACTCAAAAATAATGAGAATTTTGCATTGAGATTTGTTGAAATGTGTGTGCAAATTAACTTTTCAATTATTAGAATATAAATTTGCTATCAGAATGAAAACTGGGAAGATGCTTAATTTTTGTCATAACTAATAAAATTGCTTTCCTTTAGCCACATAAAGATGTTAAGAGCGGAACTTCAGTTGGGAAAAAGACAAATCCTTGTTGTTCATTCAAGGATAAATTTGGTTCCATTATTTACTGGGGGTCATAGTTTGAGGATAAGCGCTAAACCTTTTAGGGTTGAGGTGAGGAGAAAATTCTTCACTCAGTGGCAGGTCTGTGAAATTCGCTACCACTGAACCTAGTTGAGGCCAAAACTTTGTGTGTTCTCAAGAAAAAATGGGATATAGCTCTTGGGGCTAAAGAGGCAAGGGGGGAAGGCAGGATCAGGATATTGAATTTGATCGTCCATGATCACAATGAATGGTGGAGCAGGCTTGAAGAGCTGAATGGCCTACTCCTGCTTCTGTTTTCTATGTTTCCATTGGAATTAGGAAGTAGCACATGATGAACTCTGGCTTCATGCTCACTTTATCCCCTCTATTTAGGACTCAAACCAAATCAAATTCCAATGGAAATCCAATTAACATTCTATTGACTTATCTGTTCAACAGAAGCATCTCGTGAGAGATCAACTTTGACCAGTTTTAAAAATGCTTTTTGTGTGTCATGCAGTATATAGCATTTAGCTGCATTCAGAGGATCAGTTATATAAGGAAAAATGCTCATTTGTATCAGTTGTGCTCTTTGAAGATTTCCTATTTGACCTCAAAATGGCAACCTCTACCTATCAAACTGATAGACCATTAAAGCTCTTAAAAATAGTGGTGGGTGCTTAAAAGCAAACCCTCCTTGTGGCCTGAATGTGTAGGTGTCAGCAAGTTGAAAATAGAAGGCTTCATTTTTCTCTATTTCGCAAGTGGCAGAATCGTATCAGGATCATGTATACTTTGTCCAGAAATTGTCTTGTAGATTTCCTGACTTAACTGGGCAGTAAAATAAAAATTTGAGCATTTCTAAGCTGGGTTTATAGCTGCAAAGACCAAAACTTGTTTATCCAAACGTATTTCTCCCAAGAACCTCTAGATTTTTTTAAATCATTCGTGGGACGTGGGTATCGTTGGCATTTATTGCCCATTCCTAGTTGCCCAAGGGCAGTTGAGTGTCAACCATGTTGCTGTGGCTCTGGAGTCACATCTGCTACGAACAGCAGATTTCCTTCCCTAAAGGACATTAGCGAACCTGATGGCATTTTCCCGGCAATCGACAATGGTTTAATGGTCACCGGTAGATTCTTAATTCCGGATATTTCTTATTGAATTTAAATTTCACCATTTGCCGTGGCGGGATTTGAACCCAGAACATTAGCTGAGTTTCTGGATTAATGGTCTAGTGATAATAGCACCAGGCCATCACCTCCCCCAAATACTGTGGGATAGGGTGAACATGCTGAACAGGAGGAAGGAAGCAGAGTTGGAGTGTTAGTTGTGAGGACAGGGGAGGGATAGTTTTAGCAAAATTGGGTGGGTTGGAGGGGGGGCAAGTGTGGAAGGTGCTGGTGGTGGTGGGTAGAAGGAGGGGCTGAGGTAGTATTGAGTATTAAACCATTGGGCTGAATTGTTGGAGAAGAGAGTCACTTTAAATTGAGGGATGAATGGGAAGAAGAGTTTCTCTATAATCAGGATAGGGAGTTGGGATGGGGTGGGGTAAAAATGCCTCTAACTGTGGTGTAAATATGGCCTGTTGAGATAACCTTTGGGGAAGTTGCAGTCTTGCTGAAAACTCAAACATTGTTTGAGGGTTTAATCATCTTCAAAAAAGGTAAACAATTAATTAGGAAGTATGAAAATGTGTAAAACTAACCAAAATTATTGCATAATTTTAAATTTCAAATTTTCAAAGAAAATTTGTGAAGAAACATAATACTTCTGAAAATACTTCTTAATACTTCTAAAATCTTCTGAATGTTTCTATCAACTCCTAATTTGCTACTTGCAATTCTGAGCCTGTGGACCCATGAGTGATCAAATTAAGTTTATTTATTAGTGTCACAAGTTGGCTTGCATTAACACGCGAAGAAGTTACTGTGAAAATCTTAGTTGCCCCACTCTGGCAGCACTATTCAGATACGCTGAGGGAGAATTTAGCATGGCTAAATCAGCACACCTTTCGGACTGTGGGAGGAAACCAGAGCACTCAGAGGAAACCCACGCAAACACAAGGAGAATGTGCAAACTCCACACAGCCATACAGTGACCCAAGTCGGGAATCGAACCCAGGTCCCTGGCATTGTGAGGCAGCAGTGCTAACCACTGTGCCACCATGCTGCCTTTAATTAAGGAATGTTGGGTTGTATAATAACTCCACGGAGGCAATAGTCCCATCACCAAGGTTTCTTTATTCACAAGAGAATACTATCCAACAGAGCTCTCTCGCTTGGTTGCCTCCTGCTTCAGCAGGCAGAGAAACTGATGCACCTGCTTTAAACAGAGAACTTGAGGCTACCTGTTTGGACCATCAATTAAGACTCATTAGGGAGTTCATACTCTGGCAGGCCGGCCTCATGAGCCTGACTGAAGTCATCACACTGTGCCCATAGCTTTATTAAAAATTTGGCTTGCACTCTACCTGTCCTGGAAGGTCATAGGTTGGAACTAGAGGAATTTCCAAGGAGTTAGCATTTTGGAGGTTTTTGCCAATCGTCTTGTTACATACTCGCTCCATTCTCAATTTTGAAATAGTCCAGTGATGATCTCATGAATTGGCTGGTAGAATAATTTTCCAGAGTAACTTCCCCCTATTGGCTCTGTGTTTTTCTCTTCTATTGGCCCTACTTGGGGACTAAGGGCAGAATTGTCCCATCTCACCCACCATGGAAATCATAGTGGCCGAGACATGGACCATGCAAAGGTCCATTGACCACGGTCGGGATTTTGGGATGAGTCTGGCTGAAAAATCCCCAGGGTGGGACTTTCTAGCCGTACCCACCCCGAGACCAAAATTCCTGCCCAAGTGCACCAGACCTTTAAATAGCCCGTCAAAGTTTTTTTTGACCCACCGCGACGATTCCTGTGGTGGGTGGAACAGAAAGTGGGTGGGGGGAGGAGGGGTGGCAGTAAGGAGTAAGTGGCTGACCATGACTTTTTTTCCAATAGCTGGCCATTTTCTGCCCGTTGGGTTTTGGTTGTCCTGTTCTGTTGTCGCTCACTGTGGTGGCTTTTTCTGAGAAATGTACTTGAAGTTTGGACTTTTTATACTGGTAACCATGAAGAATTTTTGAAGGCTCTATGATCCATTTATCTGGAATGTCGATGCTTTTTTGATGCATTCGCATTGAATAAACCTCTGTGAAACTATAGAGCTCATCATTTGTGACAGGTTTTTCAAAAGTGTGTCATACTACATTATCAATGAGAAAACTTGAATTGAGAATTATTCTCTTAGAAGTTTTGTGGAGTGCAGTGGGGTGCAAGCCATTGGGGTGGCAGTGGTTTTGGAATACCAATATACAGTCACCAGGACTGTGTTCAAGTGGATAAGTTACGATGTTGCACTTTTTTTGGTTCATTATCTTCGTTAGGGTCTAAGTCTATAATTTTTTTTGGTGTAGCGTCATTATGATCAGAGAAAATTCATTTGATTATATTTCCTGGTTAAGAAACAAATACTTGGCTTGAAAATTCATAGCACAAGTGGAAAATACTTAGAAACCCTTCAAAATATTATCTTGTATGAGGAGCGATGTTTTATTTGTATTTTATAGTGAAGAATCTGCAAGTTTTCTATGTAATATTATTCACAGGTCGTGGTTAACGATGCAAGATTCCTGCTGTACTGATAATTATAGTATTTAGGAAAATAATTAATATAACTCGAGAAAAAATGCAAAAAAAAATGCTCCCAGACTACTTTTGACATATTGTTGTCACATGTATTGGGATATAGTGTAAAGTATTGTTTCTTGTGTGCTATACAGACAAATCAAACCGTTCATAGAGTTACATAGGGGAGAAAGAAAGGAGAGGGTGCAGAATGTCGTGTTACAGTTATCGCTAGGATGTAGAGAAAGATCAACTTGATGCGAGGTAGGTCCATTCAAAAGTCTGGCAGCAGGGAAAAAGCTGTTCTTGAGTCGGCTGGTACATGATTTCAGACTTTTGTATCTTTTTTCCCAGTGGAAGAGACCAGGGTCCCTGGGGTTGTTCATTATGCTGGCTGCCTTTCCTTGGCAGTGGGATGTGTAGATGGAATCGATGGATGGGAGGCTGGTTTGCTTGATGGACTGGGCTACATTCACAGCTGTTTGTAGCTTCTTGTGGTCTTGGTCAGAGCAGGAGCCAAACCAAGCTGTGATGCATTCGGAAAGGACGTCCTTAGTGTTGCTCTGAACACATTTATACAGGACTATGTTGAAATATCCAACTTTCCGCCGATCCTTTCTGGTTTCACTGAACACCATGGCATGAACCAGTGCAACTGTTGGCACATGAAGAATCATAGGGGCAAGGTCTTTCTGTACCATTGTGGCATAGCACGTTGACAACCGGGCAGACCAAATCCTTGCGATCCTAGTTAGCTTGATCAAAAGGGCCTTCCTGGAAATGTCGTGAAAAATCTCGCATTCCTCATCTTTCCCTGACTACATTTCCTTTCCAAATGTCATACTTTATTGTACGTTCCTGTTTTGACTGCTACTTTGTGACGGTGTCACCCTTGGTGCCAGATTGACTTTGGGTATTTGTCCCCTAGTATTCTGTGAATCTGATCAATACTGTTAAAACAGAGGATCTCTCCATGATTACCATCATTGAAAGCAGAAGGCTATTTTCTCCCATGTTTGAGGAGCCTGAACCAAATACCCCAACTGATTGATTAAGGAACTTAGTAATTAAACACTTTTATGTGAAACAATGGGGGTGATGTACGGCATGGTGGCACAGTGGTTAGCACTGCTGCCTCACAGCGCCAGGGACCTGGGTTCAATTCCCTGCTTGGGTCACTGTCTGAGTGGAAGTTTGTACATTTCTCCTTGTGTCTGTGTGGATTTCCTCCGGGTGCTCCGCTTTCCTCCCACGGTCCGAAAGATGTGCTGGTTAGGCGCGTTGGCCGTGCTAAATTCTCCCCCTGTACCCGAACAGGCGCCAGAGTGTGGCGACTAGGGAATTTTCACAGTCACTTCATCGCAGCCTACTTGTGATACTAATAAATCAAGTTTAACTTATTTTCTGTTTCTTCCTGCTGGCAGGAATCTCTGATCCTGCTATCAGCAAACCCCCGCTGCTGGGGATGGAATCAACGGGAAATCCCTCTGATTGTGGAAGATCCTACCTCTGGGCAATGGTGGGCCATCTCCCACTGACAAATACACGAGGAAAACACCCCTCATCAATAGTGATCCCGCAGCTTATATACTGGACGGAAATTGCTCCCATTTCAGCTGTATGCTATTAGAATAATTGTTTATGATAATATAGCACAGCTAGGAAAAGCTGAAGTAAGAAGCTATTGCTTGTGAGGAACAATAGTAGGAAGAGATTGGTAGGAAATACTGAGTAATGTGATTGTACTTCAGAATTCCATTTACAACAGAAAACTGCATTCAAGTTGATGTGATCTGAATGTAGCTTCACAGTGCTGCTACTCACCTCTGCCCTGAAGCTGCTTACAAAGCAGATGGTATCAAATGACCAGTTCAGTGTATCTGCTGTGGATTTCCCGCGGGCACAAAACAGACGGGACACATAATCTGTATTACATTGCATTTCTCGCAGGTTTTTACAATGAGAGGATTTTTAATCGGAGCTACTACCATGGAATAATTTGGTGCGATTCACACCGCAGTTGTGATTGTGTAAATTGAAAGCTCCAGCAGACATGAGGTCCATACTCATGTGCAACATGGTTGTTATCTTGTGGATGCAATGCCAGAAAAAGTGGTGGGAGCGGATGCCATATTGCAGGGTCCATGGACGAAGAGCAAGGGGGAACTGAGATTTAATGGATAGTTCATTTACAGAGCGAGCATGGGTATATTAGGGCTGAATGGCCTTCTGTGATGCAAGACTCTATGACTACTCTTAGTCTGGAAAACCAGGGCAGAAAGATTTGCTCCCGGGGGCAGTGAGCTTGGAGACAGGAGGAGCATTTATTTGGGTAGTGTGGTGGCATATTCTGAACCCAGCCAGCTTTCTATCTCTTCCAGAACTGAGTGGGGACTGGGGTGGGGGGAGAAAGTGAGAGAGGTCCATGGTTCACCTTTCCACCTCACTGCCAATTGAGGCCTGTATATAGTCGATTAGGTGGGCTTGTCGCTATGCGGCATGCAGGATCGCTAAAACTGTGTGGTCAGCTTGTCACCTTGGTTTCAGGCAGGGCGGCTCCCTTGATCAAGGTTGCCTGATCAGTGTCTGATGGAGGGATTGGACGTCAGGGAGAAGGGGCCTGCTAAGACTCACCCCCTGCACTTGTTTCCAACTTCCCTGTCCTCCTCTCCCCATGACTTTCACCTCCCCTCTTTCCCCCACCTTCCCCAATCTCCCTCTGTGTTCTTCCTGCAGCAGCCTTGGCCTCAAGTGGTGTTGCTTGGCGCAAGATCTGTCAGCCTCTGACTGGAAGCTCTTGCTGGGTGGGACTTTTTTCTCCTGGGGTCCTAATTCCAGGGGTAGGCCTCACCACTGCCTGGTTGGCTTGTTGTTCAGTGGACCTTCCCAAGAGGAGGTACTCAGGATCTCTTCTGAGCTCCTGGCCAGCAGGCAAGACGAGCGATACCTTGAAGATTCTGCCAATGGTTTTGATTAGGATTCAGGTGTGAGCTATTTCCATCAGTCAGTCATAAATGTAGTCATCCCAGGATGACTAAAAGCAAGGGATTTCATTGGTAGATTAACAGTTCGTTCAGTGATTCAGCTGAAAGATTCAGTAAGACCTCTCAATCCCTGGTCTTTGCTGAGGTAGTGGATTTTTGGTCAGGCCACTATGATTTCACTGCCCCATGGTCAAAGAGGGGGATTTCAACTACAATTCTCACTTCTGATCGAGGAAAGCAACGATACCCAAATTTAGCTCAGTGACCCTTCCAATAGAAGAGGCCACTGACAATGCCTTCAGGGTTCCTGCTTGGTCACAAGCCACTTCAGCGTGACAAGAGTTTACGAACTGCCAAACATCTTCAGGAGAGGAAAGGATGTTGACAGTTTCAATCAAAGCAGAAGACAGATGTTTTCCCTTAACAACTGGTTTCATCTGAGCAGCTGTGGGTAAGGTTTCTCATATCGATAGGCCAAAAATAGGTGGAAGGGCAAGGCAAAAAAAAAAGCAGTATGTTGTAGGTAGGTGAACAGGTTTCCCCACCCATGGGAGAGAAACTGCCCTCCCACCACCCCCCAGTCCGGCCTACATATGTTTCCAGTCCACACTGTGTTTGAACTCTTTAGCCATTCTTTTTGTTTGGGTAGGGGGGAATGCTCAATGTACATCAGAGTGAACTGTAAATGTTATTTACCACCCCACCTTTGTGAGTTCTTACTGAGGTTCATGATTGATTTATCATTTGTGTTAAACTGGATCTATGTCATTAAGAACTTTGTTGGAGAACATTTAAAGTTACCTCAAAAATAGAACCAATGAGATTCAGGAAGAAGAGACTTCCATCTCAACAACCTTTGCTGGATTCAGCCTGTACTATCTACAAGATGCACTGCAGCAATTCACCAAAGGCACCTTCCAAGCCCATGACCACTTCCATCTGGAAGGACAATGGCAGTGGATACCTGGGAACACCATCACCTACAAGTTCCCCTTCAAGTCACTGGGTCAAAATCCTGGATATTCCTCCCTAATGGTATTGTGGGTCAACCCATAGCATGTGGATTGCAGCGATTTGTGAAGGCAGCTCACCATCACGCTCTCAAGGGCAACTCGGGATGGACAGCCAGTGACACCCAGGTTTCACAAATGAATTAAAAAACCCCCCAAAGCCATGTATCCCAAGGTCGGTGTTCTGAATTGGGTGTGTTCTAGACATTCATATCTTCAAATGCCAGTACTTCTGGATAACCCATGAGGTGTATGTTCATATTGCAACAGAGATGCTGAACCTTGTATTATAGTGAAATACTCTGCGACTGTATCTCTTAGTCCTGTCATGTTGGGTGCTGTAGTTACCTGACGCTAAAGGCTGGAGATTGGTTCCATCTGGACAGACCCTTGTTTATGCTGCTTCATCCTGCCAGATTGTTAAGCGTCGTTACCCATTCCCAGGCACGTGCATTTGCAGATCGGTCTTATTAAAAATGTCAACATTTGCAGTTCTTTAATCATTTAAATTCAGGTTGGGTTGGCTTACAATTACACTACAGTATTCAAGAGGTGACTAGATGTAGCACTTGGGGTGAATGGGAGAAAGCAGGATTAGGCTATTGAGTTGGACGATTAGCCATGATCGTAATGAATGGCGGAGCTGGCTCAAAGGGCTAAATGGCCTCCTTCTGCTCCTATCTTCTATGTTAGGCGGGATCCCACATTACTTTGTCAGTCAATGATAGAGGAACTCGTTGGATTTACACTCCATGGTGCGACATTTTTGCAGTTGGGTGAACCTTTTCAAGGGAGTCTCACTTCACCTCATTGAGGTTAGGTCAAGTGTCGACACAAAATTTATACAAACAGTTTAGTGTTGGTGCGAAACTGATGTCTTTCCCTCCTGGAGCTACATTTGCAGTGTTTTCTCCCTTTAATTGTCTCATAGATTTGACAGATTCTTGTTAAAATGTCAAAATACTGATCAGTATGAACTGTAGAGGTTAGCCAATGTCTAATTTTTCAGCGCATTTGGTGTTTGTTTAATAAGAATTAATTACAGTTTACGAGTAGGCAAATGCTTTGAGTCAAAACTAACTAATGTTAATATGTCAAGATCATGGCTTGATCCTAGTCTCATGAGTACTATTAAGATTCTTTTTAAAAAAGTTTCAGGTCTTAGCATAGAAACTTCTTTCCTCAAAGAAGGCAAGTACAATCCAAAAGTCCTTGCATTTTCTCTCAGCACAGATTGTTACCTATCATTTTATTTTTAAATGTTGATCTAATACAAGTGACTTAGCTTTGTCAGCTTAGTAAATACGAGTGCCGTTCCTTTGCAGCCGAGCGCAGAATCCAGACAAATATCTGGCATCAAAACTTGGCAGGAATGGCTTTAAAATGGAAAAGAAAATCTCTTAACCTGTCCAAATTACATGGAGTGGAATCAGATGTGACATATTAACCCTGGTCAGGCAACAATGAGTGCATTTTTCTGAATGTATCAGGGAGGGATCTTCTTCAGAACAGTCCAGTCAGAAGAGGAAGGCTAATTTATTAAATATAAGAGTGAGGCTGAACAAGCAGTGTCAAAGCGGGAGGTGATGGCCTAGTGGTATTATTGCTAGACCATTAATCCAGAAACTCGACTAATGTTCTGGAGATCCAGGTTCAAATCCTGCTGTGGTGGATTTTGAATTCAATAAAAAAATGTCTGGAATTAAGAATCCATTGATGACCAATGTTCTTTAGGGAAGGAAATCTGCCATCCTTATCTTGTCTGGTCTGATCTGGTCTGTGACTCCAGAGCCACAGCAGTGTGGTTGACTCTCAGTTGCCCTCTGAAATAGACTAGCAAGCCATTCAGTTCAAAGGGAACTAAGGATGGGCAATAAATGCTGGCCAGCCAACAACGCCTGAATCCCATGAACAAATAAAGTTTCCATTTTCACAAATTGCTGATTTTTTTTTGTTTTGACCCCCTAAAATAAATGAATGCCCTAAAGCTGCCATTATATTCCAAGCAAATTCTAGACGTCACGGTTATATCTGAACATTTTACGTAAGAAAGAAACTACTGAGGCGTTGAAATATCTTTTTCACAAAGAAAGCTCTGTTTCTCTCCATAACTTGAGTGCTGACTAGCGCAGGTGCATTATCAGAAATTGCATGTTTCAAAGTGATTAGTTCTCACCAGTTTGTTAATTATGGGAGAACATGAATTATTTCCTCCCTTAGATCACAAAAACAATGATGAATTTAAAACAGAATTTGAGAGAGAGCGTTTATAATCGTGACACACTGCAGGAACATAAGAACATAAGAAATAGGAGCAGGAGTAGGCCATCTAGCCCCTTGAGCCTGCCCCGCCATTCAATAAGATCACGGCTGATCTGTCGTGGCTCAGTTCCACATTCCCACCCTCTCCCCATAACCCTTAATCCCCTTGCCTATCAAAAACCTATCAACCCGCGTCTTAAAAATATTGAGCGAGGCAGCCTCCACCACTTCAATAGGCAGAGAATTCCAGAGATTCTCCACCCTTTGAATGAAGAAGTTCCTCCTCAACTCCGTTCTAAACCCCCCCCCCCCCCTTTATCTTGAGGCTGCGCCCTCTAGTCCTACTGTCCTTTCTGAGCGGGAAGAACCTCTCCACCTCTATCCTATCCATCCCATTCAACATCTTATATGTCTCAATGAGATCTCCCCTCATTCTTCTAAACTCTGACGAGTACAAGCCTAGTTTATTCAGCCTCTCATAATTCAACCCCCTCAACTCCGGTATCAGCCTAGTAAACCTCCTCTGCACTCCCTCCAAGGCCAAAATATCCTTGCGTAAGTGCGGCGACCAAAACTGCACACAGTACTCCAGCTGCGGCCTCACCAATGCCCTATACAGCCGCAGCAAGACCTCCCTACTTTTATATTCAATCCCCCTCACTATGAAGGCCAGCATCCCATTCGCCTTCCTGACCACCTGCTGCACCTGCAGGCTGGGTTTTTGTGACTCATGCACAAGGATCCCGAGGTCCCTCTGCACCGTTGCATGCTGCAGTTTTTCGCCACGTAAGTAATAGTCCTTCCTACCATTATTCCTACCAAAGTGGACAACCTCACATTTGCCAACATTAAATTCCATTTGCCAGTTCCTGGCCCATTCGCCCAGCCTATCTAGATCCTTCTGTAGACTCTCCACACCCTCCGCACAATCTGCCGTTCCACCAATCTTGGTGTCATCAGCAAATTTTGACACCATACACTCGGTTCCCTCCTCCAGATCATCTATATAAATGGTAAATAGCTGAGGAGTGTGAAATGAGTCTGCTGCGTGCAGACCTTGTCCGGATCTGTAGTCATTTCACTGTCGTCATGATGTGGAGATGCCGTGTTGGATTGGGGTGGGTACAGTAGGAAGATTCACAACACCGGGTTAAAGTCCAACAGGTTTCTTTGGAATCATGAGCTTGTGGAGCGCTGCTCCTTTTTCAAACAAGTCTTTCATCAGGTCATCACTCACCTGACGAAGGAGCAGCACTCCAAAAGCTCGTGATTCCGAAGAAAGCTGTTGGACTTTAACCTAGTGTTATGAGACTTCTTCCTGATTTCACCGTGGGACAGTATTTGAAATGCTACAAATGATTGTTTTAGCTGTTTGAGATTTTGTTTACCAGACACTCGGTTGGTAGAATCACAAGCACCTTGCCAGCAGCCGAATTCTAGTGGTCAAACAGATGGTTAATCGGTGGAAGTGCAAGTGCGAGACAATATCTTAATACATTGCTGAGCCATCTGTTTTGGTAAAACTCTTGTCAGTGAAAACTCTTGCCAGATTCCCAGTGGGATATCGTGGGAGGAATCTGAGGAAAGGACTGGCGGTGGTTTTGGAATGATAATGAGATGAAGATTTTGAAAATAAAACCTTGCTAATTGATCACTGATGGCCTAATAATGCTAACACGCCCACTTCACACCAAGATAATGTTAAGAAAATAAATATTTTGAGAATTACAGCGGCATGTGAATTATAAGGGAGCAATCTTTAATTCTCAGCAGATAATCTTATTATAAGCTGTAAGAGCATTTTTAAATATAGTACATTTGTACAATACTTTTAAATGATTAGATTATTTAGAGTAAAATTAGTCTTCACATCTGACTTGCACTGTGGTTAGCAGTTTGCAGAACATTTCCCATTCCAAACAATTACAGAAGGATTTGTGATGTTGCATTTGTGATGAATATTATGTGCCCGATTAAACATTTTATTTTTCTGAATTAGCTGCGAATACCAAAAAAAAGGTGCTGGCTGACTGAAGTGGCTAATACAGCATCTTACAATAGGAAATAATTACTTAATTGATAAAAGCGTTTGCTGGAATCTGAATCAACAACAGAAAATGCTAGTAAAACTAGTAAGACGGATGTCAGGGGTAGGTTCTTCACCCAGCGGGTGGTGAGGGATTGGAATGCCCTGCCTGCTGCAGTTGTAAATGCGTCTAGTTTGGGGGCGTTTAAGAGATCTCTGGATAGGTTTATGGACGAAAAGGGATTGGTATAGGCTAGTGGGTCATTGTTTTTGTAACTGGTCGGCGCAACATCGTGGGCCGAAGGGCCTGTTCTGCGCTGTAATGTTCTATGTTCTATGTTCTAACTCAGCAGGTCGGACAGCATCTGTGGAAAGGGAATAGAGCCAATGTTTTGCGTCTGGATGACCCTTTATCAGAGCTGAAGACAAGGAAAATCAGACAAGATTTATACTATTGGGGAGGGGGGGCGGTGGAGGGAGGTGTTAGGAGTGCTGTAACTGATAGGAATGGTATATACAGAAAGACAAAGGGAATGTAAGTGGTGATAAAGGCTGAGAATGGTGCTAAGAGCATCCTTGGAAGCCAAGGAAGGATATGTGGACAGGAGAGCAGGGTAGAATGTCGAAACGGCCGGCGACGGGAAGGTCTAGATCTTGATTGCTTTGGTTAATTGGTTTATCTTGCTAAACCTGCTGCCTAACTGAGAAGAATTACAATTATGCAGGCACTTGGGAGAATAGGGAGATGTGCTGATACAATGAACTGGAAATTCTGGGCCCTTCTGGTGTATTCCCATACAACTCCATGAGGAGTGTAATGGTATGACTAGGCATTTGGTCAGGATCTGCATTTCACTCTGGAAAACTGCCAATTTTCCAGATGACCAATTGGTCTCTGGTTGTAAGTAAGTGTTAGCATACTGAGTTTCGCGCACTCTGTGGCTCAGAATCGTTTCACCTGCTTGATTGAGTCCAGTCGTGGAAGCAAGTGATGAATGAATATTAATTATCTCTCCAATACAAGAAGCCAAGTCCATTGGGACCACCTTAACTGGAACCGACTGATGGCCTCCTGCTCATCATAGAATATTGTTAACAGCAGTAGAGAAATCGGAGTCTGAAATTATCGTCACAAAGGTATAAGGGACGTCTAATCGCTGTCTGAGATTTACCAAACAAATGAACCTGCGAGTGTTGACAGTTTAATTCAGTATTTTTTATTTCTGTAAACTGCTGCCTTGCTGTGGATCCTTGTTGCACAGGTTCCTTTTTTAAAATGTATTATTTTAATTTATTTAAACTCTACAAAATTGTGATAATGTTAGGCTACAGTTATGGTACAGTTAAATATCGGATTGATACTTCTGGAGCACAATGGTCAAATGGGAATTATACTGCTAGTTGTGCATCAATTAGGATTGTACTAAGGCCATTAACAAAGGAGCTCTGTGCACACATGCTTCACTACATCTGTTCTGGGCTCCCTATCCTCAGCATTCTTAATAATAGGAGAATTTTTAAAAATGCATTTTATAGGATGTGGGCATCGCTGGCTGGGCCAGCATTTGTTGCCCATCCCTAACTGCCTGCCATTTCAGATGGCATTTGCGAGTCAACCATTGCTGTGGATCTGGAGTCGCGTGTAGACCAGACCAGGTAAGGACCGCAGATTTTCTTCAGATTTTCACGAAGAACATTCGTGAACTAGGTGGGTTTTTAACACAATTGACAGTGGTCTCATGGTCATCAGTAGATCCTTAATTCCAGATTTTTATTGAATTCAAATTTCACCATCAGCCATGGTGGGGTTTGAATACTGGTCCTCAGATCTTGCCCTGGGTCTCTGGATTATTTTTCCTTGATAATATCAATGATACCACCTCTCCGTGTGTGTTGGAATGCCAACTTTGTCCTAACATTTTAAATATGAAGGTTATAAAGTTCTCCGATGGACTGCCTGACAGTTTATTTAATGGATCTTCAACCCAGCTTTACTGCACATCTTGGAAAGTTACCCTTTTGTTCCTTTTATTTTAATGCTCTTTGAAAACACATTGGGATCTAACACTGAATGCTGCTGTCAATCTTGCACAATTGCACAACTGAAGTAGATTTGCTTGAATGCAGAAGTGTCAGTGTTATGGCTCAGGTTAGAAACTCTAAAGTATTTTATGAATCCTAAGTTTTGCATTTTGAATTTGGCTAGGATAAGCATTGTATATTCCACTTCAGGAGTGATTCAAAAGACCCACTGGGGAGCTTTTATCAAACAAAATTTATTTAAGAATATAGTTAACATAGAACGAAAATTAGCAATAACTTTTATCAATTAGAAGTGAAAAAAACCAACATAATAATGCATAACCCTTAACCAATATATTATCAGATGTTCAATTCAAAAGCAATATCCAATAAACAAAATCTTTTAAACAGATTTATTGTTGATAGATTAAAGTTCACGTGATACTGAAATCCATTTGCCTGGCTTGAATGCTGATTTCAAATGATCTTGAAAACTCAGAGCAATTTGTAGTCAGATTAGCTCGCCAAAACACTAAAGCACAGACTCTTTGGCAACAAGCCTTTCTTTTGGCTAACTGGTAAAATTTTGAAAGCAAAACAGAGAGAGAGAGAGGGAGACTTCTTTTCCAGCTTGCTTCTAAGACCGCCTCTAACACTGCAGCCAAAACAAAACTGAAAGCTAAAAACTTTGGTCACCTGACCAGCCCAGTTTTTTTTTACCCCTCCTTCCAGTAATGACATCACCCAAGGTTGTGACCACGATTCAAAAACCTCTTAAAGGTCCACTAACATCACAGTTAGTGTAGCTGAATGTGAATTCAGTGCACAAGAGGAACAATGTAAATTTCTCTTCCGTTCTGCTGCAACCTGCAAACAAAAGATATGGGTTGGAATTTTTTCATCCTGCCCACCACAGGAGTTGTAGTGAATGAGGGGCGGAGCATGGGGAGCTCCATTCACCTTGGGTGGGACGGGATGAGTGAAACCAGAATATTTGGCCCAAGATCAGTGGACGTGTCCCGTCTGCTACCATTCCCATGTCGGGTAGGACAGAAAAATTTCATCCATAGAATATGAAATATTTGTGATTGTCAGCAAACTGAGCGAGACAGAGCAGATTAGAAAGAGTTCTGTATTAGGTCTGGTTGTGCTTGTTTCATGATACATCATGTAATTTTAAGTATCAGATGAAGAGAAATTCCTTCTGTCATAATCTTTCAGATGTATCTGTTTGTATCCAGAAGGGATCATAACTCTTTCATGACTTTCTTGATGCTATAGCACTGGAAGATGTGTTCACTGTTCCTCTTTATCTGTCTGAATTCAGCATTGCTCTTACTGGTCAAAAGCTTCAAGTTTCTAGGTATCCAGATTACCAACAACCTGTCCTGGTCCCTCCACGCCGATGCTACAGTTAAGAAAGCTCACGAATGCCTCTACTTTCTCAGGAGGCCAAGACAATCTGGCATTTCCACGATGACTCTCTCCAACTTTTGCAGATGCACCATAGAAAGCATTCTTTCTGGTTGTATCACAGCTTGGCATTGGCTCCTGCTCTGTCCAACACCACAAGAAGCTATAAAGGGTTGCAAATGTCATCCAGTCCACCACGCAAAAAAGCCTCCCATCCATTGATTCTGTCTACACTTCTCGCTGCCTCAGAAAAGCAACCAGCATAATTAAGGATCCCGCACAGCCCGGACATTCGTCTACCTTCTTTCATTGGGAAAAAGATACAAAAGTCTGAGGTCATGTACCATCTGACTCAAAAACAGCTTCTTCCCTGCTGCCATTAGACTTTTAAATTGATCTATTTCACACTGAGTTGATCTTTCTCTACACCCTAGCTATAACTGTAACACTACATTCTGTGCCCTGTCCTTCTCTTCTCTGTGTTCAACATGCTTTATCTGTATAGTGCACAAGAAACAGTATTTTTCACTGTATACTAATATACAGTATATACAGTGACAATTAATCAAATCAAAATCCATCATCTGTTATCCTTACCCTGCCAGTCTTTGGGGAGTCAGGGGGTGAGTTGCACACCACAGGATTCCCACCTCTGACCTGCTGTTGTAGCCACTGTATTTGTATGGGTGGTCCAGTTCTGCTTCTGGTCAATGGCAACTCCCAAGTTGTTGAAATTGAGGCCAGGCGAGAAGTGGCTCTTAGGGGACCGATTAGGGCAGGTGCCCACTCCATGTAAAATGTCCTGCCCCAGGTGGGTGGGCAAGAGGGTGGTGGAAGGGCCACCCAGGAAATTTTACTGGAAAACCCCCACCTGTGGGGAGCAGTAAAATTCAGTTCTATGGCTCTTTTAACGTGCACTTGTTAGTCCTTGTTATGATCTGTGATCTATTCACGATGGAATTCCATTTAAGTTCAACTGAAATTTGATTGAACATTACCCAAAAGTCATCAGGAAGTTATTTTCTTCATAAAATGGTCCTCTTCAGAAAATGGGGCGAAATGTAAATTCCCATTCGTATTGTCCTTATGAACAAGTTTAATGTTCTCGCCCTCAGTCAGGACAACTGAAACAAAATGCTGAGATGTTAGTCAGATGTCCCATGTAGATCTACAGATTGCAAAAGCTCGGATACAATAGTTGCGGTTCATCCGATCTGGGTTTTTCGGTATCTTAATTCTAATCAAAAAATCCAATTCAAATTAAGTCCAATCATTGTCCCCACATGAGGGACAAATCAGGTCCAAGCCAACAAGACATGGCATCCCATCTTGGGCTTGATCAAACAAGATCTAAGCTGGCAGGATGAGGCATTCACCCCTCCTGGGCTTGTTCTAACACTTCATCTTAGTCAAAAAACTGAGATGGTTTTGAAAAATTACATCAGGTAAAGCCTCAATGGCTACCCTGATCCTTTACTCTACCCTAGCTTAGGCAAACTACCATCGCAGGCCTCAGTGCAACCCAAATACAATAGGCTAGCCTCGCCCCCTGCCTGCTCATGGTTTCACCCCTGCCAGGTTTTTTGAAACAGCTCAGTTACTGTGCTGGGAGAGCAATCATCTGTTACTGAAACTCATTGAATACTGAGCCAGGTGCAGCCCCGTATAAAGACACACAGTGCCTATTTTCTGCTGGCTTTGTGCTTGGCAAGGGAGGTAATGACAGCCTCAGTGTTTCAGAAGAGCTAAAGTAGGTGCTTGTGGGAGGGCAATTAGAGTAGGATTATCCAGGGGGTTGTTGGCTGAAGGATAATTAATGCACTTTGCTTGGGAAGAGAAAATGCTTAAGATTGACTGGTTATTAACCGTTGTATTGCTTTACTTTGCTCTGGTGCATTGACGGAGGAGGGTGGGTAGGAATGGTATCTCCTTTATACAGATGGATTTAATTGAAAAACCTGCTTGACTAATGTAGGAAATCCCTCATGTCGTCTCCATTTATTATCCTGAAGTTGCTTTGGAGGTGCAGCAGTAAGTGTGCGTGCCACATGTTTTCTTACCCCTATTTAGGAACAACAAAAGATGCTCTCTGGTGCTTCAGTCAATAACGGTTTCTAGTACTTTTTGCTCTTAACCTCTTTCAAGGAAGGAGAGAAGAATTCAATATCTCATTCACCAGTTCAGTCTTTAAACAGAATAATAAAACCAAGTACTGCAGCGTTGTATAGAAATCTAGTGTGTAGTGTTCATTTGTGTCCTTGGCTATGTTGCTATTCTTTTGGCTTCTCTTCAATTATTGTAAAATTACACTCGTATATGCTGGATGCAATATCTTTCATCATACATTTTCAGAGCTTTTCACAAGTCTTTGGTTTGTCAGTAAGGACAGGGCGACAGAATTGGAATCCCTGTTTCCTTCCCAATTGTCCACAATCATAGAGGAAGGTGTCTGAGTTTCTTAAACCTTGAGTGCATGGACGATGTGAATAATCCAAGTCGCAAGCTTTTCATGGGTTTAAATTGTTTGTTGATAAGCTCCCCACAAAATCTAAGGTTGTGGCACTTAGTCACACACACAACCAAACTGAAGAAAAATACAGTTCATGAGAGTAGTGTAGTTTTATCGGTTAAAAGAAAAGCTAGCTCATAATTCGTGTGATTGTCTTCTTCTAGAAAACACATGTTATAGACATAATGCTGAAGACATCTTCACTCAGAGGATAGTTAAGGTTGAATCAATGGCCAAAGTCGTTTCAGGATTCTCTCAAACACATTTTTCCCTAATTTCTTTCCTCCCCAAGTTAGCTGATATTTGTTATCAGTGTCGCTAGTGAACGAAGGTTGCTTACTTCACCCTTATGAGAAAGTTTGTATGAAGCCACCCTGGTACACTTCCAGGGTGGCACAGTAATGCGCATTGTTGCTTCACAGCACCAGGGAGCCGGGTTCGGTTCCTGGCTTGGGTAACTGTCTGCCTGGAATTTGCACAATCTCCTCATGTCTGCATGGGTTTCCTCCAGGCGCTCCAGTTTCCACCCCACCCCCCCCAAAATTCTGAAAGACGTGCTGGTTAGGTGCATTGACCCGAACCGGCACCAGACTCTGGCGACGGGAATTTCACAGCAGCTTAATTGCAATGTTAATGTAAACCTTACTTGTGACTAATAAATAAATTAACTTTAACTCTGTACCACCCTGGTTAGGTACACTGGCCATGTTAAATTCTCCCTCAGTGTACCAAAACAGATGCTGGAGTTTGGTGACAAGAGGATTTTCATAGTCACTTCATTGCAGTGTTAATGTAAGCCTACTTGTGACTAATAAATAAACTTAAACTTTAAAAAGAACAGCCAATTGCACAGGGTGATATTATGACAGTGGGAATGTGAACCTTACAAGAAAAATCCTTCAATTCTGACTTCAAAATTTAACTATTGTTTATAGATTTTTTTAATAAAAATTGTGCATCCTGACTTGGAACCATATTGTCGTTCCTTCATGTCGCTAGGTGAAAATCTTGGAATTTGCTGCCTAACAACTGTGTGGCTGTACATACACTTCATGAACTGCAGTGGCTTAAGATGTTAGATCAGAATTAGCTACATGAGGGATGAGCAACCATTGACCTGGCCACTGACAGGCACATCCCATGCACAATTTTTAAAAAAATCTAAGAACAATTTTGAACTCAGAATTAAAGGATTTTTCTTGTGAGGATCACGTTACATCAAGTTCTTAGCCTCAGCCTGTGCCATTATTGACTTCTTTCTAAAGTTTTTATTACTATCACAAGTAAGCTCACATTAACACTGCAACGAAGTTACTGTGAAAATCCCCAAATTGCTACACTCCAGTGCTTGTTCGGGTACACTGAGCGAGAACTTAGCATGGCAAACGCACCTAAGCAGGGTGGTAGGAAATATGCCAGGCTGGTTTCATACAGACTATCTCATTATGGTGAAGCACCCAACCTCCTTTCACTGGAGACATTGATGGCAACTTGGGGGGGAAAAGAATTAGGGAAAAATTACATAGGCAGCACCAAAATACTGATTAGGCCACTGAAAGCAGCAGTAATTAGTTATGTATCATCTTAGTGGTTGGCGTTAACATGAGAAGACAAAGAAGCTTTAAAACCCTGCAGAGGAGGAGGTGGTGGAGTAATCCAGAGAGCAGGGATAATGCTATGAGGACCCACGTTTGAATCCCACCACAGCAGATGATTAAAGTTCATCAATATCTTGAGTGAAAAGTCTGGTGATAATGACAAAATCGTTGTTCAATAAACCCATCTGGTTTCTAATATTTGGGATGGGTTTTCTGGCTGCCCTTGCCCGAGAACCAAAAAGTCCCACCCAAGGTCAACAGACCTTTGCATGGTTCGCCCGTTAGATTCCTGTGGCAGGCGGGACGGGAAAATTTCCCCCGTTGTCTCATCCGGCCTGCATGTCACTCTAAGCTTTGACTCTTAAAATGCCCTCTGAGAAAGAGCAACTAGGGATGGGCAACAAATACTGGCCTAGCCCATACCCATGAAACAAATTTTGAAAGAAGACTTACCTTGCAGCTTGGTCAGTGTGTAAAAATATGTAGCATCTAGCACACGGGGACCTGATCTTTGTAAACAAAAATAACGTGTGTATGTGTTACCTTTCTTTCAGCTAAATAAAAGTTTTGGGGGATAGCTATTCATTGGTTCATTTTCAATGTCAAAGCGTTGCCAATCAGAACTGAATTGCCTGGCTTGTCAATTAACTGTTCTCTGGTACATTCTCTATGGCAATGCCTTTTCCAGTCCAAGCCCTCTTCTCACACAGTATAACTTGTTCCCTTTGAAATTTGGCATTTTTTGAGTATGTCCTGATAAGTGCAAGATGAAAATCTTTGACAGCTTGTTTCTGTTTCAGCAAAGCTCACGGTTGGATTCTATAAGCACTGTAGTCTTAGCAGAGCTGCAAGTATGGAAAGATTAAAAGAGTAAAATTTCTGACAACACCAGGTTTAAGTCCAACCTATTTATTTGATAGTAAGCTCACTAGCTTTCGAGGTTTCCCTCTTCATCAGGTGAATGGAGAGTTGCACCTGACGAAGAGGGAAACCTCGAAAGCTAGTGAGCTTACTATCAAATAAATAGGTTGGACTTAAACCTGGTGTTGTCAGACTTTTTACTGTGTTTACCCCAGTCCAATGCCGGCATCTCCACATCAAGATTAAAAGAAGCATTCGCATCTGCCTACCTGAATTAGTAAGGCCAGTCGAAGATCAACATTTTCCTTTAAACCTTCAGTTCTTCTCATTCTCAGTTGGTCTATCTGTGTTTGCTGTTTAACACTTATTTTATTAGTGTCACAAGCATTAACACTGCAATGAAGTCAGAGTTAAAATCCCGCAGTCACCACATTTCAGGTACCTGTTCGGGTACACTGAGGGAGAATTTAGCACAGCCAGTGCACCTAATTAGCAAGTTTTTCGGACTGTGGGAGGGAACGGGAAAAAACCCACGCAGACACAGGAAGAACATGCAAACTCCACACGGACAGTGACCCAAACCAAGAATTGAACCTGGGTCCTTGGCACTGAGGCAGCAGTGCTAACCACTGTGCCACTCTGCTGCTGAATAAAGCAAGAGATGTAATGATAAGTCAAGCCACTTTATTCTGACATACCTCCTTGCAGATGCTCTGGATAATGGTTGTTTTTCTAATTCATAGTAGCATGTAATAGAATCTCTACAGTGCAGAATAGTGGGAAGAAAATAATGAGTGCAGGAAGAAAACTGTAGGATGGGTATGGGGTGAGATGAGAACAAAGATAAAGTTGGATATTTTCAGAAGAAAAAGTAGCATTGTAATGTAACTTTTATTGAAAGAACTCACCAGAATATGATAGACCAGTTGAAAATAAAGGCGTGCTATATAGTGGGCTGGTTATCATTAACACAAGAGAAAGGCACATCATGAATTTCTCCTGTTTGTAGTAGCAACCTGGGTTTCATCCTATAAGAAGTACAATGTTTACTTATTTTGTTTTAGATCATCACAGAATTCCGGTGTTGAACTTTTGAGCATCATGATTGAAGGGATGTCATTATTTCTTTGGCTCAAGCTCCTGTTGAGTAAAGTTGTTGTTGACAAAGGTATAAGCCAGTGAAGGAGAAGAATTCTGTGAGGGAGATAAATCAACCATGACTAACCAAGGAAGTTAGGATAGCATTAAACTGAAGGAAAAAAACATTTATGGTGAGATTCGCCCAAAAAAATTTGAAGTGTCGAATTTGTGCAAAAACTGGAGTAAATCCCATTGGTTTATTCAGCGAGATTTTCAAAATGAATCTCCCACACGTTGCACTACAGAGTGTACCAGCATGAATATCATTAGAAATCAGTAGGCAGGGCTTATTCCTATTGGAGGGGCTGGCAGCATAATGCTGAGTGGGCCACTGCGAATGTGCTGATCTGTCAGAGTGGAGATCGGTGCATGCACTGTAGCCCCACGCTGCCGGCTTTCTGATTGCTGACCAGTCCCACAAACCAACATCGCTTCCCCGCTGACCCAACCCCCAATCGCTGGCCTCCCTTCCTCTGTCACTGCCGAATGCAGAGTGACAGCAGGATTGCCACCCCAGAGGCCTGTGCCCCATTAGGACCTGCCCCCTTGGCATTGCCTGCCCCCTGGACAGTGCCAGAGATCCAGGCTAGCAGTGCCACTCTGGCAATGCCCAGGGGCCATCCTCCTGACTCTGACCCCGGGGGGTGGGGGTGCCTCCACAGCCTTGACTCTAATGGGATCGGGCTGAGCTCCCTGCAAGTGGGTAGCTATTGTAAACTCCGCTGGAGTGAAACACTCTTGGGTGGGGGGGGCGTCTCTAACATGTCTGGAGACATCAGTCCCAGGCCTGCTAATGATATTGAAATTATATTTAAAAAATTTATGCAGTTCCACACTGTTTTCCAGTTGAGTGAGCAAAAATTTAGCAGGTAGAATGTAATGTGGGAAAATGTGAAGTTATGCACTTGGGTGGGAAGAATAAAGGAGCTGAATATTCTTTAAATGGAGAAAGACTGCAGAAAACAGCATAGAGGGATTTGGGGGCCCTCGTGTGAATCTCAAAACAGCTAGAACTACCTTTTAGCAGGTAATTAGGAAGGCAAATGGAATGTTGACCTTAATTACTTAGAAACATAGAAGGTAGGAGCGGGAAGAAACCATGTGGCCCTTTGAGTCTGTTCCCCCGTTCATTATGATCGTGGCTGATGATCTAACTCAACATCCTAATCCTGCTTTCTCCCCATAGCCTTTGACCCCATTCACCCCAAGTGCTATATCCAGCTGCCTCTTGATTACAGTCAATATACTTCCTGTGGTAATGAATTCCACTAGCTCACCATTCTTTGGGTGAAGAAATGTCTCCTTACCTCTGTCCTAAACCGTCTACCCTGAATCCTCGGTCTTTCAAAAGGAATGGTGTATAAATATAAGGAAGTCCCATCCAAGGTCAACTATACAATGTAAGTTAGACCACACCTGGAATACCGTAACCACTTTTTGTCCCCTTTATCTAAGAAAAAATATACTGGCATTTGTGAGGGTCCAGAGGTTGATCTGAGTATGCAGGGATTTTCTCATGAGGAGAGGTTAAGTAGGTTACGCCCCACCCAAGGACGTAAATTTTGGGAGCGACACCTTGGCGAGTGGTTAGCATTGCTGCCTCAGTGTCAGGGACCTGGGTTCAGTTTTGACCTTGGGTGACTGTCTGCACATTGTCCCCATGTCTGCATGGGTTTCCTTCAGATGCTCCAGTTTCCTCCCACAGTCCAAAGATGTGCAGGTTAGGTTGATTGGCCATGCTAAATTGCCCCTTAGTGTCCCAAGATGTGTTGGTTAGGGGTATTAGCAGGGTAAATATGTGGGGTTATAGGGAAAAGGGCTGGGTGGGATTGTTGTTGATGCAGGCTCGATGGACCAATTGGCTCTGTAGGGATTCTATGAGGTTGGGCCTGTACTCATTGGAGTTTAGAAAAATGAGAGGTCACCTTATTGAGACATACAGGCTGGAATTTTCTGACCATTCATACACTGCTGTCGCTGCCAGTGAGGACGGAGAATTTGGTGCACACCCAAACCTTCCACTCACTGCAGTGGATCTAGAGATTCCCACTGGCGTGAATGGTCGGAAAATCTCACCTATAGGACTTTCAGGGGGTTTGGCAGGTTAGATGCTGAGAGGACGTCCCCCTCTGTTAGAGAGTTTTAGGACCAGAGAGCATAATTTCAGAGTAAGGGGTTGCCCATTTAAGACAGAGATAAGGAGGAAGTTCTCCTCTGAGGCTAGTGAATCTGTGGAATTCTGTACTGCAGAGGGTTTGAGGGGCTGGGTCAGTAAGTATGTTTATGGCTGAGATATTTTAACTTTTTATTTTTAATAATTTTTTTAATCAGCAGGGAATCGAGGATAATGGAGATAAGATGCGAAAAGTGGAATTGGGGATTATATCAGATCAGCCATGATCTCATTGAGTAGCGGAGAAGACTCAATGGCCTATTTCTACTCTTACGCCTTATGAATTAGGCCTGTCAAGAAATAGAATCTTGGTTATCTTTCAAAGGAAATTGTTAATGCTAATCAATCCCAAAGTAAATCACATTAATATTGAAAGGAGACTATTCAAGGGAGATCTGCAGCAGTTGAAAAAATTATTCTTTTGCAAAGCATAGCCTGGGAAATTATTCTTACTGACATCGATGGATAAGCATTTAACACATTCAGGGGATGTTCGGATATTCCTTAATAATGGAGGTATTAACCTATTATTTTTAAAAGGGTTAACACCTCCGGGAGAATAAGGGAAGACAAGTGAAATGCACATTGCAGTAATGGATTTGTACCTGCAATTGTTACATCTCTGTGGTGTATGTTGGCCTTTTAAAGAATGGGTTGACAGAAACCAGAGATTATATAGTTACACTACAGCACAGATTCTGCAACCTGTAAATATTGAATAAGCAGCTAATTCAAATCATGTCACAGATCCCTTCTGGAGGTAAAGAATGAATAATTTGGATGTATATAAGTGAAAATCAAGCCAGGGGCAAAGAAAGGGAAATATACTTTTGAGTATAATGTATTCCACACCTGTGCTTGCTATCAGCAGCTCAGCGCAACTGGGATTAGGGAGAAGTGTATTTGACAAGACAATATTCAGCAAACAAAATTGTTCACTTTGTGTTATTTTTTTTCTTCTCGCCGACAGCGTTTGAGAGGTGGTAATATGAGGATTTAATGTGCTGCTTTTAGTCTCCTTAATCCACAGCCAAAAATATGTGTGCGCTTCCCAAATAGTCACGTCTTGACGGTTATTTCAACTGACAAGACCATGACTCCTCAATGGTGGGGCCTTCGTTTTGTCAGGCGGATAAATATTAGTTTCTGTCATCAACTATGTGAAAATAATTATATTTAAAACGGGCAAAGTACAGCCTTTACACAGTGAAGGTAGAAAGGGTAGGGATCAGTGCCACAATGCTCTTGAGGCTTCTTTGTCTCTTGCCGTTTAGTAGATGTAAGGAATATAGATGAGTGTGTATTTGAACTAGATTTGAGCTAATTGGGAATGATTGCAGTACAGGTGAAATTGAATGTGATCAGTACGAATAAGATGGTAATGACATTAGCCTGATGTAGAATCCTGTCCTGAACATAATTATACCCTCAAAATTGGTTTAAGAGATTTAAAAGATGCTGCATTATGATATACAACACTGAGTGTAAAATAGATTCTTTGGCCTGAATTTTGAGCTGCCCCACTGGTGGTTGGACGATGGAGGGTAGACAACACCCCCCTATGGTGCAGAGGGCCATTCCATTGCATCCATAGAATCCCAACAGTGTAGAAGGAGGCTATTTGATCCATCTGTACTGACTCTCTGAAAGAGCTTCTTACACAGGCCCATTCTCTCCATCCACTCCCCTCCGCCCCATCCCATGTCCTCCCTATCCCCATAACCCCATGCATTTACCATGGCTAATCCACCTAAACTGCACATCTTTGGACATGAAGGGGCAACTTAGCATTGCCAGTCTATCCAACCTGTACATCTTTGGAATGTGGTAGGAAACCCATGCAGGCATGGGGAGAACCTGCAAACTCCACACAGACTGTCGTCCAAGGCCAGAATTGAACCTGTGCTGCCAAAGTCAGCTGCGAGGAGTTGTAGTAAGGGACAGTATAGTGAAGGGATAGATACTACTCCGTAATTGGAAGTATGATTCCTGAGGAAATGTTGCCAGCCCAGTGCTGCAGGACAAATTGGAATGAGAGGGGAAGGATCCAGTTGTCGTACTCCACATGAGTACCATGACATTGATAGAATTAAGAGGGAGTATGAACAGCTAGGGAATAAATTTAAAGAAAACAGAACTACATAGGCAATAATCTCTGGATTCCTACCTGAGCCCCAACTGAGCATAGGGCAAACAAGATTATGAAGTTGAATATGTGACTCCAAGATACTGTGGGAGAAATGGATTTGGATTTATAGGACACTTTTTTATTTCTCATTCATTCGTGGGACATGCATCGCTGGCTGGCCAGCATTTATTGCCCATCTCTAGTTGCCTGAGGGCAGCTGAGAGTCAACCACATTGCTGTGGCTCTGGAATCACAAGGTGGCCAGACTGGGTAAGGACGACAGATTTCCCTCCCTAAAGGACATTAGTGAACCTGATAGTTTTTTCTGACAATCAGCAATGGTTCCAGGGTCATGAGTGAATTCTTTAATTCCAGATTTCTTTTTTATTGAATTACAATTCCACCATCTGCTCTAGCGGGATTCGAACCCGGGTCCCCCAGAACATTCGCTGAGTTAACCGTCTAGAGATAATGCTGCTAGGCTATTGCCTTCCCTAGGCAATAATACTGGAGAAAGAAGGAGCTGTACTATTAGACTGGCCTTCACCTTAACTGGGTTAAAAACACAATCAGATCAGCCATGAACTTATTGAATGGTGGGGCAGGCTCGATGGGCTGAATGGCCTACTCCTTTTTTTGTGATCTTGCATATATATAACACACAGTATGCTACTAGATTTAACAGATTAATATATTAGAAAACTCTCTATTTTTGTGATTGCAAAGCTCTTGCATTAATTACTCAATATGCGCCTCGCTCAGGCGAGACTGAAAATTCCAGCCCGAGGTCAACAGAGATTTCCTTTTGTTGGACCTGGACCAATTCCGTAGTGAGTGAGGTGGTAGAGTTCCGGCCAATATGTCCCTACACATATAACGGTCCAGTTACTTCATAAATGGCAATGAGCAAGAATTACTGGAATGCATTATTTTTAATTATCAGTAATAAAGAAAACAATGTTAGATTCTAACTTAAACTCTGTCACTGTGAAGATGTGAATGGATGTTTGACATCCAAGGTACAAGAGGCATGGTAGAACTTTGTTGTCAAAATGCGCCATGTTTTGACAATAATATGATTCAGTTGGGAAGTTATCAGGGATAAAACACAAACCAAAAATGCTGCAAAATCTCTGTACAGCATCCCTGTAGAGAGAATAGAGCCAATGTTTTGAGTCTGAATGACTCTTCATCAGAGCTCTTGAAATGTAGGCTCTGTTCTCTCTCCATAGTTGCTGTCAGACCTGTTGAGGTTTTCCAGCACTTTGTTTTGTTTCAGATTCCAGCATTCTTGGTATTTTGCTGCCTTTCTGCAGTTATCTGGAATGTTATTTAATAATTTAGTGAAAATTATGTTGTCGAAGCGTTTAGTTATTCCCTGGTGTCTAATACAAGATGGTTATGTGAGGAAATGTGGGGACAATTGACATAGCAGACCTACTTGTGGGTGGCACAGTGGTTAGCTCTGCTGCCTCTCAGCACGAGGGACCCGGGTTCAATTCCTGGCTTGGGTCATTTGTCTTTGGGGAGTCTGCATGTTCCTCTGGTGTCTATGTGGGTTTCCTCTGGGTGCTCCGGTTTGCTCCCACAGCCTGAAAGATGTGCTGGTTAGGTGCATTGGCCGTGCTAAATTCTCCCTCAGTGTACCCGAACAGGCACCAGAATGTGGTGACCTGGGGATTTTCACTGTAATTTCAGTGCCGTGCTAATGTAAGCCTGCTTGTAATATTAATAAATAAACTTGAAAAAAATATTTTTGACATTTTTTTGCTTCTTTGGAGATAACAATTTTGACTCTTCCAAGAGGTGGAGAAATGGGCCATCAATTGTTCACTTGTTTACAACACCCTCAGACATAGTAGGATGTAGCCTTTAACTCTATTTAATTCTCACCTTGTTTGAATCACATTCACTTCAGGATTATTAAAAGTTTCTCAATCAGGATTTTTCTATTTATCTTCATGTAATACTTTAACCTGCTAAAAGTGATATGTTAAAATGTGAGAATAATTCATAACTTCGAAAAGGGACATTAGGTTTAATCATGATCCATATACGGTGTAGACGGCTTTACCCCAACCTTGGGTGTAGATGGGATTTAATTGTTTTTTCCTCGTGTGGGCAGAAGATCCATGTTGGTTCCACCTCTAGTGATGAGGTCAGCCTATCACATTGTACTAACTCCAGTTACAGATCGTAGTTGGTTCAAGTCTACTGTTTTCTGATATTCTGTGGGTACGTTAATGCAGTTTCACACTCATATGAAAAACCTTTGGAAGGGAATTCTCATCTTGGGGAAGTTGCTAATGTAAGAAAGGTATTGGACCTAAACTGGGCTCCCTTGAGGCACCCGTTTTGCCAAGATTTTAGATCAAACCTTACCTAGTCAAGTGCTGTTCTTTGATGTCTATTGCCTCGGTATGAAAGAAATCATTGTATGGCTTGTCAGATATTCCAACACCGCTTGTAACACGGGATGCTGTGATTTACTGAATTGAAAACCTCATTAAGGTCTCATTGAATGATCCTGTCTACGTTTCCATTGTTAATCCTGTTCTGAATCCAGTTTCTGAATTGAAGTAAAGCTGTGGAGGTGGATTGACTCGCATGAATCCCAGGCCGACGAACCTTTGTTCATAGCGTGTTAGCTCATCAAGCAGTCATTGACATCCTGCTATTTTTATAACCTTTAATGAAAGAGAGAGGTTAAGCAGAAAACTGTAACTTTTAGAAATTATTAGAATGCTGGCTGATTATTGAGTGAAGTTGAGAAGAAATTAAGCTAAATGCAAGGGATGGGTAAATCATTTATGGCAATGTTCCATAAATTTTATTACCTTGCCTAAATCTTGTAAGAAAATGCAACAAGTTATGTTATGCTTGGAAATTGTGAGGGGGCACCTTTTAATGCTGTCAGCAATTTACCCCCTAACTGCTGAAGATTTGTTTTGTTCTTTTCGGGGCATCAAAGAACATGGAACAAAGGTGAATAAATGGGGTTGATTTACAGATCATGTATGGGAAGCAAAGTGATTAGCACTGCTGCTTCACAGCACCAGAGACCCAGGTTCAACTCACGGCTTGGGTCACCGCCTTTGCGGAGTCTGCACATTCTCCTGCGAGGGTTCCCTCTGGATGCTCCGGTTTCCTTGCACAGTCCGGAAGATGTGCTGGTTAGGAGCATTGGCCATGCTAAATTCTCCCTCAATGTACCCAAACAGGCACTGGAGTGTTGTGACTAGGGCATTTTCACAGCAACTTCATTGCAGTGTTAATGTAAGCCGACTTGTGACACTAATAAATAAATTTAAACTAAAGCTTAGATCATCCATGATCATATTGAATGGGTAACAAGTTAAATGGACCGAAGAGCCCACTCCTGTCTTAATGTTCCTTACATCTGACGTCTCTTCCAGAAACATTAACTCCCTCCATCATCTACAAGGTGCACTGTAAGAACTCACCAAGGTTCCTTAGCCAGCAGCTTCCAAACCTGCAATAGTTACGATCTAGAAAGAGAAGAGCAGCAGATGCACAGAGGATGTTACCACCTGGGAGTGGTGGGGAGAGTGTAGACCCAACGCTTTGTGTCTGAATGACCCCCCTACTCATCCATTTCTAGAATAACATCCTGGTTAAAGGGAGTTTATGTTACTGCTTCACGTGATCCTATTTTTAGGACAAAATTACAAAAAAAAACTACAATCAAATACTTTCAGAATCTTGGCCTGGGAAAGTTCTGCCATTTCTTGAACTAAAGTTAAGCTATGGTGAAGGATATTAATTGAGCAAAATCAGCTAAATGTTAATAGAATCCATAGAATTCTTAAGCGGATAGAAGGAGGCCATTCAGGCCATTGCATTCTCACTGACTCTCCAACAGAGCGTCTTACCAATCCTATACATTTACCCTATTAATCCCCCTAACCTACACATCTTGGGACACTAAGAGGCAATTTAATTATGAAATATGGTAATCCTGGCAGCACAGAAGGAGGCTATTCAGCCCATCGCATCTATACCAACTGTCTCTGTTAGAGTATATTACCCAGGTCCTTCCTCCACCCTATCTTCATAAGCCCACACATTCAGCATTGCTTACCCAGCTAATCTATGCATCTTTGGACACTAAGGTGCATTTTAGTATGGTCAATCCACTTAAGCGGCCCATCTTTGGGCTATGGCAGAAACTGGAGCACCCAGAGGAAACCCATTTGGACAAAGTGCAAACTCCACACAGTCGCCCAAAGCCAGGAATTGAACCAGGGTCCCTGGTGCTATGAGGCAGCAGTGCTGACCAATGTGCCAATGGTCTTTGTAAATATTTGATAAGAAGGTTCCTAACTCATAGTTAGATTTACCATAAGCCAGGTAAGTACACAAGCCATTAACCATTTCAACGAGGACAATTCAAGAAGAAATTAGATATTGCTCAGGGGGCTAAAAAGATCAAGGAATATGGGCTTCCACAGTGTGCATTAATAAATCTGGTTATATTTAAAATTCCTATTTTTGTCACCAAAGAACTTTGAATACAGGAATTGGGACGTTTTGTTGAAGTTGTACAAGACATTGGTAAGGGCACATTTGAAATACTATGTACAGTTGGGGTCACCCTGTTATAGAAAGGATATTAAACTAGAAAGAGTGCAGAAAAGATTTACTAGGATGACACCGGAACTTGATGGTTTGAATTATAAGGAGAGGCTGGATAGACTGGACTTTTTCCCCTAGAGTGTAGGAGGCTTCGGGGTGATCTTATAGAGGCCTATAAAATAATGAGGCGCGTAGATCAGCTTGATAATCAACATCTTTTCCCAAAGGTAGGGGAATCTAAAACTAGAGGGCATAGGCTTAAGGTGAGAGGGGGGAGATACAAAAGTGTCCAGAGGGGTATTTTTTTCACACAGGGTGGTGAGTGTCTGGAACAAGCTGCCAGAGGTTGTAGTAGAGGTGGGTACAATATTATCTTTTAAAAAGCATTTATACAGTTACATGGATAAGGTGGGTATAGAGGGATATGGGCCAAATGCGGGCATTTGGGACTAGCTTAGTGGCAAAAACTGGACGGCATGGACAAGTTGGGCCGAAGGGCCTGTTTCCATGCTGTAAAGCTCTATGACTCTATGAAGCATAGAGAGTGGATAGTGTCAGAGGCCAGCATGATCTATTTAGATGGTAATGAGCAGTGGTGCTGCATCTAATGCCCTGGAGTGAAGGAGTTGGGGGGTGTCCCTAAACTACCTTCCCTCTGGTGGTGAATTCCTGAATTTGTGGCCTCACCTCCTTTTAAATTTAATTTCTGCTGCGCATAAGCCGCCTCTGTTCTGCCTCAGAATGTATTAGAAGTAAGATATCAAGCCCTTTGTACAAAATCAAAGCAGCTGCACCTAAAAAGAAACACACACCTTATAAATAATGGACTGTAATGTGGATGCATATCTTTTCACATCAGAGACACTCGTCATTTGATGTTTTATTGACGATGTGGGATGGACCTTTTGTTCTTCTTAGGTAATAAATAAAAACACAGGGTAGAAATGAATACTGGGGACAAACCTTAGAATAAATATATCAATTTATTGGAATCGTTGCTCCTTTTCAACTGAACTTAAGATGAGTTCAGATTCTGGTGGTATAGGTGTGAGTTAAACAGTTCTCTTTAATCCTGAGAGCTGGGATTCCGGTCTTTTCTGTCAGCAGCTGTAAGTGTGAGGTAAAATGCATTGTGCTTTCTCATCTTAAGTCCTAACAGGACGGTGCATATTTCAAAAGTACCCATATATCAGTAATTATTTTGCTCACTCCTCCTCTCAAGGTTCCCAGCTTCATAGATGCCAGTCTTCTGCCAATTTGATTGACTCCATGTGAAATCAAGAAAAGGTTGAAGGTACTGGATTTAGCAAAGGCTATAGGCGCCACCAACATCCCCACTGTAATACTGAAGTCATGTGCTGTAAACCAGCTTGAACCTAGACAAGCTGGGGAGGTGATGGCCTAGTGGTATTATCGCTAGACTATTAATCTAGAAACTCAGCTCATGTTCTGGGGACCCAGATTCGAAACCCGGCCTGGCAGATGGGAGACTTTGAATTCAATTTTTTTTTAAAATCTGGAATTAAGAATCTCCTGATGACCGTGAAACCATTGTCAATTGTTGGAAAAATTCATCTGGTTTGCCAATGTCCTTTAGGGAAGGAAATCAGCTGTCCTTACCTGATCTGGTCTATGCTGTGGTTCTGGAGTCGAATAATGTGGTTCAACCTCCAAGGGCAACTAGGGATGGGCAATAAATGTTGGTCATCCAATGATGCCCATGTCCCATGAATTAATAATAAAAAAAGCTGTTCCAGCATCTGCCTAGCAACATGTAAAATTGCCACAGTATGTACAGTACACAAAAAGCAAGACAAATCCAGTCCGTTCAATGTCTACCCCATCAGTCTACTTCCTATCATTAGTAAAGGGGTTGGTGTGTCACTGACAGTGCTATTAGGTGACACTTACTCAGCAATAACCTGCTTACTGATTCTCAGTTTGTGTTCCACAGAATCACTCAACTCCTAATTTCATTGTGCTCTTGGTTGACTAAGGATACAAATCCCAGGGGTGAGGTGGGAGTGATAGCCTTTGACATGAAGGACCATTTGACTGTGCGTGCCGTTAATGATCCCCAATGAACTTGAGGGCAATGGGAATCGAGGGGAACTTTCCCCTCGTTTGGAGTCATGCCTCAGACAAAGGAAGATGACTTGACGCATGGCTGCTGCAAAGTGCACCATCTACAAAGTGCACTGCAGCAACTTGCCAAGTCTCCTTCACAACAACACTTTACAGGCTCACAGCTTCTAACACCTAGATGGACAAGGGCAGTGGACACATAGAAACACCAGCACCCGCCTTCCAAGCCGCATGCCATCCTGACTTGGAATTATATCACTGTTTCTCCACTATTACTGGATTAAAAAGCTAGAACTCTCTGTCTGACAGCATTGTCTGTATTCAAATCCTGGCACTAGAAAGGGAAGAACATGGTGCCACCAGAACCCAAGTAATCAATCTCCTGGCCTGTCTCCACACTATTATTTAAACTGCTCTGAGTATTGTCATGTTTGCATTGAGATACAATGTGTAGAATGTCTAGACTCAGAACTTAGTTTGGTCATGGTGGCACAGTGGTTAGCATTGCTCCCTCACAGCGCTAGGGACCTGGGTTTGATTCCAGCCTCAGATGACTGTGTGGAGTCTGCACATTCTGCCTGTGTCTGTGTGGGTCTCCTTTGGGTGCTTTGGTTTCCTCCTCTAGTCCAAAGATGTGCAAGTTAAATTGATTGGCCATGCTAAATTACCCCTTACTATTAGGGGAATTAACAGGGTATATATGTGGGTTACGGGATACGGCCTGGGTAGGATTGTTGTTGGAGTAGGTTTGATGGGCTGAATGGCCTTCTGCAGTGTAGTTATCCTATGACTACTTCAGCATCTTTTCTACTGTTGAGTACATGCTGCTGGGCATTCAGTATTGTAGCTATACTGTGCAGTACTAAATCTTTTTGAAAGAGGTGAGAGAATGAAGCTGCAGATTTAACGCCTGCCGCCTTATGTCACTGTGAAGTGATGAGTTACCTGCATTAACTCTACTTGCCAGCCACTGCCTGCTGGTGAGGATTTTATTGATTGGTTGGACTTGGCAGAATGGTTGAATGTACATTCTTTAACAACAGAATGGAAGTGTAGGGAGACTGTGTATATTTATTACAAACATGTTCTAGGTCTAGACAGATGTTGATGTAACAGCCAAGCTGGATTCTACAGTACATATTATATCGACGAGTTATAAGCTTGCGATGAGCTGAAATGTGCAGAGGGCTGGAGCGAGGGCTAGTTTGTGTTCAGGGTACGGAGTTTGTAGTATAACATTGAAGGTCATGGCTTTGATTTTTCTCAATGCCTACCGGCAGGATATTGTGACCCTTTCACAACTGGCTATTAAACAGACAGTGTGACAGCAGAGAAACTGAACTGTCAAGGGGGTTGGGGAGGTGGACAGGTAGGTTTGAGTGCCATCGGCATAATGCGAAAAAGTATTTTACCCTCGATAAAGACATTGAGTAGGAAAGAATGCAAATTGTTCGACCTTTTTTTTTCCACATTGTATAGATCTCTTCCATTCTTGCACAGATCTTCCAGCTACACTGCACATCTTGGATGAAGTCCAGCTAACCAGTGACAGCAAGCTGACACAGTTGCCTTTCCGCAGTCGAGCATTAAGTTTAGATCAAGCCAGCCAGGATTTGGATGAGTGCTTGGCCACAGTGTCAAAAATACTCTTGAATGTTTGTTATATTTAGAGTCGTAGAGGTTTATAGCATGGAAATAGGCCCTTTGGCCAAACTTGTCCATGCCTCCCAGATTTTACCACTGAGCTGGTTCCAATTGCTTGCATTTGGCTCATATCTCTCTATATCCATCTTACCCATGTAACTGTCTAAATGCTTTTTAAAAGTCAAAATTGTACCTGCCTCTACTACTGCATCTGGCAGCTCATTCCAGGCACTCACCACCCTGAGTGGAAAAGATATCCCCTCTGAACCCTTTTGTTTCTCTCTCCTCTCTCCTTAAACCTATGCTCTCTAAGTTTAGACTCCCCCAACTTTGGAAAAAAATATTGAATATCTACTTTATCTATGCCCTAAGTTATTTTGTAGACCTCTATAAGATCATCCCTAAGCCTCCTGTGCTCCAGGGAAAACAAAAGTCCCAGTGTATCTAGCCTCTCCTTTATATCCCAAACCATCAAGATCCGATAGCATCCTCGTAAATCTTTTCTGCACTCTTTCGAGTTTAATAATATCCTTTCTATAATACGGTGATCAGAACTGTACACAATATTCCAAGTGTGATCTTGTACAACTTAAACGAGATGTCCTAACTCCTGTATTCAATGTCCTGACCAATGAAACAGGTAGCTTTTATGTATTTATTGGCCTTTTAGGCCAGTTGTACACAGTTTGTGTTGGGTGAAGTGTGTTTGGGATAGCATCAATGCAACATTTCAAGTACACTTTTGGTGTGAAGATTTGGGCAGCTTAGGGAAGGGGCTGGCACTGTTTTGAAATCTCTAGGACTGGTAGCAGGTAGCATGATGCAGAATAGGGAAAGACAGGGATGATTTAACCGAGGCTTTTTAATTAGGATTTTGAAATACCAGATAGGGTTAGAGAAAAACATTTTCTGTTGGGTGGTGAGGAGGGGTGGTTTGGGATCAGAGAGCTTGAGCTTTATATCATAGGTAGATCGGGACAAGAAGCTCTGAAAAGGATTGTAAAGTGTCGTACAGACCATCATAAAAGCTGGTAGATGTTTATTCAGTTAATCACTTAAATTTGAAATTAATTGTTTTTTTTGCTAGCCATGGATATTAAGAGATACCAAAGAGATGCAGGCTAGGTGGATTAGCTATGCTAAATTCTCCTTTAGTGTTCCAAAATGTGTAGTTTGGGGGGATTAGCAAAGTAAATATGTGGGGTTATGCGGCTAGGACCTGGGTAAGATGCTCTGTCAGAGATTTGGTGCAGATGTGATGGGCTGAATGGCCTTCTGCACTGTAGGGCTTCTGTGACTCTTAACAGATGGAGTCAGGATGGGTGAAGAGAGTTAGGATGCAGATTATCTATGAATAGCAGAACAAGCTGGAGGGATTGAATGCCCTACTATGGTACTTCCCCTTTACTGGGGCAAGTTCATGGAGGGACATGTGACCCATTTGGCCAATCGGGCAGAGTATGTGGATCCTGGAGCTAAGAGTGGGTTTTCTTTGCCAGTTGGGTGTCTGGACTTGTGAAATACAGTAGCTGTTATCTCACTCCCTATACGTAGTTACTTATGGCTAACACGAGGAGACATAGCTTTAAATTAAGGGGTGGTAATTATAGGATGGATGTCAGAGGTAGGTTCTTTACTCAGAGGGTAGTAAGAGCGTGGAATGCCCTGCCTGCAGCAGTTGTGGACTCGCCAACTTTAAGGGTGTTCAAATGGTCCATGGATAGGTATATGGATAATGTGGGAATAGTTTAGGTTAGAGGGCCATTAGATTGGTTCCACTGGTTGGCGCAACATTGAGGGCTGAAGGGCCTGTACTGCGCTGTAATGTTCTATGTCTATTATAGTTAGAGTCATAGAGGTTTATAGCATGGAAATAGGCCCATTCATTCATTTGTTAATCTATGTGATGGTCGCCTGTCTTTGCAAGATATTACATACTCCAGTAGCTATTTTGTTAATGCTCTCACGGGGTGTTGGTCACTGGCAAGGCTAGTGTTTGTTTCCCCAATCGAGAAGTTGGGTTGGGTCAACTTCTTCGGCCACAGCAGTCCACCTGGTGCAGGTACTCCCATAGTGCTGCTAGGATTTTGATTCAATGGCAGTGAAGAAAGGCAACATTGTCCCAAGTCAAGATGGTGTATATTTCTAGTAAAATAGCAGCATGGCAGCGGAATATAGAGGAAAACATATCGCAAGGAGACTATAAAGTTGGTAATATATCTTTGTTATATCGCAGCTGACTCATATAGCTTTTTCATTATAATTTGAATTCAGGATGACAAAGATTCATAAACTGTACTTTTCTGTCAAATAGCTTTACTTTAAACTGAGAAAGAAATGAAAGTAGAAGAAATAACCTTAGTTAAATAATCTTAGGCTCAGAGCAAAGGAAGAAATCCCTCTGTCCGGAGGTTAGTACTGAGGTAGGTACTAAACCCAGAAAGTATTGAAATTAAGACATAAAGGCTGGAATTTTCCGGCATATTCACTCCCTGCCAGCGAGGCCGGAGAATTTGGCGCCCAATCAAACCTCCATTCACTGCAGCGGGATGGGAAAAACCCACTGGCTTGAAAGGCTGGAAAATTCTGCCCAAATATATTTCTAAATGTGGCTGCTGACCAAAATCAATTTCTGATACTTAACACGTGGTACACATTCCCTCCAACAAGAATGGTACGCCATTGAGGTGAGGCTGCAAGGTAAGAGAACTACTTGACGAAATGGAAAGAATTTCTTTAACTCTGAGCAGATAAAGTCTGCTGAAGTTTACCCGATCATCTTCTCGGGGTTGACCTGACGAAGGGGCAGAGCCCCGAAAGCAGTGGCGTTTGCTACCAAATAAACCTGTTGGACTTTAACTTGGTGTCGTGCGACTTCTTACTGTGTTTGCCCCAGTCCAATGCTGGCATCTCCACACCAAGATGCATAGAATCATAGGATCCCTGAAGTGTAGAAGGAGGCCATTTGAGTCTGCACTGACAACAATCCCTCCTAGGCCCTATCCCTGTAACCCCACGCATTTACCCCACTAATCCCTCTCGTGGGGCAGCACAGTGGTACAATGGTTCGCACTGCTGCCTCACAGCGCCAGGGACCCAGATTCGATTCTCAACTTGGGTCACTGTCTGTCTAGAGTTTGCATGTTCTCCATGTGTCTGTGTGGGTTTCCTCCGGGTGCTCCAGTTTTCTCCCACAGTCTGAGAGGCAGACTGTGGTTAGGTGCATTGACTCGAACAGGCGCTGGAGTGTAGCGACTAGGGGAATTTCACAGCAGCTTCATTGCAGGGTTAATGTAAGCCTTATTTGTGACTAATAAATTAGCTTTAATCTACGCATCCTGGGACACTAGGGGCCAATTTAGCATGGCCAATGCACCTAACCTGCACCTCTTTGGACTGTGGGATGAAACCGGAGCACCCCGATGAAACCCACACAGACACAGGGAGAAAATGCACAGTCCTCACAGTGACCCAAACGGGAATTGAACGAAGCCCCTGGAGCTAAGGCAGCAGTGCTAACCCCTGTGTAACCATGCCACCCCCAATGCATGTCCAAGTGCCTGGAATTATTTCATGGGATGAGTTGCTGATGGAGCGGCACGGTAGTACTGCTGCTTTGTAGCTTCAGGGTCCTGGGTTCAATTCCCAGCTCGGGTCACTGTCTGTGTGGAGACTGCACATTCTCCTCATGTCTGCATAGGTTTCCTTTGGGTGCTCTGGTTTCCTCCCACAGTCCAAAGATGTGCGGGTTAGGTTGATTGGCCATGCTAAGAAATTGCCCCTTATTGTCCAGGGATGCGTATGTTAGAGGGATTAGTGGGTAAAATATGTAGGGATGTGGGGGTAGGGCCTGGGTGGGATTGTGTTTGGTGCAGACTCGATGGGCCGAAGGGCCTCTTCCTGCAGTGAATGATTCTATGATCTCAGCTGTGCTGTGGGGTTGGGATCTTGGAATGAGAATAATGCCTAATGAGTCACAACAAGGTCTTCCTTGAGGGGACAAGGCATCTTGCCCACCTTCCACGGCAACTCCCCACCCCCACTATACCCTGAGCTTTCCCTTTCCCCCCCATTCTCATTTACCTTCTGGTTACAAAGCTTGAGAGCATTGTTAGAAGGCTGTCTGGCAGGGTCTTTATCTGGGAAGTATGACATCTTGGGAGAGAGCTTGAAAGAATGGAAGAGGGATTTGTTTGTTTGAAGTCAAATGGAACCGCTCACCTCAAAGTGAGGCGCTGAAAGTGCTTTGAAATTACTACTTTAAAGGCTTGCAATGCTGTAGTGACACTGCAGAGCAAAACGGCTGACTGTAATAAACTTGCGCTGAAAACCTCGGGGGGTTTATTCATCAGCATTGAGTGAAAAATCTAAAATATTTCTATTTGTCTCGATTAATTATTTAAATAAACTGGGAGATGCTTTTATCATGACCGAACAAAACCATTATTTTGCAACTAGATCATAGGAAATCCATTTGATGGGATGTTTTCACGCTTTCTTCTACACAAGTTCAACACCATGGTCCCTAATTGGTGTATTTGTGCCCACAAAGTGCTGCTGTTTGATTTATCATAGAAGGCTGAGGCAATGGCAGGCCGACCCCTCGAGATATAATCTTGTTTCATCCTTGGTTTCCAAAGCTCAGTGAAGAAGTTGCTATCAAATCAATTAATACTTCTTGTCTCCCGAGCTAGAATCATAGGATCCCTACCGTACAAAAAGAAATTACTCAGCCCATTGAGGTTGCACTGACCCTAACCCAGGCCTGAGCCCGTAACCCCACATTTTTACCCTGCTAATTTATATCTCTTGGGACACTAAGAGAGCAATTTTAGTATGGCCAATCCACTTAACCCACTTAACATCTTTTGGAGTGTGGGAGAAAACGGGAGCACCCGAAGGAAACCCACGCAGACCTGGGGAGATCATGCAGACTCCACCCTGACAGTCACCCGAAGCCAGAATTGAACCTGGCACTGGCACTGCAAGAAGTGTAAGTTTAATTTCAGTGTCACAAGTAAGCTTAAGTTAACACTAGAATGAAGTTACTGTGAGAATCCCCTTATCGCCTCTCTCCGGAGGTACAGGTACACTGAGGAAGAATTTAGCATGGCCAATGTAACTGCCAGATTCTTCACCCAAAGGGTTGTGACTCTGTGGCACTCTCTACCCAGTGAAGCAGTTGAGGCCATCTTATTGAATGTTTGAGACAAGTTTTTGAACAGTAAAGGGATTAAGGGTTATGATGAGCGGGTGATTAAGTGAAGCTGTGTCCACGAAAAGGTCAGCCATGATCTTATTGAAAGGCGGAACAGGCCCGAAGTGTCAGATGGTCTACTCCTGCTCCTAGATCTTATGTTATTAAATCAGTACGTCTTTTGAACCGTGGGAGGAAACCGGAGCACATGGAGGAAACCCATGCAGACACTGGGAGAATGTGCAGACAGGAAAGTACAGGTTTCTGAGGAATACACTGCAGTGTGTCGATTTCACACTGAGTACAAAGTAATCAATCCTTCCACTGTAACTACTGATTCAGCAATTTCTGCTAATCAACAAAGTAGATGCATTTATTTATGCTTTAAAATGCGTTAGTCATAAACAGCTGACTGAGTAGCTTAAGATTCAAGCACTATGTAATTTAGTGAAAGAGGGTACCGGCAAGATTACTGCAACAATGTAGCGCATTGATTAATGATTGTGGTCAGTGAGAATTTATATCAATTTTCTTGCATTATTTCAACTTTGCTTTCCTTCTAAAGGCATTATTCACTTCTTACCTGGAGTATGGCAAGTGTCATCTGGCTATTTATTAAATGGGATTAATCCTGGAGGGTGTTAGGAGGGCAATGGCATCCAGCCTTGTGTCATTTACACGCTCAAATACAAGCTGGAATGGGGCCATGTTATAATGCCAAAAGATAGATCTGTCTGACTTTTCCTCTGCCAACATGTCCATTCTTTATAACTGAGCCTTGTTTTTACCCATTCCACTGTGCGTGTTTTCATAACCATACCAATTCTGTTCTTACCTGAAATCCACTTGTCATTTCCAATAGGAACCTTTGTGTCATGATCAAGATGTGGAAACTTAGCTGATGTTTCTTCTTCTTCTTAATGCAGAATTGACAAATCCATCTTTTAATACCTGGCTTTGTTGAGATCAGTTAACACTGGCTCAAATCTGTGACCTTCTATTCCAAGTGTCTTGAGTTCATTGGGTAAATATAAATAGTAAGAATGTTCAATTCTATAATGCCTTTCATGACCTTCAGGATTCCCAAATGCTTTAGTATCCAAAAGGAAGTATTTTTAGAGGATGATCATTGTTGCAGAGAAATGCAGCAAGAACTCGCAAACAACCATGACATTAAAATGAAACGTATCAACTGTTGTAACAATAACAGAAAATGCTGGAAAATCTCAGCCAGTCTGATCAACAGTGTCGTCTCACAGTGTATCCACGTTATATTCCTGGCTTGGGTCACTGTGTGAAGTCTGCACTTTCTTCCCATTCTGTGTGTGTTTCCTCCGAGTGCTCCGGTTTCCTTCCACAGTCCGAGTGATGTGCTGGTTAGATGCATTGGCCATGCTAAATTCTCCTTCAGTGTACCCAAACAGGTGCCGGAATGTGGTGACTAGGGGATTTTCACGGTAACTTCATTACAGTGTGAATGTAAGCCTACTTGTGACACTAATAAAAGTCAATTAAAAAATTGAACAAAAA
This sequence comes from Carcharhinus amblyrhynchos, assembly GCF_965287045.1. Taxonomy (NCBI): domain Eukaryota; kingdom Metazoa; phylum Chordata; class Chondrichthyes; order Carcharhiniformes; family Carcharhinidae; genus Carcharhinus; species Carcharhinus amblyrhynchos. The sequence goes on from NC_137348.1 coordinate 28,578,654, forward strand.
GCATCTGTGGAGTGAGAATAGAGCTAATGTTTTGAATCTGGATGCCCTTTCATCTAAGCTCAATGTCAACAGCATTTGATAATGATTTCAAGGTCCTCATTAGACTTTTAATTCCAGACTTTTATTGAATGCAAATTTCACCATTTGCCATGGTGGGATTCGAACCCAGTCTCTAGACTCCACATTACTAGTCCAGTGAAAATGCACTACACCACCGCCTCGCCTAATTTATTCCTTAAACAACAATGCCAATTTTATTTGGTAACTCAATGCAATGTTGAGGATTGTTAAATACCTAGATCCATAATGTTATTTCAGTGGCATTACATTAATCTTTGGCCTTTACACAATATTTCTGTTAAGAGGATGCCTGAATTTTTGTATTGTGCAACTTTTTTTGTAATGTTGGCAGTATTTCATCATATTATAAATCAACTTGATAGCAATGCACGATTTAAGGTAACATACAATGCAAGTCCATATACCTCAACAATCCTTTACATAAATCTTCATAGTGTCAGAGACATTATTGGAATCGTGCTGTGCAGGGCATAATAAATAAAAGAATGCACAGTTAAGCAGTTGGTATTAAAAGTTAACTGATTCTGTTGAATGGATTCAAGGCTTTAATATGTTCTGCTTAGTATCTTCACTGATTGAGTCTGTGTTTGGAAACAAGCCATGGAATCATAGAATCCCTACACTGCAGAAGGAGGCCATTCGGCCCATTGAGCCTGCACCAGCAACACTCCCACCAATCCCTATCCCTGTAACCCCACAAATTTATTCTGCTAATCCCCCTGACTCTAAGGGTCAATTTAGCTCGGCTGATCAACCTAACCTGCGCATCTTTGGACTGTGGGAGGAAACCAGAGCACTTGGAGGAAACCCACGCAGCCACGGGGAGAATGTGCAAACTCCATACAACCACCCAAGGGCAGAATTGAATTAGGGTCTCTGAAGCTGTGTGGCAGTAGTGCTAACCACTGTGTCACCTCAGAGATTACAGGTGTCTTGACCACCGAAGAGGACAACAGTAACTTTTTTTTATTTGCTTGTGGGACATGGGTGTCACCGGCTTTCCAGCATTTATTGCCCATTCCTAATTGTCCTTGAACTGATTGACTTGCTAGGCTATTTCAGAGGGCAGTTGAGAGTCTACCACATTGCTATGGCTCTGGAGGCACATGTAGGCCAGACCAGTATGGATAGCACATTTCCTTATCTAAAGTGAACTGGGGACAATGGTCTTCCGTCTTTTTCAGAAGGTGGAAGAAAATCAAAAACCATGTACAGATCCACAGTTGCTGGTGTATTTCTGTATCTTATTTAAGTGAGCATTTTTAACATGACTGTTTATTGCAAATGCTGATCTTTCAATCATGGAGTGAAACTTTGTGAAATCTGAATGTTGCCTTCAGTTGATGTATACTTTCCAACAGCACTCCCTAGACTGGGATCAGAAGATGAATGAGTTTTTCCTTTCACTAATCCAAGGATGTTGAGGCAAATTACTGCATTAGGTAGGATTTGACGGTCATCAGGATGATTAGTCAGAGGGTTAGAAGGAAGCCATGGCCTAGTGCAATTATCACTAGACTATTAATCCAGAAACTCAGCTAATGTCCTGGGGACCTGGGTTTGAATCCCACCACGGCAGATGGTGGAATTTGAATTCAATAAAAAAAATTGGAATTAAGAATCTACTGATGAAACAATTGTCAGAAAAACTCATCTGGTTCACTAATGTCCTTCAGGGAATGAAATCTGCCATCCTTACCTGGTCTGGCCTACATATGACCCCAGAGCCACAGCAATGTGGTTGACTTTCAACTGCCCTCCAAGGGCAACAAGCGATGGGCAATAAATGCTGGCCAGCCAGTGATGCCCATGTCCCATGAATGAATTAAAAAAAAATTCTTTTTAGCTTCACCCTCTGGATCTTTATTAGCAGAACACACACACTTATGTCTATGTACACATACATCCATGCAAACACACTTACCAACAAATGCAGGCATGCAAACGTACGTGGCACATGTTACATTCAGTACCTGGCTGTGACTTCCCTTTTACAATACATGGAAGATCCATAATTAGAGGAAAAGATTTTGCCAATTATTTTATTGAAGATTCAAATAAATATCAGTTACATCTTCCCCTCAACACTGTCAAGAATGTTCTCAAAACACCAACAATGTTAGTTAAGCATTTCCTCCAATTCCTGATACAGTACTGAATTATCTGTCTAAATTTTGCTTTTCCCAGCCTTCTCTTGTGAGGTGTCTCAAATGTTTTTGAAGCAGTTTCCTTCCAAATGTACAGTTCAAGGGATTTCTCTTGATCCTTTTTTGTTTAAAAATGATGCAGTTCAACTATGCAAGACACGCCACGTTCAAACAATGTATAAATATAGTAATTTATGAATAACTCAAATGCTTAATTTCTGATTCAAATTCTACTTTGTACTCCTCCATAATTTGCTCATAACCTTTAGCTGACTCCTCATTTTGTGATGCTGCTAAATTGCTGTGTGTTATAAGAAAGTAATAATCTGCCACACACCCAAAGATCATTAAAGAGAGTAATCATCCTTAAACCACTTCAATATTCATTCTATTGCTGTACAATTACCGAGTTCAACATTAGTTTCAAACCCTTTGTGTGAGTGACACTTCAGCGATTCATGTCCTAAATAGCATAAGTGAACAGGAGATGTAGCATTGACACTTTACACTTCAGTTGCCTTTCTTTAAGCAGCTTTGGGTTTGTGTGGAGAATTCTCCACACAGACTTTTCGGCCATGTTTTAAATGTCGTTCAGCTTGGGCCTTTCTTCAGTCAGTGTCCACGTCTTCCAAACGCCACACTTCCAATCTGTTTTAATGAAGTAACAAACCGCTTGCTGATTGGAGAAAGCGTTGCTTCCAGTGTTTTCTGCTCAAAACAAGAGATTAATCTAACTGCTGCAGCTGAAGTAATACATCTTGTTATCCCTCGACAGGTAAATTAAATGGAAGGAGAAAAAGAGTTGTTTGTTTCTTTGTCTTCGATGTTGTGTTCAGAAAGCAACCCATGCACAGTTGGACTGAAATTAGAATTTAGGGTGCAGTAATACCACATCACAGAATCATTACAGCGCAGAAGGAGGCCATTTGGCCCATCATGTGTGCACAGGCAAGATGGTGCCAGAGCATGGTGACTTCTTACAAGCTGTGCACAGCATACCTTCTAATTCTGTGTTTCTAAAACTTTTTTAAACTCTCCATCTACCTCATAAAGTTGATCTTTCTCTACACCCTAGCTATGACTGTAACACGACATTCTGCACCCTCTCCTTTGCTTCTCTATGTACGGTATGCTTTGAAACAATAATTTTCACTGTATACTAATATGTGACAATAATAAATCAAATCATGTTTGCGCTGGGTCTCCAAATGAGCAGCATTGCTTTGTGCCATTCCCCTGCCTTTTCCCCATATCCACGTGCCAAGGAAGTCATAGAATCCCTTCAGAGCAGAAGGAGCCCATTCAGCACTTCAAGTCTGCACCGACCATAATTCCACCCAGGTCCTCCCCAATAACCCCATGTATGTATCCTGCTAATCTCCCTGACACTAAGGGGTAATTTAGAATGGTCAGTTCATCTAATCTGCACATCTTTGGACTGTGGGCGGAAACTGGAGCACCTGGAGGAAACCCATGCAGACATGGGGAGAATGTGCAAACTCCACAAAGATAGTTACTCAAGGCTGGAATTGAACCCAGGTCTCTGGCAATGCGAGGCAGCAGTGCTAACTGCTGTGCTGCCAACTGAAGTGTCACATACATACAATGGTGCCTGAATGCCTTTTGAGCAGTAACAATGGCCTTACTTTTTCAGTCCTTTCTCTCAAAACAATTGAATACAAATTAAAGAATGTGGGAGATTCTTCTCTGAACTCCCATTTGGGGAAAAAAAACTACCGTGAAATACTCCACTTTTCATGCAAATTTGAGATTTAAAATTTTCTGGGGGAAATTCCTGCCCCTATTTCTGACCTATTTAAGAACAATGGATTCAGTGAGGACTACAGACAGAGGCTGGATGTTCTTAACCATTGTAGCTTGGATAATGTATTGTCTAACTATTTCATTAACAGAGCTCTATCGTCCAGATTTGGCCATCAATTGGCATAAATACAATTAAACATACTGGGTAGAGTTGCACAAAAAAAAATCACAGAAACAGCCAGTCAGTCCTTGTTAATGCTTATACTCCACTCAAACCTCCTCCCCTTCTTTCCAATCTAACTATCCACATTACCTTCAAATGCTTTCTCTGTGTCATATGCCTTTCCAGCTTCTTAAATGCATCTATACGATTTCTGTCAACCACTCTCTGCGCTACTGAATCCCACGTTCTCACCACCCTCAGGTAAAGAAGACTCTCTATTGTATCAATTGATGACTATTTGATATTGTCCCTAGTTCTACACTGATCCACGCTCCCTTTGCATCAACTTCATCAAAGCCCTTATTCATAATAAAGCCCTCAAAGACCACTCCTAAGCCCAGCCCCGTGCTGATCACTCGGCCTACCCCCATTTGGCACCCGATATATGGTATTCTGTTTCTCAAGGCGGTCATTGCAAAGATTTGATTTGATTTATTATTGTCACATGTATTAGTATACAGTGAAAAGTGTTTCTTGTGCACTATACAGACAAAGAATACTATTAAAAGAGAAGGAAAGGAGAGAGTGCAGAATGTAGTGTTGCAGTCGTAGTTAGCGCGTAGAGAAAGATCAACCTAGTGCAAAGTAGGTCCATTCAAATGTCTGATCGCAGCAGGGAAGAAGTTGTCCTTGAGTCAGTTGGTCCATGACCTTAGACTTTTGTATCGTTTTCCCGACGGAAGAAAGTGGAAGAGAGAACGTCTGGAGTGCGTCGGGTTCTTAATTATGTTGGCTGCTTTGCCGAGGCAGTGGGAAGTGTGAACAGAGTAATTGAATGGGAGGCTGGTTTGTGTGATGGACTGGGCTACAATCACGACCTTTTGTAGTTTCTTGCAGTCTTAGAGCAGAAGCCATACCGAGCTGAGATACAACCAGAAAAAAATGCTTTCTGTGGTGCACCTGTAAAGATTGGTGAGAGTCGTAGTTGACATGCCAAATTTCCTTAGTTTTCTGAAAAAGTAGAGACGTTGGTGGGCCTTCTTAACTATAGTGTCGTCTTGGGGGGACCCGGACAGGTGATCTGGACACAGAACTTGAGATACAGGACGTCTCATCACCTCCTTATCAGCTGCTTAGATTCTGAGAGTTTATTATCAACCTTGATTATCAGCGAGGAATGAACTTTTATGCCCCCGTACCTTCCAGGAATCTTTCCATTCCTTGTGACCTCTCTTTTGTGATACACTGTATCTCCTAGAATTAAAATCTAACTCCAGAGGGTCTTATATGGTGCCTTGGAGATCTCTGGATTTTTTTTCTAAGAAAATCCTTGGTGAAAATGTTTCCTCCCACATGTAAAACGTGCTGAGAGAAAGGAGCTATGTGGAACCCACTTTTGGGCAAGGGGTCTAATGGCATAGGTGATCAAAGTTGGTAATTTGGGATACCAACCCACAGACTAATTGATAAGGTCTGTGCCCTGCAACCATCTGAAGAAAATTCTTTGCGTGAATGTCCACGCAAGGAAGTTATCAACTTGTCGTTTGTTTGATCTATAAGATTTTATGCAGCATTTCGTCCATCATCTTTTGCAGAGTCTGCTGTGGGAAGAGCTGTGATATTCATGAGGACGGTGTTTATGTTTTGACATGTGATCTGAGCTTGTCCTTGCCAAACTTCCCTCCATTATCTGTCAGGCACCTGGGTTGGAATATAATGGCTGTTCACGTTGATTTTTCCCATCCTACTGCAGTGAACGGAGATTTGGCTGGACACCGAATTCTCCGACCTTGCTGCAGCGGGAGCATGGCTTGAACAGCCAGTAAGGTTGCACCCCTAGCCAATGCCTCAAGTACATCGGTTATCCATGACTTGACTTATAATTACCCTTTTGTCCATACCATGTTTTAAGACCATAAGACATAGGAAGAGAATTAGGCCACTCGGCCCATCGAGTCTGCCCTGCCATTCAATTGTGGCTGATTTTTTTTTTCTCATCCCCATTTTCCTGCCTTATCCCCATAATCCCTGATCCCCTTGTTGATCAAGAACTTATCTCTATCTTAAAGACACTCAATGACCTGGCCTCCACAGTCTTCTACTGATGGAGTTCCACAGATTCACCTCTCTCTGGCTGAAGAAATTGCTCCTCGTCTCTGTTTTAAAGGATCATCCCTTCAGCCTGAGGTTGTGCCGCCTGGCTCTAGTTTTGTTGTAGAAAGGCTACATCTGGTTGCCATACCAGGAAAATGGAAATATTTCTTTTTGTCCTGTACAGTTAGATCCATGGTAACTACTCATTAGAGTCACATGCCAAAGGAGTGCTTACAATGGGATATGGTAGTGTTTTCTGGCACTTTTTACAGATTGCCCATTTGCACTAATCTCCTTGCAGAATCTTGTGTCATCCTCATCAACCACAGTTGCATCCTGTTGCAGGACTTTTCATCTCTGACAAGAAGGGTGACCGAATTGTGCAACTTTAAGACAGTTTGCCTTTTGTTGTCTGATTTTTAGCACTTGATGCCATTAATATTACTCGGGTGGCACAGTGGTTAGCACTGCTGCCTCACAACACCAGGAGCCCGGGTTCAATTCTGGCCTCTGGTCACTGTCTATGTGGAGTTTGCATTTTCTCCCTGTGTCTGTGTGCGTTTCCTCGGGGTGCTCAGGTTTCCTCCCACAGTCCAAAGATTAGGTTGTTGGCCATGATAAATTGCCCCTCAGTGCTAGGGGAACTAGGAGGGTTGATTTATGTGGGGTTACAGAGATAGGACCCGGGTGAGTTTGTTGTTGGTGCGGGCCAGACAGGCCTCCTTTTGTATTATAGCTTCTATGATGCTCTAACATTCAGATTGGAAACATTGATGCAATAATTCCTTGATTTCCTCGCTTTCCAACATACAATAGCCTTATCATGCTCCATGTCCAGTTTCATTTGTGTCTTTTTTTTCATTGAAGGCAAAGATATCCCACTGGAGACACCATCAGCTAACAAAGGGTTCAGATTTTAAAACAGTGAATGTCTTCACATTGGGATAATCTGGGAGAAGCTCAAGTTTATTTATAATACAGAACGCTAACAGTATAAACTCAAGTGTGGAAAAGCTACAACTGTTCATCAACCCCCTCTGGCCAGCTGAGCCACTTTCCTCAAAGTAAAAGGACATTTGTCAGTGAAGTGTAAATATGCGTTTGCTGTGAAGGTATGAGAAGGGCAGATCACAAGGTTATTGGCTGTCCATAATAACAGGAGAGGATTGATGGTGACTCCAGGCTCCTGTCATCTTGTAGTTAATGTCCCTGCAGGCAAAATCTGTTCCACCATTTAGTGCTCTGATAGAACACAGATAACAAAAAAAAGGCATTTACGCTGTGCAAGTACTCCTATGCCAAGCTCCAGTGGATCGCCAAACATTAGTTAGTGGATATCCTTCCATGTCCAACCTCGCTGTTGAAATGATTGCCAACATTCAGGGCATTTAAATGGTCATTGGATAAACATATGGATGATGTTGGTATACTGTAGATTAGATGGGCTTTAGACTGGTTTCAAAGGTTGGCGCAACGTCGAGGGTCGAAGGGCTTGTACTGCGCTGTAATGTTCTATGTAAAAGTATTGCCTGTATTTCTACCGAGCAATCTGCAGACAGCAGTAAAATAAGAATTTAGGGGTTTGTGGGTGGGTGAAGTGGGGGTGGGATTTTCTGCTCCTGTATTTTTTTTTGGGGTGGGGCAGGAATGTCAGAGAATGGTGTGAGGGTCCCAAATTGACCATGAAAGACAGCGGGATTGTCCACACACCCCCTGCCCCACCCCGACCCTGCCAATGACATGAGGAGTCTCCAACTGTAGAAGTCGGGATCCCCATTTTGCTTCAGTGTCAATGCTATTATCAGGTGTTTATGCCTGATACTGCACCCCACCCCTCTCCTCTGACAAGTTAAATTGTACATCACTATTCACATCGCTGTGATGGCACAGAAATGTGAATCACGGCAGATCCCCCACAATGATGTGCACTTCACAGACTGAACCCATTATTAGTGAGTACAATCCCACGGGGGGAGAGAGAGTCATGCCTGGGCAGTACCCTGGCACTACCTTTTGGCACTCAGTGCCGGGGGAGGTTTTGTGTTGGGGCGGTAGGTTCCTTGTTGAGGGGCAGGGGCGAAGTTCTGTGAAGAAGGTGCTGGGAGGGGAGTTCAGTGTTGGGGGTGGGATGAATACCCTGGGGATTATTGGAGGGTGGGGGCGGGTGTGTGGTGGGCATGTTTCACTTCTTATTCATTTACATTGGGGCATAATTTTAAAAGCCTAATTTGCTGGCGGGCCATGCTCAGTCATAGCCCACCCTGTGAGCATGATGTTGTGGGACATGCCCCTTTCTGTTGCCAAAGCATACAAAAATACTACGGGTAAAATACAGTGGCCTACCCATTGCTTTTCCCGCTTGGGATGACACATTCCCCTCCCAAAGATGACTAAACGTTATAAAACAGGTTTCATTGTTTCAGGAGGTCCGAACACACTTTACAGTCTAAGAAGTTTATTGAAAAGTAAGTATGTGCTGTGTTAGCACTATGTTAATGATGATCACTCTGTGACTACGTTCTTTCATCCTGATGTTCCAGCAAAAGTTTTCAGTAAGAACCATTCGGGTCGACCAGCATTTTCCACAGCAATAATCCATCTTCCTGTTGTAAAATGATAGCCACAAGTGGCGCTCTGCACCCTAGTGAACCTTTGCATCCAGAAGCTTTAAGATTCTTTCATTGTCTGGCAGTAAAATTTCACATCTTTGTCAGAGTGAGTGTTCAGGTGAAATTCATCCCCAGCAGTATTCTAGTTTGACTGAAATTGCCCATGGATGCTCACATTTCACCTCTGGGTTGTGACTGTCAAATCATTGCCACTTTCTGAACTGGAATATATTCGAGCATAACCCGAGATCAAATGGTTTGGTGCCTGCTCCTTTATATCTGTTACATCTTCCCTTCAGAGCAGCCAGACATTCCAATATTTAACAATGATATCCCTTGTGGGTGGAAAATTATAATAAATATTACTCTGGCCGGCAACTAAGGAAAACATAAGGAAAGATCCCTTAGGAAACAGTGATCATAACATGAGAGTATTTAGCATACTGTTTTAGGATGAGAAAACTGGATCAGAAACAAGTGTGCTATTCTTAACTAAGGGTAATTACAAAGGAATGAGGGCAGAGTTTGCTGGAATAGACCGGGAAAGGAGTTGAGCAGGAAAGACGGTTGATTAGCAAGGGCAAATCGTTCTGCAAAAAGTTCATGAGTCACAGTATGGATATATCCCAGTGAGGAAGAAGGATTATAGAAGGGGATAAATCAACCATGGTTAATCATGGAAGTTAAGGGTAGTATTAAACTGAAAGGAAAAGCACCTCTAGGGTGGAATCTTACCAAAAGAATGGCAAAGTGTCAGGATATGACTGAAAATCAGTGTGTTCAGAGAAACAGGGCAGCTTTTCTCACCAGATCTTATGGCACTTTGTCCAGAAGAAAGCAGGGGGGTTGTGTTTCCCGCCACTGTGCTGAGGATCAGAGCCTGAACATGCTAGTAAAGCTGGGATCACAGAAAAAAGTAACCTCCTCATGTCCCACCACAGAGGTCTCAGGTATTCCCTGTATGTGATCAAAGTTAACATCACTGCCCCCACCCCCACCCCCAAACACTCATCAACAGCTTTCGACTCCCCTGAACAGTCATTGGACCCTTCCTGCCCCGTCCCCCACAACCCGGTTTCTGAAATAACCATTGCCAATTTCCCCACGACTTCCATGTCTGCTAACACCCCCCACCACCCCCCCACCCCAAAAAAAAAACACTACAAGTAGTCCCATTAGAATTCACCCCTGGTGCTGTCTGTCAATGTCCCTCTCTCCTGGGATCTATACTCGTCTCTGCACCCTGGGGCAATCAAGGGCCAGAAGGGGAATGGAAACAAATACAATAACTAACAGTAGAAGGAAAAGCACTAAGGAAACTAATGGGGCTAAAGGTTAATAAGTCCCCTGGACCTGATGGTTTGCATCCCAGGACATTAAGGGAAGTAGCTACAGGGACAGTGGATGCACTGGTAGCAATCTCCCAAAAATCCTTAAGTTATGGAAAATTCCCAGAGGATTGGAAAAGTGCCAGTTCCAATCCTCTGGGACTTTTCCATAATTTAAGGATTCTTGGAAGATTGCTACCAGTGCATCCACTGTCCCTGTAGCTACTTCCCTTAATGTCCTGGGATGCAGGGAAATGGAAGAAAACTAAAAACATGTAACTATCGGCCAGTTAGTTTAACTTATGTCATTGGAAAAATATTAAAGCCCATTATAAAGGATGTAATAGCAGAGCATTTAGAAGTGCATCATATAATCAAGCAAAGCCAGCATGGTGTCGTAAAGGGGAAATCTTGCCTGATAAATTTATTAGGATTCTCTGAGAAGGCAACAAGCAGGATAGATAAAGGGAAATCAGTAGATTCTAGAACAGTTTATTTATTAGTCACAAATAAGGTTTGCATTAATTAACACTGCAATGAAGCTACTGTGAAATTCCCTGAGTTGCCACACTCCAATGCCTGTTCAGGTACTCTGAGGAAGAACTTAGCATGGCCAAGCATGTCTTTTGGACTGAGGGGAAACTAACACAGACACTGGGAGAATATGCAAACTCCACACAGACAGTGACCCAAACCAGGAATCAAACCTGGGTCCCTGGCATTGAGTATTTAGCAGTGCTAACCACTGTGCCACCACACAAAAGGTTACTTAATAAGATAAGAACACTTGTGGGGGGTGTTATGTTAGCATGGATAGAGGATCGGCTAACTAATAGAAGACCTGGAGCTGGGATAAGAGGGGCATTTTCAGGACTACAGTCTGTTGTGTACAATAACATCTTTACCACTACCTTTCTTGTCACCTGTCCCAATATTACCTTGTATGCCTCAAAGTCATTTTTGATGATGCTTTTGTGAAGTACCTTGGGATATTTTACTATGTTGAAGGAGCTATATAAATGTAAGTCATTGGAAATGTGTTTTCAGAAGCGAAGAGGGAGAATTACTGAGGAAGCTCATTCCTATTCTTTACAAACAGGCTGTGGATGGTAACATGGAAAGTGCGCAGAGGAAACCATTCCCCACAATTTCCATAGAGATCAAACTGCTCTAACTATAAATGTGTTGTTATCTGAAGAAGTTGAGAGGGGCTATACTAGAACAAAGGTGCTTCATGTGGCTTCAATAGATGCCATTTTCTTGCAAAGCAACCATTCATAAAAGGACATCCTGTGTTTTTTAAACATAACAGAAGCTTTCTAAATGCTTTAATGGAATAAGCTTACTTTCTACTTCAGAAGCTAATTCATTACTGTTTCACGGGCACAGCTTTGATTCTTAACAAAAAAGGAAACCTGTTCACTGAGGTAATTAAAATCTCAATGCAATATTTAACCAGGACAGGGTAGAAATGTCTTTTCTTTTCCTGTGTAGTTTTACCAAGTTTCCACTAAATTGTGTAAACTGTAATACTGCCTGCTTGCAATTTCTAGCACTTTATATGCACGCAAGACCTCTTGAATTCGTGTCCCTAAATAACCAACAATGTAAGTAATATTAACGTACATTGTGTAAATCAAGATGTATTGCTTCCTTTTAGTGTTCCTGGCATCAGCAAGGCTTTTGTCTTTGCTGTGATATTCAAGAAATGTCTTAATCCAAATATTATGTAGGAAAATTCTATTCCAATTATGCAAGAAAAGTGTTTTGCCAAATGAAAGCATTTGTTAATATTAAAACATCAAGCATTAAATATTCATGCAGTGTGGTTTACATTTTCTGTTGTACCTACCTTTCATGCTGGGACTTTCTTCCATGAGATGATAGCCACACTGTCCAGTGGAAGTCACTGTGCCACGATTGTGAAAGGAATTTCGTTCAGATGATTTGATTTATTATTGTCACGTGTATTGGAACAGTGAAAAGTATTGTTTCTTGCACACTGTGTACAGACAAAACATACCATTCATTGAGTGACGTATGGGAGAAGGAAAGGAGAGTGTGCAGAATATAGTAAAAGCATAGAATAAGAGTAAAGGATAGAATTAGAGGGTATGGTGGGGATGGCTCGCAAGAAGTTTTTGTGCCAGTGCCATCTTAGATATACTCCCACCCTTCACACCTCCTTCCTTCCACCCTACTAGCCCCATCACTCTACTTCCCTTAACCAAATAGACTGGAGATTCCAGCCCTACCTAACTTCCTGAAAGACCTATTAGCTGAAGATGCTGCCCATGAAGCTCAATATTGATGCCCATTGCACAATCATAGGATCAACTCTTGCTTTGGGCTGGATTTTCTGATCTGGGGCAGTAGTTAAAGTTTTACTCTGGGTCTGGGCTATGGTTGGCAAGAACAACCAATGTTCCAGAATCTGAATGCTATCCAATGATCTCTGCTGGGAAGAGTGAAAAGTAGTTGAGATTAGGATCAGACTTGGCTATGTTTCTGTCCATTATTGACTTTCATGGTCTTAGTTCACATATGAACCATTTTGGTGAGTTACTTGAAGACTACTATAACAATAGCAAGCAAGAGTTTGGACTTCAGGAAGTGACTGGGAGACGATTGTAATGAACATTGCATTACCTGGATAGAGTGGACGTGGGGAAGATGTCTCCATTAGTAGGAGAAACTAGGATCCCAGGGCAGAGCCTCAGAGAAAAGGGACAACCCTTTAGAACTGGGATGAGGAGGAATTTTTTCAGCCAGAGGCTAGTGTATCTGTGGAATTCATTGCCACAGAAGGCTGTGGAGGCCATGTCATTAAGTGTAATTAAGACAGAGATAGTTAGGTTTTTGATTGGCAAAAGAATCAAAGGTTACAGGGAAAAGGTGGGAGAATGGGGTTGAGAGACATCAGCCGTGATCGAATGACAGAGTAAACTCGATGGGCTGAATGGCATAATTCTGCTTCTATGTTTTATGGGTCTTATGTAAACTTTCCTGTTCTGTCCAGGTATTGCACTTGTTAATGGAAATATTGGAGGAGTACCTTGCGAAGTTTGATAACGTTGTGCTAGCTTATTGCATTGAGTTGTATGTAAGAAAGTGCAAAGGTCAGTTTTAGTTTAGGGCTGCACGGTGGCACAGTGGTTAGCGCTGTTGCCTCACAGCACCGGGTTCAATCCCTGGCTTGGGTCACTGGCTGTGTGGAGTTTGCATATTCTCCCTGTGTCTGCGTGGGTTTCCTCCGGGTGCTCCAGTTTCCTCCCACATTCTGAAAGATGTGCTGGTTAGGTGCATTGACCTGAACAGACGCCAGACTGTGGCGACTAAGGGAATTTTACAGTAACTTCATTGCAGTGTTAACGTAAGCCTTACTTGTGACTAATAAATAAACTTTAATTGTGTATTTCTACAGCCATTAATTGGAATGCACATCCAATAGCTGGGAACGGAAGCTTGCCATTCTGCCCTTAATGGTAGAAAACCATATGATGGAACAGTTAAATTGTGTGAGTGAAGAAATGACGAGATGATGAAAGTAGGTGGAGATAATGTAGAAGTCTGTGGGTTTGAGACTTGCTAATGGGAGGGAGAGGAGGAAGTGTAAGAGATGAATCCAAATGAATTGGATTCTATCCAATTCATTGACATTTGCTGCATGGACTTATTCTGTGCATTGTATTATCTAATAAAACAACATTTAAAAATGTATGAGGGTGGCACACATGGGAACACCCATTTACAAGTTGATGTATAACGCCATGCTGAAAAATGCATCTCATTAAACGTGTACCAAAAGTTAAGTGCAAGACGTTTGTCATGGGAGATTGTGTAAGTTTTTCTAAATGGAGGAGTGGAGAGTACACTTGATTTATTTTCTTTATTGGCAAGATTGATATGATTGGAAAAACACAAATGAGCTTTCAGTGACTGAGTGCAGATGTCTGTTATGTTGACTGTGGCACACTAATGTGCTTTGTGGTGTAATGTACTTTTTAAACGATTGCCTTCCAGAGAGAGGCTTTGCTTTGATGGTAAATTGCAGCGGGTTAAAGAAAGTAGTTCAGACTTATGGGGCAGCTGTGTGAATACATCTTAAATCACATTAACGCCAGCTTTTGAATGCTCAATGGGCTGAGACTGACAGCTGTAAAACTAGTTTCTTCCCGGCGGCGCCTTGTTTAGAATCTTTAGCTTCAATTGCAGAACTGCAGCCCAAAGAGAACTTTGCCAATTTGCACTCATTTGTTGATCTCCTCTCAAGAATAATGATAACTTCACTGCTTCCAGGGTACAGGCGTGTCTAGGAAGCCCAAGTTGGTTCTTATGTGACGAGGTTCCTCACTGCAGATTAGCGCGTGTGGCATCAAGTCTAAAGGCATCACAGCCGCCTTCATGTATTTGTCACTCAGCAACCCCAATGTGACTAACATGGGTGGCATGGTGGCACAGTGGTTCGCGCAGCTGCCTCACACCACCGAGGGACTGGGTTCGATACTGCCTCGGGTCACTGACTGTGTGGGGTTTGCATGTTTCCCCCCATGTCTGTATGAGTTTCCTTCAGTGCTCTGACTTCCTCCTACGTTCCAAAGATGTGCGGGTTATGTTGATTGGCCATGATAAATTGCCCCTTAGTGTCAGGGGGACGAGCAGGGGAAATGTGGGCTGGGTGGGATTGTGGTCTGTGCAGACTTGATGGGCCAAATGGCCTCCTTATGCACTGTAATGATACTATCAATCACTGGAGTTACACAGCAAAATACCCTCACTTGAAGTGAAAACTGCTGGTAGTGCAGAGCAAACATGGGTGGCATGGTGCCACAGATGTTAGCAATGCTGCCTCAGTGTCAGGGACCTGGGTTCAATTCCTGGCTTGGGTTACTGTCTGCCTGAGTCTGCCCATTCTCCCTGTACCTGTGTGGGTTTCCTCTGGATGCTCTGGTTTCCTCCCACAGTCCGACTGACGTGCTGGTTAGATGCATTAGCCATGCTAAATTCTCCCTCAGTGTATTGAACAGGCGCCAGAATGTGGCGAGTAGGGGATTTTCACAGGAACTTCATTGCAATGTTAATGTAAGCCTACTTGTGATGCTAATAAATGAACTTAAACAGCCTCTCTAGCTGGCATTGACAACATGACACATGATTATTTCTGAATGGATTAGTCTTTTCTGTGCTGTATGTTTCGTTTTTATCTCAGCATTAATGGCTTGTCATCACTGGTGAAAATAAAACAGTTAACTATTAGAACATGTTTTATTTTTCTGCACGTGCGCGAGTGTTTAATGTGTCACCTTTCTGGTGTTCAGGTCCATTTTGACTGGCATTCAGCAATTGAAAGGAAATGCTTTAATTGTCGTACCTCAGGAGTGATAACCAACAATGCTATTTCTTCTTTGGTTCTGGGCCAATCGATTGTTCCCGCATTTTTCCAAGATAGCGCAGTGCGCCTATCAGGATTAGACATTCCCGTTATTTTTCTCAGTTTTCTGTTACGTTTTCCATTTCCCTCTGTGCTGAGGTGAGAAAATAAAGGAACAACTTGGAGCAATTAAACCATTTATTTTGTTGTGTATGTGTGAAAAGTACTAATCCGTGGCTAAATTTGACGCTTCTGTTATCTGTCTCCCCTACTTAGTTAGCTTATTTGTCTTTTTTTTTAAAAGAAAAGCTAATGACGTATTTGAGGTTGAAAGAAAATTTTACAAAATGATGTTCAAGATGTAACAATCAAAGTAATCATTCACATTCTTTTAACTTCTTTTGCATTATACGCCATCAAAATAGGGATTAAAAACATCAATTTTTTAAATTCATTTGTGGGACATGGGTGTCGCTGGCTACCCACCATTTATTGCCCATCCCTAGTTGCCCTTGGCGGGCAGTTGAGAGTCAACCACATTGCTGCGATTCTAGAGTCACGTGTAGGCCAGACCAGGTAAGGACGGCAGATTTCCTTCCCTAAAGGACATTAGTGAACCGGATGGGTTTTTCCGACAATCGGCAACAGTTTCATGATCATCAGTAGATTCTTAATTCCAGACTTTTTTTTTATTGCATTCAAATTCCGTCACTTGCTATCATAGGATTCGAACCCTGGTCCCCAGAATGTGAGCTGAGTTTCTGGATTAATAGTCCAGTAATAATATTCCATTGCCTCCCCCATTAATAATTGCCACGTGCACTATAGTCCTGGTGTGGAATAATTCCAAGCAGTCGCTGGCTGTAAATGAAATGCTGTATATGCCATTGCGGTTTTGGAGTGAAGAGGGTTAACAGCACGCACTACCATATTTAGCAAGCGAGAGAAATATAGACAACTTTTCATTTGTTTGTGGTCATAACTAATCTGTTAAGGAGCGTCATGGCGTCTGAGTGGAGATATGGATAAGGGGACAGGGCTGATGTATGACGATGAGAATTGATGTTTGTTTTTGCAGAGGTATGATATGGTAATTGGCCCATTTGGTAAACTCAGCTGCAATATTTACTCACACTGAGAATTGAATGAATGAAGAAAGGATGACTGGTCTTTGAAAGAAATTAAATAATCTCATTGAATGAATTCATTCTTTTTTTCAAAATGAATGATGGGATAGCATGTTTCTCACACAATTATATTTTCATTTACTCGCTGCGATGGGATCTCATAATCTTCAGATGGACTGCACGGCAGGATATTAAAGGGCTGTGCCCTGTGAAATGACGCAATGATCTTTACAGTTTAACACGTTGGTTATATATAAAGCTGTTTATTACAGATGAGAATCTCAATTGCCATGGCTATTTCTTCAGTGATGTCAGTACTATTATTGGCAGAGATGGAGAGACTGGCAGAGATGCTCGAGAGGTCCAAGTTATCATAAAAACCCTACAGTGCAGAAAGAAGCCATTCAGCCTGTCAAGCCTGCACCGACCACAATCCCACACAGGCCCTACCCCCATATCCCTACAGATTTACCCACTAATCCCTGTAACCTACACATCTCAGGATGCTAAGGGAAATTTTTAGCATAGCCAATCAACCTAACCCGCACATCTTTGGACTGTGGGAATAAACTCATGTAGACACGAGGAGAATGTGCAGACTCCACACAGACAGTGACCCAAGCCGGGAATCGAACCCAGGCCCCTGGAGCTGTGAAGCAGCAGCGCTAACCACTGAGCTATTGTGCCGCCCCAAAGTTGTTGGGGTGAAATTTGAGCCTGCATTCTTCACCTGCGAGAAGGGTGGCGTGCGCTCAAAACCCAGAGTGAGCGATTCACGCTGGCGAATTTGGGTTCCGATTTTTACCGGCTCCTCGCCGGTGGAGTGGCATGAAACACGCCACCGAACCATAGAAAGCTCATGTTAAAACGTTAGCATGTCATTAGCGAGAACTCCTGACCGGGACTTACTAGATATTCAGCGGGCACTGGCGTGACGTCACACTGCCACTTACAATAGATTCATCAAGATGCGAACCTATTGTGGGGGCTCGCTGGGGTCATGAAGGTGAGCATAGCCCCTGGGGGGAGAGGAACATGGTCTGGCAATGCCCTCTGGTACTGAGGTGAGTGGGGAAATTTTTACCAACTTAATTGCAGCGTCAATGTAAGCCTACTTGTGACACTAATAAATTTTAAAAATCTCTGTTCACTGCAGCAGGACCAGAGAATGGCCAGAAAATTCCCCTCCTTCAATCCCACCTCCCCCAGTCCATCCAAAAACCGCACATGCTATTCCAGGTACGGTCTCACCAAGGCCCTGTATAATTGCAGCAAGATGTCCCTGTTCCTGTACTCGAATCCTCTCCCTGTGAAGGCCAACACACCATTTGTCGCCTTTCACGCCTGCTGTACAGTTGAAAGTGTTACTTCTATCCGATTCGGACAAGTGTCTTTGTGTGCTTGGAATAGGAAATTAAATTTCACTTTTGCAGTCACGGCACAGTTAGCACAAAATTGAGAGTATGGAATTCTTTCCAATTAGTGAAATAGCTCAGCTTGAATCAGCACAGAGAATGACATCTGCACCTGCTGCGCTCATCTTCAGCCTGTGAGCCGCCTTCCATGTCTTGATCAAGCAGTGGATCTTATCTTCTGAAGGGAATCTGCTATTTGTCACACTGGGTGTCTCGTTTCTCAGACAGGTGCATAAATACTTCTGACTGTAATGAGCTGCAGAGCACAACCTCCCCGCAGTCACTTGCCATATGTCCATGGCTGGAGACCAGTACCATTTCATTATAGTCCCGAGCTCTGTGGGTTTCTGATCTCCGCCACTGGGGATAACAACTGTTTCTGACTGCCGCAGCACGCGCTCTGAATGTTATCGCTCCCAAAGTCGTCATTTTTGAGGAGCAGGAGCCACACTGGGCTAACGTAGTGAAGCGGATGATTGATGTTATTCATAGAAACCCTACAGTGCAGAAGGAGGCCATTTGGCCCATCGAGTCTGCACTGGCAACAATCTCACCCAGGCCCTATCCCCGTAACCCCATATATTTACCCCGCTAATCCCTCGAACCTACTCTTCCCGGGATACTAAAGAGTAATTTAGCATGGTCAATGCACCTAACCCGCACAACTTTGGGAGGAAACTGGAGCACCTGGAGGAAACCCACGCAGACATGGGGAAAATGTGCCAGTTCTATACACAGTGACCCAAGCTGGGAATTGAACCCAGGTTCCTGGAGCTGTGAGGCAGCAGTGCTAACCAGTGTGCCACGCTGCCCCTTGTAGTTCTGAATGGATCTTGGGTTCTGACAATGATAAGTCAGTGACCATGGCTGCAATTTTATGTCCTCGTTCGAGCAAAGACTCCTAAAATCCCGTCTGAGGCCAAAGGAGAATTCTGTTCTGTAAGCCTCACCTGCCCTGATTCCTGGGTGGGCGTGGTGCTAAAACTTTATATTATTAGATGTATGTCTAAGCTGCATGTTAATATAGTAAATACCTAATTTTACCTTGCAAAGTGTGCTCAATTGTTGAAATAGGTTTGCAGTTTGTAACAGAGTTCTTCCCACTGCTCCAATCTGAAATTCTACTTGAGTTCCAGAATTCTGTCAGTTTAAATTATTAACAGATGATCTGTAAAACATTGCAACAGATACAGTAAGTATAGGTTAGATCTGGTTGCTATGCACTCACCACATCATCGACACAGGGGAGGAATGGTCTAGTGGTTTTTATCGCGAGACTATTAATGGAGAAATTCGATTAATGCTCTGGGGATCGGGGTTCGAATCCCAGCACGGCAGCTGATGGAATTTGAATTCAATTCAAAAAAAAGTATCTGGAATTAAGAATCTACTGATGACCATGAAACCATTGTCAACTGTTGGGGAAAAAAAAATCTGGTTCACTAATGCCCTTTAGGGAAGGAAATCTGCCATCCTTACCTGGTCTAGTCTGCATGTGACTCCAGATCCAGAGCAATGTGGTTGACTCTCTGAAGGGGGGCAACTAGGGATGGGCAATAAATGCTGTCTGGCCAACAACTCATGAATAAATGGGGGGAAAAAAGATTATTTGAGAATATGTTTAGAGTTTAACTGCAAATAAGTGACTCAGTGAACCTTTCTGCTGAGCTTATGATGACAAAAATAACAGTGGTGTGACCTGGGAGATATTACAAGTGAGGTGAGATTCCCACTGGACAAGGATATGTGGTGGGGGGATAAGGGGCACCAAGAGGGTGGTGAGCACACGTGAGGCTGCAGTAAGCAGGACCGTATACAGATGCAGAACTGACGGTAGCTCTGTCACTGCTTGTTGTCAGCCACTGCCAGAAACTAGAATCAGTTGTAAAGTGACAAGAGGAAATCTTCTCCACAATCATTTTTTTTATTTCAACTGATCTTACTGAATTCTGATCCCCCAAACCCTCCCCTTGATACCTGCCCAACTGTTTGTCAGATCCCTCCATTGAAATAGCCAGATAAAAGTAATTCTCCAGTTGGAGCCCTGTGGTATTCAAGTATTCACTTAGTAAGCAGCACAATTCCAGGATTATTTGGTGTGGGTTCAAATAATAGAACACAGAATCCCTCCAGTGCGGAAAGAGGCCATCCGACCCCGCAAGCCCGCACCGAAACGCATCCCATCCCTGGCGTCTCCCCGCGTGTTTACCGTGGCTAATCCACCTAATCTACACGTTTTGGGACACTAAGGAGCAATTTAGCATCGCCAATCCACTCTCACCTACACATCTTTGTGACTGGGAGAAAACTGGAGGAAACCCATGCAGACACGGAGGGAATGTGAAGACTCTGCACAGAGTCACCCAAAACCGGAATGAAAGCTGGGTCCCTGGCGCCATGAGGCAGCAGTGGTAATCACTGTACCACCGTGCTGTCGATAGTTTGGTTGGAATATTAACCAGCTGCTTTGGGATAATTGTGAATTATTTTATTAAGGTATTTTGCTGCTTTGAAGTTAATGTGAGTACAAAACTGTTCTTGTATGATCAAACGTTAGTATTGATGAATACTTGCACCACTAATTTGAAACACCTACGGTTGCCTAGCATTTTGACAATGATGTTTCATGACTTGTTCTAAATTAGAGAAATTGCTTTTTTTCCTTGACTTGGCTTAGTTTAGTCAGAACTGTTTACATTACTCCTACACTTGCAAAGAGCACATTGGTATCACAGCATGTGAAGGAGGTAAAGTGATGTTGTATGATGCCATTCATGTATCGCTTTTAAAGTCTGGATCTGGTAATTAAAAACTCTTCCATCATTACAAGATAAGTTTCGCTTTTATTTTTTTAAATACGAGGGTTGGGATTTTCCAATCTTACCTGTGGCTAGGATTCTCCAGTCCCACAGCACAGACAGAGATTTAGCTAACCCCAAATTCTCCATTCTCGCCAGCAGCGATGGTGGACGTGAATGTCTGGCGAATTCTCCTGTCTTATTTTCTATCACCTGCCATTCAGTTACAATATCTACTTCTGATGTTGGCCCAATGGTGACATTTCAAAACTTTCCAACTTCAGTAGCTTCAATACTTTCAATCAGGGATTATTATAATCAAGATACTTCCTTTATGTGTGAACAATCATTGTGAAAGTTAACTCTGCATTGTCAGTATAAGGTCACAGTGTACACTTCTAACCCTCAGGATCTAATTGTCACCATATTGATTTTACAACAGGTTCTGGTGGCACCCGATCGTAAAAAAAAAATCAAGTTAGACTAAACCATGCATTTTGAGCTCTACAGACAGTCAATTTACTTCCTGTCCAGATGGAAGTCATGCTGGAACTGCATAAGGCACCGGTTCAGCCACAACTGCGTACGGTTCTGGTCCGCATATTTTGGAAAGGGCGTGATTGCACTGGAGAGGTTGCAGAGGAGATGGATCTGGACTTGAGCATCTGCGTTGAGGAGAGGTTGATTAGGTTGGTCCTGTCTTCACTGGAGCAGCAAAAGCTGAAAAGGGACCTGTAAAGGTGTATAAGATCATGGGGGGCATAGATAGGCTGGATAGGAAGGCACTTTTTCCATTGGTAGAGGGGTCACTAACCGGGGGGCATAGATTTAGGATGACAAGTAAAATACTAAGAGGGGAGGTGAGAGGAAACTCTTTTGCCTGGAGGGTGGTGGGAGAACTCACTGTCTGAAAGGGTGGTTGAGTCAAAAACCCTTGCAACATTTAAGAAGTATTTAGATGTTCACTTGTGCTGCCGTAAGTTCCAGGCTATGGACCAAGCGTTGGGAAATGAGATTGGTGCAGTCAGATCTTTGTTGACTGGCATTGACACAATGGACTGAATGGCCTCCGTCTGTACTTTAAATGTCTCTGAGTCAATATTATTTGATTATGATGATATGTCACTTAAGGTTTGAATTTTCCCACTATTTTATCTGATCTGAAAATGGAATTAAAGAGTGAACTCTTACATAGGGCAAAACATCTGTTTGCCGGTGGTATCGACACTTTCCTTTCTTTGGACAGACTACTTGGGAAAGGATACGCGGTGTTTTAGTTGGCTTTTGGTTTAATTGGGAAAAGACATGTCTGATCTGAGACCAGCTCATGAGAATTTGTACGGACCATGTCACAATTCTTTTTCCAAAGTAGTTTAATGTTTATAAAGAACTGCTCAAGTCTAAGTGGAAGTTGTTAATTGTTTTCATGGAATGTGTAGGGAGAAGTTTTAAATTGCTTGTAGCAGGAAGGCCATATCAGAACTATCATGTTTTGGTTCGCAAATTGAGTTTTCAAGAAGCAGTTAGTAGTATTTGTAGAACCCTACAGTGCAGAAAGAGGCCACTCGGCCCATCGAGTCTGCACCAACCACAATCCCACCCAGGTCCTATCCCCGTATCCCCACATATTTACCCACTAATCTCTCTAACCTAAGCATCCTGGGACACTAAGGGCAATTTAGCATGGCCAATCAACCTAGCCCGCACATCTTTGGACTGTGGGAGGAAACCGGAACACCCGGAGGAAACCCACGCAGACACGGAGAATGTGCAAATTCCACATAGACAGTGACCTGAGCCGGGATTTGAACCCAGGTCCCTGGAACTGTGAAGCAGCAGTGCTAACCGCTGTGCTACCGTGTCTACTGGTAGACATAGGTTTATATCCCAAAGTTAGATATAGTTTTCAGATATATGTTTCAGATTCCAGCATCTGCAGTAATCTGCTTTTATAGATGTATAGCGCTTGGGGTAAAGGGAATCGAAGGATATGGGGGGGAAGGTGGAATCAAGCTATTGAATTGGATGATCAACCACGGTCATTATGAATGGTGAATAAAGCTTAAAGCTCACTTTGGCTTCCTGATCCTACTTTCTATATTTCTATGTCCATGTTGTTGTCCAAGTTACTAGTGAACTATTCCCTACTTGTGCAACCTTTATTCTGAAGCTTTTGATTCAAGTTCCAAACTGTAATAGCTCAAAGTCTGCCTGGAAAGGAATAATATTCATTGTTAAACACAACATTAAGTCATTGCTCTGTGGCGTACGTACACGAATCCCGGCGCTAACAGGGACTCAACCGGGTGGCGATTCTGCAGACCCTTCCCGGTGTCTGTCTTATAAAGGTCTGAAGTGATGAGCTCCACCTGGACAGTCCAATGCCTGTCACTGAGGGAATCCAGTATTTGATGACCGCCTCCCCCCACAACCACTACCACTACAGGGAGATCGATTTTGTGGTTCCCCATGGAACTCATGGGGGTTATCAGGCAAACTGTAGCTTTAAGAGTTCCAATCCATCCAAATGCCCATCCTGACTTCGGGTACAACCTCAGGCTAAAGGGACGACTTGTTAAAACAGAGATGAGGAGGAATTTCTTCAGCCAGAGGGTGGTGAATCTGTGGAACTCATTGCCACAGAAGGCCATAGAGGCCAGGTCATTGAGTGTCTTGGGGTTTTGGAGATAAGAAAAATATCAGTCATGGTTGAATGGCGGAGCAGACTTGATGGGCTGTAAGGCCTAATTCTGCTCCTGTGTCTTATGATCTTATGGACTTCATAGTCCAAAGATGTGCGGGGTTAGGTTGATTGGCCATGCTAAGAAATTGCCCCTTAGTGTCCAGGGATGTGTAGGTTAGAGGGATTAGTGGGTATAATATGCAGGGATATGGGGGTAGGGCCTGGGTGGGATTGTATTTGGTGCAGACTCGATGGGCCGAGGGGCCTCTTTCTGAACTGTAGGGTTCTATGATTCCACTTGAGAAATAATTCATTGCTTGCATTTTCTCCAATCCTCATGAGACTTGCCCACCTCACGGATGCAGATATATCATTGTTACTTTGTCTAAATAGACAGTCTACATATACAAGACTATCTTGTGGACTAGAAATCCCATTATTGTTGCCCCTGCTTTCTAAGTGGAAAATAGGGGCTCAAAGTGAATACAGTTGCAGATGATGTCACGCTTCTCTAGGATGTCAGAATACTCCTGATGGCACCGCCACCTCCCCCCCCCACCCCCCCTCCAAACCCTCATGGCCTCAGATGGCCTTCAGGAATCTGTGATCACCACTCAAAATAGACGATGGGGCTCATTGCCAATGCTTGTCAGGTGAGGGGATGCTGGTGCATCTTTTTGCCATCTTCGCCTAATCTCTGAGATCAGTGGTTGTGCTGGCTGAGATGAACTAATTCAGCATAGATTGTGATTGAAATTGAAAAGTTTTTGATTGTTCTTGCTCAGTATTATCACTAATGGTGACTTTATCCAATACAACATTGATCTTATTTTTTGATAAATCTTTGCCTATTATTAACCTATACCTTAGCTACAAACACTCGTTTTGTCATTGGTAAAATATATCCAAATTTGATATAGTAAAAAGCAGACTAGCATATACAATTGAAACATGTAATGCTGCCCCTTGAATCTAGGTCTGAGTTGTTGAATTTGAATCTTTCTGACACTGTCATGGTGTACTTACATGGTCCACTGACACATTCAACAATGCCTGAATCTATTACTGTTAACGTGTCAGGTATCACGATCGTTCTATAAAGACTTTAAGGCTTTGCTATAAAAGAAAACTTGTTCAATAAATTACAGAAGACTACGCTGGAAGGAAAGATTATTTTTGGTCTCACTGGTTTGTTGCTAAGTAGGCAATGAGTTTTTTAGAACCTGTTGGCGGCACAGTGGTTAGCACTGCTGCCTCTCAGTGCCAGGGACTCAGAGTTCAATTCTGACTTTGGGTAACTGTGTGGAGTTTGTATATTGTCTGCGTGGCTTTCCTCTGTGTGCTCCAGTTTCCTCCCACACACCAAAGATGTGTGGGTTAGGTGGATTGGCCATGCTAAATTGCCCCTTAGTGTCAGGAGGATTAGCGGGATAAATGCGTGGGATTACGGGGTATAGGGCCTGAGTGGGAATGTAATTGGTGCACACTGGACTGAATGGCCTCCTTCTGCACTGCAGGGGGTCTTTCCCTCTCACCAAGTTGTGTGCTCTGCTCTCTGGAAAGGCGAGGAACCAGTGAAATGTGAATGCTCCAAAGGTTTTGTGTGGTGAGGAGGGATGGGCAGCCTTTGTGGCAAGTGACAGTGAGTCATAGGTGTGAAAGGGCAATAGGATGAAGATGTGTTGGTAGCCCAAGATGGAAATTTAAGGTACCTGAGAAGGGAAGAATGAGGGGAGCTGCAAAGTGTGTTGTCCTGACGCATGTGTGCAGAGTGTGGGACTTGACCTAAAAGCATTTTGCTGCTTACCTATCCTTTCCCTTGTGGTCCTGGATCTACTTGGTGAACTGTCTCTAGGTTGGAGGGACCACACACCTGTTTCTGACTGAGTTGTCCATTTCCATCCATTGCCTGCTTGGTTGGAGAGATTGCCCTCATCTCCCACCCTTGGGAGAGCTCACCTTTCTCCAGTTCCTCCGGTATCACATCGTGACTTTGAGGTAAGCCTGAGAGACCAGGGGATTAACCTTCCCAAGTCAGGATAAGGGGCAAATCAGTTGAGACTGAGATGGAACTTTCTTCACAGGGAGTTGGGAATCTTTGGAATTGTCTACCTCAAGTTGTGGATGCTCCACGGTTGAGTAAGTTCAAGGATGAGATAGATTTAATACACCTCAGTGATTCTAGGGGTATGTGGAGCCAAGGTTAGAGACCAGCCTGATTATAGTGAATGGTGGAGGAAGTTCCTAGGATCTATTTTGTCTACCACTGCTTCTATCTGTGGTTGCTATACCTTCAACATTCCAGTTGCTGATGATGTCCTTTTTGTTATGATCCCTTTAATGAGGAAAAAAAGTTCCTTTGACAGAATGGATATGTCATCCTGCATGTCCTGTCTGATTGGTGAGGAAGGTTTCCTGTGCAACCTATTCAATTATCCAAAAGGAAGGATAAGGGCAAATCTTACAAAAGTACGATGGTCAAAAAAACTTCTCCTGAGTCAACAGCTACTGCTCCTTTTCTAAGATACCAGATTGGCTGCAACCTTTGGAATTGTATTTGACCTGAAATGAGTTTCCAGTTAGATATCCACGTTATCTCTAACACTGCCTATTTTTACCTCTGTAACAACTGCTATTTTCACCCATACACCAGCTCTTCCCTGCCTTTGTTTCCTGCAGACCGTTTCAATATTCCATCTGGTCCCCCTATAAACTTGAGGCCAAGCATAGCTCTGCTGCCCATATATTAACTTGAGGTCCCATTCACCCATCACCCCTTGCTTGATGACTCGCATTGGCCCCCAGTTAATCAGCACCGTGATTTTAAAATTCTCATCCTCGCTTTCAATCCCTCCCCCTCCCTATCTCTGTAATCTGCTCACAGCCCTCAGAGAGAAACATGGAAGATAGGAATAGAAGGAGGCCATTTGGCCCTTCAAGCCTAGCTGATGGTCCAACTCAATAGCCTTTGTCCAACTCAATGGCCTAGCTGCACTCATTTTAATTCTGGCCCCCCAGATTTTAGTTGCTGCATCATTGGTGGCTGTGCTTTCAGCTGCCTAGGCTTTCAGTGCTGGAACATGTTTCCTTAAACCTTTCCTCCCCTTTGCTTCTCTTTTCTCCGTGGGGCGGACCATGCAGAGGTCTGTTGATCTCAACTGCGATTTTCCAGTTTTGGGGTGAGCACGGCCCAAATCAAATTCAATTTTGCACCTCCCCCACCCCTCCCGTCAGTGGAGGCAAGTCGCTAGTGGCCGCCAGCAGGATCATCTGGTCCCAGTAAAGTCAGTGGCAATTTCCATGGGTTGCCTGTCCTGGGAACCCGCCACGGCGGTCAACTTTGGTGGGACTGGAAGATCCCACTGGTGGGAAGGGCTAGAAAATCCCCCCCCTGTTTAAATGTAAGTTGTTGTTGTATTTGTGGTGTTAATAATAGAGGCTTTTGCACCAATGGGCATCTTTTTGGTTGCTGTATTTTTCCTCAAGTACAGCATGATCCCACTGTGTGCGGGTGAATAGGTTTTTCCTCGCAAGTAATCTTTTATGGCTAAGTTAGGTCAGGCATTCCTGCTGGGTGCCTGGCACTCGCAGCCTGGGGAGGTGGTGGAAGCAGATACGACAGGGGTGCCTTGGCAAACATACGAATAGGGTGGAGATAGAGGCATGTGGTCCCAGGAGAGTAGGGGGTTTTAGTTCAGACAGGCAGCATGGTGGGTGCAGGCTTAGAGGGCTGAAGGGCCTGTCCCTGTGCTGTAATTTTCTTTGTTCTAATATTCTCCCTTTAGTCTCCTGCTATGGCTTTGGAAGCAAACTCGTGTGCTTATGCGGAAGATTTGAGAAAGAATAACATATTCTGGCGATCCCTGTTCTTCCAGAGGAATTTCACCTTTAACAACTCACTGCCTAATTCTTGGAGTTTTGAAGAAATAGAATTGAGCACTGCTATCTGGGGACCGTGTATATGAATCTAAAATAGAGTTCTATATCATTGTATTTCTGCTCCTAGGCATTTTGTCACATTAAATATGTGGAAGACATCTCCATGACTAGGAATTATTAGGGAAGGTCATATCTTGGTAATTATTTTCCCTCTAGTGTTCCCCCCACCACAACTGCTCCCTCACGTCCTCCATTTATCAGCTTGGATATAGCTTATGTCAAATTAATGGTTGACAATGGCTGAGTTTCATGAACAAAACCTCAACTCCAACTTTTCAAATGTGCAACCGTTTACAATAAGCGTCGAGATTGTCTTGCATTCCTAACACGTTATCCACCGTTGTGATTGGTCCGCTGAGCAATGTGGTTTCGAGAATACATTTCTACTTTGCTCAAAACAATTTTATTCATTTCTTTTCCCCAAATTTTCATCAAACTTGCTGATCATAATTCCAAAAAAAGAATCAAAGCTCTTGGCATTCAGATGATTGGAATCCAAAAGAAATTTGCAAGATGTGGGTCGGGATTCTCCACCCTTCTTGTTTCTGGTGGGTGGGAAGGCTGGCGGAGGTGGGGAATCGAACAGGAGTCCCCAGCGAAATTCCCTGTTCTGAGTTTCCCCATCTCCCCCAATGATGTAATAGCAAAGAGAACCCCTCTGGAGGCATACAGTTAAGTACATCCTCAGGGGAGAGGTGGGCATGCCTGGGCAGTACAAGAGGACACTTTTGGGGAGGGGGCATTCCATTAGGGAGGTCCGTGGGGGAGCAGGTTCCCCACATCTGTAGGGGGGTGGGGGGAGGGGGCCGTGTGCATGGGGGGAGGGTCCTGTGTTCGTTTGGGGGGGGGGGGGGGTGACAGAGGAAATCATGTTTTTAATTTTTGATATCATTTAGGTAGTGACGCCCTTTAAAAATCACACCCACGTCTCTTGAAAGACGAGATTACAGGAGGTCGTATTGCTAGTGTGGGTCAGCACATTTTAAAACTAAATGTCCAAAATGTCTGGTGGAAAAAACTGGCAGTGGAACCGACGAGTAGCACACCATATTTCCTGCCAGAGTTTACACTTACTAAAAAAAAGGTAAAATTCTGCCCAGTGAAGTAACGCCTTTTGGTAGAATCGATTTTTCAGAGAGATTTTGTTTGTAAATTACAAAGAAGAAAGTCACTTTACATGGAATCACTACAGTGCAGAAGAATGCCATTTGGCCCACTGAGTCTTCACTGACAACAATCCCACTCAGGCCCTATCCCCATAACCCCGCGTATTTACCCTGCATTAGCCCTAACCCTCTGACACTAAGGGGCAATTTAGCATGGCCAATTCACCTTACCCCGCATATCTTTGGAGTTTGGGACGAAATCGGAGCACCCGGAGGAAACCTGGGGAAAACATGCAAACTCCACGTGGTTAACCGAGGCTGGAATCGAACTCTGGTCCCTGGCACTATGAGGCAGCAGCGTTAACCACTGTGCCACCGTGCTGCTTATTACATGAGCAGTTATAGTGAAAGAAACCATTCAAACATTACTACCAAACATTTGTCACCTTCTTGGCACGTTTTTGGTGAAAGAAGGTCTATAAAAGATAGAAACAAACAAGTAGATGTGAAATGCAAGCGGACAGATTATGGCAACACATCTTTTGAGCAAAGCACCTGTTAGATTCCATGTTCTGATTGGAAAGATATATCAGGCACAAATATTTGCTGTGATATGTCATAGTTGCTATAGAAACGGCATTAACAGATTGTGCTCTTCAGTGGGAATCAACTCCATGTAGTCACTCGGAAGGCTGTGTCTATGGAAAAGCATGTGATTCTCTGGAAGATTCTGTGAAAATTAATGAAGGGAGCAACCAGGAGTCCTGAGCGGAAGTTGTGTCGTGCATTTGCTGTTTCTTTCCTGCTTCATGATTTGAGAAGAGTCGTGTGAGAGTCTGAGGGGTTGGCCATGGCTTCATCTTGATGCGTAACCATGGGAGATAGGGTCTACCAGCCGTGAGGCCAGAAGACCACTCGGCATCATTTCATTCCACTCCGCGGAATCGGATTTCCCTGAGGGATTTTTAAGAGTTGTTAGGTCCCTTGTGTATTTTATAGAAGGGCTTAATACTAGTTACATAAGAACATAAACATAAGAACTAGGGGCAGGAGTAGGCCATCTAGCCCCTCGAGCCTGCCCCGCCATTCAATAAGATCATGGCTGATCTGTCGTGGCTCAGTTCCACATTCCCGCCCTCTCCCCATAACCCTTAATCCCCTCGCTTAGCAAAAACCTATCAACCTGCGTCTTAAAAATATTTAGCGAGGCAGCCTCCACCACTTCAACGGGCAGAGAATTCCAGAGATTCACCACCCTTTGAGTGAAGAAGTTCCTCCTCAACTCTGTTCTAAACCGCCCCCCCTTTATCTTGAGGCTGTGCCCCCTAGTCCTACTATCCTTTCTGAGCGGGAAGAGTCTCTCCACCTCTATCCTGTCCATCCCATTCATCATCTTATATGTCTCAATGAGGTCTCCCCTCATTCTTCTAAACTCTAACGAGTACAAGCCTAGTTTATTCAGCCTCTCCTCATAGCTCAACCCCCTCAACTCCGGTATCAGCCTAGTAAACCTCCTCTGCACTCCCTCCAAGGCCAAAATATCCTTGCGTATGTGCGGCGACCAAAACTGCACACAGTACTCCAGCTGCGGCCTCACCAGTGCCCTATACAGCTGCAGCAGGACCTCCCTACTTTTATATTCAATCCCCCTCGCTATGAAGGCCAGCATCCCATTTGCCTTCCTGACCACCTGCAGGGTGGGTTTTTGCGACTCATGCACAAGGACCCCGAGGTCCCTCTGCACCGTTGCCTGCTGCAGTTTTTCGCCATGTAAGTAATAGTCCTTCCTACCATTATTCCTACCAAAGTGGACAACCTCACATTTGCCAACGTTAAATTCCATTTGCCAGTTCCTGGCCCATTCGCCCAGCCTACCTAGATCCTTCTGCAGACTCTCCACACCCTCCGCACAATTTGCTGTTCCACCAACCTTGGTATCATCAGCAAATTTCGACACCATACACTCGGTTCCCTCCTCCAGATCATCTATATAAATGGTAAATAGCTGAGGCCCCAGCACCGACCCCTGGGGCATTCCACTAGTCACCAACCACCAATCTGAATAGCACCCATTGACCCCCACTCTCTGCCTCCTATTTGACAGCCAATCCCCTGTCCACGCTAACACCCTACCCCCAACTCCATGCCCCCTGACCTTTTGTAATAACCTCTTGTGAGGCACCTTGTCAAACGCCTTCTGAAAATCAAGAAACACCACATCCACCGGCTCTCCTCTATCCACTGCCCTAGACACATCCTCATAGAACTCCAATAAATTCGTCAGACACGACTTCTCCTTAACGAAACCGTGCTGCGTCTGCTCTACCAAACAATTCTCCTCAAGATGCCTCGCTATTTTCTCCTTGATCACGGATTCTAACATTTTACCTACAACAAACGTTAAACTAACCGGCCTATAATTCCCTGCCTTTTGCCTGCCACCCTTCTTAAACAACGGCGTAATATTAGCTGTTTTCCATTCTTCCGGCACTTCCCCGGAATCCAGCGACGTTTGGAAAATAATCACCAAGGCATCCACTATCACCTCCGCCATTTCTTTCAGAACCCTTGGATGCATTCCATCTGGTCCTGGGGACTTATCCACAATCAGTCCCTCCAGTCTGTGGAGCACCGCCTCTCGAGTAACAATAATGTCATTCAGACCCTCCACTCCTACCATCTTTCCATCGCTAACACCCAGCAAATTATTCACGTCCTCCTCCGTGAAGACCGAAATAAAAAAGTTATTCAAGGCCTCAGCCATTTCCCCATCCCCTACCACTAAGTCCCCCCTCTCATCCTCTAAGGGTCCGACGTTCACCCTAGCCAGCCTCTTCCTTTTTATATATTTATAAAAACTCTTGCTATCCTTTTTTATATTAAGTGCTAGCCCAGCTTCATAGTTTATCCTACTCTTCTTTATCAACTTCTTTGTCATTCTTTGTTGACATTTAAACCTCTCCCAATCCTCTTCTCGCCCACTACTCTTAGCTACTCTAAACGCATCCGCTTTTAATTTAACACTTTACCTCCTTCGTTATCCACGGCTGATTATCTCTCCTCCTACGATCCTTTTTAACCATCGGAATAAGTTTCTGCTGAGCACCAAGAAAGATCTCCTTAAAGATCCTCCACTGTTCCTCAGCAGACCTACCTTCCAACGCGCTCCCCCAATCAACATTCGCCAATTCCTCTCTCATCCTACCGTACTCCCCTCTGTTCAAACAAAGGACGCATGTCCGGGAACCCACTTTCTCCTCCTCCATCTGCATCAGAAACTCCACTGTACAATGATCACTCTTCCCAAGAATGATCCAGGCAACCACACAAAAAAAATAGATCTGACATCTTCAGCAATGGCCTGAATACAAAGCATATTGGTAGCAGGCATTTCTGCTACCGAAGATTGCTGCTGATAAATATGGATTGGAGACGGTGGCATTAGACTGGGGTGGGCACAGTAAGAAGTCTCATAACACCAGGTTAAAGTCCAATAAGTGATTCCGAATAAACTTGTTGGACTTTAACCTGGTGTTTTGCGACTTCTTACTGATAAATATGTGCAACCTGTATCAGTTTCTATCCTGAAATCTTTATGAACCTGTGTGTGGAATACAATATGGTTAGAGCATTCAAAAAAGAAAATTCATGCAGACTCTGTATGCAAGGCTAGATACTTTGCAGCTCCAGTCACAAGGGAGCTGCATTAAACCACTACAATTGCCTTGAAATGTTTAGCAAGTCTGAGCAAAACATTTAAACATGGCAGTCACTATTGCCAATGATCATCTGGCAAAGCTGGTGATATTATAGCTTCGTGCAGTTGTCCAGGTATTTTCATTCACAGTTGTTAGCATCCCTATGGAGGCCATTAACTTTTAAAAGCAAATTTGAACATCTAGTTAATAGCTGAACAGATGACGTGGTGTTAACTGTGGCGAGGAAGAAGAAAGACTAATAGTACAAATGACTCGAGGATACTTTTGTAGGCACTTCATATCTTAAGCTAAAGAACAGGGCCAGATTTCTCCAGCGGGATTCTCCAGTCCCACGGGCAGCACAGGATTCCTGCCTGTATGGGGTGACGTCAATGGGAATTTCCATTGACAGCAGCAGGACCAGAGAATCCCGCCACTAACAAACAGCGTGCCACCTCCAGCTGATTGGAAACACGTGGCTGAGAGGCTGGAGAATCTCACCCCAGAACTTTCAACACAAACATAACACATCCCACTATACCTTACACTGTTCTTCAAGTAGGCATTCGATTCTCTCAGCATCAGTTCAAAATGATTTGGCAGGATTAATTCCAATCAGTTCCTTTTCCAGCCTGGAACTTTTAACTCCAGAACTGTTTGCACTCTGCAGGTTTCCCTGGAGAATTCTCCCTCTAGCTGAAGCCAGACAAATCTTTAAAGTCTTGTTTGAACTTCTCACCACTGCCGTTCCAATATGAATGCAAGTTCTCACCACAGCATCTTTCTGCCTATGACTGTTATCACTGTCTAGCACACTGGCAGATTAAAAGTAAAGCTTTAAAGTTTATTTATTAGTCACAAGTAGGCTTGCATTAACACTGCAATGAAGTTACTGTGAAAATTCCCTAGTTGCCACACCCGGCTGTTTGGGGACACTGAGGGAGAATTTAGTATGGCCGATGTACCTAACCAGCACATGTGGGAGGAAACTGGAGCACCAAGAGGAAGCCCACACAGATATGGGGAGAATGTGCAGTCTCCACACACACAGTCACCCAAGCCGGGAATCGAACCTGGGTCCCTGGCGATGTGAGAGGCAGCAGTGCTTGTCACCATGCTGCCCAACTAACCCAAATGTCGGTGATATTCTTTGATGTTTTAAGAAAGCCTTTCACTCGATCTTGACAATGGTTACCTCTGCATCTTCCCCATGGCAATATGCATCATCACATGGATCTTGTGTCCGTTAGAAAGGCTTTTGCTTTTGCAAAAATATACCTCTATTCATAAAATATCTAAAGAGAAAGGTTACAAAACATTTCAAAATGACCATCACAGAGAGTGCAATGTTTTCATAGCTAGTGTTGCACTCTGCGATGCTTCAATACAATAAAAAACATGACATATTTTGAAATGGTCATTAGCGGAAGTGATATTCAGTTTTATTTTTGCGTCGATCATTTTGCACTCTGACGTGCTTCAATACAATTTGATCCATGTAATATTTACTATGCACATTCAATGTCTATCATATTGCCCAAGGAGTTCTATGTCATTTCCAGCCCCCTCGTGGACTGTGGCTAAAAGGTCTTAGACAGTGACCTTTCCCCTTTGCGCCTCTGCAATTTCTCTCTAGCCCTTGACTCTATCTTAACCTGGAATCGAATGGACAGTTCATAGTATACCCCTTTAGAATCAGACCTCTTTGCACTTTCCTGGGATTTGGAGACCATGAGCGCGATCTTATCGGCCCTTCAAGCTGGCCTGCCGCAACAACCGAGGGCAGAGAATTTAACGCTCGGTCAAATCTCCTTTCCATGCAGTGGGACCAGAAAATCCCACTGGCTGGAAAATTCCCCCCACCTATAGTCTCTCCACTGGCATCACAGCTGCTTTTACCTTTGCCTGCAAGTGTGAATACCGTACATGTTTTTACCCATAAAAAAATCTAGGCCTTTTTTTTAATCTTTAACAGCTCATCATCCAGACCCTGTGGGCGGGATTTTCCAGGAAGATCCCACCTGAGGTCAATGGACTTTTGCACGGTCGTGTCCTGCTCTCTGATTCCCGTGGCGGGCGGGATGGGAAAATTCCGCCTTGTATTCGGGCAAACTTTAGCATAAGTCACATGACTTCCTCCTTTTTTTCCACCCTAAGTTTTAAAGTGACGGTCCCAAAATGTAATAATTTTATAAACCCCATAATTGTAACGTTCTACATGGTTTGCTGAAGTGAATCGCAGCAAATATGTACTAAAGGGGAGCGATCTTTATAAATTGATGATTGTTGTGCAATGACTAAGTCTCACCATAAAAAGAAATGAGCTTTTGATTCAGAACATTTTCCGGTGAATTCTCTTCCGTTGGAAGGAATTAATTTCATAAC
The DNA here is from genome assembly GCF_965287045.1 of Carcharhinus amblyrhynchos. Lineage (NCBI taxonomy): Eukaryota > Metazoa > Chordata > Chondrichthyes > Carcharhiniformes > Carcharhinidae > Carcharhinus > Carcharhinus amblyrhynchos. The sequence goes on from NC_137348.1 coordinate 28,613,362, forward strand.
CGCTGCCTTTGGAACTGTTGCCTGGCCCGAGTCACTGCTGCCCTTAGAAAGGAGGGTTAGGGGACAAAAATCAGAAAATAAATTGATTCAACGGCAATAATAAAGGCAGTCGCATTTGTGTGTGATTTTTATGCCATTATTTTGCATATTTATTTGCCTATCAGAAATGCAAACCATCCTGTGGTAAATGGAGTTGAATTGCATATTGGTATGAGTCAGAGCAGAAGAGAAAGAAAGGCTTTTAATTGATTCTCGGCATGAGCCATGTTATGAAATACTAAGAGATCAACAAAAAGCAATTTCCTGTTCAATCACCATCTCACTTGGGCGTACTCTGGATTCTCATAAATCTCGCCTCGACAGTGCCTGTTTAGCAGGATGCACACACGCCCTGAGTATTGATAAGTATTCAGATCATTGTATGGATCGAAATTCCTTCTTGCTTGCCACGATTCTTTCTCAAAATAGAACAGCTCAGGACAGAAAATAGCTCGGACAGTTGAGCTGCTGATGAGGTGGCTGGACGCTGGACTAACAATGAGGACCACTGACGCACCAGAGGTTACTGAGTTCAGGGACCCCTGGCTCCTTGTTGAACACTGAAACTTGATGCTGCGCTACCTTGTGACCAAATGATGACACACTTTTCTTTTAGCATTTTTATGAAGTTTACTTATTGGTGTCACAAGTAGGCTTACACTAACACTGCAATGAAGTTACTGTGAAAATCCCCTAGTTGCCACACTCTGGCACCTGTTTGGGGACTCTGGGAGAATTTAGCATGGCTAATACACTTAACCAGCACGTCCTTCAGACTGTGGGAGGAAACTGGAGCACCCGGAAGAAACCCACACAGACACGGGGAGAATGTGCAGTCTCTGCACAGACAGTGACCCAAGCCGGGAATCGAACCAAGGTCCCTGGCACTGTGAGGCAGCAGTGCTAATCACCGTGCGCATTTCTAGAGAAATTGTACCCAACAGTGAGTCATAGATGGAGCAGATTTACTTGAATTTATGAAGGGACTTCCAATTAAAATATCATTTTATTTCCCATGCCTCCCAGCATCATCGACATTATTCTTTCCGACCTTTTGTGATTATAACAATCAGTTGTTTGCAGCTGTAATAAATTATGAATGAATCATTTTGAAGAACTGGAGGCTGCCATTTTAACAACTATCCTAGACTTCACGGCTTGTACCGTTTGGACCTATGAAAGCGATAAGTCAGAAGTTATATAAATCAAGAGAGGAAAAATAACAAGTAATTGCAGCTTATTCTGATGTTATTTGACATTATGACATCTGACACATTACACTGTTATAATTGTCGGATTGCTGGAGAACTAGAAAGGGTGATTTGAGTCATTCTGGACTAAGATGCAAACAAACTGGCTATGGTAGCTTACGGTGTGCTGATGGCTGGATTTGACTTGAACGAAAGATGTGCAGGTTGGGTTGCGTGGCCATGCTAAATTTCCCCTTTAGTGTCAGGGAGATTAGCAGGGTAAATACGTATGATTGTGAGCATAGGGTCTGGGTGGGATTGTTGTCAGTGCAGCCAGGTGGGCTGAATGGCCTTTTTTTGTACTGTAGGGATTCTATGAAACATAGAAACGAGAAACATGAATAGGCCATTCGAGCCTGTCTGTCATTCATTTCAATCATGGCTGATCATTGAATTCAGAATCCTGATCCCCCCTATATCCCTTGATCCCTTTAGCCCCAAGAGTTGTATCTAATTTCTTCTTGAAATCAGACGTTTTGGCCGCGACTATATTTCTGTGGTAGTGGATTTCACACAGTCACTACCCACTGGCTGAAGAAATTTCTCCTTACTTCTTCTTACTAAAAGGTTTTCCTCAAACTATAAACCCTAGTTCTGGACTCCCCCACCATCGGGAACATTCTTTCTGAATCTACACTGTCAAACCCAAAATGGAAGTGTGAGCAACCTAGTGATTATTAGCATAGTTCGTTTTATTTAAGATGGGGAGATGCTGGCATTGGACTGGGGTAGACACAGTAAGAAGTCTCACAACACAAGGTTCAGGTCCAACAGGCACCTGATGTAGGGGCAGAGCTCCGAAAGCTCACGCTACCGAATAAACCTGTTGGACTTTAACCTGGTGTTGTGAGACTTCTTACCATATTTATTTAACAAGGCTTGTTTCCAGTAACTTAGGCCAAAATCTTATCACCATTCATGCCGGTGAGATTTTCCCATCATGCTGCGGTGAGCGGAGATTTGGATGGCCGCCAAATTCTCCAACCTGATTGCAGTGGGAGCATGACATGAGCGGCAGGTCAGATTGCGTCTTGTGAAGTCAATTATTTCAAGATTTCTGATGGCATGAAGAAAGATCCCAAATCTGATCATTAAATCCTTCCAATTCAATTGCTGTTGTGCGTCTTTGACATCTTGTTTTCTGTGTAATGTAAAAAGTAATAGTTTAAAATTTGTTGCTGATTCTGGCTGAGATTTTTTTTAATTACTCTGATTTCAGCCATAGAGTAGCAGGAAGTATGTGATGTTAGCCAATGTAAGATGCAGATTGGAGTAATGTTGGACCCAAACTTGCATCAGTGTGACTGGTAGCGTAGTAATTCTTGGATTGTAGAATATATAAAAGCGAAGCTATCCATTTATATGGTACAATCATAGAATTCCTACAGCATAGAAAGAGGCCATTCAGCCCATCGAGCCTACACTGACAACAATTTTACCCATGCCATATCCCTGGAACCCTATGTATTTACCCTGCTAATCCCCCTGACACTAAGGGACAATTTAGCATATCCAATCAACCTAACCTGCACATCTTCGGACTGTTGTGGGAGGAAACTGGAGCACCCGGAGGAAACCCACGCAGACGTGGGGCCAACGTGTAAACTCCACACAGGCAGTGACCCGAGGCCGGAATTGAACCTGGGTCCCTGGCGCTGTGAGGCAGCTGTGCTCCGCTACTGTGCTGCCCAGCTAAATATAGATTTTAAAAAGGTGATTCTCAGAAATCAGATTTTAAAGAAAAGTGCCATGAATACTCAGCAAGTTGGTTTAGAGTATGGAAAAAGGAAGGATTGGTTAGTTTTTCCAGCAGGGACCCTTCACCAGAGCTACAAACATCTGAACTTCAGCACTGAACTGCCTTGGGACGACTGGAAGCTTGGGGAGCCTTGCCTGACATTTAAATGCTGAGTCATAGAAGAACAACAGAACTCTGTGAGGTATTGGTTGCTAAGATGCAATTAGTTGGAATTGGAACCTTATGGTTCACAGACTTTTAGTGGGTGTCACCGAGTGCCGAGTGTACAACCTGGGGATGTCACTTTTCATTTTCCCTTCTGTTGTGTCAACAGTCAGTTGTACTCTGTTATGATGCATTTCGTCAATATTTAAAAATACTATTTGGAATGGTTTGTCACGCACTTAATAACAACAGCTTACCTGTAGAACGATCCTGATAATATGAAGTGAAAAGACTGTGTGTTGCAGCAGTTTACCTTGACTAAGATTAAAAATTATTCCTTGGGAAAACATTTCACTCATATGTTATTAATAACTTCAAGAGGGAACTGATAATCATCTCACAGATGGATCACTTTGTTGGAGTATGCCCACGGCTATAAACTACTAGATTCTGTGAAAGGCATTGTCTCGTAATGTAACATTTTATACCTTTGTGTCAAATTCCACTGTTCCCAATTTTAATATGAAAACAAATAGAAGTTTAAGCTACAATATTGCACAATAGAATCTTCAGGCTTCAATCTCCCTCTGGTGTTCTGCAATCTGATTGTCTGCTGATAGAAGTTCTGTTTTGAGCAGATATCCTTGTTTATGGTCTGCTGTCAAATGATCTGACTCCAAATTGAGTTTGGTTATTGTTTTACATTCAATCCATGTTTTCTGGGGTGGGGAAGAAAAGGCCCTCACGTCTCTCTGTGTTGTATGTGTGACGTGGATCATTTCTCACTTTCACAATGTTCAAACAATCCAAAGATGTGCAGGTTAGGTTGATTGGCCAAGGTAAATTGCCCCTTAGTGTTAGAGGGACTAGCAGGGTAAATACACGGAGCTATGGGGATGGGGGCTGGATGAGATTGTGATCAGTACAGGCTTGATGGGCCAAATGGCCTCCTTCTGCACTGTAGGCATTCTATGATTCCAAGGATTTGATGAACCGGTTTCAACTTCCAAAGAACCTGCCATCAGTTCCTGCTGTATTACTTCGTTGCCTGTTTAGCATGTAAGGAATGTGGGTTTTTTTAAATGTTTTCAAATGTCTCTTTAGCTTGAGGTAAAGAAAAAGGTACCTGTGAAAAGGGAGATGATGATCATTCTAACTCTGCCTGGAGACAAGCCCGTGTGATCCAAATAGAAATCTATTGAAAATCAAGTGACAGTTTTCACATCTTGTCACAGAAAGGGAGGCTGAGGAATGGCAGAAGACAGACAGAGAGAGGCAAAGGATTTCCTGCTGTGGGAGAAAAGCAGCAGCAACTGCTGTGAAAAGCAGGGTGAACTGTTTTTTTTTGTATTAACCAGGCAGAATGCTTGTAGAAGTTGATTTTCTGTTCAAAAGGAAGGGAACAGGACCTAGCAGACTTTGAGATTTAAGGAACAAGGAGTCACTGAGGGTGGGCCTTGCTGTTAAAAGTTAGCACGGGGGTATTCCGACTGAGTGGAAAGGATTTTAAACGGCACTGGAAGATTCAGCCCAAAGGGGCAGAGATATGAGCGAGCCGGAAAGCTGGGTATAACTTGGGACTTAATCTTGCCTTGCTACGTATCTGAAAGAATCCTGGTCTGAGGTCAAAATGTTTCATGTAGTTTGTTTCGATCCAGTTAATTAGCAAATATAGAAGTAACTTTCCTCATAAGAAATAGGAGCAGCAGTAGATGGTTTGCCCTGTTTTACCATTTCAATAAGATTATAATTGTCTTGATTGTGGCCTTAGCTGCACTTCATTCCCTCCAGAATCCTTGACAACTCTTGTTGATGAATTGGTCGCTTGTTAAATAGCATTTCAACTATGTTGATTTTAATTTGTCCTTTACAGTGAAAGTCTTAAAACTTGAAATCTTGTTCTTCAGTAATTTCCATTTATCATTGAGGAACTTTTGTTAAGTATCTGTGGGGATTGTGATAGGGGAAATAAAATGGAGTGCAAAGGCTTTTGAAAAATTAAACATCACATTACTAAGAGGCCTTTAGGTTGGCCCAGTGGTTAGCACTGCTGCCTCTCATTGCCAGGGACGTGAGTTCAAATATGGCCTGGGGTGATTGTCTGTGTGGAGTCTGCATGTGCTCCCCATGTCTGTGTGGGTTTCCTCCACATGCTCCGGTTTCCTACTGCAGTCCAAAGATGTGGATTGGCCATGCTAAATTGCCTCTTAGTGTTTCTAGATTTATAGGTTAGACGGATGAGCCATGGGAAATGTGAGGTTGCAGGGACAGGGTGGTAGGGGAGAGGGTCTGGATAAGATACTCTTGTCAGAGAGAGTTAGTGCGATGGCCACCTCCTGTCCTTTAGGGATCCTGTGAGGTCAGATGAGAAAAAGTCTTCCACTATGTTTTGAAAGCCCCAGTGGAGCAGGCATGTTGTGGAATGACTGACCAGTGTGAGTTATCTTGCAGATCTGCACTCTTGCTACTTGTGTGGAGTACTGTGTGCAGTTTTGGTCGCCGTACTTACGCAAGGATATTGTGGCCTTGGAGGGAGTGCAGAGGAGGTTTACTAGGCTGATACCGGAGTTGAGGGGGTTGAGCTATGACGAGAGGCTGAATAAACTAGGCTTGTACTCGTTAGAGTTTAGAAGAATGAGGGGAGATCTCATTGAGACGTATAAGATGATGAATGGGATGGATAGGATAGAGGTGGAAAGACTCTTCCCGCTCAGAAAGGACAGTAAGACTAGAGGGCACAGCCTCAAGATAAAGGGGGGGGCGGTTTAGAACGGAGTTGAGGAAGAACTTCTTCACTCAAAGGGTGGTGAATCTCTGGAATTCTCTGCCCGTTGAGATGGTGGAGGCTGCCTCGCTAAATATATTTAAGACGCGGGTTGATGGGTTTTTGATAAGCAAGGGGATCAAGGGTGATGGGGAGAGGGCGGGAATGTGGAACTGAGACACGACAGATCAGCCATGATCTTATTGAATGGCGGGGCAGGCTCGAAGGGCTAGATGGCCTACTCCTGCTCCTATTTCTTATGTTCTTATGTGTCGTACTGGAGAATTTCTTGCTTCCCGAGTTGTGATAATTAAACTTAACAAAGTTTTCTTTTCTAAAAAAAAAACTAGCTTTTATTATCACAAGACTACATGCAGTATATGGCTGTACCTTGGACACAGAGAGCAGTCCACACTAACTGCTAATTCTATCCCAAGACTGCACCCACTACAAGGAGCAATTCAGTAATTGTACATTTTCTTATCGGCTTACACGATGTTGGTAATACAAGCAGTGGTACATTGAACAAAGCAAATTCTGTGACTCCCTCATCCCCGACCTTGGTTCTGTGACTCCTTCATGCCTTGGTTTCAGTAATAAACAGATTCTGTGACTCCCTCCTTCCCGACCTTACCTAATGTCTCGTATGTTATCTCACAGTATATGGAGTCAACTGTGTAAAGGCCGACTGAAGCCAAGCATTTGGCCTTCACTGGTTGTAGTCACTTTTTTGTTCAGAGTCAGTCAGCTTTACAGGGGTCTGGCATTTTGAAATGGCTTGGTCTGCTGTCCTTACTTTATACTAAATACTTCACCATTTTTCCCATCAGGCCACTGCTTCATTTGTACACTATCACACTTGGGGCTAAAATCGTCATGGTACAATTTAAAATATCATGGATTAAATGAACACAATGTTACTGTTTCAGTGAAGTTTGAGGAGATAGTAGGATTGAAACAGATCGGATTATCGATCAGGCTATAATACAATGACAGGAGGGGCATTTATAAGAAGCACTTCTTGTTAGAGCAACTATTAAATTGTACCATGAAATGGTACTTCATGCGTCTCTTGAACAGTTGTAAAATGAATATACGTTAAAAACAGAGTTCTACATTAATCAAATGAAAGCTTGAATGTTGAAATTACTGCCAAAATATTTTACGAATATTTAAAGGGACATTGCTGTTTTAAGTATCTTTGCTGAAAGTATTTGCCAATTTAACTTGGAGTGGTTATGTAGGATAATGGGCCGGATTCTCCGACCTCGCCCTCAGCTGGGATTTTCCCATCCCGCTGTAGTGAATGGAGATTTGGCTGGGTGCCAAATTCTCTGACTTCACTGCAACGGGAGTGTGGCATGAATAGCTGGTAAGATCGCGCACAATGTTATTACATTATCATGCTCGCAGTTTTGAATTTAACGTAACTATTAAATATTATTTTTTATGGGAATTGTCAAGGGAGGTAGTTGCACTCTGGCAGACACAGCATCTATTGCAATATGATCTGCCTCAGAATGCCATCTTGTATCTGTTCAGCCACTGCACCATCACCATTACCTCATCTAATGTAACAGTGCATTGTTCCAAAGGTAAACGATTCTGAAAACAATCAAGGTTTTTTTTTCAGCTATCGTATTCCAATTATAGAGATAATTGCATTTATTTTGTACCTTGCCTCATCAAACTGGTGATTCACTCAATGAAATTGTCAGGACCATAAATCACGTCATTAACAGGGTCCTTACCTACAAAAATATCCGCCATTGCAATCAGATTTATGCCAGCTCTGACCTTGTCCGTGGATGGGATTCACCGTTCAACTGCTGTGAATGGAGATTTGGTTGAGTGCCAAATTCTCTGTTCTCGAGGAATGTGGAGGAACAGAGAGATCTTGGGGTTCATATCCACACATCTCTGAAAGTTGCCACTCAAGTGGATAGAGCCACGAAGAAGGTTTGTAGTGTGTTAGTGTTTATTAACAGGGAGATTGAGTTTAAGAGCCGTGAGGTTATGCTGCAACTATACTGGACCTTGGTGAGACCACATTTGGAACATTGTGTGCAGTTCTGGTCACCTCACTATGAGAAGGATGTGGAAGCATTGGAGAGAGTGCAGAGGAGATTTACCAGGATGCTGCCTGGTTTGGAGCGTAGGTCTTATGAGGAAAGGTTGAAGGAGCTGGGGCTCTTTAGAGTGGAGGAGGATGAGAGACAACCTAATAGAGGTTTATAAGATGATGAGGGGGATAGAGTGGACGTTCAGAGACTATTCCCTCGGGTGGATGTAGCTGTTACTAGGGGGCATAACTATAAGGTTCATGGTGGGAGATATAGGAGGAATTGTTGAGGTAGATTCTTTACTCAGAGAATGGTTGGGGTATGGAAGGGACTGCCTGCTGTGATAGTGGAGTCGGACACTTTAGGAATTTTCAAGTGGTTATTGGATAGGCACATGGAGCACACCAGAATGATAGGGAGAGGGATAGTTTGATCTTGGTTTTGGACAAAGCTCGGCACAACATCGAGAGCCGAAGGGCCTGTACTGTTCTACGTTCTAGAAGCGGTAGTAGGGCGTGTGAGACTGGAGAATTTTGGCCTCTGTCTTTCTTACAACCCATTTCCAGCACTTCAGAGGGAGGTTAATGGTGAGCGTCTGTTTTTGTCCACGGTCAAGGAGAGAGTGGAACAAATAGCTCAGCTAACTTGCCAAGATTCATTGCTCATAGAGTATCTCCTCTTCATCTCATGCGAACCTCTCTTTCTTTTCATTATTAACAGCAGGCACCATGAACTCACCATTATATTTCCATCAATAGAAGCAACAGAAGGAACAATAGAACAGCAATAGAAGGAACAAAAGGACGTGCTGTTATTTTAAGAATAACTTACAGGTGCTCTCCAATGGAGAGGGCTTCAAACTTGAAAGGGCAGATAAATGAACATGTGTACAATTGAATTTGGGATTAACTGCTGATAAAATGTGATGCTCTAGCCAGGTACGTTCTGCCTTGAGGTTGCCATTTTCCAATGGAACTGCTCAGTAATTGCTATCACTGAGGCTTTCATCGTTGTCACCCTCTGAGGGGGATCTTCCGGTCTCGCTCACCCTGAAACTGGAAAATCCCACCCAAGGTCAGTGGGCCTCTCCATGGTCCGCCCATCGCCCTCCGATTCCTGTGGCAGTCGGGACGGTAAAATTACCCCATTGTCTCTGGTGTATTTGGAATTGTAACCTCAGTGACATGGAATATTCCCGAGCGTTACATCGGATGCCACCTTGTTACAGCAGACTTGGAGGTGTGGGAAAACCAAAACTTTGTTTTTTTTAAAGGTTTGTTTCATGATTTTTTTTTAGGCTCAGGAAGTTGCAGTTCTTATTTTAAAAACGCTGAAGTGTGTTTGAAAATGTGAATAAAATTCAGTTTTGGGAGAAAGGTAGAGGCCTCTTGTAGGCCCTTCTCAGCCAATCATCGAGACCACGCAGTTCCTGAAAAGACAAATCTGCAGAACTAAGGTGTAAAAATGACAAAAAATAATGCAGAAGATGCCTGTTAAATATTGACAGTACTTCACTTCTTTTACGGCTTTGCCAGGAATCTTTCATGTGGAGCAGACATGACACTGTTTGCAAGCTTTGAAAGCGATGTGCGCCTCCAAGTACAGATTCTGCCCATGTCATCTTCCTCACTGAAGTGTAATGGCTGCCGCTCATGAATGCCTTCAGTTCCCCTCAGTGCTTTACTTGGCAGGTGATGCTCATGTTCTCTCATCTGGAGGAGGAGGGTAGAATATGTAACGACAGATTGATGTCTCCGAAGGTTTGGGAGGTCTCAGTGGGACTTCATCACTTTAGAAAACAGAGATGCTCTCGATACAACAGTGTCAGAAATCTTATGCTAATTGTCAAGGAACTCGCTTTGCAACAAAACAGTTTCAGAAAGCAAAGCTACAGCAGCAGATTAATTCTGCCTCACTTTTCAGCATTAAGTATTTATTTATCAGTGTCATAAGTGGCTTACATTAACACAGCAATGAAGTTACTGTGAAAATCCCCTAGTTGTCACACTCCGGTGCCTGTTCAGGTACATGGAGGGAGAATTTAGCATGGCCAGTGCACCTAGCCAGCGTGTCTTTCGGGCTGTGGGAGGAAACCGGAACACCCGGTGGAAACCCACACAGATACACGAGAATGTGCAGATTCCCCACAGATAGTGACCCAAATCAGAACCGTGTCCCTGGCGCTCTGAGGCAGCAGAGCCAACCACTGTACTACCATGCTGCAAACTGGAGCACCCGGAGAAAACCCGTGCAGACACGGAGAATGTGCAGACCCCGCACAGACAGTGATCCAAGCCAGAAAGTGAGCCTGTGTCCCTGGCACTGTGAGGCAGCAGTGCTAACCACTGCGCCACAATGCCGCCATAACTTCAAGATTGTTCAAATATATTGATTTTGGAATCGGAGAGCTAGAAATCAAATATTGCTGTGCCTTAACAAAATTTCCACTTTGTGCTTTTGGAACATCAAAACCATTTTGTGTTAGTCATATCACTCTATCTCTCGCACAGCTTGGGCAAATGAATGGGTAATATTGTATATGATGGCATAAAGTTCATTTTGTATTGGAAATCCTAGTATTTGTGTGTTAAATCTGCTCTGCTGTGCATTACTTTCCACAAAGAGAATTTAATTGTGGACCGTTTTACTCCAAAAGCCAAGCGACTAAAAGCAAATGTGGAAACACGATATTCTGGAGATGGGCAGTGGTAAGGAGCCACAAGTGTGTGGAAACCTGGATCACAAAATCCAGGCTACTTGGCGACTTAAGAAACTTGCAGAGCAATTGAAGGTACTTAACTATGGGCAGCATGATGGCGCAGTGGTTAGCACTGCTGCCTCACAGAGCCAGGGACCCAGGTTCAATTCCGGCCTCAGGTCACTGCCGGTGTGGAGTTTGTACATTCTCCCCGTGTCTGCGTGAGCTTCTTCCGGGTGCTTCGGTTTCCTCCCACGCTCTGAAGGTGTGCGGGTTAGGTCAATTGGCCGTGCTAAATTGCCCCTTAGTGCCAGGGGGATTAGCAGGGTAAATACTTGGGGTTATGGGGATAAGGCCGGGTGGGGTGGTTGACAATGCAGACTCGATAAGCCGAATGGCTTCCTTCTGCAAAAGGATTAGACGATTCTGTATACGCAGGCTCAAATAAATATATTGGACTGCTCTGTAAGACATGAGAAAATGAGCCAATCAAACTAATTTTCCCAAATCACCGGCTGTGTTTCCCTCTATGCTGTGTTTGAACAAACGCTCCTGAACATCTTTTCAGCCACAATTTACGATTAGTTCAACTGATCAATTTCCAACCCTGTCAAATAATTTACCGCCTTTGTCAAATTATTGGGAAAATATCTGACGGAACTATGCTATGTTCATCAAACTGCATCTCCAGTCCGCGGGTTGTGTGACTGCTTCTGTGCCATGCCAGCTGTTCACCAAAGCATTCATGCAAATAGGGCCTTTTATATTTGTGATTGGCTCAATATTACGGTTAACTAATGTGCAGCAGCAAGTAAACAACAAATCCCCAGGTGTGTTTACTTCCACAGAAAAACAAGGCCAGAAAGTTGGGGGGGGTGCGGTGAGAGGGGAGGTGGTGGAATGAGATATGCAACTGATAGAGTTTCAGACAATTACTTGAACATCAATTAGCAATTCTCCTTAACCGGGATCTTGGGATCATCTCGTGATACGTATAGCCACACTATACTGTTCTGTGGGGGAAAAATGTCCCTAACTGTCCTGTTCTGACACCATGCACATAGAACCATAGAAAATTACAGGTCAGAAACAAGCCTTTTGGCCTTTCCTGTCTGTGCCGAACCATTTTTTGCCTAGTCCCACTGACCTGCACTCGGACTATAGCCCTCCACACCCCTCTCATCCATGAACCCGTCCAAGTTTTTCTTAATTGGCGTTTCAAATAATTTCATTTATTTGAACAACATTCTTGTGATGATCTCTCTGCCTGAATTAGAGTTGTGGAGTCAGAGAGGAGTACAACATGGAAACAGGCCCTTCAGCCCAACTTGTCCATGCTGCCCTTTCTTTTACCACTAAGTTAGTCCCAATTGCCCACGTTTGGTCCATATCCCTCTGTACCCATCTTACTCATGTAACTTCTTAAAAAAAAGTGTTTAGACAAAATTGTACCCGCCTCTAAGGTGGCACAGTAGCACAGTGGTTAGCACTGCTGCGTCACAGCTCCAGGGACTTGAGTTCGATTCCCAGCTTGGGTCACTGCTTGTGTGGAGTTTGCATGTTCTCCTCATGTCTGCATGGGTTTCTTCCAGGTGCTTCGGTTTCTACCCACAGTCCAAAGATGTGTGGGTTAGGTTGATTGACCGTGCTAAAATTGCCCATAGTGTCTTGAGATGCATAGGTTAGAGGGATTAGTGGCTAAGTGCGAAGGGATATGGGGGTAAGGCCTGGGTGGGATTGTGGTCAGTGCAGACTCGATGGGCCGAATGGCTTCTTTCTGTACTGTAGGATTTCTGTGATTCCACCACTACCTCTGGCAGCTTGTTCCAGACACTCACCGCCCTCTGTGTGAAAACAAATGCCTCTCAGTGCCCTTTTGTATCTCTGCTCCCTCATCTTAAACCTCTGCCCTTTAGTTTTCGACTTCCCTACCTTTGGGAAAAGATGTTGACTATCCAGCTGATCTATGCAACTCATTATTTTATAGAGCTTTCGCAGATCGCCTCCAAGCCTCCGGTTCTCCAGGGAGAAGTGTCCTAGTCTATCCAAATTAGTTTGTGTATTGTTTAACACCATCTTAGCCTTTGATTATTTGTAATCAATTATCAGTTCTTGGGTCGTCCCTTCACATGTTACACAGCCTGTCAACACTTTACACATACTGATTATACTTAACTGCTTGCATCTATTGATTAGCACTGGTGATGACCTGTAAAGACTTGTTATTTAGCCGACCTATGCTGCATTACACTGTCTGTACTTATCTGTTGGCACTCCTGATTACCTGTGAGCATTGGGCTATTGTGCCTTTGTCTGTGTGTTCTGTGCCTGTGCACCTCTCTCTGCTTCACCTGACGAAGGAGCACCCCTCTGAAAGTTTGTGATTTGAAATAAACCTGTTGGACTATAATCTGGTATCTTGTGACCTCTCCTCAATTCTCCAGATGTAACTGATCTTTTCAAGTCTTAAGGGCAGAACGTTTTGGCCCTGTTGCACTGGGGGCATGGCTGTAGGGGAGGCGATGGTGGCCCAGTGGTATTATCGCTAAACTATTAATCCAGAAACTCAGCTAATGTGTTGGGGACCTGGGTTCAAATCCTGCTATGGCAGCTGGTGGAATTTGAATTCAATTAAAACAACTTCTGGAATAAAAACATCTGGAATTAAAACATCATGAAATCACTGTCGATTGTTGGAAAAACCCATCTGGTTCATTAATTTTCTTTAGAGAAGGAAATCCGTCATCCTTACCCGGTCTGGCCTGTGTGTGACTCCAGAGACACAGCATTGTTGTTGATTCTGAAATGGCCAAGCCAGATACTCAGTTTCAAGGGCAACTAAGGATGGGCAATAGATGCTGGCCAGCCAGTGATGCCCATGTCCCACGAATGAATTTTAAAAAATGCAGCAAGCCATTCAAGTGTCCATTGACTTTGTCAGGATTGGAAATTCCCAAGGGTGAAAGGGATGGTAAAGTTTTGCCCCAAGTTCTCTTGGAGACTTGCGGTGCCTCCTTGCTAAATATTGGATTATATTCTCTATTATTTTGGGGAACGGGGAAGTTGGGCAATTAGGAAGGACGAAACAGCATTGATGTAAAAATGATTAGCACGGCCCTTGAGCCTCTCCTTTAGATACAATGCCAGAGAGTGCAATACCAAACATTTCAGTGAGAAACGGGCAAAATACATCTCAAATTTGATTGTCTGCTAGGATTGTTCATACAGGTATAACGGGGAAGTAGGGAGTGACAACTAAGAAACATTGAGGGCGATTTTACCAGCTCACCCAGCCCATCGATGGCTGGGGCCTGCCGGTAAAATCGCCCATATAGCCAAAATATCAGGTTTGCACCCGATTTCTTGCCGCTCGCGATCTTGTTGGCACCGAATATTGGGCGCATCCATTCAGCCTCCTGCCCATGAGAGGCAGAATAACTTATTGACATATATGTTAAGACTCATTTCCACGTGATTAACAAGCCCAGGACGCAGTTGTCTCAGTGCACTTGCCTTTGCAGTCTTGCCGGGAAAGGTTCTTTCTGGCGATGAAAACGCAACATCCACACAAACAGGCTGGCTGGTGATTTAAGCCCTTCCCCAATTCTTTTTCAGGCACTATTTTTCCCACCTGCCCTGGACTTAGAATTTTTTTGGTAAGATTGCTCCCATTGACTTTAACTTTGGGAGCTGTTGTATTTTAAAGGCTACAATTTATTTTCTTGAGGTAATGCACTGGAAGGTCTAATACAGATAGGAAATATACAGTAAATGGCAGAACCCTTAGGAGTATTGATAGCAAAGGGATCTGGGTGTACAGGTACACAGGTCACAAAGTGGCAATGCAGGTGGAGAAGGTAGCCAAGAAAGCATATGGCATGCTTGCCTTCATCGGCCGGGGCATTGCCAAGTCATGTTGCAGCTTTATAGAACCTTAGTTAGGCTGCACTCGGAATATAGTGTTCAGTTCTGGTTGCCACACTACCGGAAGGATGTGGAGCCTCTGGAGAAGGTACAGAAAAGATTTACTAGGATGTTGCCTGGTGTGGAGGACATCAGCTATGAGGAGAGGTAGGAGAAACTTGGTTTGCTCTCACTGAAATGATGGAGGTTGAGGGGGCGACCTGATAGAAGTCTACAAGATTGAGAGGCATGGACAGAATGGATAGTTGGAAGCTTTTTCCCAGGGTGGACCAGTCAATTACTAGGGGGCACAGGTTTAAAGGGCAAGGTTTAATGGAGTAATGAGGCAGACTTTTTTACACAGAGTAGTGGGTGTCTGGAACTTGTAGCCGGGGAATTAATGGAAGCGGATACGGTAGTATCTTGACAAATACATGAATAGGAAGAGAATAGAGGGACATGGCCACAAGAAGGATAGGAGGTTTTGGGTAAGTCAGGCAGCATGGTTAGTGCAGGTTTGGAGGGCCGAAGGGCCTGTTCCTGTTCTGTAATCTTCTTTGTTCTTTGTTCTAAAAAGGACCAGTGAATGCACATTTTAGCAACTCTCTAACTTGGTTTAACCTGGTTCATGGAAAACAAAATGACAGCTGTGTTAATTTACATGGTTTAATAGCTCTTGTAACCCATCTGTTTATCATTTTCGAGTTTTATATATGGCATGTTTAATAGTCCCTGTTTACTTTTCTCCTGCGTTTTAATAGCTTTGTCTTTCCTGGTCCATGAGACAAATTTGTTCTTTTCTAATTTTCTCTGAATGCATCCCTCATTCTTCGTCAGTGTGTGTGCACACAGTTTGCCACTCGTGCTTCCAAATTCATTTTAAATATATTTGGAGTTGTTTAGAATCACTACAATGCAGAAGAAGACTATTCAGCCCAGAAAACCTGCACCAACAATCCCAGCCAGATCCTATCCTCGTAATCCTATGCATTTACCCTGCTAATCCTCCTGACACTAAGGGGCAATTTAGCATGACCAACCCATCTAACCTGCGCATCTTTGGAGTGTGGGAGGAAACCAGTACCCAGAGGAAACCCACGCAGACACGAGGAGAATGTGGGGGGAAACTCCACACGGACAATTACCCAAGACTGGAATTGAACCTGGGTTCTTGGTGCTGTGAGGCAACAGTGCTAACCACTGTGCATTGTGCTGCCCATGTATATTGTCTTGGGCTGCCATCACCATGGTTTGTGCTTGTTGCTCGTTACTTGATTGGTCTTTGAGGTTTCTCCTACTCTGAGTGATTTTGGAGAAAATCGACATTTTAACTTCTCTTGAAACTATTCATGTGGGACTTTTAACATCCCCAGACTGTGCTGCGACTTGTTCCCTTGTAGCTTTTTGGTCATCTGACCTTGGTGCCATGCTTACATCATCATTAACACACTTGTCGAATTAACATGACTGTTGACCCTTTGAGAATAAACTTGGGTGACTCTGTGTGCAGTTTTCTCTTCATCTTGCTTACTGCTTACTTTTTCAGAGACTGGCTGTGGTCAACAACATCCCATGTTTGGCATCATCGGTCAGCCTTTGGTGTTTCCTTCTTTGTGGTCAGGGAAGGAATTCTCTGGCTGTTCAGGCTGGTCGGATTCTCCAGTACAGCTGGCAGTGCATCCCCACCCCCCCAGTGAGTTTTGGGGTGGCATCAGTGGGACCAGAGAATCCTGTTGCCAGTGAACAACGTACTACCCTCCACCCAGAAACACGCAGCTGGGAGGCTGGAGAATTCCCCTCCTCCCCGAGATAGTCCAAGAATGATCTCTACACTTTCAATATAGAATACGTTTTGCATTGCCAAAGGACAAAATAATTAGTTGTGTTACATAGAGGAGCTGTGATATGGGTAAAAATCCTTGTGCCAACTGGTAATCAGTGAAATTTCTGTTTCATCCTGCATTCTATACAGTCCTAGCCTTTGCTGTTGTAATTATTCCAACTAATAAGTTAAATAACTTGGAAGCATAGTCACCTGAGATACACCCATTGCATGTATTCTGAGTGAAAAATTTCCATTTCCCACTCCAGGATTCATCAAGGTTTGCGTTGATTCGAGTTCTGATACTCCTATATTTAACTTGGAAGATGTGTTTTGGCTTGAGCTTAATGCACTTGCATTGAAATGTGAGATTTAAACAACTGGATGGCAAATGTGTGTGGCAAGATTCAACGCTGGCACAAGAAGGGCAGAAGTGTAATCGGTTTAATATTTTATTAAAGGAGCCCTGTGGATGTGGGAAATGATCTGTGGTTTCAGTACTCAAATGGAAGGCAGCCTTCATCCGGACTAGCACAGACTCAGAAGTTGGAGACTTTCTCATATATCCTTTCCCTAAAGGACGTTCTTTGTGGTCAATAACCACTCGATGTACAAACATAGTTATTAGTGGTGGTGTCCAACTTTTCTTGAAGTATTGTGTTACCTAACTGCTTTTGGAGTTATAAGGTAGAACAGGGACTTGGACTCCACAATAATTTCTTTACCGGTTTGTTCTAACGTTTTGAAGGAATTAAAGTAATGCCCTTCCAGTGAAGGGACAAAGCAGTGAATTTGGATCGATCTCTGCCACAATCATTTCTCTTTATTCTTATAATTAATGCACATTGCAGGACTATACTGGATAAACGTTACGCAAAAGTGCAGTGAAAAATTTGAGATAACCTTGTTCCTCAGTTTACTGGCAAAACAACGTGAGGTGGGAGTGTTACTTTAATCTGGAAGGCACTGCCTTAAAGGATAGTGGAAACAAATCCAACTGTAGCTTTCAAAATGGAGCAATATCAATACTTGAAAGGGAAAAGATTGCAGGGTAATGGAGAAATGGCAATGTAACAAAAATTGAATGTCTCAAAGCATCTAACAAAAGGTGACTTTTGAAATATAGTCACCTGTCGTGATGTGTAAAACATTAGGATGGAAACTTCCCAGAATTTGATTAAGTGTCATTTTTGGTATGAAAACCGGAGTGAACCCCACCAGCAATTTAGACAGGAATTGGTGGACACTTGAAAAAGGTATGTTTTCTGGAGAATAATGCTGTGCTGGTTGGATGGCAGAAACACAGCCCCACAGAATCATCTGAGCAGTTCATGCAAAGGGATGCTGCATTGAAATGGCTCCACAACACTTGCTCCCAGTCCAGCCAAAAGGATGGCAGCAAGAAAGCCAGCTGCCAGGTTTATGTTCATAGTATCTGTGTGGAGCATCACAATCCCTTTCCCCACTGAAAGTCATCATCACCCTTCAGCATTGAATGGGCAGCTAGCATTCAGGGATTGCCCATCACCAGCATCCCCGCAGGTTCATAGGAGGGGCCTTGTCCAGAAGGGTCATCCAAGTATCCTCCCCTAATCCTGGATCTCCTGGAGCTGTGTCGTGATGAGGGAGTCTCTAGCCCTCCCGTCCAAGCTCATGGAACCACTGTAGGCTTTCGATAGGGTCTTGGGTTTCCTGGTCGTGTCTGGGTGGTCACATTTGGACAGTGAGCTGGATGTAGGAAGTGGGCTTGAGGCCTGCATGCCCTCTCACTGAAAACTGAGGGTAAACTTTGGATGCAGTGCTTTGGGCAGTTGATAGTGTGAAGGGTTAACTCCAGAGGGCTCCCACCCAACCCCCTCCATCTCCCCACCGAGGAGAGGCTCCGACAAGAAATTGACATGTGAGCACTCATCCACCCAAATCTCATGCAGCCCAGCTGAAACAGAACATGTGACCCTCACCCTGGCACCCCTCACAAGGGCAATCACAATCATCTGGGTGGTATCCTCTTCTTGATCATGCATGCATGTGCACATGTGGTGCGCGCACACACACACACACACACACACACACACAATCTTGCACCCTACGCCACGTGCATACAACGCACACACAACTGATCTGTACCTTCTCCCCTGTTGGGACACGAATGTGCATGCACATACACATTGCCTGTACCTGCTCTTGGGAATCTCTGGTGGATAATACATATGCACTCGCCTCCAATCTTCCTCTCGGAGGTTATGGTGCCAGGGTTCCATTCTTCAAAGGCAGCAGTGATTTGGCTAGGTGGAATTATACACCAAGAGCAGATGGTGTGTTATGATGCCCATTAATACCATGCGTAATACATGAAATCAAGCCTTCCTGGGCGGAAACCTGACTACATAGCAGGGCTGGGGGGAGGTGGAAAGATTGCAAACCGAAACTTCGCCATTGAGAACCACATTTTGGCATCTGGTGAGATTTAGCAGCCATTATAGGAAGTTTGCCCGTGGCTAATGCAGCCACCGGATCGCGGCCATAGTGACCAATCTGTACTCAGCAAAGTCCCACAAAATGTTGACTGCAGTTGAACCGTATAATCACAAAACTGTGCATCACCAAATACATTCATTACTCAAAACATTTTACACTTGCAAGAAATGAAGGCTAAGGATGTTATTTCATATCATCAATCAATTTATGAAGCTTCGAGTTGCTGCAAATATTTCTAGTGCGTACCGACTGCATTCAGTATTCGTTTTCAGAGCTGAGGCAAATTGACTTAAAAAATGGGAAATGTTCTGAATCTTTTAATGTAGGACCGTGATTCCAAGCATTGGTGATGATAAACCATGGCTCACAGATGTCCGGAGGAAAAAAAACTGTGAATTTTAAGATCAAATCACAAGAGCTCGCTGATTCATTATCTGCAAGCTAGATTTATGTGATATGGATTTATATTACAGATATGATCATGTGTCAGCTCTTGGGATCACCTTAGTTTTCTACCACAGGGTCACAGTTTGAAAGAGTTAACAGTATAACATTTCATTTACACACAGTTGGAGGTTGGAATCACAAAAGCAAAACGTTTTATGTTATCACACCTGAATGTAGAGCTATATACTATCTATACCAGAAATCGTTTAAAAACTAGAAGCTATTGGTGCTAATGTTCAATTTTGATGTTTGGGCAATAACCTGGGACAAGATTCCGGTGTCTTCAAGTGAGTGATCTGCTCTATCAGGTTATTGCCCAGAAGACTAAATTGAAAATCCCCTCCCTCCCCCACAATGCCACTACCATCGTGCACCATACAAGAAAGAATGACCTTTTACACTATGCACATCCTGAGGCCATGCTACATGGGTCATCTCTAGAGTGTCATCATTGTTGTTGTGTAGGCAACACCTTGACCAATCAGAGTCCACTTGCCAACCTTCCATCACCCTCTTCTCATACAGAACAAAGTTGTTGTTTTACCCTGGTATCAGCTAGAAAGACGTGCTGGTTAGGTATGTTGGCCGTGCTAAATTCTCTCTCATTGTACCTGAACAAATGCCAGAGTGTGGCGATTAGGGGATTTTCACAGTAACTTCATTAGTGTTTTAATGTAAGCCTACTTGTGACACAAATAAACTCAATAATAAATGATTGCCCTGACGAGTGCAAGATGAAAAGCTTTGACAGTACGTCTTTTTTTCGGCATTACTCAAATGTTACTTTATTTAGAAACACAGAAACTGGAAGCAAGAGTAGGCCATTTGGTCCTTCGAGCCTGCTCTGCCATTCATTTTGATCATTGCTGATCATTGAATTCAATATCCTGATGTCCCATCCCCTCTCATCCCTTGATCCCTTTAGCTCCAAGAGCTATATCTAATTTCTTCTTGAAATCAGTCTTGGCCTCAACTACATTCTGTGGAAGTGAATTCCACACATTCACCACTCTCTGGATGAAGAAATTTCTCCTCGCCTCAATTCTGAAAGGTTAACTCCTTATCCTCAAACTATGACCCCTACTTCTGGAGTTTGGCTGAACTGTTTTGTGTTTTAACATTCCATATATCAAAAGGCACAAATAAGTCTTTCAACCTCCCTTCATAGCTGAGTCTTTGTAGAATGAAGCATCGTGGTTTAACCCTATTATATAGGTTTTATCCACAACATTGAGTGCAAGCAATAAGAATGTGCTTCTACAAATTGAAGATCACTGACTTTAATATTAAATCAAATACAGCATCTTTGAACATAAGTTTGCCAATAGCCAGAGAATGCAATGTGAAACAGGTAACAAGAAGAGCAAAGTTTAACAATTCTGCTCAGGAATTTGAGTTGAATTTGGCAATTGATGGAAATGTGGATGAGGGAAACTATTGAATTTATCTCTTGAATTCAGATCAACATCCATCTGACCAGTAGGACGGGAGTGGGTAAAATTAGTCTCTGCTGGGAGCACTAAACACACTTGTAGTGAATTAGAAACCTGTTTTACATGGTATTTTATTAAATTAAAGTCAATGGGCACAAGAAGGAACACGTAGTGTGGGTTGCCAATATATGATGAGCGTGCATTGTTACACTGCTCATTAATTGTGTTTAACAGGATCAGGATTTTACTGGATTGGGGGGGGGGGTTCTATTTTTGAGTTTTGGTGGTGTGCAAATAGTTGATGGGACTTATTTGAGCCCTGATTTTTTTTTTGAAAAAAACTGAAAATACAACTGCCGGGCTAATTTGTAATGCATATCATAGAATCCCTCCTGTGCAGAAGAAGGCCATTCGACCCATCAAGTCTGTACTGACTCTCCAAAAGAGCACCTTATTCAGGCCACTGCCCCCCCTCCCATTTTATTCACCAAACTCCAGTATATTTACCATTGCAAAAAGATGTGCGGGTTAGCTGGATTGGCCATGATAAATTGTCTCAGGGAGATTAGCAGGGTAAATAGGTGGGGTTACAGGAATAGGGCCTGGATGGGATTGTTGTCAGTGTGGATTTGATGGGCTGAATGGCCTCCTTCTGCGCTGCATGGATTTTATGATTCTAAATCACTGAACCATCACATCTTGGGACACTATGAGGAAATTTAGCATGACCAATCCACGTAACCTGCACATCTTTGGACCATAGGAGGAAACCGGAGCACCCGGAGAAAACCCACGCAGACAGTGGTGGGGGGGGTTACATGCAAACTCCATACTGGCAGTGACCCGAGGTCGGAATCGAACTGTAGTCCCTGGTGCTGTGAAGCAGCACTGCTAACCACTGTGCCATCCACAAACTCATTCTTTCATATTTATTTATAGAATTGTGTAAAGATTGGCTCCAGTTCCATCCTTTCCAGAACAGAATATACTGCATTACTGGTGAAAACCTATTCCAGTCCTGAGGTCACTGGTTATTTTCACTTGGTTTTGCATTAGCAACCGTCTCCAATGAAATTGTCAGATTTGTGAAGAATGCGGACTGAGCTGAATCAGTTTAACAAGAAAGTATGTTTCTGGCAGCCAACCAGAATTTGTAAACATTGTCCAAACATGGAATGAAAGCTGTATTAAAGCAGCTTCTGTTTTGTTCTCTTCCTTCCCCCATTTGTGTCTCAATGTCCGATAAGGACACAACATAAAAGGGAGTGAGATGCAGGCAAACTGAGTGGGCAAGTCCACCTTACAAAACTCTCTCTCCCGGCGTGAATCGACATGAAAGATAAATCAAAAATAGGAATTTGAATGAGTTGATCTGAATCTGCAAATGCCGTGTTCTGTTCTCTTTATAGATAATGATGTGTTTGGGAATTACTGACGCACCAATGTTTAGTTTTTACCAACTTGAATGTAGTTTTCTGTGCAATTATTTCTATTTAACCTGTGGTAATTTCACTGGTAATTTCAATGTTCAAATTTTTGTTATTGTGCAGGATCTTAGCCACTGTTGGAACAGACTTTGATCTGAGGACCTTGAGGGCTGTTCGAGTACTACGACCATTGAAACTTGTATCAGGAATTCCAAGTATGTTGAACAACTAGCTGACGTTTTTAAATTAGCTTTTTACCTGTCTAAGAATTAGCATTGCACATTCTGTAGGCACGTTTCATTTTTGATATTAGAAGCACCTACATCAAATACAGCTGTAGAATCTAACAATGTAGGAACTCTCTGTGGTACTGTCCAATTTTCTGTTTTTTCATGCTGCTTGTCAGCAACAACACCCAAAAATGCAACATTTATTTTCACCTGTACGCATCCAGCTTTATCTCACCACCTCTTCTTCCAACTGTTGCTAAATTATGAGACTGCTTATTCCATGTCCAATATTGATTGAGCAAAAACTTCTTTAATGGGCCAACTGAAACCATAGTTTTTGGTTCAAAGTCAATTCAAGGTTGGCTCAGCAGTGCCAGCCAATCACCGCCCCGCCTCTCCATCATCAGTAAAGTGAGCAGTGCTACCAAGCATCAATTTTTCAGCAATGGTGTGTTCACAGGCACTCAGTTTGTGTTCCACGAGGGCCATTCAGCTCCTGACCTCACCACAGCCTTGGTCTGAACATTGACAAAAGAGGTGAGGTGAGAGCGACAGCCCTTGACTGAGTGTGGCATCGAGGAGCCCGAATAAAACTGGAGTCAGTGGGAATCAGGAGAACATTCTTCACTAGTGGGGGCCCAGCGGTACAAAGGTTGTGGTTTTGCAGGTCAACCAACTTATTCCCAGGACATGGCTGCAGGACTTTCTCAGGCTAGTTTCCCAGGCCCCATTGCTGCTTCATCAATGATCTTCCTGCCATCAGTAGTGGTGGTGTTCACATAATGTTCAGCAGTCTTTGCAACTCCTCAGAGACTGAAGCAGTCCATGGCCATATGCAGCAAGACCTGGACAACACTCAGACTTGGGCTGATATCACATTGCTAGGCAATAAGCATCTCCAGTGAGAGAGAATCCAAACATTTCCCCTTGGCATTCAGTAGTATTACCATCATTGAATCTCCCATTATCAGCCTCCTGCGGGCTACTATTGACCAGAAACTGAACAGGCACTGGGGCTACAAGTGCAGTTTAGAGGCTGGGAATACTGTGGTGAGCAACTTAATCTCCTGACTCTCCAAATTGTGCCCAGTATCTCCAAGGCACAAGTCAGGAGCATCATGGAATTCTTCCCAATTGCCTGGATGGGCGCAGCTCCAACAGCCCCCCAAGAAGCTCAACACAGTCCAGGACAAAGCTGCCTACTTGATTCACACCCCTTTCACGACCTTCGACATTCACTCTCACTGTCACTGGTGCACAGTAGTGGCAGTGTGCACCATTTACAAGATGCAATGCAGCTACTCAGTAATGCTGGATGGGCAATATATGCCAGGTCTAGCCAGTTACACCCACATCTCATGAAAGAATGAAAAAAAAAGCTCCTTGAAACTCAGTTCTTAAGCATTTAGTCATCTACCTCAATATTTCCTTATCAGGCTGCATGTCAAGTTTTGTTTCATAATGCTCCTGTGAAGTGCCTTGAGATTTCTTACTAGGTTAAAGCACTGGATAAATACAAGTTGTTGTTGATTTTGAACAGTGAATTATCCCTTTCTTTTTGCAATCTCCACCACCCTATAATTTTTCAGGATAGTAACACTCAGCAAATTCTGGCCTCCTGACAATCCCAATTTTGATTGTGGGGAGACAGGAATGTAGTGGCATTGTCACTGGGCTAATAATCCAGAGACCCAGGGTAATGTTCTGGGGCCCCAGGTTCAAATCCCAGCATAGCAGGTGGTGACGTTTGAACTCGATAAAAGTCTGGAATCAAAAGCCTACGAATGATCATAAACCATTGTTGATTGTTGCAGAAACC
This sequence comes from Carcharhinus amblyrhynchos, assembly GCF_965287045.1. Classification (NCBI taxonomy): domain Eukaryota; kingdom Metazoa; phylum Chordata; class Chondrichthyes; order Carcharhiniformes; family Carcharhinidae; genus Carcharhinus; species Carcharhinus amblyrhynchos. The sequence goes on from NC_137348.1 coordinate 28,637,638, forward strand.
CATCTGGCTCACTATTTAGGGAAGGAAATCTGTCTACATTTGACTCCAGATCCACAGCTTTCTGGTTGACTCTTTAAATGCCCTCTGGAATGGTCTAGCAAGTCAATCAGTTCAAGGGCAGTTAAGGATGGGCAATAAATGCTGGCTCAGCCAGCAAATCCCGTGTCCCATGGACAAATAAAAATCACTCCACCATTGGTGGCCCTGCCTTCAAATGCCGAGACCCTAAATTCAGGAATTACTCGCCTGAACCTCTCTCTCTCTTTCTACCCACTTTACACCTTCAAGTTAAAGCTATGTCTTCGACCAAACTTGTGGTCACCTGACCTAACATCTACCTATCTGACAATGTCACATTTGGGCAGGTTTTTATGGCCTCGCTCAACCCAACACTGGAAATTCCCACCCATAGTCAACGGACCTCCCTGTTGTCTGCTCCTCGCCCACTTCGATTCAATGCCAGACAGGGCAGTAGAATTGCTGCACTAATTTTAAAATGCTTCTTTGAAATACTGTGGGGAAACTTTATTACATTACAGGTGCTGGTTAAATACAGGTTGCTGTTGTTTTGTAGAATCTTAGAACACTATTTTGTTGTTAGAACCACAGAAAACCAAGGTGAAACCTACAATGTATGATTAAATTCCTTCACTAGTCATTAATCACTGCTCCCCTATCAGGGGGTTACTTTTTAACAAAAATAATTCTTTAAATTGCCTAATTCCATAGTGTTTAAATTTATAGTTGTCTTCATGATTAAATCTCCTCTTCAACATTTGTAACATAGCTTGAAGAAAAAGATGATGGCATGATTACGTGTTGTTAAAAATGATTTGTTAACTAGTGCAGTGAATCATCCACTGTTAGGTCAGCTAACAACTAATGTGTTTTACTACCTACCCTTTTCAATCATTTAGATATGAAGAGGTGATGGCCTAGTGGTATTATCGCTAGACTATTAATCCACAAATGATTCTGGGGACCTGGGTTCAAATCCTGCCACAGCAGATGGTGAATTTTGAATTCAGTAAAAAAAAAATCCGGAATTAAGAATCTAATGATGACCATGAAACCATTGTCGATTATCAGAAATGCTCATCTGGTTTGCTAATGACCTTTTAAGGAAGGAAATCGGCCGTCACTATCCGGTCTGGCCTACATGTAACTCCAGAGCCTCAGCAATGTGGTTGACTCTCAATTGCCCTCGGGCAACTAGGGATGGGCAATCTCAGCATCTGTAAAGATGCTGCTTCCCGGCCTTTTGGCTAAGATCAAGTGTAGTATCGACATGCTGCACTTGGTTGAAGTCATTAGGTTACATTGTAGCTTCATTTGAAGCAATTTTTAAAAGCGGCATCTTGGCCTTTTGGCTAAGGCGCAAATGAGATCAAGCCTTGAGGAGGTGCAATGCCTACTCCAATCAGCTTGGATCATGTAGATCAAGCCCAAGGTAGAAGGTGAGAGTCCCGTCTTGTCAGCTCGGATTGGGAACGTCTCAACTTGTTGAGACTCTGAATTGGACTTAATTGGATTGAATTGGATTTTAAAAAAAAATCTAAAGAGAAAAGAGCTGAAGTTTTGAGACCAGATGACCCTTTGTTGAAGCTTTGTCAGACCTGCTGAGATTTTCCAGCATTTTCCCTTTTGGTTTCAGATTCCAGCATCCGCAGTAATTGCTTTTTTATAGGGATGGACAATAAATGCTGGCCAGCCAGTGTTGCCCATGTCTCCCGAATGGATTTAAAAAAAAAATTCTAAAGGGCTGACTTTGCTTGCATTAAAATCTCCAATCGTTTAGCTATTGCTTATTCATTTGCAGACTAAATTCCTCTAGTGTCTATTAAATATCTTTTTCATTCTGTTGACTGCTTTCAAAATGGTAGGTGAAGAAACAACATTGCTCACGTTATTGAGACAAATTATCAATGAAGTTTCATTTCCAGTCTCTTCATATGCTGAGGGGGTTTGCCTTTTCCAGTCACATTAGATGAAACCACATCTGTCTCCTATTTACATTCGAACCTACTCTTTCCCATCCAGCGTTGTTTCTTCTACCAATACCTACTGGCCAGCAACAAGCAGACACTTTCTACGTTGCATAGAATTTTTAATGGCATCTCTGGGCAGAGCCCAGCAGACCACCATCTGTTCACATCGCTTCACTGTTGATTGCAGATCATGTGTGAAGCATGGGGCTTTATTTGCCTTGCGTCTGTGTGTTTGCGCTCAAAGTGTGAGTGATGCTCGGTTCTGAGGTTGGATAAGGGGATAGTGAGGGTAAGGGTTTAAGGTGAGAGAAGAGACATACAAAAGGATCCAGAGGGGCAATTTTTTTCAGAGAGTGGTGAGCGCCTGGAGCAAGCTGCCAGAGGTAGTAATAGAGGCAGGTACAATTTTGACTTTTAAAAGACATTTAGACAGTTACATGAGCAAGATGGGTATAGAGGGATATGGGCCAAATGTGGGCAGTTGGGACTAGCTTAGTGGTTTTAAAAAAGGGCAGCATGGACAAGCTGGGCCGAATGGCTTGTTTCCATGCTGTAAACCTTTATGACTCTATGACTAGCACAGTTTGCCTCTTGTATGCAATTGTCAGCAGTGTATCTTAGAGAACAGCATCAAACGTGTTGATCGAGGCTGACGATGCTTGTGTGATATTGACCATATTAATATTGATCCACTGAGAAATTATTAAAGCTACCTAAACTCAAGAATTTTATTCCACTTTATTCAAAGCTGAATGTGAACGTGGCCTCAGTAGTGAATAGATAATGTCTGACTGACTGAGCCCTACCCAGTTCCACGTGCATTGCTGTTTACTTTCCACAACAGCAACAACATTGCATTTGTGTAGCACCTTTAATGTAGTAAAATGTCATAATCTGCTTCTCGGGAGTGTTATTAAAGAAAAATTGAAATTGAGGCACATTAAGAATGTTAACTCTTTTAATACTGAGGTGTCTCCATAAAAATTATGCCACTGTCAGAGAACACTGTCAATCTACTCACTCCACGTTTCAAACATTGACTGCCCACTCAGGGTGGTTCTCAACCAGCTCACTCCACACCCTAGATCATCGGACCTGTTCCTTTAAAGGGGCTATACCCCCACCGTGTATAACAAGGATGTATTAGGATGGATAACCAAATGCTGGGTTAAAAATGTAGGCTTTAAGGAATGTGCAAAAGGAAGAAAGTCAAGTAGAGAGGTGGAAAGGTTAGGGAGGGAATTCCAGAGCTTAGGGTCCATTGCAACTGAAGGTATAGACACTAATGATAGAGTGATTACAATTGGGGATGTTCAAGAGGCCAGAATTAGAAAGATGCAGCTTCTCAGAGGACTGTGGGGATGAAGCAGATTAAAGGGAGAGAGGAGTCAGGCCATTGAGGGGAAATGAGGATGAGAATTTTAAGACTGAGGCATTACTTAACAGAAAGCCAATGTAGGTCAGTGAGAATGGGGTTGGTGTGTTGGAAGGGGGAAGGTCAGGGGGATTAGTGGGGTAAATATGCTGGGTTACAAGGGTAGGACCTGGGTGGGATTGTGGTCGGTGCAGGCTCAATGGGCCAGATGGCTTCCCCCTGCAGTTTAGGGATTCTATGATTCTAAGTCCTTGTTCTTAGATCCTTCTTAGTGTCAACATAACCACCCAGTTAAATATCCCACAATAAATTCAATGCAATGCCATTCACTGATTTTCATCCAATTTCCTATAGTTGGGTAGAGTTGAGATCACCCTCTCACCCCCATTCTCTTGCAGGTGTTGGCAAATCCATTTGAATAGAAAGAGCTATTAGCAAACCAGTGCTTGTTATAGAGGCCAGGAGCTCTTGGGAGTTGGGAGAGTGGGATTTCAATCCTGGAGTCCTTCACCCAGGGAAGACCCAATGCTAGCCACCTAAATTGCAAAAACAGAAAAATGCTGGAAAATCTCAGCAGGCCTGACAGCTTCTGCGGGGAGAGAATAAAGCCAATGTTTCAAGTCTGGATGACCCTCCATCAGAGCCAGACATCATCTAGGCTCGGAACGTTGGCTCTGTTCTCCCTCCGCAGATGCTGTCAGACTTGCTGAGATGTTCCAGCATTTTTCTGTTCTTGTTTCAGATTCCTAACTCTGAGACAAAGCGCTAACACAGTGATGACAAACGTACTGTGTGACTGGTGGCTGGACTCTCGGAAGCTGATGGAATGGGTTTGCAGCTGGAAGGAGGGGAAGGGGGGAAGACTGTAGCTAGGACCATCCATCCCCTTGGCCGTCTGCTAGAAGGGAAGATCAGGCAGCTGCCAAGCCCACAAGAAGAAATCTTCTCTGTCATGTTTCAGTTGCTCTTGTCCATTCAGACCTCGTGAAAACAGTGGTCTTTCATGCAGAAAGCAGAGTTCAGTGTTATTTCCCAACTTGCAGGCTGACTTCACCCAGGTAAAATGTTTAACGGCAGAAACTGCCAGAACTTGTCCACTCGATGATCCAGTTTTCTAAATCGTAGGCGCATGGATCATTGTTAATCCTAATTAATCAGTTGTCGGACTTTGATTAAATGAGCACACTCAAATCAAATATGGTTCAAGATAGTCCAGCCTGAATAAGGAGCCTGACATGAGATACTCCAGTGCATCCCAGAGCATCAGATCAATCCCTTCCTGACATACTAGTTACAATGGAGAATTCTTATCTTATCAGAGCTTCAACAATTTTTTTTTGAAACCTAAGAACGACCAGACAAATAAGAGTGGCTCAAATGTTGGTACATGCAGAGAATGAATAATGGGTCATTTACTTTGTGGTGGTTAAAAAGTGTGACAAGGGGATGTATAAATACCTTTTCCTGCCAAGGCAAACCAGCCTCCCACCCATTGACTCCATCTACTCGGAAAAGCAGCCAGCATAATCAAGGACACCATGCACACTGGGACATTCTCCCTTCCACCTTCTTCGATCAGGAGAAAGATGCAAATGTCTGAGGTCACACACCAACCAACTCAAGAACAGATCCTTCCCTGCTGCCTTCAGACTTTTGAATGGTCCTATCACATTTTAAGCTGATCTTTCTCTTCACCCCATCCATAACTGCAACACTATATTCTGCACCCTACCTTTTCCTTCTCCCCATGCACTCCATGAGCTCTCACAATACCAGGTTAAAGTCCAACAGGTTTATCTGGTATCACGAGCTTTCGTGGTGCTGCTCCTTCATCTGGTGAGCCACTCATCCAATGAAGGAGCAGAGCTCCGAAAGCTCATGGCACCAAATAAACCTGTTGGACTTTAACTTGGTGCTGTGAGACTACTTACCGTGCCTACCCCAGTCCAACACTGGCATCTTCACATCATACTCTATGAATGGTATGTTTTGTCTGCAAAGCTCACAAGAAACAATAGTTTTCACAGTATCTCAATACACGTGACAATAATGAATCAATTCATGTACAGGCAGTCTTCCTCAGTACTTAAATCTGTATCGTGGAATGAATCTGCTGTTCAATGTTAATGTTCGATGCATACATTTACTAATTATTATAGATAGAAGGCACTCTGCCTTTTAAGGAGAGATTGTTCCTTATGTTTTTGTTCCATGGTATGCAAAAGAGAATTTTTAGGGAAGAATTAATTTCTGATAAACCAGCAATGCATTTTTTAATACTTTCTTCCTTAAAGAAGAACAGATTGCTGATCACTTGCTGTGGCCTGCGGCAGGAAAAACCTAATACAAGTGTATTTCTTTCAACATATTCATTTCTTGCTTCTGCAGTTTTAGTATTAATATCCACGGATGTGAGAAATTAAGGAAACATTCATAGAATCCCTGCAGTGCAGGAGGAGGCCATTTGGCCCTTTGGGTCTGCTTCAATTCCACCCAGCCCCTATCCCCGTAGCCCCACATATTTACCCTGCTCGTCCCCCTCATGTTAAGGGACAATTTAGCATGGCCAATCAAGCTAAACCGCATATCTTTGGAGTGTGGGAGGAAACTGAAGCACTGGAGGAAACCCTGGCAGACATGGGGAGGACGGGCAAACTCCACACAAACGGTGACCCAAGATGGGAATTGAATCCAAGTCCCTGACGCTATGAGGCAGCAATGCTAACCACTGTTCCACCTTGCCGCCCACTAAGGCAGATTATTATTCAAGCTAAGCTTTAAAACTAGAGTCACCATTCCTTATTTTATTTCATATTTTGCACACTTATAAAATCACCACTTATCTTCACGGACACAGAGAATTATCTGCAAGAGGTTATCCAAAATGTATACAGGTAATTGCAAGTTGTATCTCAAATGGATATTTTTCCTTTTTTAACCAGAGAGATAACCATTAAATATTTTCAAATGTGTTCTCTTTGTGTTTTGATTTTATTTCCATTCAGTATGTTCTAACTGAAAAATACTGTCAGGTTAATTTTCTCTTCATTGCTAGTTTTCACAGTCACCAGCGTTTCAATTTAATTATGTCCTGTAAATAAAAGGCTTGAACATGTAATTATGAATTGCGCATGTTTTTCAACTGAGTAAATGTAATTTGAATTGGCTCAGCAAGAAACCGGCTGATTTGGAAACATGGGAACAGAAGTAGGCCATTCAGCCCCACAAGCCTGTTCTGCCCGTCAGTCAGAGAAGACAGCCGGAATTTTACCACCTTGCCTGCCCAGGAACCGGGAAGGGCGAGACTAGCAGAACAGAATTCCCTGTTGGTCTCGGGCAGGATTTTACCAGCCTGGCCCGAGCGAGGTTGTAAAATCCTGCCCCGACGTCTCCGATCTATATCGTAACTCCATCTACCTGTTGTGGTTTTGTAGTCCTTTAATGCCCTTGCAAAAGCAAAATCCATCAATTCCTTTTGCTTTCTCCAATCAGGTTTGCAAGTTGTGCTGAAGTCGATAATGAAGGCCATGATCCCACTGCTTCAGATTGGGCTTCTCTTGTTCTTCGCCATCGTAATGTTTGCCATTATTGGGTTGGAGTTTTACATAGGAAAATTTCACCAAACCTGCTTCAGTCTGGAAACAAGTAAGGAGAGATATTGTTGCATTAGAATTATGTTTATCGGGTTTTGGAATTCTGTTAACCTGTTATTGTTGACTTAAAATGGCCAAACGGCAACTTAAAAAATCTTTTCTTCATTCCTCGCTGTTTAAATTTCTTTGAGGCGTCTAGATAGAATTAGAACAGTTTCTCTATATCTGTCAGTGAATTGCCACCTGATTAGTTTCTGTGTACAAAAGCAAGTTTGTTTAAAAGATATTTAGAATCCCTGCAAGAGGAGGCCATTCAGCCCATCGGGTTTGCCTCGACTCTATGAAAGAGCATCTTCTTCAGGCCCCCTGCCCATCCCCATCCCCCTAACCGGGCACATTACCATGAATAGTCCACTTAACCTATATATTTAAGGGGCCATTTAGCGTGGCCAATCCATCTCACCTGCATATCTTTGGGAGGAAGCCGAATCACCTGAAGGAAGCTTATGCAGATATGGGGAGAATGTGCAAACTCCACACAGATAGACATCCAAGGCTGGAATCGAAACTGGGTCCCTGCTGCTGCGAGGCAGCAGTGCTAACCATTGTGCCACTATGCTATCTAGTAATGTTATAATATGGTTAAGTACGTGCTCTTGCAAACATCAGATATAAGGGTAGATTGAAGTATGTGAACCATTTACATGCTAATAACTGTAACTATCACATCAGAAAACATAGTTAAACGTCGCAGCATTGGTGCTAGATTTGATTCTCAATATTGTGAGTGCAAGAGTAAATCTGTATTAAATAAATACTGGAAAGAATAGTGAGGAGTACTTGTAAATTTAAATGCAGGTATGTTGTTTTGTATAAATGATTCCTTTTCTACTTTAAACTCTGTGGTAAACTGTGGTATAAATGGCAGTGCTGTGGCAGATGGAATGCCTGGTTCTGTGCGGTCTGTTTCCCAGTTTAGATAATGGATTTGCAAACGGGCTATTGTGATGTTCCTGGAACTGAAATTGTTTACAAGATTTTCCAACACAGCACAGTGCTACTGATAAATTAATCTGTTAATTATGCATTCCGTCTGCTGAAGCTGGAAGATTCGATTCTGAAGAACGCTCCTCTTGTCGTTGTAGTTGGAAGTTGATTCCCCTCTCTGTGTTAGATGTACTTTTCCAGTAATGTTTAGTTTGAGTACAGCAGTTCGCCCAATCTTACTGGCAATGTCCTTCCCTGCTAACTTGACAATGGTGAAACACTGGACGCCTGCAAGCATTGTTGTTAGTAACAACTAACCCCGCATCCTTGTAGGATTTGAGGGATTTAACATTCCGTTTCCAGTTAAGGTCTTACTCTCCCCTCAGTTCATTCAGTTATTCCTTTTAAATGTGATTTTAGAATTGGAACTACAGTAGATAATAGGAGCATAAGGAATAGGAACAGGAGTAGGCCATTTGGTACTTCCAGCCTGTTTCACCATTCCTTATGATCATAGCTGGTCATCCAACTCAATAGCCTGATCCCACCTTCCCCTGCCCCTCTTACTCAAAAACCTTTGAACCCCTTTCCTCCAAGGGATATTTCTAACTCTCTTGAAAACATACAGGCACAATCTTACTGCCCATTCACGCCACGTTCCTGCTGCAGCAAGGTCGGAGGATTTGGCGCCCAGTCAAATCTCTGGAAAATTCCGCCGTGTGAACAGTGGTAAGATTCCGGCCACAATGTTTTGGCCTCGGGTACTTTCCGCAGCAGTGAATTCCATAGGTTTACCGCTCTCTGGGTGAAGAAATTTCACCTCATCTCAGTCCTAAAAGGTTTACCCTGTATCATTAGACAATGATCCCTGGTTCTGGACACCCCCATCATCAGGAATATCCTTTCGAGAAGAAATTAGATATAGCCCTTGGAACTAAAGGATCAAAGGATATGGGGGAAAAGTTGGATTAGGTATGGGATTTGATGATCGACCATGATCATAATGAATAGCAGAGCAGGTTTGAAGGGCCGAATGGCCTTGTCTTGCTTCTTTTCTCTATGTATGTTTCTTGCATCTTCCCTGCTTCATCCTGTTAGAATTTTGTAGGTTTTTATGAGATCCTTCTTTATTCTATGAACTTTCAGCAAATATTATCCTAACCGACTCAACTTCACATAGCTCAGTCCTGCCATCCTCAAAATCAGCCTGGTAAACTTTCTCTGCACTCCCTCTATAGAAAGAATATCCTCCTTCAGATAGGTAGACCAAAACAGTGCGCAGTGTTCCACTGTGGCCTCACCAAGGCCCTATATACTTGCAGCAGGACATCCCTGCTTCTGTACTCGAATCCTCTCACTGTGAAGGCCAACATACCATTTGCCTTTATTACCGCCTACTGCACCTGCACGCTTACCTTCAGTGTCTGATATATGAGGTCACCCTGGTCTCGTTGCACATTTCCCTCTCTTAATTTACAGCCATTCAAATAATAATCTGTCTTCCTGTTTTTGCAACCAAAGTGGATAATCTCACATTTAGCCACATTATGCTGCAACTGCCATGCATTTACCCACTCACTCAGCTTGTCCAAATCACATAATGTAGACCATGAAAAGCTCTTTGACTTCACCCTGAATGGTAAAACCAGAAGGAGTCACATATATAGGTACATAGTGAAAAGTATTGTTTCTTGCATCCTGTCCATAGAGAAGGAAAGGAGAGAGTACAGAATGTAGTCTTACAGTCATAGCTAGGGTGTAGAGAAAGATCAACTTGGTGCGAGGTAGGTCCACTCAAAAATCTGTTGGTGGCAGGGAAGAAGCTGTTATTGAGTTGGCTGGTATGTGTTTTCAGATTTTTGGATCTTTTTCCCGATGGAAGAAAGTGGAAGAGAGAACGTCCAGGATACGTGGGTGCTTGATTATGCTGGCTGCTTTACTGAGGCAGTGGGAAGTGTAGACAGAGTCAATGGATGGGAGGCTGGTTTGTGTGATGTATCTTTCTCCTTGTAGGACAGTCTAGAACTATGGGTCAATTTTAAAACTTAAGATCTCCCATTTAGGACTGAGGTGAGGAGAAATTTCTTCTTTTGAGTGTTGTCTTTTGGTAGGATTCTCTTCCCCAGACAGCAGTGTCATTGAACTTATTCAAGGCTGAGTTAGATGGATTTTTGTTCGACACAGGAGTCATGGGGTTTTGGGGGTCAGACAGGAAAGTGGAGTTGAGGCCACGTCAGATTAGCCAAGATCTGATCAAATGGCACAGCAGGTTCGATGGGTTAAATGATCTAGTCTTGCTCTTAATTCTTGTACGCTGTGTGATGTTGTGTTCGTGTTTGTGCATCTCCGAGTTTGAGACCAAGAGGAGAGCACCTGTTTCTGATATGAGATGGAATGTTCTTTGTGTTCATTTTCAGTTCTTTGGTGGATAGATTTTGAACTGTGAAAGCGTATTTTTGGTTTTTTTGTTCTTCATTTGTGGGACATGGGCATTGCTAGTGGGCCAGCATTTATTGTCCATCCCTTGAACTGAGAGACGTACTCGGCCATTTTGATTTAAAGTTAGCTACAATGCTATGGGTCTGGAGTCGCATGTAGTCCAAACCAGGTAAAGATGGCAGATTTCCTTCCATAAAGGACATTAGTGAACCAGATAGGTTTTTCTGACAATCGGCAATAGTTTCATGGTCCTCAGTAGACTCTTAACTCCAAATATTTCTTACTGAATTCAAATTCCACTATTTGCTGTGCCGGTATTCAAACCTGGGATCCCAGAACATTAGCTGAGTTTCTGGATTAATAGTCTAGCGAACGTACCATTTGGCCATCAGCTCCCCAACCCTTAGTTGTGAGATGGAAATGCCGACATGAGACTGGAGTGGACACAGTAAGATGTCTCACAACACCAGGTTAAAGTCCAACAGGTTTGGTTGAGCTTTCGGAGAGCTGTCAGTCACCTGATGAAGGCGTGACGCTCCAAATGCTTATGATACCAAATAAACCTGTTGGACTTTAACCTGGTGTTGTGAGACCTCTTAATGAACCCTTAGTTGGGTTTCAAGTAAATCTGATCTTTTGCAATTATTCTGCTTAGCTGCATGTGCCTTGACTAATGAGGGCAATGGTCTTTAGATGAACATGAGAGATGAATATGTTAAATGTTCTTGCAGTAACATCGCACTGAATATTACCCCTGTACGTACTGCAAGATTAAAAACATTAATTTTCTGCTGAAAATTAACCAGTATATTATGCACAAAAACTGGCAGTGATCAAGGTGAAAGCTAACCATTCTGAAATGGAATAGGAAAGTTAGCTATGTCATGACGCAGCACGGTTTCGTTAAGGGGAAGTCGTGTCTGACAAATTTATTGGAGTTCTATGAGGATGTGTCTAGGGCGGTGGATAGAGGAGAGCCGGTCGATGTGGTCTTTCTTGATTTTCAGAAGGCGTTTGACAAGGTACCTCACAAGAGGTTATTGCAGAAGGTAAGGGGGCATGGAGTTGGGGGTAGGGTGTTAGTGTGGATAGAGGATTGGTTGTCAAATAGGAGGCAGAGAGTGGGGGTTAATGGGTGCTATTCGGATTGGCAGTTGGTGACTAGTGGAGTGCCCCAGGGGTCGGTGCTGGGGCCTCAGCTATTTACCATTTATATAGATGATCTGGAGGAGGGAACCGAGTGTATGGTGTCGAAATTTGCTGATGACACCAAAATTGGTGGAACGGCAAATTGCGCGGAGGGTGTGGAGAGTCTGCAGAAGGATCTAGATAGGCTGGGTGAAAGGGCCAGGAACTGGCAAATGGAATTTAATTTTGGCAAGTGTGAGGTGGTCCACTTTGGTAGGAATAATGGTAGGAAGGACTATTACTTAAGTGGCGAAAAACTGCAGCAGGCGACGGTGCAGAGGGACCTCGGGGTCCTTGTGCATGAGTCGCAAAAACCCAGCCTGCAGGTGCAGCAGGTGGTCAGGAAGGCTAATGGGATGCTGGCCTTCATAGCGAGGGGGATTGAATGTAAAAGTAGGGAGGTCTTGCTGCAGCTGTATAGGGCATTGGTGAGGCCGCAGCTGGAGTACTGTGTGCAGTTTTGGTCGCCGCACTTATGCAAGGATATTTTGGCCTTGGAGGGAGTGCAGAGGAGGTTTACTAGGCTGATACCAGAGTTGAGGGGGTTGAGCTATGAGGAGAGGTTGAATAAACTAGGCTTGTACTCGTTAGAGTTTAGAAGAATGAGGGGAGATCTCATTGAGACATATAAGATGATGAATGGGATGGATAGGATAGAGGTGGAGAGACTCTTCCTGCTCAGAAAGGTCAGTAGGACTAGGGGGCACAGCCTCAAGATAAAGGGGGGGGCGGTTTAGAACGGAGTTGAGGAGCAACTTCTTCACTCAAAGGGTGGTGAATCTCTGGAATTCTCTGCCCGTTGAAGTGGTGGAGGCTGCCTCGCTCAATATTTTTAAGACGCGGGTTGATGGGTTTTTGATAAGCGAGGGGATTAAGGGTTATGGGGAGAGGGCGGGAATGTGGAACTGAGCCACAACAGATCAGCCATGATCTTATTGAATGGCGGGGCAGGCTCGAACTCTGGCCTACTCCTGCTCCTATTTCTTATGTTCTTATGGTTTTTAAATTGGGCAGTGTGATTGGAGCCCTGAATTGGGCTGTGTTTTGTTAATTGTATATGTATCAAATTGTTAATTATATTCAGGCAGTGAGTATTGACTGGAGATTTGTTTGTGCTACTTTATATAGGAGCAGACCAAAACTGTAGCTGTTGGATTTGAGGCTGCATGTTTGTAATATGTATCTCCATAGAGAAATGTCTGTAAATGTGTAACGGCATGGGCAGCAGATACTTGGAAACACCACTACCTGAAAGTGTCACCACCACCACCACCGCCCCCCCCCACCCCGAGTCACTCACCATCCTGACTTGGAAATATATTGCTGTTCCTTCAGTGTTGCTGGGTCAAAATCCTGGAATTCCCTCCCAACAGCCCTATGGGTGTATCTAGACCTTGGGGACTGCAGTGGTTCAACAAGGCAGCTTACCACCACATTTGGACCTTTGTAAGATGCTGAGTTGGTGCAGAGTTGATGGGCTGAATGGCCTCCTTCTGCGCTGTTGGGATTCTGTGACGCTATGATTAGTCTTCGGTTCTACCCTGCGCAACCCTGGTTATCTGGAACAGGACACGAGGCAGCTGTTTCTAGATACTGCATAACCTAACAATTGAAAATGGGGGTTAGAGATGTGCTGACACGCTCCTGATAGGAAGTGGGCAGGATGCCAGTTTGAGAAGTGTTTTGTGTGTGTAACTGGTAGGGGCATGCAGATTAAAGTCAAAGTTTATTTATTAATCACAAGTAAGCTAGCATTAACATTGCAATGAAGTAAGTGTGAAAATCTCCAAGTTGTCACACTCTGCCACATGTTCGGGTACACTGAGGGGGAACTTAGTATAGCCAGTGCACCTAACCAACAATTCTTGGACTGTGGGAGGAAACCCACGCAAACATGGGGAGAATGTGCCAGGAATTAAACCCGGATCCCTGGATCTGAGAGGCAGCAATGCTAACCACTATACCATTGTGCCATCCAATATATTGATATGATCCTATCAATCAATGTGTAAATCTGATTTTCTGCCCATGCCTACCATTTCAAAGCACCGAAGTATATCCAACACCATCGCTTAACCTTGAACAGTTGAACGTGAGGTTATATGGAATGCTGGATTCCCCACTGAAGCTATTTAAAGGGATCATAAATTATTACAGGGATAGTTATCCCGGTTGCTTTTATACCTGCTTTTGCCTCTAGTTGTGTTATGATCAGGTGAGGAGATATTAAATGGTTCCCCTCTTTTCCCCCTCCTTGCTTGACCACAATAGGTTTTCTGTCTGAAAAGGATATAGTGATCAATTCAGTGAGTTCTTAATTGCTTTTACAATTGTTTTTGTTGGCAGGATATGTCCATTGAAGATGAACTCATTCATAATTTGTCAGATTGTTCAATTCCTTCCTCTGCAACGTCCATGTTTTTAGATCAACTCTCCTGACATTGACTTCCCTTTTCATCATTCCCGTGGCTTCCAGGAGCCCTAGCCCCTGTCCTCTCTGTAGGTAGAGGGTGCCTCTCCTTTCTGCCTCCTGCACTTCCAAGTGCATTGCCATTAAAGTCTGACGCTCACTCTCTAAACATGTTCAGCCATTTTCCCAAAGCGTCGCAGTTTGCATTCACTTTACACAACAGATCTCCCACTACTTGTTGCGATCACAATGCGTCTTCTCTTTGAGTTTCGGGCATCCTTTGCCACTGGCTCCCCTGCTGATTTGTGCAGTCAATGAGCCTCGCAGGTACCCCTGGCTGCATAGAGAAATCATCAAGAAGAGCAGGTGTCATCCATTTAATGTGCTGTCCGCATCGTAACACACAGGCATGGGCTAAACGCCTACAGCAATATGTTTTCAGTGCTTAATTTAAGCCTGTTTAATCCCCTCCCCCCCCCCACCCGCTTCCCTCCTCCAATTATCGTATTCTATTCCAAAAGGCTACGCTGCTGTGTAAGGTGTTCACTAATTGCCAGTTTACAGTTACTGATTGGGATTTGAATAACGATCGACCCTGTTTTCCACCTCACTGTTTCTCTTCCATAATAAATTCTCACTCTTTAAAAAAAAAACAGGCAGCTGCTGCTCCTTTCTCCTTTCTGCTTGACTTCCTCGGACAACCAGTTGTTTTTTATTTTCCATTCCCTCGACACTAACCCTGCCACTGAGCAACAAGAGAAGAGAGAATTCTGCTGCCGCAATCAACACTTGATGTGATGTTTGCTCTCCCAAGTTCAACAAGTTTGAAGCATCCGAACTGTATTTCAGAATGGATTGGGCCTGGCGTCATTTTTGTACATGAAGGCCCCTCGTACAACAGCAACTGGGAGATTTAATCTTCCATCAGATCGTGGGTTTGAAGTCAGCCAGAATACTGGCCTGAAAGCCTATCTTCCCACTGGGAGTGCGAAAGGCTTGAGTTAGCCAACACTCTCATATGCCCACACATTCCCCACCGAGGCCATTGATCTCTTGTGAAGAGGCAAAACATTCATCGTAGAATCCCTGCAGCGCAGAGGAAGCCGTTCAGCCCATCTAATCTGCACCGACACTCGGACAGAGCATGAAAACATAAAAAATGGAAGTAGGAGTAGGCCATTCGGCCTTTCAAGCTTGCTCTGCCATTCATTTTCATCATGGCTGATCAGAGAATTCAATATCCTGATCCCTCCTTCCCCCCCATCCCCCCGATCCCTTTAGCTCCAAGAGCTATATGTAATTTCTCCTTGAAACCCCACAATGTTTTGTCCTCAATTACTTTCTATGGTAATGAATTCCACATATTCACCATTCTCTAGGTGAAGAAATTTCTCCTCACCTCAGTCCTACCCTCAAACTAAGACCCTTAGTTCTGGACTTCCCCACCGTTAGCATTATTCTTTCTGAATCTACCTTGGCTAATCCTATTAGAATTTAATAAGCTTCTATGAGAACCCATCTCAATCTTCTTAGCTCCAATGAATACCAATTTAGGACCCTCACCCAGGTCCCATCCCTATAACTCCCCACATTTATCATGGCTAATCCATCTAACCTACACATCATGGGACACCAAGGGGAAATTTAGCATGGCCAATCGATCTAACCTGTACATTTTCTGGGACTGGGAGGAAACCGGAGCACCATGGAGAAAACCCATGCTTAAATGGGGAGAATGAGCAAACTCCACACAAACAGTCACTCAAGGCCAGAATTGAACCCGGGTCCCTGGAGCTGTGAGGCAGCAGTGCTAACCAAAGTGCCACCGTGCTGCCTCATGCCTTTCGATGCTGGGGTGTTCATTAAGAAATAATCCTCTCGGTATCTATGATTTACCCATGAAATTTAGTCAGCAACCTTCTGTGTGTCACCAAGTAAACACCGTTGGTTACGTGGTTGTAGCAACAAAAATATTTTGTTTTAGTTGGAGCTTTAATCCAAAATGTTGCATCTGATTTTTCTGAGCTTTGAGCAATCAAATGTTTTCTGCAGTGGTATCAAGTCTCTCCACCGTAATCATATTCAGGTTGCAAATTACTGAGCAACATTTACCCAACAATCAATTGATTTTCACTCAATTCCTGAGATTTTCTAATTGGACTTTTCAATGAAATATTTGAATATTCTGATGAACCGGATGGGGAAAGTTAGTGCTGATGATGCATTAAGCTTTATGTTAGGTGTAGACATGTATGGCAAAAGCATTTATGGGCATACTTGAGATTTGCATGTATCCCAAAACTGATGCAGAAAACTGCCTTTAAAACTATATATCGCCCTTGGAAAGGAGGATTGTGAGCTCTGGGTCCACGTGCCTGTAGTATATGACGCTGGTACTGACTGCATTGGAACCCTTTTTGACATTTTTTCGTACTTAATAAATTTCACCTTATCATCTGCAACTATAGAATCCCTACAGATATCCCTATGGATAATAATGGAATAGTTTAGGTTAGAGGGTCATTAGATCGGTTCCACTGCTCGGCACAACATCGAGGGCCGAAGGGCCTGTACTGCGCTGTATTGTTCTATCTATGTACAGTGCAGAAGGAGTCCTTTCTGCCCATCGAGTCTGCATCGACAACAATCCCACCCAGGCCCTATCCCCATAACCGCTCTGCTCATCCCCCTGACACTAAGGGACAATTTAGCATGGCCAATCAACCTAACCCACACATCTTTTGTACTGTGGGGGGGAAACCAGAGCCTCCGCAGGAAACCCACGCAGACATGGAGAACATGAAACCTAAGGGCGGAATTGAACCCGTGTCCCTGGCGCTGTGAGACAGCAGTGTGAACCATTGCGCCGCCCTATCATCTATATATAGAATAAGTTTCTTTTATATAAAATGACAGAGTGTTTCACTGATCTCCAATGATTTGTAACATGTTACGCTAGATAAATGGCTCAAGCCAGAAGTTTCTCACTTGTTGGCGGCTATGTGTGTTTCCATAGCCAAGTGGAAACTGGATGCTGCTACAGCAAGGGAGGGAGAACTGATAGTTGCGGCAAGTCACCCTGGGTCATTGTTGTGTGCCTCCTACTGGATAAATTAGAGCAAAACTGGGGTCTGGTCAGCCGGCTCACTGTGTACTTGGCAGCATAACTAGCGGCACAGACAGAAAATAAAACACCTTAGGGTAAATCCTGCTGATCTGCCTTAGAGATGATTAGCACGGCACTGTTCAGTGGTATTTAACAGTGAACTGAAATGTTTTGCCTTTGTTTCTATCCAGATCAGCCAGTGACGGATTTTCCGTGTGGTTCACGGGAATGTCCAAATGGAACTGTTTGTAAGGGATACTGGACCGGGCCCAACTATGGAATTACAAACTTTGACAATATCCTCTTTGCTGTGCTCACGGTCTTCCAGTGCATCACCATGGAAGGGTGGACGGACATTTTGTACAACGTAAGTATGGTTTAATCACTTCGTAAGAGCTTGAGAAATGGCTGCCGTTGTCGTTGCCAAGGTGACCCGTTGTTGTCTTGCATTTGCTCGGTCTGCGGAAATGGTTATCGAAGTTAAGTCTCAGGATTTCTGCATGAGGAAGAAGGAGAATTCTGAATGTTCATATCAAAGTGTAGCTTTGACATCCAACTTTTGGGAAGTTGGACTGTAACCAGGCTGTTCTAATGGCTAGGTAGGGCGGCACTGTGGTTGGCACTGCGGCCTCACAGTGCCAGGGACCCAGATTCAATCCACAGCTTGTGTCAGTCCTTGTCTGCGTGGGTTTGCTCTGATGTTCAGCTTAGCTCTCCACTCACCTGGTGAAGGAGCAGTGCTCCGAAAGTTCATGATTCCAAATATACCTGTTGGACTTTAACCTGGTGTTTTGAGACTTCTTACTGTGGCCTCCAAAAGGCATGCTGGTTAGATGCATTGGCCATGCTAAATTCTCCCTCAGAGTGTACCTGAATAGGCACTGGAGTGTGGTGACTAAGGGATTTTCACAATAATTATTGCGGTGTTAATGTTAGTCTACTTATGACACTAATAAATAAATCTCAACTTTAAAAATCTCACAACGTTTTTCGGATAAAGGGAGCACTTATTTTTGGTTTCACAACCAATGTTCTTTTCTCGAGTAACACCATTGGAGGAGAGCTTAACTGGTCTTTCACCTCAGGGCCGTTTGCGAGATGTTGCTGATGTAGAAAGATGGTGACATTTTGTTTGCTGAACCATTGTCACTGCAGTTCACTGGCAATTCATTTGTGTGTTGCGATCTGAAACATTCCATGCGGCAAGGTTCCAAAAGAAATAGTGAGTATTATTGTTCAGCCAGAATAGATCAATTAAAGAAACCATAACAAAACCATGTAGAACCTGACCTTGAATAACAATCCCGCTATCGCTTGCATTAATGACCATAATATTATGGCAGAGGGCAAGATATCAATCCCTTCATTATACTAGATATTAAGCAGCTCATAAGCCCCAAGTCATTCACATTTGATATGCTGCCACAGGCAATTAAAATTGAAGTCTAATATTTTTGCTTCATAATGTAATTTACTCATCTTGTACAACGCTGAAAAACTATATGACAAAATCATATTTACTCCCCATTTTCATGAGCAAAAATACTCAAAGGACAGCTTCAAGTCTCCTAACCTAAATCACTCAATATGTTAATGCTAAAAACCTGTAAGGTTGAAAGAAAAAACAAGCTAGGAGTGCTGCTTTTAGGATAATTGCTTCATACTCGTTGCTTGTTGCAAAATTTAGATACCAGGTCAATGTTGCGAAGTGTGAGAGAGAAAATGAAGAATAAGCCAAGAAGAATGAACTTAAAATGCTGGAAATTAAAACAGAAAGTGCTGGAAATATTCAACAGATTGACAGCATCTGTGGAGTGAGAAAGAGAGTTAATGTTTCCCATCCAACCTGACTGTTTATAGAAACCCTAGTGTGTCGAAGGAGGCCATTCGATTCATCTAGTCTGCACCAACAACAATCCCACCTATCCCCTAATCCCACACAATTGCCCCACTAATCCCGCTAACCTCCACATCCCGGGACAATATGGGCAATTTATCATGGCCAGTCAATCTAACCCGCACGTCTTTGGACTGTGGGAGGAAACTGGAGCACTCGGAGGAAACCCACACAGACACTGGGAGACTGTGCAGACTCCACACAGACAGTGATCCAAGCCAGGAATTGAACCCAGCTCCCTGGAGCTGTGAGCGAGCAGGGCTAACCACTGAGTCACCCTGTTGCCCCACAAACTAAGGTCAATTGAGTATGGCCAATCAACCTAACCGGCGCATCATTGGACTGTGGGAGGAAACCGGGATACCCGGAGAAAACCTATGCAGACACGGAGAGAATGTGCAAACTCCACACAGACAGTGACCCAAGCCGGGAATTGAACCTGGTCCCTGACACTGTGAGGCAGCAGTGCTAACCACTGTGCCACTGTGCTGCACTTCTGTTCTTCAGAAGCAGGAGTTCTTTTACTGTCAGTGGGAGAAAAGGATTGCTGGAGGTAAGGGTGCAGTGGGAAAGGTTACAGGAGATGATGGCACAATGAACCTAAGTGTAGCTAGGACAAAAGAAAAGGATGATCTTACGTGATGTTTAGGAGAAACAAGAAAATAAATCATAGATGTATTAAACATGGTGATGATACTTGGGCAGAGAAGGAAATTTGCATTGTCTATTTGCATGCAACTCAATAACAGCCAACACTGAGACTCTGTTAGTAATTGCCAGATTGGTAGGGCTGCGATTGCCAAGCATTTAATTCTATTTATAACTTACTGCAGTTTGATTTTTACAAGTGTGCGTAATAAAGATTCTAGGGGAGTACTGTGTAAACTTAAATTGCTGCAACAGAGTTGGAGGAAAATGGGGTTCAAGGATATCTTTTAGAGATTAAAGTGAACTTGTATATTTGCTGATGTAATCCATCAACAACAGAATAGCATTGTAGCCAAAAGGCATTTTTATTACTTAATTTGATATATCTAAACTTCCTTGGGAGATCAGCTCCACTCTTGCAATGTTGGCTGGATGATCTAAAGTTTAAAGTTTATTTGTTAGTGTCGCAAGTAGGCTTACATTAACACTGCACTGAAGCTACTGTGAAAATCTCCCAATCGCTACACTCCGCTGCCTGTTCAGGTGCACTGAGGGAGAGTTTAGCATGGCCAATGCACCTAACCAACACGTCTTTCGGGCTGTGGGAGGAAACCCACGCAGACACAGGGAGAACGTAAGAACCTCATACAGACAGTGACCCAAGGCTGGAATTGAACCTGCGTCCCCACCACTGTGCCGCTCCAAATGTTAGCAAATTGATAAAGCAAATCATTCAACTTCCTTTAGTCCCTTTGGCCCTGGTTTGTTTTAGTTGGCAAATTGGCTTGTGCAGATACTCAAAATTATTGCACTGGGAGCACACGATTCTAGTGCTGTGCTGACATAGCTAGTGAGCGCTGCAATAGCTGATCTCCTTCTTTGTGCTGGCACTAACTGCACTTTGCATTGGGTGTTGTCAATAAAGCTTGTTCAGAATTGCTATGTTGGAGAAATAGCAGTTAGAAATTTACTTCAAACAGCAGGAGCAACATTCGGAGCATGTCAGCAAATCAAAGTCCAATTATCTTTCTGCTTTTGCTGTTTTGGACAGCACAAATGGTGCGATGAAGAAATGGTGCATCACAAAAGCATGTCAATTTTATCCTGAAATGAATATTTTCAAATCCCTCCATTGCCTTATCCCTGCTTAGCTTTATAACAAACAGCCTGGCAAACCTCCCAAGATCTCTGCACTCATTGCACTCTGATGAATCCCGATTTTCATGGCACCAGCACTTAGTGGCCTTGCCTTCAGCTTCCTTTCCTGGATTTCTGTAATTCCTTCCTTAAAGCTTCCTGCCCCACTCCTTCTCACTTTTTCTTTTAAGATTTGCCTCAGAACCTACTCCTATAGCCAAGCTTTTGGTCACCTGTCCAGCTATCTCCTTCTGTGGGTTTGGTGTAAAAGTTTGTTCAGTAAAATTATATCAAATGTTGGATAATATTCCTGTGAGGCAGCTTGGAAGATTTCATTATTGTAAACCCCGCTATGTAATGACTTAAAATTTATGTTGCACTTTTAACATCATGATGTGATCAAAGTGCCTTTTGGGGGAATTTTAAAGAAAAATTAGACATCGAGCTCCATAAGGCAATACTAGAGCAGGCTATGGCCTAGTGCTATTATCGCTAGACTATTAATCATGATGTGGAGTTGTCGGCATTGGACAGTATGTATTCTCACAACACCAGGTTAAAGTCCAACAGGTTTATTTGGTATCACAAGCTTTTGGAGTGCTGCCCCTTCATCAGGTGACTCACCTGATGAAGGGGCAATACTCTGAAAGCTCGTGCTTCCAAATGGTAGTGATCATGGCTTTGGAAGGTACTTCCTAAGGAACCTTGGTGAGTTCCTGGAGTGCATCTTGTAGGTGTTGCACAAGGCTGCCAATGTTCTTTGGTAGCGGGATTGAATGTTTGTGGAATGGGTGGCAATTAAGCGGGCTGCTTTGTCCTGGACAGTGTCAAGCTTGTTGTGTGTTGTTGGAACTTCACTCTTCCAGGCAAGTAGATAGTATTCAATCACCTTTCTGACTTGTAGATGGTGAACAGGCTTTGGGGGTTCAGGAAGTGAATTACTCACCGCAGGATTCCTAGCCTTTGACCTGCTCTGGTAGCTACAGTATTTACCTGGCTTGTCCAGTTCAGTTTCTGGTCAAAGTTGACAGTGGGGGGATTCAGCGATAGGAATGCCACTGAATGCCAAGGGGCAATGGTTAGATCCTCTCTTGTTGAAGGTGATCATTGCCTGGCACTTGTGTGGCATGAATGTTGCTTGCCACTTGTCAGCTCAAGCCTGGAAATTGGGTGAGGATATGTAAATGGGACTTGGTGTGAATAAGGATTGGGAAGCAGAGATTTGCATGACTTTAAGTATATGCAGGGTAGAATGTGGAAAGCAAGCTTCGAGCATTATAATAGTCAAATCTAAATGTAACCAAGGCATAAATACAAATATAAGTTCTTGCTTTTAAAAATCTATAAAGCATACATTGAAATCAATTAACAAGTCTAGATGTCAGCAATCTTATACAGATTATATTCTGTCATTGATATAATGGAGCATCAACAAGTGTACACACCTACAGGTGACCTGTGGTTTACTGCTATAAAGAATGGTGTACAAGGTAGTCATGGACCTGATTTGCTATCTGTAAAATCTTCTCCATATTTTGGTGGTTAAGTGAATTATTTTAATATGTGCTTATTTTAATTTCTACCATGAAGTTGAAACAGTAAAATTATTTTGACCCTTGGGCATTAAACTTCATTCGTCAAAAGGAATGGCTGAAGATTTGAACAATTTGTGTTTGGAATGAGCTGCCAGAGGCAGTAGTAGAGGCAGGTACAATTTTGTATTTTGAAAAGGGTTCAGTTAGATAGGTAAAATGGGTAGAGATGGACATGGGCAAAACGCAGGCAATTGGGACTAACTTAGTGGTTTAAAAAAAGGGGGTGGCATGGACAAGTTGGGCTGAATGGCCTGTTTCCATGCTCTAAACCTCCCTGACACTCTAACAAATTTACATCATGAATAATGTTATTTGGTCAGAAAGAGACGAGGAGAGGCCTTATTTCCTATTACAGTAGCTGGAATTTTCTGGACCCGTCATTGACTACCCAGCCAAAGGTCAGTTGTCTTTCAGGAGGACCAGATGATCCAGATGGCAGGTGGAGCTGGAGCATCCCACCCAACAACATCACACCTGCACATGGAAAAGATACTGTGGGCGTCTAAAATTCTCATTCCCTTTTGGTTGCTATTATGCAGTGGGCGTAGTTCATTTTTATTTTGAAATGCTCGCTTGAACATGAAATCTTCCTGCAATTCTTTTGAAAGACCACCAAAAGATACATATAAATTTCCAAGGAGCCTGAGTTAAATGCTAGCATGTGCATATTCAGGAAAAGATATAATCCTTGATTTAAAATTGCATAATAATTTGGGACAGGTTATGATATCTTCCTTATTTGTTGTTGAGAAGTGAGCACTGCTGGCAAGGTCAGCACTTACTGACCTTGAGAAAACGGTAATGAACCAGCTTCTTGAAACATTGCAGTCTGTCTGGTGAAGCTACTCCTATAGTGAGAGGCCTATTTTCTCAGTTTCTTCAGAGAAGAGTCCACAATGACCTGCAGCTCAGTTTCTGAATGAATGTGCACACAAGCGTCATCAACATACCGCAGCTTAATGATTGAAGTTGGAATGATTTTGGTTTTCGACTGAAGGCAGCATAGTTGAACACTTCCCCATCTGCTCTAAATTATCTCCAGCCCTGCGGATAACTTGCTGGAGGAGAGGTACAGTAAAGAAAGGAGGAGGAGAGGGTTGGTGCAGTGTCACAGCCCTGTTTGACTCCAGTCTTTACTGTGATAGGGATTTTGTTGGCTTATATCATGTCATGTGTGCTTTGCCCAGAGGCAGGCCCTTTGCTTATTGTCTGATAATGCTCATCCTGAGCTGGTTCCTTGGCAGTTTTTCACAGTGGTGTCTTGCAATGTCAAGGGCAGGGCGAGGAGGAAGCTCCCAAGTCTACCAGAGCCAGAAGCACATCCTACCCATCTAGCTAAATGAACTTGCTAGCCCCTTTCCATTGGCTTGTGACCAACCGAAATAAAGAAAGTTCATTCAGGGATCAGCAGTTCCAGGCCAATCAGTTTATCTTTAGTGATAGCGAGGCTTCTAGAACTAATAATTTGGGATAAAATTAATAGTAACATGGGTAATTGTGGGTTAATTAAGGAAAGCCAGCACAGATTTGTTAAAGGAACACATATTTAACTAACTTTGAGGAGGTAACATTTGAGGGTTTTTTAGGGTAATCTGTTGAGGTGGTGTATGTGGACTTCTAGAAGACATTTAATGCAGTGCCACACAGCAGACTAGTGAGCAAAGTTATAGCTCATAGAATAAAAAGGACAAGAGCAACATGGGGAGGAACTTGGCTGAAGGACAGGAATGAGAGAGTAATGGTTAATGGGTATTTCTTTGGACCGGAGGAAGGTTGTAATGGATTTGTCAGGGGCGTTGGGAAAACTCAGCAGGTCAAGCAGCAAAAAGCGTTTCAGTTCGATGACCTCTTTGACTTTGCCATACTTATTTCATATTCCCAGCATCAACAGTATTTTACTTTTGTCCCTGTTGGGTCCCTTGCTCTTCCTGATGTATATTAATGATCTTGACCTTGGTGTACAGGCAAGAATTCTAAAGTTTTAGATTATACAAAACTTGGAAGCACTCAGAACTGCAAGAAGAGTAGTTTCGATCTTCAAAAGGACATAAACAAGTTGAGAGAATGGGTGGCAGATGAAATTCAATGCAGGGAAATGTGAAGTGATTCATTTTAATAGGAAGGGTGTGGAGAGACAGTATGAAATAAAGAGTACAATTCTGAAGTGAGTAAAAGAGCAGAGGTACCTGTATGTATATGTTCATAAGTTACTGTAGGTTGCAGAACAGGTTGAGAGAATGGTTAAATCATACAGCATCCTAGGCTTTATTGATAGGAGCATAGAATACAAAAGCAAAGAGGTTATTTTATGTTAAACTTATATCAAACTGGTTTAGCCTCAACTAGAGTATTGTTTCCAGTTCTGGGCAGCATGTGGAGAAACCTTTTCACCCAGTCAGTGATTGAGATCTGGGATGTGCTGCCTGAAAGCATGATGGAGGCAGGCTTAATCAAGAGGCAATTAGATTGTTATCTATAAAGGAAGAATGTGCAGAACTACAGGGAGAAAGTGGGGGAGTGGCACTAGATGAATTGCTCTTTGCAAAAGATGGTGCAGATGCAACAAGCCGAGTCATCTCCTTCTGTGCTGTAAGAATTCTGCGATTCCGTGGGAAGGCACTGTACACATTGAGAGACTTTGTCAAGAACATGCAGAGGCAAAGTCGAGGATCCAGAGAAAGCGCACAGTCCTCTAATAACTCATCCTCCTGATGCTTTACCACATGTAGAGGAGATGGCGTTTTGAGACTGCAGATCACACGTTAGACTTACTAGTCATCCCAGAAGCCATAGGATCAGAGTGGGAGCTAATAATCCACAAATGAGTGCAGCGTGGTAGCACAGTGGTTAGCACTGATGCCTCAGAGCTCCGGAGAGCCAGTTTCAATTCCGACCTAGCATAACCGTCTGTGTAGAGTTTGCACGTCCTCCCAGTGTCGGTGTGGACTTCCTCTGGATGCTCTAATTTCCTCCCATAGGCCAAAGATGTGCAGTTAAGTGGATTGGCCATGCTAAATTGCTGCTTAGAGTCCCAAGATGTGTATGTTAGATGGGTTAGCAGTGGGAAATGTGTGCGGCTATGGTGTTAGGGCACGGAAGAAGGCGTGTGTGAGCCGGAGAGTTGGTGCAGACTCGATGGACTGAATGACCTCTTCTGTATTGTCAGAATTCTATGAATCCCAAGGGACTGCCTGAGAAGTAAGAAGAAGACATCTGTGGTGTTATTAGATTAGTGTTCCAGGACCTAGAATCAACAAAGATGAAGGAATATATCTCACTTTCTACATTTAGACTAACAAAATCATAAACTACAAGGAGGTGACAGAAATGCTAACTGCTTTGAAATTAGTATTTAGATGATATCCTGGTATTTTCTACTTAAAATTTATATTCAGAGCCATGCAAAGCTCAAAATGCCTAACAAGGCAGCATTTGGTTGAGTTAACTCCCACAGGGATGAAGCATGAATGTTTCAATAATAACATCTGAATCTAAAGCATCCTGAACCCATAAAGCACAATGCTTATTTTTTATGCAGGTGTAATTCATACATTTTAATTTGCTAGTGGATGTCAACTGCGGTGCATGTTTGGGGCACATGTCAGTTTTGAAGTTTAGACTGAAAACCGACACGTATCCCTGCAGATTTCACTCCAAAGTTTCTGGCACCCCGTGCACACAGAATCTGGGGTGTGGTTTGCACTACAATTCAGGCGGGTCAGAGCCTGATAGTCAGCAAGGCTGGCTCCACAGGATTCGAGGTGCTACCTTTTAGAGGGCTCTGAGCTGCGCTAAAAATAAATAATGACCCCCCGCCCTCCCCAAAAGAACAGGGAGGAGTCATTGATTTGAATTGATCTGATTTATTAGAGTCATAGAATCCTACAGTGCAGAAAGATGCCATTCGGCCCATCTCGTCTGCACCAATCATAATCCCACTCAGGCCCTGTCCCCATATCCCTGCATATTTACCACACTCATCCCTCTAACCTATGCATCCCGGGACACTAAGGGGCAATTTAGAATGGCCAATCAATCTAACCCGCACGTCTTTGGATTGTGGGAGGAAACCGGAGCACCCGGAGGAAACCCACTCAGGCACAGGGAGAATGTGCAAATTCCACACAGAGAGCCAGGATTCGAACCCAGGTCCCTGGAGCTGTGAAACTGCAGTGCTACCTACGGAAATTATTGGATGTTGAGGCCACAAGGTTGGAAGGCGCTTAGTTTAAAAAAAAATGAAGTGCTGGTTTAGAAACTTTATTGGAACAATGTCGAAAGCCAAAAACAGAGATCTCCTTGGAGAGGTTAGTAGCAAGCAACTGGGAGTTCAGGGTCACACTTGCAGACAGAAAAGTACTTAGCAAAACAATCACCTAATCCACCTTTTGGTCTCCTTGAGTGTGAGCAGAAAGTGCGGTACCATCGATAGAATCAAATATAATGGTTTCCAATTCATTGCAATCTGGGGAGACTACAACATTCTGGAGAAGCATAGAATTACTGATAGCAACTTCTAGATCTCTGTGTAAATGTGCAAGCATGTAGTCTGGAAGTTTCAGACAGGTGATGGAGAACACTAACTGTTTCGCTGTCATTCCTACAGCAATACCTGAGTCTATGCTTTGTAACCTCTCATCAGTCTTGGTATCACAGCTGTTGAAAAATTGATGTGTAATTCCAGGGCTATTTTTCCTCATTTTATCTCCTTCAGTCCAATCTAGTGTGGATTTAGCACCACCAATATTTATACAGGTGATCATAGCGGGTGGAATTCCCTGGTCTCGCGCATCCTGCTACCTCTGCCAGTGAAAACACTTTGGCATTCAGCCAAATCTCCATTCACAGCAGCGGGACTGGAAAATCCCAGCCGCGGGTGAGATCAGGGAATTCCAACCACGGTCTTACCTGGTGGCTGTTGTTATTAAGTGATTTGTTTGCGGCAGTATTCCTGTAAATTCGCACCCATCATGGACCCTTTCAGCCAAGCTCTGACATGCTTCCTGCTATCAAAAGCCCCTTTCATAGAATCCCTACAGTGCAGAAGGAGGCCACTCAGCCCATCGAACCTGTACCGACAACATTCCCACCCAGGCCCCATCCCTGTAACCTCACATATTTACCCTGCTAATACCCCTCACACTGAGGTGCAGCTTAGTATAGCCAATCCACCGAACCAGTAGATCTTTCGGACTGTGGGAAGAAACTGGAGCACCCGGAGGAAACCCACGTGGGTACAGGGGAGAACGTACAGACAGTGACCCAAGTCGGGAATTGAACCCGGCTCCCTGATGCTGTGAGACAGCAGTGCTGACCACTGTGCCACCTGTACTGCTGTGCTTCCACACTGAGGCCTGTTGGGCTGTTTCAGTTGAACTGTGACTGACTATGAATGATTACTGTGGCTCTGTTGCTGACAAAGTGAGAACAAGTGGAAAGCATTGTACGTGTAAATAGCAGACAACATTGCGAATCGAGACACTCATCCTGTCTCATTTAATAAACAAGGCCCACTGTATTTGCAGCACACACTTCAAAATGTGAAGTTTGGAGAAACATATTGCTAGCAGTTCCCGGACCAAGGGTTCCACCATCACGCGCTAGATCTGCAGTGGATTTCAAAGATTTCCAATATTGGGAATGTAAAACTTTGCAAACTTATTTCTGATTAATTTAATTTGAGGTGACCACGTCCCATAAAAGAATAATTTTTAAAAATGCCGGCTTAGAGGACGTCACCTCTTGTATTGTTCACAAGGTGGGACCACACTTATGGTACTCAGTACTGGGAACCACTCATAAACTTGTCACAAAAAGCTTGGGTTCTACCCTGTATCTCTCTCCAAATACCCCTACGCATTGTTCTTGAGATCACTGGGCTATATTTTTTTTAAACCCACACTTTAATTTGATTCATGCGTTGAAGATAAATCTTTTGTTGATCAGCCATGAATAGGTATGCTCCCTGTAATGTGTTAGTCAGGAACAGCACGAAGATCCAGTACTACTTTGACAACCTACAGTAATTCCTTTGATGCTACGGTGTTATGATTTCATTTTCAACCCGCGAGCCCTGAGTCTCTTGTGGGCTTTACAAATTAGATGTCAAATTCAAGGATCTGTGGATACATGCTGTGTAATCCTGCCAAGTCAACTGACAGAACTCATTTAATTTGCGACCCCTAACAACCACCAGTCAGGAGAGGTTGCTGCCTCCCTTGCCTGGACTAAATTTGAATTTCAGTCTCCATAGTAACCGGCTACAGCGTACAAAACAATAGATCTGTCATCCTCTCCCCTTCCCCTCCTGTGCCGCCGCTTGGTTTCTCGATTTCTAAATACTCTTTCGAACCGAGAATATAAATGAACACCTCGTGGGGAAAGAAATATTGTTTCGTGCTCTTTGGTTCCCATCTGCTCCCTGTCAGTTCAAACACATTCGCAGTATCCTTGTCACCTTCAGTTATGCGGGGAGACTTAACAGTTCAGTTTGTCTAGGAGACAACTCCATCTCCCTGAGCGTTGGTCTGCACAGTGCGAAGGCGACTTTGTGTCATTTCAATTGAGACTTGCTACTTACAAAGAGATGAACGGATGGGCATTTAAAATTGTTGATGCCAGGACTTTCCGTATCTTACAGCTATTTCAGGGAAATGTGCTACCAAAGAAGTGTACATTCCTTTGGACAGTATCAAAATCTTCACATGGCATGACATTCCTCAATGTGACATTGTTACCCAGCTGTATACCAAGAGTGGTTATTTTCTTGGCAGCTTCAATAAATTAGTTCAAATAAAAATACAGGCTCTGAAGGAAAACAAAGCTATGTAGATTAGGTAAATTAGAGGCCATCAGAATTAAAAGTAAACTGAATTAAATTTCTATACATCAATAGATATGTCTATAGTTGTGAAGGAATGTTCATATTCAAGTGTGACTGTCCCTTTGTTGAGTGGCTTCGTACCGGAATTAAGGTTTGCAACATAAAAGAGGTAAAAAAAAATTTCCTGCAGAGTAGGATCCTGTGTTTCAAGTGTGCCTGAAGGTATTTTCTGTGGGAGACCTTTAAGGAGATAAGAGCGTCTGATGCTTCAGTTTGCTTCGAACTGTCAGGTTTTCAGTGTTGTGCATAGCTGCATCATTGCAAAATTTTAGTTAAGCCAGAGAACCTCTGTCAAGCTGCAGGTTTAGCTTTCGGCTACTTAGTCTTTCTTTGTCCTATTGTTAATGATGCTGCTGTAAAGTCTCTCCTGATGAGGCAATCAGGAGATCGATGTGAAAATTAGTCCTGGCATGGTAGCGCAGTGGTTAGTACTGCTGCCCCACAGCGTCAGGAACCCGGGTTCGATTCCTGGTTTGGGTGACTGAGTGTGCAGAGTTTGCATGTTCTCCCCATGTCTGCGTGGGTTTCCTCTGGGTGCTCCAGTTTGCTCTCACAGTCCGAAAGACGTGCTGGTCGTAGTTGTGTTGACCACGCTAAATTCCCCCTCTGTGTACCGGAACAGGTGCTGGAGTGTGGCAACTGGGGGATTTTCACAGTAACTTCACTGCAACGTTAATGTAAGCCTACTTGTGACACTAATAAATAAACTTTAAACTCCAAAGTTTAGTTAAGCCAGAGAAACTTTGTTAAAATGCAGTTGAAGTTTTTGGCTACTTAGTCTTTCTTTGACCTATTGTTGACAACATTGTTCTAAAGTATTTTCTGATGAGGCAATCAGGAGATCTATAGGAAAATTAGTCCCCGCAAACTGTGGCAATACTTGCAAATTGATTACAGTTGTTAGAGAGCTGAGGCTGAGGAAGAAACTCCAATCAGTCAAACTATGCCCAGACATTGCCCAACTTGAAGGGCATTGATTGAATTTAATTTGATTTGCTTTTAACTTTGATAGCCTTTAATTGACCTAATTTACATATCTCTAACATAGAACATGATCTCTTTTGAAGTTATGCGCAAAGCGGAGGCACACTTACGGTGCTGATTGCATTTGGCACCATACTTGAGTGAAGAATTATAATACTTCGCTGCAGCAGTGAGCAAGGATGCCCACTCCAACTTTCCTAGTGCTATTATCTGTCTAGGCCCAAAACTCTGGAATTACCTCCCCAAATTTCTTGGTCTTTCCACCTTTCTCTCATCCTCTTCAAGATCATCCTTAAAACTCACCTTTTTGACAAAGTCACCCCTCATGATGGTACTGGGTTTTACCTGATTACATTATGATGAAGTCTATTGGGACCTGAAAAGTACTTAATAAGTGTAACCAAAAGACAAAATGCTGGAAAACCTCAGTAGGTCTGGCAACTTCCGTAAAGAGAGAAAAGAGCTGACGTTTCAAGTCCCTTAGTCAAAGCTGAGCTTTGACTCGAAGCGTCAGCTCTTTTCTTCCTTATGGACCTTGCCAGACCTACTGAGATTTTCCAGCATTTTCTCTTTTGGTTTTAGATTCCAGCATTCACAGTAATTTGTTTTTATTTAGCTAGCCAAGTGTAGGTTGGTGCTATTGCATCCAATTATTCAGCTGGTGGCTTCCAACTAGTTAAATCAGGGAGGATTGAAAAGGTACCAGGTCTTCTTAATTTGCGACGACATTTTGAGTACTGTGCTAACATTAGCCTACAGTCTTTTTCTAAAGGCAAAGAACAGGAGGGAAGGGCGGAAGAGAACTCCAATCAGTCAAACTCTACCAAGACATTGCCCAACAGTTACTTGGCGAAGGACATTGATAGAGGCTCCTGGCAAAATCCACCAAACTGAGAGTATATTCCACTTGAATAAATTTAAAATATTTTATTAAAATATTCAGTCACGATGCTAAAGCTGACAATCACTTGCTATAATTTCAGCAGAAGAGGAAATCTATGAAGAGTCGGTGTAAATACCTGTTGCTGCTATAATGTCTTTTCTGATGAGGCAATCAGGAAACCTGAGTGAAAAATAGCCCTCACAAACCGTGGCAGTTGAACTACTGCCAGCACTGCTGCCTCACAGTGCCTGGGACCTGGGTTCGATTCCCAGCTTGGGTCACTGTCTGTGTGGAGTTTGCACATCCTCCCTGTCTCTGCATGGGTTTCTTCTGGGTGGTCTGGTTACCCCCCACTGTCCAAAGATGTGCGGGTTAGGTGGATTGGCCGTGCTAAATTGCCCCATTGTGTAAGGGAGACTGGCTAGGTTAAATGCATGGGGTTATGGACATAGGGCGAGGATGGGATTGTGGTCAGTTCAGAATCAATGGGCCGAATGGTCTCCTCCTGCACTGTAGGGTTCTATGATTCTATGAAACTATGGCAATACTTGCAAATTGAAGGCAATTGAACTCCCACCAGAAGTGTTGCTAGGGTCATAGTCAATTTAAGATGGTACCCCATCAGAGAGGCAGATATTCAATGTCTGCAGTAGTCTCACACTCTGGTCCTGGGAGCAGGGGTGGCCAGTGATTCTGGCAAGCTTGGGGAAAGTGGGGGGGAGCTGTATATAACGAAGCAAGAAGGTGTGGGGTGGAGACTCCATAATCTTCCCAACGTCCCATCCACCCCACCCCACTCCCCTCAATTAATTCCAGGATAGGAAGAGTGGAAGTTGGCCTTTCCATCTGGAAACCAATAGTGACCCTTAAATGAACAACAAGTAGAGACTGCACCATATGGGAAAACTGCCTGGAGTTGGGCAAACTGTGCCCATTGGTGACAATGGAGGGGTCAAGCGAAGATAGCATCCTTCCACCCCCTCCTCCACAATGACTCCCTCCCTCCCACTCACCAGAATCCCACCCCATTCACTTTCATTCAGAGGATCCCATAATGATCTTTCTCCTTGGCTTCCTGCAATACTGGCAATGGCCACTGTTCTTGGTGGTGCTGCCAGTGCTGGCGAACTGCTAGCCCCTGATCATCAGTTATTGGAGGTGGGATATCTAGCCCACACCAGGATGTCTGGCGAGAAGTTAACCCGGCTGGAGCCCGAAACACTCACCGGCAATCAGCAGGCTGCCTAGTTGGGACAGAATTCTGCTGAGGGCTTCCAGAAATTGTGGAACACCCTCCCTAACTGTGCTGTGGGTGTACCTACACATCAGATACTACAGTGATTCAGGAAGGCAGCTCCTCACCATCTTTGCAAGGATAACTAGGGATGGACAGTAAATGCAGCGACATCCACATCCCGTAAATTAATTTTTAACAAGTACCAAGACCTTCTGTTGTTTTATTTATTTTTTATTCATTTGTGGGACATGGGTGTCATTGGCTGACCAGTATTTATTGCCCATGCCCAGTTTCCCGAGGGCAGTTGAGAGTCAACCACGTTGCTATGGCTTTGGAATCAAGTGTAGGCCAGAACAGGTAACGATAGCAGATTCCTGGACATTAGTGAACCAGATGGGTTTTTTTGACAATTGGCAATGGTTTCATGATCATCAGTAGAAGCTTAATTCCAGTTGCCTTTTACTGAATTCAAATTCTACCATCTGCTGTAGCGGGATTTGAACCCGGGTCCCCAGAACACCAGCCGCGTTTCTGGATTAATAGTCTAGCGATAATAGAAGTAGTGTTGCCATTACATTGTTACATTTCAGTGCCTGGCGGCCAATTGTTTTTTAGATTTCAGCTGACAAATTATATTTTAAAGCATTATTAAAATATGCCACACAAACTGGGAACTGAATACAATTAATCCAGATTTGGTGTACGTCAGTGAGCTGTCAGGAGTGAGAGGGATGACCAAAAAGGCTGAAGATATTAATTTTAGTTTTCAAACTTTACCATTTGCACGAGAGTTTGGCAGTGTGGGTGAATATGTACCTTTGCACCACTATTTCTGTGCATAATTGGGAATCAGACTGCCCAATTACTGACCCCCATTTTGCAGTATAACCAAAGACCAACATTATTCTTTGTATTAGAATACATGGGATTCACTCGTGACAAGCTTTGTATCATTGATAAACCAATATAGGTACATCAGAACTATCCATCCTTCAAATGTCAACGTTATTGTACAACGGCTTCATGGAGTGAGATAATCATAGATGTCTCATGATACCAGCTGCTAATGTAAAAAGGAATAGATAGAATAAATTTGTCTTCATCTACTCATCGGATGGATTATAATTATGCTGGAGTGACACCAGGGCAGTAATATTCCTGGAGTTCAGATGACAACTATCAACCAAACTTGCTTTTCATGGCTTAATACCATCTGAACCCTGAAATAACATCAATCCTCTGCATCAATTCATTGGCTGAATAATGGGTTTGATTCATTTAATGCTGCAAGTGTGTCTCTGTAAAAAATGAAGGATGAAAATGGCAAGATTCGGGAACCCTAGATGACGAGAGATGAGAAAAAGAAGGAGGCGGCACACATAAATTTCAGGAAATTGAAAACGGATAAGGCTGTTGAGGAACACAAAGACAGCAGGAAAGAGCTTAAACAGGGACTTAGAAGGGCTAAAAGGGGCCATGAAATGTCCTTTGCAGACAGGATTAGGAAGAATCTCAAGGCTTTTTACGCATATATAAGGCGAAGAGAGTAGCTAAGGAAAGGGTAGGTCCGCTCAAGGACAGTGGAGGAAATTTGTATGTGGAGCCAGATGAGGTGGGTGAGGTCCTTAATGAGTACGTTGCATCAGTATTCTCAAAGGAGAAGGATGTGGCGAATGGTGAGTGTAGAAAGGAGGATGTTGACGTTCTAGGATATGTTGAGGTAAAAAAAGGAGGAGGTATTGGAAGTTTTGAAAAACATTAAGGTGAACAACTCCCCAGAGCCAGATAGACCCTATCTCAGAATACTGAGAGACAAAATTGCTCAAGCCTTGGCCAAACTCTTTAACTCCTCTTTCGCCACAGGCGAGGTACCAGAAGATTGGAGAGTAGCTAACATTTTTCCTCTGTTTAAGAAGGTCAGAAGGGATAATCTGGGGAATTACAGGCCTAGGAGCCTTACAACTGTGGTGGAGAAATGATTGGTGAAGGTTCTTAGGGACAGGATAGACTTACATCTGGAAGAGAATAGGCTTATTAGTGATAAGCAGTATGGTTTTGTGAAAGGGAGGTTGTGTCTCACAAACTTGATTGAGTGCTTTGACAAACAAAAATGACCAGAGCAGGGCAGTGGATATCGTATACGTGGATCGGACTTTAATAAAGCCTTCGATAAGATTCCTCGTGGCAGGTTAAGACAGAAGATGAAGTCATGTGGGATCCGAGGAGAGCTGGTAGATGGATACAAAATTGGCTTGGGCATAGAAAGTGGAGAATAACAGTGGAAGGATACTTTTCTAACTAGAGGTCTGTGACAAACTGTATTCCTCAAGGATCAGTGCTGGGGCTTCTGTTATTTGTAATATATATAAATGATTTGGATGAAAATGTAGGTGGTCTGATTAGTAAATTTGCAGATGATACAAAAATTGGGGGAGTAGTGGATAGTGAGAAGGATATAAATTGGCTGGAGACCTGGGCCAAAAGATGGCAGACGGAATTTAACCCAGGCAAATGTGAGGTGATGTGACTTGGAAGGCCTACTGCAGAAGGAAAATCTACAGTAAATGGTGGAGCCCTTTGAAATATTAGAGTACAGAGGGATCTAGGCATGCAGATCCACAGTTCCCCGAAGGTGGCAACTCGGGTGGACAAGATGGTCAAGAAGGCATATGGCATGCTGGCCTTCATCCCTCGTGGTCTTAAGTATAGGAATTGGAAATTAGTTAGGCTGTATTTGGAACATTATGTACAGTTCTGGTCACCACATCACCAGAAGGATTTTGATGCATTGGAAAGGATGCAGAAGAGATCTACCAGGATGTTGCCTGGCTTGAAGGATATGGACTATGAAGAAAGGTTGAACAAATTTGGATTGCTTTCATTGGTGGACCTGATAGAGGTTTACAAGATTATGACAAGCTTGGGTAGAGTGGATAGTCAGAGTCTTTTTCCCATGGTTAAAGGGTCAATTACTCAGGGGCATAAGTTGAAAGTGAGAGGAGGAAAGTTTAAAAGAGATGTAAGGGGCAAGTTTTTTCACACAGAGGGTGGTGAATGCCTGGAAGGTGCTGCCGGAAGAGATGGTGGAAGCAGATTCTATAACAGTGTTTAAGAGACATTTGGACAAATATGTGAGTAGGCAGGGCATAGAGGGAGGCAAGAAGATATTAGATTAGAGAGGAATCTGCATCAGCATGTGCTTGCTGGGCTGAACAGCCTGTCCCTGTACTGTCCTTTATTGTTCTGCCACTGTAACATACAATTTGCTATTACCATAGCCTTGGAAATTAGTATCATTTAGCTGTGATCCTTGCTGAATTAAAATTTTATGTGCTTATTCTGATGCATTTGTGGCGTGATTCTATAGCAATCTTTGGAGGTGGCAAAATGGGAAGAAAATTGAACTCTCTGCTCAAAGCCTAAACTTGCATATTTATTTAAGAAGTCTCAGCTGAGTCTTTCACACACATTCAAAGTTTGTTTCAAGGTTAAAGTTTGTTTATTAGTGTCATAAGTAGGCTTACATTAACACTGCAACGAAGTTACTGTGAAAATCCCCTAGTCTCCGTACTCCGGCGCCTGTGTGAGTGCATTGAGGGAGAGTTTAGCATGGCTGATGCACCTAACCAACACGTTGGACTGTGGAAGGAAACTGGAGCACCCAGTGGAAACCCACACAGATAGGGGGAGAATATTCAGACTCCGCACAGATAGTGATTCAAGCTGGGAAATGAACCCAGGTCCCTGGAGCTGTGAGGCAGCACTGCTAGCCACCATGCCACCATAGGCTCACTGAGTAGTTAGCAGAATCATGTAGGTTGGAATTCTCTGGCCATTCACGCCTGTGGGGTTCCCCGGTCCCACTGGCAGCGCACCTCTCGGCTTCCCACTAGTGTGGCGTGATGTCAATGGGAATTCCTATTGACAGCAGTGGGATGAGAGAATCCCACCGCTAGCAAATGATGCACATCCCACTGGCAGGAAATACAGAACTGGCAGGCTGGAGAATCTTGCCCTTAAGCTCTACGGTGCAGAAGAAGCCATTTGGCCCATTAAGTCTGCACCGACTCCCTGACTATCCAGATTCTCTCCCTCGCCCTATCCCTGTAACTCATTTACCATGGCTAATCCATTTAATCTACACATCTTGGGACACTGTGGGGCAGTTTGGCATGGCCACCTAACCTGAGCATCTTTGTACAAGAGAAGCTGGAATAAGGTCTTGCTTTAGGCAGCATCACCCCCAACCTCGAACCAGTACAACTAATGTTACTGTCCTTGCCACTTCCCCCTCAGTTGACCTCAGTGACCTTTGAACAATGGGGAAATCAGATCTTGGTAAGAAGTCTCACAACACCAGGTTAAAGTCCAATAGGTTTATTTGGGAACAAACACCACTAGCTTTCGGGGCTTTGCCCCTTCGTCAGATGAGTGGGGAGTTCTGATCACAAACAGGGCATATAAAGGCACACACTCAGTTTACAGAATACTGACAAGAATGTCAGTCTTTACAGCTAATCAAGTCTTAAAGGTGCAGACTATGTGAGTCGAGATAGCATTAAGCACAAGTTAAAGAGGTGTGTATTGTCTCCAGACTGGACAGTAAGTGAGATTTTGCAAGCCCAGGCAAGTCATGGGGGTTACAAATAGTGTGACATGAACCCAAGTTCCCGGTTGAGGCCGTCCTCGTGTGCGGAACTTGGCTATCAGTTTCTGCTTAGCGACTCTACGCTGTTGTTTATCGTGAAGGCTGCCTTGGAGAACGTTTACCCAAAGATCAGAGGCCGAATGCCCGTGACTGCTGAAGTGTTCGCCAACAGGAAGAGAACAGTCTTGCCTGGTGATTGTCGAGCGATGTTCAATCATCCGTTGTCGTAGCCCCAACGTACCATGCCTCAGGACATCCTTTCCTGCAGTGTATCAGGTAGACAATGTTGGCCAAGTTACAAGAGTATGTACCTGGTGGATGGTGTCCTCACGTGAGATGATGGCATCCATGTCGATGATCCAGCACCTCTTGCATAGGTTGCTGTGGCAGGGTTGTGTGGTGTCGTGGTCACTGTTCTCCTGAAGTCTGGGTAGTTTGCTGCGTACAATCGTCTGTTTGAGGTTGTGCGGTTGTTTGACAGCAAGAAGTGGTGGTGTGGAGACGGCCTTGGCAAGGTGTTCGTCTTCATCAATGACATGTTGAAGATTCTGGAGAAGATGTCATACCTTCTCCGCTCTGGGGAAGTACTGGACAATATGGGGTACTCTGTCCATTGTGTCCCGTGTTTGTCTTCTGAGGAGGTCGGTGCAGTTTTTCACTGTGGCGTGTCGGAACTGTTGATCAATGAGTCGAGCGCCATATTCTGTTCTTTTAAGGGCATCTTTCAGCATCTGGAGGTGTCTGTTGCGACCTCTTCATTGAGCAATAGTCCATGGTGAGTCTGATGGTGGGATGGAACTTGTTGATATCATCATATGGTTGTTTCGGTGATTGTTCACCATGAGTCCAAAGGAAGAAAATGTCATCGATGTATCTAGTGTATAGCATCGGTTGAAAGTCCTGTGTGGTGAAGAAGTCTTGTTCAAGCCTGTGCATGAAGATGTTGGCATATTGAGGTGCAAATTTAGTCCCCATGGCTGTTTCCTGTGTCTGGATGAAGAACTGGCTGTTGAAGGTGAAGACATTGTGGTCCAGGATGAAGCGGATGAGTTGTAAAATTGCGTCTGGTAACATTTAATTTACCTGACATTATATGACCAAAAATAAAGGCTTACTGTCTCTTGCAGAGATCTCCTTTTATTATGAAACAGTTAATTAGCTGTAAAGACTCGCATTCTAATCAGTATTCTGTAAACCGAGTGTGTGCTTTTATATGCCCTGTTTGTGATCAGAACTCCCCACTCACCTGGCAAAGGGGCAGAGCCCTGAAAGCTAGTGGCGTTTGCTAGCAAATAAACCTGTTGGACTTTAACCTGGTGTTGTGAGACTTCTTAGTGTGTTTACCCCAGTCCAACACTGGCATCTCCACATCATGGGAATCAAATCTTGACAGTGAATTGAATGATCAGAAGTCCACATGTTCTGGTTATTGACTTATTTACAAAATTGGATAGGTTGACTTTGGTACAAATCTGGGCATTTTTGAACTATATGCACACAACTATTTCATAATACAAGGAGATCTGTGCAAGAGACAGTAAGCCTTTATTTTTGGTCATATAATGTCAGGCAAAGTAATGTTACCAGTTGTGATTTTAAGTGTCCCAAGGGGCCAATACCAGGGGATAGCAGATTGAGACTGGGATTCCCCCCCTGGGTGGCAGGTTTCCCATGATGGATGTGGCACACCATTGGGATCTTGCAGTTCTGCCAAAGTCTGCGGGCTTTTGCATGGCTCACTTGCCCACTACTGCCAAGAAATGTGGCAGAAGGGGCCAACTTACAGCAGAACCAAACCCTTCTTGTCAGTGGTAAGGACTGTATAATCACACCCTCAGAGTCTTTGTTGATTTAACGAGTATGCATAGAAATGATTATATAAATCAGACCCAATTTTGAACAATTGCAGCTTACAGTCCATTAATTACAATGAGAATGGTTGGATTATTAGGAACTTTTGATTCAGAAGTTTGATAAGAGAATGCAGGTTTGCTCATACAGACATTCCTTGTTGACTGATTTAGATACGTTTCAGAAATTGAGAGAATGGACTTGACAGAATGTCATAACATTCATTTTATTTGAAGATGGGTGGCTCAGTGGTTAGCACTGCTGCCTCATAGTGCTAGGAACCCAGGTTCAATTCCAGCCTTGGGTGACTGCGTGGAGTTTACACGTTTTCCCTGTGTCTGCGTGGATTTTCTCCGGGTGCTCCGGTTTTCTCTTGCAGTCCAAAGGTGGATTGGCCATGCTAAATTGTCCCTTAGTGTCAGGGGGATTAGTGGGGTAAACACATGGGGTTATAGGGATAGGGTCTGGGTGGGATTGTTGTTGGTGCAAGCTCATTGGGCTGAATGGCCTTCCTCTGCACTGTTGGGGTTCTATGATTCTACATTGAGATGAAAATCAGGCTGATTTACTTTGCCCGGTTATGCCCAGGTTGGGAATTTGAAAAAAGTATCCATTCCACCGTTTCTGCATAGTTTTTTTAAAGTTTCGAGTTTATTTACCAGCGTCACAAGCAGTCTTACATTAACACTGCGGTGAAATTACTGTGAAAATCCCCCAGTCGCCACGCTTCAGCACCTGTTCAGGTACACTGAGGGAGAATTTAGCACAGACTGTTGCCTGTTGCACTGTGTGTTTTAACCCTTATACGGTGGACAAATAACTATGAGTAGACATCTTGTTAGTACAATCAATATTTATTTAAACCCACGCAATCAATAATCACCCACCCGACCAATAATAAGTTATCTTACAGGAAAATACGAGACCTTGACTTAACTTTGCGTGACTGGCAAGTACCCAAGCAGATATTGGCCTTTATCTGTGTGTTGGTCTCAGTAGTCGTCTGCATAGCCTGGTCACTTGGTCTGGTCTGGCACTCTGGCTCTGGTCTTCCTTCCTTCCTTCGTGGGTATGGTGGCTCTCCTCGTGCTGGTTGTCGCTGGCGATGTTCACCATTGTTGTAGCTCGTTCGTGGGTCAGAGAGAGGGAGAGATTCCTGGTTGTGCAGCACCCTTTATACCCCGTTTGGTTTCACCCTTCTTTTTGGCCATTGCCAATCAATTGATCAGGACTTGATCCCCCTGATCGATAAGAGTCCAATCAGGTGCTACCACACTGATCTCTGGGTGTGGCCGCAACGGCCATGTCTGTAGGTGCTGGAGGCACGTAGGTCAAATACCTCCCTCCTAAATAAGGGGTCACGGTGCCCTTATGTCTGGTACACAACCCAGTGTGACGAGAAAGTCTCTTTCATCTTGGAGATGAAACAAGCCAGTGTGACTACAAAGTCCCTTTCATCCTGGAGATGACCCATATCCTGTTTATTCACTCGACAGGGTTGCAGCCTGTTTGTCTTTAAACTGCAGCCTGTCGGTTTGTCCCAGAGTGCTTTACAAAATGCCATTTTAGATGGCCTATTTGGCCACAGGCCAATGCATCTAACCAGCACGTCTTTCGGACTGTGGGAGCACCCAGAGGAAACCCACGCAGACATGGGTAGAATGTGCAGACTCCACACGGACAGTGACCCAAGCCAGGAATTGAACTGGGGGAATCGAATCTGGGTCCCTGGCGCTGTGAAGCAGCAGTGCTAACCACTGCCACCCTCCTTGAGATTAAAGTTTTAAGTTATTCAAATCCACTCACTTGCATAACATCAAAATTGGGATCCCAAGGTCAATATTGAGGCACAGGCGATGGTCGAGAGTCCTGGATCATGATATCCTTGAAGGTACTCACTGGGAAAGATCTATTTATCTTTAAGTACAATCCATTTGCACCTAATCTTTTTATTCCATGTGGAAATACAACTCAATCTTTATCACAAGTTGGTTTTAAAGCTGTTGATATTTGGGAACAAATTGGGTTTGGATCTGACAATATGACAGGAATAAAGAGGAAAGCAGTGTATAAATAAACTAAAATACTTTGTTGCAGCCACTGGATAAGGACCGCTACTTATCAGCCTCACTGCACAATGGTCCTCTGGTTCTCAAGTGGCGACAATAACAAAACTGTTTTGCATTTTTAAAAGCAGGAAAGTCTAAATTAAAAGCTTGGTGTGTATTATTTCAGACTTCTTTTATCTGAAGCTATTTCAGTAGGGCTTTGAAATGAAGTCAGTAAATAATCTCACCTTGTAGTGAAACAAGTTCTTTGTTATTCATTTATAATAAATAATGCACTGTTTAAGATGCAGTGTTATCAATTGGTAACAGAGACATTCCTGTGAAGCCTTTCTTGAAGATGCTACACACTGCGCCTTTTTTTTAAAAAGTATTGTTTGAGACAAAATGTGTAATTAATCAGATTAATAAAACATTTTGGTAGTTAGAGCCGGATGTTCCTCACACTGAAAATAATTTACTTTAATAATACTTAAAATAGTCGACTTCTGTATCTCAAGTATAACAAAAGTAAAGTGTATTTAATAGTGTCAGAAGTAGTTTTGAATTAACACTGCAATGAAATTACTGTGAAAATCCCCTAGTTGCCACACTCTGGTGCCTGATCGGGTGCACTGAGGGAGAATTTAGCATGGCCAATGCACCGAACCAGCAGAACCTTTGGAAGGAAACCTGAGCACCCATACTGACATGGGGAGAATGTGCAGACACTGCACAGCCAGTGACCCAAGCCAGGAATTGAACTCGGGTTCCTGGTGCTGTGAGGCAGCAGTGCTAACCACTGTGCCACCCAAAGATGATGATAAATGAGAAAATAAGGGGAATGTACAGTAAGAGTGGCAATTTTAAACCACCAGTGGCACTGCTAATGAGGCAGCCATCATTTTTATTGATTCATGGGACATGAGTGTTGCTGGATGGCCAGCATTTATTGCCTGTCCCTAGTTGCCCAAGAGTAATTGAGAGTCAACCACATTGTTGTGGTTCTGGAGTTACATGTGGGCCAGACCAGGTAGATTTCCTTCCCCAAAGGACATTAGTGAACCAAATTGATTTTTCCAACAATCAACAATAGTTTCATGATCATCGATAGATGCTTAATTGAATTCAAATTTCACTATTTGCCGGATTCGAACCTGGGCCCCCAGAACATTAGCCAAGTTTCTGGATTAATAACCTAGTGATAATATCACTCAGCCATCTCCTCCCCTCATTGAAAGTCACAGGCAAATGGTAGCCATGCCTTGGAAGCCCATGGACTGTTTGAAGGGATTTTCACTCAAGGCCATAATAATCCATCCAGCATTCCTGCTTTTTTGCGTGCATGTTTCTGAATACATGGATGAGAGTATGTGCTGTGCACGCTTCACCCAGTTATAACGGGCAATGCACATTCTAACCAGGAGTGCAGTTGGGAGAATCTTTTGTGGTGGGGCTGTGGGGAGTAGGAAGGCTCTGCAAATGATGCTGCAAAGCCTCCCCTCCGTAGTCCGATCTGCTGTACTTACCAGTGCCCCTTGCTGCCAAATTTGGGCAGCGTGGCGGCACAATGGTTAGCACTGCCCCCTCATAGCGTCAGGGATCCGGGTTCAATTCTGGCTTTGGATGACTGTGTGGAGTTTTCATGTTCTCCCCATTTCTGTGTGGGTTTCTGCGTGTTGAAGAGAGAACTGGGTTTCATATTTTGCTTGGGAATTGGTTCACAGTAAATAAAAACAGAACATCACACTGATAAGACTCAGCAAATAGAGTAGCATCCATACAGAGATAGGTAGAAATGCCAGTTACTACGGGGACGTAGGTTTAGGATGAAATAGGGAAAGTTTAAAGGAAATGTGAGCAGCAAGTTTTTTTTTACACAGAATGGTAATTTCCTTGAATGCGCTGCTGGAGGAGGTGGTCCTCCTCCTCCTATCGCATGGAGGGTATGGAAAGAGGGATCTGGATAGGCTGAGTGAGTGGGCGAGGACCTGGCAGATGGAGTATAATGTTAGCAAGTGTGAGGTTATCCACTTTGGCAGAAATAATAGTAGGAGGGATTATTATTTAAAAGGCGAAA
Organism: Carcharhinus amblyrhynchos; assembly: GCF_965287045.1. NCBI lineage: Eukaryota > Metazoa > Chordata > Chondrichthyes > Carcharhiniformes > Carcharhinidae > Carcharhinus > Carcharhinus amblyrhynchos. Next base: position 28,680,612 of record NC_137348.1, read on the forward strand.
AGCTGCAGCGTGCTACGGTGCAGAGGGACCTGGGGGTCCTTGTGCACGAGTAGCAGAAACCCAGTCTGCAGGTGCAGCAGGTGATCAAGAAGGCGAATGGTATGCTGGCCTTTATAGCGAGGGGGATAGAATATAAAAGCAGGGAGGTCTTGCTGCAACTGTACAGGGCACTGGTGAGGCCGCAGCTGGAGTACTATGTGCAGTTTTGGTCGCCGCACTTGCGCAAGGATATTTTAGCCTTGGAGGGAGTGCAGAGGAGGTTCATTAGGCTGATACTGGAGATGAGGGGGTTGGACTATGAAGAGAGACTAAATAGACTGGGTCTGTACTCATTGGAGTTTAGAAGGATGGGGGGGGATCTTACAGAGATGTATAAGGTAACGAAGGGGATGGATAGGGTAGAGGTAGAGAGATTCTTCCCGCTTAGAAAGGATAGCAGGGCTAGAGGGCACAGCCTCAAGGTAAGGGGGAGGGGGGGGGTGCAGTTCAGATCAGAGTTGAGAAGGAACTTCTTCACTCAAAGGGTGGTGAATCTCTGGAATTCTCTGCCCGTTGAAGTGGTGGAGGCTACCTCGCTAAATATATTTAAGTCACAGGTAGATAGGTTTTTGACAGACAAGGGAATTAAGGGTTATGGGAGGAAAGTGGAACTGAGCCACTTCAGATCAGCCATGATCTTATTGAATGGCGGGGCAGTCTCGAGGGGCTAGATGGCCTACTCCTGCTCCTATTTCTTATGTTCTTATGGTCGAAGCAGATACAATAGCACTATTTAAGAGGCATCTTGACAGATTCATGAATAGGCAGGAAATAGAGCGATATGGACTGCGTAGAGGCAGAAGCTCTTTAGTTTACAAAGAAGTCGTGTGTCTTGGTGGGCCGAAGGGCCTGTTCCTTTGCTGTACTGCTCTCTGTACTTTGAGATAAAAAGTCAACCTTTCAGATTTGTTCCCTTCCTTCAGTGTTGCTCATTTTAAATTTGAAGCTATAAGGCTGAAATTTCCCCCATTCATAGTTGAACAAATCTTCATGATGTTCAAATTGAATCAATGATCTAATTTGCTTTGCATCAAGTTCAGTATGTGTACGCTGTAGAAGGCTACTTTCCAATTTAACAGTTGATAAACTTAACAGTATCATTTTGAGCCTATGGCTTGCTGTATATTAAAATACCATAAGGGTAGCACAGTGGTTAGCATTGCTGCCTCACAGCACCAAGGACGCAGGTTCAATTCCCGCCTTGGGTGACCGTCTGCGTGGAATTTGTATATTCTCTCTGTGTCCGCGTGGGTTTACTCCGGGTGCTCCAGTTTCCTCCCACTGTCCAAAAGTGTACAGGTTAGGTGAAGTGGCCATTCTGAATTGCCTCAGTGTCAGGGAGGTTAGCAGGGCAAATATGTGGATAGGGCCTGGGTGGGATTGTTGTCGGTGCAGGCTCGATCGGCATGATTCGGAAACAGTTGGTTTGCAGGCGTAGCAGGCAATTAAGAAGGCAAATGGAATTTTGTCCTTCATTGCGAGTGGGATGGAGTTTAAAACCAGGGAAGTTATGTTGCAGCTGTACAAGGTGAGGCCACACCTGCAGTACGTGTACCATTTTGGTCTCCTGACTTGGGAAAGGATATACTGGCACTGGAGAGGGTGCAGAGGAGGTTCACTGCGTTGATTCTGGAGTTGAAAGGGTTGGCTTCTGAGGAGAGACTGAGTAAACTGGGACTATGCTCATTGGAATTCAGAAGAATGAGGGGAGATCTTATAGAAACATATTAGATTATGAAAAGAATAGATAAGATAGAAGCAGGGAGGTTGTTTCCACTGGCGAGTGAAGAAAGAACTAGGGGGCATTGCCTCAAAATAAGGGGGAGCAGATTTAGGACTGAGTTAGGGGGGAGCTTCTTCACCCAAAGAGTTATGAATCAGTGGAATTGCTTGTCTGGTGAAGCAGTTGAGGCTACCTCGTTGAATGTTTTTAAGGCAAGATAGATAGATTTTTTTGAACAGTAAAGGAATTAAGGGTTATGTGAGAGGCAGGTAAGTGGAGCTGAGTCCATGAAAAGATCAGCCATGATCTTATTATTGGTGGAGCTGGCTTGAGGGGTCTACTCCTGCTGCTAGTTATCATGTTCTATTACTTACATGGCGAAAAACTGCAGCAGGCAACGGGGCAGAGGGACCTCGGGGTCCTTGTGCATGAGTCACAAAAACCCAGCCTGCAGGTGCAGCAGGTGGTCAGGAAGGCGAATGGGATGCTGGCCTTCATAGCGAGGGGGATTGAATATAAAAGTAGGGAGGTCTTGCTGCAGCTGTATAGGGCATTGGTGAGGCTGCAGCTGGAGTAGTGTGTGCAGTTTTGGGTGCTGTACTTAAGCAAGGATATTTTGGCCTTGAAGGGAGTGCAGAGGAGGTTTACTAGGCTGATTCCAGAGTTGAGGGGGTTGAACTATGAGGAGAGGCTGAATAAACTAGGCTTGTACTCGTTAGAGTTTAGAAGAATGAGGGGAGATCTCATTGAGACGTATAAGATGATGAATGGGATGGATAGGATAGAGGTGGAGAGACTCTTCCCGCTCAGAAAGGACAGTAGGACTAGGGGGCACAGCCTCAGGATAAAGGAGGGGCGGTTCAGAACGGAGTTGAGGAGGAACTTCTTCACTCAAAGGGTGGTGAATCTCTGGAATTCTCTGCCCGTTGAGGTGGTGGAGGCTGCCTCGCTAAATATATTTAAGACGCGAGTTGATGGGTTTTTGATAAGCGAGGGGATTAAGGGTTATGGGGAGAGGGCGGGAAAGTGGAACTGAGCCACGACAGATCAGCCATGATCTTATTGAATGGCGGGGCAGGCTCGAAGGGCTAGATGGCCTACTCCTGCTCCTATTTCTTATGTTCTTCATTTTTATGCACTGTAGGGATTCTAATTAAGGGCAACATATTGGCATAGTGGTTAGCACTACTGCCTCACAGCATCAGGGACCTGGGTTCAATTCTGGCCTTGGGTGACTGTGTGGAGTTTGAACGTTCTCCCCATGCCTGCGTGGGTTTCCTCTGGTTTCCTTCCACAGTCTGAAGGTCTGCAGGTTAGGTGGATTGGCCATGCTAAACTGCCCCCTACTGTTCCAAGATGTATAGGTTAGCAGGGTAAGTTTGTGGGGTCAAGGGGATAGGGCCTGGGTAAGATAAAAGGGTGGCTGGGTGCAGACTTGATGGGCTGAATGGCCACCTCCTGCACTGTAAGGATTCTATGATTGTCCTACTGCTCTAACTTGGCTAGCCATTTTCAAGTTTTTATGCTGCGCTGCCAGCAATACGTTTGCAGAGGACTCAGAATAATGGTAAAGATGGAAAAGTAACATATTTCAGCAGACAAATGCAACTTAACGTGGAGAAGTTCCATTTTGGAAGGAAGAATGAGGAGAGATTCATATTAACTAACTGGGTACAATTTTTAATGAGGTATTCAAGAAGTTTTGACAGAGAAATGTTTCTGCAGTATGGAGGGTCAATAATCAATGGACAAAGGTTTAAGATCATGTGAGAGGACAAATGAGAATTGTTTTAATGTTGCCAATTGTTACAATCTGGAACTGACAGCCCAAGAAGGTGGTGGAGGTAGGTTCATCTTTAACTTCCAAAATGAAATTGGATATATACGCTCAAAGTGGGAAAGAAAATGTAGGGTAACGCAGAAAGTGTGGGAGAATGGGACTAATTGGATAGCTTTTTCAAAGAACCAGCATCAGCCTGATGGACCGACTAGACATTCCCACCCCCCACCCCCGGCTCTGTTTTATCCCCTCTTTCCTTACCTTCTTTGCTTCCCCCCTTTCTCAATTTTACCTCTCTCCCACCATCTCCCCCCTCCCCCCACATCTTCATCTATCACAGATTACCCTCCACTTTGAGGTTCTCTGCCGTTTGGCCACTTACACCTTCTGTTCTCTCTCTGGACTGCCATTAGCAGCCTTTCCCCTTGTTTTTGTGCATGTGACTCACCTTCCATTCCCTCCCCCCACTGCACAAATACCTTCCGCTTTCTATGCCTTTTAGCTTTGACAAAGAGTCGTCTGGACTCGAAACATCAGCTCTTTTCTCTCTTTACAGATACTGCCAGACTTGCTGAGATTTCCCTGCTGAGATTTCTCCTTTGGTTTCAGATTCCAGCAACCGCAGTAATTTGCTTTTATTTTACGACTAGACTTCTGTCCTGTATTAGGATGATGGTGCAGACTTTTTCCAAGTGCTAAAACAATGAATGTGTTTCATTCTGAAGACAGATGATGAGAAAATTGCACATGGCATGCTGACGTCCTTTTAATAATAATCCTCTGTTTGCAATTTTTTTTTGCATATCAGTGGGGTTGGAAGCTAAAAATAAAGAATACAACTGTGTTGTATTCAAAGTTGCAACTGCACGTTTTTTTTGGCATCTTGAAAGCTGTCAAATAATTGCTGTCCATAAATAATCAGGATGTGTCTGGGAGTTGTCAGTTCACATTCTGCTGCTGTGGGCAAAAGCAATTTACCATGGATCGTACAAGTTGTGAAGAATCAGAGAATCCCCACAGTGCAGAAGGAGGCCATTCGGCCCATCGAGTCTGCACCGACCACAATCCCACCCAGGCACGAACCCCATAACGTCGTGCATTGACCCTAGATTTTACTTATAGTAGAAGAACACTGTAACTAGTGCTAAGGGTGGAGTTGAGTCTGTAGAACAAGAAATGTTCCTTCAAATCTTGATTTATTATTCATTGGTCAGTGGTAGTCACTGTTTGTTATTGCAGAAGAGTAAATTAATTGCATATCGTTAAGTGGCAGATTAATCTGAGTTTCGATAAAGGTGTAGAAACATTGAAACATAGAAAGTAGGAGCAGGACTAGGCCATTTGGCCCTTCGAGCCTGCTCTGCTGTTCATTAAAATCATGGCTGACCATCCAACTCAATAGCCTGATTCCACCTTCCCACCCATATCCTCTGACCCTCTTTGCCCTAAGGAATTTGTCTAAGTTCTTCTTGAAAACATAGTATTTTGGCCTCAACTGCTTTCTGTGGTAGTGAATTCCACAGGCTAACCACTCTCTGGGTGAAGAAATTTCTCCTCACCTCAGTCCTAAAAGATTTAGCCCATACCTTTAGATGATGACCCATGGTTTTGGAAACGCCCACCATTGAGGTCATCCTTCCTGCATCTACCCTGTCAGGCTCTGTTAGAATTTTAGAGATTTCCATGAGATTCTCTCCCTTATCCTTCTGAACTGCAGGGAATATAATTCTAACTGATTCAATCTGTCCTCGTGTGTCAGTCCTGCCATCCCAGGCATCAGTCTGGTAAACCTTAGCCGCACTCCTAGAGCAAGAACATCCTTCCTCAGATAATGACTCTAAAACTGAATGCATTGGGCGGGATTTTATGGCCTCGCTCGGGCAAGACTGGAAATTCCAGTCTGAGATCAACAAAATTTCCGTTGTCGGACCCCCCGCCTGCTCCAATTCCGTGGCGGGCGAGGTGGTAGATTTCTGGCCATTATTCCAGGTATGGCCTCACCAAGGCCCTGTATAACTGGAGCAAGACATCCCTGCTTTTGTACTTGATTCCTTTCGCTATGAAGACCAACTTACCATTTGCGTCTTTACTGCCTGCTGCATATGTACACTTATCTTCAGACGTGGGTGTTGTACGAGGACACCAAGGTCTCATTGCATATTCCCCAATCTTAATTCATAACCACTTGGACAATAATCTGCCTTCCTGTTTTTGCTACCAAAGTGGATAGCCTCACATTTATCCACATTGTGTTGCATCTGCCATGCCTTTGCCCACTCACTCAGCTTGTCCAAATCACACTGAAGCATCTCAGCATCCTCCTCACACCCAGCTTCGCCAATGGTCAACTCTTGTAGTGTCATCCATTTGCTGCGTGAATCACTCTGTGTGCCATCCATCGCCAGACTGACAAATATTGTCTAAATGTATTCATCTTGGAGAAGTGCTTCTGTGAATTAATGTGAAGCCAGCACTTTGGCACAGATTGCACATCTTATCATGTCTACGGTTAAAATTAGATGCAGCCACCTGTCTAAAATGCTGCGCAACACCTTTCAATTTAGCAATCTATAAAACTGCATCAACTTAAAAGTAACACGGCTGAGTTTAATGAAATACACCATTACACTTCAAAATGCCAAAAAGAAATATCCGTTATTCTTTGCTTCAATCAACTGATGCAACTGGCAGCCTTTTATCAAGTTTGCATCTTTAAACTGTAAAGAATCGATTTGCCTGATGCGAATTACTGGCTGGGTCCCCATAGGGATGTACCACACACATTTAATCCAGAGATCTGGATCCTGGATCATCCGGGAGGATGACAGAGCCAAAGCTCAAGGACATAGAATTGTGCTTAGAATGCTGCCAGAATCTGCACCTTACCCATATGGGTCGATCTTAGAGCAGGAAAGTGAGAATGAGAGTGGACATTAACAGTAAATGAACCAGAACCGGAACAGTATTGGTGGGGTTTGCTGTTGTTATATAAAGACAAGAAAGCCATTGAAGTGAGGATGTTTGAACTGCTGGAGGAAGCTAATCCTGTGCAAATCTTGACGACTTCAGCTAGAATTAAGTGATATAGAAATAAGAGTGTTCAAACATTGAGTATTTGAGCCACTTCGAATTGACACAGTTGCGATTTGTTTTTAGGCTGACAGTTCAGTAAATTTTACCCATAACGTGGGATCATTTTAATTGCAAGTTTGAGTCAGAAATGTATTTATTAACTGCAAAGGCCGTTTTCCTTGCTTCTGTGGCTGCAAGCCACTCCCGTGATAGCTATTCAGTCAAAATGGTGTGGACACAATTCAGTTTTCTGTTTTTCAGTCTCTAATGAATTTCTGCAATTTCCATCAATTTTGCTGAAAATTTGGTAAAGGTGACAATATTATTTTGGAAGTTTTTGCTGATCTGCAGTTGATCGAAAACTAAAGGACAAAGATCACCTGACAAATGAAGGTGCTTCTGTCGGTGGCACAGTTGCTGCCTCACAGTGCCAGGGACCCGGGTTCAATTCTGGCCTTGGGTGACTGTCTGTGTGGAGTGTGCACTTCCTCCCTGTATCAGCCTGGGTTTCCTCCAGATGCTTCATTTTCCTTCCACAGTCCAAAGATGTGCAGGTTAGGTGGATTGGCCGTGCTAAACTATCCCTTCGTGCCCCAAGATGTGCAGGTTAGAGGGATTAGCCATGGTACGTGTGGGTTATGGGGATTGGGCAGGGGAGAGGACCTGGGTGAGATACTCTGTCAGAGAGTTGGTGCAGACTAGATGGGGCGAATGGCCGCCTTTTGTCCTTAGGGATTCTGTGCTTCTATACTGTGGTTTTAAAGGAGCACCATCTTCCTAGGTAATGAGATGTGTAGTATAAAGATTTAATAGAATTGATATACTAATGCATGATACAGATGATAATGTGACAGTCAAAATTGTGCTACAGATTTTGTGCAGCAGGCAGGCAACTCTTACAGCAGATGTTCCTTCTCAACAATCCAACTTGTATAGAGTGTTTGAAGTAAATAGCTGAGTCTTGGCTGCAGTTCCACTTCACAAGCGATTAGATCTATCATGTTCCTCAGACAATATGCCTTCTCCATCAGTCTCGGCTGGAGGAGGACTCAGAAGATCAATGTTGCAATTCCATTGAGATGATGCTGCATTGTTTGTGAGCTGACCCAGGTTTGCTAGCCAAGTTTTGGAAGGCACTTTTTTCATGAAGATTAAAATCCAGTTTCAACCTTTAACCAAACTGTTCCAGTACAGCTCCAACACTGGCATCCACCTGACAATGTGAAAATGGCCAAGCTATGTCCTCTCCATTAAAAGCAGAATAAACCCTGACTGGACAATTAATGCCTCATTAGTCTACTCTCAACTATTCGTAAAGTGATGGAAGATTTCAGAGATTTTCCAGAGCTATTCCTGGCCTTTTTCAACACAAAAGCCGCTGCCTTTGACAAGGTCAGGCCGTTATATGATGTGAACAAATTGAAGAAGGACTTGTTCACACATTTACAGCTTTACAGTGTTTTCATTTGGCATTTGAATTTGTTTCTTTTGACAGAGCCTGCGTTTGTTGGCTTATTGGATTACATAGAAATGCATTCATGGTTATTATGAAGTTCTGCTGAATACAAATCTGGGTATGGATTTCCCATTTACTATTGCTACTGTTACTGAACTTAGAGAAAAGGATATATGTATTTGATATTGAAGAATTCAATGGCTCCACTTTTGGCTGCTATTAGGCCTCATTTTGATCATAACTCCTCCAAACATTCTTGGTATTGGGCCAGAATTTACACATAAGTGGAACAGCAACCTAGTGGGAGGGGCTGATGTGTGGCTAAAGGTAGATATTCAAAGCTGCTGCAATTTCATTATTCTGTGTTTGCCTTATGAAAATGGCAAGTTGCTGTCTGACTTACCATCTCCGTGCATTGAATGGTGTGGACTTGTTGCGTTTGTACAATGGACGTGAGTTACATTACTTGTCACAGTTATTTTAAGTTGTGTCCATTCTACAAACCTATTTGATGATATGATGAGTGTTAACTGTTGCTAATCACCTTTTGTGGCACTGTAAGCTATCTGTTAGAAGTGTCCATTCTTCTTCTTGTGTTAATTGTTCTTGTTGATTACAAAATGTCAAGTTTATCTCTTTTTTCCTTTCTGTCTCTATTTTTCACTCGTTAAATTCAATCTTTCCTTCCCTCCTTTTTGCCTTCTGTACCTGATTTGACATTACTTCATCCACAATCCTTGTGTTGTTAGTGTTCTAATCCTTCAACCTGACTGGTGAAGGGGGGACACAGTTGCTTGTTATTCACTCAGATTCAAGGTTTCTCTCGTTATGACATGATCAGTTGAAAGTGATTCCAAGAAGGAATTAGATATAGATTTTGGGGCTAAAGGGATCAAGGGATATTGGGGGGTGGGTTGGGGGCAGGGTGGGAAGTGGGGAGGTGAGATTAGGACATTAATTTTCATGGTTAGCCATGATCAAAGTGAAGTCTCACAACACCAGGTTAAAGCCTAACGGGTTTATTTTGAATCACAAGCTTTTGGAGCACTGCTCCTTCATTACCTAAGCTCCGAAAGCTCGTGATTCCAGATAAACCTTTGGACTTTAACCACAGTAAGACTTCTTACGGTGCTCACCCTAGTCTAACGCTGGCATCTCCGCATCATGATCAAAATGAATGGTGGATCAGGTTTGAAGGGCTGAATGGCCTACTTCTATTTTCTATGTTTCTATAGAACTTTCAGCAATTTGCCAAGCAGAAAAAAAATGCTGAGGAAAGTCTAACTAACGGCAGACACCACTGGATGTCCTGGCAACAGCAAACCGTGGCCCATTTTATTAGAATTCATGCATATTGGAATGGGTTTAATGTGGAGGAGGTGGTGTGAAAGTCGGAAAATGGCCCTTCATTTTATGCGGTTCAGACAAAATAGGTTTACGATGAGGAGAAAGATTTAAAAGGGACCTGAGGGGAAGCTTTTCCACATAAAGGATAGTGTATATATGGAATGAGCTGCCAGAGGAGGAGGTAGATGTGTGTACAAACTGAAGTCGTGCCTTCCATTCCTCTGAGATTGGGGGTGGGATTTTCCGGCCATGCTTACCCCAAGGCTGGAAAACCCTGCCCAAGGTCAATGAATCTTTGCATGGTTAGGCCCCAGCTGCTTCGATTCCCGTGACGGCAGGATGGAAAAATTCCACCCTATGTGTCCTGCCTTCAGAGCTAGAAACCAGTCAGAGAGCTGGCAGTTGTCCAGTCCCAGCAGTGCTATCAGGAGCGATGGCCGCTACTGGAACTGCAGCTGGTGTCTGACTGGAAACCGCGCCAGAGGTCCAAGTTCAGTCCTAGAGGAAGTGCTTAATTCCGATTTTATAAAGATTTACAAAATCATGAGGGGCATAGGGTCTTTTCCTCAGGTTAGAGGAGTCCAAAACTAGACGGTATAGGTTTAAGGTGAGGAGAAAGATTTAGGGGCAGCTTTTTCACACTCAGGGCAGTGTGGAATGAGTTGCCAGAGGAGAAGGTAGAGGCCAGTACAAGTACAACATCTAAGTTACATTTGGGCAGGTACATGGATACGAACGGTTTAGAGGGATATGGGCCAAACACAGGCAAATTGGACTAATTCAGTTTAGGAACCCAGGGCAGTACGGATGAGTTGGGCTCAAGGGCCTGTTTCCATGCTGTATATCTCTAATTCTCAATGACTCTCTCTGCAGTGGTCACTTTGCCCTTTCCCAATAACAGCACTAATGTTATAATGCAGCCTCAGTCTCTATTTGGGAGATCTGCCAATACCTTACATAAGTGCAGCAATCCAACCTTGTCTTGAAAACATTAAAGGTCTGTTGTCCATCTCCATTAAGTATCATACAAATTAACAGGAAGAAAAGAGAGATATAATTAAATCAGCAGGGGAGGGCCATGGACATCATTGAATCACAGTCAATGATTGGGATTGAAGGATTGATTTTATTCTTTGGGACTGTCCGTGTGCTTCTTTTCCAAAGAAGTTTTAAGGTTTGCCGGTGCCCTGTGGGCAGAGTTTATGCAAATAATTGGACTGGGGTCAAGCTCGCTGTTTGGTTCAGCTCAAGGCTGATTTGCAGTTTTGGTTATGTTGTCCACTGGAAAATAAGATGACATTCAATTTCCCCAAAAGGGGCTGTTTTGTTCAGTTTATTTATTCACATCACAAGTTGGCTTGCATTAATACTGCGATGAAGTTACTGTGAAAATCCCTGAGTTGCCACACTCCAATACCTGTTCGGTTACGCTGATGGAGAATTTAGCATGGTCAATGCACCTATAACCAGCACGTCTTTTGGACTGTGGGAGGAATCCGGAGCATCTGGAGAAAATCCGTGCAGACACGGGGAGAATGTGCAGACCCCACATAGACAGCGACCCAAGCCGGAATCGAAACCGGGTCCCTGGCAATGTGAGGCAGCAGTGCTAACCACTGTGCCAGCTAGTTATCCAAGGTGCTGCAGTGGATACAAGTACATTTGCCTGCAGGCGTCCAAAATAAGCATGAGCGCTGAAAAATGTATACGAAGCGATACACTTGCATGGACCAGCAGTGCATGACTAATAGTGGGGTTGAATCTTGTTTTGTCCCCAAGTCCACTCTTGAATTTGATTTGAATTATTATTGTCATGTATTGGGATACAGTGAAAAGTATTGTTTCTTGGATACTTTACAGACAAAAATATACCATTCATAGATATATAGGGGAGAAGGAGAGAAGAGGGTGCAGAATATAGTGTGGCATTTACAGGTAAGAAGTAGAGAAAGATCAGTTTAATATATGATAGGCCCATTCAAAGGCCTGATGTCTGCAGGGAAATCGGTTGGTATGTGTTCTCAGACCTTTGTATATTTTTCCCGATGGAAGAAGGTGGAAGACAGTATGTTTGGGGTGTGTGGTCTCTTTGATTATGCTGGCTGCTTTTCCGAGGCAGCAGGAAGTGTAAGCAGAGTCAGTGGATGGGAGGCTGGTTTGCGTGATGGACTGGGTTACATTCACAACCCTTTGTAGTTTCTTGCGGTCTTGGTCAGACCAAGAGCCATACCATCCAGAAAGGATGATTTCTATGGTGCATCTATAAGGATTGTTGAGAGTTGTAATGGACATGTAAGTTTCCTTAACCTCCTGAGAAAGCAGAGGCATTTGTGGGCTTCCTTAACTAGAGCAACGGCGTTGAGAGCCCAGGATAGACTGTCAGTGATCTGAAGACGTAGAAACCTGAAGCTTTCGACCATTTCCACTATGTACCAACTCATGCAGGCTCACAGCTCCAAAGGAAATGACAGTCTCCGCTGTGTTGCCCAGGTAATCGTTTCTTACGCCTGAGTCCACCGACAGTCTGTAAGGTCGCTCTGACATAAAAAATAATTAATATGCTAAATGAAAATTCTTTCCCGCAGACTCTAAACAATAAGTAATTTGTTCGCTTGTTTGTGTCATTGTAAAACACATCGCGGCTATTGTGTTAAACACCCTTTTGGTCTCTGTCACTCTATGAAGATGCATTAGACGGAGATGGGGCCATAGGCAAGTAAAGAGGTTTTTTATTAGACGTGAGGGATGTGAACCCAGTCAGAATTAATTGAAAAAGCTGAGAGGCCCTCCTTTGAGGAATAGGCTGAGTGTGCTGCAAGGAAAGAAAGAACCTTTTGTTTAAGTTGAGTAAGATAACTCATTGTCATGGGGTTAGTGTGATATATTTCTTTCTAACATTACACAAAGATAAATTGCACCAATTGAATTAAGGAATCTTTTTATTTCTTTTTTTCATTCATGTGATATGGGCACTGTGACTGGGCCAGCATTTACTGCCCACCACTGAGGGCATTTCAGAGTCAACCACATTGCTGTGGGTCTGAAGTCACATGCAGTCAGATTTTCTTCCCCAGAGGACATTAGTGAACCAGGAGGCTTTATGCGGCCATCGACAATGATTTTCACGGTCATCATTAGACTTTTAATTCCAGGTTTTTTCTATTGAATTCAAATTTCACCATCTGCCATGGTGGGATTCCCCCCAACTCTGATCATATCTGTTGCTCCCCACATTCACCTTACTTTGAACAAAGCAAGTTGCTTCACTTTTGTCAGTGTGGCTGTCATTTAAAAAGATGGCGATGTATATAGGGGAACACGTGTGAAAGACAAATTAAGATTCATTGCAACTGGGACACACCGGAGTTTCACCACCTTTACGCAATTCCGGGGCGGGTGAGGCACGCAGAACGGAATTCTCTGTTGGCCTTGGGAGGAATTTTACAAGCCTCACACGAGTGAGGTTGTAAAATCCCAACGTTCATTTTATTAATAAATCTTGGTTAATATGAATGAATTCTATCGCACAAGAGACATGGCATCCACTTATGGGAGTGACTGACAACACCGAACATGAGATATTGCCTGCAGCGGACCCAAACTTATAGTGCGCACTTGTCCAAAATGAAGATTCTTTGCAAGACTCAGCATAAGAAAAGCTTCTAACCAAGTGGAAGCTTGTGTAAAATTATACTTCCATACAACCATAAACACCTCTGAATATTGCTCCTTGTGTGTTTCCTAGAGCAGATACATTCTACTTGTGTTATAACAACATGTAAATAATGTGCAATATTAATAAGGCTAAAGATGAGGGACCTTGTCGAATCTTCAAACAATTTCTGATTGTATTCAACAGCTCCCACTTTCATTGCTTTCCAGTTCTACATTTAAGGCTCTTTCTTTCTCCCGAAGGCACACATCTCTGTGTCAGCATAAGCCTATTCACCATGGTGCTCCAATATTTTACAGCCATGCTTAAAATCCCTGTCTTCCACGTAAAGAGTGCTATTCACTGAGATTGACTTTATTGAATGGCAAGGGACATTCAACATGTGCATTAGTCATCTGCCTAAAGGGCTCTTAACGCACTGCGATGAGGCTGGTATAACTGCACTGCTCGCGGTTTTTGCTAAGTGTTCAGAATGCCAATAGTGTCGCAGTTAAAAATCATATTAAAAAAAGAGAAGAATGGATCAGAAGGCACAATGGACAAAGAGTCTTATATAACATGCTTCACTGGGATGCATGATTTAAAAGCCACCCAGTATTACTCATGCACTTTGCTCCTGGGGTCACTTATATCAGGAATGAACTTCAGCTGGATATTCTTTCTCCAGCGCAGTGGCACTGATGGCATTTGTATCACTGCTAATACTGGTCAGTTATCTCAGTGCAGACCCATATCATTCCTATGGACTCGTTGAGCTATGTCGCTGAAATTTGAGTTGTTTGTTTTCTTTGCGAGCCATGGTGATGCTTACCATTTCAAGACTTAAATTCTTTGAGGATGAAGTGCAGTTTGTTTAGTATCAGTATAAAACCATTCTCGTTTTAAACATGGCGGTGATGGATAAAGTAAGAAGATAGGGGTGGCATGGTGGCACAGTAGTTAGCACTGCAGCCTCACAGCGCCAGGGACCCAGGTTTGATTTTGGACTCGGTTGACTGCTTGTGTGGAGTCTGCGCATTCTCCCTGTGTCTACGTCAGTGGTCAGTGTATTACCTTGAGTCTCTGAATACTAGCCCAGTGACAATACCACCATCACCGCCTCCCCCTAATCTAGAGTCAAAAGAATTGTTTTTTACAAATTCAGATAGAAAAATAGCACTACCTATGTGGATTAAAATGATGATCAGTTGTAGTTTGCTGGTACTCAGTGGAATGAAGCAATGTGCAGGAGTTAAGTATTGCAATGTGTTTTGCATTATTCTGTAACCCTTTCTCTGTGGCTTCTGGATGCACTGTCCTTCCTGCCTTCACAGTAGTCGCTTAGTAGTATATAATTTGAATGTTGCTGAAAAGAAAGACATGTTGCTGAAACCTTTCATCTTGCACTCAGTGAGACAAATGCAAGAATATCAAATTTTAACCAATCACAAATTGGTTAAAATTACAGAAGAAAATGTTGTAGATTAGTTGGCAAGTTGATTGACTGAAGTGTTTCTATGGAGAAAGCAGTGGGGAATAGGCTTCCCAACCTCTAGCATAACTTAAAAAAAATTGCAAGGCTTGAACATGTTCTTGCTGTCAGTTCAAAAAGATGTCTTGTGCCTACCACACAATTGATGAATGTCGTGAATGAATTCTTGTACTGGTGTGATGCCAGCTATGTAGGTGATACATTCCCAACATTAGCCGATCAAATCAAACATCACATACCCTTTAGTTGCTCACATTAAGCAGATTTGAGACTGTGGTCAACTAGGATGTGTTCACAAAACCCAAATGAAAAAGTCTACTGTTAGATGTGATTTAGCTATTCAGTAGCACTTGCTGAACAATCCTGAATGTATAATTAGCTACACTGTCAACCAATTTAAGATAATCAGCTGAGCTTATGACATGGCTCTTTTATGCCTGTTGGAAAAGACATACATTTGTATGCAGGGGCCAGTTCTCCGCAAGCAAAGTTATTATGTCCAAGCCTTGTGCCTTTTCCAATTAGCCAGAGCTTGGGGAACCTAAAATTCCCCATTATTTTCTCCCTGATGGCATCTTGACCAGTTGGAGTCAACTTGCCAACCTATCAGCACTCTTTTCCTCCTATAGTGTAAACTTTTGGTGTCCATTTAAAATTTGCTTTCTTTATGTTGTCCTGAGGAGTGCAAGATGCCAAGCTTTGGCAACATGTCTCTTTTTTTTGTAAAATTGTTACGGCACAAACGTAGGTTATGTGGCTCTTTGTCTCTGCACCACTTGTCTCTCATCATATATATACTATATATACTTGATCTGAAAAAGACAGGCCATTGTATTTCTATTCATAATCTCATACTTTTTAATGGAATTGTTAGAGACTGGAAATGAAAGCAGAAAATGTTGTAACACAAAGATCAGTCAATAGCTACCAAAAACATGTACGTGGATATTAGTTTCAGGTGTACATGCAAAATGTCTTCATGACATTTTTGTATTTACTGACTGCCATTTATCGTAACTTTTTTTTGTTTAACTTTCCTGCATCTTTTGCTGCTTGCAATCTTTGCTTTCAAACTTGACTTCCTTGAATCTGCATCATCTGTTTGCAATTTTTTTTATCTGAAAAGTTGAGTATCATTTGAGACTTCTGAAGGGCACAGTGGTTAGTACTGCAGCCTCACAGTACCAGGGACCCGGGTTCGATTCCCAGCTTGGGTCATTTTCTGTGTGGAGTCTGCGTGTTCTCCCCGTGTCTGCATGGGTTTCCTCCGGGTGCTCCGGTTTCCTTCCAAAGGTGCATTGGTTAGGTGCATTGGCCGTGCTAAATTCTCCCTCAGTGTACTGAACAGCCCCTGGAATGTGGCAGCTAGGGGATTTTTACACTAACTTCTCTACAGTGTTAATGTAAGTCTACTTATGATGCTGATAAATAAACTTAAAGCTTAAAAACAGAAAATGCTAGAAAATCTCAGCAGGTCTGACAGCATTTGTGGGGAGAGAACAGAGCCAACATTCTCTCCCCCAGATGCTGTCAGATCTGCTGAGATTTTCCAGCATTTTCTCTTTTTGTTTCAGATTCCAACATCCGCAGTATTTTGCTTTAAACTTAAATAGTTCTCCGTCTTTGTCAGGTAGCAAACTTATACAACCGTAACCTGGAAAGAATTCTCCAGTTGAAAGGTGATCAGCTGGGGGTTTGTTCTAGGAGAATTGTGGAATTGGTTGTTCTTCAGTGTCTTCCTCGAATGCTGCCGTGCTTCCTGCAAACCATTGCAGCCTGACGCGGTTCATGTTTTTTCTTCATGAGTCTGTTATCTCCTTTATCATAGTTCAGCAATGCATTACCCTTTTTCTTTCACCTTATCTTTTGCTGTCAGCGGGATGAGTAAGTGTCCTTGACAGTACACAGGTTCCAGTCAGTCTAGCAGACATCCTTTCCCAAAGCAGCTTAAATTGTGAACTAGTCCATGATGCTTTATATTCTTGGTCAAGCTAAATGATAATCCAGAGTTGTTTGCTGAATTGGCGTTTCGTTACAAATGATCCATTCCTCTGTAAGCCATCAATCCCAAATCGGTTTACATGTAATTTAGTTTTCATTGAATTGACCGCACGTAGGTTATTCTTCATTTGTTGTTTATAGAGCTTTTTTCTATCCAAGTATTCATCCAGCTAATCCAGAGTTGCAAGTTCATTTCTTTATCTATCTTACAGTTCCTCGCTCTGACAGTTTCCATTTCAGGGGAGGTGATGGCCTAGTGGTATTATTGCTAGACTATTAACTCCATTAATGCTCTGGGGTCCTGGTTCGAATCCTGCCATGGCAGATGGTGGAATTTGAGTTCCATAAAAAAAGAATTGGAATTAAGAATCACTAAGGATCATAAAACCATTGTCAATTGTCAGAAAAACCCATCTGGTTCACAATGTCCTTCAGGGAATGAAATCTGCCATACTTACCTGGTCTGGTCTACATGTGATTCCAGAACCATAGCAATGTGGTTGACTCTCAAATGCCCTCTGAAATGGCCTAGCAAACCACTCAGTTTACGGGTGACTAGGGATGGGCAATAAATGCTGGCCAACAAGCGATGCCCATATCCCACCAATGAATAAAAAAAAACATTTGTTTTGCTTAGTTCCTCCTTGAGAGCAGAAAACCTAAAACTTTTGGTTGACACAGTCTGTAAGGAAGCTCGTTAATCCTTTCATGTTATTTCTGTCAAACTGATTTTGGAAAATTATTTGAACAACTTAGTAAAATCTGCTATAGTGACACACTTTCCGATATCCTTGTGATTATATTTGTTTAAGTAGCAATATTTGCCTTGAAGTCTTTTTTTTGAATTAATTACATTCTAGAAATTGATTGAAGCTTCACGTAGTTATCACTCTAATGCCACATATCAGGAGCAATTAATAAGCCTTAACTGTAATTGATTTTAGCCTGCTAAATATGACAATAAATAAAAATGAGTGACAGTGCATTTATTATTTACATTATGGAAATGAGCTCCCAGTGTTTCCTGATGTACAACAATTCTTTTACAGTTTTTCCAAAGTACTTCATCTATCAATCAATGGAGCCAACTGCAACTTGTATGTTAGGATTTTTTTTTATTCGTTTGTGGGACATGGGCATTGCTGGCTGGCCAGCATTTGTTGCCTGTCCCTAGTTGCTCTTGAGAAGCTGGTGGCGAACCGTTTTCTTGTATTGCTGTAGTCTTTTTTCTGTGAGTTGACCCACAATACTGTTAGGGAGGGAATTCTAGGATTTTGACCCAGTGATCGCGAAGGAACAGCGATATATTTCCACGTTAGGATGGTGAGTGGCTTGGAGGGGAACTTCCCTGTGGTGGTGTTCCCATGTACCTGCTGCCCTTGTCCTTCCAGATGGAAGTGGTTGTGGATTTGAAAGGTGCTGTCCAAGGATCTTTGGTGAATTGCTGTAGTGCATTTTGTAGCTGCTTCTGAGCACGGTGCTGGAGGTACTGGATTTTTGTAGATGTGTTGCCAATCAAGTGGGCTGCTTTATCCTGGATGATGTCAAGCTTCTTATGTGTTGTTGGAGCTGCACCCATCCAGGCAATTGGGGAATATTCCATCCCAATCCTGACTTATGTCTTGTGGATAGTGGCCAGGCTTTGGGGAGTCAGGAGATGAGTTACTTGTCACGGTATTCCTAGACCATGAATCACTCTTGTAGCAAGTTCAGTTTAATCGGAGTTTAAGATGGAATACAACATACTAGTTGCACAGCAAAAGCATACGATGGTTCCAGATAATAAGCAGCGATTCAAGTTTGGTGGATGGCTGATAAGTGCAAATAACCCTCTCTCTCTTCTTTCACTTCTCGTTTTTATGCCTAAAGCTTTTGCTTCAAGCCTTAAATCTACTGTCTTGGTCTCCAATCTTTTCAGGATTTCACAAGTACTTGATTAGTTATCCCTATAACAAGGTGTACTGTTGGGCCAATGCAATACCCAAAACTAATCCAAATCCTCACCCAAAAGGCATTGTGTCCAAATGCAAAGCAAATTCGAACCTAACTCAAACCTAGGAAGGTTCAACTGTAGCTGGGCTGATTCGGGACCAATCTCCTGACATTGGTGGTTAAACCTCCAGTTCCATTGGTGGTAAGGTAGAAAAATGCAGCTGAGTGGGTGGGGTAAGAACACTGACAGAAGTGGCAATAAAATGTGAATGAAGAAGCAGCACTCAGTGGCAGTGAGAGCAAAGTTGTGGAGAGGGTTTGTACTGACACAAAGGCAGATTTAGGAAAAATGGGCAAACGATTGTACAGAGGTATAAAAAAAAAGAGGTAAGCCAGTCTGCATTTTTATCGGCAAATCATTGAACTGGGAGAATGCAGCTGTCAACAAGGCCCAACTCGGAGTCAGAAAGTCTTACATGCAAGCTCTGTTCCAGAGACCTGGGCATTATAATCCAGGAATTCTCTTTGGTCCAGTACTGAGGGTGTGCTGTACATTCAGAAATGTTGCTTTTCAAGTGAGCTGTTAATTCCATCATCTCAGATGGACACAAAAACTGGGATTTGACGATCTCGCCCATGGCTGGGATTATCCGATCTAGCTGCACTGTCCGGATGATTTGGCTGAGTGCCAAATTCTCTGTTCTCCTTTGCAGCAGTAGTGGGGTGTGCGATATTGCAGAATTCCAGCCAAAAGATCCCTTAGCACTATCGAAGAAGACTAGTGGCATTGACCCTCAACCCAGACAATAAAAACAGATCCATCATGTATGCCTTTTGAGTTTGTATGAACATAATGTGTGACGAGAGTGTTTTCTAGTGTCAGAAAGTATGATTCAAAGTACTTTGTTGGCAGCCCATTCTTCAGAAGTTCTGATGATCCCTTATCCGGTATGAGCAACAGAAACTCAGAACTATTGCCGGCACTTAAAAATATAGATGTGATCCTCCAGCACATTTAGAGGAAGTGTATCAAAATACCCAAAATATGACCTTTCTTTGGAGTTGTTCCCCTGCTTCTACCCACTTCTTTATGGATCTTCCTCCACATTAGCTTGCCTCCAATGCCACCCTTGGTGGTGTAGTGGTAATGTCACCTGACTAATAATCTAAAGACCCAGATTATTGCTCTCCGGCACATGGGTTCAAATCCCATGTGGCATTTGATGGAATTTAAAAATTCAGTGAATAAATCTGGAATTGAAAGTGACCATGCAACTATCATCGATTGTTGCAAAAAACACATCTGGTTCACTCGAGTCTTTTAGGGAAGGAAATCTGTCATTCTTGCTCGGTCTGGCCTATATGTGACTCCAGACCCACAAACAGTAATGTAGTTCACTCTTGACTGCCCTCAGAAATGGTGAAGCCACTCATTTCCAGGGCAATTAGGGATGTGCAATAAATGCTGACCTTGTCAGTGTTGCCCACAATTAAAAAAGAATAAAATGTTAAGTTCCTAAAAATCCTCTCATTTACCTTTCGAGCAGTTTGTGGTCTTTCAGTTGTGCCTCAGTGGCCATAATCACCTCTTCTCACTCAGTGAGGTCACAGTGGGCTACCAAAATAACCCATCCCTGTGAAAACCCTGGAACGTCTGACCTTAGGCCTTTTGAACAGTGGCAGTTGTTTAAGGAGATACTGAAGTCCTCACGACAAAAATAATAGCCCAGTGAGGAAGAAAGATGGTAAGGGGGGTAAAAAACATCCATGGCTAAAACAAGGAGGTCAAAGACAACATAAAGACAAAAACTGAGGTATATCATATTGCAAAGGCCAGTGGCAGACTGGAAGGTTGGGAAACATAAACAAAGGTAAGTAGGTAATGAAGTAAATTACAAAAGAAAACTAGTGCAAAATATCAAGAAGGAAAACAAAAGCTTCTATCGGTATATAAAAGGGAAGAGAGTTGCTAGGGTGAACTTTGGTCCCTTGGAAGATGAAACCGGAGAGTTTATTGGTGAGGAACGTTGAAATGGCTGAGATGCAAAATCAGTTCTTCAGTTTTCATGGTGGAGGACACTTGTACCATTCCTGTAGGAACAGGCAAGTCAGGGTAGAATTCAGAACAATCAGCATCGATAGGGAAAAGGTACTCAGCAAGCTATTGAGATTGAGGGCAGATAAGTCCCCCGGGGCCCGATGACCTTCATACTAGGGTATTAAAGGAAGTGGTGACAGACATAGTGGATGCATAGGGAAAGTGGATAATGGGGATCCTGTAGATGTAATATATCTGGACTTCTGGAAGGCGTTGGATAAGGTGCTGCACAAAAGCTTGATTCACAAGGTTAGATTACATGGGCTTCGGGGTAATTGTATAAGTGACTGGCTGATGGACAGAATAAGAAGTCTCACAACACCAGGTTAGAGTCCAACCAGTTTATTTGATAGTAATCTCACAAGCTTTCGGAAATGGTGTTCCTTCATCAGGTGTGTGAATGGTTCTGATCAGAGAAGGGCATGTAAAGTCACACACAGTTTACAGAATACTGATTAGAATGCAAGTCTTTACAGCTAACCTGCTATTCAAGTCTTAAAGATGCAGACAATGTGAGTGGAGATAGCATTAGCATAGGGTAAAGAGATGTGGATTGTCTCCAGACAGGACAGTAAGTGAGATTTTACAAGCCCAGGCAAGAAGTGACTCGTGAGAATCCACAGGGTTTGGTCCTTGGGCCCCAGCTATTTACAATCCATGTTAATGACTTTGTTACAGGGACAGAAGGCTCTACAGCCAAATTTACAGATGACGCAAAAATAGGTGGGACAGTAAGTTGAATGAGGAAATAAGAACCCTACAAATGGATATAGATAGGTTAGAAGAGTGGGCCAAAATGTGGCAGATGGAGTTTAACGTGGATAAGTGTGAGGTCATACATTTTGGTCGCAAAAATAGAAAGATGACTTAATATCTAAATGGGGAGAGACTTCGGGTTGCTGTCTTGTAGAGGGATCTGGGTGTCCTCATTCATGAGTCACACAAAACTAGCATGCAGGTACAATAAAGAAAGCAAGTGGAATGTTGGCATTTATAGCTAAAGGAATATAAAGGCAAGGAAATATTGTTGCAACTATACAAGGCATTGATGAGACCACACATGGAATATTGTCCATAGTTTTAAATAAATAAATGTAAAAGATGCCTTTCAGCTGGGACTTCCTTTGGCGGATTTCAGATCCTCTTTGAAGAATGTAATTCGGTGTGGGGGGGACATGTGCTATTGCTGTTTTTGATAGTTTTCGATGATATACATTTATATGTATTTGAGGAAAGAAGTAGTGGCATTGGAGACAGTTCAGAGAAGATTCACTAGATTGATTCCAGGGTTTGTCGTATGACGAGAGATTGAACAGTTTAGACCTATAAGCTCGGAAACTTAGAAGAATGAAGGGAGATCAAATTGAGGTATACAAGATGATAAAAGGTATGTATAAAGCAACTGTGGAGTGGCTGTTTCTACTGGCGGGGGATTTTAGGATGAGAGATCATAGTCTTAGGATAAGGGGTAGCAAATTTAAAACAGAGTTGAGGAGAAACTACTTCTCCCAAAGGGTTGTGAATCTGTGGAAGTCATGATCCCAAAGTGTGGTGGATGCTGGGACAGTGAGTAAATTTAAGGAGGAGTTAGACAGATTTTTAATTGGTAACAGGTTGAAGGGTTATGGGGAGAAGGCAGGAAAATGGGAATGAGGAGAATAAACCATAATTGAATGGTGGAGTGGACTCGATGGGCCAAATGTCCTAATTCTGCTTTGATATCTTATGAATTTATGAACTCTTATGAATCTTATGAAAGGGTTGATGGGCTTCCTGCTATGACATGTAGCATGTGCCATGGCTGCTTACAAGATTCTTCCATTCTGCCCAAATCCCCATTAAATTTCTTGGCCGTAGCAGCAATCTTGCTGAAGGCACACCCGATTCGAACCAGGGGTCCCTGGCGCTGTGAGGCAGCAGTGCTAACCAGTGTGCTGCTCTTTAATTCCTTATACCTAATTCCCCCAATTATTCCTTATTAAGAGATTAACTGTGCATACGAGGTGATTAGGAGACCTGGAGGTTTATCGCCTTTTCAGTGCGAAGTGTCACAAATTACGAGGAACGAATGAATAGGCAACACCTGACCTTTGTTCTTGATAGGGTTTTTAAAATGTATACGGTAATTTTATTTTTCTATTGGAGACATTACAGATAATTACATGAAATAACATGAGAGGGTCTTTTCTCAATAATGACTTGGGAGAGCACGGTGAACAGTCAGTTGTGCTGATAAGTGGCCTGAGATTGGATGTGTTATTTAATTGTAACTGAGAATGTTAAATATCACTAATCACACCTTTTATTATTTAAACTTTTTTTTCGCTGCTGGCACACTAATTGCGCCGGTGTGACTACTTAATGGAAGCGGATGTCATTGAGCTGGAGACCTTCTCAAAATGCTTTATCTTCTGACTAATAACCGATGAGTGAGGCAAAGTATCTTTCATGCACTCCACTGGCACTGAACAATTTTTACATGGCGATCATAATCTTGTTGATGCCAACTGAGGAGTGTGACTTCCTCTGTGCTGTGACCAAATCATAACTTTTTTTTTAGAGAGCCGTTTGTATCCAGTACCAGCAAGGACGCAGAGAATGATCAATTTACACTTGCTCAGTTATTACACAACAGGGTACTATTATTTATTCCCAAAATACTGGAAGGAGAAATTTCTGACAATTGCACTAAGCATTCGTTTCAGAGCTCCCCATGTAATGTAAGAGCTCTGTTCTCTATTTGCCAACTATATTAAGTATAAAGAGTTTAATATTAGTGCTGCATAATTCTGGTTCCAGTCAATGTGATTCCATATATGGAAATGGTGATCATCAAATTCTATGTTTAAAATTAATCCTCAACTCCAATCTGAAATAATATTCTATAGTATTTCTGTGATATGACCCTTAAGTTCACCAATGTCTTACAGAATCATCGTAGATTAGATCTATTTATCATTTCCTGATTTATTTGGAAAACCTTTTCTTCATAGGTCAAGTGCATATTGCCTACTCCTCGCAGTTATTTTTAATATCTGGCCAGGTTTTTATTTCTTTGCCACCGATTTCACACGGGGGAAGATTTATAGCATTTACATGCAGCTGACTGAAGTGGTGATTGATCCATCAGACGTCCAGGAGACAATAAAGTAATGAAATGGATGGCTTGCTGGAACACTTGCTGAATCTGAGCCGCTCGAAACCCAGACTGAAGGGTGTTGTGAAGTAGATGATAATGGAAGGGTGCCTTGTGATAGTGGAAATTGTCTGTTTCAATCACATATCAATTTTATTGCTGTTTACGTCTGACTCAGAATTGTGGGCTCAACTTCAAATGTGGAGATTTGAGTGCAAATGTCTACGCCGATACTCCAGGGCAGGACTTGAGGGAATGCTGCACTTTGGGAGATGTGTCTTTTTGAAGATCCCTTCTGCCCCTCAGCTGGATGCAGAAGATCCCCATGACACAAAACCCAGGCCTGAAGCTCCCATGGTATTTTATGAAGTTAGCTTTGACCCTAAGTTCCACATTTGGTTGTGGCATTAGATGAGCTTAAGGTGTTTCAGTTGAGGCCTGATTCAAATCACCCACAGAAAGTTTTTATTAGAACAGAGAATACAATTGAAATAGAACAAGAAGAATTAGCATAATATTATCAATTACAAAACTTAAACACGACACAATAATAGCTAGCTATCCCTGATGTTCCAAGTTAAACACCTTCCCACAGACATACACCCTTGTTCAGAATTGGCATAGAAACAAGTGATGCTGGATTTGCCACTTTCTAACTCCTACCATGAATTGATCCTTTGAATATTGGATCAATTCTCTGTGGTTCCTCAGCTCTCGAACTCTCAGAGAGTTTCTGGAGAGAGACAGGGGCACATTTTCCCATTCTTCCCACCATGGGAATCAGAGCGGGTGAGGGACAGACCATGGAAAAGTCTAGAAATCATAATACAGAAAGAGACAATTTGGCCCATCAAGTCTGCACCAACCACAATCCCACCCAGGCCTACCCCCATATCCCTACATATTTACCAACTAATCCCTCTAACCTACACATCTCAGGACTCTGAGAGGCAATTTTTTTAGCATGGCCAATCAACCTAATCCGCACATCTTTGGACCGCGGGAGGAAACTGGAGCACCCGGAGGAAACCCACGTAGACACGAGGAGAACGTGCAAACTCCACACAGACAGTGACCCAAGCCTGAATCGAACCCAGGTCCCTGGAGCTGTGAAGCAGCAATGCTAACCACTGTGCTACTGTGCCTAACCCTAACCCTAACCTCGGGTGGGATTTTGCGGTAGTGAGATTAGCATGGCCGTAAAATCCCACCCACTGTCTTCGTCCACCAGCTCCTAGCAGCAATTGGTACAAAACTAAAAATTTGGAATGCTCTGTTTTGAAAAAAAGCAGTCCTCAGGCATATTATCTGACCTGTCAATCATCCCCAAATAAAGCTTCACTCTGCAATCCCAAGGGACACTAAAAACCACAAGGCCATACGTTAGCCCAGATTAAAAATAAACATGATATCATTTATGCTGCTTCAGCAGTAATGAAGAACACCAGTTTCAGACAACACGACACCAATAAGATGCTCGGGTCTGCTTGAAACATCCTGCAGAGAAATATGACTAAATATTTCTTAAAGGCACAGTACTATCATGCTATTTCAAAGAAGTGCAAGTGAATAATCCCTGGTGATCTGATCAAATTTTATCCCTTCAATCAGCATCGCAAAATATAGATTGGTCGTTATCATATTGCTGTCGTGGCCATTTGCTCTGCTTAAATTTACTGCCACACTTCTTATACCAAAACAGTGACTACACTTTGACAGTTCTTCACTGATTATAAAGCGCTTTCAGACCACCTGAGGCCATGAAAACTGCACATCTTTCTTTCAAGTGTTGTGAAGCTCACTGTTAGGATTCACTATGATGATCCAATATGTGATGTATGGTGACAAACAATGCAATACTTTATTCCCTTGTAAAGCTGCACTTTTACTGGGATGTTTAGCATAGAATTGTAGCACTGAAGTAGAAAATCACTTGCAAAACTACAAATAGATATTCATTAGATGTTGCACTACAATTCAGCGGCTATTGGTTTGAAGGTTATTTATTAGTTCACAAGTAGACTTGCATTAACATTGTGAAGTTACTGTGAATATTGTCCAGTCGCCACACGTTGGCACCTATTTGGGTACACTAAGGTAGAATTGAACATATCCAATTCATCTAACCAGCACATCTTTCGTATTGTGGGAGGAAACCCACCCAGACACGAGAACATGTAGACTCCGCGCAGACAGTGACCCAAGCCGAGAATCGAATCCGGGTCCCTGATGCTGTGAGGTAGCAGCGCTAACCACTGTGCCACCGTGACACCCACAAGGGATGATACCAAAGTCACATAAAAGAGAGATTTCAATAAGTTTGAGAAGATGGAATTCCATGGCCGTTTTCTTGTAGTTGGTACAAAGGGAGTAAGCAACAAGGCACCTGCATTAATATCTCATTTGGAATGTCAAAATAATTCAACAAACTGATTGAAATCCTTGAAAAATATAACTGAATTAGTAAATGTAATTAATACAACTTATATTCTAAATAATAGTTTCAGGAAATTTAGATCCCGGGCTAAGTCTTCTGGCCCTTCCTGACGGCGGATCTTCCAGTCCTGCCGTTAGTGACTGCTCACGGAGGGTTCACCAGCGGTATGACAGGTGAACAACACAAAATGTCCTAGACATCTGCAAGACTGGAGTATCCTGCCACCTACGAATAGCGAGGCACCTCTGCCGCCGCCATTTTGTCATTCAATTCTAAATAGCCTGATTGTTCTGTTCATCTCTTCACTAATTTAAGTCAAGAACCTCTGTGTATTAATCACCTTTGTCCTCATACCCCCAGAAGAAAGTATATTGCTTTACTATTAATTTTGCCTATTTAGTTTTATCCTCGGAGTTCATTCCTTAGAAACACATCTGATGCATGCTAGTCGTAAAAAATTATGATTGATGGAAATTCTCTGTGACCAAAAGTATCACCAAATTAGTACACAAGTAATCTAACTCAGCTGAATGCATTTGGAAAATGTGTGCGGAAAAGCAGTCTCTCCCTGTTAGATTTAATTAAATCACATGCTGAAAATTCAACAAATGTTTATTTCTCTTTTAAAAAAAAAACAGAGTATTGAGCTCAAGTGAAGCTACTGGAAAATAAATATGAGCGAGGTTAAAAGAGGTGACTACTTCCATCTCTTTACAAAATTAAAATGATGTCCTTTTCTGCAGAATAATATAAAATAGTGATGACATATATTTCCCCACATTAAGTTGATTAGTTAAATGAAACAGAATATTCCCACTGCATCCACAGTGCCCATCCCAATCCAAACATGTGCGGGTTAGGTGAATTGGCCATGCTAAATTGCCCCTTAGTGTCAGGAGGACTAGCTCGGTTAAACGCATGGGGTTATGGGGAAAGAGCCTGGGTTGGATTGTGGTCAGTGCAGACTCGATGGGCCAAATGATCTCCTTCTGCACTGTAGGATTCTATAATTCTACCTCTTTAGGGCCCTTTGCCTCACTCTGTTTCAAAGACTCAACTGCTCATATATCTCTTCTGTTCAAAAAGATTTTGGGCTGAATTTTCCCATTGCTTTATTGGAATTGTAACAGGCGGGACACAGACCATACAAAGGTGTATTGACCTTGGGCGGGATTTTCCGGCTTTGGGGGTGAGCACAGCCATAAAATCCCACCCTTTAGCTCTCTCGATGTAACTGTCTCTTTGTCACCAGAGATTTGCAGCATTTTCCAGTAAAATGGCTGAGTTTTTTTTTGATTACTTGGTTCAGGAAGTAAATTGCTGATTGTGCACTTGTCTGGGGAGAGCAGCTTCCATTTAGCATTTTGGCTCATCTGCCATTGAGGAATGTCTCTCAGAAATTTGTGTGACTATCCTTAGGCATAAAAATAACCTACCATTGAAATTAATCCATGTTTTCAAATCCCTTTTGTGGGAAAGGTGGGTGTTGCTTCCTGAAATGAGATGGTTTAACCATGGATAATCCCCAAGTATGCATAGTTACGCTTCTCACCAACTCCAAAAAATACAAGTACTCAATGAGCTGGAAGGATTTTGCTTATTTCAGTTAATTTCTTAAATTTGTCAGTGTTTTTTCTTTATTCTTTCATGGGTTGTGGGCATTGCTGGCTGGGCAGTGTTTGTTGCCGATCTCTAATTGACCCTTGAACTAAGTGGCTATTTTCAGAGGGCAGTTAAGAGTCAACCACATTGTTGTGGGCCTGGAGTCCCATGTAGGCCAGACCGGTAAGGACGGCAGATTTCCTTCCCTCGAGGACATTAGTGAACGAGATGGGTTTTTATGACAATTGGCAATGATTTCATGTCCATCATTAGACTTTTCATAGATTCATCATAGAATCCTTCAGTGCAGATGGAGGCCATTCAGCCCATTGGATCTGCACTGACCACAATCCCTATCCCCATAACTCCATGCATTTACCCTAGCTAATCCAATTTAGCATGGCCAATCCACCTAACCCACACATCTTTGGACTGTGTGAGGAAACCGGAGCTGGGACGGTGACCCAAGTGAGGAATTAAACCCAAGACCCTGACGCTGTGAGGCAACAGTGCCTAACCCCTGTGTCACCATGCTGTCCCAGTTTTCAAAACGTTCCAGATTTTTTATTGCATTCAAATTTCACCATCTGCCGTGGTGCGATTTGAAACCGGTTTCCCCAGAGGCTCAACCTGAGCCTCTGGAGCAGCAGTATCACTATGCCACTGCCTCCCCTTAATTTAATTGTTCCTAATTATGAATCTATATTTGTCTTCCTTTTATGGCTGAGGTATCAACTTGAAATCTGACTGATTCGCTGCGCTGGTTCAGGGTTATAAGATCCACCAAATTTAGATTTATTTCCTATCTCTGCTTTACAATGCATGAGCAGCCTGACATCTAAATGGCAGTCAGGAGTACGTTCTGTTGGATCAAGTGTGAAGTTGGCGTCCCAGTGTAACAATGATCTGTGTCTAATTAAATTTACGGTCCTTATCTGTGTTTTGATTTGTGTAGCAGCTGATTATTTTAGTGGCAATGTATAGGCATGGGGCAATAATTTCTAAGCAAAGCATTAAGAAAACATTTGTAACTGTGTGCAGAAAATGGTATGAGACGACTGATAAACTGACCGCACAGGAAGCAAAATAATTCAATGAATACCAGTCTTCAATGGTATTTTATTATGTGCCATATTTCCAAACATTTTTGGGTACTGATGTCCAGGTTCTTCCCTGAGTGATCCACTGTAAAACTTAATTATAAATTACGGTCAATATTTGTGAATAGAAACATAGGAACAGCAGGAGACCATTTGGCCCTTCGAGCCTGCTCCACCATTCATTACGATCGTGCTTGATCATCCAACTCAACAGCCAAGTCTTGCTTTCTCCCTATAACCTTAGACCCTATTTGCCCCAAGTGCTATATCTAGATGCCTCTCGAATACACCCCATGTTTTGGCATCAACCACGTCAATCTGTGGTACAAACGTCACATTGCTACATGTGTTGCCATCATGCCTCCTCACCCAGCAGTTTAGATGTCACAAGCATGTTTTTGGGACTTCAATCCCTTTGAGGGATTGACAAAATCACTAAACTATTAATCCAGAAGCTCAGCTAATGTTCTGGGTTTGAATCCTGCCATGGTCGATGGTGGAATTTGAATTCAATTTTTTTTATAATTTGGAATTAAGAATCTACTGATGACCATGAAACCATTATCAATTGTCAGAATAACCCATCTGGTTCACTAATGCCCTTTAAGGAAGGAAATCTGCCGTCCTCACCTAGTCCGGCCTACATGTGACTCCAGAACCAAAGCAACTTGGGATGGGCAATAAATGCTGGCCCGATCAGCGATGCCCGTGTCCCGCAAATGAATAATTTAAAAAAGATCACTGCAGATCAGTCCAGTCAATGGAGAGCAACCTCTCCAACTGCACTGCACAAGTGAGTACAGAGGGAATTTTACCAAATAATGGCATGGTGTTGCTTCCGGTGAGAAAACCAACATCTTTCAAGAGAAACCAATCAGTTTTCTCTCAAGGTCTTCCATCACTCTGCCTAAATGAATCAAGGGGGAGTGTATCACATGATCATGCGGGGAGTGGTGGCTTTGACATGCCGGCAAAACCCAGCAGCACTGATCAATCTCCCCCTCCCCCCCCCAGCCCACCATGGTGGTCTCAGGGGCTTCCTTCCCCCTTCCAATTAGAGTCACCACTTCTCTTCACTCTGCCCCCAATTAAAGTCCCCTTCACACCCCCATTTTTTAACCCCCTTCTGTCTCTTCCCAATCATTGGCCCCTTCTCTCCCCACGCCTGCCAAACATCGACTCCCTTCCCCCTCCCCACAGTTGGAGCCGGTACACATCCACCGCCACCACCCCTCTGCCCCAAGCAAAGGCCATCCCTGTCATACCCTCCTCCTCTGTCTGCCCCCCCAGCCACCACCACAATGAAATGAACCCCCCCATGAGTCTCCCACTGTGGCCCGCCCCTTGGCACAGGTTGGCAGACCCTTACAACCAGAGGAAAATTTAATTCCATCTGATTGGTTAGGTGTGAGCCTTGACCCAGAAGTGAAAAGGCTTTATCTGACCCAAAGCACCACCTATTTCCGCCCCTTATCTTTATCAATTATAATTCTCAAGTTTTTGAAAAAAAATATTGTTTGGAAAAACTTAAGGCCAGGATTTTCTGGTGATGGAGGTGGTTTGCCATTGGTTGCTGGTTGGTTATTCCAGTCCTCCTGAAGTCAGTGGCCATTTATGATGCTGACTGGTCGCGCTGCAGCGGGAGACTGGAGGATCTTGCTGGTGGGAAGGGCTGGAAAATCCAGGCCTAAGTATTCCGATCCTCCATTGGCCTGGGAAGGAAATAAATTCTCAGATTGTGATAAAATCACAAATTTGGCAAATTGAAACTGTTATTGCACTTCCATATCCAATGGGAACATTAGAAGTTTAAAGTTTACTCATTCATCGCAAATAGGCTTACATTAACACTGCAATGAAGTTACTGTGAAAATCCCCTAGTCGCCACACTCTGTTCAGATACACTGAGGGAGAATTTAGCATGGCCAATTTGCCTAACTTGCATATCTTTAGACTGAGAGAGGAAATCAGAGCACCCGGAGGAAACCCATGTAGACACGGGAAGAATACGCAAACTCCGTACAGTCACCCAAGCAGGAATTGAACCTGGGTCCCTGGCACTGTGAGGCAGCAGTGCTAACCACTGTGTCGCCCCATGTAAGGAAAAGAGAGAGCCTGCGAATTTATGGCATTTGTCGCTATTTTAACCAAGCGCTTTAAAGAATCCTCGACACATTCTGAAATAGTGATAATCTTAGATGGCAAGTGTCCACAGTAAGAATGATGACAGGACTATGCATTCCCTTGAGAGGTTATCAGCCATCATTTTTGAATCACAGATGCAGACACCCGGTGATCAGTGTAACAAAAAAAAACAAAATTCAAATGAATAAAAGTGGAGAAAGAAACGAAGAGAAGAAAAAGAGCTGGAAAATCCAACAGGCAGGATTTTCCAGCCATCATTGCCCCAAGACTGGAAAATCACCCCCCCAATCCCCGAGGTCATCGGACTGCTCAGTCCCGCCTGCTATGATTCCTGTGCTGAGTGGGATGGGAAAATTCTGCCCAAAGAGTGAGGAAGAGGAAACAAAAAGTGGGAAATTGAATAAGAAATGGAGACGGTGGAATGAACAGGGACGGCCCTCTCCTCTCTGCACAGAGTTCTCTGCAGTAACCGTACAGATGTCCTCAGCACAAATTGTCTCAGTGACAGAATAAAATGTGATGGAAGGGACCATTAAAGGTTAACAGTTTGATTAGATAGGGTGCTGTTATTTTCAAACAGAAAAATTGCAGAAATGTCTAATTAACAAGATTGAAAATTCTAAAGATAAGTACAGACACGGGTGATCAGACTCCCAGTGGAACGCTGTGGCTCCAGTCCTGTTGCGACTGTGGAAATGTCATCTCTGGAATCCAGGCAAAGTGCTGGAGGTTCTGGTTTGAGATAAAGCTTCTTTTTCAATGCTGGGTTAGCTCAGCGGTTGGGGAGACATTTCAAGCAGTGTTATCTTCTTGCTGTGGGCTTTCCATCTCTCTTTAGAGAATACATAAAGTTTGTACTTGGTCTGTGAAAGAAGTGGTTTTGATCAATCAAATGGCTCCGTTTCACAGAATCCCTACAGTGCAGAAGGAGGCTGTTCAGCCCTTCGAGTCTATACTGACCACAATCTCATCCAGGTCCTATTCCTGTAACCCTACACACTTACCCTACAAATCCCCCTGACACTAACGTCAATTTAGCATGCCCAATCAAACCAAACCCGCACACCGTTGGACATCTTTGTTCTATACTTGCAAGGAGACTTTTTATCTGGCATTCTGATTCCTTTGTTGTTATTGCTAAAAATATTCAGGGATAGAATAGAATTCCTACAGTGCAGAAGGAGACCATTCAGCCCATCGGATCTGCACTGACTTTCCAACAGAGCATCCCACCCAGGCCCCATTCTCATAACCCTATTCTCATAATGGGTTTTACCCTGCTAATCCCTCTAACCTACACATCTTTGGACATTAAGGGATAATTTAGCATGGCCAATCCACTAACCTGCACATCCTTGGATTGGGGGAAGCAATTGGAGCACTGAAGGAAACCCATGCAGACACGGGGACAATGTGCAAACTCCACACAGACAGCCTCCCGAGGCCAGAATTGAACTGGTTCCCTGGAGCTGTGAGGCAGCAGTGCTAACCACTGCACCACTATGCTGCTTGTAACAGGGTTAAGGAACACAGGAATAAGAACATGCAAAAATTGTTGCGTAGGTAAAGACCAGCTGGACCAACAAAACTGTCCTACACCACAATGGTCAAAGTGTCATGACTAAATACCTCTTCCTTGCTACCCCCATCCCAGCCTCTCCATTTCCCCAGAGCCATGTAATCTCCTGATAGAAACAAAAAAAAAGAAAACCCAGAGTCAATAAGGGATAAAATACCCTAGAAAATTCCTCCCTGACACACTGATCAGCTGAATCATCCAAGAGATAAGAACATAAGAACTAGGAGCAGGAGTAGACCATCTGGCCCCTCGAGCCTGCTCCGCCATTCAATAAGATCATGGTTGACCTTTTTATGGACTCAGCTCCACTTACCCGCTCGCTCACCATAACCCTTAATTCCTTTACTGTTCAAATATTTATCTATCCTTGCCTCAAAAACATTCAATGAGGTAGCCTCAACTGCTTTACTGGGCAGGGAATTCCACAGATTCACAACTGTGTGAAGAAGTGCCTCTGCAACTCAGTCCTAAATCTGCTTTCCCTTATTTTGAGGCTATGCTCCCTAGTTCTCGTTTCACCTGCCAGTGGAAACAACTTCCCTGCTTCTATCTTATCTATTCCCTTTGTAATTCTATATGTTTGTATAAGATCTCTTCCCATTCTTCTGAATTCCAATGAGTATAGCCCCAGATAATTCAGTCTCTCCTTATAAGCCAACCCTCTCAACGCCAGAATCAACCTAGTGTACCTCCTCTGCTGCCCCTCCAGTGCCAGTATATCCTTTTTCAAGTAAGGAGACCAAAACAGTACATAGTACTCCAGGTGTGGCCTCACCAGCACCTTATACAGCTGCAACATAACCTCGCTGCTTTTAAACTCCATCCCTCTAGCAATGAAGAGCAAAATTCCATTTGCTAATTCCATTTCCAATAGATGGAGCAAGTATCATCCCAAAAGGCTCATCTTCTGTAAAATCACAGTGTACGTTATATTACTATTGGCAATCGGAATGCAGTGGAATAGTGAATGGTTTTATAGATTCGAAAAAAGGGGCAGGATTTTCCGGCCACACTCAGCTCAAAACCGGAAAATCCCACCGGAGGTCAACGGACCTTTCCAAGGCCAAGATTCCAGCATCCTCAGTATTTTGCGATTATCAATGTTGTCTACTTGTTGGTTTTGACTGGAGAGCTACCTTGCTTGGTACTGTCTGTCACTTTCTCATTTACTGACCATGCAGTTATAGTGGTCTTCAGGTGAATTTTCCCATTCCACCTGTCACAGGAATCATAGCAGGCAAGGGACCTTTCCAAGGTCCGTCCTTCGTCTCTCCTCAAGGAGGCCTTTCCAAGGTCCGTCCTTCGTCTCTCCTCAAGGACTCCTTTCCAAGGCCCATCCCTTGCTTACTATTATTCCTGTCACAGGTGGAATACGAAAATTCGCCTGCAGACCACTATAACTGCATGATCAGTAAATGACAAAGTGACAGACAGTACCAAGCAAGGTAGCTCTCCACTCAAAACCAACAAGTAGACAACTTTGATAAACACAAAATATTGCGGGTGCTGGAATCTGACACAAATACAGAAAAGTGCTGGAAAATCTCAGCAGGTCTGACAGCATCTGTGGAGAGAGAGGAGATTTTGAGTCTAAATGATCCTTTGTCGGAGCTCTGACGAAGGGTCATCTAGACTCAAAACGTTGGCTCTCCTCCCTCTCCAAGATGCTGTCAGACCTGCTGAGATTTTCTCTTAGTTCTTGTAAGTTGATGTTACCCCAAACATCATATAATGTTTCGTAAAATTTTCAATGGCAATACCGTTGCCAAGATAAACCTTAAAGAGGTTTGTTTGAAGCAGTGAAGGATTGTTAAATGAAGATACAGACTCGATTGGGAATTAACTGTGTGCTGGGCTGTATTTCATCCCGGGCTTTTGCGCGCAATAGGTTTGTATGACATTTATGAAGTGCCTCAGCTTCACTTCAATGCTTCATCCCATTGCCAAACCCCTCTGGTGTTGAACACAGTTGGAGCCATCTGTTATTCTGTTTGGAGGCATGTTCTTGTAGCAGCAGCTTACGTTCTTGTTAATAGATAAATCCTTGCCACGGTTTTGTCCAAAATAGTCAGAGGAATTTATCCCCAGGAGTTTATTTAGAAAAATGTAGCGTGTTTGATTTTTTTAAACGTCTAATACTGTGTCCACAGAAGATATCTGTTGAAAGAAATCATAAAAGGCAGTGGGCGGAATGTTCTGGAGTTGGTTCCTGCCAGAACAGTGGGACCATTTTTAGGTCAGGAATCTGACTTATCGAATTATGGGCTTAGTCATGGCTCTTTAGCTCAGCCATAGAATTATCATCCCAACTCCGGTTTCGTCATTAATTAGGGTGGGCAGGATGTTGCTTCAATTAGAATCATAGGATCCCTGCAGTGCAGAAAGAGGCCATTCAGCCCATCAAGTTTGCACTGACCACATTCCCACTCAGGCCCTAATCCCGTTACCTCACATATTTGCCCTGCTAATCCCCCTGACACCAAGGGGCAATTGAGCATGGCCAATTAACATAACTTTGGACTGTGGGAGGAAACCAGTGCACCCAGAGGAAACCCACACCGACACAGCGTCAATGTGCAAACTCCACACAGACAGTGACCCAAGGCCGGAATTGAACCCGGGTCCCTGCCGCAGTGAGGCAGTAGTGCTAACTACTGTGCCACTGTGGTCACCACCCCCTCCAAATTGTTGGAATCAATTATTAAGAAAGAAAAAGCAGCACATTTGGAAAATCATAATCTAATCAAGAAGAGTTAGCGTAGCTTCTTAAAACGGAAAGGCACCATAGAAAACAGGAACAGGAGTAGGCCATGCAGACTCTCGAACCTGCTCCGCCATTCAATAGGATTATGGCTGATCTAATATAATTCACGTCTACTTTTCTGTCCTTTTCCTGTAACCCTTGGTTCCCTTACTGATCAATGATCTATCAATGTCAGGACTCTGCCCCCACAGCTCTCTGTGGCAATAACTTTTAAAGATTCACAACTCTCCGAGAAGAAATTCTTCCTAATCTCATTCTTAAATTGATGCTCCTTTATTTTGAGACTATGCCCTCAATTCTTCCCTGAGGGGAAACACCCACTCAGAATTTACCCTGTCAAGCTCCTTAAGAATATGTCTCAATGACATCCCTTCTCATTCTTCTAAATTCCAATGAGTAGAGTCCCAACATATGACGAAAGGTTAAATAAGGCAATCCCTCCATACCTGGGGTCATCCTAATCTGAACTTCCCAAAAGGAAATAACATCTTTCCTTAAATAAGGGGACCAAAACTGTTCACAATACTCCAGATGTGTTTCCCCAGTACCTTGTACAGTTGCACCAAGACATTCCTACTCTTATATTCCAACCCCCTTGAAATAAAGTCCAACATTCCATTAGCTTTCCTGATTACCTGCTTCACCTGTGTGCTAGCTGTCAATATTTTGTGCACTTGTATCCCTGTGTCCCTTTGTGCTGCAGCTTTCTGCAGTTTTTCTCCATTTAAATAATACTCTGTTCTTTTGTTCACCCTCCCAAAACGAACAACTTCACATTTTCCCACATTATACCCCATTTGCCAAAATTTTTGCCGACTCACTTATTAATATCTCTTTGTAAACTGTTTGTATCCCTATCGCAACTTACCTTTTCACCTATTTTTGTGTCGACTGCAAAGTTGGCTGTAGTGCATTCACTTCCTTCTTGCAGGTCATTAGTACGTTGTAAGCAGTTGCGGTCTGTGGAGCCACATTGGTGACACGTCACCAACCTGAAAAAGAACCCCTTATCCCCATATGCTGTTTTCTGCCCAATAGCCAATTCTCTATCCATGTCTATATTCTACCTCCAACGTGGGCTCTTATCTTATGACTTAACCCTTCTGGAAGTCCAAATACAACACATCTACTGGTTCCCTTTCATCGACTCTGGTTGAGGCTTCCTCAAAAAAAAACTATAATGAACTAATTAAACATTATTTCCCTTTTATAAATGCTGACACTGCTTAATTAGATTATGATTTTCCGAATGTGCTGCTAATTCTTCTTTAATAATTGATTCCAACATTTTTTCAATAATAGATGTTAGGCTAATTGGCATATAGTTATCTGCATTTTGTCTCCCCCTTTTTTGGAATAGAGATGCCACATTGGGAGTTTCCCAGTCCACTGGTTCTTGTCCAGAATCCAAGGATTTTTTTTGGAAATTACAACCAATGCATCCATTATCGCTGTTGCTACTTCTTTCGGCACGGTAGCACAGTGGTTAGCACTGCAGCTTCACAGCTCCAGGGACCTGGGTTCAATTCCTGGCTTGGGTCACTGTCTGTGTGAAGTTTGCACATTCTCCCTGTGTCTGTGTGGGTTTCCTCCGGGTGCTCCGGTTTCCTCCCACAGTCCAAAGATGTGCGAGTTAGGTTAATTGACCATGCTAAACTTGCCCCTTAATGTCCTGAGATAAGTAGGTTAGAAGATTAGCGGGTGCTAATGTGGGGATGGGGAGGGGTGCAATTGGGCCTTGGTGGGATTGTGGTCGGTGCAGACTCAATGAACCAAGGGGCCTCTTTCTGCACTGTAGGATTTCTATGATTTTTTGTTAGAATCCTAAGATGCAAACCATTTGGGCCATGGGAATTATCTACCTTTAACCTCATTAGTTTGGCTAATTCTGTTCCTCTAGTGATGAAAATGGTGCTCAATTTCTCCCCTGTATTCTTTAGTATGAATGAGATTTTCCAAGAATTTTCCACTGTAAAGACTGACGCGAAACATCAGTTTAACTCCTCTGCCATTTCCTTGTTCCCCATAACTGACCCCAGATTAATTTTCTAAGGGGTCTACATTCACTTGTCACCATGTCTAATTAAAGGGACCATGACAAGCATTACAAGGACTCACCAACATTTGGATTTTTGAGGTCACAGCAATCACGGAGATGGGAAAGAGACTTGGGAGCATGTTCCCCATCGTCGCTCACTCTTTCTTGGACATTATGCAGTGGGATCTGAGACCCAACAATGAGGTCAGCGCTCTCAAATACAGGATGAAGAAGACCTCTCCACACAAGCCAGTAAGAACAGAAACAGTCAAGGAAGTCAGTGATAGGAACGTGGGGCCTCCAGCCTCGAGGCAGAGCATCAAAAGGATCCAGAGCTCAGGAGGCTGGGAATGGTGACTAACAGAACACAGTTAGACGTCAAGCCCTGGTTTTCTCAGCTTTCCCCTGCACAGCACTCCTTAGGACAATCCCCCTCTCCCAGGGTGACAGGCAGAGGAACATTCTCTCAACTTGCCAAAGTACCTGTGCCTCCTGATGCTCAGGTTCTCAGACCACCTCTGCAGCTCCTGAAGCAAGACCACCTTCTCAGGGGAGTGGATGTTAGCATTCATGTCAAGAGGGCTAGAGTACAAGAGTGGGTATGTACTGCTGAGGCTGTATAAGGCTCTGGTCAGACCCCATTTGGAATATTGTGAGCAGTTTTGGGCCTCACACCTAAGGAAGGATGTGCTGGCCTTGGAGGGGTTCCAGAGGAGGTTCACAAGAATGATCTCTGGAACGTAGGGTTAGTTATATGAAGAGTGGTTAAGGAGTCTGGGTCTATGCTTGAAGTTTAGAAGGATGAAGGGGGATTTAATTGTGGATGTGGAGACACTGTTTTCACTAGTGAGAGAGATTCGAACTCAAGGGCACAACCTCAGAGTGAAGGGAAGCATGTTTAAAACTGAGTTGAGGAGGAATTTCTTTAGCCAGAGGGTGGTGCATCTGTGGAACTCATTGCCACGGAAGGCTGTGGAGGCCAGGTCATAGAGTGCCTTTAAGACAGAGATAGGTTCTTGATCAATAAGGGGGTCAAGAGTTATGGGGAGAAAGCAGGAGATGGGTATGAGAATCATGTCAGTCAAGGTTGAATGGCGGAACACACATGATGGGTTGAATGGCCTAATTCTGCTCCTATATCTTATGGGTGTCCATGCATTGCCAGAGGCCAACCAGATGTCTGACACTGGAGGTCCACTTCCCGCCCGGGGTCTCCACCTCTCACTAAATTGTACGTCTCCTTCTGCCAGGAAAGAAAGCTGGGAAGGGTGAGTGTTTGTGTGGGAAGGAGAGAAGGACAACATTTGTAGGAGCATTGGCGAGAGGACAGTAGAATGGGGGACAGTGTGTCAGCTGCTCAGATGGGGCTGTGAGCTGCCTGTGGAGAGAGGGAGGGGGATGAGTGGAGCTGTAAGCCAGTGTCTTTTGCTGAGGAGAAGTGTTCTTTCAAAAAAAAATTCAATATATATGTATGTCAAGCCAATGATATTACAAATTAATATTTTACAGAACACACCTTCATAACATTTGGATATCATATCACAAATCACATTCTTTGCAAGGAGGCTATATCATCCTCTCTTCAAATATTTGTCAAATTTGCCCTTAAAAAAAATAATGATTCCTGCACCAACCACTTTTTGTGGTGAAGTATTATATACTTAATCGAAACAAGTGTGAAGAAATTTCACCTAACTGCTGTCCTTATTTCGTGGCTGTTTTAAACTGATAAATCCTGAACCATCCACACCCTCATGTGGGAAAGCAGTTGTTTCCTGTTTGAGCTACCAAAAGCCTTCATAATTTTTTAAAAAAAACTTCAATTAAGTCTTCCCTTTGCCATCAGTGTTGCAACGGAAATAGTTTTCGTCACTCAAGTTTCTCCCGCTAATAGCTTCCCATCCTTGACATCATGTGGTCAGTCATTACTGTTCAATTTGTGGCGTTAATGCTTTTTCCATAATGGGGCTCATCAAACCGCACACAGTACTGTAACCGTGGCCTAATCAATGTGTCGATTGCATTAGGTAGGAGTAAGATATGCAGAGTGATGTTTTCCCTGCTCATGCAAGACACACAAGAAGCAAGTTTAAAGAACAGTGATATGGATAAAATTGAGACGGATTGCAAGGGAAGTAGAAGCTAAAGGTGATAGAGGAACCATCAGCTTTGGTTTTTCAAAAGCCTGAGGAATATTTACCAAAAGCCTTCCCAGACTTTTACGGTTGCACTGTGGCTGTGTTATTGGAATAGAAATTCAAAGGCTGGACACATGATCTGGAGACAGGGGTTCCAGTCCCACTGAATTCAGTTCGTTAATGAAATAAATCTGCGACCAAACGATAGTGTCGGTGAAGGTGCCAATGAAACAACTGTATCCTTTAGGGAGAGTAATCTGCCATCCTAACCCTTACAGGAGAGGGTAGTACAGTGGTTAGCACTGCTGACTCACAGCACCGAGGACCCGGGTTTGATTCTTCACTTGGGTCACTCTCTGTGTGGAATCTGCATGTTCTCCTCGTGTCTGCATGGATTTTCTCCGGTTTCTTCCCACAGTCCAAAAGACGTGCTGGTTAGGTACATTGGCCATGCTAAATTCTCAGAGTGTGACAACCAGGGGATTTTCACAGTAACTTCATTGCAGTGTGAAAGTAAGCCTACTAATTACACTAATGACTAAATAAGATGACAGAATAAAAATTGGTAGTGTAGTGTCATCATCACAAGACTAGTAATCCAGAGACCCAGGGTAATGCTCGAATGACCCACGTTCAAATCCCATCGTAGAAGGTGATGAAATTTAAATTCAATAAAATAAAGGATTATATTCAAGAGTGGTGATCTTATATAATTTAACTTGTTGTCAATTGTTGCAAAAACTGGCTGGTTCACTAATGCCCCATCGGGAAGGAAATCTGCTATCCTTACCTGGTCATGCGATTCCAGATCGA
The DNA here is from genome assembly GCF_965287045.1 of Carcharhinus amblyrhynchos. Classification (NCBI taxonomy): domain Eukaryota; kingdom Metazoa; phylum Chordata; class Chondrichthyes; order Carcharhiniformes; family Carcharhinidae; genus Carcharhinus; species Carcharhinus amblyrhynchos. Next base: position 28,720,956 of record NC_137348.1, read on the forward strand.
CAAATGTCATAAAATCATAGAATCCCTCTGGTACAGAAGGAGGCCATTCGGCCCATTGAGCCTGTACCAACCACAGTCCCATCCAGCCCCTATTCCCGTAACCCCACACATTTACCCTACTAATCCCTCGACACCAAGATCAATTTTGTACGGCCAATCTACCTAACCCACATATCTTTCGACTGTGGGAAGAAACTGGAGCACCCATGCAGACGCAGGAAAAATGTGCAAACTCCACACGCACAGTGGCCCAAATGCCAGAATTGAACCCGGGTCCCTGGCACTGAGGGAGCAGTGCTAACTACTGTGCCACCCTGGAATGGGCTAGCAAACCATTCAGTTCAAAGCAAATTAGGGATGGGTAATAAATACTAGCACAGCCAGTATCCCATGAAAGAATGTTTAGAAGTGTTGCGGGGTTGACATTTAACTGCCTGCTGGAATGGTGCAATTAAGGATGGGCTTCACAGTGGGTTTTCCAATGATGTCTTCACCAGTGTATGAGCAAAAACAAAACTTGGTTCTTTCACATTTTGTATGGGCCAATGCTCCCTAAAGAGCTTTAACATATCATTGAGAAACACTAAATTTTCAAAAAGATGAAAAAAACCCCCTCTGCTGAGTTTGGTGCTAAGTGAACAGACTAAGATGACCATTGGTTTCACCTGCGATCTGAGATAAATTACTCGCTCTCGGCTGGGACAACTATTTATTTGAATATTTCTAAGGTGGGGGGTGGGGGGGAATAAAACTGAATATATTTGTGTAATAGGGCAGCACGGTGGCACAGTGGTTAGCACTGCTGCCTCACAGTGCCAGGGACCTGTGTCCGAGTCCCAGCTTGGGTCACTCTCTGTGCGGATTCTGTACGTTCTGTGTGGGTTTCCTCCGAGTGCCCCAGTTTCCTCCAACAGTCCGAAAGACGTGCTGGTTAGGGGCATTGCCCATGCTAAATTCTCCCTCGGTGTACCCGAGTGTGGCAACTAGGGGATTTTCACAATAACTTCATTGCAGTGTTAATGTAAGCCTACTTGTGACACTAGTAAATAAACTTAAACTTAATTTTGAAAAGATTGATGACTGTTTTTGTCAATCCCCTGCCCACTAAAATTATTTTATCATTTACTGGTTAAAAGCATAATCCAGTAATGTTCATAATTAAGTACCATTAATTACAAGTCTGTAATCTGAATGGGACAGATCTGTCCACTCCCCACTGGCAAACTGAAGAAAGCTCGGCACGCTGATTACTAGTCAGTTAGGAAAAGGGGAGGAGATTAAGACGAGTTGATTCTGGTTTGTCTAATTGAAGTTTACATTTGCCAACAGCTGTTCAATTAGTGACAATTAAGCGTAATGTTCGTAGGTTTGAATTGAAAGATATTTTGTAATTGATGGGCAGAATGTTATGTCTCTGTCATGTGTGGGGGAGGGAGGAGTTGTTCGAAAGCTGATTGGTTTTGGTGGGATTGGAAGGTCCCGCTGACAGGAGGAGCTATGAAACCTGCCTGATGTTTAAATTTATTTAAGTTTCGCGGCCAGCCAAATCTCTGTTCTCTGCGGCGGGAAAGGAAAATCCCACCAGCGTGAGCAATAGTAAGATTCCAACCCTAATCTCCAATGTCACAGCTCATCTCACATCCATCCTGTCTGTTTCTAGATACAACTAACAACTTGGGTATCTTCAAATTGTTACATCAAAGATGACACATTGTGGTCTGGTTCATCTTTAAAAACTTATTTCCACAATTAATAGATTTTCATCCAAAATTCGGCTAACCAAGACACTTCAGGGCTTATTCATATTCCACATTTCACAAAAAAATTGCTCGAGCTCTCATTCTCCCTCATTCGAATTGCACTCCCCTTTTGGGTGGCACAGTGATGAGCACTTCAGCCTCTCAGCACCAGGGAACTGGGTTCGATTCCTGTTTCGGGTCACTGTCTGCGTGGAGTTTGCATGTGTCTGAGTGAGTTTAATCTGGTGCTCTGGTTTCCTTCCACAGTCCAAAGATGTGAAGGTTAGGTGGATTGGTGTAATGTCCAAACTATGTGTTCACAGCTGTGGGCTTTAACAGAAAGGAAAGAACGTGGTTTGCGAATTTGGTTTCAAAGTAACAATAACAAGGTTTATTGAAGAACTGTTCTCTGCACCACACAAAACAGAAAACTGTAAAGAGCAACTCTTGTCAGCACCCTAATGACATCACCATCAAATCATGCAATCAGCTCTTAAAGTAACCAGCAAACCTTTTAAATATATAACAGTTGGCCATGCTAAATGCCCCTTTAGGGTTCAAAGTTGTGTAGGTTAGGTGGGATTAGCCATGATAAATGCCTGGGGCTACGGGGATAGTGCAGAGGGAGGGCCAGGGTGAGATGCTCTTCTGGAGAGTTAGTGCAGGGTCAATGGGCTGGGTGGTCTCTTTCTGCACTGTGGGGACTGTATGATTCTATCACGGATCTGATTTTTGCTTCCAAAGAGGAACTGGTTCTTCCTCATAGTGGAACACTTCTGGTCTAAACCCTCCCAGCTCAGAGGGATAGATCTTCCAAACACCTCTCCAAATTCAGCAGTCCTTCACCCTTCCAACCCTTCTAGCTCACAGGGGTACTGTATCCCACTCAATTCCCAGAAACAAAACATGTTTATTTCCCTTTGCTCCCAAAAGTAGAAGCACTAACCTTGCAACCACCTCCCTCCCCATTTAGAGGCACCCTCCCTTTTAAATCCCATTCATGGAGTCATTCTACCCTTTCTGACTGCCAGAACATCATAAGACCATCAGATATAGGAGCAGAATTAGGTGACACAATGGTCAGCACTGCTGCCTCACAGTGCCAGGGACCCGGGTTGAATTCCCAGCTTGGGTCACTGTCTACGTGGAATTTGCACATTCTCCTCAAGTCTGCGTGGGTTTTCTGAGTGCTCTAGTTTTCTCTCATAGTCCAAAGGTGTGCACTGTCTATTGACCATGCTAAATTGCCCCTTAGTGTCAGGGGCACTAGCTAGGGTAAATACATAGGGCTATGGAATAGGGTCTGGATGGGATTGTGATCAGTGCAGACTTGACGGGTCGAGTGGCCTCCTTCTGCACTATAAGATTCTATAAGTCTGCTTTGCCATTCAATCATGGCTGTTAAGTTTCTAAACCTCATTCTTCTGTCTTTGCCCTGTAACCTTTAATCCCCTTCCCAATCAAGAACCTAACTATCTCTGTCTTAAATGTCCTGGATGACGTGGTCTCCACAGCCTTCAGTGGTAATGAATTCCATAGAGTCACCATGCTCTGCCCCTCACCCTCTCCAGCCAGCACAACCTGGCAATGTTTCAGGATCTTTTAGCCTTTTCAATAAAAGAAGCTCCTTGATAAAGTCAAGAGTGGTGACCCGCTCACAATAGCTGGCAAAATTTCAGACTTTGCAGAGGATACAACATTTAGAAGTATTGTGAGCGAAGAGGAGCATTGTGTAGAACTTCTAAAGAACAGACAACTGGCAGGTGAAATTAAGAGAAATGTGAAGTGATTAAGAATATGGAGAGAGAATATAAAATAAAGGGTACAACGCTAAAGAAGGTGCAACAGTATAGATGTACATAAATTATTGAAAGTGGCTGGGCTGCCTGAGAGAATGGTTAACAAAGCTTACAGTATCCAAGGGGGGGGATCTTAGCAAAACATTTCTCAGTGCCAAACGAACATGAAAACAGCAACGAATTGCACGTGATTTTTTCTGCAAGCTCTCAGACGTGATCTTATGTCACTTTGTGCTTTAAAAAAAGGGGCATAATGTGATTCGTGCCAGTCGGGGGAGTGGACAGAACCTATCCTCACCGGAAGGCTGGCTGCTGATGTCGCCATTGCACATGCACCTTGACTTCTTCAGATCTATGACTCCCCCACCACCCCCCCAACCTCTCAAATCCCCTTCTCCATCGCTGGCCTCCACAGCCCCTGATAGCACTCCTCCCACCTGATTGCCACCTTAATATTCCACCAGCTGATTGCTGCCCTTGCCAACCCCCAATTTCAGAATGCACAGCAACCCCCCCAACTCCCCATTGCCCACTTCTCCTTAGGCCCCACCCCATGATACTGCCTGGTGCCCGCTGGACGGTACCAACTGGTATTGCCCATGGGGCACTGCTCCCTGACCACCCAGTGGGCCTCAGTAGCCTCTGTCCCACGGGCAAGGCCAGCACATCAGGTCCCCATTGCTGGAAACATTGTGTGATCTTGCCAGTGAGGACCGCCACTGATGAGGCCCTGAAGGCAAGTGAGCCCAGACACTTCAATCTCGGGCTCACATATTATATTTAAATGATGGGTGCAAGGCTGATTGCGCCAGCTTCACATGTGGGAGGCGAGAAACAAGGCGCAGAGCTGAATTTCCCACTCTTGTGATCTTACCGGCTTGCCACATCTATCAATGGCATGGTGGTACAGTGATTAGCACTGCTGCCTCACAGCCCCAGGGACCTGGATTCAATTCCCAACTTGGGAAATCTGCACGTTCTCCCCATGTCTGTGTGGGTTTCCTCCGGGTGCTCTGGTTTCTTCCCACAGTCTGAAAGACATGCTGGTTAGGTTCACTGGCCATGCTAAACTCCCCCTCAGAACAGGCGCCAGAGTGTGGCGCATTCACCTCCTCCTCGCTGCAGCCTCACTGACTCCCCTGTCGTTCCTGCCCCCACTCATCTTCATTCTGGAGCTCCAGCAATGATCTGCAGCCTAGGGCCTCCTGCAGTGTGAGCAGTGCCCACTATTCCCTGTGGTGCTGCCGGGATCGGAAAACTGTCAGCCTGTGGTTGACTGTAGCTCTCGGAAGCAGAGCATCTTCCCCGAAACTGCGCTGGGGAATTACGCCTGCTGGAGGTGGGAACCTCAGCATCAGACTGTAGACCCTCTAATTGGCACTTAATCCCAGTGGGGTTGTAGAAAACGGCAGTGGCCTTGTTCACCTGCCCACTGCTGCGAGGATTAAATTCCATCCATTAGCCCTGTTTCTCCTTCTGCTGTCAGACCTGCTGAGCATTTCCAGCAATTTTTGTTTTCATTTTTAGATTTCTAGCAAATACCTGAGTATTTTGACTTGGTGAACATGTCCAGTTTAATGTTCGTTCTAGTAGACAGTACAAGAAACAAAAGTGAGGAAATGCAACATCTATTGTACCAAGAATCTACTGACAATCAATTGTTGGAAAATCCCATCTGTTTCACCTATGTCCTTTAAGGAAGGAAATCTGCCATCCTTACCTGGTCTGGCCTACATGTGACTTCAGAGCCACACCAATGTGGTTGACTCTCAACTGCCCTCTGAAATGGCCTAGCAAGCCATTCAGTTTTGTCAAGAAGACAACTCACCGCCATCTTCTCAAGGACAACTATGGATGGGCAATAAATGTTGGCCTACCAGCGATGCCCATGTCCCATGAGTGAATAGAAAAAAATGTAAAGAGTTGTCAAAAATGGCATAGACTGATATCAATCAGCTAACATCTGTTTTGTAAACTAGAGTTGTTTTGTCTGGAGTGGCAGAGGTTGAGGGGAGATCTGACAGAAGTCAATAAAATTATGAGAGGCATAGATGGGGTTGACAGTCAGAATTTTTTTCCCATGTCTTATGAGAAATGTCTAATACCAGGGGGCATGCAGAGAGGGGGAAAGTTGAAAGGAGATGTGAAGGATAAGTTGTTTTAGACAGAGAGTGGTAGGTGTCTGGAATGTGCTGCCAGGGGTGGTGGTAGAGGCAGATACAATTGGGGCATTTAAGGGGCTTTTAGATAAATACATGAATGTGCAAAGAATAGAGGGATATGGACCAAGGGCAGGCAGAAGGGATTAGTTTAATCTGGCATGACATTTGGCACAACATTACGGGCCGAAGGGCCTGTTCCTGTGCTAAACTGTACAATGTTCTAGCACCAACAAGCCCACTACACGTAATGGGGATTGGAGACCAATTTGTGTCGGTGAAAAGGATTGAAACTCTGCCTCTTTTGATGAACCGGATATTTATATGGACTACTTTATTAAAAAGAAAAATGACTATTCTCAGTTGCTGAACTCCAGCCAGAAGGTGGATAACCAGGTTGCAAACTCAATAAATTGTGTTGTCTGACATGATTGTTGTACTGGTCAACAAGCAATGCACCTCCACGGGGACAGATCGAGCATCTGTTTGCTCTTCTGGTGGGCCAGCTGAGGACTGCCAAAAGCAAATTGCCTGCACTGCTTCATTACCAGTTAGATCATCCGTTTTTTTACTCGGGGACTTAAGACTTAACAGCGCCATTTCTTGCTGTATGCCGCTTGTCTGTGTCACAGGAGGAAGGCCTTGATAATCATCGATCCATCTGAAATTATATATGTTGGAGATACTCTGTATTGGTAGATTAAATACGCACATTTCCCGAGTGGGTTAAACTTTGATAGAACTATTATCTGAACCCGATGGTAATTTTATTTATCATTAAGCATGCAATCCGAGCATTTGTGGTGATTAGAATCCAGCAACAATGTGGTGCTAAGTGCAGGGACCTGTGTGAACAGGCCAAGAAACTGTGTGTTGTTTTCTTAACCGGGTAGATTGAAGAATTTTCGATGTGCCTCAACCACAAAAAGGAAGTGAGATAGTTCATTCAATGCCAAATCATGTTCGGAAAGGGTAAGGTAAGTAAAGTATAGTCACCATAGCCACAGATGACCAAAGGCTGCTCTCCCCTTTGACGGGGGAGAGCTGAATAGTGGTGACTTAACCTGACGATCACCACACCTCAGGCGAGAGGCGAGGTTGGGCAGTCAGGGCCTTCGTGAATTAGATCAGTTGGTATGGGAATTGAACCCAAGCTGTTGGTGTCATTCCGCATCACAAACTAGATGTCCAGCCAACTGAGCAAAACCGACCTCAAAAAGGGCAATGAGGAGAGGAAAAACAAATCTTTCATTTTTTAAATAAACATATTTTGGAAAAAACTTTTGTCAAGAGTATTGCATTTAGACAGCTTATTTAAAAAAAAGCATAGAAATCAAATTTTTCAATGTTCATTCATCACAGGGGTGGCACAGTGGTTAGCACTGCTGCCTCACAGCACCAGGGAGCCAGGTTCGATTCCCGCTTGGGTCACTGTTGTATGGAGTTTGCACGTTCTCCCCGTGTCTGTGTGGGTTTCCTCTGGGTGCTCCATTTTCCTCCCACAGTCCGAAAAACTCTTAGGTCAGGTGAATTGGCCATGCTAAATTCTCCCTCAGTGTACCTGAACAGGCACCGGAATGTGGCGACCAGGAGACTTTCACAGTAACTTCATGTAAGCCTACTTGTGACACATAATGGTATTTTGATTTATTTTATTTCTTTATTTAAGTGTTTAAGAGTTATTTTTTGGTGCCAGAGAGATTGCTGGGCTGTAATTAAAAGTTGCCACAACATTAAGATTTTACGTACACTGAAATGGACCTTTTTCCTGGTGGGTTAAGCGTGTCTACCATTCATTTCTGCAACTTTACAATTTTCCATATAGTTCATTGCCCAGCCTCTGTGGATTCCCGGATAGCGAATCCTCTGGAGAATCAGGGCAATTTGGAAAGCCAGTTCCTAATTTCCGCATTTAATTGTGCATGTTTGCTTGCCAGAAATAGTGGTCTGAATTACTCCTTCATGACGGTAAGCGTTATTAACCTCACTTGTGTTTCTATTGTGAAGTTCGATCCGTGTTAGGGGCATGAGCTGAACTGTATAAGGGGCTCGCCCAAGATGTAACTAACAAAGCAGTTGTTACAGTATATCTCCTATTCAAAGAATCAGTACCTATGAGTGAGTTCAATTGCTATGTCCAATCTGAATATTTAGCTGTAAATTGTACCAACTCAGCATTTGCCCATTGTGACACTGAATCTACTCATAACCTTATTCATTCCAACTTGCTAATTGTTTTATATTTAGGTTTGAACAAGGCACATGTCAAGCTATATTTAACTTTGACCAATAATGTGATCTCATTGCATCTTTTACAGAAGTGCTTATCGAACAGGAACCTTAATTCATTTAGAATTTACAGTAGCAGAAAAATCAATTAGCCAGAACCAAGTGCTTGGTCTTTTAAGAAATTTACTGATCCATCTGACCTCGGGTCACTACCTGTGCAGAGTCTGCACGTTCTCCCAGTGTCTGTGTGGGCGTCCTTCGGGTGCTCCGGTTTCCCCCCCTTCAAAGATGTGCGGGCTAGGTTGATTGATCATGTTAAGTTCCCTCTTGTTGTCACGGGGATCAGCAGGTTAAATGCATGAGATTATAGGGATAGAGCCTGAATGGGATTGTTGTGGGTGCAAGCTTGATGGACTGAATGGCCTCCTTCTGTACTGTAAGGTTTATATGCTCTTTAGGAATGTAGACAGTTACACTTAAAGGAGATACATAATGTTTAATAAGTGAACATTGAAAAATATGATTTTTTAATACGCTGACTAAATGACATTTGACAAATGTTTTTCCAAAATCTTTTGTTTCTGGCTGTGTATTTGTTTTCTCCAGATTTATAGAATTCATAAGTTAAATTTTAGCTATTTACCAGCTTTTGTCTGGCATTGTGCAGAAACTTCAATAACCAGGTTTTTGTGGAGCTTATCAGACTGTCTAATAAAAGTCTTATGGTTTGACCCAACCTACAATAGTTTAAAATGATCAGCGAATCGCAAAAGTTGCATGTTTGGAAACAGAAAGGTCAGCATTATTGGTGAAACAGAACATTCTTCATCTCAATTTAATTGTAGCATTAATAAGGAGATGGATTATATATAAAAAAAAGAATTTCCATTTTGGCACAGAACATTAGGACTGGAAGAGATTATGCTTTAATGGACTGACCAGGGCCATCTGTCAATTTGTAACCTTTCAATTTGGATTACGCACAAATGGTATTAGCAGAACTGTAGCATTAGTGTTTTTCATTTATTATTAATTTCTGAAAAATAGATCAAATAGGACATCCCTACCTACAAGAGAAAAGGTTCTAACCCAACCAGTATGCGCTTGCAAAATGTCAAACATAGGCAGGAATTTTCTTGCCGGTGGGACTTTCTGGCCCCGCCAACAGCAAACCCCTGCCTTGGGTTTCCCAGTGGTGGGGGGTACATAGACTAGGAAACTCCATTGAGAGGGCAGGTTCAGAAGGATCCACTGCAGGCCGATGGTGGGCTGCCTCTGCCGCAACAAAACTCTCCATGGTCGATGTTAGGTGCAATTGGGCAGCACTTGATTAACAATCCTGATTGCACCAAGAAGTTGACTGACAACCAACTTCAGATTATGGGTTTGGTTTGCAGTGTGGCTCACTTGCCCACACCAGAAGCCACATAGATTCACGCACAGAGCAAAGTCCTTTGCAGACGGAAGGAGTGTGTCCAGACTTTGCACCTTTTTCAATGACATGAAAGCTTGCAGGGCAACAGCCATTGTCTGGTTCATTCCCCATAGCAAAGCCTTGACCAATCTGTCAACAAGCCTGGTTTAAATTTAAACAAAAACTTGGCAATTAACTGTTCCTTACTACATTCTCCATGGCAACACCCCTACCAAACAATTCACTTGTCGATCAATTGGCACACCGTTTTCAGGCATATTAGAATATAACCAGTGATGACCTTGTATTGGATGTAATGTGACCAATGGGAACAAGATGCAAGGGTCAGTTGACTCAATAAACCATGGAACCAATTACAGCATGATGCAATAGATGACCAGCTGATTCATTATAAATAAAGAACTGTATAGAATTGTGGGGAGCTTGGAGTGGCCCAAGGTGAGGCCCCAAGTTTGGAGTAGTGAAGTTTCTATATTAAACCCTTTCTTTAATTTATAAATTGGAATACATTTCGTTGTATTTTCATTAGCTGCATTTTGAAGAGTTCCTTCTGAAGAAACAATGCAGTATAAGTTGCTGTTCCCTTTATAATTGCTATTCTTCTGAACTGTGCCTTGAGGAGTGCAAGAACAAAAGCATTGGCAGCGTGCCTCTTTTTTTTAAGCAATACTCAAGTTCTGTGCTGCCAAATGATTATTGTTAATTCTTTTAAATAGAAGTAGTTTTAGGCAACCTATTTTTTTCACTCTGCTTTAGTGAGAAGTTTGCGCAATTAAAGTTGATCAGTGACAACATTGTGCGAATGCTGCACTTTTGGAGGTATAATTTTTTGCAGATGAGAATGAAACTGAAGCAGTATCTAATCCCTTGGGTTGAGGTAAAATGTCCAAAGGCACAATTTGAAAAAAAAAGAAAAGGAGAGTTCTTCCTCAATCAACACCGTTGGTCATTTATCTCATTGCTTTTTATGGCACCTTGCAGGGTTTAAAATACATAAATTAGAACAGTAACTATAGGGAAAATTTAATGGAGCCCATTGACATGGTATGGTGGCCCAGAGGAATCGGGCAGAGGACTGCATGTCTGAGTCCTGAAGACAGGATAAAGATGTCCCACGTTTCTAGAGGTGTGGGAAGGGTCTGAAAAGGGAAGGCCGTTATACTGGTTATAGGGGAGGCAATGGCCTCGTGGTATTATCATTAGACTATTAATGATGAAACTCTGCTCATGTTCTGGGGACTTGTCTTTGAATCCTGCCAGGACAAATGGTGGAATTCGGATTCATTAAAAAATATCTGGAATTAAGAATCTACTGATGATCAGTGTCGATTGCTGGGAAAAACCCGTCTGGTTCACTCCTCTCCTTTAGGAAAGGAAATTTGCCGTCCTTACCTGATCTGGCCTACGTGTGATTCCAGAGCCGCAGCAATGTGGTTGACTCTCAACTGTCCTCAGACAACTAGGAATGGACAATAAATACTGGACAGCCAGCAATGCTCGTGTCCCACAAATGAATATGAAAAAAGACAAGCCGCTTGATTCCAAATATCCCTGATTCCACAGGGATTTAATGATTGCTTAGGATTTAGCTGGACTCTCACAGATCTCCCATGTCTACACAGAGCAGCCCAGCAAACTCCTGTGGGTTCACCAGCGGCCTTGTAAGGAGGGTTCCACTTTCACAGGCTTTCATTCCCTAATCAGGGTGGGGAGAGGTAAGAATGCTGCCCCCTTGCACTTGCATCTGACCTCGCAACTGTCATCTCGCATCCACTACTTGTGACACCTACTTACTTTTCCTCAGGAATCCAGTGGCAATCCCTGTTGGAGACCTTTGTGCACCTCTGTTAGTTTCTAGGTGGTGCTGCCAGTACTGGAGAGCTGCCGTCACTTGAAAGGCTGGCAGCTCTTAAAGCTGAGACTTCCAGCCTACAGGGGGGTCTTAATCAATTGGGAGGCACAATGCTGACCAGGTGAGTGTCCAATTGTACTTGTGTATTATGGTATTCCCTGTGGAAAAGCATTGCAGGGTTCCCACCAATTTTCCAAACAGTGGGGAGATCATCAGCACCAAATTCTATCCTACATTTCAATGCTTCATTGAGTGAAGCACATCAGAATATCCTGGGAATGAGAAAGCCATAATATACAATTATAGAATCCTACAGTATAGAAGGAGGCAAGACTGCACCGACCACAATCCCACCCAGGTTCTATCTTCTTAACCCCATGCACTTACCCTAGTTAGTCCCACTGATGCTGAGGGGCAATTTAGAATGGCCAACCAACCTATTCCACACGTCTTGAAATTGTGGGAGGAAACTGGAGCATCTGGAGGAAACCCACGCAGACACGGAGAGAACGTGCAAACTCCATGCAGACAGTGACCCAAGCCAGAAATTGAAACCAAGTCCCTGACGCAGTGAGGCATATAAATGTAAATTTGTTCTTTCTTTACCTCAGACAAAGCCAGTTGTCATTTGTATGAATGCATTGCGCTGACTGACATACATCGAAATTAGAAGCAGAAGTAGCCTTTTGAGCCTGTCCATGAGATGAACTTTATAAGTTTCTATGGTTGCTTGCTGTGCCTGTATACTTACTTTCAGTGACTGATGCATGAAGATACCAAGCTCTCACTGAGTATCCGCCTCTCTAAATTTACATCCATTCAAGTAATAATCTGTCTTCCTATTAATGCTACCAAAGTGGATAACCTCACATTATCCACATTATACTGCAGCTGCCATGCATATGCCCACACACTCAGCCTGTACAAATCACACTGAAGCATCTCTGCAACCTCCTCACAGCTCACCCTCCCACCCAACTTTGTATCATCTCCAAATTTTCACTTTTCCAAATAATTATGATATAATGTGAACAATTGAGGTCTGAGCCCTGGGGTACTCTGCTAGTCATTACCTGCCAATCAGAAAAAGAGTCATTTATGCCAACTCTTTGTTTCCTACCTGCTAACCAGCTTTCTGTCCATCTCAAGACATTACCTGCAATCCCAAATGCACATGAATTGCATTTTCCTCAAATCAGAGCCTGAGGTAGAGCATTGTCGAGCAGATTATATTGCCGTTTCTTCACAGTCACTGGGCAAAATTCCTAGAATTCCTTTCCTCACAGCACTGAGGATGTATCTACACCAGATAGACTGTGGTGGTTCAAGGAGGCAGGCCACCAGCCATCTTCTCTAGCAATTAGCAATAGGCAATAAATACTGGCCTAGCCAGTGATCCCCGCACCCCATAAACAAAAGGAAAAACTAGCAAATACTCCAATTCTAAAGGAAGTACTTTGCCTTAGAAATATTGGTATTTTCACAACATTGTTGCACATAAAGTGGGTGTCTTTCCCTTTTTGGGCTCTTGAGAATGAATGTTAAGAATAAATGCCCCTGAGTTGTCCCTCAGTAAGAAGTCTCACAACACCAGGTTAAAGTCCAACATGTTTATTTGTAGCAAACGCCACTAGCTTTCAGAACTGGCTATTCCCCCAGCTGACGAAGGAACAGCCAGTTCTGAAAGCTAGTGGCGTTTGCTACAAATAAACGTGTTGGACTTTAACCTGGTGTTGTGAGACTTCTTACTGTGTTTGCCCCAGTCCAACGCTGGTATCTCCACATCATGACTACCATTGCCCCTCAGTGTCAGAGGTCTAGCAGAGTAAGTATGTGGGGTTAAGGGGGTAGGGCCTGGGTGGGATTCTTATCAATGCAGGCTTGCTGGGCTGAATGACCTCCTCCTGCACTGTAGGGATTCTAAGAGCCTTTGAATCTTTGTTTTAACAACAGCATTTGATGTGGATGCTAAAATCACACAAACCACATGATAAAATCTTGTTCAACATCACAGTTAACCTTCAGTGGTCTATTCCCAATTCTGCATATTGTGGGCCCTTAAAAACATGCACTGTATTCAAAAGCAATTTACTGAACCTGTGTAAATACTCTGATTTATTTATCTGATCCTCTGAAATTCTCAAGCATAAGTTTCTTTCATTCCCCATCAATTTAGCACATTTGAAGGCAAGTTCAGTGGGAACTTTGGCAAATATAATTGTCATGATGTGGATATGCCGGCGTTGGACTGGAGTAAACACAGTAAAAAGTCTGACAACACCAGGTTTAAGTCCAACTGATTTATTTGATAGTACACTCACTAGCTTTCGGGGTTAGTCCCTTCGTCAGGTGAATGGAGAGTTCTGGCCTCAGACAGAGCATATAAAGCACAGACAGTTTACAGATTACTGATTAGAATGCGAATCTTTACACCTAACCTGCTGTTCAAGTCTTAAAGTGGCCGACAATGTGAGTGGAAGGAGCACTGACCACAGGTTAAAGAGATGTGTATTGTCTCCAGACAGTACAGTAAGTGAGGTTTTGCAAACCCAGGCAAGTCACGGGGGTTACACATAGTGCGACATGAACCCAAGATCCCTGTTGAGACCGTCCTCATGTGTGCGGAACTTGGCTATCAGTCTCTGCTCAGTGACTCTGCACTGTCGTGTGTCATGAAGGCCGCCTTGGAGAACGCTTACCCGAAGGTCAGAGGTTGAATGCCCGTGACCACTGAAGTGTTCGCCAACAGGAAGGGAACAGTCTTGCCTGGTGATTGTTGAGCAATGTTCATTCATCCGTTGTCGTAGCGTCTGCATGGTCTCCCCAATGTACCATGCTTCGGGACATCCTTTCTTGCAACATATCAGGTAGACAACGTAATTGACAACGACAATATAATTGTGCCATGGAAGGGTTAGCCATATCAAAGTCTGTTCCACAGACATTCACAACCAGGCAACATTGTTGTAGTATTTTATTAATGAAAGGAATATTTTGTCTGACATTTTGAAATTATATTACAACCTATGATATTCCAAGATTCTGACAGGGGGATTGAAAGACAGGTGGGCGATTTTTGATCCCACATTAGACGTGCGCAGGATTGGCAACGTGGGTGCAAAATCCGGAAAGGATCGGAAAATGTGAATCTCACCGGTGGAATCGTGATTCCCGATTTTCAACCCCTTCGCTGCGGGAGTCCAGGAACCTCATTTAAACACATTAGCATATCATTAGTCAGCATTCACTCCTAACCTTCCCCCCGCATTGATTTTTAACAGGTTCACATAAAGGTGAACTGGTGACCTCACCTCCGAAAAAGGTTATGGGAAGTGAGTGCTCAGGCAGCCAACACCCTCCAGGGTGTGATTTGCTGTGTTTGCTTGCAGGCCTTCCTTCCCTTCATGTTTAAACCATCTTGCTTTAAAAGAGTCTCATTGCCGGCAGTGCTGCCCGTATCCTCCTCACTCGGTCTGTGTCCATATCGCTGATCACAAAGCGGGGAGCGTGTTGGTGGATGTCCCAGACGTGTGGAGGGCTGAGGGTCAGAGCTCAGTCAGGAATCCTCATTGTTCACCTTGATGTTCTCTCCCTTCCAGTACATGATTCTGGAGAATCATGGACCCAGCTGAGTTGACAATTCTACTCATAGCAGCAGACTTCTCAGACGCCGGCACAGATGAGGCACCACATCTGTTATCTGCACCCTTCACTCACACAGATACTCACCTTGCACCAGACAGCATCTTATTTGGGTTCAAGTATGGAATTTAGTGTTCTGTGCAGCAGACTTTATTTGTTAAAGTCTGTTTAATTCTTAACAATGTACTTTTGCATATCATTTATAGAGGGATCATGACCTCTATGTGCCATGTGTAGGGAAATTCTGAACCCCAATCTGCTTAAATTCATGGATAATTTTCTTACACTCAGGTACCCTTTTCTTTTGTTGTATTTTAAATGTGGCTGAGCCTGCGGACCACATGTTAGACTTATCAGTCATCCCAGAAACCATCAAACCAGAAACTAATAATCCTCAAATGAGGGTGGCACAGTGGTTAGCACTGCTACCTCACAGTGCTAGAGACCTGGCTTCAATTCCAGCTTTGGGTCACTGTTTGTGCAGAGTCTGCATGTTCTACCTGTGTCTGGGTGGGTTTCCTCCCACAGTCCAAAGATGTGCGGGTTAGATTGATTGACCATATTAAGTTTCCTGTTAGTGTGGTAGTGTTGGGTGGGATTGTTATTGGTGTAGGCTCGATGGACTGAATGGCCTCCTTAGGGATTCTAAGATCCCACCTCGCCATTGAAGCACTGAGGTTTGAATCAGATTAAAGGAAAATGGAAGCGAAATGGTGTACTAATTCCCATTTGTTAGAATGTCACTCTTGCTTTCAGATTTTTCTCGGTGCTGACAATTGACTTATCACCTAGTCGTCTCTCGGTTGGTGTTTACTCCATCATCTCCCAGGTTGGCTGACACTCAGTGAAAAGGTCCACGACTGCCCAGCAGTCGTCTTCCTGTAACTAGTGCGCTGCACTCGGACCTACCCTCATTACTTCAGCTTTAATCAGCATCTTCTTGCAACCTTCTCCCTGCACGGCACATACCAAACAGCGTTTACACCCTGTCTCCATGCTCAGACTGGTGTCCTGATCTCAGCAGTGAGCATCTTGTCACCAGCTCAACTCTGTTTTGATTTGCCACGATGTCCGCAGTCCATCAAAAAAAAACTTCCAGTTTAAATTTTAAAAAATTAAATAAACTTTGCAGGAAGGGTAATGTCAGGGCACCCTTTTGTTAATTACCAACACACAAAGATGACGATAAAACGAGACGATACTTATGTTTATGAATTAAAATCAGCCCGTATTTATCAGTGAGGACCTGATATTTTTTGAAATCCAGATGTTGTGCAGTGAAGGTTGAGGTTGTAGAATTGTCTCTGCAGCTGTAATGGCTTCCACAGTCAAACTGCCCACGATTGGTAAAGTTGGTTAGCTTTGTAGACTGAGCAGGGAAGAGAGAGAGAGGTTCCTAGCTCTCATAAAATAGCATGTGTGGCACTTTTGGCTGTCCAGTTACTTACCTAATCATAGAATCCTGACAGTGCAAAAAGAGGCCACTCGGCCCATCAAGTCTGCACTGACCACAATCCCAGTCAAGCTCTATCCCCATAACCCTACTTATATTTTCATACTAATCCCCTGTCGCTGAGGGGCAACTTAGCATGGCCAATCAACCTAACCAGCGCATTGTTGGAGGAAACCGAAGCATCTGGTACAAACCTACGCAGACACAGGGAGAATGTGCAAACTCCACACGAACAGTGACCCAAGCTGGGAATCGAATCCAGATCCCTGGCACTGTGAGGCAGCAGTGCTCACTACTGTGCCATCGTGCTGCCCAGCGGACCATTAGCTGTTTCTGGATGTCTCTCCAACGCTGGCTGGGTTGAAGCTCTTTGTCCATTTCTTGGAAGATGTTTGAAGGTGGATCGGGTGTCGACACAGCTTGCCCTGCGTTTTTGTAATATCCTTGGCAGGCAAGCCAAGGTGACCTGTACAAGAATAAAGGGCCACTTCCCACATGAAGAAAGTAGCAATCTCCTTTCATAATCCAAAATCTCCTCACCACCTGCAGTGTTCAAAAGGGGTCAAGGATTTTAATTTAAAATCCTTGACTCCTTATCAGTTACTGTATTTGAAGGAAGGCCATCAAGGCTATGGAGCCTATGTACAGTTGTGTGCACTCAATGTATTTCAAATGTATTCTCGTGTCTGTGTCTGATTGCTTGTAATCCACTCTGAGCCTTCTGGAGATTGACAGTCCAGAAGATGGATGAGTCTTTGGCAGCTATTTGATGGCCAACCAGGACCTTTTTACAGTGTTTTTGTTTTACAGAAATTAAGTATAACTACACAACATGACGCTACCCATGAGCGTAACAATGTTAACATAATTGTAGCCACAAACACTCATTTTCATGGAAAATCCTTGCATATATTTAGCTATCACAGATCAATTTTAGGGAACCATTTGCCCAGTTATTCAAGAAAAATATCTTGTGGCTTTGCAAGAGGTTTGTTTATGTTTTTAACCATATTTCCTTGAACTTTATGCTTATGGTATTGGATTGATTCATCAGGTGGAATTTTCTGGCTGAGTTCGCCCCAAGACCGGAAAATCCTGTCTGAGGTCAATGGACCTTTGCCTGGTCCAGCCCTGCCTGCTACGATTCCCATGGCGGGCGGGACAGCAGAATTCCACCCGTTTTTTTCGGCCTTGTTAACCATGTGTTGCGAGGAGACTGTGACAAAGTGTTAACATGCTGGATTAGTAATCCAGAGGACTGGACTTATACTGTGGGAGCTCAAATCCCACCACGGCAGCTAAAATTCAGTCAATAAATCTGCAATATGAAACGAATTTTGGTGGCCAAAATGATCAGATTGTTGTAAAAGAAACTTTCTGGTCCACAGTTTCCTTTCAGGGAAAGAAATCTGCTTTCCTTCCTCTGGCCTACATATGACCTCTGGCCCACAGCAGTGTGTGCGACTCCTATCTGCCCTCTGAGGGGCAAGGCAAGATCATTCAAGGGCAACTGGGGACAGACAGCAAATGCTGTGACATCTATATCCCATGAAATAATAGTTTTAAAATTTAATGGGGGCGTGCACAGGCCACTGAGGCATCATTGCATTCGAGAGGGTGGTGGATATCCCTGTCACCACTAGGCCTCCCTGCTCTTCGTCCGTGTCCTCCTCCACCTCAGAGGAGGTGTTCCCTCCGAAGTGGACAATACCCACCCACGTGGTTGCCAATGAGGCTGACCCGTGCGCAAAGGCTGACAGAGGGAACCAAACCTGATGCCCGGAGAATTCCACATTGTGCAGAGCCCCGTACAGAAAACACTCCCTCAAAACACCACTCACTTCCTGACACTCCCAACTCCTCCCCCCGCATTTACTCTAATCCCCTTTTAACCTGCCCTCGAATCCAAACAGTTAAAAAATCATTTGGTCCGCTTGCCCGTGTTTCCTGAGTTTGAAAGCGCGTGGGGCATGTTAAATCTTTGTCAATTGGGGATTTAATCCACTCAGTGAGCAGCAGAAATGTCAGTGGATGTGCTACCAATTCGAGCCTGCGCTTGCTGACCAAAATATCACACAAGTGTGTGATGATGTTGTGATACCCGTCCAGCATCATCATAACGCTATTTAACATGTTTCCAGGTTGGGCACTGGCCACAGAATCCCTACAGTGCAGTAAGAGGCCATTTGGCCCATCGTCTGCACCAACAACAATCCCACCCAGGCCCCATCTCTGCAACCCCACATATTTAACCTGCTATGGACAATTTATCATGGCCAATCCACCTACCCTGCACATCTTTGGAATATGGGAGGAAACCCATGCAGACACGGGGAGAATGTGCAGACTCCGCAGCCAGTCATCCAAGATCAGAATTGAACCAAGGTCCCTGGCACTTTGAGACAGCAGTGCTAACCAGTGTGCCACTGTGCTGCCCCTGTCCTACCAGCTTATATAATATTCTTCCTTAAGTTCCAAAATAAGCCTATCAATTTTAATCAAAGTATTTTTTTTTGCTGAATACTCATGTCTTTTTGATAATCGAGTGCCCAAACTAAGCAAAGCACCTGTGTTCTTGGGGTACCGGCTTTTGACTTTAAGAAGGATTTAAGCCTTTTGCAATGAAAGTAACAAAATAATTTTACTTGGCTCCTGAGATTATATCTATAACAGAATTACAGTGTTGAAGTAACCATTCCAGAACCAACGCATACATAATATTCACATTTATGCTTCTAATGTGTTTTGGAAGCTCTTCAGCATTGATTTACAAAAGCATTTTTTTATTCATCTGTGGGACATGGGCATTGCTGGCTGGTCAGCATTTATTGCCCATCCCTAGTTGCCCTTGAGAAGGTGGTGGTGAACTGCCTTCTTGAATTGCTCGAGTCCATGGTTGACTCACAACATCATTAGGAAGGGAATTCCAAGATTTTGACCCAGCGGCTGCGAAGGAACAGCGATATATTTCCAAATCAGGATGGTGAGTGGCTTGGAGTGGAACTTGGAGGTGGTGGTGTTCCCATTTACCTGCTGCTGTTGACCTTCTACATAGAAATGGTCGTGGGTTTGGAAGGTGATGTTTAAGAATCTTTAGCGAATTGCTGCAGTACATCTTGTAGATAGTACACACTGCTGCTACTGAGCATTGGTGGTGGAGGGATTGAGTGTTTGTAGATGTGCCAATCAAGTGGGCTGCTTTGTCTTGGATGGTGTCAAGCTTCTTGGAGTTGTTGGAGTTGCACCCATCCAGGCAAGTGCGGAATATTCGATCACACTCCTGACTTGTGCCTTGCAGGTGGTGGATAGGCTTTGGGGAGTCAGGAGGTGAGTTACTTGTTGTAGTATCCTAGCCTCTGACCTACTCTTGTAGCCACTGTGTTTATGTGGTGAGTCCAGTTGCGTTTCTGGTCAAAGTTAACCCCAAGGATGTTGACAGTGGTGGATTCAATGATGGTTACAACACTGAATGTCAAGGGGTGGTAGTTAGAGTGTCTCTAATTGGTGATGGTCATTGCCTGGCATTTGAATGTTATTTGTCACTTGCCAGCCCAAGCCCGGATATTGTCCAAATCTTTTATGCATCTGAGGAGTTGCGAATGGTATTAGTATAGCGCCGGTTCACCTTTTGTGACTAGAAGCAAACAAGTGGTGGGGCTTAATTAATTGTCAGGTGAAAAGGCAGTTTCAGCAGTTGTGTGTATGTGAGTGAATACCTTTCAGTTGTTTACCCAAATGACAAGCCTTTAAAACTGGGGCGTGCATTCACATCTCCCCGGAGAATGAGGACTTCATAACAGCAAAAGTGAGCGAGGGAAAGGAATTAATTATTCAGAACAATATTTTCAACGTGGAGTGAACAGAGCCAATTACTGACAAAACCATCAGCAAGGCAGAAACAATACCTTTCAATCAACACCAAACCTTTGCGTTAATGTCAGCAGCAATGTGCCAATGTGTTGTTACTGTGCCTGAAGTGGCAAAGTAGATGATAGTTTTATAAGGACAGATATAAACGCAGCCTAGAATTCCTAGCTCTTGATATGTGACCTTGCCTTTTGAGCTAAGATATTTCCCCGGTGGATTACTCACCAGTGACTGTTCTCACTGCAGAGAAGTGTGAGAGTCCAATCACCAGGCACTTTCTGTGATCCTGATGAAGGCTTGACATTTCAATTGGAATGCATTGGACGAGTGGCTCTGCTGTTTTGAAATTTGATTCCGCACTTGTTATACAGAGTAATTCCGACATTCAGATAGATTTTTCGGGTTGTGTGACTGGCGGAATGACAGATGCATCCATTTTGTTAAAGGTTGGCCTTTAATGTGCCCAAATCTTAATATTTGAATTTGCAGGGCCTGGTCTGAATGTAGAAACATAGATATTTGATTTGATTTATTATTGTCACATGTATTAACATAGCGTGAAAATTACTGTTTTTTGCGCTATACAGACAAAGCATACCATATATGGGGAAGGAAAAGAGAGAGAGCAGAATGTAGTGTTACAGTCATAGCTAGGGTTAGAGAAAGATCAGCTTAGTGCGAGGTAGTCCATTCACAAATTTGATGGCAGCAGGGAAGAAACGGTTCTTGAGTCAGTTGTTTTGAGACTTCAGACTTCTGCGTTTTTTTTTCCCCAATGGAAGAAGGTGGAAGAGCTTATGTCAGGGGTGTGTGGGGTCCTTATTATGCTGGCTGCTTTTCTAAGGCAACGGGAAGTGTAGACAGAATCAATGGATGGGAGGCTGGTTTGTGTGATGGATTGGGCTACATTCACGACCATTTTGTAGTTTCTTGTGATCTTGGGCACAGCAGGAGCCACACCGAGCTGTGATACAACCAAAAAGAATACTTTCTATATGGTACATCCATAAAAGTTAGTGAGAGTCATAGTTGACATGCCAAATTTCCTTAGTCTTCTGAGAAAGTAGAGGCGTTGGTGGGCTTTCTTAATTATAGTGTCGACATGGGGGGACCAGGATAGGTTGTTGGTGATGGAAAATAGAGATAGGAATAGGCTGTTTGGCCTTTTGGGCCCTGGCCAGCTTGTTGCCATTGGAGAGAATATAACTTGAAGGCCTTTAATTATGAAGAAGCTCATCAGCCCTGATTTACTTTCTAGTGTGAGGTGTCTCATCTTCAACAAAGTGGATAAAGGATGTGACGCCAATGCAACACCAGTGATGATGGGATTTTGCAGATGCATTTCTCAAATCATAATTGGCAAACTATATTTGGAAACTTGTAGAGTGAGGATGAGACTTGTAAAGCATAATCTCCTAACTGCGGTGTTTGGGGCAGTGCCCAGCAGTGCTGGGGATATTGTCGAGGCAAGACTGGGGGGATTATCCAAGCAGTGCCAGAGGGTACTGCCCACTTAGGGCTGGAGGTATTACTCAGGCTGTGCTGGGGATATTGTCCAAGCAATGCCAGGGGGTATGGCCCAGACAATGCCGGGATATTACCCAGGCCAGGCTGGGGAAGCCGCGCTGAGAGCAGTGCTGGGGGGCAGTGCCCAGGGGGGGTTGTCAGTGCCCAGTCTGTGCTGGGGGTTCAGTGCCCAGGCTGTGCTGGGGGGGATCAGGGCCGAGGGGCATTGCCCAAACATCCCCCTCTCCCTCTCCTGGGTAATACACTCAACAGAGCTTCTCTGGCAAGTTCTGCTCACCAGGTGCACGATGTGGAAGAGCCGGTATTATTCACGTTGGCGTGCCCTTTCATTTGATTATTGGACGTAGAGGCCTGATGATCAGAAGCTAATTTATTCCAATGGTTGTCCTGATGTTGAATGTCAGGATTCCTGTTATGTCACTGGCAGGGGCATGGGGACAATTGTGTTACCCCATGACATGGTGTGAAACATGATTTGGGCCTCTTGTGGGATTTTCTGCTCCCTTTGCTGATGCCACCCAATGAAAATGGGAGTGAAAAGTCTCCCATTGAAACATTTGGCAAATATGACAGTGAAGAGTTGGGGAAATTTTGTTTCTATGTTTGGTGTTGTTATAGAAACAGGGTGACAATGTACACAGAAAAATAATTACAATGACAGTCTATTTCAGTGATTAACTTTGTAATCAAACATCCTACCTCTTGATAGGCAATATCTCAATCTATGATTCATTCTAAACTCTTTATATGTGCAGGTATACTGCCAATAAATGGACTGATAGGGCCATGAATATTCTTACAGTAATAAACTTTCCCAGATTACTCATTCCATACGGTCGGACCTGATTTGTACATTTTTATTAACAGTTCTTTTCCACAACTTTAGCTAAAGGAATGGGTTGTTTTCATAAAATCCTAGAGTGCAGAAGGAGGCCATTCAGATCATCAAGTCTGTACCGACCACAATCCTACCCAGACCCTATCCCCATAACTCCATACATTTTCCCTAGCGAGTCCCCTAGGAGCAACTTTAGTGTGGCTAATCCAAGTAACCAACATCCCTTTCAGATTGTGGGAGGAAACCGGAGCACCTGGAGGAAACCCAAGCAGACATGGGAAGAGTGTGCAAACTCCACACAAGCAGTGACCCAAACCGGGAATCGAACCTGGGTCCCTGGTGCTGACCATTCTGCCACCATGCTGCCCCCACTCCCCCCTTAATGCCCTTCTACTTATCGATTAGAAACTCAAATATGTTAATTTCCATGCAAAGTTCATGAATGTTATTGAGTGGAAATTAATGCAAATTAAACATTTCCAGCACAGCGGAATTCTATAAAAGCAAACTCTTGCTTGCGTTTAATTCTTGTCGTAGGAAAGTTTTAATGCAATAAAAACTTAACAAGAATATGAACCACTACAGGATCTATTGTTGTAATAAACTCTCTAACTCAAACAGAAAATGCTGGAAAATCTCAGCAGGTCTGACAGCATCACTGGAGAGAGAATAGAGCCAACGTTTGGAGTCTGGATGATCCATTGTTAGCCCTGATGAAGGGACAACCAGACTTGAAGCATTGGTTCTATTCTCTTTCCACAGATGCTGTCAGACCTGTGAGTTTCTCCAGCATTTTCTGTTTTTGTTTTAGATTCCAGCATCTGCAGTACTTTGCCTTTAAACTCTCTCACTATTGCTTTTTGAGCTGCAATTTCTTTCTTCTGAATTTATTGACTTAAAGTAGGTTAGCACTTAGTCCTCTGTTGAATGGAATTGCCAGCTCATTCAGAATTTGTCCACTAATGTCGCAGCCATAATAATAATCCTCCTTCTTTCAAAGGGCAGCTGTCATCTTAGTTCTAACAAATGCCTTTCTTTCTAAAGATCATGAAAACCGTAAAGCATAGCCATTTAGCTGCTGTATGTTTCATTCTGTTCTCTAATGGTAGTGAAGTAAGATGTGAATAAAAGGCAGGAAGAAGTGCTAGATGTTAATGATTGGGAAGATCTACTTTGTTTTCTGAATTGGTGAATGGCAGTAAAAAGGAAAGGAAAGGTTGCATTTACATAGCACCTTTCATGACCACAGGATGCTCCAAAACTCTTGGCAGTCAAAGTGCTTCCAGAATGAATTTCCTAATGTAGGAAATAATTAAAGGTGGCATGGTAGCACAGTGATCAGTGACACTGCCTCACAGCGCCAGGGACTCCAGTTCCATTCCGGCCTCGGGTGACTGTCTGTGTGGCGTTTGCACACAGTCCCTTTGCCTGCGTGGGTTTCCACCGAGTGCTCTGGTTTTCCCCCACAGTCCAAAGATGTGCCATTAGGTGGATAAGCCACGGTAAGTGTTACAAGGACAGGGCCTGAGTAAGATACTCTGTCTTTGGTTAGGCGATGGCCAAGTGGTATTATTGTTAGCCTATTAATCCAGAAACTCAGCTCATGTTCTGGAGATCTGAGTTTGAATCCCATCGCAGCAGATAGTAGAATTTGAACTCAATTTTTAAAAATCTAGAATTAAGAATCTACTGATGACCACGAAGCCAGTGTCGATTGTCAGAAAAACCTGTTTGGTTCACTCATTGCCTTAAGGAAGGAAAACTGCTCTCCTCACCTGGTCTGGCCCACATGTGATTCCAGAGCAATGTGGTTGATTCTCAACTGTCCTCCGAGAGCAACTAAGGATGGGCAATAAATGCTGGCCAACCAGCGATGCCCATGTCCCACGAATAAATAAAAAAATTGTGCAGAATTGACAAGCCGAGTAGCCTGTTCTGTAATGTTGGGATTTTATGATCTATAATAAACCACAGAAGCCAATTTGCACACGACAATTTCCCACAAACAACATGATAATGCTCAGTTAGGCTGTTACTGATTGGGATATTGAGACAAGGGGGTAGGGTGGGGGTGGGTTTCCCTCCTAAGTGTTGCATGGGGTCTTTTACATAAGACGGCAAATAAGGCCCCAGATGAATTTAGCATCTCACCAAAAGATGGTACCTCCCACAGTTCAGCACTCCCTGTGTACTGCATTGGAATATCAGCCTCAATTTTGTGTGTTTAAGTCCTGGAGCATCTAAACCTGAAACCTTCTGGCGGAACTTTCTTGTCTCTCCCACTACAGGAATCATAGTGGGTGGGACATGGACCATGCAAAGGTCTGTTGACCTCAGTTGGGATTTTCCAGCCTTAGGGCGAACGCAGCTGGAAAATCTTGCAGTCTGATTCAGATGTGAACTTGTTTCTCCCTGAGCCACAGCTGCCTGTGCATGTGCCTGGTTTTCAGATCAAAATAGGAAAATTTGGGCTGGGAGTCTGTGCCCTCACTGCAGAGAATGGAGATTTCGCTAAGCACCAAATTCTCCAAACTCATTGGCAAGGGTGTGAATGGCTGGAGAATTGTGTTCCATGCACACGTGTGTGGCACAGTGGCACAGTGGTTAGCACTACTGCCTCAGAGCCAGAGACCCAGGTTCGAATCCTGGCTTGGGTCACTGTCTGTGTGGAGTTTGCACATTCTCCCCGTGTCTGCTTGGGATTCCTCTGGATGCTCTGGTTTCCTCCCACAGCCTGAAAGACATGCTGGTTAGGTGCACTGGCCATATTAAATTCTCCCTCGATTTATCCGAACAGGCACCAGAGTGTGGTGATTGAGAGATTTTCACAATAACGTCATTGCAGTGTTAATGTAAGCCAACTTGTGACACTGATCAATAAACTTTAAACTTGAGTATTGAAATAATTGGACTTAATTGTAAGGGTGCAATGCCATAATATGAACCAGAGGGTTTTTTGTTTAATTCGTTCATGGGATGTGGGCATAGCTGGCTGGACCAGCATTTATTGCCCATCCCTGAGTGCATTTAAGAGTTACTTGATCTCTGGAGTCACAGGTAGGACAGACCAGATTAGGATTTCCTTCCCTTAAGGACCAGATGGTTTTTTTCAGAATAATCAACAATGGTTTCATGGTCACCACTCGACTTTTAATTCCAGATTTTAATTGAATTCAAATTTCGACATCTGCCGAGGTGGGGTTCGAACCTGGGGTCCCCGGACCATTACTCTGGGTCTCTGGATTACTAGTTGAGCGACAATCCCACTATGCCGCCTGAAGTCCTCTGAATTGCCTGTTGTTCGATTGGCTGGCAGCTCTTGGAGGCGGGGCATCATTCCCAATGGGGACAGAGGCACGTGACAACCTGTTGGTTCTGAATGGCTGTGGGATGAGCCAGCCACCCCAGGAACAGGTGCCCCTCTGACTGACTGGTACTCCAGTGGAGCAGGTTCACCTACTCCCAGTGGAAAAGTTCAGCCCAGTCATGTTAAAATGAACGATTTGAGATACGGGGCTGAATATTGCTGAGCATCTAGAACTGTATCCGTGATGCTGTGACTGAAGGATTTGCTGCGTTTTTGACTGTTTATCACTGCGCCTTGCTAGATACCCTTTCATTTGTGCAAAATGCAGCTGTAGGGACAGAACATGAATTGCTCTGCTACAGTACTTGAAAAGCCTGATAACCGCGAGAACTCAGCAATTTGAATGAAGAAAAAAATTCACACAAACCCAGCACAATTAGTTTGTCTCTACTCAGCCAAGGATGCCCAACAATTTCAGATGCTGGGTGGAAGTAGGATTTATTAATCCTGAAGTGTCTCAGTTAGGCCTGTTAGAGCATTGGTCTCACAGTGTAAAATGACTGTTACACTTTTCTCTACACCTTACGGTGGAGAAACTTGAGAGAAGATTTGGATTGAGATGAACAACATTACAAAGCATCTTAATAGGGTGAATAGACAGTAACCAAGGATGGCAGTGTGGCACAGTAGTTGGGTTCGATTACAGCCTTGGGTGACTTTGTGGAGTTTGCATATTTTTCCCCATGTCTGCGTGGATCTCCTCTGGGTGTTCTGGTTTCCTCCCACAGTCCGAAGATTTGCGGGTTAGGTTGATTGGATCTTAGTGTCAGGGGATTAATGGGGTAAATATATTGGGTTACGGAGATAAGGCCCAGGTGGGATTGTTGTCAGTGCAGGCTCTATGGGTTGAGTGGTCCTCTTCTACACTGCAGGAATTCTATGATGACCAGAGGACACAGATTTGACAAAATATCCAGAGTGGACATGAGATTTTTTTGGGGGAAGAACAAGGGATTGCAACTAATTTGGTATTATTTCAAAAGGCTGGCACAGATACGATGGGCTAAATGGCCTCTATCTGAATTGTACGATTCTACAAAAGAAGCTGTGAAGGAAAATAAAATCCCTTTTGATAAACTTGGGATCAAAAAAAAAGCAGTTTGATTGATGGAGAAGGCATCAGGTTTGTTCCCTTATGCTAGAGCACTTCATAACCTACTTAATGAAAAAGGATCAGTTTGTGTGAGATGAGTGGGACACACTTGACAACTGATTGGCAGAACAACCTGAGAATCTTAATTCCACCTGAAGGGTGAGATGATGGATCTGAGACATGCTACAGTTTGAAAATACAAGCCCTTTGAATAGAGATTGTCAGTAAAACTTTCTAATTCACTAACTGTAAGTCTAGCAAATGTATTAGAAAACTACTGCAATATCCAATTAAGCAACCAATTCTGAATATTGATATGGAAGAATCACTTGAAATACAAGTCAATGGCCTCTTAGCAGTTGAGGAAAGCATTTAATGATTTTTTTTAAAAAAGGAATACACACTAACAATCTCCTAACAGTCTCTCAGCAGTGTCCTAGGCTCAATCATCTTCAGCTACTTCATCGATGACCTTCCTTCCATTCTAAGGTTAGAAGTGGGAATGTTTGCTGATGACTGCACAATGTTCAGCACCACTGGCGACTCCTCAGATACTGAAGCAGTCCATTTTCAAATGCTTCAAGTCCTGAATAATATCCAGACATGGGGCTGACAAATGGCAAGTTGATGTTTGAGTCATGCAAGTGTCAGGCAATGGTCAGCTTCAACAGGAGAGGATCTAACCATCGCCCCTTGATATTCAATGGCGTTACCATCGCTGAATCCCCCCACTTTCAAATTTTCTGGGGGGTTACCATTGACTAGAAACTGAACTGAACTAGCACAATTACTGTGACTACAGGAACAGGTCAAAGGCTAGGAATCCTGTGACAAGTAACACGCCCCCTGGCTCCACAAAGTCTGTCCACTGTCTACAAGGCATAAGTCAAGAGTGTGATGGAATACAGTCTCCTTGCCCAGATGAGTGCAGCTCCAACAACACTCATGAATCTCAACACCGTTCAGGGCAAAGCATCCTGCTTGATTGTTGCCCCTTCAAAAAAACATTCAATCCCTGCACCACTGATGAGCAATGGCAACCGCGTTTATCATCTACAAGATCTCACCAACGTGCCTGAGGCAGCACCCTCCATGCCCAAGACCACTGCCATTTATAAGGACAAGTGCAGCGGATACCTGAGTGCATCACTCAACAGTGAATGCCCCTTCATGGCCAGGGCCCAGCCTCTGGCCCCCATTCCAGAAGTGGGAGTGCCATGTCACTGGTAGGGAGTGGCGGAAAATCCTGCTGGCGAGATTCTCGCCCTCTAGCTTTTGCGGGATTTTGTGCCTGTGTCACCATTTGGATCCGGGCGAATGTAGGTGCAACATGTCCCCACTACCTTCATATCAAGCTTTGAATGAAAATTAACCGGACAATGATCTGAGTGAGATCAGAACAGATTATTGCAGTATTAAAAACACTTCTGTGACGTTTTGGTGTAAAGTTCCACGAGGAAAACAATCCAGTTAAAGTTTATTTATTAGTATCACAAGTAGGCTTACATTAACACTGCAGTGAAGTTACTGTGAAATTCCCTGAGTCGCCACACTCCAGTGCCTGTTTGGGTACGCTGAGGGAGAATTTAGCATGGCCAATGCACCTAACCAGCACGTCTTTCGGACTGTGGGAGGAAACGGGAAGAAACCCCCGCAGGCATGGGTAGAACGTGCAGACTCCACACAGACAATGACTCAAGATGGGAATTTAACCTGGGTCCCGAACGCTGCGAGGCAGCAGTGCTAACCACTGTGCCACCATTCCCTCCCCATTTAAACCTTTTTCAAATTTCATATGGTGTCAATGGACGAAATTCTGTCGGGACAATTTCCAGTTACATTTTTAATTTCAGCATTATTGTGATATGATCAGTGTACCCATCTGTCAATTGCTGGCATCCACAGTTGAGAATTAGCTCTATCCTTCAACTGATGAGCTCTGAGTTGAAATATGTTTCAATATTGAAATGTGTTCCCTTGCCAAAAGCATTAAATTGTTAAACTACTATACTGATTGTGGATTTGCTCATAAAACCTTGTATTAATAAGTGCAAATTATGACTACTATTGAAGGAAGATTCAAATGTTGCAATTCTGTCAGGACATGATTTGTCCTGGAATGTATATTTCACAGTACTTGCAAATTAATGAAAGGACGTTCATTTATGCATGGTAATACAGTTTTCTTTCTAAGGTTGGTGGGTATTTTGGGATTGGACCAGAATCTTCCATACCTGATGGTGCTGAATTGGGCAGTGTTGATCTATGTTTTACTGCAATTGTATAGGGCATTGGTGAGGCCACACCTGGAGTATTGTGTGCTGTTTTGTCTCCTTATCTGAGGAACCATGTCCTTGCAATAGAGAGAAAGTACAGCAAAGGTTTACCAGGCTGATCCTTGGGATGGCAGGTCTGTCATATGAAGAGAGGCTAAGTCGGTTAGGATTACATTCATTGGAGTTTAGAAGAGTGTGAGGGGGTCTTTTAGAAATTTATAGAATTCTCATAGGGTTAGAGAGGGTAGTTACAGAAAATATGTTCCCATGATAGTGGGGGAGTCCAGAACTAAGGGTCATAGTTTGAGGGTAAGGGGTAAAGGAGGAGAAATTTCTTCACCTCACATATTTATTCTGCTAACCCACCTGACACGAAGGGGCAATTTAGCATGACCAAGCAGTCTTACCCATACATCTTTGGGCTGTGGGAGGAAACTGGAGCGTCCGGAGGAAACCCACGCAAACGCGGGGAGAATGACTGTGTGGAGTTTGCACAGTGACCCGAGGCTGGAATTGAACCTGGGTCCCTGGCGCTATGAGGTAACAGTGCTAACCACTGTGCTACCATTCCATCCTTGTAATCTTGTTAAGGTTAGCTACCTCACTATGGGCTATGGATAAAAACTGCATCTGTTTAGTTTCAAACTGGTTGGTTCATTTTAACAGGTGAACTATCAAGGGAGCGATGGATTTTTAAGTTTAAACTTGCTTTTCTTGAGTTTCTTTGACGAGAGCATAAAGACTGTAGGACAAAATGTTGTGGATTGATGGATGTAATACTAAAATCCAAGATGACTGTTGTCTTCCTAGTTGTATTCATGAAGGAAGAACGTGATGAAGAAATATTTAACATAATGGGCCTCAACATTAAAGGATTCTAGTGACCCATGGGTCACATTAAATGGGACAGAGGAAATGAGACACTCAAGGTTCAGCATGGCAAATATTACCATGTTGTTAATTTCCATCTTTATAAATGGTAATGAATTGAGTTAAGTTGCCCTGTGATAGAAAGGTAGTTCCCTCGTCAGTTGAGAAGCTAATTGCCTTACGTCTAAGATGGCACTTATATTATTTGGAATCGTATAAATTATCCCGTACAAATTCAACGCTGGGAAGTTTCTATGGATGAAGAAACTATTTCAAATCAGATTAGAACACTGCAATGAAGTTACAGTGAAAATCCCCCCTGTCGCCAACTCCAGCGCCTGTTTGGGTACACTAAGGGAAAATTTAGCACGGCCAATGCACCTAACCAACATGTCTTTAGGACTGTGGGAGGAAACCGGAGCACCCAGAGGAAACCCACACAGACACAGGGAGAACGTGCGGACTCTGCATAGACAGTGACACAAGCCAGGAATTGAACCCTGGTCATGGCACTGAGACTGCAGTGCTAACCACTGTGCCACCATGCTGCCCAGATATTGCAAACAATGAATGTGCAACAACAGCAATATTCAATAATAAGGCAAATAACGTTAAAGCCAACTAAAGACATTTTGTACTGATTCAGTCTTCTTGAGATTGTTGCTTATTCAGTTCTGCTTCATTTAATTTTGTAGCCAGAATGGGCTATCTGGATTTTTTTGCCTGTTCTCCCGTTTCACCTGAGTTCTGTCTTTGTTATTTATTTAACAGGCAAATGATGCCTCGGGAAATGCCTGGAATTGGTTGTACTTCATCCCTCTGATCATCATTGGATCTTTCTTCATGCTCAACCTTGTCTTGGGTGTTTTGTCAGGGTAAGTGAATGGAAATTTGTAAATCGCTGATTAGTATATCTTAGAGCCCAGCAAGTGCAGGGATGTGACAGGGGCCTCTTGATGGCAGAATAATCATTGCTAAATAAAAATCAATTTAGTGTTGATCTGCTGTCTGTCAGTGATGCCTTCACTGCACTGAGAAATCTGAAACAGCAGCAGAAGACACACCATGATCAATCTTATCAGGGACACTGATGAGTTGGCATTTGGATAGAAGATTACTTATTCAGAAGTCACGCTGTCTGAAGTGCTGTTACTATTGAGATATTTGCATTAAAAAGGACAAAACGTCTTGCAGAGTGTGACTTTGTGCAATTTTCAGAGCAATTTGAAATGAAACACTCAGCTTTCTGTACACGCAAGAAGCTCCCTGAACCAAGCAGTGCAGAAATATTTCAGCATCCTCTCCATTTCAGTTAACTTTCTTACACAGATTGATTTTTTTTTTCAACATTTTGTCCTGAAGAAGAAAACTGGTGAGGAGCCCAAGTTCGATTCCAGACATGACGAAATTTAAAGAGTAGAGGATAAATGGGGAAGTGGTCACTGACTTGGTTAAGCTTGGGTTTTCAAAACCTGAAGACTGAGTGTAGATGGGAAAGCCAAATCATGACTTATTATTTGGCTTTTCCATTTAGACCATCTCTCAGGCCGGAACCCTTCACCACCTGAAAGGGCTGCATGCAGACGAGTTCCGAGTTCCAAGTTCCCATCCAAGTCATAGAAGCCCTACAATGCAGATGGGGGCCATTCATCCCATCACGTCTGCACCAACCACAATCCCATCCCTACAACCCCCACTCATTTACCCTACCAACCCCCTGACACCAAGGGGCAATTTATTTGGCCCCTTAATCTAATTCTCACATCTTTGGACTATGGGAGGAAGCCCACACAGACATGGGGAGAATGTGCAAACTTCTCACAGTCAGAGACCTAAGCCAGGAATCGAACCCAGGTCCCTGGTACTGAGTCACACACCATTGTAACCTGGACATATATTTCCACTCCTTCATCGTCGTTGGATGAAAATTATGAAACTCTCCCCTATACCTAATGGCTCTTAGGAGTACCTTCATCACAAAGGTTCAAGAAGAAAGTTCATCAACTCGAGGTGAGCCGGAATAGACTCCAGGTTCTGACCTTGTTAGTGATACCCACATTTTGGCACCCAAGAATGTCTTTTACAATGTCTGTGCAAGGGATTACTCATCTGAACGGGTATAAAAAAGCAAATCCTTTCTTTTAAAAATTGGGGATGAATTTCTTGGGTCTCCTAGCTGTGTGTGGCGGTGGGAGATAGTGTGCTGTTCGCTGGCAGTGGGATTCTCTGATCCCGCTTCTCTCAATGGGATTTCCCATCAGTGTCACCCGACACCACCATGAAACCAGTTTGGGAGAGGTGGGAATGGAAAGGGTGGGGCGGGATGCTTGGGGGATGTGCTGCTGATGGGACTGGGGAACCTCGCCTGTGTGACAGGCCGGAGAATTCCGGCCTTGAAATGATAACAGTTGCTGTAGTAGAAAGGCTACATAACAATGCAATCTGCAAGAGATTGACTGACCTCTGGTTACGTTTTACACAAAAAAAAGGCCTCACATTTGAAATCAAGGGTGGAATTTTACCGGCAAGTCTGTCCGAGGTTCGTATGATCCCACCCAAGGTAAATGATGTTCTCCGAGCCTCATCCGCCCCCAGAATCGGGGCGGGCATGCCAGCAAAATTCCGGCCCAACTTTCCATTCCCGCTGGGCAATGTGCTCCAAGGGACTAAGAACTTGATCAATAAAAGCCCTGTAGTCTGTAAGTGAGTTAGCGTTTACATTCGAGCCATCAAACAAAAGTAATATCTGTGGAAGAATTACCTCCAGTATCCTTACAGTGGCCATATAAAATCTAGCCTGTATGAAGGAAATAAAATAAAACCTTCACAAAATCAGATCATTTGTTGAACAGAAATGATGGTGAGATGTCAGATCTGTATGAGAGCGTAATAATTCACCCATTGGGTCAACACTTGTATCAGATATTTGACTTTGTTAAGCCATTGTCAGTAAAACTAATGCGGAAATTATATTCATTTTGCATGGCTTATTATCCCAGTAATACCAAAGAGGAATTCTCCTAGGGTGCAGGGATTATAGAACGTTGAGAAAATGGTTACCTTGTGTGAAAGCTCTCACTGATGCCATTAGATGTATATTATTATTGCATTTCCATAATGATACTGCCAAATACCCTTTCATTATTTCAAGCCAAACCTCGGGAGTCCTTTTCATTGCAACGCCAGCGCGAGGCTGTTATACACAGTGCACCGCATGAAATCGTATTAGGACTATGTTAATTTGTCCTGTGATGAGGAAATGTTATTTGCTGAAGAATTGCTCTGGAAAGGGAAGGTGTTAGCCTTTCAGCAAGCCTTCAAAAACCAGAACAAAGCATCTCAGATTGATACATCTAAAGAAATGGCCCCTTCCTCCCCTCTCTCTTCTTGTACTGTGATTCTCCAGATGAATCGTTCTGTACAAAGTTGAACAAAAATAGCAATTTCTATCATGAGGATTTGCAGTGTACTGATATTCTACTGTCCTGTACTGTTATCCTTCACTTTGGCCACCAGCCCATTCACAGAATAGTTGATACCCATTCTCAACAGTAAGAAGTCTCACAACACCAGGTTAAAGTCCAACAGGTTTATTTGTTGTCATGAGGTTTTGGGGCGCTGTTCCTTCATCAGGTGAATGAAGGAGCAGCACTCTGAAAGATCGTGATACCAGATAAACCCGTTCAGCTTTAACCTGGTGTTGTGAGACTTCTGATTGTGCTCACCTCAGCCCAATGCTGGCATCTTCAGATCATGGCTGCCATTTTCAACAGAATCATAGAATTCCTACAGTGCAGAAGGAGGCCATCCAGCCCATCAAGTCTGCACCAACTCTCCAATGGAACATCCCACCCAGGCCCTCATCTCTGCCCTATCTCTGTAACTCCGCACATTTAGCATGGCCAAAGCACATGACCTGCATATCTTTGGATTGTGGGGGGAAATAGGAGAAAAGCCACGCAGGCATAAGAAGAACATGCAAATATCAGACTGGAATTGAAACCGGGTCTCTGTTGCTGTGAGGCAATAGTGCTAACCACTGTGCCATGTTATCAAACACCATGTTATTAACCTTGTACACATCATTTCAGCTTCTGGAATTTGGTGAGGTGGAGCAGAGGGGGAAGGTCACATCTGGGAGCGGGTTTTGAGTTTGGTTCATTAGTTTGTACACCATTCCAAATTTGTCACAGTTTATTAACTGGGAATCGAGCATTTTCTGTCATTCAACATCTCCCTAATAAGGTATATCTTTCCTTCTTCATTAGTAAAAGAGCAAGGAACTTTGCCATACAGTGTGAAGGCCTGTTAAACAATAGCTACAACTGACGCCAACAACTCTTTCCACAGATTACTTTGTGTAAACGGCATTAACCACTTGCCAGTAATATGAGACTCAATTAAAAACCTTTGTTATAAAAGAGTCATTGTGCTGGATTTCTGAGCCATTCTAAAGGTTTTTCACTCGAGTTGAGCCTAGCTATTCTGCATTTGTGAAATTGGCCTTTTGTTCTCGTTGCTGAATTCATCGAAGGCATTTTAATAGACAGCCAAAATGAGCTGATTCCTACCAGCCTGTGGAGAATATCGCAGCTAGCTTCAGTTTGTTAGAATAATGCTGCCATCAAAATGAGTATGGTTGAACTGGGAACTTTTTATTAGTGGGCAAATAGTAACAGCAATGTATCGGCTGGAATTCTGTGGCCGTCCACGCCGATGGAATTCTCTGGTCCTGCCAGCAGCGCACCCTCACCCGCAGGTTTTCCACCAGCACAGGGTGGCTTCAGTGGGAATTCCCCATTGACAGCGGCAGATATCCTTCCCTAAAGGGCATTAGTGAACCACATGGGTTTTTCCAACAATGGTTATCAGTAGATTCTTAATTCCAGCTTTCTTTTAATATTGAATTCAGATTCCACTATCTGCTCTGGCAGGATTCAAACCCAGGTCCCCAGAACATAAGCTATGCTGCTGGATTAATAGTCTCGCGATAATTCCACTAGGCCATCGCCCCTCCCTCTTCCCACCTCCACCCCTTAAATTGAGGGTGCTTCCTATATATTGGGAGGAAAGTTGAAGTGTAAGATGTGACCAGCAGCAGGTTGTACAAAGAGGCCAGAAAGGAATCGCAAATTGCTTGAACATTTTGTCGCTTAAAATGTTAAAGGTGGTGTTCTGGATTTATGTAGTTAATCCCTGCATTGAAAATAAATTATTTTATATCTGGTGAGTGTGGATTAAAGTATGATTTGAAGTGGGCAATTGGACAAAAGTCCGTTTAGTCACTTGCTCGAAAGTTGACAGATTTCTGAAACGTATTTGTAAATTTTGCTATTTGTGACGGTTAATACTGAGTCTATGGTATGGAATCTATCTACCCTGTCACACTGTCTGTTCGAAGACAGTTGTCGTGTGATAATTTCCCCAGTGTTTTCACTCCTCTATCTCTCACTTTACGTTACAGCTAGGTGACGATTGGATTCTGTCTCATGCTGTGACCTGTTCCTTAAGTGCTTTCTACTTTTTACATGCTGGGCCTGGCTGACAGAATTATCAGTAATGCTGTGATGTCACTCCCATTGCCTGCGATTTAGAAGGCCACTTCAAGCAATAAACCTCATTCACTCCTTTGGACAGTTGGGATTAGAACTACTTCACAGTCCTACTGCATTTTAAAAATCATTTGTATCATTTGTTCAGCATCCTGTGTCCTTGTGTGACAAAAGAGACAGTTATGCTCTTCTTAATCACTTCCTGAAGTAGTTCTGTGAACGACCTCATGACAACATAGGGAAGCGATGGCCTTGTGGCATTATCGCTAGGCTATTAATCCAGAAACTCAGCTAATTCTCTGGGGACCCAGGTTCCAATCCCACCATGGCAGATGGTGGAACTTGAATCCAATAAAAGCAAATCTGGAATTAAGAATCTACTGATGATCATGAAACCATTGTCAATTGTCAGAAAAACCTATCTGGTTCACCAAAATGTCCTTTGGCGAAGGAAATCTGCCGTCCTTGCCTGGCCTCCCTGTGATTGCAGAGTAACAGCAATGTGGTTGACTCTCAACTGCCCTCGGGCGACTAAGGATGGGCAGTAAATGGTGGCCAGCTAGTGAAGTTCATATGCCATGAATGAATAACAGAAAAGGTGACTGCTCCCATTTTCCCTGCTGTAGGCTTAATTTGATCCAGATCAACATCAAAACAGGAGAGCACTTTCCTCAGTTAGAGAAGGTCTTTGAAGTTGACTACTACCCAAATCTTTGTTTTGCTGGTTTATGCAGTGGAAATTGACAGCTATTCAGCACATCCGTGCCTGTGTATTTTGATCATTTCTGCCGACAAGATGGTGGTGTTTGTGCTGTCATTGAAGGCACGACTTTAGACCACTCAAATGTGGATATTGCTGAAAGAGAGACGTGTTGTTGAAACTTTTTGTCTTGCACTCATCAGAACAAATGCAAGAATGTCAAATTTCAAACCATCACACTTTATACTGAAGGACAAAAGGGTGCTGATTGGCTGGGAAGTTGACTGTGATTGAGTGAGAAATTGCTATTGGCACACTTGGTATTGTTCAGTAAATTCTGCTCATTCACAGAATTTGAACAGTAGAGCTTTGCCTTGTGTTTTGCAATTGTGGGTTGGTTGATTACAGTCTGCGCTCTGTCTATTGAAAACAGCCAAAGCAACATGCTGCTTGAACAAGCCTTGCATCTTTGAATTGGGAAGCCTGTAGATCCCTATTGCTTTCTCCATGGCCAACCAGAACTGACTTGCCAGCCATTCAACACCCTTTACTCTTTTAGTACAAATTGCTGTGATTATTTGAAACTTGGCAATCTTGCATTTGTCCTTATGAGTGCACAATGGAAAGGTTCATCAACATGTCTCTCTTTCAGTAAGATGTCATTTTGTTCACACCCACACTTATAACTAACTACAGAGCTAAACTGTTGTTAAACAGTAAGTTGCCTCACTGAGTGCATCACTGATGTAACTCTGAAGAAAAACCTAAAGCCTTGTGAGGAGAGGAATCTCTAGGTTTGGATTAATACTTGCGAGTCCTCAATATCTCAAACGACATATCCTCTGTGATTGATATACCTTGTGGGACTTCCACAAATCTGTTCACTCAGTCATAAAACAACAGCAGGAAATGTTTTCTTTCATTGCCCCTGGATGTGGGAGAGTTTAATTCTCAGGTTCAGCAAGGAAGTGGACATGGATATCTGTTACATACGTTGGGGCGTCGCCCCTTTAATGGACCAGGGTGTGGGGTGAGCTGGCCAGGAGGACAGTTGTCATTTGGAGTGTGGAGCAAGTGGACTGAATGAAGAGCTGTGTTCCGCGATGCCTGTCTGTGGAGTAGTTCTGGAGGGGACCTCTCAGTTCCAAGAAATTTAACAATATCCAATATGTGATCCTGCTACCATGGCAATGCTCTGAAGCTTCCACCAGGCTTTCCAGTCTGATGCAATTGGGTTTTTGCCTGGAGTCTTGGGAGAGCTGGGATGTAACGTCCTTGTTGCCTTACATCCCTCTGAATGTCATGTTTTCATGTGCTTTGCAAGCGTGCCTGCAAACAAACCTCAGTAAGCCTCGTAATGAGAACTAATCAATGCTCATCTCCTAAAACTGCCAACACTTCATCAAACATTTACAAGGTCTCAATATGACCATCCTAAAGTGCACCATGAAACAACACGGGTGGCATGGTCAAACAGGTTGGAAATCAACCTGCTAATCTTTTCAACCAGTAGAGCAGGAGAGACTTCTGGTCAGTCATAGAATCCCTACAGTATAGAAGGAGGCCATTCAGCCCATCGAGCCTGGACTGACCACAATCCTACCCAGACCCTATTCCCATAACTCCGCACATTTACCCTGCTAATCCCCCTGACACTGGAATCAATTTAGCTTAGCCAATCTACTAACCTGCCCAACTTTGGACTGTAGGGTACAGGAGAAACCCATGCAAACCCAGGGAAAACCCATGCAAACACAGGGTGAATGTGCAAACTCTACACAAGTAGTGACCCGAGGCCAGAATTGAACCTGGGTTCCTGACGTTATAAGGCAGGAGTGAAATCACTGTGCCACTGTACCGTCCACACTTGATGTGGAGTGGTGTCCCTTAAGCTATAACGCTTGTTTTTCTATGCAACAAAGAGAGAAAGATGCCGATGATCCTTTGTGGACTGTGGCTAATTGAGGATGAATAGTGTAGTATGAATGGCCGACATTAAACTCTTGGTCCTCGCAGCGCCAGTTGGTAAAGGAACTGAGTCACACAAATCTAGAACGGCCCAAGTTTGATGGGTAGTCTTTGCTGAGTTATATAGGGGGTGATTTTCCAGCCTCGCCGTGCATGGCACAGATTGTACCAATCCCAGAAAATTGTGTGTGTGGGCCAGAAACGGGTTTAGTGCCAGGTGCTAAAAGGTTTGGATTCATCGTGGTCCTTTTCTACTGGCACAAATGGAATCTTGCCCAGAAAAGATGCAAGGCTGATTAGCATATTTAAAATAGCATTTAAATATGCTTAGCCCATTTGATGCCAGATTCTCCCAGCTACCAGGATCTTCTGATCATTGTGGGGGTGGGCACAAGTCTGGTGAGAATTACTATTGGCCTCCACAGGCATGATGACCAGGCCAAGGGGCAGGGAGACTATTGAAGCCCCGTTGTAGTTGGGCACATGGCTGGACAGTGCCCACCTGGCGCTCTGGCAGTGTATTGGAGGCTATGCCAAGGAGTTGGGGGGCGGTGGGGCAAGGCCT
The DNA here is from genome assembly GCF_965287045.1 of Carcharhinus amblyrhynchos. Taxonomy (NCBI): domain Eukaryota; kingdom Metazoa; phylum Chordata; class Chondrichthyes; order Carcharhiniformes; family Carcharhinidae; genus Carcharhinus; species Carcharhinus amblyrhynchos. The sequence continues at coordinate 28,759,887 of NC_137348.1, forward strand.
GAGTGCAGGCTATGATGGGGAAGCTTATGAAGGGGGACCCAGTAGGAGGGGCCCAGTGCCTTGATGCCAATGATCTGTATCTGGGAGGGGGTGGGGAAACATGGTGCCAATGTTAGACGCGGGAGGCCAGGGGGTCTTACAGTGCACTGTGAGATCGGGGCACCCTTTCAGCACAGTGCCTATTCACTTTGCAGCCAGGCTCTCAGGTGTGTTTGGGTCCTGCCCCTCCCAGAACTGGCACGCAAGTCACCACTCTCCTAAAAAAATGACTGTGGAACGATTGCAATCCGGTCTGTGTGAGACAGATTGGCATGGATAGCTCCAGTTTTCTCGCTGTTAGTCATTTTTTGGAAAAAATCATCTGGAATTTTATCACCTCGCCCACCCGAGGCTCGTAAGATCTCACCTAAGGCCAGTGGAGAATGCTGTTGTGTGAGCCTCGCCCACCCTGATTCCAGAGCAGGCCTGCTGGTAAAATCCCGGCAATAGTTTCAGCTGGGTTGCGGTATCAAACTCGGCTGTCTTAACTTAGCTATCAGAGGTGAAAATTAATACCCAGGAATTTTGCTCTTGACTGTTGCAAAAAGTGACCCCCTACTGAAAACTCCGGCGAGGGAATACTGAAATGGAGCACAGCTGGTACCTTCCCCCTGGTCACGTAGACTGACAGTGAGCGCTGTGTTAACTTCCACATGGAGTGCATCAGAGAGCAAAAGTCTGGAGGGTTCCCAGCTCCAATGAAAGTGGTCTGAACAGTAAACAGCATCTTGCAGGAAAAGAGAGAAGAAAATGATAAAAGACATATGCAGAAGAAAGTGTTTGTGCATCAACTTCGGGCAGTTTTCTCTATCTTATTCTCAGTTCAGTATTACGGAAACATTTTCCATTTACAAACATAGGTTGTCCTTTAATCGTGTTATGGGACATTTCTCTGTTTGGAAATCTTCACCATTTGCCTGTGCAGCCTTAGCTCACTTTACATTTGACAATAAGATACTACCGAATCTATTGGCCTGTAAACACTCATTTTAATCTGACACCATCTCCAGATCTTAATTCACACCTGATTCACAGTGGTGAAGGGGAAAATCTTGAGGTGTGACATCCCTAAGAAAATGTATCAGTCCCCTATCGCTTCTAAACATGCTGTTTGCATTGTTTTCCTCATGAATTAATCATTTGAGTCCCCAAAAACTAGTAAGCTCTGCATTTTTAGTGAAAAATATTATTGACCTCAAGCAATGAGCATTTTATTTTGAATGGTGTGGTGGTCTGAATTGTTGGTCTTTAAGGTAGCTGGAATTTAAATTTGCAACATTTTACCAGGTCAAGTACCTGTTACCTAAAACTGCATTGCATTTTGGATTTCAGACCAATTTGGTTTTTGGACTTTTCATATAGGACTAGACCTACTTAACATTACATTAGACAAAGGTAGGCCACTTATAGTCTGAAGTCAGTAAAATGTCTCAAAAAGGTAACTGAATAATGAATGAAATTGCCTATAATATATTGTCACCCATGGCAATCTTCAATCCTACTTGGAGGAGAATGTTCAGAGTGTTGATGTGTTCTGTTGGACGGCATTCTTGAATAGTTCTTCCAGCTTCACCTGTTAAAGCTAAAGTTTATTTATTAGTCACGAGTAGGCTCACATTAACAATGCAATGAAGTTACGTGAAAATTCCCTAGTCGTCACACTCCGGTGCCTGTTCGGATACACTGAGGGAGAATTTAGCATAGCCAATCCACCTAACCAGCATGTCGTTCAGACTGTGGGAGGAAACCGGAGCACCCAGAGGAAACCCACGCAGACACGGGCAGAACATGCAGACTCCACATAGACAGTGACATAAGCCAGGAATTGAACCTGGGTCCCTGGCACTGTGAAGCAACAGTGCTAAGCACTGTGCCACCATCTGCCTCATCATCATTGATTTTTGTTTCATAAGTTTGTCTTTTAGTTTGTACATTGACAATATTTCTTGTTCACATATAAATCTATATTGCTCGAGTGCCTCTACCCGCCCATTAATCATCTTAATAATATCCTTCATCCCCACCGAATTCATGGTGTCATCCTCATCATCACTGGCCGATTTGTGCTGCCAGTTTCTGGGCCGATTCCATGGGGAACAGAGATCCCTGGACTGATTAAGATGTTTAATAATGATGGAGAAGAGGTGAAGCGAACAACATTTGCAGCTAGTGGCAGTTACACCAGTGTGCTGACAGAAGGATCCTTCGACCTCTTTGGTGACAGAGTCATTAAGCTTGGCACTAATATGTATAGCGTTTCACGGCCTGTGGAAACACACATGTCAGGGACGTTGAAGAGCTCGACTGCACGCGTAAAGGAGAATGCAGCTCCCAACCCTCTGGCTAAAGAGGAGCTGAATTTGCTGGCACAGTTAATGGGAGGTGTGGAGAGCAAGAAGCCTGTGGGTACTGAGCCAGGGTTTCGGCTGAATCTGTTTGGCACAGATGAGGAGGAAGATCATGCAGCGGCCATAAGGCCTCCAGATCTTTTGGATGAAGTGATCGAAATAGAGGTCTCCAAGGACCAGCAGCAGCATGAAGAGTTGGCTAGAATAATGGGAGAGTTCCGCATCCAGGAGCAGCCCAGGCACAGCCGCAGTAAAGGGGATGACCTTCTGGCCATGATGGATGACTTGTGAACTCTGCCAGTCAACAGTGAAGTCTCTTCCCCATGACGTATATTGGCACAATATGTGTGGCTGAGTCACTAGCTTTTACTTCCCCAAACAAGTTACAGTTCCTGTACCAAGTGCTGAATTCACGTTCTGTACAATTTTGTGCACCTTGGCACTGTTTCATCCAGTTAAATTCACTATCCATAGTACATATTAAACCAGTCAGAATGTGATTATATTCACCAACACTTAATGATTGTCAAAACCTGGATTGTGGTTTGGAATGTAATGGGCAATGAAGGAGACAGAGGCTTTGGCTCAGCTGTGAATTTCTCCATATCTACGAACAGGAGGCAGATTTGTACAGGATGCAAGTGTCTTTTTTGAATATGCATCTATGAAAATCAAATCGCACCAGGTAAAACAGATTCTGGCCTATTAATCACCAAAGAGTGGGGGCAGCAAAAGGTAAAAGTGATACATATGTTGCCTCACAGCACCAGGATCTGGGTTTGATTCCAGCCTTGGGTGATTGTTTGGAGTTTGCATGTTCTCCCAGTGTCTGTGTGGGTTTCCTCCGTGTGCTCCAGTTTCTTTCCATGGTCCAAAGATGTGCAGGTTAGGTTGATTGGTCATGCTAAATTGCCCTCTCATATCCAAAGATATATAGGTTAGAGGTAAATGTGCAGGGTTACAGGGATAGGGAAGAGGGGAGGGCCTGATTGGGATACTCTTTCAGCAAGTCGGTGCAGACTCAATGGGCCAAATGGCCTCTTTCTGAATTGTAGCACTATAATTGTAGCATGGACAAGTTGGGTCAAAGGGCCTGTTTCCATGCTGTAAACCTCTCTGACTCCATCACTGCTTTTATCATAAAGTCCCTACAGTGCAGAAGGAGGCCATTCAGCCCATTGAGTCTGTGCTGACCACATTTCCACCCAGGCCTTATTCCTGTAACCCCACACGTTTACCCTGACACTAGGGTCAATTTAGCATGACCAATCAACCTAACCCGCACATCTTTCGACTGTGGGAGAAAACTGGAGCAGCCGGAGGAAACCCATGCAGACATGGGGACAATGTGCAGACACAGGGAGAACATACAAACTCCACGTACACAGTGATCCTTGCCAGGAATTGAACCCAGGCCCTTGGCGCTGTGAGGCAGCAGTGCTAACCACTGTGCCATGTGCCACCATCAATTGACATTGCTGACCCAAAAATTGCCTCGGTCCATCGGCTGAGATGGAGTAAACAGCAAAAACAATGGGCAGAATTTTTGCTGAATTTTAGCTAAGTGTTGCTTTTGGTGTGAAAATTATCCCCAACAGCGCAATCCAGACTGGAATTGTTGGACACTTGAAGAAAAAATCCCTCACATGTAAATGCTGTGCCTGTGGCAGGGACCCGTCTGATTCACCCGCCCTGGGTGCCATCTGAGCAGTTCTGTCAAGCGGACAATGCATCTAAACAGCTCCACAGCACTTCCTCAGTAAAGTCAGGAGAGCAGCAAGGAAGGCAGTTCCTCACTTGGTGGATGGGGGTCTTCACCCACTGCTTGATGCTATGGAGGAGAAAAGGGGAACAATCTCTGCTGGCAGAAGACCCTCCAAGAAGATCACAAACACTGCCTGGGAGACAGTGGCAGCATAGTCAGTGCCAACGGCCTCCACAAGAGGATGGAAGTGCAATGCCAGAAGATGATGGACAAGTGACTCCGTTCCACCATGGTAAGTGCACCATGCCTCCTCTCTGCGCTCCACCATGTTGTCACCCTTTGGAATCGCATCTTGGCCCCCATGTGCTGCCATGTCACAGGACCCCAGCCCTGACCCCACACTAACTTCCTCACACCCCCAGGATGACTCTCCTCATAACCCCTCCCTCTACACACGCCAGGTTTCATTGACATCTGACCCACCAGATGGAGAGCTTACATTAACACAGCAATGAGGTTACTGTGAAAATCCCCAAGTCGCCACGGTCGAGTACCTGTTCGGGTACACAGAGAATTTAGCATGGCCACGTTATCCCAATTCATGTTCCTGCAGGCTAAGATTGCCCACAACCTTCACTAGTGAGTGAAGATCGGTGGTCGGACGCCGGAGTTGAAGACCCTTCCTCCATTTGAGGAGAGATCCCTGGAACTCGCAGGGGAGGAGTAGGAGCCGGCCTGTGCTGAGTGAGGTGGGCCTGCAACAGAAAAGTGAGGGCTTTTGCACCTTGATCCAGTGAGAGTGGGAGAACAGAGATAGACACACAAAGTGAAGATGCTGGGTGAATTGGCTGTGATGGTGTTTCCACACAGCTGCTGCCTTTGACTTTCACCAGTGAAGAAGTGCTTGTTCTGGAGGTGCTGCTGAAGAAATCTTGGCAAGTCACTGAAGTACATCTTGGCAATGGTACACAGGCTGGATTGGATAAAGTGGTGGATGGGCTATTTTGTCCTGAATGGTACTGAGCTTCCTGAATGTTGCTGCAGCTGCACCTATCAAATCAAGATGTTGTATTATTTTGTCTAATTGATGATAAATAGCAGCACAGCCTGCCGACTGCTTTAACTCCATCTACGCACGTTTCCCTCAATACTGAGCTTGTATGCAACACTGGGCCTCAACATAAGCACAATAATGAACAGAATAATGAACCTGAATTTAACATAGCATCACAGCTGACCTGAATTTTTTTTTATTGTTGATGAGAAGATCATTGATTCATTAATTGATTTACGCCAGCAGGTTATGAACAGAGCTCGCTGTTGAGTTAATCCTCCAATTTTCTCACAGCTGTTTAACACCATTACTACAACCATCTGCTTCTCACTTCAGCTGTCACTGTGCCAGCAGCATTTGCAAAATGGTGTGAGCTGGAAATCATTGTTGTATTGTCTGTTCGTGTGCCTATGTAGGAGAGATTAGTAAACCTCCGAGCATGGGATCTCAAATGCTAGCTCCTTGGGGAGTTCTAATACTGCTCCCTTCCACCAAAGCAAGACTTTGATGCACAAAGAGGAAAAATCCTCTTAATTTTTCAGGCGGTTGCAAGACACATTGAGAAGTTGTATAGATTAATGTTGACCTCCCTCATGTTACATATTGAAGTTGATTCCCTCCTGCCGTTTTAGTGGGTTAATGTTGATTCCCATCTGACACTGGCTTGCTTAATATTGTAAGAAGTCTCACAACACCAGGTTAACGTCCAACAGGTTTATTTAGTAGCAAAAGCCACTAGCTTTCATCGCACTGGTCTTTTGTCAGCAACTGATGAAGGAGCAGCAAGCACTTTGAAAGCTAGAGGCTTTTGCTACCAAATAAACCTGTTGGACTTTAACTTGGTGTTGTGAGACTTCTTACTGTGTTTACCCCAGTCCAATGCCGGCATTTCCACATCTTGCTTAATACTGACGTGCTCCTGGTGTTGGATGGGTTAATACTGACACGCTGCTGGTGTTGGATGTGTTAATACTGACACGCTGCTGGTGTTGGATGGGTTAATACTGACATGTTCCTGGTGTTGGATGTGTTAATACTGACACGCTGCTGGTGTTGGATGGGTTAATATTGACATGCTCCTGGTGTTGGATGGGTTAATATTGACATGCTCCCGGTGTTGGATGGGTTAATATTGACATGCTACCAGTGTTGGATGGGTTAATATTGACATGCTACCAGTGTTGGATGGGGTATTTTTGGTTCCCTCCTGGTGTTGGATGGGTTAATGTTTGTTATCTCTTGGTGTCAGATGGGTTAATGTTTACTCATTCCTGTTGTTGGCAGGAAACCACCTCCATCCCATGGTTGTGTTTTGGGGGTCTGTGTACTGAGTAGAAAGTTCCAGTCAACATGCAGAAAGCGACCTTTCAATCGGCCTACCCACCGCGCCTGGGCAAGTAGCCATTACAATCCCCATGACCTCCCACCCTGAGCCCATCCATCTATCCAGGAATGAAAATGGCCTTAAGGTGGGAGCACGGTGGGAGAGGGAGCAGTACGATGATGAGGGGGAAATTGCATGTGGGTCCACCTCCAGATCCACCTCTGTGACTGTGTTTAAAAATTCAACCCTTTGTCCTTCCTCATCTAGTTATTTAACCAGCAACACGTTTAAACCACACTCGCACTGTGGTCTGCAGCTGACAGGAGACCGACGTTGCTGCAATTGGTCACTATCATATAAACTACCCTGCCTGTAAAAAGAGCCAGCTAATAGGTGTTTAGCTGTTTGCAGTTGTTGAAATTTAGTGTTCACTTATTGGGCCTTCTGTGACTTTATAAAACTAAAATCATCACTTGGCCAATAAAGGAAAATAAAAATAAATTACCAAATGGGAACCAGCAACCATGAAATAAAATACAGAAGGGGGAAAGAAAACAACAAGAATGGTCTAAACATGAAATACCGGTACCTGACAGTCAAAAATGAAAGATGCGAGGATAAGCCTTGAATAATGTTACACAAATTAGCAACAATCACATAGACTACGCCATGAATACGCTCACACCATGTCTACATTCGAATCAAGGGGTAGCACGGCGGCACAGTGGTTAGCACTACTGCCTCACAGTGCTAGGGACCCGAGTTCAATTCCCGCTTGGGTCACTATCTGTTTGGAGTCTGCACGTTCTCCTCATGTCTGCGTGGGTTTCCTCTGGGTGCTCCGGTTCCCTCCCACAGACTGGTTAGGTGCATTGGCTGTGCTAAATTCTCCCTCAGTGTACCCAAACAGGCACCAAAGTGTGGCGACTAGGGAGATTTTCACAGTAACTTCATTGCAGTGTTAATGTAAGCCTACTTGTGACTAAACTTAAAATAATATTTTGGATAGGTTTAATCCACAGCAATACTGCATGCTCCCCATTGCTGTGGGTTTGGTTTGTGCATCGATCTTCCCTTCAGAGAATTTGTTGCTTCAAATCACCAAAGCTTCATTTCTTTTTCACAAGTTGACTGAAAGCACGCTTATACCTGTCTGACAATTGAACAGGGTTCCCTTGCTTATGGCTGTATTCGGATATCATGTCAGCTACACTGCAGACTCTGCTGTGTGCTCTGAATATCAATTTTTTTTTTACTGTGTGTTATTTCTCAACCTGATACCAGGATTTGGGTGCTGTCTGAAACAATATTGGCTTAAGGCCACCAGTTCCTGATTGTTGTTTTTAAAGTTTATTTATCTATTACTGTCACAAGTAGGCTTACCTTAAGCCTGCAATGGAGTTACTGTGAAAATTCCCTAGTTGCCACAGTCTGGTGCCAGTTTGGGTGCAGTGAGGGAGAATTCAGCATGTCCAATGCACCTAACCAGCATAGCTTTCAGACTGTGGGAGGGGACCTACTCACCCAGACACGGGGAGAATGTGCAGATACTACACAGACAGTGACCCAAGCTGGGGATTGAACCAAGGTCCCTGGCGCTGTGAGGCAAACAGTGGCTAGTATTGAATGACGAACATGCTGGTCAGAGTATCTGTCAAACAATTTTAGTTAGCACAATAATAAAACAATTGTGATTCAGCTTGATGAAAGCTTGGAATGTGAGGACAGAACTAAGGGATGTGAGGTTAAAACTGACAAAGTTGGAGTGAGATTAGAGAAATACTTTACTTTTCACCCAGGAGAGCATACACAGAATTGATTTGCTTTAAAGAATCACTACGGAAGAGCTGTGGTTAGTGGTTTGGTCTCACTAGAGTACAGCTGAATGCATTACTGTGCTTGGAATTGGACAGTGGACTGCCTGCTGTGTTGTTTTTAACTAATGAAATTAATGTATCATAACTGATTCCTCTGAGTGCTCAGGTTGCCTCATTGCTTCTGCCATCCAATAGATAAATAAAACAATTCAGGGCTTGAACCTTATCTAAACCAAGGTAACTTATCTTAACACAGATAGCTGTTGAGATGACCTCAAATGTTAGTGCGATCCTGACACACGCACGCGCGCACGCATATTAGGAGCAGGAGTAGGCCAATACTCTCCCAGAGTCTGCTCTGCTGTTTGATAAAGTCATGGCTGATCTGATATGACTGACCCCTTTATAGCCTTTGACTCTGTTATGAATCTATTCAACTCAGCTTCCACTGCTGCTGGGGATGAATATTGCATAGACTAGTGACCTTCCGACAGAAAAGGAATCTTCACATCTCCCTCTTAAATGGGAGATCCCAGGCATGATCTTACCTGCCGTTCACACCACGCCCCCGCTGCAGCGAAGATGGAGAATTCGGCGCCCAGCCAAATCTCCGTTCACTGCCGCAGGATGGGAAAATCCTGCTAGCGTGAACAGTGGTAAGATTCCGACCCACTTATTTTTAAGCTGTGCCCCCTAGGTCTACCCTCTCCTATAAGGGGAAACATTCTCTCAATACCCATCGTGTAAAATCCTCTCAATAAGTCTCAGTCAGGTCCCCTCTCATTCTTCTATGCTCCAATGGGTACAGGCTCAAACTGTTCAACCTTACCTCATAAGTTAGCGCCTTGATCCCAGGAATCAGTGGAAGTGATTATCTGAAGATGTTTGTGTAAGAACAGCAAATGGGTTGAACTGCGGTGTGCTGTAAGGCTGAACAATCTGCCGGTATGCTTTACCCAGACGTGGAGATGATGGGAAAAGCTGGTGCTCTGGAATTACAGTAAGAAGTCTCACAACACCAGGTTAAAGTCCAACAGGTTTATTTGGTAGCAAAAGCCACTAGCTTTTGGAGCACTGCCCCTTCATCAGATGAGTGGAGAGTTGTGATCACAAACAGGGGATGTAAAGACGCATACTCAGTTTACAGAATGCTGATTAGAATGCGAGTCTTTACAGCTAATCAAGTCTTAAAGGTGCAGACAATGTGAGTAGAGATAGTATTAAGCACAGGTTAAAGAGATGTGTATTGTCTCCAGACTGGACAGTAAGTGAGATTTTGCAAGCCCAGGCAAGTCATGGGGGTTACAAATAGTGTGACATGAACCCAAGGTTCCGGTTGAGGCCGTCCTCATGCGTGCAGAACTTGGCTATCAACCTCTGGAATTACCCCAGCATTAATCAGCAACTTTAGGAAAAAGCAGATTAAATGGCAGGGTATGCATCCAAGTGGTTAGTATGATTGTAGCTTTGAAGCAGATCACAGACGGAGAGGCTCCAGTGACGAGCGAGATATGAGTAATATTTAATAAGCTATGTTTAAGTAATACTTAACAAGCAAAATATTTAGCTACTTGATGAATAGTGAAATGATTTAATTGTACCACATCATCTAAAACCCTGTGCAATGTAAGATCGAATTAACACTGGCCCTTCTTGATTGTATGCATCGAATACTTCCCAAAAGTGGTTTGGGTATGTTCCATTAGTAAAGGCTCCACCCGGGGGGATGATGGCCTAGTGGTATTATCGCTAGACTATTAATCCAGAAACTCAGCTAATGTTCTGGAGACACAGGTTCGAATCCCACCACAACAGCTGTGGAATTGGAATTCAGTCTGGAATTAAGAATCTACTGATGACCGTGCAACCATTGTCGATTGTCTGAAAAACCCATCTGGTTCACTAATGTCCTTTAGGGAAGGAAATCTGCCATCCTTACCTGGTCTGGCCCACATGTGACTCCAGAGCCACAGCAATGTGATTGATTCTCAACTGCCCTCTGAAATGGCCTAACGTACCATTCAGTTCAAGAGCAATTAGGGATGGACAGTAAATGCTGGCCAGCCAGCGATGCCCATGTCCCAAAAAGGAATTTTTTAAAAAAAGCTCATTCAGGAGATGCCATTTATTTAATACAGGTTGCCCGTGACAGTAACCAAAACAGGTCACATTTAGATATCGGGGCTATAAAATTCTGAACTTGCGCCCCTAAAACTGTCATGTTTAAACCCTATTGCCTGAATACTGTTCCTGAAACTGTATTTTTAATATCGAGCAGAGGTTGTCCCATGAAGGGTCTGCTGGAACAACAAGGTTTCCAAGATATCTTTCACAGGGATGTAATCAGGTGGGAATGAATCATGGGACATGGGTGAAGATATTAGGAGGCCAATGTCACAGGGAGATAGAAAGATTAGGGGAGAGAAACTCTTGAATGTGGGACCAAGGCTACAGAAAGCATGGCTGCCACTTCTGGAGTGAAGGGTAGAGGGTTATATTCAGAGTAATAGAGTTATGGGAGGGGTGGAATAATTTTAGGTCTGGAAGGGATGGTGATAGTTAAGACCTTTTAAGGTATTTTTATTTATTCATGGGACATGGATGTCGCTGGCTGGCCAGTATTTATTGCCCAATCCTTGTTGTCTTGGAGGGCAGTTGAGAGTCAACCACATTGCTGTGGCTCTGGAGTTACATGTAGGTTAGGCCAGTTAAGGATGGCAGATTTCTTTCCCTAAAGAGCATTAGTGAACCAGATGGGTTTTTCCAACAATTGACAATGGTTTCTTGGTCATCAGTAGATTCTTAATTCCAGATTTTTATTGAATTCGAATTCCACTATCTGCCATGGCAGGATTTGAACTCTGGTCCCCAGGACATTAGCTGATCAATAGTCAGGTACTAATATCACTAGACCACTGCCTTCCTTTAACGTATAGTAGGCAATCTTTGTGATAGAGAGCTGGTGTGGTCAGAAGCTCAATTTGGGTTGAATAGGAGGAGGAGCCCGCAGACAGTGCAGGTCAGCCTGAGGCTGGGGAAAGGAGGGGGAGGGAATTGGTGGCATTGAGGGCTGAGTAGGTTTTGGGGTCTGAAGTCGATGCCTTCAATCTTCCCAAAGTTTAACTGGAGGAAGTTATGGCTCATCCAAAACTGGACATTTGACAAGCAGTCAGACAGCACACAGCAGATGTGATCAATAAGTTTGCTGACGACATGAAAATTGATGGTGCGGTAAACAGCGAGGAGGAAAGCCTCAGATTACAGGCCGATTATATATGGGCTGGTCAGGTGGGCAGAACAGTGGGAAACTGAATTTAGCCCTCGGATGTGTGAGGTGATGCATGTCAGAGGGACTAATGAGGCAAGGGAATACACAGTGAACGGTGGGATGCTCGGAAGCACAGAGGATCAGAGGGAACTTGGGGTACTTGTACATACATCCCTGAAGGCAGCAGGACAGATACATAAGGTGGTGAAAATGGAATATTTGACTTTATTAACTGAGCGGAGAAGGTAAGAACAGGGAGGTTAGGTGGAGCTGTATAAAACGCTCGTTCGACCGCAGTTAGAGAACTGTGTACAGTTCTGGATGCCACACGATAGGAAGGATGTGATTGCATTAGAAGATCGCAGAGAAGGCTCACCAGGATATAGCCTATTTTCTACATTTCTGTTACGTTTGAGAGGGAGCTGGACGTGGCCCTTGCGGCTAAAGGGATCAAGGGGTATGGAGAGAAAGCAAGAGTGTGGTACTGAAAATGTCTGATCAGCCATGATCACGTTGGGTAGTGGTGCAGGCTGAAAAGACTGTACAGCCTCCTCCTACTTTCTATGTTGCCTGGGCTGGCGTGTTTCAGCTGTGAAGAGAGGCTAGTTAGGCTCGGGCTGTTCTCCATAGAGCAGAGAAGGCTTTTTCGGAGAGTTGGTACAGACCTGATGGGCTGAATGTCCTCCTGGTGCACTGTGCTGATTCTATGGTTCTAACCTGATGACAGCATTCTGATTTTTGGAGCCAGTGAGGATGAGTGATCTTCCTCTTTGGCAACAATATGTATGCCACCACCAGAGCCCGCCTGGCTTAAAAGGCACTGGCAAAGTAAACCTCCTAACATGTGGTCCTCGGACCTCCAGAGGAAGCAGTGCCACTTCATTTCTTTCCCAGCTGCTACCCAACAGCGGCTTTTGGCAGCACCTACTCTGAAACAAATGGAATGTGAGATGGCGAAGGCTGAATTTTCCTTCATAACTGCTTGAACAGTTAATACCCAACCTTGGTCAAAGCAGCCTGCGTGAAGGTGCAAAAACTTTGCAATCGCCAACATAAGAAATAGGAGCAGGAGTAGGCCATCTAGCCCTTCGAGCCTGCCCTGCCATTCAATAAGATCATGGCTGATCTGAAGTGGATCAGTTCCACTTTCCCGCTCTCTCCCCATAACCCTTAATCCCCTTGCCTACCAAAAACCTATCTACCCGTGACTTAAATATATTTAGCGAGGTAGCCTCCACCACTTCAACGGGCAGAGAATTCCAGAGATTCACCACCTTTTGAGTGAAGAAGTTCCTCCTCAACTCCGTTCTAAACTGCACACCACCCCCGCCCCGGCGAAGCTGTGCCCTCTAGTCCTGCTGGCCTTTCTGAGCGGGAAGAATCTCTCTACCTCTACCCTATCCATCCCCTTCATTATCTTATACGTCTCTATAAGATCCCCCCTCATCCTTCTAAACTCCAATGAGTACAGACCCAGTCTATTTAGTCTCTCTTCATAGTCCAACCCCCTCATCTCTGGTATCAGCCTAGTGAACCTCCTCTGCACTCCCTCCAAGGCCAAAAAGCTGCGATAAAAACAAGTTTGCAAACACCACTGGACACAGTGCAAAGCCAGAATCATCACCCTCCATTGCAATGAAATCCAAATCTGACGCACCATCACTTACTGCTGGCCAGTCCCATTCCTTCCTTTGGCAAATCCATAGAATCCCTACAGTGCAGAAGGAGGCTATTCGAGTCTGCACCATCCCACTCAAGTCCTATCTCCAGAACTGTAAGCACTTACCCTGCCAATCCCCCTGATGCTAAGGGTCAATTTAGCATGGCCAATCAACCTAACCCACGCATCTTTAGAGAGTGGAAGGAAATCAGAGCACCTGGAGGAAACCCACGCAGATCCGGGGAGAATGTGCAAGCTCCACATAGACACTAACCGAAGCCAGGAATCGAAGCTGGGTCCCCGGTGCTGTGAGGCTAACAACTGTGCCACTGTGCCATCCCTCTTCTTGCCCTTGATCCTATGGTCTGACCTAGTGATGATGCCAAATTCAATAAAAGGAAAATCTACTCGCTCAGTTGCTGACTAACTTGATCTGGATTGTCTGCTGCCACTGGGGGTAGATCAAACCAGGGACCTACAATCTTTAACCACACTCTCTTTTTAATCTTGGATCGGGATCAGTTACGTCTGCAAAGCAGAGTCCCAACAGCCTGTGCACTTGGAGGGAGAGCCTGCCACACCTCGAAAGGACATTTCTGCAGTGCTCGAACAAGTGTTCAGGCCTACTGCTAAAAGGACAGCAGCTCACAGCATAATGTAGATTGAAATTTGGAAGAGGTTTTGATGGAACACCAAACATCAAGGAGTAAATTCAGACCTAAAATACTGAGAAGGGTTCCATTTCAATATTTCATGAGCCCTACTGAAAGGATCTAAAGTGCATGAAACATGTATCATAGGCAATCTAGAACATGTTTTCACAGTGGCACCGTGGTTCGCACTGCTGCCTCACAGCGCCAGAGACCAGGGTTCGATTCCCAGCTTGGGTCACTGTCTTGCGACGTCATCATATTTTCCTCGTATCTGTGTGGATTTCCTCCAGGTGCTCCAGTTTCCTCCTATAGTCCAAAGATGTGCACGTTAGATGGATTGGCCATGCCAAGCTGCCCCTTGGTGTCCAAAGATGTGGAAGTTAGGGGGATTAGTGGGGTAAATGCATGGGATTACAAGGATAAACTGGGTAAGATTAAAAAAAGTGGGTTAGTGCACATTCAATGGGCCAAATGGCTTTTTTCTGAACTGTAGGAATTTTATGATTACATGTCAAGGTGTAAGCTACTTGCTTTTAAATAACATCTTTGATGTGTTAAAGCACCCAAAGGTATCCCACAGGTGAGTCATCTGAAAGAAATTGACTACAAGCTGAAGACAGATACTAGGATTGGTTACCCCAAAGCCTAGTCAAAGACTTGGGTTGAAAGGACTGTCGCGAAGGAGAAGAGAGAAGCAAAGAGGTTCATGGAACAGATTCAGGAGCGTAGATCCTGGGCAGCTACAGCAGTGGCAGGGAATGTGAACAGTGCACAAGAGGCCAGAGTTGGAGGAATGCAGAATTCCTGGAAGCATGTAGGGCAATGGGAAGATTCAGATCTAGAAAGAAATGAGGAGGTTCTGGAAGGATTTGTAAACAAGGGTGAGAATTTTAAAAGTCAATGTGCTGGTGGATGGTAAAACAATGCAGCATAGGGATGATGGATGGAAGGGCCTCAGTGTGGCTTAAGATGCAGTGAAATTTTGGATGAGCTCAAATCTATGGAGAGTTGAAACTTAGAATACCAGCCAAGAGAGCATAGGAATAATCAAGTCTGAAATAACTAAAACATGGGTAAGGGTTTCAACAGCAGATGGGTTGGAGCAAAAACAGAACTGGCAATGATATAGCGACAGCCTTTATGATGGAGAGAATTTTGGATTGAAAGCTTAAATTGGCTTAGTGTCAGATATGATGCTGAGATTGCGCATTGGCTGGTGTGAAAAGATAGTTGATTAACGCAAGCCTTATTCTTTCTATTACTTTGGCTGATACAGAATTATTGTTGACGCTGTTAGCCATTCAAATACTTAAGTTTCTATTTGTCCACATAGTTTTGTTTATTTGTTAGTCACAAGTAGGCTTACATTAGCAGTGCAATGAAGTTACTGTGAACGTCCATAGTCATCACACTCCCGCACCTGTTCGGGGAAATTCGGGAGAATTTAGCATGGCCAATGCACCTAACAGCACGTCTTTCAAACTGTAGGAGGAAACCGAAAGACCCAGAGGAAAATCTCGCAGACATAGGGAGAATGTGCAAGCTCCATGCAGACAGTGATCTAAGCCAGGAATCAAACCCAGATCCCTAGCACTGTGAGGCAGCAGTACTAGCCACTATGTTACTCGCCGTGGCATTACAGCCTTTATCTTTACTATTTTGTTGTATTACCTTGTCAAAAATGATCACTGATATTTAGAAAATAGGCCTTAACTTAGACATCCAATTGAAATTAAATTATTTCAAACCAAACCCACCCATTCTCCCCTCCGCCTCGTGCCTTTGAATGGCTGCCATATTACAAGCTTATCTCACTAGTTATTTATACCAAAGTAATAATTACATTTTTATAAACATCTTTACATTTTATTTGACAAATTAAGTACAGAGAAAATATTATTTGGGATGCACAGAATTGCCAATAGACAAAGGCAAAGTACTGCGGATGCTGAAATCTGAAACAGAAAATGCTGGAAAATCTCAGCAGGTCTGACAGCATCTGTGGAGGGAGAAAAGAGCCAAAGTTTTGAGTCAGGATGATCCATTGTCAGAGCTCTGACAAAAGGTCATCCAAACTCGAAACACTGGCTCCATTCTCTCTCCACAGATGCTGTCAGACCTGTTGGGATTTTCCAGCATTACCTGTTTGTGTTCTGGAAATATGTTTTGTTTCGGTGGGGAAGGGGTGGGGGGGGACATGGTGGCACAGTGGTTTAGCACTGCTGCCTCACAATGCCAGGGACCCGGGTTCGATTCCCGACTTGGGCCACTATCAGTGTGGCTGTCTTTGCATATCCTCCCCGTGTCTGCGTGGGTTTCCTCTGGGTGCTCCAATTCCCACCCGCAGCCCAAAGTTGTGCAGGTTAGGTTGATTGGCCGTGATAAATTGACCCTTACTGTCAGGATAAATACGCGGGGTGACGGGATTAGAGGCTGGATGGGATTGTGGTCGGTGCAAGACTCGATGGGCCATATGATGCCCTTCTGCACTGTAGGGATTCTATTTCTATGAAAACAAATAGGTTCTATTTCTAAAAGAGATAACAGAGTTTGAAAAAAAGATAGAAGCTAACAGATTAAATGGGCAGCATGGAACATGGAATATTGTTCATCAGATCTGTTTGCACTGAGTTGTGGATCAGTATCTGAAGGGGATCACTGACTGGTCACCTGTTTATTCAGTCACTTCATTGCTGAGCACAGCATGATGGAACATTAATCCCAAAGCGAAACTGCTGTCTGCTGTGCTATGAATCAGCCTCTTGACTGACAGACTGCCTTTGCGAGGAAACAGATTCATTTGCACCACTAGGATTTACTGTTGAGCTGACGTTGTTCGAACAATCTTTGGTTTTCATCATAGAACTCCTGGATTTAGAAAGAGAACATTTCTGAAGACACTATCATTCAGAAATATGTCACAATGTCATTCTCCTGCTTATTCAGTATCATGAGCGTAGATCCGATAAGAATGCTGCTTTGTCCTGTGTTATGGAGAATAATTAAACCTTAGTAACCGGGAGCGTTGTAAAGCCCACTTGGTAATTGTGCTTCATTTTCTGTCCATTTTCAACTCCAGCCTGCTATTTCGTCTTGTCTTTTTGACCTATTCTTCCCTCCTTCGAGTTTTCAGCTCCCTCCCTCCCCGAGGTTAAATTGGGGTATAGCAGCTCTAAAACAAAATTGAGATGTTCAGCTCATTTGCTGGGATTTTACGACCTCGCTCGGGAATGGCTTATAAAATCCCGCCCGAGGCCAACGGAGAATCCGTTCTGCGAGCCGCGCCCGTTCCGATTCCGGGGCAAGTGTAAAATTCCAGAGTCAGTCCACCATTCAGATCGATCATGGCTTACATGCAGCTTAACTCCAGTTTGAAATTTCCAATCAACCCAATCTCAATAGCTTTATGTGGCAGGGATTCCAGATTTTCATTAGCCTTTGTATGAAGAGATGCTTTCGCGCAACACCGCTAGACAGATATAGATATATTTCTGTAAAGAAAAAGGTCAAAGGGATATGGGGAACAGGTGGGGAGGTGGATTTGAGACCAGGAAGAGATCAGCCATGATCTGATTGAATGGCAGAGCAGGCTTGAAGAGCTGAATTGCCAACTTCTGCTTCTAATTCCTATGTTCCTATGGACACTCAAGATTCCTAGTATAAATTTAAGCCATACACCCTCTTTGATCTGCACTCTCCCATTAGAGGAAATAGTTCAAATCCTTTCAGTCAAGTTAAACACTCCAATTAGATCGTCCTTTAATCCCATAGAATACCTACAGTGCAGTAGGAGGCCATTCGGCCCATTGACGCTACGCAGACTCTCCAAAAGAGCATCTTATCCAAGCCCAGCTACCTGCCCTATTCCCGTAACCCCACACGTTTACCATGATTAATCCAGCTAACCTACACATCTTTGGACTGTGAGAGGAGACTGGAGCATCTGGAGAAAACCCACACAGGCGCAGGGAGAACGTGCAGACAGTCATCTGAGGTTGGGGTCTCTGGCGCTGTGAGACAGCAGTGCTAGCCACTGCGCCACCTGTATGTTAATAACAGCTTCCAGCTTTTAGTCCACCAAAGCTGAGGCAAATAATCCAAGTTGAACACTTTCAAAGTGAGTGCTGATTGAAGGAATTCCTTGAGTACCTTGCAGCTAAACTGCATTACCATTCTGAAAAAAGCTAGAGAACAAACTGAATGGGTTCTGACAATATTGATTGTGCCTATCACAACACTGTGAACATAGACTGGGAAATATGTTGCGCAATGTAAATATTACATATAGCTGTCTTGCTGAAAATAAAGTTGGCGTTACAAATTGACACTGAACATATAAAAGAGCAGATAGAATTTAAAATACACACGTACAGAAATGTATTGACTCAATCAAACCAAAGGTTATAGCAATGACATGTCTTACAATTGTGGTGTGTTGCTGTAGAACCATAGAAACCACACAGTACAGAAGGAGGCCTGTTTCGACTACAATCCCACCCAGGCTCTAATCCCGTAACTCCACGCATTTACCCTGCTAATCTTCCTAATTCACACATCTTGAGACACTTAGGATCAATTTATCCTGGCCAATCCATCCAACCTGCACATCTTTGGACTGTGGGAGGAAACCGGAGCAGCCGGAGGAAACCCATACAGACATGGGGAGAATATGCAGCCTCCACACAGACTGGGACCCGGAGCTGGGATTGAACTGGGGTCCCTGGCGCTGTGAGACAGCAGTGCTAACTGTGTCACCGTGCCTTTGATGATTTACCCATCAGATGTTCCGGAACAGCTGGCTAGCTTTCTGTCGTAAAGGAGCGAGGTGGTTTGGGTGGGATGACTCCAGCCAGTGTTGAGGTTGACATTTAAATATGAGGGCTGAATTCTCCCATTTTGAGGCTAAGTGCCCCGTCGGTGCGAATACCGGAGTGTTTCCTGTTGGCAGTAGCGTCTGTTGGGTGGGATTCACGCACCTGGAAGATGCTAATAAGCTTATTTCAAGCAAACCGCCAGCCAGCCCCACTGATCTGTGACGGGGCAGTCATTTTTAAAGGATGTCCTGATCTGTGTGCTCGGAGATGGGATCCCCCTCTCCCCAAAAAATGAAATACTACCCCCCACCCCACACTGACCAGGGGAGCACCACTCACCCCTCATCAAAGAGGGGCATCCTCTCCCCCCACCCCCCTCCAACCAACAAATAACGGATAACACCCCATCACACTGCAGAGGCATGGGCATGGCCCAACCAGACCCCCACTCAGTCCCTAACCCAAACCCCAATGCAGACCCCCGCACTCTGCCCCCTCTTCCCCCTCCCAGTCAGCCTACATTCTCCTCAGACCCCCTCACTCATCGGGTCACCCTCGTGTGTGCATGGCGTGTGCGTTTGGGAGGGGGGTTGACCCGTGATTTGAGCGGTGGGGTGTGGAGGGGGGGGGGTTGCTGGTGCTCTCCTGGGCCCTTGGAGTCTAGCACGCCAAGACCCCACTCAGGGGTAGCACATGTCAAGCTCCACAGGCTGGGAAAGGTCTGGGTAGGGTTTTCAATGGGCAAATCAGCAAACCCAAACAGGTTTCCCATTTTAATGGCCAGCTGTCAGGTTCATTATAGCCACACCAGAAAATTCCTCTCTATTTGTTGAAAGCTGTTGCTTTTTTTTTTGGGTCATCTTGCGCCAGATTGCCTGGAGTATATTTATTTTGCCTGCATGGCCACTTTCCTCTACACTGACACTGCTGGCCCGCTGAGAAGCTGCCGACATCCGTTGGCACGGCAATGGCAGACCCGCCATGGCTGCTATCCTTCTTTGCCAGTGGACCAAGCAGTTGTGATATCATAACATCGTGGAAAGCTGTTTAAGAGAGAGAAGTGCGGAGAGTCCACCTTCTGCCTCCCTCAGGCAACTGAGGATGCTACATAAGGAGGGAGGGGGAAATTCAGAAATGTTTCATGTAATAAAATCGACCGCTTTGAATCGTAGACATGGTTAGTTTGTTTATTGTTCTGTAATGTCTTTCCAGCAGCCTTTGGCATACATTAGCTAACTTCACATAAGCCAAGGACCAGTGTGACCTCATTACTAGCAGGGCCATTATGGGATTGTAGAGCAGTTGTTTTAAACCAAAATTTATACTCAATTTACATTTAACGTGAACACAAAAGTATTTTTTTCAGAGGTTTCATTGTTTTGGAGAGGGGAGGAGTAATAAAACACATCTCGAACACAAAATAAAGGTGGAATCTTAGCACGCAATAAGAAACAGGTTCATCCAAGGTTTCCAGGGTGGAGGGGCATGCTTTCACTGACCCCTCGCTCAAAACGGGCGTAGAATGCATTGAGGTCATAAACATGCACCAACCACAATCCCACCAGGCCCTATCCCCGTAATCCCATGCATTTACCTTACTAATCTCCCTGACAATAAGAGGCAATTTAGCATGGCCAATCAGCCTAACCTGGGCATCTTTGGACTGTGGGAGGAAACTGGAGCGCCTGGAGAAAACCATGCCAACGTGGAGAGAATGTACAAACTCCACACAGACAGTGACCCAAGCCAGGAATCGAACCCGGTTCCCTGGCGCTGTGAGGCTGCAGTGCTTTTAAAATTCAGTCATGGGACATGGGTGTCACTGGCTGGCCAGTATTTATTGCCTATCCCTAGTTGCCCTTGAGAAGTGCTAACCACTCTGCCACTGTTTTTTCAAAGAAACATATTCAAAACTCATTAAAATATCCAGATCTATTATGATCAAGATAACCTTTGAAGCTGACTTGTAACCATATCGTGTTCAGATGATTAAATCTACATTCATTGGAAACGGGAATGGCGTTGTTGAGGATTAGAATGAGAATAGTATCATTTCTTCTAAGATATGCCTTTTCTGTTCCTCTAAATCCAAATGATATTTAGCCATCGCTACTCAAGACAGTTGTAGATCAAATTATTGTTGCAGTGTTTTCAAGCGTCATTCATAGTCCTGAAGCTGGCAGGTGGGCAGATGGTTTACCCTATAATCCTCAACAATACTGAAAGATGAGCAACTTCCTGATAAGCCTCAAGTTGCTCACAACCCCCTCAACCCGCTGGTGATGCCTCTTTTGGTTAGCTAGGACACATTGGGTAGGAAAAGACAATGGTGGCGATTTTACTGGCTTGCCCCATGCATCGATGGGTGGAGGAATTCGGTAAAATCGCGCAGGAGCTGAGAAATCAGGATTGCGCCTGGTTTCTCATCTCTCGCAATCTTACTGGCACTGGATTTCCAGCACGGTCGGCCTCTGTCCATTTCCACTGAGAGGCTAATTATATTATTCACATTTATGGTAAGCATCATTTCCATCTGTTTCACAAGCCCAATTGGCTGGGCTCACTTGCCATTGTAGCCTTGTCGTAAGAGGTTCTGTCCGGTGAGGAAAACACCAGTTCCCTGTGAATGGGGAACACTCGTGTTACCCTTGTCAGTAGAACTGAAGACCATTGAGGTCCACAAGGAGGTCAGGGGTCGGGGGGCTTGCCTATTAGGCAGTGCCAGCCTGGCACTCCCTGCCTGGCAACCTGGCACTGCCAGCATGGCACCTTGGCAATACCCACCTTGACACTGCCCAATGGGTAGTGCCAGGGGTGGGGCCCGGAGAGGGCAAGACCTGGAAGGGTGGGACCTTAAGGGGCAAGGCCTGAATGAGGGTGCCTGGAGGGGTTGGGTTGAGACTAAGACGGCCCGATTAGGGAGGAAGAGCTACTCTGCCTATGTTCACGTTGGGGGGTGGGCATGATCAGTCTGGGCAGTGGGGGGGAGCGGGGGGGAGATACCAGGGGCTATATTTTTGGGTGGTGAGAGGCTCATGATGGGCATAGTCTTCTGCAAGATCTCGCTCTCTCTCTCTCGCGCTCGCTCTCTCCCGCTCCCGCTCTCTCTTTCAGGCTTCTGCTGTTGGAACTACACATGCGCAGCCACAGAGATCTGCACATGCACAATAGCTCCCTCTGATGCCTATTCAAGCTGGCTGGTGAATTAAGTCATGCCCACTGCCTCTAGAAACTGTCGCGCCCATTTTCCAAGCACTATGTGCTTAAGATTGGGAGTAAAAAGCTGCCCAAAAATTGGATCTGCAACTCTCCCATTTTCATGCAAGCTGGACACCCAGTGGGTGTGATTTTGCTGCCTGTCTATGCCATGCTTCCACTGCAACAATGTTGGAGAATTAGGCAGCCAGCCAAATCTCTGATCGCTGCGGCGGGATGGGAAAATCCTGCTGGCGTGAACAGTGGTAAGATTCCGACCAATAAAATACAAGTCATCAATGGACCCATTGCGAAGAGATTAAAGCTTAGGCCTTTGAGAAGTGGAAATACTCAATAATAAATCTCTCCTACACAAAATAGAACTCAAAACTAAGTAATTAGCCATTTATGTATAATAGCCCTGTAATGGAATTGTAGTCAACTTTTTTTTGAAATGGAAGATTGCTGAATCTGGTGATATTCCAAAGTGTCAGGGAGAAGGTACATAGTGCCCAATGAGCTTGGATTTTGCACAGCACTGATGGAAAGCTGGTATTTTACTGTATGTCATGGCGATTTATGTTCCTCATTCTTGCCACTGTTGGAGAGCCCGGGGCGGCGGTCGACTTTGGCAGGACCAGAAGATCCTGCTGGCGGGAAGGTCTGGAAAGTTCTGCCCGAAATTTTTGATATTTTACTTCCTTACTTTGCCCGTCGACACAGGGGCTACTGAAGTCCTTAGTGTTTTATTAGAAACTAGTTGAACTGATTTTGTGATTGAGGAAGAGCCTAGTCTCGACTTCTGTTGTTCCATTTTCTTTACCTTTTCATGTTGCGTTTGTCAAATCGCTGTTCTCAAAATGATTGACTATGTCATAGTTTAGTGTTAAGATGCAACTCTCTGCCTGTCTGATTAGTGAAGCTTCTGACATACTTGATCTGAAATGGGATAATTTGTAAGGCCCACGTTGATTCCAAGGACCACTGCAGTAAAGAGAGACTGATATAATGATTTATCTAACACCTTTCACGGCCTCAGAACATTCCAAAGTACTTTACGGCCAATGAAGTACTTTTTGAAGTATAGTCACTGTTGTAATATAGCAAATTCTGCAGCCAGTTTGCACGCAGCAAGCTCCCATAATCTAGCAATGAGATCATATTTGTGCGGTGACACAGTGGATAGCACTGCTGCCTCACAACCCCAGGAACTGAGTTCGATTTCAGTCTTGGGTGACTCTCTGCGTGGAGTTGGCATGTTCTCCCCATCTGTGTAGATTTCCTCTGGGTGCTTTGGTTTCCTCCCACAGTCCAAAAGATGTGCAGGTTTGGTGGATTGGCAATGGTAAATCACCCTTTAGTGTCCCAAGATCTGTAGGTTAGGGGAATTAGTGAGATAAGTACATGGGGTTGCAGAGATAGGGCGGGTTTGGGCGGGCCTGGGCAAGATGCTCTGTTAGAGAGTCAGTGCAGACCTGATGGGCTGAATGGCCACCTCCTCCACAGTAGGGATTCTATGATAACGAGGTAATCTGCTTTTTGTGATTTTAATGAACAGTGGCCCGAACACTGGAGCGAACTCTACCCATCTCTTCCCCAAAGTAGTTTGATGGGATCTTTGATGTGTACCTGATGGAGCAGACAAGACCTTAGCTTAACATCTCGTCCAGAAATGGTCAGCACAGTTCAAATTGAGGTTGACCACTGAGTTTAACCCTTCGACCTGTTCAGATCTTTTTGCTGCAGGAATCCGCTGCTGATGTATGAACTCTATTTATGCAGTTACTGTGGATCCAATGATATTTGGAAGTCGTGATTCTCTGCAGTAGAAACTATTGCACGTCATATTTTACAACTTAATTAAACCAAGCTTTTGCGAAGAAAAGACCATTAGCTATGTCTTGCAAAATAACCACTACGACACTAATATTAATTATAGGATTCACTCAGAGTGCGTATTCGTTTGATTTAGTATGACTATTGGGCAAATAGCATTTTCTCTGTAACCAGATTTATGGGGAAACAGAGCAGTTTAAATTTTCTTGCGCAAACAACATTGAATAACAGGACTAAGATTAATTACTATTGAGTTCCACTCAGAGATAAAGGATTTTGGAACTAAATGTTGATGAATATTTTTTAAAGGAGTATTGCTCAATCTGGGAGTTCAGAAAGTAGACTCTAGGTTAGTCTTACTTCAGTGTGAATGGTTGTGATGTTGGCTTTTGTTTCACTTCATACAGAGGCTCAAACATTATTCATCCTTCATTGGTACGCTGCGATAGAATAGTTTAAAAAAATGCAGAAAACGTGGTAAACGTGTAAAAGGACAGAGAGCAGAGCAAGCTGTACCCTCACTTCATGTTGGTGCACCCCTTGTTTTAAAGGGGTTCTGAAGATTGGAGTAGAGGAAGCACTCCTCCTTCCTGTGTCCTGTCCATATATCCCAGCTGAAGGAACCCTTACTGGAAGCTGGCTAGAAGGTGATGGGAGCAGGGGCCTTAAAAACAAGAGGCTCAGTCTTTGGGCACCACTGAGATACTCAAGTGGAGTCCCAAGACAGGCCTGGCTGTTATGGCATAGTAGTGGAATCAGGAGTGGGTGGGAGCCAGATTATGTCCGGGCGCAGTGGCTGGGAGGATCGCAATGGGGTTTCACACTGGCACTGAACGCGCCAGACACCTCACCCGCGATCCTCTGATCCTGCTCCGTCCCAATGCCATCTCCGCCAGGCGTGGCCAGATAATCGTAACCAGTGTGTCCAGTTCTGGGCACCACACTTGACAAAGGGTGTCAGGGCTTTGGAAAGGGTGCAGAGAAGATTTATTTGAGTAGTACTAGCGATGACGAACTTTGGCCGTGTGGAGTGAATCAAGAAGCTGGAATTGTTTTGTTTAGAGCAAAGTGAGGGGATTTGGTAAAGAGTACACAGGAAAATCTGTTTCCGCATGTAGAAAGGGTGATAACCAAAGGCCAAAGATATAAGTTGGCTCACAAAATAACCAGAAGGGATTTTTCTTTGCAGTGAGTTATGATCCAGAACTTGCCGTCTAGTGGAAGCAAATTCAATAGAACTTTTGAAAGGAAATTGGGGGGGAAAAGAAACTTGAAAAGGAAAACATTTCCAAATTCTAAAGTTTGAAGCTTAGTCTCATATGTTAACACTGTAGTGAAGTTATTGTGAAAATCCCCTAGCTGCCACACTCTAGTGCCTGTTTGGATACACTGAGGGAGAATTCAGCATGGCCAATGCACCTAACCAGCACATCTTTCTGCATGGGTTTCTTCCGGGTGCTCCGGTTTTCTCCCACAGTATGAAAGACGTGCTGGTTAGGTGCATTGACCCGAACAGGCTCCCAGGGGATTTCAGAGTAACTTCATTGCAGTGTTAATGTAAGCCTTACCTGTGACTCACAAATAAATGTTGAACTTCTCTTTCGGTCTGTGGGAGGAAAGTGGAGCACCTGAAGAAAACCCATGCAGACACGAGGAGACTGTGCAGACTCCACACAGTGACCCAGGCTGGGAATTGAACTCAGGTCCCTGGTGCTGTGAGGTAACAGTGCTAACCAGTATGCCATCTTGCTGCCCCAGGACTGTGAGGTAAGGGCAGGAGAATAGGACTAATTGGACTCCATTTTCAAATAGCTAGCATAGGCAGGATGGGTTGAATAGCCTCCACTGTGATGTATAATTCTTTTGGATATACTGTAGCAGGCAAAAAATGCCTTGTGAAGCTTTCACATCATTGTTAATGAGATTACTGTCTAGTGGGAAAGGATAATATAGATTAATCATTGCAATCAAATGTTTTTCACAATTGCTTTGTAGTTTTTAGTTTGTATTTAAAGTTTGTGCCATGAGAACAAACTAAATAAACCCTATTGATGTCCGTTAATTGCTCCAGTAAGGCAAACTGTCATAAATTCACAAACAGTACCGTTTATCAATTATTTGCCTTCTCTTCAAAGTGACATAGAATTATCTGGCACACATATATTTAATATAATTATAATGGTGCCTTCTAGATTTGATAGAGCTGGAAAGGAGATAGGTTAAGTGGGACACATACTAATATAATCTGACAGAAATAAGGGCAGCACAATGGCACAGTGGTTAGCACTGCTGCCTCATAGCGGCAGGGACCCGGGTTCAATTCCGGCCTTGGATAACTCTCTGTGTGGAGACTGCACTATCTCCTTGTGTCTGCGTGGGTTTCCTCCGGGTGCTCCGGTTTCCTCCCACAGTCCAAAGATATGAGGGTTAGGCGAATTGGCCATGCTAAATTCATAGAATCCCTACAGTGTGGAAGGAGGCCATTTGGCCCATTGAGTCTACACCGACCACAATCCCACCTAGGCCGTATTCCTGTAACCCCACACGTTTACTCTGCTAATTCCCTGACACTAGGGTCAATTTAGCATGGTCAATTAACCTAACCCGCACATCTTTGGACTCCTCAGTGTCCCAAGCTGTGTCGGTTAGATGGATTAGTCACGTGGTTATGGGGATAAGATGGGGGAGAGGGCTTAGGAAATATACTCTGACAGAGTATCGATGCAGACCCGATGGGCTGAATGGCTTGCTTCTGCACTGTAGAGATTCTATCACTTTTATAATCGACATAATTATATTTTATTGCAGGCACACAGTGGCAAACACTTGTAGGCTTAACCCAAAAATGTGGAAATCTTAATTCCAGGCATAACACATGTTCAAATCTGCTAACTTTTATTTAAACAGTTGCGGCATAATAATGCTGAGGGCTGCAGACAAGCTGGTTTTGCAAACCAAATGCCATCCTCTCCAACAATAAGGGGAAGGATAATGGGGGAGTCTCAGCTGTGAGGCCTTATAATAAGAAAAACCAATAATAAAATACTTTCATTTATATAGAAGGCTTCACACCCTCAGGGAATTGCAAAGCATTTCTAGGCCAATAAATTAATATAAATGCAGTCGCTGCTGTTTTTTGTTGGACAAGCGCAGCAGTCAATTTCCAAACAGCCATACCTCATGAACAAAATTGAGATAAATGACCAGTTAATCATGTCTGCCTTTGGTGGCATCTGACGGATTAATGTTGGCCAGGACTGCTGTACTCATCTTGCGATAGTGCAGTGGGTTCATTAATATTCTCTTGAAGAAATAGATAAGACCTTTGTGTAAGGTCTCATAAGAGAGCCAATACCTTTGTAAGAATACATAATCAGGCTTGGCTGAAGCCCGGAAATCCACTACTTTTGTTGAAACAGCTGCATCCCATTAATGTCACAATGTTAATTACACAAGGTTAAGTGGTTTCAAGAACTTATGGCTTCTATTATTGGTAAGGTTCTGGATGATTGACCATTTATTGCCCTGTAGTGAAATTACTTGTTAAACAGTGGAAAATAATGATTTTCTTTTATGTATTCTACTGTCACAATAAGAGTCTATACAGTTTATTTATTAGTGTCACAAATAGGCATACATTAATATTGTAATGAAGTTATTGTGAAAAATCTCCTAGTCACCATTACTTTGGCACCTGTTTACGTACATTGAGAGAGAATTTAGCATAGCCAATGCACCTAACCAGCACATCTTTCGGACTGTGGGAGGAAATAGGAACATCCGGAGGAAACCCACACAGACACAGGGAGAACATGCAGTCCCTGCACAGACAGTGAATCAAACTCGGGTCCCTGGTGCTGTGAGGCAGCATTGCTAACTGCTGTAACACCCAGTGTCTAGTCAATGGCTTTAGAACTGGCACAGTTTAGCATAGGGGGCATGAGGGTCTGTGGGGATGGTGGAATGCCAAAGCTTGGCTTGGAGGCATGAGGGGCTATGGGGGTGGGTGGAGTGGCATAGCATGGCATTGGGCTTATGAGGGGGCTGTTGGGTTGGGTGTGTGGATAGCTTGGCTTGGTGGTTTGAAGACCATAGTGTTAGGTTGGGGCATAAGGTGGCATGAATCAAACATGTTTGGATGGCGAGGGAGTGTGAGGGGCGAGGGCTGGAGGACCTCTGTTCTTTTATTTTAACCAGGAAATGTCCCACAGTGCAGAGGCAAGCCTTTTAAACAGCCTACCTCCACACCTGGCTGCCTTTGACCTCTTTTCCTGGCTGGCTGATCCAACTACAGCCCCAATCCAAACAAAGATCCCACATTATGGGAACCTGCTCTCAATGCAGCCAGGCCAAGCTGGGAATTTCCCCAAATCCTGCTACCTGGCTCCTGCCAACGTGCCCTTGGTGTGACTGTCACACCTGATGAGATTAAAGCAGACCTGGCTCTTCTTGCACAGTAGTATGACCTTAGCCTGGGCTGGAATATGTAGACAAAAATATTTGCTCAGCAAGGCCACATTTTTGGATACAGCGTGTACCCAGTTTATAACCTCTGCAGTCTTTGTGTTAATGTGGTCGCGTGCTTATTGATGTTAGAGTAAGTGCTTCTCCCATTCTCAAGACATTGGTGTTTGACTGTTCTACTCTTCCATTTCAACACTTTCCACTGTTTATACAGTGAATAGAAACAGAGTTAAGATCTCCTTCTCTCATTTATTCTCCATTTTAAAATACTAAAAGAAAGATTTTTTTTAAAAAAAATCATAAAAGAATATGCTAATCTCGACTCATTTATTTCCTAGTTGCTTTCCCAATTCACCTCCATTGACTTTGAATAGTTTGGCATTTTGGCTGTCTCATTGGGATAGTTTGTCATACATGTGAAGTCAGAAACTCTTTGTGGTGCTCTGGCCTAGTACTGCGTGCTGAGATGAGAATATACCCAAAGTATTGCCTCTCCTTTGTAGGAACTTTACTATCCAGGCTTTTGGATGCGCACTGTGATCTGTCGTGCCATATTCTCAGATGTTTCTGCGCGCCGTTAGGTTGAGGGGTAGACTTTAATTGACCCTTAGGTTTAGAGGGATTGGCTGGGTAAATATGTGTGGTGACAGGGATAGGGCCCAGTGGGATCGTGGTCAGTGCAGGCTCGATGGGCTGAATGGCCTCCTTCTGCACTGTAGGGATTCTATGATTCATTCAGGGGTATTGACATTTCTATTGAGCACTGAACTTAAGATAGTTACAGTTTAAACCGTATATTGTGGTTTTCCATCAACTTTGTCTCTTATTTGTAACTGACTGAAAGGCTTGGAGTTTCTTCTGCATTTGCACCCAAATTAGCAAGCGATAGTCTCCTGTCACATTTATAGTCATCCATTCAAACCTCCAATCCGAACTAATCTCTGCCCCAGTATCGGCAACTTTTCCTGGCCTCGATATTAAAACTCTCGTCCCTACTTTGAAAATCCTTCAAGGCCTTGTTCCTCCATACTTCTCTAATCTCCTCCAACAGTGCAACTCTTTGAGGTATCATGTGCTCCTCCAATGTTCACCTGGCGGTAAGAATCCTCCAGGGGCACGCAATAATAAACAAAAAAAACAACAAAGTAAAGCTTTAATAAAGATCCTTCATTACACAGCCACTTGGGCTGTGCCCTGGTCCACAAATGTTTCCTCCCAAACCCCCATCAGCTTCCAAGTTCTACCGGGTCAGCTGACTGCCACAGCATGTTGCATCCAATTCTGGCCTCCTGTACATTCATGACTTTAATACTTTATCGGTAATGGCTTTATCTTCAGCTGGCAAGCCTCAAAAGTCTGGAATTCCCTCCCTAAACCTCTCTGCCTTTCTTTCATTGAGACTCTGTGAAATGACAGGGATAGGGCCGAGGTGGGATTGCAGTCGGTGCAGACTCAATGGGCCGAATGGTGTAGAAGGAGGCCATTTGGCTCATCATGTCTGCACTGACAACAATCCCACCCAGGCCCTATCCCTGTTACCCACATATTTACCCCACTAAACCCAATTGGCAATTTAGCAATTTACCAACCTACCCCACACATCTTTGGCGTGTGGGAGGAAATTGGAGCACCTGGAGGAAACCCGCGCAGACACAGGGAGAACGTGCAAACTCTACACAGATACTGACCCAAGCCGGGAATTGAACCCAGGTCACTGTAGCTGTGAGGCAGCAGTGCTAACCACCGTGCCACTGTGTCTTAATTAAGGTGCTCCTTAAAGCCCATCTCTCTGAGCAAGCATTTAACCACCTGCCCTGTGGCTTGGTGCCAAACTTTGCTTTATAATGTTTTTTGTGAAGCACCCTGGGATGTTTTATTATATTAAAGGTGCCAGATGAAACAAATTGTAGTTGTTTCCTAGAATCCAATGTTATTGTACATTCTGTCCTTAATCAAACGCTAAGAAATCTCAACTCATCCAATCTGGGGGCAATTGAAAGATTCAAATGTATTGTGTTAACACCAATGGAGATGAAAAGTGATTTAAAATTTGATGAAAGGCAGGGCATAAAAGAATTTAGGATTATTTTTTATTGGAATGTTCTCTTTAAACAAAAAACAGATACGACTTATTTCCCCATTTACTCTGCTGGTACTGATTATCATCATTTGTGTTTCTTCACTGAGAAGTGCTGGGTGATTCTGAGCAGTGATTGCCAATCTTGTGTGACCAAATCTAATTTTTGATTGTCAGGTTTACAGCAATATGGGGAATATCATTGCCACATAATTCTCCATCTAGCTGGTAACTAATTGTTGATTAATACTTAATCCATACACTTAGACCAGTTGAGAAGACAGGCTGTGTGAGTGCTGAATCTCTCAAAATCAGCTAGTCAATCTCATAGAATCATACGGTGCGGAAGAGGCCCTTTGGCCTACTGAGTCTGCACTGATATGTGAGAAACACCTGAATTCCACCTAATCCCATTTACCAGCACTTGGTCCACGGGCCTTGAATGTTATGATGTGCCAAATGCTCGTCCAGGGTCTGAGGGAACACCACACCACCACCACCCTTTTAGGCCGCACATTCCAGACTGTCACCACCCTCTGGGCAGAAAGGTTTTTCTTCACATCCTCCCTAAACCTCCTGCCCGTCACCTTGAACCTATGTCCCCTGGTGACTGACCCTTCCACTAAAGGGAACAGCTGCTCCCAAACCACTCTGTCCATGCCCCTCATAACCTTGTACACCTCGATCTGGTCACCCCTCAGTGTTCTCTGTCCAGCAAAAACAACCCAAGCCCACCCAACCTCTCTTCGTAAGTTAAGTGTTCCATTCCAAGCAGCATCCTGGTGAATCTCATCTGCACCTCCTCCAGTGCAATCACATCCTTCCTGTAATATGATGAACAGAACTGCACACAGTACGTTAGCTGTGGCCTCTCCAAAGTTCTATTTCATGGCTTGATTCAGATCCTTTTGCATCTTCTCAATATATTTTTTCTTTTATATTTTTATGACTGCTATACGGTATCCTTGTTAAAATCAAGTTGGCATTAAATCATTTGGAGAGAGTATTATTGGGGATGATTGTTTGAAATTTGGGGTGTAACAACAGCACCCATTTCTTTTGCAAAGAATGTTCCTTGACCCTTCTGAAGGTGCGACAGGCAAACACTTTAAAAGCTGCTGCCTGGTACAGACATGCTGCTTTCTTTCATATTCAAGTGAGCGAACAGCATGGCAGTAATGATTGAATTCATTTCATTCAAATAGTACAACTTATCTTTGTGTAATGTTGGAAGAACAAGTAGATACAAGCTCCTCCACATCAATGGGTTGGATTAGTTGGCTTAAGAAGTATAATTCTTCCAGCAGTTCTGACCTTTTTCTTCCCATTCACAAAAGTCTGACTGGCGGCGCATTATTGTGTTTCAAGCAGTCTCTCTGCTGTTCTGCACCTCAGTCAAAATCTTCTTTCGCCTTCACAGTTACAAATCATCTAACGCTTTCCAAAGCAAGGTGTGTGAGGTACTTAACTGTTAGCCGAAGCAGCTCAAGAAATTATTTAAATACAGTCTAAAGAGAAATATAATCAAAGCTAACACATTAACATCTTAACTACATATCGACTCTGCCGTTTTTCAAGAAAAGAAACTAGGTCAAGACATTATCTCATTTTTGTTCAAATCTTTTTGTCCGAACGGCTGGTCAAAAAGTCCTGAAATCAGACAATTATCTCTCCTGCTTTCTTTTCTAACATGTCGTGTTACTTGATTGCTCATTTTTGTCCCACAAAACATGAGAAGATCTATTTCTATCTTGCAGCGAATTTGCCAAAGAACGGGAAAGGGTGGAGAACAGGCGAGCCTTTCTAAAACTGAGACGACAGCAACAGATAGAGCAAGAATTCAACAGATACCTGCGCTGGATCCATATCGCAGGTAAACTTGGCGAATTGACAGTCGGGGTGCTTGCTTCACTTGAGAAAAGCTGCTGAAACCTCAAAGATCCATCATCGTTTGTATCATCCAACCGATCTACGTCCTACTGTATCCTCTGTCAGTCCTCATCGCTATCCACGTATCCACCAACCTTTGCGTCATCCGTAAATCAAACATTTTCCTCCAAATCATTCATACATATTACAAACAGCAAAGGTCCCAGCACTGATGCTTGAGGAATGCCATTTGTCATAGCCCTCCATTCAGTAAGACAATCTTCCACTGCCACCTTCTGTCTTCTATGACTGAGGTAGTTCTATATCCACCTTGCCAGCTTACCTCTGATCCCATGCGACTTCACCTTCTGCACCAATCTGTCATGAGAAACCTTGTCAAAGGCCTTACTGAAGTCCATGTACACACCATCCACTGCCCTACCCTCAGCAATCGTCTTTGTCACTTCCTCGAAAAACTCGTTCAAGTTAGTGAGTCATGACCCCCCCCACTTCACAAAACCATGTTGTCTCTCGCTAATACGTCCACTTATTTCCAAATAGGAGTAAATCCTGATTCAAAGAATCCTCTCCAATAATTTCCCTGCTAGTAACGTAAGGCTCACCAGCTGTAATTACCTGGGTTGTTCTTGCTACCCTTCTTAAACAAAGGAACATCATTGGCTATTCTCCAATCCTCTGGGACCTCCCCTGTAGCCAGTGCAGATCCAAAAATTTCTCTCAAGGTCCCAGCAATTTCCTCCCTTGCCTCTCTCAGTATTCTGGGGACTTGTCTACCTTAATGTTTCTCAAGGACCACAATACCTCCTCCTTTTTGATCTCAACATGCATCAAACTACCTACACACCCTTCCCAGACTCGTCATCCACCAAGTCCTTCTCTTTGATGAATACTAATGCAAAGTACTCATTTAATACCTCGCCCATTTCCTCTGGGTCTGTGCATAGATCCCCTCCCCTGTCCTTGAGTGGGCCAACCCTCTCCCTGGCTATGCTGTTGCTCTTAAAAAGCCTTGGGATTTTCCTTAATCCTGCTAGCCAATGAATTTTTGTGACATCTTTTAGCCCTCCTTTCTCTTTGCTTAAGATTCTTTCTACTTTCTTGTATTCCACACTTGCTTCATGTATTCCCAGCCTCCTAGCTTTGACAAATACTTCCTTTTTCTCTTTGACTAGGTTGACAATATCTTTCAATTTCCAAGATACCCAGAACGTGCCATACTTATCCTTCATCCTTAAAGGAATGTGTCAGTCTTGAATCCCTATCAATCAAACATCTGCCCCCAATCTAAATTCTTCAGTTCCTGTCTAATATGGTTGTAATCAGCCTTCTCCCAGTTTAGCACTTTAACTTGAGGACTAACTTTTCTTTATCTATCAGTACCTTAAAGCTTACTGAATTGTGGTCACTGTTCCCAAAATGTTCCCCTATTGAAACGTTAATCATCTGGCCGGGCTCATTCCCCAAAAGCAGGTCCAGTATGGCACCTTCCCTGGTTGTCCCAGTGAGTCCTCGTCAATGTTGGTGAAGTTAAAATCTCCCACCACAACAACCTTGTTATTTTACACTTTGATAAAATCTGCCTACATATCTGTTCCTCTATCTCCTGCTGGCTGACGGGTGGCCTATAGTAACATTGTGACTACACCCTTCCTATTCCTGAGCTATGTACATTTGTGATACCGTAGAATCCCTACAGTGCAGAAGGAGGTCATTTGGCCCATTGAGTCTGTACCAACCACAATCCCACCCAGGCCCTATCCCTTAACCCCATGTATTTACCCTGATAATCCCCCTGAAACTAGGGTCAGTTTAGCATGGTCAACCTAACCTGCGCATCTTTGGACTATGGGAGGAAACCGGAGCACCTGGGGAAAACCCACGCAGGCACTGGGAGAAATTGCAAAGTCCATACAGGCAATGACCTGAGGCCAGAATTGAACTTGGGATCCTGGTGCTATGAGGCAACAGGGCTAACCACTGTGCCACCATGCTGTGGCCATGGACTATTTGAAGTCTAGATTTATATTGTTGAAGTTGAGTCCCAACTTCCGTGAAACTGATGGAATTCAATGGATTCTCTGGGAACTGTGACCCACTGTGTAAACCTTGCATTAAAGTAAGAGCTTAGGAAGGTTTAAGTTTAACTCTGCCTACCTACTTGAGTGGAATGTGGCACAGTGGTTAACACTGCTGTCTCACAGCGCCAGGGACCTGGATTCGATTCTGGCCTTGGATGACTGACTATCGGTGTGGAGTTTGCACATTCTCCCCATATCTGTGTGGGTTTCCTCCGGCTGCTCCAGTTTCCTCCCACAGTCTAACGATGTGTAGGCTACATGGGTTAGCTATAGTAAAATGCCCAGGGTTACGGGGATAAGGTGGGAAGTGGCCCTAGGTAAAGTGCTTTTCGAAACATTGGGATGGTGCAGACTCGATGGGCCAAATGATCTCCTTCTGCAGTGTGGAGATTCTGTGATTCTATTCTCTGCACACTAATAATTCACATTGAGAGAAGTGCTGACTCACAAGAAGACAGAAAGGCCTTCACAAATAGCCAAATTTAAATAAACTGCAGCAGCTAATGGGCATGGATGGAAAATGTCTACTTAATTTGTTAGACAGAAAGTTATACTTTTAAATGCATCAGTTGGTTTGCATTTATACTCAGACACGTGAATCACAGCTATAGCAGACATTGAGAATCCATGCAAACACTTGTTGATTTATTCCCTTAGTTGGGTAGTTCTTTGGTTACATCGATGTTAAAAATACTGCATTTTGAGTCTTTTCTTGCATCCACTTGCAGAGGAGGTCATGTTGGCGGAAGAGGACAAGAATGCAGAAGACAAGTCTGCTTTGGATGGTAGGTGCGCATGCTGTTAATTGCTGCAGTAATGAATAAAAACTAGCTGGTTCAAAGCTATTCAGAAAATTCTAGCCGCTGGCGTATTTCAATCTCAATGCAGCCATCCTTTTCAATATAATTGTTGTATACATGCAGCGTCCTGAAGACATATATATTTTACAACTAGGCTTTCTCAGTGACAAGAGGCACATCATCACTGGGGATTTTATTCATCCGGAATGTGTTTAGTCTTGCTATGGCATGCCTCTAATAACCATGGTGCCAGATTCTTTCAGTGCGACCCTAGATAATGACCATCAGAATTGGATTCTTGCTCCCAAATTTGAAGCTCATACTACACAAAATATGGGATTCGCTACAAATGTGGGATTCACAGTTGAAGGCCAACAGTTATAATGAATAAGGTACGAGAGAGTGATATTTTTGCTTTATTCCTAAAAGAAATCGAAAGAATAAGCCATCAATTAAAAAAAACAGATGAAAGGCGCGGTGAAATTTGAATTCAATAAAAAAATCTGGGATAAAAAAGCTACTGATGACCTTGAAACCATTGTCGATTGTCGGGAAGAATCCATCTGTTTCACTAATGTTCTTTAGGGAAGGAAATCTGCCATCCTAACCTGGTCTGGCCTACATGTGACTCCAGAGCCACAAGACAGCGGTTGACTCTCAACTGCCCTCTGAACAAGGGGAACTAGGGATGGGCAATAAATGCTAGCAAGCCAGCAATGTCTATGTCCCACGAATGAATAAAAGAAGGTGTTGATGTTATCCAGCAATGTCATTCTGGATTGTAAGAGAAGGCTGTCAATCCATGTAGGATTTGATTTCTAGCAGAGTGACTGGAGCTGAGCGTGTCAGACCTGTGTTTGCAGGGTAGGTTTTTAATGCTGAAATCTATTCCCTGCTGCACAGCCCTCACTACTTGAGACCTAATTGCATGCCAGGTTCGTGAACTCTGCCTCTCGAGAGCCTGGACCTTTGTATTGATTTGAGTGCATCCTCTTCTCTATTACACTTCAATACAGGAAACATACAGGTGAAGAATGAATGGAGGTGTACCATTCCGGCAACCTGTGAACTCCAAAGACAGATGCTGAAAAATTTGTATGAATCATTGCTTTTTTTTTGCGTGAAAAGTCACATGTTTTGTTAAAAGTAAGCGCTGTAGGTTTTCTTGACCCAGAAGTGATATAAATAAATACTGTCTCAAGTCAGCTATTGTTATCTCAATGTGCATCGACTGAAAGATTGATCTAAACGCTAAATGGCCTTTCATTCCAGGGAATAGATAAATGGATTTCGTGGTGGATTGTGGGAGATGTTTCTTTTGCGGACAGCAATCGACTATCAGTTCTAATCCTTAATAGTGACTGGATGATCCTGGCCATGTTTTGTAGGATAAGCAGGAACTCTAGCTAGCAATGCAGAAGTATAGAGGGTAACTATGAGCAAATTTAAGGTGATTGAGTGGGGTTTGCCTCAAATAATTGCACGACTGCTAATTCGTTCTCAATTGGAAAATCTCTGAATTGGGAAGGATCTTGGGCTTATTCTGAGATTAACTATGATGTGGAGATGCCAATTTTTGATCTGAGGTGGGCACAGTAAGAAGTCTCACAACACCAGGTTAAAGTCCAACAGGTTTATTTGGAATCACAAGCTATTGGAGCACTGCTCCTTCATCAGATGAGTGGAAGTTAGTTCACAAACACGGCAAAGACACAATGACATCTCATAGGAAAGGATGTCCTGCGGCATGGTACATCGGTGAGACCACACAGACACTGCAACAACGGATGAATGGACACCGTGCAACTATCACCAGGCAGAAGTTTTCCCTTCCAGTCAGGGAACACTTCAGCAGTCAAGGAGATTCAGCCTTTGATCTTTGGATAAGCGTTCTCCAAGGTGGCCTTTGCGATACACGCCAACGCAGAATAGCTGAGCAGAAACCCTTAGCCAAGTTCCACATGCATGAAGACAGTCTCAACTGGGATCTTGGGTTCAGGTCACACGACGGATAACCCCCACCATACAGCCTGGGTTTGCAAAATCCTTCCAACTATCCTGGCTCGAGACAATTCACACTTCTTTAACCTGTGATTATCCCTCTCTCCACACACACTGTTCACATCTGTAAAGACTTGATTACCTGTAAAGATTCACATTCCAGCCATTCTTCACATTCCAACCATTCTTCACATTCCAATCTGTAATTAGCTTACACATGTGTCTTTGCCTATATAGGCCATGTTTGTGAACTAATCTCCATTCACCTGAGGAAGGAGCAGTGTTCCAAAAGTGTGTGATTCAAAATAAACCTGTTGGATTTTAAACTGGTGTTGTAAGACTGCTTACTGAGTTTAACTGGCCACCCTTTTTTCTGTGCAATGAATGCACGTCTTGTCAGACTGAGACTGCACTCGGAGGATTGACGTTGCAGTAACGCTTTGTTGTTTACACAGTTTTAAAGAGAGCAACAACGAAAAAGAGTAAGAATGATCTGATCAATGCTGAGGAGGGAGAAGATCATTTCACAGACATTTCCTCAGTGGGTGAGTACCATCCCTTAAAGATCCTTCTCATTCAAATGTAGTTTGTAGGACATGATATCCGCGGGAGGGGAAAGGTGGTGGGAGGGGAGAGGTAGCGGGGTTTTGGGGTAGGAGTGTTGAGTGCGAGATGGCCTTATTTTTAAAGACATTTTGCTGCCAGAGTCACAGGAAGACTTTTATAAGTACCTTTGTAGTTTTGGCATGTCCTGTTTAAGGCATGAGATAAAAGTGTCCATGTTGGCAATATTCTATTGCTATTAGTCAAGCAGTCCATTAGTGAGGGAGGGGCAGGGCAGTGGAGAAGGTGATGGAGACCTCGTGCTCTCTGTTCCTGAGGCACTTGAAAAGACCCTAGAATATGATTAATTACTGACCTGCGTGTGGGTTTATTGACTGAATTGCAAAGAGCAAGCTGTGTTGGACTAATCTTTCGTTTTGTCTTTATATAGCTCTGAAGTGCTGTCTCTTGTTATCGTCTTTGTCTACCTGTTTTCCTCATTCTATAACATTGTCATCCCTCTGTCTGTTTTCTTCGGCATGTTTCTCACTCTGTGTAAGGTTGATTTGAGTTTGTACGTTGCTTTCTTCCCTATTCCTGGATTTCCCTTTGCCCATCTCACACTTTGCCCCAAACATCACATTTTATGTTTTTCCTCTATCTTCTGAATTTTGCTTTTGCTGTTTCCTTCCTTCTCATTCTTTCCTCCTTTCTGTTCATGTTCAACATTTTCTTCTAAGCAGCCTTCCTAAATCTTCTGTTAAAGTTCACACTTCTTGTTTGATTTGGGACAGCTGGCTCCTTGGTTGATCTCAGGTTATGGGACATGAGGATCATATGACGTTGGGTTGAACTTAACAGAAAGTATGTAGTTCTCAGAGAGGAGATGGGCAGGCCTGGGTTGGGTGGGACAAACTAGCTAAGCAGGTTAGGATGTGGCCCTGTAGGCGATAGTAGCCTTCAATTTCTTTGAGAAAAAGAATTGACAGTTTCCATTGAACTTGCTCTAAAATTAAATACCATGCCCTGACAATATATTAAAATGTACAGACTGAGTTTCTCTATGTATTGTTAAATGCAAAAAATGAAGACAAATTAGACCAGTTTTATTTAGAAGTTAATGTAATCCAGCCCTCTCCTCCTTATCTGTCCTAACACGCTCTGCTATGTGGCTGGTGTTGTACAAAATGAAATCCAAGCCTTTATTTATATTATTGGCCAGAATGGGTGTTGCAGATTAAATCTTTACCGCTGCTATTCCTAAACCAGTCCTTTGCATTACTTAAATGTTTGTTGTGGGGATTATTATTATCAGGGACATTGGCTCTGCAAGGAAAATTGAGAGTTGTTTGTGTACATCTATCTGTATAGCGTACACTTCACACATCAAACGTAATGCAATCTATCCCTGGGAAACAAAAGTGAAAGAAAGCCAGTGATTCCCCTGCTGCTTTCTGTGGGCCTCAGAGAATGGCGTCTAATTAACTTGGAGATCTCACTTACGACAATTAGATTTTGAGGCTTTTAAGTGACAGGGCTTTACTTGGTCAACAGAACAGCACATTGCACGATGCTTCAGGTTTCTAAAATCTGTGTATCCTCCAACTTACAATTCACTAGGTTGATGTGGAAGGCTCATTTCTTCAATTAAGATATGGGAGCACAGTGGAAACTCCAAGGAATTTCGTCCTCTGCTGTGGGACATGTTCATGTAGAATCGCCATGTTTATTATTTTGATAAGAATTGTTAACCAATCTATTTAAGTAGGTCAGTTCTGTGAGAATGGCACACAAAGGGATTCCACAAGTATGTGTGAACTGCTGCACTCAGAGGGAGTGGCAGAGAACCACCAAGGCAATGCTGGGCGGGTTTCAGTTTCATACCTAAAGACCGGGACATTAAGACACTGCCAGATGTCTGGTGGCTATGACCACAATCTATTTTCCAGCTTTGGAAATGATCCCACTGGTAACCCACAGTGTCATCCACACCATCCAATACATCACAGTGCAATATCTCTATATA
Source organism: Carcharhinus amblyrhynchos (assembly GCF_965287045.1). Classification (NCBI taxonomy): domain Eukaryota; kingdom Metazoa; phylum Chordata; class Chondrichthyes; order Carcharhiniformes; family Carcharhinidae; genus Carcharhinus; species Carcharhinus amblyrhynchos. The sequence continues at coordinate 28,799,479 of NC_137348.1, forward strand.
CAGCAAGGCAAAAAACTACTGATGAGCAAGTGATGAAAGTCCATATGTCACTGAAATAGACAGGCAGCAGGATAGTCTAGAGTCTACTCTAGAGTTACTCATTGTCGGACATGGGTTTGAGTTCCAGGCTATCTCAATCAGGTGAATATTTTTGATATTTAGCCTATGGTACTCAATAGAATGCTGTCCCTCTGCCTTAGGCCTGAATTTGCATCTTTCTTGATTAAGTCCTATCTCCCCTCATTCCCTCTCTGAGCTCATTTTGGCTATATGACCCATCCTCTGTTCCCTTGATCCTCTGCCCAATAAACTGGTGTCCACGCAACTTCCCCTCCTGACCCCCATATTGCTGTTGTCCCTTTTGAGCGTTGAATCTGCCAACATCACCTCTCCACCTTAAAAAAAACTTGACCCCCTGACCTTGCTAACTATTTGCTCATCCCCAATCTCCCTTTTCTCTCCATATACCTCTTTTAAACATGTTGTCATCTCCCAACTCCAATCCTCCATTCCCATTTTTCCCACTGTTCCATGGGCACAATTGTCCCGATTGCATTCAGTGTAGGAATGCTTCCCACTGGTGTGAGCCAAGTTTGTCTGTGGGATTCACCCACCTGATTGCTGCAAACTTGCGCATCGTAGGAAACACAATGGCCAGCCTGGCTTTTTAAAGGGCTCTCCAAACTCAGCTTTCAGTGACTGGACCCCTTTCCCAGTGACCACCCCACTAACTAGGGAAGCATTCCCAACCCCTGAGCACAGAGTGGGACTTTTGCCCCCTCCAGCACAGGAGAAGAAGTCAGCCCCCCCTCTCCAGGTCCCACCCCTTGGCAATGCCAACCTTGCACTGCCCCAAGACACTTGCTACTGACTCCCTGGCAGTGACACCCCGATCTTGCACGTTGGACTCCGAATGGAGGGTCAAGGAAGTAAGTTCTCTGCTGAGGCTCCTCTACAGCTCCAGGCTGCAGAGGGACATTCCCTCAAAGCTCCAAAGGCTGGTGCGGGGGGAAGTTGGGGGGATAGGGCTCCGGCTGCAGGAATGGTTAACATTGGGACTCTCTCCTGGGATGGGGGTCTTGTGGCTGGACTGTCTGTCCCTACTAACCCTGGGAAACCTGAAGATCACTCTTGGCAAAGGTGATCTCAGGCAACTGTCAGCTCAAAGTCTTCATTCATGTTGATGCGTGGTGAAAACTTTAAAGTGACCTGCTCAATTTAATCTCCATGCTCCCTGAACACCTGAAAGGCTTCCAAATTACAGGAGCACTCCATGGGATTCCCCTTTTCTCTCTAAGAAGCTGCCAGCGTGAGAAGGCTCCTTTGATGTCCTCTGACTCACAGAAGTTAGTTTTGACTAGGTGTGGATATCGGGGGAGGGGGGGTTGCCGCTGCGGGGGATGGCTTCCCTTCTCCACAGTTTCTCACTCAATCTCATACTTTTAACACTGCAGGTCTCTGAGCTCAAAATCTTAAAAAACCTTTGAGGTCCCTTTAAATCAATTTTCTGCTCTGCCGTACTCTACCCCCTGTGAACCAGAGGGCATCCAAAACTCTGCTCTACATGTCCAACTCTAAGCAGGTGGAGCAATGTCCATTAGGCAGTGTCAGTCTGGAACCCTGGTACTGCCATCCTGGCACACTGGCAATGCCAACGTGGTGGGGACTTCACGGGGGTGGGGCTAGGTGAGGTGGAACCTGACCGGGGAGGTGTGGCGGGGGGGAGGTGGTGGTGGATAGGAGGGCAAGGAAGTGTGGAAATCTTCACTGGGGCTGGGGCAAGTGGTGGGGCCGGTGATCAAAGGCCAAGGCTGGCCAGCAAAGGTTTGGCCAGCCATCAGCAGGCTGGCAATCGGTGGGGGAGGTTGCAGTGAGGGCATGTCAACTGATCTGTGATGTCCAATGCCCCCCTGAACACTGCTACTGGTGTCTTCAGTGAGTTTAGGCTCCCCATCCCCATCTCTTCCCCCTCCCACTACCCCCCACCTCCCTTCCCCCAAATTGGCATGAATTGCCTGAAGGCCTCTGTATTGTACAGAGTGCCATAAATTATCAAAAGTCAGCTTTCCCAAAACAATAGGTGAGAAAGCCTCCCATTTTCCCCCATGTTAGGCACTTGGGTTCACTTTGGGAAAATTGGGCCCATTGACTTTAAAATCCTCGTCCTTGTTTTCAAACCCCTCCATAGCCTTGCCGCTCCCAGTCTCTGAAATATCCCCCAGGCCCACAACCCTTTGTGATATGGTGGTGATTGTCCTGTTCAGGGTAACCCAGCAGAGTAAGGGTCACATGGCTTGGGGGATTAATGGAGACGCAGCCCGAGGGGATGGAGTCCTTTTAGACAGGAGATATGTAGGGAGCTACGAACCATGAAGCTGCTCTTTTCTTATTAATAAATCCATTTTGTATTCACGAATGAAGTCTATAAAAGTGCATCATTATACGTATCTACGCTCTTCTAATTTTGACTGGTGGAGCATCCCCAGTTTTAATCGTTGTACCACTGCTAGCCGAACCTTGAGATGTCAAGCTCCTCACTAAACTTCCCTGCTTCTCGACTTCCCCTTCCTCCTTTATGACATTCTTTGAAGGTACTTTTGGTTAGCTCCTCTAATATTTCCGTATGTGATTTGGTGACCACGCTTTTTACAAATGAAAAGTTTGTGAGCAACTGACAAAGAAGCATGAGAACATATCTAAGATGGAGAGAGAAGGATGTCATTCTCAAAATGAAGGTACTTTTAGAATATCGTGAGCAATTCTGGGCCCCGCATCTAAGGAGTGATGCATTGGCTTTGGAGAGAGCCTAGAGGAGGTTCACAAGAATGATCCCAGGAATGAAAAGATGGATGCATGAGGAGCGTTCCTAAGTTAATTTGAGTTTATTCACTTGTTTGGTGTCTTAAAAGAGCTGCGGTCTCTGGGTCTGTCCTCAAGGGAGTTTAGAAGGATGAGGGGAGTTCTTATTGAAACTTACAGAATAATGAAAACCCTGGATCGAGTAGACATGGCAGATGTCTCCATTAGTCGGAAAGATTAGGATCTAAGGGCACGGCCTCAGAGTAAAGGGACAACACTTCAGAACTAAGATGAGGAGGAACTTCTTGAGTCAGAGGGTGGTGAATCTATGCAATTTGTTGCCACACAAGACTGTGGAGGCCGGGTCATTGAGTGTATTTAAGACAGAGATAGATAGGTTCTTGATTGATAAGGGGATCAAAAGTTACAGGAAAATAGGGTTGAGAAACATATTAGTCATGATTGAATGTTGGAGCAGACTCGATGGGCCAAATGGCCTAATTCTGCTCTTAGATCCTTATGGTACATTTTTGAATGTGGACATCAACTCAATGTGTTCTCAGTCATTACTTCCGAGAATGAACAAATTTACATTTATAGAACGCCAATCATAATTTCAGGCTGTTCCAATTTGCTTCACGGATAGAGAAGGATTTGTAATGTAGGCAAACCAGATGCAGACACCAAAGTCCCACAAAGAGCAATGAAAAAAAAGGCAAGACAATCTCTTTGTTTAGTGATGTGGGACAGAGAAAAATGTTGGCCTGCAAACCATGAGCATTCCTCTGTTCCTCTTCAATTAGTGCCGTGAGATACTTCACGTCCATCTTACAGGGTAAAAGATGTCACTTGTAATAGTGGAGCACTCCTTCAGCATTGCACTGAACTGTCAAGAAACCTGATTATATGTTCAAATCTCAGAAGTGAAACTTGAAGCTAGCACCTTCTTAAGTGTGACTGCTGATCCAAGGCTGACAATTTTGGGATTATCTTGCTTTCCAGTTTAAATGTAAGGATGTATTTTCAAATTATATTAATTTATAAGTCATAAGTAGGTAATGCAGGCAAGCATCTTGTTATAAAAGCCTGTGCTGCCCAGCAATCTAATTTAGTTTGCCTACAGGGAGACAAGCTCAGTCCCAGCCATAAACCGGCTTTTTAATACTAAAAAGCTTTCAGTCAACGGTAAACAATTCTTCTCAGAAAGCTTAAGTGTTTCTGCGAGCCTAGTAATTTCCTGATGCTGGAGTAATTTCAGAAAGGTAATTTCCCCTCGATCTGATAATCCTTTTCACTAGACTGTAACTACTCAAAAAAATAAAATTACCGTATGTTTGGTTTGAATGCCGACGTCAGTTAGTAGATGTCTAGCCTTTGTGATTGCCCCCAGATGCAACTTGCAGAGGATACAGAATAGGCAGTCATGGATATCTATCTTATTGTCAGATGAGCTGCCCCACAATGGTCTTGTGAATGGTTGCATTGTTGGGGTGGTACTCATCCACATAACCTGCTGAAGTGCCAGTTGATCGTCATGATGTGTCGAGTGATGAGGGGAGTTCTCATTGAAACTTACAGAATAATGGAAGCCCTGGATAGAGTAGACGTGGCAGATGTCTCCATTTGAACATAGAGCATAGAACACTACAGCACAAACAGGCCCTTCAGCCCACAAGTTGCGCCGATCACATCTATACCTACCAAGCCATAGAACTATCTGTAACTCCCAATGCCATTAGATCCCATATACTCATCCAGAAGTCTTTTAAAAGACCCCAGCGAGTTTGCCTCATTGGAGAGATTAGGATCTGAGGGCACAGCCTCAGGGTAAAGGGATGACTCTTTAGAACTGAGATGAGGGGCAATTTCTTCAGCCAGAGGGTGGTGAATCGATACAATTCATGGCCACAGAAGGCAGTGGAGGCCAGGTCATTGAGTGTATTTAAGACAGAGATAGATAGGTTCTTGATTGATAGGGGGACCAAAAGTTACAGGAGAATGGGGTTGAGAAACGTATTAGTCATGATTGAATGTTGGAGCAGACTGGATAGACCGAATGGCCTAATTCTGCCTCTATATCTTATTCGAATATGGACATCATCCCCAATGTGCTTATAAGTCGTTACTTCCAAGAAAGTACAAATTTACATTTATAGAATGCCAATCATAACTTCAATGAGAGTGACAGTTGGGATTGGCGCAGTAGGCTTTGGACAGGGAGGCAATGGCCTAGTGATATTATCGCTAGACTATCAATCCAGAAACTCAGCCAATGTTCAGGGGACCAGGGTTCAAATCCTGCTATGGCTGATGGTGGAATTTGAATTCAATAACATATATCTGGAATCTGGAATCAGGAATCTACTGATGACCATGAAACCATTGTCGATTGTCAGATAAATCCATTTGGTCCTTTAGGGAAGGAAATCTACCATCCTTATCTGGTCTTACCTACATTGTGACTCCAGAGCATTGTGGTTGACTCTCAACTGCCCTCTGAACAAGGGCAACTAGGGATGGGCAATAAATGCTGGTCAGCCAGCGATGCCCATGCCCCACAAATGAATAAAGCAAGAATTCCTGGACTACTGCTTGGGATATGTTTGGGCATTGGAGGACAGAATTTTGAATATAGAGGCTTATATTTCATTTCTAATATTAAAGATCAATCTTAAGAAGCCATTCAGTAAGATGCAATGTTAAATGTTATTATACAAGGTAAGAGGTCACGGTATTAGGAGTGATATATCAGCATGGACAGTGGATTTGGCAAACTAACAGGAAACAGTGTTAGGATAAATTGGAACAAGTGAAGTGCCATGGAGGTCAGTGCTGAGGCCTTTACTTACAATCTGTATTAATGACATGGATGAAGGAACAGAGGGTATTGTAGGCAGATTTGGTGATGGTGCAAATAAATGAAGTTTTATGATTCCCCACCAAACCCTTGGTGTTTTATAAGGTCCCGGATGATACCCCCAAATTTGGTTACAGAGTTTGGGAACAATAACTTTTTTTGCTGTTGAAGGAGACAACATTTATAATCCCAATTATTTACCAAGAGAACCAAGCCACAAGATTCTACAGTTTTAAACAGACAAAGGAACTCGTGTTATACCAGAATCAACAAAGCAATCAATGCTCTCTATTTTGTATTCTAACGTTGAGAATAAAAATGAGGTAAATGTAAATTAGCAGGCAGACTGGTTGAATGCACAGCAAACTGCACATTAAACAGCAGACACAAACAAGGCAGATCCCTGGAATTGTCTTAGCAATCCGCCCAGACACCAATGAGCCACAGACATTCTGTCTTCTGCCTGAGAAATTTCAGCCTGTCTCTTTTAAAGAGCTAATCTGATTGCTAGCAGCCCTAGACTACTTGTGGGCGGCACGGTGGCACAGTGGTTAGCACAGTGCCAGGGACCCAGGTTACGGAGTTGAGGAGGAACTTCTTCACTCAAAGGGTGGTGAATCTCTGGAATTCTCTGCCCGTTGAAGTGGTGGAGGCTGCCTCGCTAAATATTTTTAAGACGCGGGTTGATGGGTTTTTGATAGGAGAGGGGATTAAGGGTTATGGGGAGAGGGCGGGAAAGTGGAACTGAGCAGCGACAGATCAGCCATGATCTTATTGAATGGCGGGGCAGGCTCGAAGGGCTGGATGGCCTGCTCCTGCTCCTATTTCTTATGTTCTTATGTTCTTATGTTCAATTCCAGTTACGGATGCCTGTCTGTGTGGAGTTTGCATGTTCTCCCCGTGTCTGTGTGTGTTTCCTCCCACACTCCAAAGTTGTGCAGGTTTGGTTGATTGGTCTTGTTAAATTGCCCCTTAGTGTCAGGGGGATTAGGAGGGTAAATACATGGGGTTACGGGATAGGGCCTGGGGGGGATTGTTGTCTGTGCAGGCTCGATGGGCTGAATAGCCGCCTCCTGCACTGTTGATTCTATGATCTACCCCAAGTTACTGGGTACAATCTTACCCAAGAGAAATATTTTTCCAGATTTCTTTCAAATCTGCTCCCAGTCCAACTTTCTTGATCTCTTTTTCAGCTGAGCTGAATTGGTAATGAATCAGTGATCCCTGGATCTGCATCATTGGAATTCAATGATACAACCTACACTAACTAATAAAATAACTGCACAGAATAAATCACCCAATCATTGCATTGGTACATTGACATGCCAAGGCTGCTATGGCAAGCCTGCATGGAAACAAGTATTTTACCTGGTAGACACAAGTGAACCAGCAATAACAGGGTTACTGACTGTGTTCATCATTGTGACCATACACAAGATCACCAACATACCAAGCAGAAGAGACCAGGAATAATCACATTGAATCTGATAAATGACTGATGGCAGATTTACCCGGATAGATTCAACGCACAAAGAAACTTCAGAGTTACTGCTGTACTGTAGCTCAGAGAAGATGCAATTCTGTTGAGCGACCCACCAAGAAAGAGTGGTGTGCACGTTCAGGAGAAGCTTAAGATGGGTTGGATGGCATAAAATGAACAGGATGTTTGGAAGGGGAACTGTGTGTTGAACAGGGATCAACAATGATATTGAGAAGGTATTGAGGATATGTGAAGTATTCCAGGGTTACCAACAACGTCAAAACAAAGAAGCTGTCCATCCATTCCATTGTACACATGGGCTTAAAATGACAACAGACTTATTCACTGTTCACGGAAAAGACTTTTCCCTAGTCGCTGATCACTTTCCAAGTTTCTAACCTTTAGCGAATTGAAGGGTATTTTAAGTGTGTCCAAAGTGGACAAGGAATGGCATTTTGCAGCCTCGCTCAAGTGAGAGCAGAAATTCCCGCTCGAGGTCAACGGACATTTCTGTTGTTCGCCCCTTACCCGCTCCGATTCTGTGGTGGACAGGGCATTATAATTCCGGTGAATGAGTACAATATTCAGTTTATTCAGTATGTGTTAACTGACTATATTGGACATTAGATCACAGTATACTGGCAGATCTTTTAGGGACACACGCTAGATAAGCCATAAATGGTGTGGCAGCCTTGCCACGTAATGCTAAATCCGACAACCTTACCAGAGGAATGATCCACATCATTAAGGCAGAAATCACAAAGTGTGGAGAGACAAAACAAGATCTCCAAGATTGTCGTGTTACAGTTGAGAGCAATGATTTTAGATACAACCTTATCATCATCAGCAGAAATCATGTCCGGAAGGCAGGTTAGGACAGCCTTGCCAAGCCGTCACCTGTCCCAGTCCTCAGAGATATGGAACTTCTTGAAAAACAAGGGAGAATGAAGACAGCAAAGGAGCAACATGCAGGCGTGCAAATCCCTGGTCTGGGTATCGGACAGATATTTTGGGTCCTACCTGAGAACCTGGTCACCTGCAGGAGTATCCAAAGTGTTGAGGGAACCTACATCCTCTGAGACTGAATGGAGTGACATTAAGGAGAAACAACAGCCAACTAAGGGAATTGTACAACACCCCTATTGCATCGAAAACACATCCAAAGATGATCTCGAAGAATATGCAAGACCAGCATTTATTTATGGGTTGTGGGCGCCGCTGGCTAGGCCAGCATTTATTGCCCATCCCTCGCTAATACAAAGGATGCCAACCCACCAACATGTCAAGAACACCTCAGTGTTCTAGATCTCAGGAAGGTCATACCTTCATGAGATCCAGGAGGATTAGTAAGCCACCCATATTTAAACTCTTAAACAGCAACACATCTTCAATGGAAATAGCTTTCTCAGAGACGTTCTGTTGTGTGTATAATTTTACCCTTAGTATATTTAATGTCATCTTGGAGAGCAAAGGGGATATTTCAGGAATGTGTGAAGGGCAGGTAATCAGGATGTTGGACAGTATGTTACCAGCTGCTAGTAGTGTGTGATGTGTAAGTAGGAATTACATTTGTGCTGTGTTGTCCTGGTGAGTATTGGTTGCTAAATCCATAAAGTAGTCCCGGCTGCTGAACCATCTGCTAACTGTATCTTCCTCATATTGGTGTAAATGGATGGGAAGCCCTTTATTCTGCAACTATCCTCTGGTTCCAGATTTCCTCCAGAAGGGGAAAAATTTCAGTTTCTCCCGGTCAAAGCCCCTCAGAATCTTTATACGTTTAAATAAGATTACCTCTCATTCTTCTAAACTCCAATTTAGCATTGCTACCCCTCATCACCAGGGACCTGGTTTCGGTTCCCGGCTTGGGTCACTGTCTGTGTGGACTTTGCACATTCTCCCCATGTCTACGTGGGTTTCCTCTGGATGTTTCAGTTTCCTCCCACAGTCCAAAGATGTGCGGGTTAGGTGGATTGGCCATGCTAAATTGTCCATTCGTATCAGAGGGATTAGCAGGTTAAATATGTGGGTTACGGGGATAGGCCCTGAATGGGATCGTTGGCAGTGCAGGCTTGATGGGCTGAATGACCACCGTCTGCACTGTAGGAATTCTATTCTGTGATTCTAGAGTGCTGCAGTACAGAGAGTCCGAGGTGTCCTTGTACATGAATCATAAAATGTTAGCATGTAGTTACATCAAATAATTAGGAATGCAAAATGAAGTCTTGGTCTTTATCGCATGGGGGATAGAGTGTTAAAGTAGGGAAGTCTTGCTACAGCTATGTAGAGCATTGATGAGACCTCACTGACCTACCTAAGGAGATATGTACTTGCATTGGAGGCAGTTTAGAGAAGATTCATTGAGTTGATCCCTGGAATGAAAGAGTTGCCACAGGAAGAAATAACTTCAGCCTGCTCCATTCAGCAGGATGGAGTTATACTCACTGGAGTTTAGAAGAATGAGAGGTAATCTTATTTAAACGTATAAAGATTCTGGGGGGCTTTGACAGGGAGAGACTGAAATGTTTCACCTTCTGGAGGAAATCTGGAACTAGAGGACAGTTTCAGATTAAAAGGCTTCCCATCCATTTACACTCAGATGAGGAAGAACTCCTCTGAACGTCATTAGTCTTTGGAATCCTCTTTCCCATAGAGCAGTGGGAGCTGGATCATTGGACATATTCAAGGCTGATTGGACAGATATGTGATCTACAAGGATTATGGGGGATAGGCAGGAAAGTAGACTTGTGACCACAATCACAACAGCCATGATCCTATTGAGTGGCGGAGCAGGCTTGAGAAGTCGAACATCCCAATAATGCTCCTATTTCTTACATTCTTAAATGCTGTTCAATGGAAGAATGTGCCAAGGATTTTGGCACATATGTAATGTTAAATCTGAACTGTTTCCATTGCTATTCTGCTAAGCCTACTGTATAAAACCGCGCACACACGCAATGACTCCTGTCTCTATTCAGAGAAGATCACCTGGTATGGAAGATGACAATGACATTCCTCCAGTGTCCATTTTAGCGTTCTGTGGTCAGTGACCTCTCAGGCAGTTGTTTGTCTGCTAACCTTCCTGTCCAATTTCTTCCGTCTGTGCAATCGGGAGAAGATGAACAGTAAATCCTGCCCTGTTTTGACTGTAATAACTACTGTGTTAATCTGAATTTGGCTGTCTGGATGATTTTATGCAAATTTGGGAATACTGTCAAAACAGTACAAAAAATAACAGAGATCCTCATGAAAAGGAAAAAGACAACAAGCAAAGGCTAACAAGGCAGGTTGTAAGAGTTTCAGAAATGGAGTTAGGAGAGATATCAAAACCAGAGCAAAAATTTCTACAATCGCATTCAGAAAAAGAGGGTACTGGGGAACAAACTGGGATCCTGGCACAGTGGTTAGCACTGCTGCTTCACAATGACAGGGACCCGGGTTCAATTCGTGGCTCAGGTCACTGTCTGCATGGAGTCTGCATGTTCTCCCCATGTCTGCATGGGTTTCCTCCAGTTTCCTCTCTCAGAATGAAAGACAGGCCCATCAGGTGCATTGACCATGTGGTGACTAGGGGATTTTTACAGTAACTTAATTGCAGTATTAATGTAAGCCTACTTGTGACACTAATGAATAAACTTAAAAAAACTTGAAAACTGATGTTGCTGATTAAAATAAGGAAATAGCAGACATGCTGAATAACTACTTTCCATCAGTATTTTACAGTCAAGGAAGAAGCCAGCATGCTAGACACATCCCAAAAGAAATTATTCTTGGAATTATGTGAGCAGGATAATAGAGATGAAAATAAAATTGATACTAAAGAATAGCAAATCTCCAGGAGCAAATCCCAGGCTTTAGAAAAGAACAAGGAAGGACATCTTAAATGCCCTAGCTGTAATCTTCCAAAGTTCTCACAACTCAGAGGTCGCTCCTCTAGATTGGAAAATTGTGTTTGCCACTCCACTACTCAAGAAAGATAAGAGAAGGATGCAGGGAATTGTAGACCGGACAACCAAACATCTGTTGTCAGGAAATTGCTGATGAAATTAAGGATCAGAAAATTTTCGGCTGCTCAGAACGGGATACCGTGGATTTATAAAGGGTGCATCATGCTTCACAAATCATGTGGAAGAGGTGACTGAGCATCAGGGGGGGTGTTATATTACTAGGCTTCCAGAAGACATTTGATAAAGTCCCTGATAAAAGACGGTGAGCTTAAGTTGGAAGTCACAGAATTTAAGGGAAATTATTCACTTGGTAAGGAAATTGGTTGAATGGCAGGGGACAAAGTGTAAAGTTTAAAATTTATTTATTAGTGTCACAAGTAGGCTTCTATTAACACTGCAATGAAGTTATTGTGAAAATCCTGTAGTAGCCACACTCTGGGTATGCCTGAGGGAGAATTTAGCATGGCCAATACACCTAACCAACATGTCTTTCGGACTGTGGGAGGAAACCAGAGCACTCGGAGGAAACCCACGCAGACACAGGGAGAACGTGCAGACTCCACACGCACGCATTGACCATAGGCAGGAATCAAACCCGGGACCCTGGCGCTGTGAGGCAGAAGTGTTAAACACCGTGCCTACCCAAATGTAAGGATATTGGGCAGATATGCCAAGTGGCAGGAAGTGACTAGTGGTGTTCCACAAGGATCTGTGTTGTTATTCACTGTATTCATTAATGATTAGATGATGGGATGCATATTCGAGTTTGGTGATGAAATTACGATGGCATTGTGAGCAGTGTAAATGGAAGTGTAAAATTGCTACGAGATATCATTAAATCACTGAATGATGGCAAATGAATTGTAATGAAAGCAAGTGTGTGGTCATGCATTATTATGCTGCTGCTGTTATGGCACTGTCAAGATATTTTAGACTTTGTTAGGAACAGAAGGTATTTATTGATAAAATAAACTTGGTAGAGAGGTTGCAGCGCTGGGGTGTTCTGGAGCAGAGCTCCAGTACTTATATGCTTAACCACATGGCAGTTACTCAAGAGAGGCCTCCACCCTCTGGGGTGATCACTCACCCATTGGTTTCTTAATTCAGGTGACTGTCTTCTGCTGTGCTATCTTAGAGAGAATATACAACATTCACTTTGTAGCTAAAATAGAACATGTTTCTGGTGAAAAACTAGACACTGTAGAGGTTCAAAAAATTGGAGGCGGTCTACATACACAGACTTAACATGTCATGACCAGATACCGATCATAATGGAAAAGGCTAATAAAATGCTAGTGATTATATTTGGTGAACGAAATGCAAAGGGGTAAAAGTTCAGCTGTAGCTAAACAAAGCCTTGGTTAGATGGCACTTTGCATTCTGTGAACAGTTCTGGGCACCATACCTTATTAAGGACAGTTTGGCCTTGGAGGAAATGCAATAGATATTTACCAAAGTTTAGGCCAGGCCACCAAGGGTTAAATTATGGGGAAAGATTAGACAAACTCAGGTTGCTTTCCTGAATTTAGGAAGCCAACGGAGATTTTCAAAATATGAAGGGGAAGGATAGATAAGGAGAAAATTTGGGCGGGGTTTTCTGGTGGCGAGCACCCCAAGACTGTAAATTCCCAACAGACCTTTAGATGGTCTGCTGAAGTTTCTGTCTCACCGGCTGCAATTCCAGCGGCGGGCAAGATGGGAAACTTCCAGTCTATTTCTGCTAACTGGGGGAGTTGTAAGGCGAGGGGGCATAGTTTAAAAGACCTTTCAGGAGTGAAAAAAGGAAAGCACAACTTCATGGAAAGGGTAATAGAAATTTTGATTTGTTTTATTTGATTTGGTCCCCATTATTGTCCACCATTGAGAGACATTTCTAAAAATGAATAGATGCTAGACTAACCTGGTCAATTGTTTTCTTGCTGGTCCATTTCCATTGTACTGTCATGTCACTGTCCCTCAGTTAGTTCAGAGTCAATCTGACCATTGTTGAAGGCACAATGATTTGCCTTAAATGGCAAAGTGCTTCCCCTTTTGGATTGATATCAAAAAAAGCAATCATTCTTCCTCCAAGAACTAATTTCTGTTAGTTTTGTATTTGCCTTTAACTTTTTTTATTGAAATTGTACGAGGGATTTTTATAAGAGAGTTTGCATGTTTCCTTGCAGTGCAAATGATTTTTCACCTTAAACTTGACATGAATACATGCTGGAGAAAGCAGTGATGAGCTATGCAAGAAGGAAGGTCACAGGTCCAACCTCCAGTCTGTGTTGAGTTAACAGATCTCAACCTCTAACAGCTAGGTTGCCAAAATTAGGACCCACATCCTTGATATGGGATGGGCAGTAGGGGCAGATCAGACACAACTCAAAGTAAACATTGTACAGGCTGCTAAAATGTAGTTAATTTACCTGATGCCATTTTTCAGGATCATCTCGAGTCTTTTGGCTAAGATGAAGCATTAGATCAAGCCCGGGAGGGAGTGCAATGACTCATCCTATCAGCTTGGATCTTGTTTGACCGAGCTCAAGATGGGATGCAATGTCTTATCAGCTTGGATAATCGGAGGCTTTTTCCTAGGGCGGAAGTGTCAATTACAAGGGGGCACAGGTTCAAGGTGAAAGGGGGAAAGTTTAAGGGAGATGTGCAGGGAAGTTTTTCATACAGTGAGTGGTGGGTTTTCTGGATCGTGTTGTCAGTGGAGGTGGCGGAGGCAGGGTCATTAACAACACTTAAGAGACATCTGTATGGGTACATGAATAGGACAGAAGGTTTTTTTTTAGTTTATTTAGGGTATTATGATCACACCGGCTTGGAGGGCCAAGGGGCCTGTTCCTGTACCGTAATTTGCTTTATTTGTTGTTTATTTGTCCCTTGTGAGGACCATGATTGGACTTTATTTCTAATCAAAAAAGCCAATTAAAATTAAGTACCAAAAAAAGAGAGAATTCATTCAGGGAATCAAACCCATGGTTGAGAACTGAAGCAGCCTCAGCTTTGATGTCCATAATGGTCAAATCTGCAGACAATCTTCACTACTTAGGCTCATACAATTTAGTAACCTGGTAAAGCAGGGGTGCTGTTGAACTGCACCTAGAAAAGGTGAGAAAACTGAACAGAAGATGAAGGCTGCATTCTCCCATTACCTCTGAGAAGCACAGGAGCCAAAAACAGAGGGAAGTTGAATAAATAATAGCTAGGTCAGCAGACACTTGCTAACTTAAAACTGAAAATGGCATTGAAATCCATCAAATGGGCAATTTATTTTGAAGGGGCGGCACAATGGTTATCCATCACAGTGCCAGGGACACGGGGGTTCGATTCCTGTCTTGGCCTCCCCTCCCCCCTCCCGTGTCTGTGTGGGTTTCTTCCAGGTGCTCCAATTTCCTCCCAAACTCCGAAGATGTATGGGTTAGGTTGATTGGCCATGCTAAATTGTCCCATTGTGTCATGGAGATTAGCAAGATAACACGTGGGGATATGGGGATAAGGCCTGGGTGGGATTGTTGACAGTGCAGGCTTGATGGGCCAAATGGCCCCCTTCTGCACGGTGGGAATTCTCTCCCCCCATGAGTGTCCTTTTCAACCACAAATGTCAAGAGGGAAATTGTGAAAATCTAAGGCCAATAAGGGGGCTAAGTAGATTGTGAGAGGAATTGCATGCGGCATGATGGCTGGTTTACATTTTAATAATGATGTGGAGATGCCGGCGTTGGACTGGAGTGGGCACAGCAAGAAGTCTGAACACCAGGCTGAAGTCCAACAGGTTTATTTGATATCACAAGCTTTTGGAGCGCTGCCTCAACCAGGATCTTGGGTTCACGTCACACTATGTGTAACCCCCACTATTTTCCCTGGGCTTACAAAATCTTACTAACTGTCCTGGCTTGAGACAATTCACACCTCTTTAACCTTCTCTCCACTCGCATTGTCTGTACCTGTAACAACTTGATGACCTGTTAAGACTCGCATTCCAACCATTATCTTACAACTGTGTCTTTGCCTATATGTATATATATGCCGTGTTTGTGAACCCACCCCTCCACTCACCTGATGAAGAGACAGTGCTCCAAAAGCTTGTGATTCCAAATAAAGCTGCTGGACTTTAACCTGGTGTTGTGAGACTTCTTACGTTTTAATAGAAAGAAGACAGCGCACTTTGTAAAAGAAAATGTCTTTTTTTTTCCTTTTTAAAAAAAAGAGCTGCACTTTTTCCTTTTTTTTTTAAGGGGCTGGAGCCGACCCGAAGCCTGCGGCAGTTTCGGTAGATGACACCAGCAGCAGTTAGTGTTATTTTAATTATTTCTGCATCTCATGTCACCAACGTTTCATTTTTTGGCTTTTTATCAATTGGTCAACTGTGTTATTTTTTCTGATGGTAGTGGTGAGAAGTACAGAGTCTAAGATCATCACGTTAGATAATTTAAAAAAAACTATTCCCATCACTTGAATCACTTGTTTGCAACACTGCAGCTCCAATCTCTGGTCTCTTCAACCAGGGTTCCCTTTTGTGTTACTTTTATTCCCTTTTCAAGCATTTTATTTTCTTTCTTTCCAAGTGACCCAGTCTTTCAATGGCAGCTTCTGTCTCCAGGAGCCGATCGTTAACGTAACGGGCAGGCAATGGCCTGGAGGTATTATTGCTAGACTATTCATCCAGAGACTCAGCTGATATTCTGGGGACCCATTTTCCAATCCCACCAGGGCAGTTTGAATCTGAATTCAATTTTAATTTTACAAAAATCTGGAATTGAGAATCTGCTGTTGATTGGCTATTGTCGATTGTCATAAAAATCCATCTGGTCCACTAATATCCTTTAGGGAAGGAAATCTGCTGTCCTTTCCTGGTCTGACCTACATGTGACTCCAGAGCCACGACAATGTGGTTGACTCTCAACTGTCCTCTAAAATGGCCTAGCAAGCCATTCAGTTCAAAGGCAACTAAGGAAGGGCAAATAAATGCTGGTCAGCCAGCAACGCCCATGTCCCACATATGAATAATAAGAGAAAAAGCCTGAATTGGAGCTTGATTTTCCCTCAGTTAGTTCAGAGTGAAGCTGACCGCTGTAGAAGGCACAGTGTGTTCCCTTAAATGGCATGACAAAGTAGTGCTTCCTCTTTTGAATTGATGATACCAAAAAAGACAATTATGCTTCCTCCAAGAACTAATTTCTGTTAGTTTTGAATTTGCCTTTAACTCCTTATTGGAATTGTACTTGTACTAGAGACTCTTATAAGAGAATATGCCTGTTGCCTTGCAGTGCAAATAACTTCTCACCTTAAACTTGACATGCTGAAGAAAGTAGTCATGAGCTATGCAAAAAGGAAGGTCACAGGTCTAACCTCCAGACTGCGTTGAGTTTCATAGAATCCCTGCAGTGCTGAAGGCAGCCATTCATCCCATCGAGTCTGCACTGACAACAATCCCACCAAGGACCTATTCCCTTAACCCACATATTTACCCACTAATCCCTCTAATTTACAAATCCCAGAACACTAAGGGGCAATTTAGCATGGCCAATCAACCTAACCCACACATCTTTGGACCCTGGGAGGAAACCAGAGTACCCAGGGGAAACCACGCAGACACGGGGAGAACATGCAAACTCCATACAAACAGTCACCCAAACTGGGAATCAAACCTGGGTCCCTGGCGGTGTGAGACAGCAGTGCTAATCACTGTGCCACTGTGCTACTCTAAGTGAATTAACAGATCTCTGTAACAGCTAGGTGGCCTAAATTGGGACCCACATCCCTGGTATGGGATGGACAGTGGGGGCAGAGTAGAGACATTTCATGTTTTAAAGGCTTGCTAAAAAAAATAGTTCATGCCCACTTTCCTGCTACTTTGTCTCCACATCTGCCAAACCGTGGGTATCCTTTATAATATTATGATTCCATTTCTCAATGGAATTGATTCACTAATGCATGTGGGCCAAATGAGAGAGAGCACCTTTAAACTTCGAGCATCGTGCTCATTTCACCAAAGTCAAACTGATGGCATGTTGTTTCCTGTTTTTTGGATTCCTGGTCAGTCTTTGCCAACTTGGAATAACGTTAGCATTTTTCCAACCTGGGGAAACAGTCCCTAGTTTAGTGAGCTATCAAATATGTGGGAAAAAAGGCTCATCATGTAAATGTTCCAACTTGTTTACAATTTAATCAGGTCAGCCTCATGAGTTACAAGTTACTTCATTTTGTTGAAGGTACCAGATGGGAGGCGATGGCTTAATAATATTATTGTGAGACTATGAATTCAGAAACTTAGCTGATGTTCTGGGGACCTGGGTTCGAATCCTGCCATGGCAGATGGAGGAATTTGAATTCAATAACAAAAAATCTGGAATTACAAATCTACTGATGACCATGAAACCATTGTTGATTTTCATTCAAAAAAACTGGGGTTCACTAATGTCCTTTAGGGATGGAAATCTTCCATCCTTACCAGATCTGACCTACATGTGACCACAGCAATGTGGTTGACTCTCAACTGCCCTCTGAACAAGGATAACTAGGGATGGACAATAAATGCTGGCCAACCAGTGGTACCCATGTCTCATGAATGCATAAAAAAAGATAATGGCCCACGTTCAGGCAGCTTGTGTGAAAACAGGGCCAACACAATTAACTCTTGAAGTTGTAATAATCCATTTCCACAATATATTTCAAATTTTCCATCTGTGTGCACCAGCTTCTTCATTATAAACAACAGTGTCCATATTTCTAATGGAAACAGTACCTGTAAATTTACCACACTGTAATTATAGCCTCCAGCCTCTGGGGGCACTGGAGAACAGCAAATTTGCAGAGGCTGCTTCCATTATCAATGCAGGCAAAGGGTGGGTTTTTACCAGTCCCACCACCCACCCACCAGAAAGCCCTGCCCGAATCCAACAGACCTTTCGTTAGTTCACTAGATATCCCACTCAGCCTGCCATCATTCCGGCAGCAGGAGGCGACCCGAACATCCTGGCTAGAGGGAATTATAATCAATGTGAATGCCTGTGCATCCAGTTGTCCCCTGCCAGTTGAACCCTGCCTCATGTGAAAATCGCTTCGCTCCATGTGCACAACACCGCAGGGCATTGTCAATTTATGTACAATGTTTTCAAACATAGTTGTAGCAGCCAATGTGCAGTTAAATCCTCCAACTGTTTTCTCCTCCACCTCCCCCCCCCATTTTATCACAGTTCAACTATTAAAACATAATTTCAAAAAAAAACAAGTATCGGCAAATTGCAATTAATCAGATGGGCTGTCCGCAGTATAGCCTGCTGTCGTTAATTCTGTTATATTTTGTGCTAAATTGTTTAAATTATCCAGTAATTTTGATAAAGCGATTGGAACAGAATAACACTGGAGGCTTTTTTTTTCCTTGAGCACAATTCACATTGGAATTACCCTGCAATTTGAACAGAAGCAACACCTAATTGGCAGCAAGAGCTGCGTTTAAAATGGAAGTATGGAGAACTGTCTTTGTTCTTTGTTCTATTTGACCATGCGTTATTAAACCAAAAGACAACCCAGGTCACTTGCCCTGCAGTTAAGTTGGCAGCCTTTCCCATTGCAGCATTTGAGGAAATCCAAGGGGCTGTTAAATTTTTAATTGGGAGAAAATGTCAGAGATTTCATTTTGCGTTACTGTTTCCCTTTTCACCAGCCTCCAATGCTCATCTTCACTCATTTCTCCTCGCTGCCTTCTGCGGCAGTTTCCCGTGGAAGGCTGCAGAAGAAAATTGTTCGGCCATTGGATACAAGAATGCATTTGCTTGAAAATTGACACACCGAGTATTAATGTCAACAACTGGGAACTGTCAGAGTGTAAATTTGTTATTCCAGTTTGTTGACCCCTATTAATGGGGCAGCAGGGCGGCACAGTGGTTAACACTGCCGCCTCACAGCGCCAGGGACCCGGATTCAATTCCAAACTTGGGTGACTGTCTGTGTGGAGTTTGCACTTTCTTCCCAGCTGGAATTTTATCTCAGAACAAGATCTCCATTGGCCTCGGATGATCTCGCCCGAGCGAGGTCATAAAATCCACCCACCTCCCACACTCCAAAGATGTGCGGGTTAGGTTGATTGGCCATGATAAATTGCCCCTTAGTGTTAGGGGGATTAGCAAGGTTAATAGGTGGGGTTATGGGGATAGGGCCTGGGTGGGATTGCTGTCGGTGCAGGCTCAATGGGCCAAATAGGCCCCTTCTGCACTGCAGGGATTAACATAGAACATAGAACACTACAGCACAAACAGGCCCTTCGGCCCACAAGTTGCGCCGATCACATCTATACCTACCAAGCCATAGAACTATCTGTAACTTCCAATGACATTAGATCCCATATACTCATCCAGAAGTCTTTTAAAAGACCCTAGCAAGTTCACCTCTACCACCACTGACGGCAGCCGATTCCACTCACTCACCACCCTCTGAGTGAAAAACTTTCCCCTAACATCTCCTCTGTACTTGCTTCCCAGCACCTTAAACCTGTGTCCTCTCGTAGCGACCATTTCAGTCCTGGGAAATAGCCTCCAAGAATCCACTCTATCTATTCCTCTCAACATTTTATAAACCTCTATCAGGTCACTTCTCAACCTTCGCCTCTCTAGGGAGAAGAGACCTAGCTCCCTCGACCTATCTTCGTAAGGCATGCCTCCCAATCCAGGCAACATCCTTGTAAATCTCCTCTGCACCCTCTCAATAGCTTCCACATCCTTCCTGTAGTGAGGTGACCAGAACTGCACACAGTACTCCAAGTGGGGTTTGACAAGGGTCCTATAAAGTTGCAGCATTACCTCCCGATTCTTAAACTCAATCCCTCGATTAATGAAGGCCAGTACACCATACGCCTTCTTGACCACATCCTCCACCTGCGAGGCCGATTTAAGAGTCCTATGGACCCGGACCCCAAGATCTTCTGCTCTTCAACCCAGCTAAGACTCCTACCCTTGATGTTGTACTCCTGCATCCCGTTGGTCCTGCCAAAATGGACCACTACACATTTATCCGTGTTGAAGTCCATCTGTCACTTCTCCGCCCAGTCTAGCATCCTATCTATGTCACGCTCTAACTTCTGACTTCCCTCCAGACTATCCACAACACCACCAACCTTCTATTCTATTCTGTTCTAATTCTCTCCATATATCAAACAGTGCATCCACAGAAGCAGCAACTGTGGGATCTGAGAATACTTTATTAACTCTATAAAACAGTCTTCTGTCAATGCTTTGTGTGTGTGAGAACCAGCACTGGGGCAATTATGTACAAATACTAGCTCATTTAGTCATAAACATATACCGTGCTTTATTAACCAGGCTTGATTTGGGAACTTCTCTTTTTTGAGGAGTTTCTTTCTAGAATTCCTGACTTCCTGAAAACATAAACAATCTTCTCAGTAACAAAATTACTCAGTTTCCTTTTGAACAAAGTTAAATATTCCAACTATTGTGTTCCCCTAATAAACAATAAAATAAATAGGCGTGAGTGGGGTGTGGGTGGCACTGCTGCCTCACAGCGCCAGGAACCCAGGTTCAATTCTGGCCTTGGGTGCTGTCTGTGTGGGTTCTCCCTGTGTCTGCGTGAGTTTCCTCCGGGTGCTCCGATTTCCTTCCACACTCCAAAGATGTGCAGGTTAGGTGGATTGGCAATGCTAAATTGCCTCTCAGTGTCCCAATATGTGCAGGGGAGTGTTAGCAGTGTAATTATGCAGGGTTACAGGGTTAGCACCTGGGCACAGACTTGATGGGCCGAATGACCTTGTTCTGCACTTTAGGATTTTATGATTTTAAGATAATAATGCAATTCGAATTGTAACATGGGAAGTGAAATAGTTAGAGGTACGCTGCAAAGTGTTATGAATGATATTGTGCGCTGGTCGCTTGTTTAGGCATTAGTAGTAGGTTGAACTGTTTTGGTCCTGTGTGTCAATATTGATAACTTTTTTTAATAAAAGAAACATGTTCAGCAGAATTATATACTGTAGGGATGTGTGGACGTGTACCCAGGGAGAGTGAGGATCTCATCCTGACAATGATTTCTCACTGTTAGCCTCGCTTTCTGGCAGGTGTTGAGTCCAAAACAGCCTCCCAGTGGGGTAGAAAGAGATTGGAGATATTAGATAGATACATTTTAATGAATGTTTCCTGCCACTTTACCACCCACACTGCGCCTGGCACCACTGCCTTGGTACTTGTCCAGAAAATGCTGAGCAGTACCAGGGAATTATATGGGAAGATGGAAGATAACTATAAAACGGGATGAGAAAGAGGCATCACCTTTTCTTGAGAATTTTGTGCTGCTAGGAATGATGGATAGTTGTGATGGTATGTTGCGTGATTTCTTTCTTTTTTATTGCTATCAAGCCCATTAATTGTAACTGGGGTTAGGTGAAGGATAAATACAGTAACTGGTCATTCAGCAACCCCACCCCCCCCCGCCCCTCCTCCGCCCCTCCTCGAGTGTCTGCCTTCGGAATACTATTCCACCAATTCAACATTGTACCCCGAATCCGGTGAGGTGAGGTCACACATTTCAAAAATGGTTGAAATAATTTTGTCAGGAAGGATATGAAGGTTTAAGGTAAAGTTTTAAAGCTTGCTTATTCATCACAAGTAAGGCTTACGTTAACACTGCAATGAAGTTATTGTGAACATCCCCTAATCGCCACACTCCGGCGCCTGTTTGGGTCAATGCATTTAACCAGCACGTCCCTCAGACTGTGGGAGGGAACCGGAGCACCCGGAGGAAATCCATGCAGACACAGGGAGAACATGCAAGCTCCACATAGTCAGTGCCCCAAGCCAGGAATCAAACCCGGGTCCCTGGTGCTGTGAGGCTGCAGTGCTAACCACCATGCCGCCCCTATGGAATCACGAGGATAGATGGAGTTAAATTGCAGAGCGGCCACAGTCTAACTGAATTGTGGAACAGTCTGGGAGGACTGAATGGCC
The DNA here is from genome assembly GCF_965287045.1 of Carcharhinus amblyrhynchos. NCBI lineage: Eukaryota > Metazoa > Chordata > Chondrichthyes > Carcharhiniformes > Carcharhinidae > Carcharhinus > Carcharhinus amblyrhynchos. The sequence goes on from NC_137348.1 coordinate 28,821,502, forward strand.
TACTCCTGTTCCTGTGACTGAGAATCTCAGACATCAGAAATGCACAAAGCACTTGCATTAGTGTGGCACCGTGGGTTAGCACTGCTGCCTCACAGTGCCAGGGATCCAGGTTCGATTCCTGGTTTGGGTCACTGTCCGTGCGCAGTCTGCACGTTCTCCCCATGTGTGCGTGTGTTTCCTTTGGGTGCTCCGGTGTCCTCCCACAATCTGAAAGACGTGCTGGTTAGGTGCATTGGCCATGCTGAATTCTCTCTGACTGTACCCAAATAGGCACCGGAGTGGCGACGAGGGGATTTTCACAGTAACTACATTGCAGTGTTAATGTAAACATAAATGTGACGCTAATAAATAAATTTTAAACTTTAAAACTTCAAACTTTGATTAATGTGAGTAATTTACTGTAACAGTTATGCTGAAGGAAGTTTGGTGAGGGTGAGAACAGTGTCAATTGATACTAAGTAATGAGCTGCATTCTGTTTATTTGTGCTCAGTTGGAACTAGCCAGCGACTGCCCAATGCTCACTGGGAGTCTATCAGGGAAGCTATCAGGGAACTTCCATTCTAACAATCCTTAAGCTGGACTTGTTCAACCATGGGTTCCCAAATCAAGCAGAACACTGGAATATTTTTGCTTTGCAACATCCCAGTTACGTAGCCCCGACCAGCTGCTGTCCGCAGTCACCTTCCATCCCCGTGCCAGCAGTACAAGGAGTGCTGGTTCTTGCTGAGTGTCTGATTGGTTTGTCTAGACTTATTCCTGTGACCTTCAATCCCAATGCCAGCCAAATAATTAAAGAGACATTTGTGCAAATTGGTGCTGTCATGTGTAATTAACTGACAGCAGTCTGTTCGAAAAAGAGTGAATTAATAATTAGGTTCATTTGAATTGTGAGAGATGCAAACTAAACTAAACAGGCACAAAAAAACTTAAAGTGGTGTTATACCAAAAGAAGTCCTTGGCTACAACACACTTGCTGCATCGTATTCCAGTTAATCTGGCATGGTGGCACACTGGTTAGCGCTGCTGCCTCTTAGCACCAGAGACCTGGGTTCGATTCCCGGCTTGGGTCACTGTCTGTGAGGAGTCCATATGTTCTCCCTGTCTGTGTGGGTTTTCTCTGCGTGCTCCAGTTTCCTCCCGCAGTCCAAAGATGTGCGGGTTTGGTGGATTGACCAGGCTAAATTGCCCCTCAGTGTCAGGGGAACTAGTTTGGGTAAATGCATGGGGTTTTGGGGATCGGGCCTCGGTGGGATTGTGGTCGGAGCAGACTCAATGGGTCGAATGGTCTCCTTCTTCATGATAGGATTCTATGGTTCCAACCCACTCAGCTTCAACGTAGAGTTGAATCCATTGGCTTGAAGTGATGTTAGAATAAGTTTGCATATAGAATATCATCTCCTTTGATTGGAAGCATTTATAATTACACTGAATTTTACATGTTTCAATTTGTATCTCTCCTTCCCAGGATTTACTCGGCCTAGCCTAAAAAGTGTTAAAAATGAGAGCTCCTCATATTTTCGGAGGAAAGAGAAGAGATTTCGCTTCTTCATTAGACGCATGGTGAAATCGCAGAGCTTCTATTGGATAGTTCTCTGCGTGGTGGCACTTAATACTCTCTGTGTTGCAATTGTCCACTATGACCAGCCAATGTGGCTCACTGAGGCCTTGTGTAAGTATGCAGCACCGCATTAAACCTTTGTCAAATATATTTTCACGTTGCTTCTATCTGGTTCGAAAATCTTTATGCAGATAGTTTCATTTCTCCGGGTGAACACCAGAAGCTCAGTATTGCCTAAGTGTTGGCATTGTGATTGAACATAAAGGGGAACTCCATTTTCACTAGTGAGAAGGGGAGCTGTACATTTCTGCAATTTACTCATTCTATGTCAATAGAATAACATGCAACAAAAATCCTAAGTCTATTATTCACTTGTTAGGGGGAGGTAGTGGCGTAGTGGCATTGTCACTGAGTCCAGAAGACTGGGAGTAATGATCTAGGGACCCGGGTTCAATTCGCGTCATGGCAGATTTTATCTGTGGAATTTCCTGCCGAGTGAAGTAGTTGAGGCTACCTCATAGAATGTTTTTAAGGCAAAGATAGTTACATTTTTGAACAGTAAAGGAATTAAGGGTTATGGTGAGCGGGTGGGTAAGTGTTGCTGAGTCCATGATCTCATTGAATGGAGGAGGCTCAAGGAACCAGATGGCCTACTCCTGCTCCTTATGTTCCTATGAAATTTGAATTCAATAAAAATCTGGAATTAAATGTCTAGTGATGGGCCTTGAAACCATTATCAGTAAAACTCATCTGGTTCACTAATGTTCTTTAGGGAAGGAAATTTGTTGTCCTTACCTGGTCCAGCCTACATGTGACTGCAGATTCACAGCAGTATGGCTGATTCCTAACTGCCCTCAGGGAGGGGCAATAAACGCAGGCCTAGCTTGTGATGCCCACAACCCATGAACGAATAAATAAAAACTCAAATTGTGCTGGGATATAGAAGACTAGCCAATTAATGCTTCCTCCTTTTGGAGAGGCCAAGTTTCTTTTTCCTCTTCTACATCCATGTTGTCTTTGCTGACTCAGTCTGATTTTTCAAAATAATCCAAAATGAAAGGTGTTCCACATGGAACTAGTTTTAATGGTGCCAATGTTTTTTTTCAACAGTCTGGAGTAATTAGCTCTTTGGGAGAGTATTTCTTCAGCTGGGAATTGTTTCTGTCCTGATTCTTTTGCAAATGGCAGAAGTCCCAGTGCAAATGTAAGGAAATCTGTGACAGGCTCAGCAGAATTTTCACTTGGTACATTCACCAAATAAACCATAAATGAGCAGTGTTGCCCTGGAGCTCCCACTCCATGTTATAATCCGTTGAGTGCTGCAGGAAATTTCATGGGATATTGGGTCAGGATGGGATGGGACTTGATAGCCAGGATTTACTGTGTAGGCACTGACCCTGATTGCCAACTGGAAAGGTATGGGCAAGCCCACCTCTCCTGGAACCCCTGACTACAATCCTTGGGCAGTTAGTTACCTGAGATGGTAGCTTCTGCTGTACCCCATCACCACTACCTCCCTCTTACCCCATGCAGGATGTCATGCTCCCAAGAGTGGCCAGTCAGTCAAAGGGAAGTTCCTCAGTGCTGGCAGTGCCAGCAGGAGCAGTGGCTACTTTTGGGACTATGGCAAAGCCTTGACCAGCAGCAATGTAAGTCACCCATGTTAGGCTCCTATTTATTGACTACAGTTCAGCCTTCAACACCATTACCCCTTCGAAGCTCCTCTCCAAACTCCACGGTTTGGGACTCGTCTCCTCACTCTGTGACTGGATCCTGAACTTCTTAACCCATAGACCACAATCAATAAGGATAGGCAACAACACGTCCTCCACGATCATTCTCAACACCAGTGCCCCACAAAGCTGTGTCCTCAGCCCTTACTATGCTCCATCGAGCCTGAACTGATCGCAATCCCACCCAGGCCCTATTCCCGTAACCCCACATATTTCCCCTGCTAATCCCTTGAAACTAGGGGCAATTTAGTGTGGCCAGTCAATCTAACTGGCACATGTTTGGATTGTGGAAGGAAACACCCAGAGGAAACCCACACAGACACGGGGAGAATATGCAGTCTCCACACAGACAACTGAGGCCAGAATTGAACCTAGGTCCCTGGTGCTATGAGGCAACAATGCTAACCACTGTGCTACCAAGCTTGTTGTCCGATGACTGTATATATTCATCTACCTCCTTGGCTAGTTTTGGCCCTTCTGATCTCCCTTTTACACCTTCCCACAATAATTCCTATTTTCTTCCTGCTTTTCTTTACTACCAGTTTGTAAATGCATAATTCTAAAAGGTAATGAGAGAACTGTGGACAAATCTCTTTCTGCACAATGTTGTTGGAGCACAGAGCAGTTAAAATATAGAGCTTTTTTTGCATTTTTCGAGGGTAAAATAGATAGACAGCTGAAGCAGAGGAGGATAAAAGTCACGTGGAAAGTGTAGGGAATGAGAATTAGTTTGGATTGCTTTAGCAGGAAGGTGATGCTGATGGATGGGTTGAATGGCCACCTTTTGTGCTGTGAAGATTTTTTTATTCTGTAGATTTGGAGTCCTACCCTCGACAATTTGATAGATCTTGTGCACAAACAAACAGTTTAAGTTTTATGAAGTTACTGTGAAAATCCCCTAGTTGCCACACTCCGTGTGTGTTTGGGTATACTGAGGAAGAATTTAGCATGGCCAATGCACCTAACCAGAAGGAACTGTGGAAGAAAATCAGAGCGTCTGGAGGAAACCCACGCAGACATGGGGAGAATGTACAGTCTCTGCACAGGCAGTGACCCACGCTGAGAATTGAAACCAGGCTCTGAAGCTTCAATGCTAATCAGGGTGCCACCATGCCACCCTTCATTTCTTTGACAAGCTGTTAACACGTACATTATGAAACAGGTTTGTTATGTGCTATGTACAATTTTGACAAATGATTCTTGTTTCAGATTTTGCCGAGTTTGTTTTCCTTGGACTTTTTCTGACTGAGATGTCCTTGAAAATGTACGGCTTGGGACCTAGAACGTACTTCCATTCCTCATTCAACTGCTTTGATTTTGCGGTAAGATTGAGGTTGCGTGATTGAATGCAGACAATGGAAATATTATTGCACAGAGCTCACTAACTCAGTGTGTGTTGTGTACTGTTTTTGCAGGTGATTGTTGGCAGTATTTTTGAGGTAATTTGGGCTGCTGTTAAACCGGGTACCTCGTTTGGTATAAGTGTCCTCAGAGCACTTCGTTTACTCAGAATCTTCAAAGTAACCAAGTAAGGAGAATATTAATTTGCTGCAAGCTTCCTTTTGTCAACTTCTTGTAAAACTTTACCTTGGCAACAAAAGAGAAATATTATTTGCGCAATGATTGTGTTTTTTTGGTTAAAGCTACAACTCTGTGAACCCTAACTGACGACAATGGACGCTTAATGCAAATTAGTTCCATTAGTTCTTTAGCCGGCTATTTTGTCATATATATTTAGAAAGTTCAGTTGTTTCACCCTTGAAGATTCCATTAGTTTTGCATTAATTGAATCGCTTGTTCTACTGGACAACTGCAAGTGAGAAGCTGGTAGCACATTTTGTCATCATTATTGCACAATCCAATGGTTCTGTGTTTCTTTCTGTGCAGAAAGAGGCCATTTAGCCCATTGAACCTGCACCGACAACAATCCCACCTAGGCCCTATCCTTGTAACCCCACGTATTTACCCTGCTAATCACCTTGACACTAAGAGTCAATTCACTATAGCCAACCAACCTAACTCGCACATCTTTGGACTGTGGGAGGAAATCAGAGCACCTGAAGGAAACCCACCCAGACGCAGAGGGGACATGCAAACTTCACACAGTCACCCAAGGCCGGAATTGAACCCGGCTCCCTGGCACTGTGAGGCAGCAGTGCTAACCACTGTGCCACCGTGAACCACGTGTTGCTTCCTACTTTGTTAACATAGGGCAATGGCCTCATTGGATGTAGCCAAGATTATACAGGTATTAATGTCTAAGCTTGCAGTACACATCATAGACTTTCTAACTATGTGAACACAGAAGTACCATAAGAATTGTTACTTACTAATGTTTACTTACTTAGAAATAGCATTTCTAACTACATGAAAGATGAAGTGCTGTAAGAATCATTATTTACTGTACACTTACCAAGAATTGTACTTGAACATGGAAGAAAAGCACAAAATCCATATTAAGAAAAGGCCATTTGGCCCATCAAGTAGGTTACATCCAAAGTAAATTTGCGATTATTCCATTGTTCATCTCCTGACCATCAGTGCTAACAACATCACCTATTTTAAGAAATGTTTCCCTCTCTAATTTCCTATGAAGTACAAAAATCTATCACTGGGATTTATCTCTCTCCACCCCTCAACTCGGCTTCTCAAAATACTTTGGTCCAATTCTCTTTTAAAGATATTAATTGACCTTGAATCAACTTTTCAGAGCAGGTTCCACATGCTATCTTGTGGGATTCAGAAGTATTCTGTTAAGAATCATTTTGGTACTGAGAATAAAATCATGGAAATCCCGTAAGTAACTCCCAATGAAACTACTGTTACTATGTATGATGTATTGGTATGATGTCAAGTTTCTAGTCAACCATTTTTCAAAACAACTAATATGACATCTGTCTATTAAACCTTTAGGCTGGAATTCTCTGCACCTGGAATTTTCTGATTCCAATTCAGTGAATGGAGTTTTGGCTAAGTGCCAAATTTTCCATTCTCGCTGACAGCGGTGGTGGGGTGTACGACATTGGAAAATTCCAGTCTTAGAATCATTGAACCTTGCAATGTTGAAGGAAGCCATGTTGTCCATTGTACTTCCATGGCTACCTCAGATATGAGCTATTCTGATCCTTATTTACAAGTGGAACTTCAGCCCTAAGTGTTTCATTGTCCTTCAACATTAGCTTCTGTTCCCAAATCTTCCCAATGACGGAGCCATTTTACTTCACATTTCATATCTTAAACTATAGAATCAAGCCATGGACCCACTACAGTGTTGAAGGAAGCCATTTGACCCATCGAGTCTGCACTGACTCTCCAAGAGAATTGGACTAAAGTATTTTGAGAAGCTGAGTTGAGGGGTGGAGATAGATTAATTCCACTGATTGATTTTTGTTCTTCATAGAAAATTGAGATGGAAATGTTCTTAAAATAGGTGATGTCGGCGCAGATGGTCAGGAGATGTACAATAGGATAATTGCAAATTTACGTTGGATGTGACCTACTTGATGGGCCGAATGTCTCCAACAGAGCATCATATCCAGCCCACTCCCCCTATTCTGTAACCCCACACCTTTATCATGGCTAACTCCCCAACCCACACATCTCAGGACACTAGAGAGCAATTTAGCACGGCCAATCCACATAACCTGCACATCTTTGGCTTGTGGGAGGAAAGCGGAGCACCCGGAGGAAACCCAAGCAGATGCAGGGGGCGTATGTGCAAACTCCACGCAGACAGTGACTCAAGGCCAGAATTGAACACAGGCCCCGACACTGTGCTAACCACTGTGCCACCCTGTCACCCTTATCTTCCTAAATCACGTTGAATTTCAGTGCAAAGAGAACTTTACTTCTCTGAAACCTCCACTAATTGAAGTTTCTCAATATACAATTTTCACACACTCATTACTTATAGGTATCCTAAACGTTCACATACAAATTTGCATTCTCTCAATCAGTTTGACAGATACACGTCAATAAATGCTAAACATAACCAATATGATCAACATTTATCCAATAACACATGCAAATTTTATTGAAGTTTTCATTTTTCTACGAAGCATGTGATTTTAAGATTGAAGTAAGGGAGGAAAAAGTGAGCTGGCTTCCTTGCTCAATATCAGACAAGGTGTTGAAGGACTAACACTGTCGTTGGTGTTTTGCTAAGATGTTTGACCTGTGTTTTTAAAGGTACTGGAACTCATTGCGTAATCTGGTGGTATCTCTGCTGAACTCCATGAAATCTATCATCAGTCTCCTCTTCTTGCTATTCCTGTTCATCGTAGTCTTCGCCTTACTTGGAATGCAGCTCTTTGGGGGACAGTAAGTCACACTGTCGCATTGTATGAATTTAAAATTAGGTTTTTTTTTATAACTGGGAAACTTAAATGAAAGACAAAAGTTTGAAGTGCAGAATATAAACCAGATTGAAAGGGGAAGGGGAGCATGTGAATGTAATCTAGAAGCAGTGTGCAGAGGAGTGACTTTCAGGGCCTGTACACTGACAGAGGTTAGGGAGACTGACCGAGGCTATAGGTATTCCATAATTTTGAGCTCCGAAGGGTGGATAAACTTGCTTATCTTCTCATGGAAATAAGAACTAGGAGCAGGAGGAGGCCATTTGGCCCCTTGAGCCTGCCCTGCCATTCAATAAGATTAGGGCTGAGTTCTTTTTGTGAACTCAGTTCCATTTACCCGCCTGCTCACCATAACCCTTAATTCCTTTACTGTTCAAACGTTTATCTGTCCTTGCCTTAAAAACGTCCAATGAGGTAGCCTCAACTGTTTCACGGGGCAGTGAATTCCACAGATTCACAATCCTTTGGGTGAAGAAGTTCCTCCTCAACTCAGTCCCAAATCTGCTCCCTTTGGTTTTGAGGCTATGGCGCACCCCCCCCACCACCCCCCATCTAGTTCCAGTTTCACCTGCCAGTGGAAACAACTTCCCTGCTTCTATCTTACCTATTCCCTTCATAATCTTATATGTCTCTATTTGATTCTCCCTCATTCTTCTGTGTGGGGAGGGATTCTCCAGCCGTTCACGTCAGCGGGATTCTCCACAGTGAATGGAAGTTTGGCTGAGCGCCAAGTTCTCCGTCCTGTCTGGTAGCAGCAGCGGGGCATGAACAGGCAGGGAGTTCTGGCCCGTGGTGTCATGAAAGGGCTGTGGGGTTGGCCAGAGTTAGCTCACGTCTGGTAAAATTATGTATCGTAGAGGCCACCACCAGGAAGCCATGGGAAAAGTTGGCAGCACAAGTTGTGGTAACTCGGGGACTAAACTGAAACCTAGAGGGTGGAAGCAGGGGGCAGAGTGGGCACAGGATTTCCTTCTGGGGCCCTACTGTCTCTAACAGCACTCACTTATTTTATTTCAAACTTCTGGCCCTGGCTCCTGTTGCTAGCAGGCTTGGCTTGGCCAGTGACGTCACTGCTGTTCCTCCACACAGGCCTGAGATTAATCTAATCAATGCTCCATAAAATCATGAGGGGCATGGATAAGATGAATAACCAGGGTCTTTTCCGCAGGGCAGGGGTTTCTAAAACCAGAGGGCGTAGGTTGAAGGTGAGAGGGGAAAGATTTAAAATGGATCTGAGGGGCAGCTTTTTCACCCAGAGGGTGGCTAGTAAATGGAATGAGTTGCTAGAGGAGGTGGTAGAGGCAGGTACAGTTATAATTAAAAGACATTTGGATAGGTACATGGTTGGCAAAGATTTAGAGGGATATGGACCAAACTTAGGCGAATGGGGCTAGTTCAGTTTAGGAAATCTGGTCAGCATGGACGAGTTGGGCTGAAGGGCCTGTTTCAGTTCATCTCTATGACTGCTTCACACTCCAGTTTCCAACACGTATGGAAGGGGGTTAAAATATCCTCCAAAACGTCAGTATGGAACACAGTGCAATCGGTCTTGATTTCAGGACTGTACTCCATATGGACAAAGAGAAATAGTTGATACGTTCCAACACCAAGTGGAATAGGAAAGAAAGGTTCATACAATCCAGACTCAGAGTAAAGTAAAACACGAGATACGCTGAGTTGAGGGGGTTAGAAATCATGCAATATGACCACATCACAGAATTATAGAATCCCTTGAGTGCAGAAGGAGGCCGTTTGGCCCACGGAGCCTGCACCAACAGCAATCCCACCCAGGCCCTGTCTCTATAACATATTGTCTTTAATCCCCCTGACACTCAAGGTCAGTTCAGCATGGCCAATCTACCTAACTTGCACATCTTTGGAATGTGGGAGGAAATCAGAGCATTTGGAGGAAATCCACGCAAACACAGGGAGAACATACAAACACCACACACACACACACACACACACACACACACACACACACACACACACACACACACACACACACACACACACACACAGTCACCCAAGGCCAGAATTGAACCCAGGGCCTGGTGCTGAGGCAGCAGTGCTAACCACTGTGCCACCCAATGTATGTGGATATGCCACGTATTTACAGAGTTAATTATAAAACTACAAGAATACTTTGAAAATGGAGGAGCAACTTAAGATGGTGCCTGTCTTGTATTGAGCTGATGGCCTTACCTCTCTTGTGGGCTCGCTGTCATGCTCTGCAAATCCACAGCAAACATTTTAACAGCACAGAATGAATTTCAGTCCATTAGAGCCCCCCCAGTTTATCTGCATGGCCTGCTCATCACAACAACATCCATCATCAGGAACACTCAGATGCACCTTTGGAAGTTTTGCCCATGAATCATGCTGTTTTTAAGCACCGTTGCATTTTGTTTATGCTGTACTTGCTATTGGAATTGGCTTCACAATCTGCAGCAACAAACCAGATTCACCTGTGGTGTTGTTCATCTCCAGGTTTAATTTTGACAATGGAACGCCTCCTACAAATTTTGATACATTTCCTGCTGCGATTCTTACTGTGTTCCAGGTAAAAACAAATGAACAATGATTTTTATTTAAATTCATTAGATATTTTAAGTCATTAAATAGCTTTTTAATTTGCCTTATTTCTTGCATTCACTGTTGTATACAATACGCTTGCACTGAACACTAGACAATGTTGCTTGCAATAACTACAGATCACCCATGGCTTGACTAATTTTCCAGTTCTGTTGCACAATCGTCAATCCACTTTGATCAAGCAATAACCTTGGTGTGTGTTAGAATGTAACCAGTGACAACTTTGTATTGGATGCAATGTGACCAATGGTAACAAGCTGTAAGGGTCAGCTGACCCAGTGAACCAATTACAGAAGGATGTGATGGTCAGCTGACTCACTACAAATAAGAACCTGTTGGGAATTGTGGACAGCTGGATTGGCCCAGGGCAAGGCGCCAAGTTTGGAATAATGAAGTTTCTTTATTAAACACTTTCTTTAACTTACAAGTTAGAGTAAGTTTTGTTATATTTTTATTGTCTGCATTTGAAGAGTTCCTTCTGAAGAAACAGTATGCACCGTTCATAACAAGAAGAAGGAACTACTAGTTTGACTTTATAATTCAGCTCACCCAAATGCTTTGTGTTGTGGGAGAAGGAGGTCACTAAAATTGTCTGCAGTGTTCCTGGGTTACTAATACCAAACGTTAGCCAAGCGACCTGCTCCTCATCACTATCCAGTAATTTCTACTAGAAAGCAAGTTTAAAGTTTATTTATTAGTGTCACAAGTACACTTGCATTAATACAACAGTGAAGTTACTGTGAAAATCCCCGAGTCACCACACTCCGGCGCCTGTTTGGGTACACTGAGGGAGAATATTAGCACGGCCAATGCACCTAACCAGCATCTTGTTGGACTGTGGGAGGAAACCGGAGCATCCGGAGGAAACCCACACAGATAGGGGAGAATGTGAAGACTCCACACAGACAGTGACCCTAGCCGGGGAATCGAATCCAGGTCCCTGGCACTGTGAGGCAGCAGTGCTAACCACTGTGCCACCCCAATGCTGTGAGATGAGGAAACAATCAGGCTGCTCTATTCAGGAATGCTCACTTTATGAAGAATATCTCCTTGGGTGGGAAACTATCAAAAGCCACTTCTCGAAGAGAAATGGGGAAAAAATACTAGAATCCTGTGAGAAGAAGAGGATTGCAGCCAAGGTCTGATAAAACTGCACAATGTGTTCTCCCGTGAAAGAAACAAATCCTCTTCATAGACACATCTAAACTATATAAAAGTTGGAAGGTACCTGAGTGCATTGTTTTAACACAGTTCCCAAGTCATGGTCAGTGACTATTTTATGTAGAGTGGATCAGTGAGGCATTGCAATATTATTATATTGACAGTTATTACAAAGATCTGTATCTTTCAGTGAGATGGACATTTTTTGGGTTGAGTTTAATGTGGAAGTCTCAGAATCTAGGGTCAGATTTGATTATACCATCAGGCCGGGAATTTCCGGCCAAGTCTTGGTGGCATCCAACGCAGGAGATTTAGTGACCCAGCCAAAAGCCCATTGGCTTGCAGTGGGACTGGGCAATCCCAACAACAAAGGGGTCGGGACAATCCAGCACCCAACCAGTCAGGCCTCCTTGTGGTGGGGGGGATGCCACACCTCCGAGAGGTGCCAGCCAGAGAGTCAGCAGTTCTTCAGTTCCAGCTGTGCTATCACACAATCAGAAAGATCATAAGAAATAGAAGCAAGGAAAGGCCATTTGGTCCTTCGAGTCTCCTCCTCCAATCAATGAGATCATGCCTGTTCTGATTGTGGCCTTAACTCCACTTTCCTTCCTGGAATTTATAACCCCCTAAGTCCCTCATCAATAAAAGATCTATCTAACTCAGCCTTGACTGTTTTCGATGACCCAGTCTCCACTGCTGTCTGCAGAAGAGAATTCCACAGACTAATGACCCTCTGGTGGAAAAAAACATTCCTGTTCATCTCTGTCTTAAATGGGAGACGCCTTATTTTTTAAACTGTGCCCCCTAGTTCTAGCTTTCCTCATCAGAGGAATCATACTCTCAGCATTTCCTTAAATGTTTATACATTCTATAAGTGTGTTACAAGTAGGCTTGCATTAACACTGCGATTAAGTTGCTGTGAAAATCCCCTAGTCGCCACACTCCGGCGCCTGCTTGGGCACACTGAGCGAAAATTTAGCATGGCCAATGCGCCTAACCAGCATGTCTGTGGGAGGAAACTGGAGCACCCACGCAGACACGGCGAGAATGTGCAAACTCCACAGACAGTGACGCAAGCCGGGAATGGAACCTGGGTCCCTGGCGTGTGAGGCAGCAGTGCCAACCATGTGCCACTTTGCCATCCAGTCTGCCACTGCTTTACTATCTTCTTCCCTTTTATGTTCTCAATTTCTCCTTCCATCCCTCCAGTTGAGGACTCTGGATCTGTACTCGTTGGAGTTTAGAAGGATGAAGAGAGGATCTTATTGAAACTTACAGGATACTGCAAGGCCTGGATAGAGTGGATGTGGAGAGGATAAGTAGTAGGAAAAACTAGAACCAGAGGGCACAACCTCAGGCTAAAGGGACGATCCTTTAAAACAGATGAGGAGGAATTTCTTCAGCCAGAGAGTAGTGAACGTGTGGAACTCTTTTGGCGCAGAAGGCTGTGGAGGCCAGGTCATTGAGTGTCTTTAAGACAGAAATAGTTAGGTTCTTGATAAGGGGATCAGGGGTTATTGGGAAAAAGCAGGAGAATGGGGATGAAGTAAATATCAGCCATGAATGAATGGCGGAGCAAACTCGACGGGCCGAGTGGCCTAGTTCTGCTCCTAGGTCTTATGGTCTTTTGCATGTTCTCAGTTGGGGGGGGGGTGGGGTTGGTACTTTCCTGAGTTCATTGTCACTGGTAACTCCTGTAAATTAATTTGATGCCCACAACAATGCAAAAGATGTACAAAGAGCACATATTTTTGCAACCACCGCCCCCGCAAATATTTAAGCAAATAATCACAAGAGCTAAAGACCGCGGTAACAAACCTTTACCCTGGACCTAGGATACTGGCACTTGTCACATGTGGCTGCATCATTTTCTCAGCGGCTTGGGCCATTGAACCAATGAATACTTAAATTGACTTAATTAATAAAGAGGAAGCATTACCAAAGAAATGAAAAAAGTATTTCTCTAGGCTGCTGGAAACATTAAATAATAAAGGCACCACTCACAAATAGGTCATGTGGAATGGAATAGCAGAAAGTAACATGGTATACAGTCTGCCAGGTTATTCTCTCTGTGCCCCGTGCTTTCACACCCTCCCCTCCTCTGGATTATCTCCTCACCTTACCTCCACATTCACCTGCCTCAATGTAAAAGCCTCACAACTTCTTGCTCTTCCCAGCTGGCAAACTGCATTGGTTAGACATACAGAGCTCACTCAATCCATGCCCAGGCTTCCCCAAGCCTCCTGGCAACAGCAATCGGTGGGGAAGCAGGCACACCCCATCTGCTACCCCACGCTTTGCATCATTAAAATTGCCCTTGTTCCCTACACAAAAGTTTTAGACACAGCTGTCATTGAAATCTCCTGTCTCAGCTTGGATCCTAATTCTGTATCAAGGGAACAAGCAGCTTTGAAGTTCTAATTAAACAAAAGATAGTAGATAACTACACGCCTTGTAGTTAAATTCGATCAAAGGCGATACATCAATACTGAATGGATAGTCAGTTTTCGATGACAGCTCTCTGTGATTGAATATAAGTGCTCGTTTGATTTGATTTATTATTGTCACATGTATTGGTATACAGTGAAAAGTATTGTTTCTTATGCACTATACAGACAAAAGCATACCATCTGAGTACATAGGGGAGAAGGAAAGGAGAGGGTGTTCTGGTCATTCAGACAATTCCTATATTAGCTTATGCATATCTGATCCCTCAGTTAATGGTAGAGAGGTCTATTCATAGAATCCTACAATGCAGAAGGAGACCATTGAGTCTACACTGACCGCAATCCCATCCAGGCCCTATCCCCATAACCCCATGCATTTACCCAACTAGTCTTCCTGACACTAAGGGGCAATAGCCAATCAACCTAACCCGTACATTTTTCGGACTTTGGGAGGAAACCTGCACAGACACGGAGAATGTGCTAACTCCACATAGACAGTGACCCAAGCTGGGATTTGAACCTGGGTCCTTGACGCTGTGAGACAGTGGTGCGAAAAACTGTGCCATCGTGTCGCCTATTGTGAGACCTTGGGCTGAATGTTATGGTTTTATCATGGAGGGGATTGGGGTCAGAAAATGTGGCGAACCATTCAAAAGCCCATCGACTTCAATGAGAACAGAAAATCCTGCCGACAATGGGTGTGAATCCTCACTTGCTGTTTCTAGCAATGCAAAATACAAGGTTCAACAGATAAGAAGCATATTTTTGGCCTGGAGACTTTGGTGGTTAATAGATATTGAGAACCTTTCTGATTTAAACATTTCAAGTTTGTAGACAATTGAAGTTTTTCAGTCAGTAATGTCGATAAGTGTGAATGAAACAATTGAATCTATTCTTCCATTGTTATTGCACAGATCTTGACGGGTGAAGACTGGAATGCCGTGATGTATTTTGGAATAGAATCGCAAGGAGGAGTTAAGAAAGGAATGTTTTCATCTGTTTATTTCATTATCTTGACACTGTTTGGCAATTGTATCCTTTGAATCTTGATCGTTAACGGTTGTTGAAGTGTCACAGCTTAAGATTTAGACACTTGTTTACCACCAGTTACTGAGGAGTGTTGCTGACCTTCAATTCAGCAGAAATGGCATAAATCTGAAGGAGAAGCCAGATTGTGTCTCACAATCAAAAGATTTTCCTTGCCAGCTGAGCTTAAAGCAACTTCAGCATCACAAATGGTACAAATATTTGTCTCGCTGATCGCCTGGCTTCTCCTTCCAAACTGCTGGAGCATGTGTGGAAGCATCCCTACAGTGCAGAGACGAATAGGATCTGTGTGGAATTTATTGTTGGTGCCAGACTCATAGAGTCCTTACAGTGCAGAAGAAGGCCATTTGGCCCATCGAGCCCATTGTGGCCAGTGCAGACTCGATGGGCCAAATGCCCTCCTTCTGCACTGTAGGGATTCTATGATATGAACCTGCATCAACAATAAATCCCACACAGGTTCAATTCCCATAACCCCATGCATTTATCCTAGCTAGTTCCCCTGACACTAAGGGCCAATTTAGCACGGCCAATCCACCTAATCCGTATATCTTTGGAGTGTGGAAGGAAACCGGAGCATCCGGAGGAAACCCATGCAGACATGGGCAGAACGTGCAAACTCCACGCAGACATGGACAGAACGTGCAAACTCCACACAGACAGTCACCTAAGGCCAGAACTGAACCTGTATCCCTCATATGCAGTAAGGCAGCAATGCTAATCATGTGCCACTTTGCCTTCCAAATGAGTTTGCGAATGAGTTAACGAGTGGACAAGATGAGAACGCAAAATGTGTTGCGGAGGCTTTTAATACTCTTTTAACTTTGACCTTAAAACAAATGTATTTCCTTAGCTTGATCATGAACAGATACACTTCTCAATGTCTTCTTGGCCATTGCAGTTGACAACCTGGCAAATGCACAAGAACTGACAAAGGTTTGCTCTTCAAATCATTCCCTTGTAAATATTTTGAGGCGAAGTGCAAATGATTCCTCTTGGCTCTTATTATGTGTTTTGTTTATGATGGGACACAAAATAGCCTTTTGTTATGCTGAGGAATGGATTACTTTTATTAAGGAGTGGGACAGTTTTAAAAGCGCAAAGCGCTTACGGTCCTCAAGGCACTAATTTGACAAACCACACATTGTAGAACAAATATAATTAATTGCACATCACACATAATGAGTGGGATTTTACTACCTCACTCATCCTGAAATCATAAAATCCCATCCGAGGTCAACAGACCTTCCTATTGTCCGCCCCTCATCCGCTCTGATTCCCATGGAGGGCAGGGCGGTAAAGTTCTAGCCAATGAGTTTTTTTTCTATTATGTTCAGCTCAGAAGCTTGTCTGAGAGAACTGAATTGCATTATGGTCATTAAATGCAAGAATGTTTCCATTTCTGACCAAAGTGGGCTAAACTCATGTATGTAGTCATAGTAGCGATAAAAATATTATGTTGTGGAAAGCAAAATGTTTCACTCTGTGGTAGTTATTTTGTGCAATTGTTGTCACAGAGGATCTGTTGTCAGTAGACAGATGCCAGGTACTTTCAGGCAGGCTATAGGAGAAATTGAGGAGCATCCTATATACAATCTAGCAGGAGATTTAACTGCACCACTTGTCCAGAGATGAACAGATCACATTCATAGAATCACAGAATCCTACAGTGCAGAAAGAGGACGTTTAGTTTAAATGAGTGGACAAAAAATTGGTGGACAAATTCTAATGTGGGAAAATATGAACGTGCCCACTTTGGCAGGACGAATAGAAAATCAGCATATTATTTAAATGGAGAGAGACTGCAGAACTCTACGATACAGAGATTTAGGTGTCCTGATCCATGAACCACCATAAGTTGGTATGCAGGTACAGCAAGTGATTAAATAAAGGCAAATGGAATGCTTGTGTTTATTGCAAGGAGAATTGCATATAAATGTAGGGAAATGTTCCTCCATCTGTACAAGGTCTACTGAGAGTGTGCTTGGAGTAATATGCTGTTTTGCTTTTTGAAGTTAATTGATTAGTGTCACAACAAGGCTTACACTGCATTAAAGTTGCTGTGAAAAATCCCCTAGTCGCCACACTCTGGCACCTGTTCGGGGCAATTTAACATGGCCAATGCATCTAACCATCACGTCTTTCAGACTGTGGGAGGAAACCAGAGCAGCTGGAGGAAAACCAGAGCACATGGGGAGAACGTGCAGACTCCGTACAGACAGTGACCCAAGCTGGGAATCGAAACCAGGTCTCTGGCACTGTGGTGCAGCAGTGCTAAACACTGTGCCACTGTACTGTCCAATTTTTGGTTTTGGTTTTCTTACTGAAGAAATGATATCATTGCATTAAAAGCTGTTCAGAGAAGATTCCATTGACTGATCCTTGGGAACAAGGGCTTATGCTGTGAAGCAATATTAGCAAGTTGGACCTATGCTCAATGGAGTTTAGAAAATTGAGAGGTGATCTTATTGAAATATATATGTCAGAATTCTCTGGCTGTTCATACTGGCGGAATTCTCTGGTCTCGCCAGCAATGCACCTTATCCATGGGTTTCCCAGTAATATGGGGTGGCTTCAATGGGAATTCCCATTGACAGCGATGGGACCAGAGGATCCATTGCCAGCGAGCTGCACACTGCCTCTTGCTGCCAAGAAAAACACTGAAAGGAGGCCAGAGAATCTCACCCAAAAGATCCTGAGATTACTTGACAGGGTGGATGCTGAGAGAATGTTTCCCCTTGTGGGGGAAGCCTAGTGTTACTCTGCTGAGCAGGCACCTGGTAAGGGCCCTTGGTCCGTTTACTGGAGCCCGTTAGATGGACAGATACACCCCCAGACATGGTGATACATTGACAGTGTTATTTTACTTTCATAGTTTCGTAGAATGACGTGTCAGCATAGAAGGAGGTAATTTATCCAAGTCACTGCACTTCTAACTCCTTCTCCCTCATCCTTCATGTTTTCCTTTCTAAGTACCTATCCAATTCTTGTTTTGATTATTTCTATTGCATCTGCCTCCATCATCTTTTCAGGGAGTATCTTCTAGATCATAATAACTCACTGCAATGGGGGGAAAGAAAAGACCTCTTAATGTGTCTGCTCCCTTTTTCTTCATTAAATAACTTAAGTCTCCGTCCTCTGGTTACTGACCATTCTGTCAGTGGAAATGGTTTCCTCCAATGATAAAGGCAAAATACTGTGGATGCTGGAATCTGAAACAAAAGCAGAAAATGCTGGGAAATCTCAGCAGGCCTGACAGCATCTGTGGAGAGAGATATGAACCAATGATTCAAGTCTGGATCGAATGTTGGCTCTATTCTGTCTCCACAGAAGCTGTCAGACCTGCTGAGATTTTCCAGCATTTTCTCGTTCCTCTCATCTGTTGTCAAAGCCTCTTCAATTTTTGTTTTCTAGTGTTTCTAAATAACATTCTGCCTTAGAAATGCCCCTGGGGAAAAGAAAGATTTCAGTGTTTGTGTTTTGAAAATCTTGGCACATATTTCATGCCTCGAAGGATTAGAGAAACATTTCAGGGTCAGTGGAAATGCACAGGCACTGAATGGAATAATATGAATCTCAGAACCACCTCCTGCCATTTCACTCTTCAGGATGAAGAAGAGATGGAAGAAGCCAACATCCAAAAGAATACCATCCAGAAGGCGATGGAGGTTGCAGATGTCAGTCCAATCTCTGCGACCAACCTGTCCATAGCAGCGTAAGTTCAGAATTTATACAGTGACATTCTGCATGCAAATATATTTCTAGAAGTACTATTGCACTTCAGTTGCTCTCTGCATGACATCAAAATTTTTGACATTTGTTTATTTTCATTTATAAGTGTTCTTTTATTTATCATATTTTAGTTCAGATATTTTAATTTTGTCTTTGACCTCTGAGACTTTTGGGCCATGGAATCTGCATCTATCATAAAGTGCTCATGATTAACATCTACAAAACTGGCTTCATCGTCAAATCATAGAATCCTACAGTGCAGAAGGAGGCCATTCAGCCCATCAAGTATGCACCAATCACAATCCCACCCAGACCCTATCCCCATTACCCCATGCATTTACCCTAGCTAGTCCCCCTGCCACTAAAGGGCAATTTAGCCTGGCCAATCTCACCTAACACCCATATCTTTGGATAATGGGAGGAAACAGGAGCACCCAGAGGAAACCCATGTAGACACAGGGAAAATGTGCAGATTTGGCATAAACAGTGACCCAAGTTGGGAATCACCTGATGGTCGGGCCACTAAAGTGGCTAAAAAAGAGAAAATATAGATAGCCAGGGCACTTCTACCCTCTCACTCTTTAAAACCCCTTGTGGAAGACTGAATTTAGAGTGAAGGCAAGGTCATGCTGAAAAATCTTGTCTTCTCATGTTCTTTACCTCCTGACTTACTGCCCAAGTTCATGCTGAAAATTGTTCATTTGGAAAAGCTGCCAGAAGGCTGTTGGTGACTTTGGATGCATATTTGAGTGAGTATCTTTTTACAAATTTGTTTGTGGGATGAGTGTGTTGCTGGCAAAGCCAACGGTGTCCCCCTTCTCTCATTGCCCTTGAGAAAGTTATGATGAGCTGCCTTCTTGAACAGCTGCAATCCATCTGATGTAGGCTATTCTGTTAGCAAAACAAGTTCCAGAACTTTGACCCTGAGACAGGCAATGTGGTTCCAAGTCAGTGTGGTTTGGAGGAGAATTTTGCAGCTTGGTGGTGTTCTCATGGGTCTGCTGCCCTTGTCTTTCTGGATGGTAGGGCTCACAGGTTTGAAGATGCAGTCAAAGAGTGCTTGATAAGTTGATTGCATTGGAGTGGAGGCAACAGATGTATTTATGCTGTATGGGTTGCTGGACTGTTTTGTCCTGGATGGTGTTAAACTTCTTGTTTAGTTGAAGCCGCATTCATCTAGGCAAATGGAAAGTATTCCACCATATTCCTGACTTATCTTTGGCGGACAGGCCTTGGGGAGTCAGGAGATGAGTTACTTGCCACAGAATTCCCAGCCTCTCTGACCATCTCTTATAGCCACAGCTTTTGTATGACTAATTAAGAGTTTTCAATTTTCTACACTCCTCCAAAATAATTCAAAGAAAGTTTCTGGACAAGAACTATATTTCAGATGCTGAAGATTGGATCATGAGGTGACTGGGAAAAGAATGATATGACTTGATTTATTATTGTCACATGTATTGGGATACAGTGAGAAGTATTGTTTCTTGTAGACCATACAGATAAAACATACCGTTCATAGAGTACATAGGGGGAAAAAGAAAGGACAGGGTGTAGAATATAGTGTTACAGTTAGGGTGAAGAAAAAGATCAGCTTAATGTGCGATAGGACCATTGAAAAGTCTGATGGCAACAGGGAAGAAGCTGCTCTTGGTATGTGATCTCAGATTTTTGTATCTTTTTGTGACTTGTAATTGTTATCTCCTGGAACCTGTTGGATTGAACCTATGGGCTCAAAGTGAATATTTTCCCAGCTTTTTCTAAGTTATCCCCAGGTCATGTTTTAACTTTGCCGGTGAGGTTTTGCACCCATAGGGATGATATGTGTGGATGCGGCAGATACCTGACCTTTCCTCATCCTGTGCTAACCAGCCAAGTCACTCCCGTTGGGAGTGGTATTTCTGGGTTTGGTGGGGGTGAAGTGGTGAGTAAATATAAAGTCATATTCCATTGCTTAATGTCTATTTTTTTTCTAATTATTTCAAGTCTTTTATAATTTGCAATGTCAGCAATGCTTTGGTTGCACTCGGCAGTGCCATTCAGTTCATTATGATGGTACAATTAGAATTAAAGACATTAATTAACGCTTCACAAGTATTTATATAGATTAAGCCATGTTTTCTGTTTGCTTCCCTACTTTAGTTTGAATGAAGAAGCATTTCATTTTGGCTGTGTTTTTTTTTTCTGTTCAGCTTTTCGTTGCTTTAATTTGAGTTTTACGAAGGTGAGTTGATATGCTTGTAATCAGCCCCGAAACCTATCCTTGCACTTTCCTCGAACAGCGGTATTTTGGTCCGATCCTCTGTGTTCCTTAAGTTGCTTTGTTTTGATCAGAAGCTAAACAGCGGCAAAAGCAAGAAGCGGAGATAAATTGTGCAAATTGCAGGGCACAGAAGCCACATTTAGCAAATGATCCAACCCAATAATTGCTGTGCTTTTTTAGCTACCTTCTGACAAGGTCGGGAGCTTTAGCAAAATGCGATGTAGCATTGATCTGGTCTATTTAATTTGTTTTATCCAATTCACCATCTTGCAGAATAATGGCTTCATTATTCACTGCAGAACAATGGCGAGCATTAGCCTCGGTTTTGCCTGCGCTGAGAGATTTTCTCCACTGTGACAAACACATCAGCAAAGACATTAGGGGCATTCTGTGTCCAGCCCGGCTTTATGCGGCCCATATATCTGTTCAACCCCTGACTGCAGATTATTAAAAATGGTTAATATATTTCTAGAAAGATATTGCAGGTGCCAATTTTGTTGGGAGACAAGGGAAGTCTGGATATTAATGCCGAAAAGTTGCTATTGTTCACGTTGCTGAGATCATACAGTCCCGCTGACGGTGCACCCCCAACGGCGAGGGTGCATTCAACAGGAAACCCCATTGACACCAGCGGACTGTAAGATCCCACTGCCAGCGAGCGGTGCGCCACCTCCCGTTGCCGCAAAATGCATCACGGACAGGGAAAAATATCTTGCCCAATATGTCCGATTAGTTAACAAGCAGTTGATCATACCTGCCGGAATTTTACTGCAATGCCTGTCCCGGAATTAGGGCGGACGAGACTCGCAGAACGGCATTCTCCATTGGCCTCAGGCGGGATCTTAAGAGCTTTCATAAGATTCGTAAAATTCCGGCAATCATGTCAATTTTCTTTTATAAAACGGCTGTATTTAGATAGCAAATACCAATAAATCTCCCAAGTTGTTTATGTGGATTAAAACTACCCAAAGGGTAAGATTGCAAATTTTCAAATCTTCATCCTGACACCCCCCTCGTCCCAAAAAAAACAATTCTTTCCTTCCTTTGTTTTGTCGCTGAGTGTTTCCATTTGTTGTCTTTGCTGTATCTTATTATAAAGCAACTTAATTCACCTTCCTTTCCTGTGACTGAAACATGGTAAGTAATTATCTTGGTGAATGAGTTGATGCACTCCCCTTTTTCCCTCTGGTTTTGTGTGATATTGCCTCACCCCTTTGGGCCGTGCTGTTAGATTTTTGTTTTGCTTTGATTCGTCACTCATCTTTATACTCTCTTTGAAATTGTGATTGTAGGAATGAATTTTACAAAAGTGCTCCGTGTATTTCCCCCATGAAGGGTCCGACTGGTATTGCTGGTACTTTAAATGGAAGCAGGAAGGAGTCGGAAAGTTGAAGCGTTGAGATTAACTATTGTTTAGCTGAGAGTGACTCAGTGTCAGTAGCAGTTTTCACCAGAGCAACTGCCCTGACCAAGTCTGTGGAGGTGGAGTCCCAGACATATGCAACCTACCTGTGAATATGATGGAGCCTGTTGATCTTTTCCCAATGTATTTTTTGTCTCATCTTTTTTGCATGTGCAGTTTTGTAAAGCAAAATCGAGGTGCTCTATCTCGCAGCTCGTCAGTCTCCAGCGTAAATTCACCGTGAGTTGCTCTCTGTTACAATATTATACCGTAACCCCTTCAGAAAGTGTCATTCACCATTGTAACACTGGGTGTGAAGAGCGGATGTTGTAAACATGCAGTGGCTGTGCTCTTCCTACTGTCTGGACAACTCTGTTTTTTCGTCTACTCCATTCACTGTCATTGGTGGCTTCTGTGCTTTTTGATATCTTGGCACTTTATTGTGTTCCTTTGACCTTTCTGCGGTAAATCAGGTAACATATCAACTTGAACAAGGAAGTCGAGATTCTACATCACCTAAACATAGGTCAGAGCAATCCTCATTTTGTCAAATTGCATAGCTAAAGCCACAATAAAATTGCTTGCTCACAAATTAAATAGCTCTGTGCCAAAATCAATTAGAACTAATTGGACCCCAAATTTTGTTTTCTGAATGAATGAAGTTGGCAAGGATACCATTATACTCTAATTTCATCCAATGTCTAATTGCCTTTAAGCACCTCATGATTTAAAAACTGAGTTAAATTTAAAATTTTAAAGAATTGTCTTAATCCGATCGTAGCTGATGATATCTAAGATGGGATAGATCTATCTCCTAGGTGTAGAGATAAATGCATCACTTACTCGAATGATGGCGGTTAAAGCCTTCATCCATGTTATTGATTTCAGAGACATATATGGCACAACCTTACCAGCCACTCCCGCTGCAGTGAGGTCGGAGAATTTGGCACCCGGCCAAATCTGTGTCCACGACAGTGGGATGGGAAAATCCCACTGGTGTGCACGGTTGTAACATTCTGGCCAAAGATTTTAATATAGAAAATACAAGCAAGAATAGGCCATTCAGCCCTTCGAGCCTGCTCCCCCATTCATTTTGATCATGGCAGATCGTGAAGCTAAATATCCTGATCCCACCTCACCTGCACCACCACACTCACCCCCCCCGCCGCCAAATATCCCTTGATCCCTTTAGCCCCAAGAGCTATATCCAATTCCTTCTTGAACTGTGTTTTGGCCTCAACTACGTTCTGTAGTAGTGAAATCCGCCACACTGAGTGAAGAAATTTCTCCTCACCTCAGTCCTAAAAGATTTACCCCTTTATCCTCAAACTATGACCCCGAGTTTTGGACTCCTCCGCCACATTAATTTTATGACCTTCTTGAAACTCTGATAGTGACATATATGTAGTTTCAGAGGTGAGATGCAGAACATTGTCTTGGCCATTCAGTTTCTTATTTTTGATGCATGTTTTTAATTTAAGAACATAAGAACATAAGAAATAGGAGCAGGAGTAGGCCATCTGGCCCTTCGAGCCTGCCCCGCCATTCAATAAGATCATGGCTGATCTGTCGTGGCTCAGTTCCACTTTCCCGCCCTCTCCCCATAACCCTTAATCCCCTCTCTTATCAAAAACCCATCAACCCGCTTCTTAAAAATATTTAGCGAGGCAGCCTCCACCACTTCAACGGGCAGAGAATTCCAGAGATTCACCACCCTTTGAGTGAAGAAGTTCCTCCTCAACTCCGTTCTAAACCGCCCCCCCTTTATCTTGAGGCTGTGCCCCCTAGTCCTACTGTCTTTTTTGAGCGGGAAGAGTCTCTCCACCTCTATCCTATCCATCCCATTCATCATCTTATACGTCTCAATGAGATCTCCCCTCATTCTTCTAAACTCTAACGAGTACAAGCCTAGTTTATTCAGCCTCTCCTCATAGCTCAACCCCCTCAACTCCGGTATCAGCACTGGTATTTTGTTGTGGAGGCATTCAGTTTTCTAAGATACTTTGCAAAATGTTTAGTATCGGAGGAAGTGAATCAGAAAAGCAAATGAATTTTAGAATTTTTTTGTTTCTTTAGGTCCTTCATCCGAATTTAATTTTATTTCTGTCAGTTTTTTCTTGCTGTGCAGAAGGAAAGTAGAGGCTTGAAATTGATGGTGTTCAGTGTTGCTGCCTGAATGTCTGGTGGGCTTGTTGCATTTTAAATGGCTTAATGCGCCCGTTAACATGGCGGAGAAAGCTATTAAAAACCAATGCTGTAACTGTAATATAGGCCCTGAATAATTGCAGTCAGCAGCAAAGTAAGAGAACTCACCACTGACCCAGAAAAAAACTGCCCATAAATATCTAGCGATCCCTGTGTTAGGAATTTCCCCTTTCCGGATAGCAGTTTAAATCTTGTCATAGAATAGTATCATATAGTGCAGAAGGAGGCCATTCAGCCCACTGGGTCTGCAACAGTTGTCTGTCAGAGCATCTTCCCCAGGCCCACCCCACACACTTAATCCCCCTAACCTACACATTTTTAGATGTTAAGGGGCAATTTAGCATGACTAATCCACCCAACCTGCACATCTTTGGAGTGTGGGAGGAAACCGGAGCACCCGGAGGAAACCCACGCAGAATGTGTGAACTCCAAACAGGCAGTCGCCCAAGGCTGGAGTTGAACCTGGGACCCTGGCAGTGTGAAGCAGTAGTGCTGACCATTGTGCCACCATTTTGCTCTCTTGCGCCAAGTCAGTGATAACCCCATGTGTAACAGCAGTAATGTCAGCAGGCAAGTAAGTAACTTATCACATTGCAATATTTTCACTCGAGCAGTTTAAACCAATAAATGTCTTTTTCATTAAATTTATATTTTCAACTAGTGGAATAGATGTATGACTGTATTAAGACAGAGGCTAAAATAAAGATAAGCAGAGGTTTTTTTTTAAAGTGGAATTCTTAATCTTTGTGGAATGTCACATTTCTCCACAATGTAAATTTGCTCTTCAAAGTAATAATGAGGTTCATAAGGTCCCTTCAGTACAGAAGGGGGACAATTCAGCCCATCAAGCCTGCACTAACAACAATCCCACCCAAGCTCTATCCTCGTAACCCCACACGTTTACCCTGCTAGTCCCTCTGACACTAAGGAGCAATTCAGCATGCCCAGTCAATCTAACTTGCACATCTTTGGACCGTGGGAGGAACCCCAAGCACCCAGGGGAAACCCACGCAGACACAGGAGGAACTTGTAGACTCCACACAGACAGTCATCCAAGGCCAGAACTGAACCTGGTCCCTAGCGTTGTGAATCAGCGGTGTAAACTACTGTGCCACCATGCTGCCTTAGTGTGTTATTTAAAAACCCAGTTACACCTCATTTAACAGGGTGTATCTCTTTCAAGAGGTTTTACAGTGAGAATAACAGTGTAGATAAAAGTGGTAGACTCTTCAATTCATTATTGCAAGGGAGATTGATTACAATTTGTGAAAAGCTCTACAGCACAAAACTCTGGAGGAACATGGACTCTCAATCAGCAGCTTCTGGAATTCCATGTTCTTTTATGTATGTGTGGACTTGCAAAGTCGATTTCAGTGGAGTAATGGCAGCAAAAGCTGACAGTTTCGCCATAATTACCACTGCAAAATCGGCGCCATTGTAATATTACATGGCAAGCTTTCGAAACTCTTATGTTTTCGTGGTACACACTTGGCGGGAGTGGGGGGAGGGTGACATATCCCATTTAATTTGATTGGGTACCAATATTAATGGTCAAAATCTTGCACGCTGAATTATTCCACTTGATGCCTCAGCGTTTTACTGTAGGAACAACGAGAATTAACACTTCCAGCCATGCGATGGATTAAAACATCTTGCGCTAGATTTTAAATAATTTGGAAATTATAATTACCTTAGCAAACGGATTGCAGGCATTAAAATATAGGCACTGAGGCTTTGTGACTTACCGAGAAGCTAGATTTTCTAGTTATTAAGAGCTTATTTAAAATAAACTAAGTTCGGATGCAATCGTTTCAATAACTCCCCTCGGAAAGGACAATAAAATAGTTTAAAGGATGCCCAGATAAGTATAAATCAAAGATGTTATTCATAGAATACAGCACAAACAGGCCCTTCGGCCCACAAGTTGCACCAATCACATCCATACCTACCAGGCCATAGAACTATCTGTAACTCCCAATCCCATTAATTCCCATGTACTCATCCAGAAGTCTTTTAAAAGACCCCAGCGAGTTCACCTCTACCACCACCGACGGCAGCCAGTTCCACTCACTAATTTGCTCTTGTTGTTCCTTCAATAAGGAACAATATGAACAAATTATTGCTGCAGAGGGTCACTCACCTTGAATGATAAAATGCTAGGCATTCTGACCATTGTGCTCCAGCTCTGAACGTGTTACTTTTCAGCTGAAACTACTTGTGTGCTTTGTACCGTGGAGTCATTATATGTCCCAAAGGTCGTTTTGTTGTCTCACGTGAATGCTCCTATCCGGCTTTTTATTTTTAAACGCGTTTCTTTGTACCACTTGGAGCATTTGTCTATGCGTGTGTGTGTTCTTGTATATTCCCACTCACTATTTGTAGCAAGTGTGATTCTGTGCTTCTGAAGAATTATTGTCACAAGTAGGCTTACGATAACACTGCAATGAAGTTACTGTGAAAATCCCCTCGTCGCCGCACTCCGGCGCCTGTTCGGGTACACACTGAGGGAGAATTTTAGCATGGCCGTTTGCGTGTCTTTTGGACTGTGGGAGGAAACCGGAGCATCCGGAGGAAACCCACGCAGATATGGGGAGAACATGCAAACAATGTGACCCAAGCCGGGAATGGAAGCTGGGTCCCTGGCGCCGTGAGGCAGCAGTGCTAACCACCATGCCGCTCTGACATGCTGTCGTTGGATTTACGACGGCTAATCAGACTGGCAGGCCTGACGGTAACTGTGGGACAGTGTTTGGGTTTACGTGAAGAATGCTTTTATCCTTTTCCTTTCCCTTTTGCGGTTATCAATTGGTTTCTTATTTTCAACTTTTGCAGTTATTCTCAGCCCCAAAAAAAATCCCCTTTCGTGCAAGCACAGAATCAGAACTTGCCTTCACATCTTCACATTTACTAAGGAGCTGTGCTGCTGCTGCTTGATGATAGCACCCAACAAATGACACATTGTCGTGTCTGAAAATGGATGGCATTTGCTTGTGGTGCTGATCTTTACTTTTGGCAAGGATGATTGTGTTAGAGCTCTGCATGCTTCAGCGTCTCAGCAACATCTAGGTGACTCTTATCCAGTCTCGTTTGCGAGAGGTAAATTTTCCATTTGGTCGGAGGAATACTTTTGGCTAAGGCGAAATCCTCTTCCCTTCTGTTGTTTAAGTGCCGTGTGTGGTTAAATTTTTCAAGACGGAGGCGGTTTAAGGTGTGTAACATTTCTGTGTGAATCTCCTGCAGCTTTGTGTTACATTTTTTTTGTGGCTTGTTATTTATAGCAAGGATCAACAGAAGGCATTCAAGTCGATGTCCGTTTGGGAGCAAAGGACTTCTCAGCTAAGGCGCCAGCACTTGCTAACGAGTCAAGAGGCTCTGTTTAATGAACTGGATGACGAGCAGCGTAGGGTGTACGTCTCCTCCCACCAGATCCGACCAGATATGAAAACTCATTTGGACCGGCCTTTGGTGGTGGAACCCCGGAAGGACGTGAGAAACAACAATGATAAAATCCGTCAAAACGAGTGCCAAGATGGCGAACACGAAAGGCTCGTCCAGCCCGAGAGTTGCGAGGCACCGAAACGGCACCATCGGCACCGCGAGAAGGGAGATGGCGCAGCGAACAATGGAGAATCTGCGCCGAACAGCAAGGACGAACCGCGACGCTCGCACAGGAGCCGAAGCAAAGAGGCCGAGAGAGACCAGGAAGAAAGGGCCAAGGATGGAAAGGGTGACCGAAGCAGAAGCCGTGAAGGAGGGAAGAGGCATCATCACCACCAGAGCTCGGTGGACGAGCCCTCCGAAAAGGAGCACCGGCGTCACCGCTCCCACCGGCATGCGGCCGACCAGCAGGCCAAGGAGGGGAACGGCACCGTCAACGGCACAAAGAGCGAAAGGCGGACACGTGCCAAAGAGGGGTCGCGCTCAGGTAACCGAGAAGGAGACGCGTCCGGCAGAAGTCAGAACGCAGAGGGGGCAGAAAGGCGCCGCAGGCACAGACAGAAGGCACTCTCGACCTACGAGTCGGTGGAGAAAAGGGAGAACGATGAGAAGGAAGGAGAGCCTGTTCCAAGAGAACGACGGAATCATAAAGTAAAGTAAGTCTTTGTGATGTTATTACTCAAACATTTGATTGACGTGGGGTCACTAAGTTCTGGATGTAGTAACATACAGATTTTCAACATGTTACCCAACAGGGAACATTCACGATATTTTTTGTGAACTGTACATAATTCATGGAGCTGTTAAGCTAGTCTCAGATGGACAAATGTTGCTCATTCACCAACTCTTGCCACTCATTTCCTGCTATGGTACATTTTCCAATTACATACAATTTATAGCAGATGTATGTAAGAGCAAAGAAACATTCAAGAGCGATGTTGTTCCAAATGCAAGTGAACTGTCAGCTTTTATTTAGTGTAAATGTGAGTTCCAACTAAAATATACAGGCTAATGTTTGCTAGAGGGAGCGACTCAAGCCTCTGAATATTGGCCCAAATACAGTCAATTTCAATCTATATCCATGTGTCCATTCTGTCCTGTGTAAAAGTGACGACCTAAGTTTATTTATTAGTGTCACAAGTAGGCTTACATTAACACTGCAGTGAAGTTACTGTGAAAATGCCCTAGTCGTCACATTTGGGCACTTATTCGGGTACACTGAGGGAGAATTTAGCACGGCCAGTGCACCTCACCGGCAGTCAGACTGTGGGAGGAAACCAGAGCGCCCGGAGGAAACCCACACGGTCACAGGTGACCCAAGACTGGATGTGAACCTGGGTTCTTGGCGTTGTGAGGCAGCAGTGCTAACCACTATGCCACCATGCTGCCCGTGCATGCTTCAGAATTAATCAGCATTTTCCATCGAATCTGGGCTGAACGGGTTTGCGATTCTCGGGATACCTGGAAGGTAAAGGAAGGCATGAACTTCTTGGATCCAGGAAATAAGTGCCTCTCCACTTGCCTGCCTGTGGTCCAGTTTATCCGCTTCAACCACCCTCTACTGAATTCTTTCTTTTATCCAGCTCTTTTGGTTTTCCCCTCGCTCAATCAGTCCTGTCCCCTCCAATGCCTCCACCCCCTTTGCCCCGTAACATCTGCTGCGGACCCCAATCTTTCCCTGATACCACCCTGCAATTTCCCTCCATTCTCCCACTCGCTGTCCCAAACCTGGCCTTTCCCATCTCTCCCTCCCACCTCCCTGCTGCCTGATCCTGAATGTTAATCCAACCAGCAGCTGACCTTGCAACCTGACTGCTGCAGCCGGCAAACCGAGGGAAATATCCATCCCTCTGAGATTCCCAAATGCAAATTTGCCAACCTACAGCTGGAAGGGTATTGCATTTTGCCTAGTCGAAAACCAATATAATTTCCTTGCAAAAGGGAAAGAACATTTCCAAGGGGGTGATGATGGTATTGTCACAGGACTGGTAATCCAGAGACCCAGCTTAATACTCTGGAGATATGAGTTCAAATCCCACCTTGGCAGCCGGTGGAATTTAAATTCAGTGAATGAAGATATCTGGAATGTGAAGCTGGTCTCCGTGATGATGACCATGAATCTATCGTTGATTGTTGTAAAACCCATCTGGTTCACTAACGTGCTTTTGAGAAGCCATCCTTACCTGGTTTGGCCTACATGTGACTCCAGAGCCACAGCAACGTGTTGACTCTTTACTGCTCTCTGAAGTGTCCCAGCAAGGTGGTTAGTTCAAGAGCATTTGGGGAATGGGCAACAAATTCTGGCCTTGCTAGTGCTGCCTCCATCCCATGAAAGAATAAAACAAAAAGATAATATTTATTCATAACAGTTCACTGTAACAGGCCGATAGGTGATTAATTTTGAAAATGGACAATGTACTGCTGCAGTGGAAGTTGGGACTGAGACATAGTAATGGTGCAGCTTTACCCTTTATCTAGCCATGCTTTATGTGCCTCACTCAAAATTGCAAGGTGCTGCCACTAGGTATTTGATTTTCACTCCCACGGTGGGTAGATTGTGTTGGACAGTTTCCCCACTCGACAGCCCTACCTTGGTTTAAAGAGCCCCTTTTAGACCTAATTTTCACTCCAGGGAGGCAGGGTCAAGATCGAGTTGGGCCCACCAACCTCGGAGGCTGTCTCCTTGACGACCTCACGTGACCAAGCGGACAGGCAAAGTGAGTTGATTAGAAGATCTGGCTCAGTCCTCTCAGACCCCTTCCTCCTCCTGACACCTCCACCCACTTTTTATACCCGTCATACTCCCACACAACTTCCTTGCCAATTTGTGCCACCACCTCCAAGCCAACTCATGCTCCCACTCCCCCTTTTACCTGCAATGCTACCTCATATCCCATGCCACCTCCAAAACCACTCATCCGGTATCCACCGGACCACCTCATATTGACCTCATATTCACACGGAGATAAAAAAGACCTCATCCAGCTCTCATTCATACACATTTCAACATGAAAAAACTCCTATTCAAGAAACCCATTCAGAGTTTTTAAAATCTCCTCAAATGGTTAATCTCTTTTAAAAATAAGCAAATCGCATCAAAGGCAACTATACCTTTAATAGTTTCTTAATCTGTCAAACTGTGAACTCAGAACCCCCTGATGAGACAATTATAGCTTCTGACACTCAGCCAAGCATTCATAATGATATAATAATAGTCCTGGAGAAATGTCAACAAAGACTGCTACAATCCTAGCTGATGTTACACCTGGACAGTGAAGTCCCAGAATGGAAACTTGGCTTGGTAGATCACAACTTCTATTTTTGTTTAGAGACGTGGGTGAACAGACTCCTAGTCTCTTAGAACTACCAATTAAATGTTATAAAAGGAATAAAACATTTATTAAACATGAAAAGGTTGACTATAATACTAGACTCCTTCGCTCCACCTATATCTTCACAGAGGCACAGACATTTTTAAGGATAAATTACAAAATATATCTGAAATTACAATGTTCTCAGTAAATACATACATAATCCTCGTAAACCAATTGGCCAACTCTGGTCAGACACTCCCTACTCTGAAACCAAGTGGCAGATGCCACTCAGTACAGCTTCTGTGGATTTCTCAGTGAATCCCCCAGATGCTTATCATGCTGTGAACTAACTGGTCTCCCTGGAACTCTGGCTTCCGCTTGAGGGTTTTCAAGCTAGCCTCGGAAAAATTTCTCCCACTCTAGGCTTTCTCTCCAATGCTTTCACCAACATCCAGGATTTCAACCGAGGACAGAATTTTACAAGAATGATCCTAAGCATCCAGCTAGCATCAAAATGGAAGAGTTCCTGATTGGGTTTATTGGGTGAGCTTTGACACCCAATGACTTCGACATTGAAACGTGGTCTAGGCTGATTTTACCTGCTGCATGATGTGGAGATGCCGGTGTTGGGCTCGGGTAAACACAGTAAGAAGCCTCACAACACAAAACCTGTTGGACTTTAACCTGGTGTTGTGAGACTACGTCTACCTGCTGCAGGCAGTGTGTAGGGCTTAATTCGCCAGACAGCCTGCAGAGGGAGCTAACGTGCATGTGCAGAACTCTGATTCAGCGTATGTCCAATTGCAACAGCAGCGTTCTGACAACAAAGGAACGCAGTTGGCCTGAACCAATTGTGTGTGTGTGGTGGGGGGGCAGCGCAGCCGATCGTGAGCCCCACACTGCACAGACATCTATCATCCCCCCCCACTCCCCCCACCACCACCGAGACCAATTGTGTCCCTCTCCCCCGATTGTGACTCAGAACGGCAACAGCCCCTCACTCCCATCTCCCGCATCCAATTCTGGCAGTGGGTGCGGCAGTCATCCTCCCTCCCCCATCGGGCTGCCCCTTCAGGCCCTGCCCCAATCCAGACCTTGCCCAGGGGGCAGTGCCAAGGTGCCAGGGTGGTTCTGCCAGGCTGGCACTGCCCAAGGGGCACCCCCCCCCCACCTTGCTCTTGGCCTCTCCAGGGGAGGCGAGGCCAACACAATTGTTTCCCATTCATGGGGAGCAGGTGTTTTCCTCGCCGGAGTGTACATCTCCCAGTGAGGTTATAAAGGAAAGCGAGCCTGGGTGATTCAGCGCCAGCTCACTAATCACATGTAAATGAAGATTTCAGTAAATTTGAATAATTAATCAGCCTCTCACCCATTTCCGGTGAAAGGCTGGCTGCACCCGAAATCCAGTTCTTCTAAATTCGTGACAGCCAAGAAATCGGACGTGATCCTGATTTTTTGGCTCTTGCACGATTTTACCAGTTCCCTCCACCTATCGTTGGAGAGGGTGAGCCGGTAAAATCCCAGCCCCCATCTTTCAGTGTTCTTCTGCCTTAGATTGCAATGTGTATCCAAGCTTCCACACAATCTCTCAGGCATCCAGCCACAACAACAGATCACCACTGCTTCACAGGCCAGACACAGATATCACCAACCTTAAGATGACTTCAGATGTCTGGTTTCTTGCTAGCCAACTTGTAGGGTCTGCCCTTCTCAGCTCTGCATTTAACTGGGAGCCTCTTTCAGTCCCTTATTTTAACTTCAGTGAACATCACCTTGTTTGGATTCCAGTTCTTTGTCCCTTTAACTCCAGTCTTCCTGGGACTCCTCTTTCCAGCCCCTGATTTCCAGAACAATTTATTCATTAGCATCTGGGACTTGCTTTCTGTCCCTTACTCCATTGTCCTGCCTTTCTCATGGCAGTGTCTGGGGGGGCTGCTTTCTTCTCAGATACCTCGACTCGACTGAACCACAAGTGCTTATGCTTTTTACTGTGGGTCTCAGTTGCTAAGTAACTGCCTAGTCTTTCCTTGAACCCTCTTTGTTTTCATGTCATAAACCTTTTAATTACAATACAGGCATGGTTTGAAATGAAACCAAAACCTACCGACATGCAGGCACCATTGCTTAATATGCAGCTAACTAAGGTATTAACCCTTTCTTACACAAAAATACAACATTAAACTTACCTAAAGTTTCTAATGCCCACAAATACAAATATAGATTATTTAAAACCACCCCCATTTCCTGACAAGTCATCTATTAAAATTGGGCAACTGGAAGATATTTTTTTAAAATTCATTTGTGGGACATGGGTATCGCTGGCTGGCCAGCATTTATTGCCCATCTTTAGTTGCCCTTAGAGGGCAGTAGAGAGTCAGTCAAATTGCTGTGGCTCTGGAATCACATGTAGGCCAGACCAGGTAAGGATGGCAGATTTCCTTCCCTAAAGGACATGAGTGAACCCAATGTGTTTTTCTGACAACCAACAATGGGTGGGGTCATTAGGAGATTTTTAGTTACAGATATTTTTTATTGAATTCAAATTTTACCATCTGCTATGGCGGGATTCGAACCCGGGCCCCCAGAACATTAGCTAAATATCTGGATTGGTAGTCTAACGATAATGCTACTGGGCCATCGCCTATCCCCATTTCTAATGTACACCAGATGGCCAATCAATCAAAGCCATACAGCAAAGGGTATTTCTTTTAACTCTAACACACAGTTTGAGCTTGTTTAAAGAGCTGGGGGTTTAAAAAACTTGAAATCATGACATTTGAACGGAGCTTATATGACCTTCAGGAGAAATTGTGTCTATTCCATCAATTTGTGACGACCATATTGTTAAGACCCCTTCGACAACCAAAATGGGGTCTATTTGTTCAAAATGGCCCTGCTGAGTTTGGGGTTCCTCATGTATGAATAACTCACTTCCCCTCCCCCTCCACACAAATTGGATCAACCAGAAATATATGGAGCAGAACTTTGGATCGGGGTCCTCCCTGTGTTTTCACAAAAATCCAGTCGCAGTTCTCTGACCTGGCGTACGTTAAACTGAAGGGTGGTATACATTTTAGGCACCAGTTCACTCGTCAGTGCCCTTCACTTTCATGCTCTCGTGTTTTATTCTTTTTGTTCTGTGAAGTCTATTCAAAGTGAACATTTTTACGGTAATATGCCGAAATTGCTCTTTTTTAAAAGTTTATTTATTAGTGACAAGTAAGGGTTACATTAACACTGCAATGAAGTTACTGTGAAATTCCCCTGGTCGTCACAGCCTGGCGCCTTTCAGATCAATGCACCTAACCAGCATGTCTTTCGGACAGTGGGAGGAAACTGGAGCACCGGAGGAAACCCAGGCAGACATGGGGAGAACACACACACACACACACACACACACACACACACACACACACAATTGAACCGGGTCCCTGACACTGTGAAGTAGCAGTACTAACCACTGTACTACTGTGCTGCCCTTCTCCTTTAGCCAACAATAGCTGGGTTTGCTGTCATTTGTGGTGTGAAGCAATCTTGCTCAGATTGCCCATATGTTAGTCTAGCTGCAAAGTTAGCTGGATTTATGTGTCTGTAGCTGATGGATCAGAATGCCAGCAGCATAGAAAATCCCAGGCTCTGAATCACAGGGCTCTGAACGCTTGGTCACTAAAGGCTAATGGAAATTAAACACAATATATCAATGGGTAATTGTTTAAATGTAGCAGATCAAATGGGCTGAGATCTGAAGCAGAATTCTCCAAAAGAGTAGTATTAGAATTGATGTGTCCTTAAAAACCCATTCCAATTGAGAGATTTCTTTTGTAATGACATTACAAAGCATTTTAAACCATAATCATTGAGAATATTGTTGATTAATTTAAATGTTAAATTATTATTTAACATTTACCCACAATTATCCTGGTGCAAAAGAAAGTCAGCGAGTGGGTAGATTTTGAGAATCATAGAATCCCGACAGTGCAGAAGGAGGCTGTTCAGTCCATTGAACCTGCATTGACTCTTCAACAACAATCCCACCCAGGCTCTATCCCTGTAACCCCACATATTTACCCTGCTAATCCCCCCTAACCGACACATCTTAGGACACTACGGGACAATTTAGCATGGTCAGTTAAGCTAACCTGCACATCTTTGGAGTGCAGGAGGAAATCCACATTGACAACATGAAGACTCCACACAGACAGTTACCCAAGGCTAGATTCAAACCCGGATCCCTGGCACCATGAGGCAGCAATGCTAACCGCTGTACCACCTTGCCACCCACAAATTGAATTCAAATTTGATCATCTGCGACGGTGGGATTCGAACTCGGGTCCCCGGAGCCTTACCCTGTGTCTCTGGAAGACTAGTCCAGTGACAATATCATTATAGCACTGCCTCTTCTCAGTTTTTTTATTATTTTAGTGTTTCCCTCCTTAACATAAAGCTATTTGTACACCCACTGAACATTACTCTTTTTGGGCTTCCTATAATAGTGTCCAACTGCGCATTGGTTAAACTCACTCAGCCATTAGATGAGTCAGATGGGGATTGTTCTGCAGTGAAGTGTTCCTCACATGTAAGCAATTAAAGAAATTGAATAACTTTAGAAGAAGGCTTGTTTTTTTAACTCACATTGATTGTGGAACAGCCTGATTATTAAGTTAAATCCATTCATTATGACTTTTCAGTAAAGGTCGCAGGTAAATTTCAGACTCTTGCCTATTAAGCTAATGCTGCCTTGTCAAAGTTTCCCTTTAACGCCATTTACACAGAATGAAGAAAGTTCCGTCTGTCAGGCGACCAGTGACCATTTGATCCGGGCAGCAGTGGTTGGGACGGACGGTGGCAGAGTGGTTAGCACTGCTGCCTCACAGCACCAGGGATCCAGGTTCGATTCCCGGCTTGGGTCACTGTCTGTGTGGAGTTTGCACATTCTCCCCATGTCTGCGTGGGTTTCCTCGGCGTGTTCCGGTTTCCTCCCACAGTCCAAAGATATGCGGATTAGGTTGATTGGCCAGGCTAAATTGCCTTTGGTGTCAGGGCGACCAGCTAGGGTAAATGCATGGGGTTATGGGGATAGGGCCTGGTTGGGATTGTGGTCGGTGCAGACTCAATGGGCCAAGTCCTCCTGCACTGTAGGGTTCTATGATTCTAATGCTCCACTGAGAATATAAAAACTTTTCCTTTTATGTGTTTTATTAATTTTCACAGAGACAGTCAAGTGCCTGCAGACACAGCCATGCTGGGGACCACAGCACTGCCACCTGCTAGTGCTTTGAAACAAGTTCCCCAGCAACCGGAGGATGCCGACAACCAAAAGAACATTAAGCTTGTGACGTTACCAACAAGGGATTCAGAGCACACCATCACCGTCAACATCCCTGTCACTGTCACTGCTCCTCCTGGAGAGACCACATTGCTCCCAAGTAAGTGGCAAGGTAAACTGCACGGCCGAGGGGGTGGGAGGGGGGAACAGTCCATTATTTGTTTCTGTAGAATTTGTTAGTTGCATTCACACAATTGCAATCAGAGGGCAACAGTTAGAGGTTTACTTGTGGGTTACGGGAATAGGGCCTGGATGGGATTGTGGTCGGTGTAGACTCGATGGACTGAATAGCCTCTTTCTGTATTGTAGGGATTCTATCACACTTTAGAATATCGGCCACTGTTGTAACTCTTGATGCGGGAAAAATAAATTTTAGCTCTGTACCTGGCAACAGTGGGCACTCAGATTCCTAAAAGTACCAGTAATGGGCCAGTTGAAAGGTCAGCCATTTTGTCCTTTCAGATGAAAACTTGAGTCAGGAATGTTGCTGACTTGTACTCAATTTTAGGGGTCAGGTGAGAGACACAGTTTGCACGTGCTGTCAGGACTGAACGATGTCCGCAAACGGTGTTCCTTCAATCCTTCCTTCTGGTGGCAAGACAAAGCTAATTGCAAGCTTCTGATGTTTGCCCCAATGCTATTAGCATAATTATACTTATCTTAAAGTGAGGGCTGCCACCCACAGATTGGTTTACTTGTGGAGATTGCTGTTAGTGCTTCCTATTGACCCCTGTCTGACTGCCAAACATCACTCCTGCACAAGTGCATGCTGGTATCTCCAATGAGACAGGCAGATTTTCCTTTCCATCCCCATCAGATATGCATCCCAGTGACAGCACATCACGATTGAGATTAAGTTTATTTTTATTTATTGGTGTCACAAGTAGGCTTACATTAACCCTGCAGTGAAGTTACTGTTAAAAATCCCCTAGTGGCCACACACCTGTTTGGGTACACTGAGGGAGAATTTAGCATGGCCAATGCACCTAACCAGCTCGTCTTTCAGACTGTGCGAAGAAACCGGAGCACCCGGAGGAAACCCACACAGACACGGGGAGAACATGCAGACTCCGCACAGACAGTGACCCAAGCTGGGAATCGAACCCAGGTCCCTGATGCTGTGAGGCAACAGCGCTAACCACTGATGCCACTGCAAACCAGCAATAAAAGAGGGGCTCTGCTCTTGTAACCCCAACAGTTAGCATCTTGTTTCCTTGAAGCTGATGTTTTGGTACAGCCATGAGAAGAGGGTCAGTCACACCATGTTAGACCCTCCAACCTGTGCACGGTCAACCATCCCACCCAATCTTAATCAATCTGTACAAAATTCGCCAAACGTTCATCAGCATTTCCCTGCTCACAGTCCAGGAGTTTGAAGTGCAAGAGAATGGCAGTGTGTCTGAGACAGTCACATAATGTGTCTGCAACACAATACACTGAGGGTTACACACCTGGATTTTCAGAAGGCTTTCGATAAGGTATCACATCTGTTACAAGAATTACGATACTGATCTTAAAAAGAATGTAATCATGTGGATGGCGATATGGCTGAAGAAGGAAAAGAAAAGGATAGGGAAATGAATGTTTTCTAATGGTTTGGCTCTGTGCTGGGTCCTCTTTTTATTCTATTTATAGAAACGATTTAAACAAAAACTACAGAATGAATGAGTCATAGAATCTTTTCTTTATTTGTTCATGTTGATGTGGGCATCATTAGCGAGGCCAGTGTTTATTGTCCATCTCTAATTGTTCTTGAGAATGTGGTGGTGAGCTGCCTTCTTGAGCCACTGCAGTCCATGTGGTATAGGAACAGCCACTCTGCTGCTAGGGAGAGAGTTCTAGGATTTTGACCCAGCAACAGTGAAGAAACAGCAAGAGAGTTTCAAGTCAGGATAGTGTGTGACTTGAAGGGGAGCTTGCAGGTGGTGGTGTTCCCATGCATTATCTTCCCTTGTCTTTCTAGAAGGTAGAGGTTGTGGTTTTGGAAGGTGCTATTGAAGGATCCTTGGTGAGTTCCTCCAGTGTATTTTATAGATGGTGCACTGTTGCCACTGTGCATTAGTGGTGGAGGGAGTGAGTGATTAAGGTGGGGGATGTGGTGCCAATCAAGTGGGCTACTTTAGCTCGAATGGTGTTGAGCTTTTTGAATGTTGTTGGAACTGCACTCACTCAGGCAAGCAAAGGGTATTCCATTACACTTCTGACACTTCAGTAGCATTGTCGATGGTGGAGAGGCTTTGGGCAGTCAGGAGATGAGTTACTGTCCGCAAAACTCCTAGCCTCTGATCTGCTCGTAACTACAGTATTTTTATGGCTGGCCCAGTTCAGTTTCTGGTCAATGGTTACCCCCAGGAAGTTGATAGTGAGGGTGTCAGCGACAGCAATGTCATTGAATGGTATGGGGTGATGGTTAAATCCTTTCTTGTTGGAGATGGTCATTGCCTGGCATTTATGTGCCACTTTTCAGCCCAAGCCTGGATATTGTTGAGGTCTCGCTGTATGAACTCTTCAGGATCTGAGGAGTAATGAATGAGAATAGACATTGCGCAATTATCAGCGAATATCCCCACTTCTGACCCTTTTGATGAAAGGAAGGTCATAGACGAAGTAGCTGAAGATGGTTGGGCCTAGGATATTACCCTGGGGAACTCTTGCAGTGACATCTCTCACGGAGTCATGATGGTGTAGAAGTCCATGCAACCCATCTGGTCCATGCCAGCTCTCTATCGAGCAGTCTCGCCAGTCCCATTCCCCTGCTAAGGCTCTGCTGCCTACAAGTTTATTTGCTTCACCTAGCCATTCAGTTTGTTTTGAAGGAAACAGGTGTTGATGTTTGCTTTAAACATGTTGAGACCCTGATTGTGTTATTCTTGGACCATTACATTAGAGTTTTGAACATCTAGTAATAGGAAGGAAATACATGGGAATATACACTGGTGCAAAACCAGGAAGAAAGCATTTACAGCTATGAAGAAACGTTTGGGAATGTAGGGCTTTTGCACTGACATGGAGAACATTTCAGAGTAATAGAAATCTTCAAATCATGAAAGGTTTAGGTGGGTAAAAACAGAAGAATCCTTTCCACTGGTTAGAAACTCAACAGTGCAGAACGAGGCTATTTGGCCCATTGAGCCTGCACCTACAACAATCCCACCCTATCCTCGTAATCCCATGTGTTTACCCTGCCAATCCCCCAACTTTAAGGGGCAATTTAGCATGGCCAATCAATCTAACCCATACATATTTGGAATGTGGGAGGAAACTGGAGCATCCGGAGGAAACCCACGCAGACATGGGGGAACGTGCAGACTCCACACAGACAGTGACCCAAGCCGGGAATTGAACTCGGGTCCCTAGTGCCGCGAGTCAGCAATGCTAACCACTGTGCCACCGTGCCGCCCACGTGCAAATAGAAAATAGACCGGAAATGATCATCATCCTTTTTCGTACACCGTGTTACTGGCACATGTTGAAAGTAGCACAATTCAAAAAAGAATTGATTAGTATTTGAAAAGAAAAATAAATTAAGACAGGGAAATGGGACTAAAGCAATTAGTTCTGGTTGAAGGATTGAATAGACCCTATCCTGTGGTAATAATCTACCAAAACTGACTGCAGATTTAGGGTGGGTTGCATCCTGTAAATTATGGCAGAGGGTCACATCACACTGGGACTTTGCGTTGGACTCCATTATGTTCCTATACAGAATCGAGTGTTGTAAGATATCTTTTTGCTCCTTTTCAAACTATCAATAAAATTTGAAATCTACTTTGGATTACGTGGTACTTGAACCTTTATACAAATGGGGATTTTACAATTATGCCATCTTAAACACAGACAGTCACTGATGCAATTGTTGACCAGGGGTTTGGAAAGTGCTCGCAAGGGCGACAAAGAGTCTAGTGCTAACATGACCTGAGGAATTGATAAGGAACTGATTTTCTGGGCATTATGTCTTCTCAGCAGTTAACACTGCAATGTCTTTGGCTGCAGAGAGGCACTTGCCAGGTGGGCCTAAGGTAAGGCCCTATACCTCTAGCTTGCTCTCGTTGGCGAGTTCCCACATGTACTTTATACGCATGTTTGTTGTGAAACGTGTACAAAATGC
Source organism: Carcharhinus amblyrhynchos (assembly GCF_965287045.1). Taxonomy (NCBI): domain Eukaryota; kingdom Metazoa; phylum Chordata; class Chondrichthyes; order Carcharhiniformes; family Carcharhinidae; genus Carcharhinus; species Carcharhinus amblyrhynchos. The sequence goes on from NC_137348.1 coordinate 28,862,187, forward strand.
TTAGCTTGGAAGATCCAAATACATTTATGAATAAACTCGTCTTCCATTTTAATACCTGGCAAATGATATTTTAATAGTGCTTGTTGTGCAGGGTTCCTGCTTAATTAACGTAACTGTACCTCATGAAATATTTATGCCAACTTCAGTTGTTACTAGATTTTATGAGGTATCCAATGGACTCTTCATTTTCATTCTGTTTATTCCAGTTAATAGTGTAGGTGTGGATCTGGAAAGTGTGACAAAAATGGAGGAAAAAAAGGACATGGACGCTGATGATTTGATCAAAAGTGGACCGAGACAGATACCGCCATACAGTTCCATGTTCATTTTCAGCCCTACAAACCCGTAAGTACCATTGCTGTAACTCCAGCAGAGTAATCAGCGATAATTAACAACTTGTCATGTCAGTGTCATTCTCTTAACCACTTCTTTGTTTTTTTTTCTGAACATTTAATTTCCTCACCTCTTTTGAAGAATATAAACTTAGTTTTGTGTCACCTCAATCTGCAACAGTAATTTGTCTCAAAATAATATTTTAGAATTGAGTATGTCTGCATCAACAATGAAGAGAATGTTTCTCTGAGTGTCACTTTTCTGTGGCAATTTAACTAAACCCCTGCTGAATGTTTTGTCCGACTCGTGTTATCCGTAGCCACCCATGGCCAATTTATTCATTACGCGTTGCCATGCAAGGAGATGGGGGTGATTCTTGCCCAAAAATGGCAGTGTGTTGGTTCTGGTGTGGAAAATGGTTTGTTTCTCTCCAGATCTTACCACATTCTTGTCACAGAAAACAGCTGGGCGTGTTTCACGCTGCCATGTAGAGGGGCAGGGCCTCAACACGCCGTCAAAGCCCAGCTGTCCTGTGATCAGGGCTCCATGTTTAAAGGGTGTCCCAATCAAAGCAAGAAGCGACCTCCCCCTTATCCACCGCAGAGGGCTCAGGGGTCCCCCCACGCCCGTGGTCAGAACCAACATTCACCACGCCCCCCAACCCCCCTCCTGGCAATCAGAGTTGGCGTTCACCCCCTCCCCATTGGAGCCAGCACTTCTCCACGCTCAACAGCCCTTCCCCTCCACAGAGAGTCAGTGCCACCACCCCTCTGCCCCCACCTTCCCCACAAATATCGGACCTCTTTCCGTGCTCCCCGTCCCAATCCACCAACCACACAACCATCGCCGGTGTCCACGTCCACCCCCCCTGCCCCGGGGGATACACTCACCTTTGTGTCCTCGGGCAGGGGGTGGGGGAAAGGAGGGGCAATCCCACAATAGGTTCACGCCTCGGGTAAACCCATATTTTGTTGGAGTTGTGGGAGTATGGTTGAAGTAAATGGGGAGGCGATGGCCTAGTGGTGTAATCTCTAGCTATTAATCCAGAAACTCTGCTAATGTTCTGGGGACCTGGATTCAAATCCCACCACGGCAGATGGTGGAATTTGAATTCAATAAAAAAAATCTGGAATTAGGAATCTACTGATGGCCCATTGTCGGGAAAAACCCATCTGCTTACTAATGTCCTTTAGGGAAGGAAATCTGCCGTCCTTACCTGATCTGGCCTACATGTGACTCCAGAGCCACAGCAATGTGGTTGACTCTCAACTGCCCTCCAAGGGCAACTAGGGATGGAGAATAAATGCTGACCAGCCAGCGACACCCACATCCCATGAATGAATAAAAAATAGGCAGCATAAAGGGCTCCATGAGGATCTGAGATACATTTTTGGACAGAGAAAGACATGCTTAGAAGTGAGGCAGTAGTGGCATCAATCAAAAGAGAGTCTTGTTGGACTTAATGTCCTTTTCTTGTTTCTGAGCAGTGAATAATCTTATAAAGGCATATTTATAAAGAATTCATGAAGTACCAATTATAAAAGTTCCAGAGCCGTCAGCCATGCATATTAGAATTTGAAAAGAAATAGCGCAGTCAAAACGTAGCAGCAAGGTTCAATGCTTTGAAAGCTTCTTATAGGCAAATTGTTCCTTAGTGCCTTTCACTGCATGAAAATCACTCATTAGAAGCATTTTTGAAGGGTACAGGATTTCAGTGGGACCAAAGTCATTGTGTAGCATTTGGCCCACTCTTGACACCCGGTGCCAGCTGCTGAGATTTTATAACTAAGCCAAAAAAAGGTGTTCAGTGCTTCTCCTGCAAGTTGGCAAAGACCTCATTAGGCTATGCACATTTGGGTCTTTTCATGTAAGTAGGACTCCAATACGATCTTAGTGCTGCGACAGCACATTCCTCAAGGGCAATCCAGCAAAGCTTGGTGTTATTAGAAACAGAAACTGCTGGGAACACTCTGCAGCATCGGTGGAGAGAGAAACAGAACTGACATTTCGAGTCCAAATTGACTCTCTGCTCTGAAGAGGAGGCAAACGGACTCGAAAAGTTAACTCTGTTTCTCTCTTCACCGATGCTGCCAAACCTGCTGAGTTTTCCCAGCACTTTCTGTTTTTATTTCAGATTTCAGTATTTTGGTTTTATGGAACCCCTGCAGTGCAGAAAGAGGCCATGTGGCCCATCGAGACTGCACTGACCACAGTGCCACCCAGGACTTATTCCCATAACCCCACATATTTGCCCTGTTAATCTCCCTGACATTGAGGGTCAATTTAGCACGGCCAATCAACCTAACCCGCACATCTTTGGACTGTGGGAGGAAACAGGAACACCCAGAGGAAACCCACGCAGACATGAGAACATGCAAGCTCCCCACAACCAGTCCATGGGCCATGTCTATGTTTCATGGCTTAGGTTGCATTCCCTTTTTGTTTTCCTGAAGAACCTTTTATTAATGTTTTGCTTGCATTCAGTCCCATGCTCCGGATCTACGGACTCCTGGTGTGGAGAAGGGAGGGTCGGAATGGCGACCTCCTCTTGAATCTACTCCTGGGCCTGGCGAAACATGCCATTTACTGGGGGGGGGGGGTCCATCCTGACGGTCTGCCCCTCTACCGTGGCTACGTTCGGGGCCGGGTGTCCCTGGAGAGGGAGCGTGTGGTGTCCACGGGCACAACTGAAGCCTTCCGCACCCGTTGGGTACTGCAGGGGCTGGGGTGCCTTATTGACCCTAATAATCTCACTTTAACTTGATGTTTTCAAGTTTCCTTTGTTCTTTGATTTTGTTTGGGCTGTTCCCCTTCCTTTTGGGGAGCTGCCCCTTTTACTTTGTCCCGATTTAACCTGAGTTTGTTTATTTCGTTTGACCTTAAAAGAGGCCACACAGCCAGCGACTCAAACCGGGAATCGAACCTGGGTCCCTGATGCTGTGAGGCAACGACGCTGACCACTGTGCTACCATTCAGTGGCCAAATGAATAGTCCGTCCAGGGACCACTGGGGGCCATTTGGAAAATACCTCCAAGTAAGTTTTTAAAAACTTTTCTTCAGTCACTAGGGCAAGAGTGAACATTGTTGGATCAACGCAAGTTACTGCTTTGGCAGACAGTAGCAGAGGGTGGGGTAGAGGGCAGACCAGCAGCAGTCAGGATGATTCACCAGCCTCCTCTCTCTCAATTCTTAGACTGTATGAGAATGTGAAAAGTATTCCAGACGGCGCACAAGACCAATGGAGGTTGCCACTGCGATGTCCCAGCACATCTATTCTTCACAATATGACTTGTGGTTTTGGGATGAACAAAGCCATAAAATCCCACCCTACCTCGTTAGCTTATTCCTCCACCTCCTCCCCTGTACTGTCAGAGCCCCAAGCATGTGGGCAGTTCGCCAGTCACATTTTAACAAGGCCCGACCATTAAAATGGTTCAGATCTCCAGCACAGCCTATTGGATTGGTTGGTGGGATCACTCAGTCCCACGCCCACCAATTAACAGGCTCGTTTGAAAGACGAGGGACGAGGTTCTCCGACCTCCCAGCCGTTGTTTGCTAGCGACGAGATTCTCTGATCCCACCACTGACGATGGAATTCCCATTGATGGGAAACCTCGGTGGGAGGTTGCACTGCTGGCGGAACCGGAGAATCCCACTGGCGTGCACAGTCGGAAAAGGCCGGCCAACATCCTCATTCTGTGAAGGTCACAGAAAATCTGCACGTTTAGAACAATCGGTCTCTTCACCTCCATTTCTCTCTCTGTCTTGATTTAAATCTTCCCCAGGAACCATTTGACCAGCCAAGCTTTTTTTGTCACAGGAGAAAGTGCTGGAAAATCTCAGCAGATCTGGCAGCATCTGTGAGGAGAGAAAAGAACTGACGTTTCGAGTCCAGATGACCCTTTGTCAAAGCTAAAAGGCAGAGAAAGTGGCAGATATTTATACTGCGGGATGAGGGAATGAAAGATGAGCCATAGACAGATGAAGATGGGGGAGGTGATAAAATGGAGAAAATGAGGGAAAGGGGAAGCAAAGAGAGAGAAAAGCGAAGGAAAGGGGGGTTAAAATTGCAATCGCAGCAGGTGTAACACTTGCCTCTTTACCCCTTCCACGCTTGCCAACCAAAGTCCAAAACACTCATTCCAGGTTAAGCAGTGTTTCACTTGCATATCTTTTAATTTGGTCTAATGCATTCACTGCTCCCCAATGTGATCTCCTCTATATTCGGAGAGACCAAGCGTAGACTGGGTGATCGCTTTGCTGAGAACCTTTGTTCTGTGTGCAGTCAGGACCCTGACCTTCCGGTTGCTTGGCAGAGTTTCGCAGTTGGTCTGAATCCTGAGCACTTGCCATTTTAACACACAATCCTGCTCCATGTCTGTCCTTGGCCTGCTGCAACATTCCAGTGAAGCTGAACACAAACTGGAGGAACAGCATCTTATCTTCCGGCTTGGCACTTTACAGCCTTCCGGTCTCGACATTCAACAACTTCAGATAGTTAGTTCTACCCCACCCCGACCCCTTTGTTTTCATTTCATTTTTAACAATTCTCTACCTTTTACTTCTTTATTGTTTTTATTTTACTTCTCCCTCCACTCTTTCCCCCTATTTAATTCCCCCTTTCCTTACCTCCCCCCGCCCCCCACATCTCCATCTGTCACAGTTTACCCTCTGATTTCAGTTTCTCTGCCGTTTGGTCTTTCACACCCTTTATTCTCTCTCTGGACAGCCACGAGCAGCCTTTGCCCTTGTTTTTGTGGCTGTGACACATCTTTCATTCCCTCAGCCTGCAGTACAAGTATCTCCCACTTTCTCTGCCTTTTAGCTTTGACAAAGAGTCACCTGGACTTGAAGCGTCAGCTCTTTTCTCCCCTTACAGATGCTGCCAGACCTGCTGAGATTTTCCAGCATTTTCTCTTTTGGTTTCAGATTCCAGCATCCGCAGTAATTTGCTTTCATGTTTTGTCAAAACCTTAGCCCTAATTTCTTCATCTTTATACTTGTTTTTTTTTTCTCTACTCACCGTCTTGGGATCCTTTTTAATATTTAGAGTTGCTTTAGTAATGATAGAAATCCTCAAAACCCTACAATGCAGAAGGAGGCCATTCAGCCCATCGAGTCTGCACCGACAACAATCTCACCTCAGGCCCTATTCTCGTATTCCCACATATTTATCCCGCTAACCCCTCTAACCTATGCATCCCAGGACACTAAGGGGCTGTTTAGCATGGCCAATGCACCTAGCCCACACATCTTTGGACTGTGGGAGGAAACAGGGGCACCTGGAGGAAACCCCTGCAGACATGGGGAGAATGTGCAAACTCCACACAGACAGTGAGACAAGTTGAGAATCGAACACCGAACCCTGGCGCTGTGAGGCAGCAGTGCTAACCACTGTGCCAAGGTGCTGCCCTTAATCCAAGCTGTCAGAATCGCTATCAGCGCATAACTGCATGAAAAGATTGTTTCCCATTATAATTTGACAGGTCACTACTCTGGCACAATGTTGGACTGTTGGTGGTGATGGGGGGGGGTGGTGGCGGAGGCGGGGGGGACCCTGAGCACCCAGAGGAAACCCACGCAGACACGAGGAGAATGTGGACTCCACACACAGTAATCCAAGTCAGGGCTCAACAGTGACTTAAGCTGGGAGTTGTGCACAACATCCAGGAAAATGGTGCTAATTCAGTAAGGTGTGTAGGTTAGGGGGATTATTGGGATAAATGTATGGGGTTACAGGGATAGGGGAGTCTGGGCATGGGTAGAATACTCTGTCGGAAAGTCAGTGCAGGCTCGATGGGCCAAATGGCCTCCTTCTGCACTCTAAGGATCCTGTAGTTTGTTGAGTTGCAAGCAGTTTGTCTTCAATCTAAACGTATTTGCAATTTTGTCATTTTTGTCTTGCGTTTGCCCAAAAATTAAATTAGTTCTCCATGTAGCTCACCTGGCAACGCATCGTTGAACAATTAAGAACAAGATGCTTCTAGCATTGATTGCTACTCTGCACTGAGTCAATTAATCTCAGTTGGATTGGTGACAGCAATGCTGCAACTGGTCGCAGTATCCTTCAGATTGGTGAAAGGAAAGATCATCAGAGCATTTTCCTCAATTCTCCATCCAACGAGCTGTTCTGGAAACTGTGAGGAAATCTGGGGACTAACAATGGAAAATAAAGAGAAAGTAGATGAACTCGATGGGTATTTTGCACCGGACTTCACAGCAGAGGATAAAAGTAACATCCCGGAAATAGCTGCAAGTCAGGAATTGGGAGAAACTCAGGAAAATTACAATCATCAGGGAAATGGTTCTTAGTTAACTGTTGGAGCTGCGGGTTGACAAATCTCTGGATTTTACTCTAGGGCCTCAAAAGAAGGGGTCGATGAAATAGTTGGTTTTAATTTTTCAAAATTTCCTGGACTCAGGGAAGGTGCCGTTATAAAATCTTCACAGTGCAGTGGAGGCCACCTTGCCCATCGAGCCTGCACGGACCACAATCCCAACTAGGCCTTATTCCCATAGCTCTACTTATTTGCCTGACCAACCCCCTCGACACTGAGGGGCAATTTAGCATGTCCAATCCATCTAAACCGCACATCTTTCAGGGTGTGCGAAGAAACCGGAGCACCCGGAAGAAACCCACACAGATGCTAGGAGAACTCCACACAGTGACCCAAACCGGGAATCGAACCTGGGTCCCTGGTGCTGCGAGGCGGCAGTGCTAACCACTGTGCCACTGTGCCGCCCCATTAGATGGGAGGGGAAAAAAAAACAAATGTAACTCCTTTATTCAAAAAGGGAGAGAAAGCACAGAACTACAAGGCCAGTTGGACTAACATCTGTCAAATGCAAAATGCTGGAAGCTATTTGTGAAGATACTATGGCAGGAAACAAAAATAAATTCAAGGCAATCAGGAAAGTAAACCACTGTGTTTACAGACACTGCACCCCACCTAAGCTCCATGTTGTTAAGTTTGAGACTATCCCCACCCCCCCCAACCCCGGCTGATAGCTTATTCCCATCAGAGGTTGAGCAAGTGATAGTGTCACACTGGTTCACGATCAGTTTTAAGTTTAATTTATTTATTAGTGTCACAAGTAGGTTTACATTAGCACTGCAATAACGTTACTGCGAAAATCCCCCTCAGCATCACAAGAGGGATGTGCACCTTGGCCTGTGAAGCTCGATGTATATTCTATTTATGTCGATAATTACCAATTAATTTACTTAGATTAACGGGTGCAAAGAAAAGCTTTAATGGTTCACTGTGATTCCATTTGGGTTGCGGTTCTGCTGGAAAGCGCGTAGCTTAGAATAATCTCATTGGAGTTTGGTGTGAAATCAGACTTCAAAGGAAAAATTGTTGACTAATTAAACTGTAACATGATGTAATTTCTATGAATTCACTCCATAGCGTGAAGTATTGGCACAAAAGGGAGAAGGAAATGAGTACTTGAGTACAATGCACAAGGTGGTTGATACCAAGTGGTGCCAAAAATATGACAGTACCTGTTTAAGAATCTACCCATTGATACTGCCATTTGTTGCTATGTTGAATGCTTATATACTGGTGCATTCATAACTATTTTTTTCTTTAGTATTCGCAGGGCATGCCATTACATTGTCAATCTACGGTATTTTGAGATGTGTATCCTGCTGGTGATTGCGATGAGCAGCATAGCCCTAGCAGCGGAAGATCCCGTAGTAGCAGAATCACCAAGAAATAATGTAAGTCGGTGCAACAACTGTTATAAAGTTTCATAGCTGTGGATTTTAGCTACTTTGACTGTGAATACTCTTAAAATGTGCCTTATTAAAAAGGAACTGCAGCATTAGACTGACAAGGTAAAGCCAGGCCTGTGACACCACATCTGGTTCTGCTGCACAACAGGGTCGGGCAAAGAACAAGTGAGCAGTAGAATAGGGGACTCAATAGATAAAGGTACAGACAGGTGTTTTTGTGACTGTGGTCGAGACTCCAGGATGGAGTGTGGCCTCCCTGGTGCCAGGGTCAAAGATGTCCTTTAATTGGTAATTAAAGGGCATTCTTAAAGGGGAGGGTCCAAAAGTCGTTGTACACATTGGTACCAATGACATAGGTAGGAAAAGGGATGAGGTCATGTAGTGTGAGTATAGAGAGTTAGGCAGAAGGTTAAAGTGCAGGACCTCGAGGGTAGTAATTTCTGGACTATTTCTGGTGCCACGTGCGAGTGAAAATAGAAGTAGGAAGATTAGGCAGGTGAAAGTGTAGCTTGAGAACTAATGCAGGGGGCAGGGATTTAAATTTGTGGATCATTGGGATCCTTTCTGGGGCAGGGATGACCTGTTGAAGAGGGACAGGTTACACCTGAACTAGAGGGGAATTAATATCCTGGTGGCAAGATTTGCTAGAGCCACTTGGGAGGGTTTAAACTAGTTTGGCAGGAAGGGTGGTTCACTGTGATTCCATTTGGGTTGCAGTTCTGCTGGAAGGCACGTAGCTTACAATAATTGCATTGGAGTTTGCTGTGAAATCAGAGTTCACAGGGAAACAAAAGAGAAGATTGAGGACAGCACAGAAGTTAAAGAGAACATGTTAAATAGTAAAGGCACTGTCAGTAATCCTTGTACTAGACAGTTCAAGCAAAAGCAGGGCAGAGAGCAAGGGAATTCTAGATTAAAATGCACTTATTTCAATGCAAGAGACCTGATTGGCAAGGCAGATGAACTCAGAGCATGGATGGGTGCATGGGACTGGGATATTATAGCTGTTACTGAAACATGGCTAAGGGAGGGACAGATCTGGCAGTTCAATGTTCCAGGGTACAGGTGCTATAGGAAAGACAGACCAGAAGGTAAGAGAAGAGAGAGTGTTGCGTTTTTGTTTAAGGAGAACATCACGGCAGTGCTGAGAGGGAATATTTCTGAGGGTTCGTCCATTGCGCCTATATGGGTAGAACTGAGAAATAAGAAGGGGGAGATCACTTTGATATGACTGCACTATGGGTCTCCAAATAGTCTGTGGGAAATTGAGGGACAAGTATGTAACAAGAATACAGATAACTTCAAGAATAATAGGGTGGTAATAGTTGGAGATTTTAACTTTCCCAACATTGACTGGGACAGCCTTAGTATTAGGGGCTTGGATGGAGAGAAATTTGTTGAGTGTAGTCAGAAGGAATTTCTCATTCAGTATGTGGATGGCCCAACTAAAGAGGAGGCAAAACTTGACCCCTTAGGAAATATGAAAGGCAGGTGACAGAAGTGTTAGTGAGGGATCTCTTTGGAACCAGTGATCATAATTCCATTACTTTTCAGATAGCTATGGAGAATGATAGGTCTGGCCAAAAGTTAGAATTCTAAATTGGGGTAAGGCCAATTTTGATGGTTTTTGGACAGGAACTTTCAAAAGTTGATTGGGAGAGTCTATTGGCAGGCACAGAGATGGCCAGTAAGGCTTTCAAAAGTGTGTGTTAACCAAGGTTCAGAGTAAGCACATTCCTTTTAGAGTGAAAGGCAAGGTTGATAGAAATAGGGAACCCTGGATGACTCGGAATATTGAGGCCCCAGTGAAAAAGAAGAAGAAGGCGTATGATGTGTGTAGGCAGCTGGGATCTAATGGATCCCTTGAAGACTGTAGAGGGTGTTGGAGTAGAGTTGAGAGAGCAATCAGCAGGGTAAAGAAGGGACATGAGATTGTTTTGACGGATAAGGCAAAAGAGAATCCAGAGAGCTTCTAGAATAACTAAGAACAGAATAGGACCTCTTTAGGATCAACAAGGTCATCTATGTGCGGATCCAAAGAGATGGGCGAGACCCTAAATGAATATTTCTCAAGCTGAGAAAGGCATGGATGTTAGGGAACTTCAGAAAATAAATAGTGATGTCTTGAGGAGTGTATATATTACAGAGGAGGGAATGGCCTCCTCCTGCTTCAGTTTTCAATGCTTCTATCCTGCCTTCACACCTCTTTGAGACTAAGCTTTTGGCTGCAATGTTACCACTGTTTACGCTGGCAGGATTTTCCCATCCTGCGCAATGAATGGGGATTTGGCTGGCTGCCATATTCTCTGACCTCACTGCAGTGGGAGAGTGGTGTGAGCAGCTGGCAAGATCGCACCCACTGTTTCTTAACTTATCTCATTGTCACTCTCTTCGATCTTGCAGCATGAGAGTTTTAGTCATTTAATTTGGCCCAGTAATTTATTGCAAACCTTCCGCTTTGTTATACTTCTCCCTCTCTCTCCCCTTTCACTTGATGCGAACCTAATACATTTCTAACTTTTCACAGTTCAAATGAAAACTTACAGACCCAAATGTCAACGCTCTTCTCTCTCCAGAGATACTGCTATGTATTTCCACCACTTTCTATCTTTATTCCATCAGTTTTCCTACTTTTTTCTCAGAGGTCTTGGCTTTGATTGTGGAAAATGCACAGATAACCTTTGCTTCTGAATTAGTGGAAGCGGTGAACAGTATTTGATAGAGGCTAGAGAGTCTCACCAGTCAGCTGAAGAGCTTTAGAGCAATGTGTTAACTCTTTGCAGGGTGCTCTGCTGAATTCATTGCCAATGGGGGCGGCATGGTGGCACAGTGGTTAGCACTGCTGCCTCACACCGCCAGGGACCTGGGTTCAATTCCGGGCTCAGGTCACTGCCTGTGTGGAGTTAGCACGTTCTCCCTGTGCCTGCATGGCTCTCCTCCAGATGCTCTGGTTTCCTCCCACATGCCAAAAATATGCAGGTTAGGTGATGAGCATAAATTAATCCTAATGTGAGGGGGATTAGCAGGGTAAATACGCGAGGTTACAAGAATAGGGGTTGGGTGGGATAGTGGTTGGTGCAGACTTGATGGGCCGAATGGCCTCCTTCTGCACTATAGGGATTCTATGATTTTATGGTCGGAAGTGGGCCTGTCACAGAATCTTTACAGCGCAGAAGGAGGCCATTTGGCCCATCGAGCCTCCACTGACTGTCCCATAGAACACTTTGGATATTCTGCTTAAGACCAGCACAATTTGCCTGAATCCATCCAAAACAGCATGGAACAAGTTGTGTAAAGCTTCACTCAGGTTTCAACAAAGTTTAAATTTGTTTGCAAGTTTTTGCACTGAATGTCTGTCCTGCCCACAAAACTGTGCCTTGCCCCCATATCAATGATAATCAGCATGGCATATTTCTGCCCTTTGCAATCATTCAAGAAGGCTCTTCAAATTAAGCATATCTTTTTTAGTCACGTTCTAAGAAACTGGCTCAGGACACCAGTGGAACTAATAACTGGTTCAGTAGAGTCATTAATTAATTTTCAATCATTTCTAGTTATGTGTGGCTGACTGGGCATTTATTAACAATGCATATTGCTTGCGCCGAACCTATTTTCAGCTGTAATTACTAAAGCTACATCGGGTCACCACTCCCGAATACACCCATTTTTGAATGCAAGGGGAAAAAAATTATAATTAATTACTTTCTATTGTGGTATCCAATCGCACTGATTCCTGGAAGATTTGACTATACGTCTGAGTTGTTTGTTATTATGCAAACAAATTTAAGCACGGACTTGAACAATTAGTTCACTTTGGAAAACCAGCACAAGTTCAAGCGTGATTTGCACCCAGATTGCAAATTGCAGCTGAAGCAGAAATTTGGGATTAATTGAACATGGCTCTCTCATTGTTCCCGACTGGATTTCCAAGCTTATCCGTTTCCCAGTTCCAACCAATGTTCTATATAGTGTTCTTCAATTATGTGTTATTGAATGAACAAGTGAAGCAGCTTTTGTTAATGCAACCAGCAAAATTAGTGATAAATTTACAATGAACAAATTGCAAACTTTCTTTTTGCAATGCCATGTCTCACTGATAAATCTATGAGGAATCAAAATACGAGCAGTTTATAGAATCATAGAATCCCTATAGTACAGAACGAAGCCATTTGGCCCATCAAGTCTGCACCAACCACAATCCCACCCAGGCCCTATTCCCATAACCTTGCTAATCTCCTGACACTAGGGCCAATTTAGCATGACCAATCAACCTAACCTGCACATCTTTGGACTGTGGGGGGAAATTGGAGTACCCGGAGGAAACCCATGCAGACACGAGGAGAATGTGCAAACTTTACACAGACAGTGACCCGAGGCCAGAATTGCACCTGTGTCCCTAGTACTGTGAGGCAGTAGTGCTAAATACTGTGCCACCGTGCTGCACTTCATGACAAAGATGTTGTTTGGGGTGACCAATCTAAATTAAGTGTTTTTTTCCACCTGGATAATCGATATATAGAATGAATATTTTTGTTAAGGCAACTGTTGTATTATTAAATAACTCCTTCAATGAAGAATTGAGGAGATAGCTGATAAAGTGACTGAACGTTCGTTCTAAGGGTAAATATTGACAATTGAAGCACATATACCCTCTGAGACCATGTGGCTCCAAGTCAGTTTGGGCCATAAAAATGTCATGCAGACTGAAACATACAAGATCTTGAGGGTTCTTGACAGGTCTGAAAAGGATGTTCTCCCTTGTGGGGGAATGTAGAACTATTTAAAAGTAAGGGGCACCCATTCAAGACAGAGATGAGGAGAATAACTTTCTCTTAGAGGGTTATGAGTCTTTGGAACTCTCTTCCTGAGAAGGTGGTGGAAACAGAGCCTTTAAATATTTTTAAGGCAAGTGTAGATAGATTCATTGATCAGCAAGGGATGGGGGTGGAAGGTTATCGGGGGTAGGCAGGAATGAAGAGCTGGGGTTAAATCAGATCAGCCATGATCTTACTGGATAGCAAGGCAGGCTTGAGGGGCTGAGTGGCCTACTGCTCCTAGTTCATATGTTCCCATGACTGCAGTGGAAAGGGTTGAATAATTTTGATTTGATTTATTATTGTCAAATGTATTGGGATACAGGAGAAAATATCTGGCACACTGTACAGACAAAACATACTGTTCTTAGAATACATGGGGAGAAGGGAAGGATATGGATACATTGGTTGTGGTTAACATAGAAACATAGAAGATAAGAACAGGAGGAGGCCATTTGGCCCTTTGAGCCTGTTCCACCATTCATCACGATCATGCCTGATTGTTCAACTCAATAACCTAATCTTGCTTTCTCCCCATTACCCTCCATCCCATTTGCCCCAAGTGCGAAATCTAGCCACCTCTTGAATACATTCAATCTTTTGGCATTGACTGCTTCCTGTGGTAATGAATTCCACAGACCCTTTGGGTGAAGAAATGCCTCCTCACCTCCATCCTAAACTGTGACCCCTGGTTCTGGACTCCCCCACCATCGGGAACACTCTGGCTTCATCTACGCTGTTGAGTCCTGTTACAATAACTATAGTCCTATTAGAATAGTTATTCTAACAGGACTAGACAGGGCAGATGGAGGGATAAGTTTGATTGCAACTGGGATTTGGAGAGAACCGAAAAGGTTGACTTTTTTGTATATTTTGTTTGTGATTGTTCACTTCTATCAGAAGATTCACCAAATGGGACAGTGTCTAAATTAATATAAGTTATGCATGAGTGTGCCTCTGACCTAATGTAGCTGGTAGGAGACTGATGGGATAGGAGTGACTATCTTGTACTCCTGCTGCTTTTATTTTGCATGACTTTTAAACGAAATTAAAATTCACAGCTGATTCAATGCTGTTGGAACGATGTCAAGTTTGCCCCCACAATCTGTTCGAAAGCAGAGATTCGATAGACAAGGTGCCTCTGACATCTGAAACATTTAACTTTAATTTCACAAATATTAATTATTAACATAATTTGCAAATTCTGGCTGCCTGTAATTGAGGTGACGAGGAAATGAATGAAGGTTCTTGTTGTTGTGCAGTCTGTTAAAGCAGCAGTTTTGGTGCCTTTGCTGTTTGCTGCCATTGACGGGCTCAACTCTGTGGTTTTATTAATTTTTTTCTGAAGAAACGAATGTGACGAAACAACAAAACTGGCTTTCAAACCTTTTGTCCATCTTTTGTCTTTTTTGCCTAGTTGTATTATAGAGTCATATTTTACAGCATGGAAAGAGGCCCTTCGGTCCAACATGTCTGTGCCAGCCATTATACACCCTTCTATTCAAATCCCATCTTCCAGTGCTTGGTCCGTAGCCTTGTGTGCTGTGGCGTTTCAAGTGCTCAGCCGAATGCATCTTGAATGTTGTGAGGGTTCCGCCTCAGGCACACTTTCAGGCAGTGAGTTCCAGATTCCCCTCCCACCCCTGCCTGGGGGAAAAGTTTTTCCTCAAGTGCCCTCTAAATCTCCTACTCCTTAGCCTTAAATCTATGTCCCCCTGGTTATTCACCTCTCTGCTGAGGAGAAAAATTTCTTCTTTTCCACACGTCAATGCTCTTTATAATTTTGTACACCTCTAACAGGTCTCCCTCGGCCTTGTCTGCTCTGAGGAAAACAATGCCAGCCTCAAAGCCTCTCCTCGTAGTTGAAATGCTCCAGCCCAGGCAACATCCTGGTGAATCTCCTCTGCACCCTTTCTGTTTTAATCACATCCTTCTTATGATGTGGTGGCCAGAACTGCACACAATATTCTAGTTGTAGCCTAACCTTTTAGGCAGCTCCGTCATAACCTCCCTGCTCCTAATTTCTATGCCTCAGCTAACAAGACAAGCTTCCCATATGTCTTCTTAACCACCTTATCTACCTGTCCTGCTGCCTTCAAAGGATTTGATTTGCTTTATTATCATCACATGTATTGGGATGCCGTGAAAAGTTTCTTGCGTGCTATATAGACAAAGCATACCATTCACAGAGTACGTAGGCTAGAAGGAAAGGAGAGGGTGCAGAATGTAATGTTACAGTCATATCCAGGATGTAGAGAAAGATCAACTTAGTATAAGGTAGGTTCATTTGAAAGTCTGATGACAGCAGGGAAGAAGCTATTCTTGAGTTGGGTGATGCATGATATTAGACTTTTGGACTGATGGAAGAAGTGGAAGAGAGAATGTCCAGAGGTGTGTGGGGCCCTTGATTATGCTGGTTGCTTTTCCAAGGCAGAGGAAAGCATAGATGGAGTCAGTGAATGGGAGGTCGGTTTGCTTGATGGACTGGATGTGAGACGGATCTTTGGATGTGCCCCCAATGTCCCTCTGATCCTCTGTATTTCCTACTGTGCTAGCTATTTTCATGTTTTCATGTCATCCTCCTCTATAATTCTGTAAAGAGTGCATTTTTGTTGACTTGCATAAACTTATCGAATCAATGACTAATGAAGCAGCCAGCAACAATGAAAAATGCACTTTGAAGGCAGCTCCATTATCTGCTCTCAAATCAAAATAAAAAATTATTTTTTGCTTCAGGTTCTGAAATACCTGGATTACGTGTTCACGGGGGTCTTTACATTCGAAATGGTGATAAAGGTAAACATTTCAACTGGATTCTTCGTAATTTCAATCTGTGAAATATATTATTTGAAAATAATAACATTTGTGGGAAGGCAATGGCCTAGTGTTATGGTCTCTAGACTATTAATCCAGAAACATAGCAAACGTTCTGGGGACCGGGGTTTGAATCCTGCCACAGCAGATTGTAGAATTTGACTTCAATTTTTTTTAAAAATCTGGAATTAAGAATCTACTGATAACCATGAAACCATTGTTGATAATCCATCTGGTTCACCAATGCCCTTTAGGGAAGGAAATCTGCTGTCCTTACCTGGTGTGGCCTACACGTGACTCCAGAGCCACGGCTACGTGGTTGACTCTCACCTGCTCTCTGAGGGCAAGTAGGAATGGACAATAAATGCTGACCAGCCAGTGATGCCCATGTCCCACGAATGAATTTTTTAAAAAATATTTAATTGTACTATTGGCTGGAACTAAAGAATTTGATTTTTTTTTTGCAATTAATGACAGCAGCGATACGTTTCATAGAGTTTAAAAGCATCGAGTTGCATTAAGTTGTTTGCTTTTATTGTGTGCTGTGATAAATTCGTGTAAGAAGTTTCACAACACCAGGTTAAAGTCCAACAGGTTTATTTGGCACTAGCTTTCAGAGTCTCAGGCTCCTTCTTCAGCTGAGTGGGAGTTGTGTTCACAAACAGGTCATATACGGACGCAAACTCAATTTACAAGGCCGTGGTTGGAATGCGAGTCTTTACAAATCTTAAAGGTACAGACAATGGAGTGGAGAGAGAGCCAAGCACAGGTTAAAAAAGGTGTGTATTCTCTCCAGCCAGGACATGAATGAATGCTTGACAATCACCAGGCAGGAGTGTTCTCTTCCAGTTGGGAACACGTCAGCCGTCATGGGCATTCAGCCTCTGATCTTCGGGTAAGCATTCTCCAAGATGGCCTTCACGACACATGACAATGCAGAATCGCTGAGCAGAAACTGGTAGCCAAGTTCTGCACACATGAGGATGGCCTCAACCAGGATCTTGGGTTCATGTCACACGATCTGTAACCCCCATGACTTGCCTGGGCTTGCAACATCTCGCTAACTGTCCTGGCTGGAGACAATACACATCTCTTTAACTTGTGCTTAACCCTCTCCACTCACATTGTCTGTACCTTTAAGACTTGATTATTTGTAAAGACTCGCATTCCAACCATTATCTTGTAAATTGAATTTATGTCTATATATGCCCTGTTTGTGAACACAACTCCCATTCACCTGATGAAAGAGCCTGAGACTCTGAATGCTAGTGAAAAATAAACCTGTTGGACTTTAACCTGGTGATGTGAGACTTCTTACTGTGCCTACCCCAGTCCAACACCGGCATCTCCACGTCATAAATTTGTGTAACAGACCAGAGTAAATTGAAATTCCAATATTTTTGTTCAGAAATTTGAACTTTAGAGATGGATTCATTATTTGGTGTGGAGAATTGTTCAGTACAGCATGTCTTTATTTCCTTTCATTTTTGAACAGCCATCCTGTTAAGCATTTCAGTTTTAACATTTTGGTGAATTTTGAACTGCTATGGCACTGCGAAAATCTGACGTTCTTACCAAACAGAAAGAATGAGCATCTTTCTAGTCTGTGGGACAGCCTCAGAATCTTCCTGCCATGGTTTTATTTTATTTATTAGTGTCACAAATAGGCTTATATTAACGCTGCAATGAAGTTATTGTGAAAATCCCCTAGTTGTCACACTCTGGTGCCTGTTCGGGTACACCGAGAGAGAGCTTACCCCGTCCAGTGCATTAACCAGCACATCGTAGAATCATAGACTCCTACAGTGTAGAAGGAGATCAGTTGGCCCATTGAGTCTGCTCTATCCACAATCCCACCCAGGCTCTATCCGCATAACCCCATGCATTTATCCTAACTAGTCTCCCTGACATTAAGGGGCAATTTAGCACGGCTAATCCACCTAACCTGCACATCTTTCGGACTGAGGGGGGAAACCGGAGCACACCCATGCAGACACGGGGAGAATGTGCAGACTCCACACAGACAGTGACCTAAGCCAGGAATCGAACCCGGGTCTCTGGCGCTGTGAGGCTGCAGTGTTAACCATTGTGCCACCGTGATGCCCTACAATATTGAAAAATGAATCCATTGGCCTAGAAATTTGTTGATTCTGCGGCTGGTGTAAAATGGATGCCAGAGTGATTAAATGTGAGTGATCAAGGACCCGAATATGGCGCAGGAATAGTCCATTCGATTCTCTCAAGCCTACTCTGCCATTCAGTGAGATCTGATTTAACCTCAACTCCACATTCTCACCTAACCCCTGATAATATTTCATTCTTTTCCTTATTGAGATCTATCTACCTCTGCTGTGGAAAAAAAAACCCTGCTTCAACTTCTTTTTGAAGAATAGACTAGAATAAAATCCCCGCAGTGCAGAAAGAGGCCATTTGGCCAAAGGGTTCCAGAGGTTTGCCCAGAGGGTTCTAAAGACACTCAACCCTCTGGGGCGCCATGGTGACACAGTGATTAGCGTTGCTGCCTCACAGCGCCAGGGACCCAGATTCAATTCTCAACTTGGGTCACTGTCTGTGTGGAGTCTGCACATTCTCCCCATGTCTGCATGGGTTTCCTTCAGGCGCTTCAACTTCCTTCCACAGTCCTAAAGACATGCTGGTTAGATGCATTGGCCATGCTGAGAAATTCCTCCTCAGTGTACCCAAACAGACGCTGGAGTGTGGGACAAAGGGATTTTCACAGTAACTTAATTGCGGTATTAATGTAAGTCTACTTGTGATACTGACAAATGAACTTTAACTTTAAACTTTACACTCTGCGAGAGATTTTCTCCTCCGTCCTTGTCTTAAATTGGCAGCCTGTCATCTTAAAAGAGCAAATGTCCTTTTTCAGCCATTTATTTGCAATCCTGGAGCTAGAACATAGAACAGTAAAACACAGTGCAGGCCCTTCAGCCCTCAATGTTGTGCCGAGCTATGTCCAAACCCAAGGTCAAGCTATCCCACTCCCTATCATTCTGGTAACTGGTGTTGTCTGCAGTCGAGAGTGCACCTCCCCTTTATGACTTGTTTGTTGACGTTAAATGGCATGAAAGATGCACAGACTACAAATTAAAACAGCTAATTAATTTGTGTCCCAGCATCAATTTAATGTGGTGCTTGAGATCAGGTGGACAGACATGTATGGACAGCACCCCTAGCCTTTCCCACCAGTGAGATCTTCCAATCCTGCCAAAGGACACCCACAGTGAGAAGTCTCACAACACCAGGTTAAAGTCCAACAGGGTTATTTGGTAGTAAACACCGCTAGCTTTTGTGGTTTGCCCCTTCGTCAGGTGAATGCTGGTGGCATTTACTACCAAATAAATCCTTTGGACTTCAGTCTGGTGTTGTGAGACTTCTTACTGTGTTTACCCCAGTCCAACGCCGGCATCTCCACATGAAGGATACCCTCGGCAGACTCCCTGGTGGCGCTGCCACCGGGCATCGCAAATGGCCGTTGACTTCGGCGGGACTGGAAGATCCCGCCAGCAGTCTTGGTGAGCTGCCTCTGCAGCCGGGAAACCTGCTACAGGGGGGTGGAGGTGGGATCTGTCCCCTGTGCACCCATTGCCAAATTTCTGGGCCATGGCCTTAAAGATTCGGAAAGGCGAGGTGAATCAGAAATAATTACAGCAACGCAAGGAATTGTTTGGCATTTTTACTTCACTTTACCTCGTTTCCTTTCCTAAGATGATTAATCTCGGCCTGTTACTTCATCCTGGCTCCTATTTCCGAGACCTATGGAACATTCTGGATTTCATTGTCGTCAGTGGTGCTCTTGTGGCATTTGCTTTTACGTGAGTAAAACATTTCGTTATTCCTGACTTGCGTTTTAACCCTTGTAAACTACAAGTTAACTGAAAATACCATTTGCATCTTGTGTGTTGAATTATTCAACCTAATGCTATTTATGTTGGCCTTAGAATGATTGATGAACCATAGAATCTCAGCAGTGCTGAAGGAGGCCATTTGGCCCATTGAGCCTGCACCGACGATAATCCCACCTGGGCCCCATCCCCATAACTCCATGTATTTACCCTGCCAATTCCCACTAAAGGGCAAGTTAGCATGACCAATTAACCTAACCTGCACATCTTTGGACTGTAGGAGGAAATCCACGCAGACACAGGGAGATAATGTAAACTCCACACAGACAGTGACCCAGGGCTGGAATTGAATCTGGGTCCCTGGTGCTGTGAGCACCCGTTCTAACCACTGTGCCACCCTTGGGATAATACTTGGCATTCTTTTATTTCTTCGGCTCTTAAAATGTCCATTTCTATCCTGTTTTAATGGAGTCATAAGAAGTCAAGATGCATGAGATTGAAGGAAATCTTCAGCCGTACTGGTGGAAATTGTAACTCCCGGGCGATTGGCTGACAGAACACACAGGACTGTAATCCAGGAGTTATCACAGGAAGGCAGGCAGTGATCTACACTGTGACCCAGGAGCCATTACAGATGGTGGTTGTGGGTGGAGGGCAGGGGTGGGGGAGGGGGGCAGTGAGGAGGGAGGGAGGGAATCCCTCATGGGTTGCAGTGGCCTCTTCCCCGGTACCTAACCTAAGCTTCCCACATTGGCCTGTACTAGTTTCAAGCCCATATGGGTTGCTTAAATGCTGTCAGGAAATCCAAGTTGGCTTCAGCAGGCCGTGTAATTGCATTAATTTGATCCAAACCGGCTCCTCACCATTTGCAGCCGGGTTTCCAATTAGAGACGCCACTCGGCCTCTCTGACGAGTGGGATTGCAGTGCCACATTGACAAGATGGCTGCTGGAGGTAAATTAATGGCCTGTTTGCTTCTCATTCTGCAACAGACTTCCTCTGACATTTCAGCCATTGTTGTTGAATCTGTTTCCGTCACCTTTTAAGGCAGCGCATTCTAGATCATTACGTTCTTTCGTAAATAAATCTCCTCACCTTAGTTCTGATTGTTTAGCTTAAACCTGCGTCCTCTATTTACTAAACCTCCCGTCAGTGGAAACTTGGTGGGATTTTCCAGCCCCTCCCATTGGTGCGATTTTCCAGTCCTACTAAAGACTCCTGGCTGCCTTGTAGCATTCTCTGGGTAAAAATTCAAATTCAAAGGTCAAGAATCAAAAGAGAAATGAGCATAGAATCACTACAATGTCAGAAGAGGCCATTCGGCCCATCAAGTCTGCACTAACTCTCTGACAGAGCATCATACCCTCCTGCACTATTCTCGAAACCCTGCACATTTACCTTGCTAATTCCCTAACCTACACATCTTGGGACACTAAGGGTCAATTTAACATGGCCAATCCACATAACTCACACATCTTTTGGGAGGAAGCTGAAGCACCTGGAGGAAACCCATGCCGACACGTGGAGAACGTGCAAACTCCACACAGTCACCCAAAGCTGGAATTGAACCTGGGTCCCTGGTGCTGTGAGGCAGCAGTGCTAACCACTGTGCCACTGTGCCACCCAACGAATCACAGAAACCATACAGTACAGAAGGAGGCCATTTGGCCCATCGAGTCTGCTGCAACAACAATCCTACCCCAGGCCCTATCCCCACAACCCCACACTTTTACCCTGCTAATTCCCATAACCTCTACATCCCGGGACACTAAGGACCAATTTACAGTGGCCAATCAGCCTAACTCACACATCTTTGGACTGTGGGAAGAAACTGGAGCACCCGGAGGAAACCCACACAGACACAGGCAGAATGGGCAAACTCCACACAGACATTGACCCAAGCTGGGAATCAAACCCAGGTCCCTGGAGCTGAGAGGCAGCGGTGCTAACCACTGTGCCACCATGCCACCCAATGAATGTGTTACCCAATCAGCAAGCACTAACTTCTTAACTAATGAATTAACAATTGAAGAGGATATAAATTTGCCGCTGTTGTTTAGAAACTGAGCTGTCTCTTTTCTTTTCCTCGGTTGCTGGGATCTGAACAGAAGTTTCCTCGGGTAAGGATTTCATTGCAATCTTCAAACAGAATTTGTGCCGTTGCTTCTGTGATCATGCCAGTGTGTATGTGTGTTATATGTTAGGAATGAGTGTACGTATGTTTTCAATGTTTAAAAAAAATCATGTGTCGCGTTCTTGCAATCCTGATGGGAAAGTCTACATCTGCTAACAAGTTCCTGAATGAATTTGAGGTGATGTATGACAAACTCGGCGACTGGGTGGTACAACAGTTCTTATGCAGTAAGTTTAAATTGGTCGCTGGTGACCCAAAACCGTTTGGTCACTTCCTTTCTCTAATTGCTATTATTTGATTTCAAAAGTCACTCGGCCGTGAACGTTTTAGAGAAAATTATGGCAATTTTTCTCATTAACTCTCCTGACGCAAGATTTTAGATTGATGAGAAGTGCAATTTGAAGGGAATATATAATCAAGTGTAGTTTTTTTTTCCTAAGATTTCAGTTTCAAATAAAGCAGTCATCGTGTGTTAAACTTATTAACCTCTATTGATACTTAAACCCATCCTCACCTCATAATAGCTGGCACCAGGCATTTCGATGAGGCTGAATTACAAATCTTGCCTGGAATAATTCATTTCAGTTCCATTTTGAAAACGGAATATGTTATCTTGTGTAAAGGATTTGTTGCCTCATATACTTTCACACAACCTTTGAGTTATTGTCACAACCAGTCGCTTCGTAGAAGTCATCGAATCCCTACAGTGCACGTGGCCCTCGAGTCTGCACCAACAACAATCCTACCCAGGCCCTATCCCCTGTTACTCCACTAATCTCTCCAAACTACGCATCCCAGAACACTGAGGGGCAATTTGGCATCGCCAATCAACCTAACCCGCACATCTTTTTTTCAAAAAAAAAACAGATTAGCTCTTGTTGCTTTTTTATTTGACCCGATTCTACCCAAATAGCATTAGTGAGAATGATGATTGTGATCGAAATCAGGACTCGCGTGATTAAGACATAATTTGTTTTGGCATTGGTAATGACAATCAGGATTTATTGCACTCTCCTAACGTGGATTATATTAGCCTCTTAGTCGAGGGGACAAAATGTTTGATAATTGAAATAAAAAGTGAACGTGCGATTAATGCTTTATAGATTAGGCAGCATTGAAATAGGCAGAAAGGGTTCAGAGGAGACCTGCTAAAGCTTATATTTGGAGATGCCGACTGAGCCACTATGTGCTCCTAGCATTTTCTTTTCCTACCATCACATTTTTAGGTGCATTGAGTCACTATTGTGATTGAAATGCAGCCATGTTGAAAATGTATCAGATTTTCTGAGTATGATGTGAACATCCATTGCGATTAGACATGACAGGAACACGACAAATATAGTGGTGTGGGAAGGAATGATTTATTTGGGAGTAATGGCTGGTGGAAATATGCAATTCTGGAACTGGGTTATTCCACTGAGGTGGGGAAATCACGTTAAATATGTTGAGTGGCTAGACCACCATTCTCCCTCTCACCCCTGAACCGGCCCCCCTATTACAGACGGCGTGGGTAAGATGACTGATAGGCCACCCATCTGTAGGTTTGCCAAGTCCCTTAGGTGGACAATTATTGGGTGCTTAGCCTAAGGGCGTGATCTTATCTGCTGCTCGTGCCACACTTCCGCTGCAGTGAAGTCGGAGAATTTGGCGACCAGCCAAATCTCTGTTCACTGCAGCGGGACAGGAAAATCCTGCCGGCGTGGACAGTGGTAAGATTCTGGCAGAAGTCAGCCTCTGCTGCCGTTGGCCAGATTTGATGAAAGGAAGAGTGTTACCTTCTTTTGAGGGGCATCAAGAAGGCAGCTATCCTCCAAGGTACTACCTGCCTATTCTGCCTCCTTGCCTGGTTCATGAAGCCCACCACCCAAACTACCTCCCCAAAGCCCTCTGATCCCTTCCCATCCAAACTTCCTGGACTTGCCTTTCTCGAGTGGCCATTCCTTTTCACCGCAGGGCTGTTTTGCAGTTCCAGCAGTGGCCACTATTCTATGTTGGCGCTGCTGGGACAGTAAGAGCTATTGGCCAATCAAGGCTGGGTGTTCCTTCATTTGATTGAGGGGTGGAAGTCAGACCTCACCTTGTGAAGACTGCCCCCAGCATGGTCTCACTCCAGGGTCCAACCTACATTTCTTCTGGGGGGGAAGCAGGACAGATTGCCCCTCTCATCTCTTCTCCTAATAAAATTCAGCTCTTGATGAGATGGATTTCCTCCAATTTGTTATTAGGCTTTGAATCATGAAATCATAGAATTCTACAGTGCAGAAGGAGGCCATTTGGCCCATCAAATTTGCACCAACCACATTCCCACCCAGGCCCTATCCTCTCACATTTATCCTAGCCAGTCCTCCTGACAATAAGGGTCAATTTAGCATGGTCAATCCACATCTTTGGACTATGGGAAGAAACCGGAGCACCCGGAGAAAATCCACGCAGACGCGGAGAATGTGCAAACTCCAGACAGACAGTGATCCAAACCAGGAATCAAATCTGTGTCCCTAGCACTGTGAGGCAGCAGTGCTAACCACTGTGTCACCATGTTGTCCCTTCAGAGAGCCAGCGACGCCTGTGTCCCATGAATAAAAAAAGTAATTTCTTTACACTGCATTCCAGAAGTTAATGGTATGTTAATTAGATTCATTTACATAGATAATTAATGGATTAGAAGTTCTCGCAGAAAGAATGGGCTTTACTCTATTCATTTGGTATGCTTTTTCCTCTAGGACTGACTTAATGTTTTAAAATATTCATGTAAGATCGAATTACTTCTGCCTTGCTTCATGCACAAGAGCTTGCATTGAAAGGCAGATGATATCAAGCGTATAAAGGCATTTGGACACACTGGGTGGGGTTTTTCTCCCGCTCTGCGGCGTGTTTTGTGACAGTGCAAGGTGGCCAGCAGATTGCTGACATCAGGATCTTACTGTGCCACTGTTGTCACTGGGGTGTCCATTGAATGCGCCCCTCGCAGCAGGGAGTCCGCACGACCATAAAATCCTGCTCGCGAGAGCAGGAGCAAGATTCCAGCAATCAAATCCGTACTGTAGTATAACGATAGCAAAGCAAAAAGCCTCATTTAGCTCATTCAGTTTGTTGCTTCTATTAGTGGCACTGAAAAATGGAATAAAATGCGTGAAACTACTTTATAGGAGGGTTTTAAGCAATTAGCTTTTACCTTGCGAAGAACGGTTCACAAAATAAGAAGTAAATCCATTGTGTGTGAGAAAGAAAAGTGAGAGGAGACATTAGGTTGGTTGAGAAAGGTCTTATGCAGAATAGAAACAAGTTCAACAGAATTGCAACGCAAACCAGAACTGAGATGGCGCAGTGGTTAGCACTGCTGTCTCACAGCATCAGGAACCTAGGTTCGAATCCCAGCTTGGGTCATTGCCTGTGCGGAGTCTGCACGTTCTTCCCGTGTCTGCGTAGGTTTCCTCCGGGTGCTCCAGTGTCCTCCCACAGTCTGACAGATGTGCTGGTTAGATGCATTGGCCATGCTAAATTGCCCCTTAGTGTACCCAAACAGGTGCCAGAGTGTGGTGACTGGAGGATTTTCACAGTAATTTCAATGCAATGTTAATTTAAGCCTACTTGTGACACTAATAAATAAAAAAAAAGTGTTTTCAAAATAAACTGGTGAGATGTGGGTTGCACAGTGGTTAGCACTGCTGCCTCACAGCGCCAGGGATGGGGTTCAATTCCGGCCACGGGTGACTGTGTGGAGTTTGCACATTCTCCTCATGTCTGCATGGATTTCCTTTGGGTGCTCCAATTCCCTCCCACAGCTCAAAGATGTGCAGGTTAGGTTAATCGGCCATGATAAGTTGCCCCTTATTGGGGCATTTGGGGACTGGGAGGGTAAATACGTGGGGTTGTGGGGATAGTAGCCAGGTGGGATTGTTGCCGGTGCAGGCTCGATAGGCTGAGTGCCCTCCTCCTGCACTGTAGATTCTACGATTCAATGTGCAAAGGACAAACATGAGGGATCTACAGAGAAAAATACTGAACAGCAATAACAGAACCTTTTTAAAGAAAATCAGGAGTAAAAGAAAGGCATAGTGGGATATTTGACTGTGTCTGTGGGGGTGAAACTGAGAACAACACTGCGGAATTGCTAACTTGCTATTTTATTGCTATATTTATCATTGAAGGTGAGGGGGGATGTGGGTGAGTTAAGAGAGAAATTTAAGGGAAAGACTGAACTAGAAACGAGGGAAGGCGAGGTAGAAATTAGGAAGCTGATGGTGAACAAGGTCCCAGAACTGGACAATCTCTGCTCAAAGGTACGGATAGAGATAATTGAAGAGATTGCAGTTCTCTGCACCAATAATTACCTCAGTGTATAGAGCACTGTTGCAATGGATTGAGAAGTAGCAAATTAGACCTCATTTTCAAAAGGGACAAAAGTAACTCGCATGATTTTCAGACTTGCCTTTATTGTAGGCAATATATTTCAGACTTGGTAGAAGTAAGGAATCATCTTAAAAGATATGGGGGTGATCTAACCAGGAAGATTCTAAGTGCTGAATGAGTGTGAAAACAGGAGTCTCGGACCTGTTTTTTCAGCGATGGGAGAAACCAAATCTTATGACACTTAGTTGAAAAAATGAGCCACAATCTCATTCTTGCCAGCAGGGGGAGGGGTGGGGGCGGGGGCGGGGCCTAGGCTTGCCAGCAAGCCGACCGAAGGCTGGTAGAGGGCGCTATTCTCCATGCATCCTTATCTGCCAGTGCGTTGTGTCAAGAGTACATGGTGCTTTGGAGGATTGTCACTTCTCCCACCCCCAGACAGCTCCCATACACTGCCTCCCCTTCTGCTCCACCCCCTCCTCTTAGGCCAAGCTCCTTGGCACTGCTCAGTATCGAGTGGGCACTGTCAGGGTCCCAGGCTGCCACTGCCCAAGAGGCACTGTGCACCCTTGCCGCTGAGCACAATGGCTTCTGGTCCCAATGGTGAAACATCATGTCAGATCCCCATTGCTGGGGATCATATATGACCCTCCCTGGTAAGAACCTCTGCTGGTGAGTCTGGGCGATTGCATCCCGGGCTCACTGATCATATTAAAACCAGCTCATTAATATTAAAATCAGCTCATTAATATTAAAAATCAGCCTCATGCCTGCTTAATTGCGCCAGTAGATTGGGGCCAGTAAAATCACGTGAGATGAGAGACCATGTGCAAACCTGGTTTTAGGCTGATCCACTGGCATGACAAGCCAATAAGGTCACGCCCACGTTTACTCAGACAGGACCAGCATCAACTCGGATGGAGTAAATCATGTCCAATCATTTTATTGGAACTCTTTGAGGAGGCTACACAACTGGTAAGGGTGAGACAGAGGATGTTAGTTTCCCAGATTTCAATTTGATGCTGTCCTGCATACAGACTTCATACAGGGTGTATGCCCATGAGATATTTGACAAACTATGAACTTGGACTGATGCATGGCTGATGCGTGATGAGCAGAAGGAGGTGTCTTAAGTTGTGATTGATCCCACAACTTTCCAAGTCGGTTACAGGTTAAAAAATGGAACATTATCCAAAGAGTCAACATTTGCAAATGTCATCACATTGAGCAGCAGCGACCATTGCATCTAGTGGTAATTTTTTAAACATTATTTGTTCATGGGATGCAGCCATTGTTGGCAGGGCCAGCATTTATTGCCCATTCCTGCGAGCATGTAGGAGTCTGGAGTCACATATTTGCCAGATCAGGTAAGGACAGCCAATTTCCTTCCCATCAATGAAGCAGATGGGCTTTTAAGATGATCAACAATGGTTTCATGGTCATCATTAGACTTCCAATTCCAGATTCCTTTTATTGAATACAAATTTTACTATCTGCCTGGGTGGGATTCGAACCCAGTTCCCCAGAGCTTTACCCTGGGTCTCTTATATACTCGTTCCCACTCCGCCATTGTTTCCCCTTATAAGTGATAAGTCATAGGATCAGGTGAGACAAATGAATAGACAGAAAGGTGACAGATGAATTTATGTAAAAGATGCGCAGACGTGAATGACATGTTAAGTGGTAACGTGTTGGTGATTACAGAACAAAATGGTAATTGGGAATTTTGGTAGATAGTCTTTAAAACTGTTGGCAGGTAGTGAATAAAATGCTAGCCAGTGTGGTTTTAAGAATGTCATGAGGTCAAAGGGGAGTTGCCATCTGGCCTTGAGTCTCGCCTTCAGTGTAGAATTGTTGAAGAGTCCAAAAGAGACTGCTTCCTCAACTTCAAAACCCAAACTATAAGGGAAGATTAGGACCCTGATATCCACTGTTTAAAGAGGATTTAGAGGAAGAGTGATTAACATTGCTGTCTCACGGTATCAGGGACTTGGGTTCGATTCCCAGCTTGGATCACTGTCTGTGTGTAGTTTGCACATTGTCCCTGTGTCTGTGTGGGTTTCTTCCGAGTGCTGCGGTTTCCTTCCACAGTCCAAAGATGTGCGGATTAGTTGGATTGGCCACACTAAATTGTCCCTTAATGTCAAGGGGATTAGCAGGGTAAATGTATGGGGTAGGGAGATGGGGCCTGGGGTGGGATTGTAGTCGGCGCAGTCTCGATGGACTGAATGGCCTCCTTCTGCACTGTAAGATTCTAAGGATAGGAGGGTTTTGATAAAAGTCTTTCAAAATCCTTATGGATATGTAGAAACTAAATAAAGGGACATTATTTCTTGAGCGCAGATTTGAGGATGAGGTGGGCATGGTTTAACAATAAGGAAATGAAAATAAAGAAAGAAAATCTGGGCAATGTTTTTGGGAAGAAGGTTCTCCAATTCAGGAGCGGGTTACCAGGTTCCTGGTTGAGCAAGTGTGGTAAAATAGAAATCTGTAGCTGTTGAGGCCTGTAGAAAAATATTCTTTTCAAAGGGTTAGAGAGGAAAGCTTGTTCCATAATTACAGCTGGGCAGTGGTTAGGAAGATTAGCTAGATGGACCTACTCTTGCCCCAAATATTATTGAGTGTGTTGCTACCAATTGCTGCATATTTGGTCTCCTGCTTGCTCTTTTGAGTAATTAGATTCAAATTGTAAAACAGAGGCCCAATTATTTAACTTTGGAAAAAAACAGTTATTCCCCAGCTCCAGTAATATTTGTTTATAATTACCATCACACATTGCCTAGGCAATTTGCGATTCATTTTGATATCCACTGCTAATGTTTATGAGCTGGAAAAAAATGTGAAAGAATTTAACACACAGACATTTTTATTTCTGTTTTAATGACTGGACTTGCAAATGCTTTGGTACGGCTGTTTAAAATATGTTAAAAGCCTGCACAGTTGTGTGGGGAGTGAATTTTTCAATATGAGACTATGAAATGACTAGTTTATTACCAGGAGATATTAATATGCATTACAAAACGTTGGCACAAGTTCACATTCATGTTGTTATTTATCTGCTAATAGTGTCGATAAATGCCCTGTATGTTTTATCCTGGAATAATAGACAGAATTTTATTGAAACAGTTCTCAAATCATAGAGGTTTACAGCATGGAAACAGGCCCTTCGGCCCAGCTTGTCCATGCCACCCTTTTTTTTAAAACCCCTAAACTAATCCCAATTGCACACATTTGGCCCATATCTCTCTATACCCATCTGACCTATGTAACTGTTTAAAAGACAAAATTGTACTTGCCTCTACTGCTATTTCTGGCAGCTTGTTCCAGACACTCACCACTCTCTGCATGAAAATATTGCCCCTCTGGACACTTTTATATCTCTCCCCTTTCACCTTAAACCTACGCCCTCTAGTTTTGGACTCCCCATACCCTTGGGAAAAGATATTGACTATCTAGCTGATTTATGCCCCTCATTATTTTATAGACCTCTATAAGATCATCCCTCAGCCCCCTGCACTCCAGATGAAAAAGTCTATCTAGCCTCTCCTTATAACTCAAACCATCAAATCTCAGTAGCATCCTAGTAAATCTTTTCTGCATTTTTTTTCCTAGTTTAATAATATCCTTTCTATAATAGGCAGAAGGAGGCCATTTGGCTCATTCAGCCT
Organism: Carcharhinus amblyrhynchos; assembly: GCF_965287045.1. Taxonomy (NCBI): domain Eukaryota; kingdom Metazoa; phylum Chordata; class Chondrichthyes; order Carcharhiniformes; family Carcharhinidae; genus Carcharhinus; species Carcharhinus amblyrhynchos. The sequence continues at coordinate 28,891,903 of NC_137348.1, forward strand.
GCACTGACAGCGATCCCATGCTGAACGCACCCCTGCAACTCCAAACATTTACCCTACTAATTCCCCCAACATCCCCCTAACACGAAGGAGCAATTTAGCATGGCCAATCAACCTAATCCGCACTTTTTTTGTGGGAGGAAACTGGAGCATCCGGAGGAAACCCATGCAGACACTGGGAGAATGTGTACATTTCACACAATCACCCAAGCCAGGAATTGAGCCCTGGTCCCTGGCACTGTGAGACATCAGTGCAAACCACTGTGCCACCGTGCCACCCATGTGCTACTGTGCCGCAGATGCATTTTTGGACTGTTGGAGGAAACCAGTGCAGATAGGGGAACAATGTGGAAACTCCACACCAACAGTCGCACGAGACCAAGATTGAATCTGGGTCCCTGGCGCTGTGACGCATCAGTACTAACCACTGTGCCACCATACTGCTCTGTGCTGGCTAAAACAAACAAGCAACCTATCTTATCTCCACTGTTTCACTGAAGAAATTGATCTTGGCTAGGGCAGCGTTACAGGCAGTATTAAAATAGAAGTAAGCTTGAAGTCATCCAAAGAGTTATTCTAATCTAATCGAAAATGACAATGCAGCACCGTACTGAGGAAATACTGCACAATTGGAAGTGAATGAGGCATCAATCTAGGCCCCACACTCCGATTTGCTTTAGAGACTTGGACAACCTACAGCAGCACTGAAGATGTACTTCCAGAGGTACCTTCACAAGATCCTCCAAATCCGGTGACAAGAAGAGTGGTCCAGCAGTTATGTCATCTCTCAAGCCAGTTTACTCAGCAACCAACTGGTTTCTAACACATTGAGTGACTCTGTTGGGAGTGTGGAGAGGTGAAGTTGAGGTATCAGAGGGAATGCACAAACCTCCAAGCAACCCATTTACCCAACCCTTCAAGCACCACCTGCCCCATGTGTGGCACAATCGGTGATTGGGATTGGACTTACTGGCTGTCTCAGAACCCATCGAACTCGAGTGGAAGCAAATCATCTCCAATCCTGAGGGACTACTTAAGAAAAGCCTACGTACCAACAGCCCTCTCGAATAGACATACAAGGCCCAATAACACTAGTTAAAGAAGGGTATGGGAATTCTGCTCATGTCTTGGCCAACGCCGAGAACATATTGCCTGATTGTTTATTCATTGCTATTGATGGCCACTTGCTGGGCATAAATTGGCTGCTTTGTTTCCTACATTACAACAGTATCCACATTTCATTGAGCTTGTGAAAAGCTTTATGTAAATGCAAGTGTTTTGTTCCTTCTTCTTAAACGTTACATAGGGAAGCGCGACAGCCATTTTGAATGCAACCCAAGTGTGTATGACCACATTCCATGACATTATTTGAAGAAAAGCTGGGATCTTCACCCACCTATACCACTGGAACAGGCAATTAATGCTGTGATTGAACATTGGTACCTTTGACAGTGCTGTGCTCCCTCAGTAGAACATTAAACAGTTAACCTGGATTAGGCACTCCTATGGTCTTGGATTAGAACTTCAGAGAAAAGAGTGCTGACCTCCTGAGCTACTAAAGGGAACAATCAGCTTGAATTTAATCACTTGATCACCATGTTGTGATGACTGGTAGAAAATTTACATGTAGGATATTGAATGGGATGAGCACTGGGCTCAGGGATCAGACCCTGTCCAGTAGAGTACCTTGATGATGCTCACCCATGAAGAACGGTTAGTTGAACAATGCCTTGGAGAGCCTGCGGAGCAGTAAGCAACCAGGCCTTCAGCAACTTTGGGAATAAGTTTATGTTTATTTATTAGTGTCACAAGCAGGCTTACATCAACGCCGCAATGGAGATACCGTGAAAATCCCCTAGTGGCCACACTCCAGCACCTGTTTGGGTACACTGGGAAAATTTAGCATGGTCAGTGCATCTAACCATCATGTCTTTTGGACAAAGGGGCAAAAATGAAATCGGTAGTACATTTGGGGATCTTTTTTAAATGCTGTCTCCAATGATATATCCCAAAGAATGTTTAACTTAGTGCTGTTTTTATTTCCTCCAACTGTGTCTGTAAATATCAAAAGCACGACATGGATCATAAACCATATGCTTAATTAAAGTCTAAATACAATTGCAATCATTATCATTACAGAATGTTGGCATTATTAAAAAGAAAGATGAAATGAGTTAAGTCAACTAAGACATTGGCAAATTTTTTTTATTAATTTCAAAACCATTTAAACCTGCTGGAATGTAAACATTTTCATAGAATCCCTACAGTACTGAGAGAGGCCATTCGGCCCATTGAGTCTGCACTGATCAAGCCCCACCCAGGCCCTATTCCCATAACCACACACATTTACCCCACTCATCTCACTGAAAGGTCAATTTAGCATGGCCAATCAACCTAACCCGCACCTTTTTGGACTGTGGGAGGAAAGCAGAGCACCCGGAGGAAACCCACGCAGAAACGGGGAGAACATGCAAACTCCACACAGACCTGGGGTCAGAATCGAACCTGGGTCCCTGGCACTGTGAGGCAGCTGTGCTAACTACTGAGCCACCGTGCTGCCCTGAATGCAACCTCTAAAATATTTTCATAATGAAATGAGATTCAATGTGAAATGAGTTAAATTGTAATATTTCCAGGTAACTGTTTACTGTAAGGATCATTCTTGAATGGCATAACATAGATACAGAAATGAAAATGATGGTGATCCAGTAATCATGATCTACTGCAGTGCTTTACTGAACATCATCCCCAATTAATCATCCGTCATTCTCATTAAAAGCACACCAATTTTTATTGCAGTAGTTCAAATCATGTTTGTTCCTCGGTAATCATGCAAACTTTTTATTGGACCATAAATGTCAGTCTCTTTAATTTCACTGAATTATAGAATCCCTACAGTGCAGAAGGGGGCTGTTTGGCCTATTGGGCCTACACCGGCTCTCCGAAAACGCATCTTGCCCATCCACACCCAGCACCCTGTCCCTGTAATCCCATGCATTGAGTTGATTTGATTTATTGTTGTCACATGTATTGGTATACAGTGAAAAGTATTGTTTCTTGCGCGCTGGACAGACAAATCATACTGTTCATAGAGAAGGAAAGGAGAATGTCGTGTTCCCCAGTCATTGTTAGGGTGTAGAGAAAGACCAAATTAATATAAGGTGGATCCATTCAAAAGTCTGATGGCAGCAAGCAAGAAGTTGTTTTTGAATTGGTTATTTCGTGACCTCAGACTTTTGTATCTTTTTCCCTGCTAATCTCCCTAACCTACACATCTTATTACACGAAGGGGCAATTGAGGATGGCCAATGCAGCTAACCTGCAGATCTTTGGATTGTGGGAGGAAGTCCACACAGACAGGGGAAGAACGTGCAAACACCACACAGTAAATTAAAATCAGTATCAGCCAAGCTGAAGAGATGATTGTTTTGCGTGTTACATTAATGTTTTGATCAAAAACATGAATTAAATGAAATGAATTTTAACTCTTCACATTTTAACCTTGCACACCTGTCTGCTAACACAGATGAGCAGTCTGCACAATTTTGCATTTTATTACAAAAACAGAAAATGCTGGAAAATCTCAGCAGGTCTAAGAGTGTTGGGCCAATGTTTCAAATCTGGATGACCCTTTTTCAGAGCTAACAGCAAAGAAAATGAAGAGAGATTGAGAAAAAGGTGGGGGGGAGCGGTGCGGTAATTGGACAAAGGGAAGGTAAATGATGATGATGGCTGAGAAAGGTGCTAAAAGCGTCCATTTAGTGATCCAACACCTTTAGTCCGTTCGCAAGCAAGACCCAGACCTCATCTGTAGCTTGCCACTTCAGCACATCACCCTGCCCTCCTGTCCACATGTCCACCCTTGGCCTTTTGAACTTCAACACAAACTGGAGGAACAGCATCCCATCTTCCGATTGGCCATTTTGTAGCCTTCCGACTGAAAATTGAGTTCAACAACTTCAGAGCGTGAACTCTCCCCTCCACCTTCGCCCCATTTCCATTTATTTTATTTCATTTTTTTAATCTCATTCATTCATTTTTATCACCTTTCATTCTCATTTCCATATTTTTGCTCTCCATCTTTGCCCCCCCGCCACTCCCCTTACTTCAGGGCAACTGCTACATTCCTCAGGCAGTCCCTTATCAATCTCTGATCTACCATTCACGCATTCTGGTCACTTGATGGACACTTTTAATACCTTTCCCAGCTTCCTCCTTCATTTCCTTTTACAGCACACCATGCCCCTCCTCATAGTATAAATCGCTTCTTATTTTCTTTGCTCTTAGGTCTGACAAAGAGTCATCCAGACCTGAAATGTTGGATCAATTCTCTCTCCACAGACGCTGTCAGACCTGTTGAGCTGGCTCGGTGGCACAGCGGTTAGCCTCCCAGCGCCGGGGACCCAGGTTCAATTCTGGCCACGGGTCACTGTCTGCGTGGAATTTGCGCATTCTCCCCATGTCTGCTTGGGTTTCCTCCGGGTGCTCCAGTTTCTTCCCGCACTCGAAAGATGCGTGTGTTAGGTGGCTTGGCCATGGTTACCTTAATATTGGGGGAGATTGCAGGGTAAATATGCGAGGTTACTGGGATAGGGCCTGGGTGGGCTTGCTGTTGGTGTAGACTCGATGGAGTCTGCACGGTAGCGATTCTGTCATTTTTCCAGCATTTGTATGTTTTTGTTTCGGAATCCAGTACCCGCAGTATTTTGCTTTATTCTTTGTATTTTATGACCTGTGGCTGAGAGTAGTTAAGGACCCAGCGTTTGTAGTCCATGGTAAAGAAGGGCTGCCTCTAGCAATCTCTTTGGTGTGAGTATCACCTCTATCTTCAGGCAGTGACGCTGCATGAACTGATGACGGTGCTTGTTACTGGGGACACCCAGCCTGGTGAGAGATCCTCAGGCTGTTCAAGCAGCCAAACACATTGGAAGAATTTCACGACCAGGAAAGAAGAAGCAGTAAAAGAAAACGCTTCTAAAAGCGGCTAGATAGCACAGTTTAAAGATTGGAGCACACACACGGGGTGAAGGTGAAATCTAAATAATTCCGAAAAGAATTATTTTAAATAATTAATTTGGCTTAAGAAATCTACTATTTAATCATTGTGCAGCACTCCACCAATGTGCTATTATTTCCCTGGGGACAGTTCTGATATTCATTAAATTTTATTTATCATGTTGTTGCTCAAAATCCAACTGTGCCTTATTAACGAAGTGGATTTTCTAACAGCAGTGCGAGAGCAGTCGAGTTGAAATTTTGACTGATTTCAGATTGATAGTTGTGAGGCCTGGTTGCCGACAGCAACCACCCCCTCCACCACAAGTTGCCCGGCAACAGAGGGTGTGAATATCAGGAAACCCCAATGGGGAGGGCAGAGGAGTTGGGGGGAGGGAGGTGGGGGAAAGCAGCATGTAGGGAATGGAGTGGTGGGGGGGGGGGGGGGCGTGTGTTTCCATAGTGCAATCTCTTGTAGAACATTGAGTGACAGGTAGGCAAATTCAGAATGGCTGTGCTAATCTGACGTTCTCGTGGCCTGGTTCAGAGGGACAGTGATAGCAATACTGAGAGGTCACCATCAAAACCTTCTCCCTCAATCATGGAAAAAGGCAGTCCATTGTGCCTCCTGTTTGCCATTATGCTCCATTGCTTTGCAGTCAGTCAGTCACAGGTTCACTTGTAGTTAGTCTCCAAACTGGTGAACTGGACAATGGTGTTCTTCAACAATAATAAAGAAAGGCAAAGCAAATGAAAGAATTGCAATCTAATAAACGGAGTATAATGTAAAATTGTATTTGCGATTGTAGACTGGGTGGATTTGTTTTTGGAAGTTTTACTTCCAGTGCTATTCTAAACTTATTTCATAGAATCATAGAATCCCTACAGTGCAGAAGAGTCCATTTGGCCCATCAGGTGATATGTCAGGTTGATGACTTTTCAACAGAACCGGGCACTGCTGCCTCAAAACACCTGGGTTTGATTCCTGGCTTGGATCACTGTCTGTGCGGAGTTTGCACGTTCTCCCTGCGTCAGCGTGGGTTTCCTCCAGGTGCTCCGGTTTCCTCCCTCAGTCCGAAAGAGATGCTGGTTAGCTGCATTGGCCGTGCTAAATTCTCTCTCGGTGTACCCAAACAGGCGCCGGAGTGTGGAGATTAGGCAATTTTCACAGTAACTTCATTGCAGTGTGTAATGTAAGCTTACTTGTGACACTAATGAATAAACTTAAACTGAGCCCTGTTTCTCCCACCACAGATGTTGTCTATCCTGTTGGATGTTTCCAACACTTTTTGGGTTTTCTTTTCAGATTTCGTAGCATATTATTTCTAGTTTCAATGTACATTTAAGCTTTGGTCAGTAAGAAAGATATGGGGTGAATTTTACCATTCTGCCTGCCACGGGAATCATAGCAGGCGAGAAGCAAACCATAGAAAAGTCTATTGATCTCGGATGGGATTTCATGGTTTAGGGACGAGCGAGGCTGGAAAATTCTGCCTATAATTCTTATATTTCACTGTATTCGAGCGATATGGGAGAAGATGATAGCTGAATTTTGGATTCAGCTTTAGTTTAGATTTGAGGATTGTGTTCCAAGCTTTTGATGTAATTTTACCAGCTGATACATATGCCCTTCTCATAATCATGAAATAATACAAAAGACGTGCTGGCTCAGTTATTCTGTTTAAAACTGAGTGAAGTTTAATAGAAATAGCTGGAGCAGGCAGGCTGGTGCGGCAGGTGCCGCTAGTGGGAAAACTGCCCCACTTTTTTTTCATTTTGCAGGATGTCGGAGTTACTGGCTAGGCTGACATTTAATGCCCATCCCTAACTCCCCCTTTCAAAGGGCAGTTGAGAGTCAACCACATTGCTGTGGGCCTGGAGTCACATGTAGACCAGATTAGGCAAGGACGGCAGGTTTCCTTCCCTGAAGGACGTCACTGAACCAGATGGGTTTTTATGTAAGTCAACAATAGTCGTCATTAGACATTCAATTCCAAATTTTTATTGAATTAAAATTTCACCGCCTGCTGTGGTGGGATTCGAACCTGGGTCCCCAGAGCGTTACTCTGGGTCTCTGGATTACCAGTCCAGTGGCGATACCACTGCGCCACTGCCTCCCTAATTTGGTGAGTGGCGGGAAGGGGTTGCCATGGGAAATCTGCCCGCTACCAGTGGAAAGGCTCATTTAATGGGCCTCGTTCACTGGCACTCAGAGGCCGAGCAAGAGACCTGGCATCGTGAAGGAGAGCCTCGTTGGGAGCCAACAATCCTGCCCTTGCAGCATACTCCTCCACTCAACGGTGACCTCCACCCTCCTTGTGACCCCATCCCATCACACTTCATCCTTGATGAAGAACCCAGTGTGTTAATGGCAGCAACCACCGCTCCCCGTTTCTGATTGGCCAGTAGTTTTCAGGGGCGGGACCTCCTCCTTGCTGGGGATTTACCAGGTGCATGCCACTCAGCTTGTCATTGTGTCAGGCCCAGAGAAATGTGACGTGGGGTTCTCAATCACCAACGTCAGATTCTCCCTGGGGTATCATACAAATTGTTCATCTAATGGTTGGACAAATATCACAAATTGCAGAGTTTTGTCAACAAAGAATTAATTATTTCACTGGCGAATTGAAGACTTGTTTTCACATTGCTGTTTGTGAGTGCAAATTGACTGCCACATTTCCTACTTGATGTGGAGATGCCGGCGTTGGACTGGGATAAACGCAGTAAGAAGTCTTACAACACCAGGTTAAAGTCCAATAGATTTATTTGGTACCAAATGCCACTAGCTTTCGGACCTCTGACCCTTCGTCTCTCACCTGACAAAGAGTCAGAGGCCTGAAAGCCAGTGGCTTTTGCTACTAAATAAACCTGTTGGACTTTAACCTGGTGTTGTGAGACTTCATACATTTGCTACTTTACAGCAATGACTACACTTCATAAAACAAAGTGCTTCATTGGCTGTAAAGAGCTTTGGGACATCCCAGGATCGTAAAAGGTGCTATATAATTGCAAATGCCTTTAGTCTCTGCAGTAGAGCCATTGAGCTGTTTGAATCAGATCAGAATCGATTGTCTGACTTAAATCTGCTTGTCAGATGAGATTAAGTTAGGTTTCAGCTTTGGAGGATCTGAAATTCGGATCTTTGCCTGAATAATGAAGTTGTGGTGGATGAGTAAAGGGGTTAATTATGGCTATAGAACAGTTCTGCAGTCACTGAAGACGGGCAGTCATCACCATCATTTTGACTTTTAGTTCCTAAATTCAACAAAATACATCACAACAAAGAAACCAACTAATCCCCTCTTACTACAATGCAAGGTACTAGATTTGAATCAGTAGTAACGAAAAATAACTCAACCTATTATTTACCATTGCCTGGCAAAATTATTGCTTAATGAAAACATGTCTTTTTTGCTACGCCTACAATTCACAACTGGTCACTTGGTTCGATGGCATGAAGACTTGCATTGAAATAAACATTTTGGTATCCTTCCATCCGTAGCCTCTTCCACGACACTGTTTATGTTTAAAGGAATATTTGAATGAGTGAATGCATTTGGAGAATAAATCCGAAGTGGTCCACTTTCAGTTTCGACTTAGTTCATTCTCAGACCTTGTTACTTGCCAATGGGTAATATTGGATATAATACTTCAAGGATGGGGGTTGGGAGGAAGGAGTGGTTAGCTCGATGGTTAGCGTGTGGTTCCATGTAACACCGATATACCAAGGGATTCAAATGTTTCCCTGGCTGAGGTAAATTTGAGAACTGCCTCCCCCTCACTCTGTCCCTCAGAGTGGAACACAATGGCAAGCCACGGCTGACAAGAACAAAATGCTGCCCAGAAAATGGCTGAGACTGGAGCATCAGCAGGCAATGAGAGAAGCAAGGCATGCTTTCAGGCAGCACACGTCAACTTTCCAGCTCACTGTCGCATCATTTTCCTTTTTTATCGGGGTTTTAAGGCCATGATTGTAATGTCTGTAAGTGGATCCTCCACTTTCTGTCATAACCGAGTGGATTCTTCCTTCCTCTGATCCTCAGTGGAAGATAGAGTTTGATGTGTAATGGAGATTTCCCAGATTTTGCTTTTACATGTGTACCACAGGAAACAAAAGGAATAAGAATTAAAGAGCTAATCCATAGAACCGTAGAAAAGTTGCAGAACAGAAGGAGGCCATTCGGCCCATCTTGTCCAGACCTGCCCGAGCTCACCCAGCTGTCATTTCTCATCCCACCTTCCTGCTTCCGGCCCAAGCCCTGCAGTTTACAACACTTAAGGTGCTGGTCCAAGTACTTTTTAAAAGAGTTTAGGACCTCTGCTTCCATCATCAACTTGGGCAGCGAATTCCAGGCACCCACCGCCCGCTACATAAAAAGGTTCTTTCCCCTCGTGTCCCCTCCTCCCCTACTGCCACTTTTCTTGAATCTATGTCTTCCGATTCTAGAATTCTCCAACAAGGGAAACAATTCTATCCTGTCCACTCTATCTCTTCCCCTCATAATATTGTATACCTCTATCAAGTCAGCCCTGTGAAAATGTGGTTAGATCGTAATAGAGGACATAATGGAGGTTTGATGTAGAATCTATTAGGATTAAGCTAGTACCGTTTAATTTTTGGATTTTGTAGCAATACGTAATTTACTTTCAGAAAAAATTGCATACAGATTCCTCAATAAGCAAAGATTAAATATTTGTTACATTTTTTCATATTTAGCAAATTTGATTTGCTTACTAAAATTTAACTATTTAAAATGTCATATCATTATAAGTGTAGACGTGTAAAACAACATTGGACTTGAACTTTCATGTTGATGTCTCATACAATTAACTATACCCTAAACTGAAAGTACATTGCTTCCTCCATGTTAGGAATTGGTTAGATATAAGTAGATATTTCTCCACTTCGAAAGCATGGCTTTTTTCTTTCATCACTTGTGTTTGTTTTGAGATTTGCTGTCAAAGTGTTCCATCCATCTGAAATCTTGCCAGTTTCATCTCCAATTATAAATATGGCTCCCAGGCATTCCTGTGTATTGAAACGTGCTATGAATTTTGTGCACAGTTAGTGTGACAAGACTGGCTGAAGTTCAATTGTCTTCCATCATGTATAATTCTTGCTCTTTGCATGCACAGCGGAAACAAAGGAAAGGATCTCAACACCATCAAGTCCCTGCGAGTCCTCCGTGTGTTACGGCCATTGAAAACCATCAAACGGTTGCCAAAATTAAAGGTATTTAGTGTTTGCATTGTTGCACTTCTGCAGTGAAATTTTCTATTAGTAAAAACCCAGAAAGTAATTGTATTTTCAGTCTAACTCCTACCAAAACTGGAAGAGTGTCAGGATCAGTTGTGGACATTTGGCCTGCACTGTGGATACTGTATAGAATCCCTGCAGTGCAGAGGGTGGCCTCTATTTAGGGGGATTAGCGGGGTAAATACGTAGAGTTACAGGTTATGAGGATAGGCCTGGGTTAGGGGCTCTTTTGGAGAGTTGATGCAGACTCAATGGGCCAAGTGGCCTCTTCTGCATTGTAGGGACTTTATGATTGGGTCAAAATTTCTTTCCTTAAATATTTTGTTCAAAGTACATTTTTATTACTAACAATGAAACTGCACAGTTAGGATTATGCAGCTTTGGTTCCAAGACTGTCTTGAATGGTTGCTGGGGGTGATAAAACATATACATGTCACTCCCAAGCATCTTGTATTACCATTTGAATAACCACTTGAAAAATAGTAGTGCTTTATTTTGTAAATTAGGTTAAGCAATGTTGAACCAAACCAAACAAACTGCGTCATTATTTTTACCTTCACTAAGAAGTGACTTTTAAAATGGTTGCTCTCTGAGTAGTTGTGATTTTTGACCAATATTTGATTATTTTCTGAAGAAGATAGTAAAAAGACATTCCTTTGCAAGAGAAGTTGTAGACCTCAGTCACAAGAAGAAGAACCACACTTAAAAGCAACTTTCACTTTAAACACTAACAAGGTCTGAGACTGACACTGCAGCCTCAGTTTTTGCTCCCCCGTCGGGAAATTTGGGAGAATTCCTGGATCAATGAACGCTAGTCCTGCAAAACTTTCCCCAATGGTCAGAGTTTCATTTTAACAAGGCTGGGGTGTTGGGAGTTGTGTCTGAGAATCCCAGAAACAGTTCGGGGCAGCATGTTAGTACGAAGGCAGGCTGGGCAAAAGACCAACCTCAGTGACCCAACACTCTGTTCCTGCTGCAGGAAATAAACAAGGGAGAGCTCTTTAGCCGTCACCACAATCTCACTCCCTCACCCTCTCACACTCTTCATGCCACCTCCATGCCAATGCTTGACACCTCATGCCCCAACTCTCATGGCTTTTCATGCCCTCTATGCCAAACTATGCCACCTATCAAATCCTCATGGTCCTTCATACCCGCCATGCCCCACCACCCTCCCTCAAGGTCTATTGTAACTCCTATGCCAACCTGTGCCTCTGCACCAAATGTAGATGTCGCCTCATACCCTCCATACCAATCTATGCCCCATAGCCCCTTGACCCTTTATAGCCCATGCCAATTTGGGGCCAACGTGCCATGCACTCCTATGCATCACACATTGTGCTTACCGCCTCTATGCCAAGTCACCCATTATCACCATGTACAGTCCTCAGAAACCATGCTGAGAGGAAACAAAATAAAGTTTTCAATACATTTTGAATAAACAGTCCCCATTTTCTCCCTCCTTTGAAAACTGCTGGGGGTCCAGGTTCAGAGGCAGAACTTCTCGAATCGGGGCTCTGGTACCACTTTGATAATCTGGAGACCCTCACTGTCTGCACAAAACATCAGGCTTGCATCTGAACATCTAAAAGAAGTGCTGCCCCTAGCTTTGCACTCCAAATAAATTGAATCTTGTATTATATTATTTATGTAGACCGTGGTTTGAGAAGTGATCAGTTTTCATGCACTGCATTCTGTGTAAACATTGTGCGTTTTTTGAACAAAAGTACATTTAGTGGGTTATCTTTCAAAACACCTACCTACTCATTCATGTATTTGCAATATGGTTTAAGTTTAATTATTAGTGTCACAAGTAGGCTTACATTAACACTGCAATAAAGTTACTGTGAAAATCCCCCAGTCGCCACACTCTGATGCCTGTTCGGGTAACACTGAGGGAGAATTCAGTGTGGCCGATGCACCTAACCAGCATGCCTATTCGGACTGTGGGAGGAATCCCACGCAGACACCGGGAAAAGGTGCAGACTCCACACACACAGTGACCCAAAGTTGGGAATCGAATCTGGATCCCTGGCGCTTTGAGGCAGCAGTGCTAACCATTGTGCCGCCACTGAGATTATACATTATAGCATCCAAATAGTTTTGTTTGTAGTCACATTACATATTTTGCATTTGGCCAAAATTTGCCATAGAGGCTGAGAGTAAGAAATCTGCTGAATTGAATTGAACCAGCTTTAGATGGTGCTTTCACATCAGTCCCCCTTAGCAGTAGAATTTTAATCAGCTTAAAATGTAGTTTTACAGAGCTCTGAATAAGCATATCTGCAGACATTCTCAGACGATGTAGACTTTTTACTGTTAACAAAGTGTTGGTCAGCTAATGGGATTAGCTGTCAGCTAATCCATAACGCAGAGACATAACTATCATTTTGACCTGTCTTCTCTGGTTAGAAGACATAGAGTGGTCTGTACACCTTGAGTGTTCCAGCTCACCAATGCTTAAAACTGGTAGCAGTTTTAAATTTCTTTGTAAACCTGCCCAATGCTACGCTTTGATCAGATGCTGTGACTAAGTGGTCTTTAAACGCAGACTCTGAGAGCCTTGTCTTGTTTGTCCCTTCTTGTTAGTATCTGACTCAAAATGTGTTCCCTTTAGGCTGTCTTTGACTGTGTAGTGAACTCCCTGAAGAATGTTCTGAATATACTCATCGTCTACATGCTCTTCATGTTTATCTTTGCTGTCATCGCTGTACAACTTTTCAAGGGTAAATTCTTCTACTGCACTGATGAGTCAAAGGATTTGGAAAAAGACTGCAGGTAAACCCACACAAAGCAAATCAATGGTGTTATTAACTGGAGGATTAATATAAGTTTGAGTAAATGATAACTTTCAATTTGGTTTTGACCTATATAATAGCAAAAGCTCTCTTTAATTCTATTGAATTAATGATTTGATTCGATTTACTATTGTCACATGTATTAACACAGTAAGAAATCTCACAACACCAGGTTAAAGTCCAACAGGTTTATTTTGTAGTAAATGCCACTAACTTTTGGAATGCTGTTCCTTTGTCAGGTGAACAGCTGGTAACACTATCAAATAAACCTGTTGGACTTTAACCTGATGTTGTGAGATTTCTTACTGTGTTTACTGCAGTCCAATGCCAGCATCTCCACATCATGACATGTATTAACATACAGTGAAACGTACTGTTTCTTGTGCGCTATACAGATAGAGCAAGAAAGGAGAGGGTGTAGAATGGATACAGTCAGAGCTAGGGTGGAGAGAAAGATCAACTTAGTATGAAGTAGATCCATTCAAAAGTCTGATGGCAACAGGGAAGAAGCTGTTCTTGAGTTGGTTGGTACGTGATCTCAGACTATTGTATCTTCTTCCCAATGGAAGAAGGTGGAAGACAATATGTCCAGGATGCATGAGGTCCTTGATTATGCTGTCTGCTTTGCCGAGGCAGAGAGAAAACAGTGTCAATGGATGGGAGGCCTGTTTGCATGATGGGCTGGGTTTCGTTCACGATCATTTGTAGTTCCTTGCAGTCTTGAACAGAGCAGGAGCCATACCAAGCTGTGATGCAACCAGAAAGAATGCTTTCTATGGTGCATGTGTAAAACTTGGTTGGCATGTGGATATCGCATTATTAATTATTGAGTTCTCTTAACATCACAAATAAGATTACTTGGCTTTATAATGTTATTTGTTGAAGCTGGCTGTGCAAATTGACTGCCACATTACAACAATGACTCTCCTCCAAATATAATAGGCTATAAAGTGCTTTGGGATGTGCAAAGATTGTGAAAGGCAAAGTATAGCAATGCAAGTCTTTCTTTAAGGAAGCATAGCCATTGTTTGTCAAAAGAGTTTGCCTCACAAAGCTGAAGATGATGCTTGGTCTCAACATTGAGCCATTACGGCACTGAAGGAGGCCATTTGACCCATCAAATCCATGCCAGCTTCCTGCAGGACAGTTCAATCAGTTCCATTCCCCAGCTTGATCCCCATGCTATGTATTATCCTAATTGATATTTGGCTAATTGAAGTCTCCTCTTCCAGCTACACTTTATAGTCCTTACACCCCTCTGAGATTTCCTCTACTGGGTAAATTGGGCACTGTACTATTGGAACGGTCAACACGTCCACCATGCTGGAGCTGGTGTTCTAGCGAGCCACATAACTAGAGACCTAGAGAGGGTTTTAATCTAAATAGCGAGGACAAGGGATCAAATTTAGGAAGATGTCAGACAAAGCCAGAAAGAAAGGTACAAATATGGGTAAAGATAAACAGAGCATGACAGGAAGGATCAGAGGGTACGCATCTAGGAGTAAATCAGCAGATAAGTCCAGATGATGATTTTGCTATATAAGTCCAGATGATGATTTTGCTATATATGATTTGGGCATGTGGTATTACTGCTTAGTCGGTGGATTTGGAGCTGGGCAGCTTCCTGTGACCCCAGCGACAGTAGGTAACTGATCAGTTTTAACTCTGTTTGCTAGCTGGGTGCAGTTAGAAACATTGCGAATAACAGGGCAAACAGCCTCCCACTCTCTAATCTCCCATGCAGTGAATGTTTCTCTCCACCAGTGTCCTGCATCTCTCAATTAGTCCAAAACACATCCTATCCGAAGGTGCATCATTGGCACATATTTATTTTTGGCTCCAGCTGCACCATTAGATAAGCCTGTGAAAGATGTACAATGGCTTTCATTGATCTACATACCATCTAAATGATCTAACATTGTAGCTTTCCTTATACTTTTTTTGTTCACTGAGACCTCTGGGGAAACACTTCACTAATATCTGTGGCAGAGTGTGATTTTGTTAGTTTGATTTTGCCAGTGATTTTGCTAGTTTAACTGTGTTTATTATCTCAGCTAAGAGTTCTAGATCGATGGAACTGTTTCAGTCCAACATAAAAACACATTAAATGCTACATATTAATGGGAACTACGGCTGGGATTTTCCAGACCCATCCATGGTGAGAATCGTTGCAGGCAGGATGGAATATTTGACGGACCAGCCGAAGATCCATTGACTCCAGACAGAAATTTGAATCCCGGCCTACTAATTAATTTTCCGTTTTGAAGCGTCGTGTTGGATTAAATATTAACTCTTTCTCTCCCCACCGATTCTGTCAGACCTGCTGTGTGATTTCAGTACATTCTAATTTTTTACTTACGCCTCTGTAGTACTCCAAAATATTCAACACCTCAATTATTTTCCTGAAAACCTGCTCTCAAGTCACAGAAAATTAGATAATTAAAGCATTATGACTTTGATGAAGAACTCGCCAAGACAAAAATATTACTTCTGCTGATCCAGTTGCTGTTTGTTTTGCAGGGGTCAATATCTAGTTTATGACAATGATGAAACTGAGGCAGAACCCAGGGAATGGAAGAAATATGACTTCCACTATGATAATGTGCTGTGGGCTTTACTGACACTATTCACTGTGTCAACCGGTGAAGGCTGGCCAACGTAAGTACTAACTGTTTATTCATTGGGGTTTATAGAACCATAAATCCAATTAACCTGCACGTCTTTGGACATGAAAGGCCAATTTAGCATGGCCAATCCACCCAGCCTGCACACCTTTGACATCTATGTCACCAGATTGCTGGGCATTATTAAAGATATTGGTTGGATTCTCAGTGGACTGGGCCGGGAGACACCAACAGGAGGCCTTTAGCGAGGTTCGTCTGTCGCGAGTTTCCCAAGCGCTTTTTATACCACAGTCATCTCTACCCCGGAAATCAGCACAGGTCTGATTTGTCATGTGGAAATTCACATTTCCATGTGATTACCAGGTCTGTGCCTGCTAGCATCTATGCCCCCACCACCACCCCCCCTCTCCAGGCAGGAGTGACTCCCTCCAGTGGAGTTTATGACTACTTCCCACCAATGAGGAACAGGTGCCCTGACCTCGCTGATGGGGACAATTGCCTTTGAGGTCCCCCGGGAGGTCAGAAGCAAGATGGGTTACCCCTTGGGCATTGCCAACCTGGCACTCTGGCACTGCACACTTGGCACCAGGCAGTGTCAAGGGGCCAGTGCCAGATAGGAGTGGGGCATACTGGGGGCTGGGGCCTGTTGGGGTGATTGGTGAAGGAACCTGCTACCACTCTGCAGTCAGGATCATTGGGGGGAGGGAGGGAGGGAGGAGGGTGATCAGAGTGGCCTAGGGGTGGGTTCGGGATGGGTCATCAGAGTCGGTGGGGGGAGTTGGGGCTAGCCATGGGAGGTGGGGGGGAGGAGGCTGGGCTGGCCACGGGGTGGGGGAGTGCAGCATCGGGGTGGGGTGGAAGGTTGTGAGGAGACGGGGGGAAAGATCAGGGCTGGCCAGGGGATGTCCAGTAGGACAGGGATTGGGGGGGGGAGGGGGGTGGTTTAGAAGAGCAGTGATCAGGGGTGTTGTGGGGCAGATCAGCAATCTAGTGCAAGATCCTTTGGGGATCAGCGAGAGGCCAGCAATAGGAGGAGCCACTGTGCAGATATCTGACAGATTGGCGCATGGGCAGTGGCCTGCTGGAAATATGCCCCTCCCCCTACTTACCAGAGTGAATCACACTGCAATGCTTAGAGTGTCAGAGATAAGTACGCCCATAAATATGTTTTGGGAGAATCCCAACTTTTTTTTATTGGAATTAATTGTTGCGAAATTGTCACTTCAGTTGTGAAAATTCAAATGAATTCGACTGAATTAGTTTTATTGACAAGTGGGGTGCAGTGATGGCACAATGGTTAGCACTGCTGCCTCACAGCGCCAGGGACCTGGGTTCAATTCCCGGCTTGGGACACTGTCTGTGCAGAGTCTGCACATTCTACCCATGTCTGTGTGGGTTTCCTCCGGTTTCCTCCCACACTCCAAAGACAGTTGACTGAGGCTGGAATTGAACCCGGGTCCCTGGTGCTGAGACGCAGCAGTGCTAACCACCGTGCTGCCTTGAACACCACCATGTGTACTGCAATACACTTGTAGAGATTCGTGTGTCAAAATTTTAAAAAAAATGTGTGGGTTAGGTGGATTAACCATGCTAAATTGACCCTAGATTTGGGGGGGGTGGGGTGTTTAGCATGGTAAATATGTTTGGTTATGGGGATGGGGTATGATTGTTGTTTGTGCAGGCTCGATGGGCTGAATGGCCTCCTTCTGTACTGTAGGGATTCTATAACGTGTTGCAGAAAACAGCGATAAAGAAGTTGTACAATAACATGGTACAAGGATTGGGTTAAGGCAATCTGATCAGTTCTCTCAGTCAACAATTGCTTGTTAAATCATGCCCAACTTTGAAATTTGACAGAATGAATTTTCAATTGCTGCATTCAGGGTTTGTCAAACCTGATTACATATTGCTCACGTCATGTCAAAGTACCTCATTGTAAGTAATATTCTTTAAATGCACATCTTTTTTCAACTGTCTCGTTGCTAAATGCAACACACAGCCAATGCATTATATCTTATGTGAAAGACGCTGACATTATTCCATTGAAAGAAGCTATTCTGCGGCAGATCAAAGTAATTGAAACCTCCCCTTTTCTTGGCTGAATTTCTTGCAAGCGTTCTTACTGCTGCCTGGAAGAGTTTCAGCTGGTGAATTATTAAGTGAAGTATGTGTTCCGTGAGATGATGAACAGCACAGGATTTCAAATAAGTGTCCTGGATGCAAAATCCAAAGGGAACTTATTGTTTTTAAATTTTGAGACATGAACCTCTACAAAGGCATAGCGGTGCTGCATTGGGAGCAGCAGTGTTCAGGGGGCATGATGGTACAGTGGTTAGCACTGTTGCGTCACAGCGCCAAGGACCCGGGTTCGATTCCTCGAGTGACTGCCTGTGTGGAGTTTGCACATTCTCCCTGTGTCTGCGTGCGTTTCCTCTAGGTGCTCCAGTTTCCTCCCACACTCCAAAGATGTGCAGGTTAGGTGGATTGGCCATGCTAAATTGCTCCTTAGTGTCCTAAGATGTGTGGGTTAGCGGGATTAGAGGAATAAATACATGGGGTTACAGGATACGGCCTCGTTGGGATGCTCTGTTGGGGAATTGGTGCAGACTCAATGGGCCAAATGGCCTCCTCCTGCCCTATAGGACTCTATGATTGTTGGGATTTTGGGGGTGGGTGTGTTTGCACAACAATGCAATGGATATTTTAGGTGCCAGGCCTTGAAGGCTTTTTGATTTGGCTCTGGTGAAAGGTTAAAACTCAAGGGCAAGATTTTCTGGCCACGGTCTCCTGTAGGCCAGAAAATCCTGCCTGAGGTCAACAGATCTTTCCATGGTCCATGTCCTGCCCACTACAATTCCCATGGCGGGTGGGACAGGAAAATTCCAGCCATAGTGCTGGAAACCTCAGTAGTCAGAGATGAAAAAATGCAATGATGAGGTGATACCAAGCCTGGGTATTAAACAAGAGGAAACAGAATGATATTCAACGAATCTCGAAGGCATAGGAGGAGGAACAGTCTGCAGGATGAGTGGGAAGCACATGATGGGAAAATGCTGAGGAACACTGAGACCTAGTAGTTCGTGAATAAAATAAAGAGAGGCAGCAGAGGAAGAGTAGAGAGAGAAAAGTTGCAGGCTGTAAGAAACATCAGGGAAGGTGTTGTCATCTGAGGTGCAACCTCACCTGCAGAGTTGAGAGAGGTCCTTCATCAGGGGCGATTAGTGGATTTGAAGAGGAGACAGAACTCCTGGTTACATCTATGGCTCTCATGACTATACTGTTAGTGTTTTCAACATTTCTGAGTAAAAATTATTTAGGGGTTCTCCCATTGACCTGCTCTACTGGAAATCCTGGGGATAGGGCCTTTTATGTAGTTCCTTTGAAGTTTCATGGGAGTTTGAGGAAATTGCGATGGAAATTCTAATTATTTATAGCTATAGAAAAGCAGGATACGTTTACATTGTACAATGTTAAATGGAACAGATTCACTCTAAAAGTCATGATTATTTACATAATTAGAATTATAAAGCCATTAAAAATTCAAAATATATTTTTAATAACTGTGATAAAAGCAAAATACTGCAGAATCTGAAATAAAATCCTGGAGAATCTCAGCAGATCGGACAGCATCTGTGGGGAGAGAATAGAGTCAACATCTTGAGTCTGGATGACCCTTGGTCGGGGCTCATGAAGGGTCATCTCAACTCAACGTTGGCTGTGTTCTCTCTCCAGAGATGCTGACAAACCTGCTGAGATTTTCCAGCATTTTCTGTTTTTTTTAAACTGTATTGTATTAAATTTGGACTCATCCAGACTTGGAATAGAAGGTTTATGTTCTTTGTGGACATTGAGTAACTCAAACCTTGCAGGTTTTCAATTACAGGTTTTCTAGTGATCGTGTGAGGACTAGTTGTCCATATCGCACTGCAAATTGCCCTCATAAAGTTTTTGGTCTATCCCCTCAGAGTTCTGAAACACTCCGTGGATGCTACAGAAGAGGACCAGGGACCCAGCCCTCGCTACCGCATGGAAATGTCCATCTTTTATGTTGTGTACTTCGTTGTGTTTCCATTTTTCTTTGTGAATATTTTTGTTGCGCTCATTATCATTACATTCCAGGAGCAAGGTGATAAGGTGCTATCCGAATGCAGTCTCGAGAAAAATGAGGTAGGCATCAAACATTTTCCAATTGCTGACTCACTCAGGGCTCCATTGAAATTGAAATTTCCTTGAAGCTGTTTTTGATCCCTGAGACTAAAGTTCGGATAAATGGACAGCGCAGGACAGGTTGACAGTGATCATAATGTGAATTCCCCGAAGCTGGCTAGCAGGATATTAGGGCAAGATTACCATTGCCTGAATTCTTATTTTGCAATGAAGTACACCCACTCTTAGTACACTCTTAGTTCTGCCCGCAGCCCCCCCACCACCAAAACCACCTGTTGTGTGTTTTTGGACAACGGATATGGCTTGCCATTGGCTTGCTGACGGGATGTTCCAGTTCTGCTGATATCTGTGCTATATTGCGTAGCTCGCCTGTTCCACCACTGGCGAACCTATCCCATCAATCACCTTCGGCGCGACCAATAGAAAGGGCTGGAAACTCCTGCCTTTGAGCACCCATAACAGCTTTATGATAACTGAAAATCTTTGCTTCTCCTATATTACTTGTTTTACCTTACCACAAAATCTGTTACGTGAATGAAGAACTGCAGGCTGTAGGCCATTTGGCCCTTGGACTGTGTTCTACCATTCAACAAGATCTTCTACTTCAATTCCACATTCCCGCGATATTTCCCATTTGCAGTCAATTACTTTGACATGTCGTAATATTAAACCGAATTATTCTGAAAGCTCAGTGAATGAAAAATGCCAGAAGGCTGATCTAGTTTGAGAACGGAAACTGGACTGTTGGTGTAACAGTGATGAAGAGGTGTGTTCCATGTTAAAGACACAATTCAAATGTGCAATATGGAATAGAGAGAGAGTGGTCAATGATAAATAGAGATATTGAATAGATAGTGCAGAGATTGAATGGCATTAATATAGGAAAGAGGGTAGGTATACTGTGCTTAGGGAGTGAATACAGGATGGGGGCGGCACGGTGGCACAGTGGTTAGCATTGCTGCCTCACAGCGCCAGGGACCTGGGTTCGATTCCCGGCTTGGGGTCACTGTCTGTGCGGAATCTGCATGTCTCCCCATGTCTGCGTGGATTTCTCCCGGGTGCTCCGGTTTTCTCCCACAGTTCAAAAGGCATGCCAGTTAGATGCATTGGCCATGCTAAATTCTCCCTCGGTGTACCTGAATTGGCGCTGGAGCATGGCGACTAGGGGATTTTCACAGTAACTTCATTGCAGTGTTAATGTAAGCCTACTTGCAACAAATAAATAAACTTTAACTTTAATGTTAACTTAGTGAATGCAGAATAGCATCTGACTGTGGGATGGGGAAGGAGTTGAAAACAAGGGGCAGAGACGGTGGATTGAGGGCATCCAGAATATATAGGAGCAAAGAGTGTAAATATAGTGCAGGAAGTGCAGAAGTATTAGAGAGTGAGAGGCAACTGAAGAATGATGAGAGAGTTAGTGCAGGAGGCTAGAGAATGAAAATGAGTGATGTTACGAGTGAAATCAGTCAAATTACTCTGATGGCTGGCTGTAAGTTTACTCCCTTTCTCCTCTCCTCATATTTGTGTTTAATTCCTACATCCTGACTCAACACAAGGCCCAGGTTTTAAGGAAGTGTAGGTGGAAAAAAAAAGAAAGCAGTGCAAACCGTCACCTGAGTATTTATTTGAGCAGCGCATGTGGAAATTGTGTAAGTTTGACTTTGCCCCTTGAGTGTTGCGAGCCAAGAAATGGGCCCATGGTGGTAACCCTGTCCAATTCTTTTCCAGAGGGCCTGTATTGATTTTGCTATAAGTGCCAAACCGCTAACTCGCTACATGCCACAGAACAAGCAAACTTTCCAGTACAAGATGTGGAGATTTGTTGTCTCCCCTCCCTTTGAATATTTTATAATGGCCATGATCGCAATCAATACCGTAGTGCTGATGATGAAGGTAAGGTGCATCAGCCAACATTCTGCAACATTGGAGTAAGTGCTGCACTTCAAGCACAGTCAGTAATTGTACTTCTGTCAGTTTTCGTGATAAAGCTAAATTCTTCTGTTTTGAAAAATATCAGGGGTGACAGTGGCATGGTAATAATTTCAGTGCACAATGAGATATTTACACAATCCTGCGCAGTGATAGTGACAAATTTGACCTTGGGCAACGTTGGATCAGTGGATGTTCAATTGAAGTAACACTGGGGAGGGATATGTGAAAGGTAGCTGAATTGATGATGCCTTTTTTATGTCATCACCCATAGTTCAAGAGCAAGTGTCATCGCTGAGGATGCCACGTGCTAGGTGGCACGGCGGTTAACACTGCTGCTTCACAAGGACCTGGGTTCGATTCCCAGTTTGAACATAGAACGGTACAGCACAGTACAGGCCCTTCGGCCCTTGATGTTGTGCCGAGCTATGTCCAAACCCAAGATCAAGCTATCCCACTCCCTATCATTCTGCTGTGTTCCATGTGCCTATCCAATAAGCGCTTGAAAGTTCCTAAAATGTCCGACTCCACTATCACAGCAGGCAGTGCAGGCCACACCCCAACCACTCTCTGAATAAAGAATCTACCTCAGACATCCATCCTATATCTCCCACCATGAATCTTATAGTTATGCCCCCTAGTAACAGCTACATCCACCCGAGGAAATTAGTCTCTGCAAGTCCACTTTATCTATCCCCCTCATCATCTTATAAACCGCTATTAAGTCACCTCTCATCCTCCTCCACTCTAAAGAGAAAAGCCCCAGCTCCCTCAACCTTTCCTCATAAGACCCTACCCTCCAAACCAGGCAGCATCCTAGTAAATCTCCTCTGCACTCTCTTTGCACTCTGCACAGGTTTGGGTCACTGTCTGTGTGGAGTCTGCCCATTCTCCCCATGTCTGCGTTGGGTTTCCTCCCGGTGCTCCTGTTTCTTCCCACAGTCCAAAAGACGTGCTGGTTAGATGGATTGGCCATGCTAAATTCTCCTTCAGTGTACCCAAAACAAGCGCCGGAGCATGGCAACTAAGGGATTTTCACAGTAAGTGTTAATATAAGCCTACTTGTGACATTTAATAAATAAACTTTTAACTAGAAGTCAATTAATTGGCTTGTCGACTAGTCTTCTGGTAGTGGAATGATCACACATTTGCCTCGCTAAAGTTTATAACCATATGACCATTGTAAGATTAGCGACTGATTGCAAAACTGTAATTTGATTCAGGAGCACCTATTGGAGTTTGTAGTTTGATGAAGAATTGGTTTATCACTGTCATTTGAACTCTGAAACCAGACAAAAATAACTTATTATTTAAATTGGTTGGTAGTGTCATTTAATTTTAAGCTGCTCTAGTGAACGGCATGGCTACTGTTGATGATCACTTCACACCATTAATGTCTGTTGGTGTTTATATCTAAGAATGACTGATTTGTTGACTTTCATCTTTATATTTATTGAGAGGCCCTGTGTGGTTGATTACAGCGCATTGTATGGAAAGTGTAATAAAAACTCCAATTAGCATACATAAGACAGCCCATGTGGGAATTTAAATAAAAATCAGAAGCATAAATTTTCATGATGCCTTCAATGGAACACTCAATAAAAAATTGAATTGCAAGATAACTGGTAAATAAATAAATAAGTGGCAGCCAAATCAACCAGGGAACAGTGATTCAATTTCCCAAGAAAAACTAGAATATTATCAAGCAATCATCTTTTTAAAATTGGTGTTTTACTTTCTTAGTGACGTCTGAGTATGACCCACAGGAAAGCGGGTTTGGGTAAGATGCCCTGTCAGAGAGTTGGCGCGGACTCAATGGGCCGAATGGCCTGTTCCGTACTGCGGGGATTCTGTGAGTGGAATTTCTCTGTTCCGCCCTGCCGTAGTGGGTAGGGGTGAACCACGCACAGGTCTGTTGGCCTTGGGCGGGATATTCCGGTCTTGGGGCGAGCGCGGCTGGAAAATCCTGCTCTGTGGCTGAAATTTTACCGCCTTGCCCACTCTGGAATCAGTCCGGGCGCGGCTAGCGGAACGGAAATCTCCGTTGGCCTCAGGTGGGATTTTACGAACCTCGCCCGAGGCTGCATGATTCCAACCTTTGGCAACTACATCTTCAGTATATCATATCACACTTATGGGGGATTTTCACTTCATTGCAGTGTTAATGTAAGCCTTACTTGTGACTAAGACATAAACTTTAACTTTACTTTTAAACTTAAGAACATAAGAACATAAGAAATAGGAGCAGGAGTAGGCCATCTAGCCCTTCGAGCCTGCCCCGCCATTCAATAAGATCATGGCTGATCTGTCGTGGCTCAGTTCCACTTTCCCGCCCTCTCCCCATAACCCTTAATCCCCTTGCCTATCAAAAACCCATCAACCCGCGTCTTAAAAATATTTAGCAAGGCAGCCTCCACCACTTCAATGGGCAGAGAATTCCAGAGATTCACCACCCTTTAAGTGAAGAAGTTCCTCCTCAACTCCATTCTAAACCGCCCCCCCTTTATCTTGAGGCTGTGCCCTCTAGTCCTACTGTCCTTTCTGAGCGGGAAGAGCCTCTCCACCTCTATCCTATCCATCCCATTCATCATCTTATATGTCTCAATGAGATCTCCCCTCATTCTTCTAAACTCTAACGAGTACAAGCCTAGTTTATTCAGCCTCTCCTCATAGTCCAACCCCCTCAACTCTGGTATCAGCCTAGTAAACCTCCTCTGCACTCCCTCCAAGGCCAAAATATCCTTGTGTAAGTGCGGTGACCAAAACTGCACACAGTACTCCAGCTGCGGCCTCACCAGTGCCCTATACAGCCGCAGCAAGACCTCCCTACTTTTATATTCAATCCCCCTCGCTATAAAGGCCAGCATCCCATTCGCCTTCCTGACCACCTGCTGCACCTGCAGGCTGGGTTTTTGCGACTCATGCACAAGGACCCCGAGGTCCCACTGCACCGTCACATGTTGCAGTTTTTCGCCATGTAAGTAATAGTCCTTCCTACCATTATTCCTACCAAAGTGGACAACTTCACACTTGCCAACATTAAATTCCATTTGCCAGTTCCTGGCCCATTCGCCCAGCCTATCTAGATCCTTCTGCAGACTCTCCACACCCTCCGCACAATTTGCCGTTCCCCCAATCTTGGTGTCATCAGCAAATTTCGACACCATACACTCGGTTCCCTCCTCCAGATCATCGATATAAATGGTAAATAGCTGAGGCCCCAGCACCGACCCCTGGGGCACTCCACTAGTCACCAACTTACTGCCTTTCTATCTGCCTGGCGCTTGCCTGTCTGTATATTTCTGGTCAGTTGACAGAATTGACCAATAATGGCTTTATCTCATGCAGTAGGTGGACAATTATGTATCAGAACAGTGCACTGGATAATAATGCACATCCGCATTGAGTCACATCACACGAATGTGAAGTGGTGCTGCAGTGCTGTGCTTTTGTAGTCAGTCGGAAATCGCAGGCCATTTCGTCTTTGCGAATTGTTTTGCAGTGTGGGACATGCAGAGCGTAAATGTTGCAGCCACATTAAGTGATAGCATGAGGTTTGTCGTGTGGTGCAACAAGGAGGCAGCAAAAGACAGCTGCCACTCGTCCAATTCCCGCTGGTGATTGTAAGATTAGCATCGCCCGTTGAGAAAACCTTGAGGAAGAGCTGCAAACCAGCAGGAATAGAGTGGGAAGCTGTTGCTTGGACCTCACTCGTTGGCACTTGAAATCAGAGAGCAGTAGTCAATGTCATCTCATTGCATAATTGGGACTGAATGGAGGAAGTGCTGATGAATGTTTCATGTGGACATCGATGAATAATGAATGCACTCCTGGATTCAAATAATCAACCTGCAACATAAAACAGTTTTCTAAAACCCTCAGCACAGCTGTGTTTAAGTGAAACAATCTTTCCTGGGCAGGAAATTATTTCATTCCCTGTTATGGAAATTGTAACCTTGCAGTTTTCTTTTAAATTGACTTTGTCTCAAGGACCGCACCTGATTCTTGTGTTCTTTTATATGTAGTTCTACAATGCACCCGATCCCTATGACAGAATGCTGCAGTACCTGAACATGTTATTCACTTTCCTCTTCTCCATGGAGTGCGTGCTGAAACTTATTGCGTTCGGTATTCTGGTATGTTACATTTCGATTCAACTGGCAAACAAGTCACGAGATACCTCAGAACGGAAACCGATCTCATGAATATGTTGATTCAAATACATTTGATACAATCAAATAGAAAAAAAAGCGAAGTTTAGCCAGTCAAAAGCTGCAGCTCCATAAATACCTTCATGTCAATGAATCACAATCCATGGTTGGTTTTGTTGGGATATGATTTTAAGTCGTGTTTCAGATTTTGAGAACATGATCTACTCTTGTACAAATCTGAACACTTTTCTTTGGATAAACTGCAAAAGATCTCATTGCCCTAAGAAAGAGCAGCAAATTCTCCTTCCTTTTATTCCTTCCTTAAGAAATTCCACCAAAACAGCTGCCTCTCCTGGCATCTGCCGTGTGCACGTCTCATTTGTCTACATAACGTAGCTCTTACTGTAAAAGTCATTCAATGTTCGGGAAGGCTCTCTGGGATGTTTCCGGAAAGCGCAAGAAAATGCTTTGAAAATGCAACGTGAAACCGTTCAATTGATTAGGAGAAGAGATTTTTGATCTCTGAGCTGCAAAGTTTTGCTGCTCACTTCATACATAACTGCCTCACAGCGCCAGGGGCCCAGGTTCAAATCTAGCCTCGGGTGACTGTCTTTGTGGGGTGTGCATGTTCTCTCTGTGTCTGCATGGGTTTCCTCCCACACCGCAAAGATGTGCGGGTTAGGGGGATTGGCCATGCTAAATTCTCCCTCAGTGTCAGGGGCATTAGCCAGGGTAAATTTGAGGGGTTGCAGAGATAAGGCCTGGGTGGGATTGTGGTCGGTGCAGACTCAATGGGTTGAATGGTCTCCTTCTGCACTGTAGGGATTCTATGAAATGTTGCCATTAGTCCTAAGCACTCTCACACCGTTTCTGAATGATACCTTTCTTGAATGTTATGATTTATGACTGCTTCCATAAAGTGACTATAGAATGCCAAAAAGTGAAGAAAAGCTTAACTTAGTTTAAAAATTGTTATCAAAGCGGTATTCTTTATCTTTTTATCATCATTGATACTGATTTAGCAATACACCACATTCTAAGGGTGTTCATTGTGTAAGCACTTTGTGAGAGAGGTATTAAGCCCAAAGCAACAAAGGTGGGAAGATCCAAATTACAGTGGCAAAATTCTGTATTATGGTCCTTCTGGGGAAACTGGTGATCCATGTCTGTGTAATAAGTCTTTGGAGGCAGAAGTCCCTTCACAAAAATCCCTTTATTTACAATTCCAACAGCAGTACCCTTTCAGTCAGCAGTCCATCTTTGGGAGTGCCAGTGGAACTGACACTCACAATCAAATACAAGGAAAAGACCTTGGCTTATCAACTGACTCCTTAGTCGGGGAGTTCATATTCCAATAGGCCAACCTCAATGGCCTGATCAAAGTCATTACAGTATGTGTTCATGCAGCGAGGTCCAATCTCTGGGATCTGGTTAAAATTGAAAGTTGACAAACAGTTGCCCATCCTAAAGCTTTATCGCAACAAAAAGTTTCAGCTTGGTCCATTCAAATTTGTGAATCTTTTGCACTGCAACATAAGACTGCTTTCTGCTGGTGTTATTGCACCTTGCCCCAAAGTGCGTCATGGGGTTATTTAACATTGAGCAACTAGGAAGTGAAACTGAAAGCCCCTTACAACAACAGAATCGAGTCATTGATTCAAACTGTCATGCAACCGCAAGAAAGTTGGTACAAAGATGGGCATTTATCTGATAGTGATCTGAAATTGGGCAGCAAGGTAGCACAGTGGTTAGCAGTGCTGCTTCACAGCGCCAGGGACCCGGGTTTGATTCCCATCTTGGGCCACTGTCTGTGTGGAGTTTGCACGTTCTTCCCATGTCTGCGTGGGTTTCCTCTGGGCGCTCCAGTTTCCTTCCACAGTCCGAAAGACGTGCTGATTAGGTGCATTGACTTGAACAGGCACTGGACTGTGGCAACTAGAGGAATTTCACAGTAACTTCATTGCAATGTTAAATGTAAGCCTTACTTGTGACTCATAATAAATAAACTAAATTAAACTCACTTAGAGCCACGTTAAGTGGCTCAGGATGAAACTTGGAGTTAGGTGCATTGGCCATGCTAACCTCACTCTGTGTACCCGAATAGGCACCAGAGTGAGGCAACCAGGGGATTTTCACAGTAACTTCATTTCAGTGTTAATATAAGCTTATTGTGACTAATAAAAAAGACTTTTTAACTGATTTTTTTTTACTTTTCTTTATGCAGAATTACTTCCGCGATGCATGGAATGTGTTTGACTTTGTAACTGTACTGGGAAGTATAACTGATATCTTAGTCACTGAACTGGCGGTGAGTATATCTGCCCAAAATCACGCTGGAGGTTGACAAACTAGGGTCACTCCAGTTATTGAGGTGAAGTGCAATGGTGAATTGAACTCTCGTGCTCTCGGTTTGACCCAAACAAGTGATAAAGCACCCCATTCGCTATGTTGGGTTATTTAAATTTACATGAAGAGGATTTCTTGTATTCCTTGATTTGAACTGCAACAGGTATTCTTTATATGGGGTAGCTGGGAATATTATGGAACTTGCATTATATGGTTATGGTTTCAGACTTTCTTTCTAGGACTTGTTTGCTCTTCAATCAACTGTGGATCAAAAATCAGTGCAACTAAAAGCAGAGCTGTCACGCTTTGAGAAAAATGCACATGGCATCCTTCTGATTCACTGCACTTCTAACCTATTCTTTCTCTGCACAACGTCCTCTCTCTCCCCACTCCTACCCCTCAACTCTACTTTCCTCCTATTTAATGAGCGTGAAGGAGAATGGCACAAATGAATTGTGTTGCTGTCAGCGCTCTTGCCCACTCCAGTCTCTGAAGGCAACAGATTGGGAAAAAATTGAATATTAATCTGGTAAAACATCCTTTCCCTTCTGGGAACTGGGATTGGATTCTATCAGCCAGATGGTTTGCAGATGGAAGTCTCATTTTATACTCTCCCCTGAGGATTCTGATACCAGATCAGTCAGTGGTTTCTACCCGGGATCTAATTCAATGGGACAAGGCTACCCACCCATTTGGCTTTAGATGACACCCATTCTTCAGCCTTCCCCAGAAACTGCGGCAGTGCATCAGTTGCTGAAAGTAAGCTC
Organism: Carcharhinus amblyrhynchos; assembly: GCF_965287045.1. Taxonomy (NCBI): domain Eukaryota; kingdom Metazoa; phylum Chordata; class Chondrichthyes; order Carcharhiniformes; family Carcharhinidae; genus Carcharhinus; species Carcharhinus amblyrhynchos. Next base: position 28,920,937 of record NC_137348.1, read on the forward strand.
ACAAGTTCTGCAGGTAGTATAGAAGACAAATGATATGCAGGCCTTCATAGCAAGAGGAATGGGGATGTTTTACTGCAATTGTACAGGGCATTGGTGAGGCCATGCTTGGACTATTGTGTGCAGTTTTGGTGTCCTTATCAGAGGAACAATGCCCTTGCTATAGAGAGAGTGCAGCAAAGGTTTACTAGGCTGATTCCTGAGATGGCAGGTCTGTCATGCAGGGAGAGACTAAATCAGTTAGATTACATTCATTGGAATTATGTGAGTGGGAATCTTATAGAAACTTTTAAAATTCTAGCAGGATTAGGCAGGATAGATCCAGAAAGAATGTTTCCAAGTTGGAGGGAGTCCAGAACTAGGGGTCATAGTTTGAGAATAAGAGGTAAACCTTTTAGAACTGAGGTGAGGTTAAATTATGGCGAGTGTGTGGAATTCACTACCACAGAAAGTAGTTGGGGCCAAAACGCTGTGTGATTTCAAGAAGAAATTCAATGTAGCTCTTGGGGCTAAAGGGACCAAGGGATATGGGGGAAGTTGGGATCACAATATTGAATTTGATGATCAGCCATAATCAAAATGAATGCTGGAGCAGACTTGAAGCGCCGACTCTTGATTTTATTTTCTATGTTTCAATGAAATTGTATAAAGTGGGGGTGGGGGGGGGGGGGGGGGGGAAATGCAGAGAAAAATCGAACAGTATGACATTTGATGTTTACCCTTAATATTTTCAACACAAGTTCCTGTCTTCATATTTTTTTCATTTTTTTAGTATCAGCCCTTGTTTTGAGGTCATTTTTTTTTGCAGCACGCCTGAGGAGATTGACAATTTCTCAATGTGAGCAACGAACCCAGTATGTTGTTGCTATTGTTAAATAATTAATGTAAAAAGCGATAAAGCACCACATTGACTATTTTGGTGCAGTTAAATTTATATGAAGAGGATTCATTGGATTCCAAGATTTGTGCAGCAGCAAACGTTCCTTGCACAGAATTATGATTTTTTTTTAAATAGCCTTTCCACGACAAATACTTTGAAAGATGAATTACAATGCTGTAGTACTTCCAGTATAATGTACTTGCCACATATAAATCTCTGCTGTTATTGAAGTAAGCCTTAATTTCCAAGTTAATGAGCAGTTCCTGGGTATGGACTCACCAGAGAGCTGTTTAGCTGGCATCAGCCACCAAGTTTTGTCAGTATGTTTCTACAAACAGGTCAATATCCATCAGCATCATTTCTCTTGGCGCTGGATACCATCTGGGAGCTGTCCAGAAATGCTAGCCAAGTTCTGCTGTGCACTTGGCTAGTCCTGCATTGTAGAGTTTTTCAGTGCAGGTTAACAATCTAAGATCAATTTATGTTCCAAAGTAATGAAACAAGGGGAGGAATAGCAAGTCCACCTTGGTAGGTAAGATGACTCGCATCTCTCACCTGTATTTTTGTTTATTCTTTCATGGGTTATGGGTGTCGCTGGCTGGCTGGCCTTTGTTACCCATCCCTAATTGCCCCTTGAATGAGTGGCTTGCTAGGCCATTTCAGAGAGCAATTAAGACTCATTGCTGTAGATCTGGAGTCACATGTAGGCCAGACCAGGTAAAGACGATAGATTTCCCTTCCATAGAGGACATCAGTGAACCAGACGGGTTTTTCCGACAATCAACAATGGTTTCATGGTCACTATTAGATTTTTAATTCCAGATTTTTTATTGAATTCAAATTGCTGTGGTGGGTTGGCAGAGCATTACCCTGAGTCGCTGAGTTACAAGTCCACTGACAATACCACTACACCACTGCTTCCCCTGTTTATACAGTGATCTGGCTGGCTGACCTCTCAACTTAGAACCTCAAATGCTGTACATTTGAGCAGATCTGCCTGTGAGGTTATGGCACTGATTTTTTTTTAATGGTGGCCTTAGTTGCATAGTCTCTTGTGTTCAGCACATGTTGGCCCTTTCAATCTTTTTTATCACTGACAAGAACTTATCAGTAATAAGTTGCACAAGTTAACTTCACGGCACATTTGATTCCTACACATTTTGTTCTTAATAGTAGAATCCCTCGAATCCCTACAGTACAGAAGGAGGCCGTTTGGCCCATCAGGTCTGTACCAACCATAATCTCACCCAGGCCCTATTTCTGTAACTCCACACATTTACCCTGCTAATCTCCCTGACACTAAGGTCAATATAGCACAGCCAATCAACCCAACCTAACGAGGGCTGCATTGAGAACTTTCAACTACGATTTCTCCTGCACAGTTACAGCGTTGAAGGTAATATGTTTTCACACGAGTTACTATATCACACTGCAAGTATACTTTCTTGGAAGAGATAGCGGAGGGTCAGTAATGACCCCCCCCTTCCCCTCCCCTGCCATGACACACATTCAAGCATCATTCAGTCTGGGTTTGATTCCGGCCTCGGGTCACTGTCTGTGTGGAGTTTGCACGTTCTCCCTGTGACCGCGTGGGTTTCTTTCCACACTCCAAAAGTATGTGGGTTATGTTGATTGGCCATGCTAAAATTATCCCTTAGTGCCTGGGGGACTGACAGGGTAAATACTTGGGGTTACAGAAATAGAGCCTGGCTAGGATTGTTGTCAGTGCAGGCTCAATAGGCCAAATGGCCTCCTTCTGTACTTTCGGAATTCTGTGGGTTCTATTAGAAACTAGAAGCAGGAGTAGGCCATTTGCTCCTTTGAGCCTGCTCCACCATTCATTTTTAATCATGGCTGATTGTCAAATTCAATACCCTGATTCCCCCTGCCCCTCGCCCCTCATTCCTTGATCCCTTTAGCCCCTAGAGCGATATCTAATTTCTTCTTGAATTCACACAACGTTTTGTCCTCAACTACGATTGGTAAGGTTCCTTAGCTTCAGCAAATTAAAATGTTCAACATTCATATTCAAGCATTTAGGTTTGAAATGTAAACATGAATTTCCTCGCAAACCATTGCCAGGAAGTAAATTGAGCTTTCCTATAAAGGGAGAGTTTCTTAGAATTTCTGCAGAATGTGAAAGATATTCAGGCCAGCACCCAGATGACGCATCTGGCTGATGTGTATGTGATTAAACTATGAAACAGTTCCTCATTAGATGCATTAAAAAGGCACTTCCGCTAGGATAATGTCTGATTAATTATTATAACCCTATCTACATATAGCTATCATTGTTGAATCTTTAATCCAAATTAATAAACAATGCATTTGTATTTATGCAAATGTAATTTTTATTTGTTTCAGAATATTTATTTCGGAATGACAATTCTAGATTACTTCAATCACATGTTACTGCCAGTTAGTTGGAATGGGTTAGCGTGAGGTTATCTTTCATTCTCCAGTAAATTTACAGCCACTTTAGCGAAGGGATACTTTGAACATTACCTTTGAACTAAAAAAATCTCTTCCTCATCTGAAGCTACTTACTTGGGCTCGGGTTCCTTGGCATTGGTAGGCCCTCAAGACCATACCCAACTTTGCAATATGTTTGATCCTGGGCAGTGATGATTGGTAGGCTAATTGACTGTGGTAACATCACCGTCAAGGCTGATCCTATTGGTCATCACAAAGGTATTCCCAATTGAGGTTTCTGGATAATGTTGCACCACAGAACTTGGTCTTCAGGTTTCTGCTTCCCCTGTGTTTCAAATTCACTAAAAATAGAATTGTAATGACGGAGCTTATTGGAGATAAGGTTTCATGGGGCTTATTTCAGGGGAATAAAGGCCTCTGGGTAGTGTCCATATCTCTAAGCCAGAAGTTCCGGGTTCGGGTCCCATCCCAGGACTTGATGACCAAGGAAGGTGCATTTGTAATGCAAAATCCTTCCAACACACCCATGGGCTGGCGGTAAGAGCAGATCAATCACATTTGATGTGGAATGGCTCCTCTCAAGCTGTAAGCTTCTGGTGACAAGCTAGCAATCTGGTGCAGGTAAAACCCTTAATGGGAACAGATGAAAGCTTGCCTTGGTGTGCCACACGACGAGGGAAGAGAAACAAACATTTCAGGAGAAGGACCTCACTTGACGGGAAGGCAGATTGAAGAATTGAGCTCAGAGTGCCCAATTTGCCAGTGCTTAACTGATCACTGCTAAACCAGGAAGCAGGGCAAATTGAGCATGGCATCTCAGTGCCCAAGCTTGATCTGCAGTGCCATTGAATGAGACTTTGTATCAGTGTCAGAGCACTGCAAAATGCACACTTCAACAATTGTAAAGTAAAATATCTTCCACAAATGGTGACCTGGTTGTACTAAAGGTTAGTGACTTAAAATGGCCTCCGATGCAGTACAACAATCGCCTGGACGAGGGTGGCACGGTGGCACAGTGGTTAGCACTGCTGTCTCACAGCGCCAGGGTCCTGAGTTCAGTTCTGGCCTCAGGTCCCTGTCTGTGTGGAGTTTGCACATTCTCCCCATGTCTCCTTGGGTTTCCTCCGGGTGCCTGGGTTTCTCCTCTCAGTCCGAAAGATGTGTGGGTAGGTGGATTGTCCATGCTAAGTTGCCCCTTAGTGTCAGGGGGACTAGCTGGGTAAATACATGGGAATACGGAGAGAGGCCCTGAGTGAGATTGTTGTTGGTGCAGGTTCGATGGGCTTAATAGCCTCCTCCTTCGCTGTGGGGATTCCACGATAAGTAACAAGGAACTTTGATAAGAAAATATTTTAGTGATGTGCTTGTAACTGCTGCGAACTCTTAAAAGCTGATGGCAACAGATGAGTTAGCTGTCACGTAATTACTCAACTGTAAAATTGCCATTCAACTTTCGAGGTCACCATCAGTTGAATGAAAAATTGTTGCTTTTTATGTTTGTATTGATTATCTTTCTGGTAAATCCACAATGAACCTGCATTCTGTGTTACCAAAGCTTGTCCTTTTTGACACCAATGTAAAGGTTCTAACACTGATTTGCTGGATTGTAATATGATTCAAGTGATGTTTCGTTTTGATTATAAGAAAAAGACCTGAGTTTGATTTCGCTCATCTGATTTCTCATTTCCTCTTGTTTCTGTGCCTTATTTTCTCCAATGGTCGCCTGAATCACGCCATCCAATCAACACACTATGTGAAAACCCATGCATCCGTCTGTGTGTTGTGTGCCTGCTGTTCCCTCCTAAAACCTTTCTTTGCGTCCTGCCAACATCCATCATCCATGATCAACATCAACATGTAGCAACGGGTTGGTTTCATCAATTTAAGAAATCGTTTGCTTTTTAATTTGCTTTATTCGCGCCCCCATCCCCCCCCACCCCATTAACTTGGTGCATGAAAACTGAGAAAAGCGAAGTGTGTTCACTTGGCCCCATACTCCCGTTTTCTGACATGCAGGACCGTATAGGGTACCCACTTCTGGCAGCTTAGCCTGGCTAAACTTGCTTTCCTTTTCCCAAGCAAGAGACAGACTTTGGAATAAACAGCCACAGTGGAGACTTTGAAATAGGGCAGCACCATGGCACAGTGGTTAGCACTGCTGCCTCTCAACGCCAGGGTCCCAGGTTCAATTCTTGGCTTGAGTCACTGTCTGTGTGGAGGTTGCTGTAGGACTAGCAAATTAAATATGTGGGGATAAGGCCTGGGTGGGAATATTGTCTGTGCATGCCTGATGGGCCAAATGGCCTCTTTCTGCACATGATTCTGTGTGGAGTCTGTATGTTTGCCTCTTGTCTGCATGGGTTTCCTCAGGGTGCCCCACAGTCCGAAAGATGTACTGGTTAGGTGCACTGGCCATACTAAATTCTCTCTGTATACCCAAACAGGCACCAGAATGTGGAGACTAGGGGATTGTCAAAGGAACTTCATTGCTATGTTAATGTGAGCCTACTTGTGACTAATAAATAAACTTTAAAACTTCACGGTTGCATTTTAATAATAGCTTTCGCATAAAACAAAGGAGGAAGGAAATGGAAAGGGAATGGTTGGAGGAATGGCACTGGGAAAGGAATAAGACAACACAGAATAAACATGTTGTTTCTCTGCTTTACAATTAGATCGAGTTTCTCACTAATAACAACAGATAGTTCCTCCCGTAGCGTGCTTATGTGCTCAGCATTCAGACCAACTTTGCTTTTTTTTGTGTTAATTTTAAATAAATTGTTTTCTTTTAAGAAAGAATTAATTACTGTTGATGGGATTGCATTGGAGGAGCTACTCTGAGTGAGGTGGGTTCGTGAAGAGCTACTCATTAAAGCCAGGGAAATTTAATGATTGTCTTGCTTTGCTTGTTCACTTTGATTCAGCTCTCTCAGCAGTCGTTCTTCCCAGATCATTCCCAGGTTGCTATTTATCCATACTGGCTGCTGAAAGAAAATTGCTGCAAAATATTAGAGAAACACAAGGGAGGGGGAGGGAAAAGGAACATTCAGATGAGTTAAGTGCTTTAATTTTGGCCTAATGATGGCTTTTTATATTGATCTGATGATTTGGAATGATCATCATTAGCATTAGCAGGATTGCTTAATTCAGAGCAAACCTATTACATCCTGTACTAGCGTTGATCAGCCACCTTGCTAATTACAGAGGAAATCTCTGAGAAACTTCCATATTTATCATGTCTGTTCACTTTGGAGTCTTGTTAAGAGGAAGAATAGTAGGTTAAATAGAGAAAAGAAAGTGAGATTATCGAGAGGCAGGGAGAGCAATTTAAGCCCCTCTTCTCTTGTAACTTGAGAGCACGGGTCAAAAGAGGTAAGATCTTCCTGAGACAGAGCTGTCCATCCTAAGGCGGCATGGTTAGCTCCAGGGACCCGAGTTCAATTCCTGGCTTGGGTCACTGTCTGTGCGAAGTGCGCACGGTCTCCCCGTGTCTGCATGGATTTCCTCCGGATGCTCCAGTTTCCTCTCACAGTCCAAAAGACGTGCTGGTTAGGTGCATTGGCCATGCTAAAAAGCCCCTCAGTGTACCCGAACAGGCGCAGGAGTGTGGCGACTAGAGGATTTTCACAGTAACTTCACTGCAGTGTTAATGTAAGCCTACTTGTGACACTAATAAATAAACTTTAAACATAAGGTGTCCAAAGATGTGTGGGTTAAGTTGATTGGCCATGCTAAATTGACCTTACTATCAGGGGCATTAGCTGTGTAGATATATGGGGTTACAGGAGTGGGGCCTGGGTGGTATTGTTGACGGTGTAGACTTGATGGGCCAAATGGCTTCCTTCTGCATTGTAGAGTTTTTATGATTCTGTAAATTAGTAGACCAAATCATCTTTCTGTCAAAGAAAAAATGCCTCTAATTCTACTGACCAGATGTGTTGCCGCTCCTCATTTTGGAAGAATGCCCAGAGTGGAGTCCAAGTTCTTTGATAAACAATCGAATCACAAGTCAAAACAGTATGTGTTCTCCAGAAATTCTCCATTAACAACCCAATCAGTGGCACGAAGTCATAGGAAATGATAGGCGCCAAGTGCAGGACTACTCTGTTGGTCGCGAGCCTCACTATGTAGCCGGATCTCAGGTCCACTGCAAGATTAACAAGCTCTTGGAATGTTTTCTTGCTTGCCTGATAACTAGGTGCTCCATCTAATGAGACAATGCTACCCTTGGGCTCCCCTTGCTTAAAGATGACAGTATCCTTGAGGCAAAGGAATATAAACTGACTTTGCAGGAAGTTCTTCATGGGATAATGAATGACCCGCACCAGGCAGGTGTCCAACAGAACCCCAATCCACTAATCAGATATCCAGCTCCCCAAAGAAGCTGGAGGCTTTGCTGTAGGCCTCATGCACATTAATTACATGGTCTCCCGCACGGGAGCTAGAAATCATTACAAACCATCTTTGAACCCCTGCTGGTTTAAAATGGAAGGACTGACAAGTGTCTCCCCTAGGTTTCGATGAGTATACTAACTACTCTCCCCAATGCCCCTATACCCTCGACCTCTGTACAATCTAGTATGTTCCATGCTAATTAGATTTATTCTCTGGGCCCGTATTTGATAACACAATTTTATTCCGGGAGTGACAGTATTTTCTTGCCTCTAATGGGGTGATTAACACATTTGACATTTAGTGAAATTAGCGTTAAGTCAGCTGTAACCATTAGATACTATTTTTATTCCAGTCACGCATTTCTCAATGCATAATTATATTTTACATTCCCCAATGAGGCATCTATTCCCTACTCGAGTGTGGAGTACAAAATTAATTTGTATGCCCCTGTGCAAAATCCTGATATCAGGAATACATACCTCTCCATTTCCCAGTTCCTCAAGAATGCACTGAGTAGTTAGAGTCTCCCATTCTGAGGATCAGGAGACAAAATGTCGCACATTGCTCCCCCCTTTCTCCAGTTCCTCTGTGCCAAGTTCAATGAAACAATTTCCCCATCCGTCCACTGCAGGATGGATCGCAACCAATTTTCACCAATGATGAACCCTCCCTCCCAAACAAAATTTAAGAAGTAAAGTCAAAGTGAAGTTTGTTTATTAGTCACAAGTAAGGCATACATTAACACTGCAATGAAATTACAGTGAAATTCCACTAGCCGCCACAGCCCAGCACATGTTTGGGTCAATGCACCTGACCAGCATGTCTCTCGGAATGTGGGAGGAATCCGGAGCACCCGGAGGAAACCCGTGCAGACAGGAGGAGAACACGTAAACTGCCCACAGACAGTGACCCAAGCTTGGAATTGAACCAGGGTCCTGGCACTAACTACCGCAAAGCAGCTGTGCTAACCACTGCTACAGTGTAGAAAGGGTACAGCAGGGAAAATGAGTACTTGATGCATTGGTCTGTCTAATTACTATCTAAGTTTTCAAAGTGCGCCCCCACTGAGCATCATAGACAGCACGGTGGTTAGTACTGCTACCTCACACACTAGGGATCCGGGTTCAATTCCAGCCTTGGGTGTCTGTGTGGACTTTCCTCCAGTGTTCTGTTTTCTTCCCGCAGTCCAAAGATGTGCAGGTTAGGCAGATTGGCCATGTTAAATTGTACCTTAGTATCCAAAGATGTGTAGGTTACGTGGAATGGGCATGTTAAATGGGCGGGGTTATGGGGCTAGAGCAGGAGGAGGGTGGGCCTGCATAAGATGCTCTTTTGGAGGGTCAGTGCAGACTCAATGGGCCAAATGACCTCCTTCTGCGTACGGGGATTCTAAGTCAGCTCCAGGTACAGACATAGAAAAGTAAGGATCGTACAAACCTGTTTGCAAAGAAGCAAGCCATAACTAAAGACACCATTGATAAGATTCAAGATCCTTGTACAAATCTTCTCTTAGAACCTAATCCTGATGTGCCTCAATTTACAGAAGGGGCTGTTGCAGAAGAGAAATCATGTAACTGAAGCCTAAATGTTGAAGGTACAACCTCTGCCCAGTAAACAATATAACTTCACTGAACTGAGACTAGGCAATGGACCTGATTTAATTTCTGTTCTTCATTTTACTGTAGAATTCTAAAGCTGTTGCAGCCTATTTTAAGAAATGGTCAGTCCATATTTTAAACTCATCAGTCAAATTTTAAATCATCTTTGGAGTTTTGGGGGATCAAAATGGGTTTGTCAGAATAATAGAACCATGTTTAGAGTACCCAGTATAAGAGGAAAGGCTTTTCGTTACAAAATCCATTGTCCACGATTTGGTCAGGATTTAACTTGTGCGAATAAAGAAAGAAATCTTTTAGTGCTTTTCATTAAATCTTTTCCCATATTCTAAAAACTGTATGATTGTGGTTTACAATTTGCTTTCACTGTTTTGTTTTGCAAATCATTTAACCATTTCCAGTCCAGTCTCTCCCAGATTCTTGTTGTATTTCAGACTAACAACCATCATCTCCTTAAGTGGGTAATCAGCTCCTACATCCAAAAGTCTTCCCCATGTATCAGCCAGGTTATCCCTTTCCACTGACCACCTTGTTGCAATGTAGTTTGAAAATAGTTCTGTTTTTAGACAGTGGGGTGTATCTCTGAATGCCGACAGGAAAGTATGAGATGTGATGAACTTGACGCTCAGGAGGACAGGATAAATTTGAGGCAACCATTTATTCAGAGGACAAGACCTGACTGATAGAATGACCACACTCCAATTAATTAATGATGCTTTTCTCCAGGGAATGGTACAATCCCCAAAGCTTACAATTGACTGGGCAGAAAAGGGGCAGCGCAGTGGTTAGCACTGCTGCCTCGCGGTGCCAGGGATCCAGGTTCAATTCCCGGCTTAGATCGCTGTCTTTGTGGAGTTTGCACCTTCTCCCCGTGTCTGTGTGGGTTTCCTCCGGGTGCTCTGCTTTCCTCCAAAGATGCGTGGGTTTGGTGGATTGGCCATGTTAAATTGCCCCTTAATGGCAAGGGGAACTAGCTAGGGTAAATGCATGGGGTTGTGGGGATAGGACTTGGGTGGGATTGTGGTCGGTGCAGACTCGATGGGCTCCTTCTGCACTATAGGATTCTATAATTCTAAAATGGTGTGCATGCTTAAATCCCCCTGCTTCCATGTCACAGAGCTTCGTGCATGCAAAGTTTTTTTTATATATTTGCTTAAGTGCATTTGAACTGCATCATCCTTATGGATTTCAATTATCTGTCTGTGGGTTCAATGACCATTCTATCTAATAGTGAAGTGAATAAGTCCAGTGTGTGTCAGCATGGACTCTTCTGCATAAGAAATTATATTTGAGCATGAAATAGCTCAGTCCTGTTTAAACTGATTTTATTCATTGATTGTTTGTGTTCACTTTTAAATATTGGAGTTCAGTCTGTTGAATGAGATAGGTATTCCACTGAGAGGCTTCTGACGGATTGCAATAGAAAAGAACACTCAAGAAAACGCTTCTGAATTTGACATTACCTTTTGCAGTTGACTGGTTGGTTCAATGGTAAAACATTTAATCACTACCAAGAATCTTGCTGCCAAAGATTGATACCATTTGGCAAAGGGTGGTATGGTGGTTAGCACTGCCGCCTCACTGTGCCAGGGACCCGGGTTCAATTCCTGGCTTGGGTCACTGTCTGTGAAACATTCTCCCACGTCTGCATGGGTTTCCAAAGATGTGCGGTGGTTTGGCCATGCTCAATTGCCTTTTAGTATCGGGGGATTAGAAGGGTAAATATGTGGGATTACGAGGAGAGGGCCTGGGTAGGATTGTTGTCAGTGCAGGCCCGATGGGCCAAATGGCCTCTTTCTGCACAGTAGGACTTCTATGATTCTGTGCGGAGCCTGCATATTCCCACCGTGTCCGTGTGGGTTTTCTCCGGGTGCCCCGGTTTCCTCCCACAGTCCGAAAGACGTGCATTGGCCGTGTTAAATTCTCCCTCAGTGTAGCCGAACAGATGCCGGAGAGTGGCAACTCAGGGATTTTCACACTAACTGTATTGCAGTGTTAATGTAAGCTACTTCTGACATTAATAAATTAAACTTAAATAAACTTGGACAGGTTAGCTTCAGGATGTAATTGGCATTGTCCTGGAAAATGCTTAATTGTCCATCACATGATATTGATAAATGAACCAAAATGTGCAATGGCTCAAATCTATTAACATACCCAATGGTACCTTTATCATGGTAGTGATCAATAATATTTTCCACAAACCCATTAACTCAAAGCTAATCAGAAAAGAGCTCACAAATTTAATTACAGTTAATTTTAAAAAACCAGCGCAGTCACAATAGGCCAAATGGCCTCCTCCTCTGCTGGTCGCAAATCCTAAATACATTTTTAAGTGCCTGCCAAAAAAAAACAAAATGATGAAGAAAAAATTGTGTTGAAATGTTTCATCAAGATGATTAAAAACACTGCCAATTCCATGACAACTAACCAGCGGAGAGATGGCAATGGGAGGCTCTGGGGAGCTGATGCTTGCATTGGATGGGCTTTTTAATTATTCTGTGATTAAAAAGTGATTTTCGAGTTGAATCAGGCTTTTGTAAAGGAAGTCAATCCTTTTCCTTCAGCCCCATTGGAATGTGCCCGTAGTTGGAACACCCACGTGCTTTATCAGCTGAGGGGTGCTTGCGAGTGGGAACTACAACATCAAACCAGGAATTCTCCTAAAATTTGGGCTTTCTAGGGCATCATACCATCAGGGTCAGTAGGATTTCCTGAATCTGAGATACAACTGTAAGCCAAACAGGGCGACACAGTGGTTGGCACTGCTGCCTCACAGTGCCAGGGATCCGGGTTCGATCCCCAGCTTGGATCACTGTCTGTCTCCCCATCTCTGTCCGGGTTTCCTCTGGCTGCACCGGTTTCCTTCCAAAGATGTGCAGGTTAGGTTGATTGGCCATGATAAATTGGCCATTAGTGTCAGGGAGGTTAGCAGGGTAAAGACATGGAGTTAGAGGGATAGGGTCTGAGTGGGGTTGTTGTCGGCGCAGGCTCAGTGGGCTGAATGGCCTCCTTCTGCACTGGAGGGATTTTTTGATTCTGTGATTATACCGATCGTATAGAATTATAGAATCTCTACAGTGCGGAAGGAGGCCAATTCGGCTCATCGAGTCTGCACCAAACCATAATCCCATCTCCACACATTTACCCCACTAATCCCTCTAACCTACACATTCCGGGACACACTTAGGGGCAATTTAGCACGGCCAATCAACCGAACCCTAATATTATTGAAGCTCAACTTGCATTTGTAAACTGGAATGGTTACATTTCTCTTAGGATAGGGATGCGTTCAAAATACGTGTTTTCCTTGTCCATTTCTGCCTTGCCGCAGCAATAGGAAAGTATTGAGTGTAAATTTTCTAATCCTGAGAAATACTCATAATGTTGTCCTTTATTGTAAAGGGGAATTTGGTTCAAATCGCAATCCATCAAGGGGAATCTGGTTGTAGGATAACATTTTGAATCAAGTTGTTTCACTTGTTTCCAATGAACCTCTGGATCAATTATTTCTGAAATTCACATATTCCAATTGATGAACTGATATCACTGATAAAATGCTCCATGATGAGGGGCTCCTGTAAAAGATTCACTGCGGTGTGAACCACGCCGATTTAGGTTTCTGGTTGCTGACCGTACCCTGAATTCTTTGTTTTTTTTCACCAGGGTAACTTTATCAATCTCAGCTTCCTGCGGTTGTTCAGAGCTGCACGTCTCATCAAGCTTCTACGCCAGGGATACACCATTCGTATTTTGCTCTGGACCTTCGTGCAGTCCTTTAAGGTGCGTCCACGGTAAACTGAAACAAACTGACCCCGGAGAGAGCCACTGTTTAAGACGGGAGGTGATTTTAAAGAGCAGGGATGAGTTTGGATCAGTGGGAGTTTTGTTGTATTTCTTAATAATTTTATATACCAAAGCTAACGATTTGTTTTTTTTTCAAAGGTTCAGAAGACATTGCTTTGACGCGCAGTTGACCTGTTTCTTGTGGTATAATTGTGCCATCTATTGGTCAATAGTTGTAATTTTGTCCAGTGCAGAGAATAGAGACGAACAGTGAAGTGAGCTTATTAAGTGAGCTGAAAGTTCACCAAAACTTTCATCCAATTATTGTCACTGCTACACAGAGTTGACCTTAGGGTCACACTTCAAACCTGTTCAGCTTAATGAGTAAGATAACAGTACGTCGTGTAAAGATCGCATGTTTTTTCCTTGGAGCAAACTAAATAGAATGGAGCTTCATTCAGACTGTGGTAAAAATTCAGTGGATAGGGTTTTAGCAGGATGGCAGGTTGGCTGCTGAAGCTGCCAGCCCAACCAAGGAGTGGGCAGCTCTCGAACCTCAGCAGCCGCATCAGGAGAGATGGGCACTGCTAGGGTGGCTCGGGTATCAAGAGGGACATCTTTAGCCCCTTCTTTATGGCATGGAGTCTTTGGTTTGAACGGTCTCTTGGACAACTGCAGGATACGTGCAACTGTGGACCTCCCCCCACGAGGGTATGCCAACTCCACTGTTGACCAGGGAGCCCAGGAAAATCGCCCTTAATGTGGGCCTTGTTTAACTTTGCTGCCCACCTCCATGTGCCACTGAAAATTTTTCACAGAGTTGGAAATGTATATTGGAGCCATCCCAATACAGCTCACTGCTATTCCCCCTCCCAGGCCATCACCCAGAACAGGAAAATCCTGCCCAGTGATGCAGCTTATGTCACCTTAAGTCACTGCTAGAGTACCGTGTGCTGTTCTGGTCACCACATCATAGAAAGGATGTGATTGTTCTAGAAAGGGAGATTCACCAGGACGTTGCCTGGGCTGGAGCATTTCAGCTATGAAGACAGGCTGGATAGGCTGGGTTTGTTTTCCTTAAATTATGACGGATAGATAGGAATAAACATCCGCTTTTAGTGGAGAGGGTAATTTCAGGTAAGGGGCAGGACATTTAGCAGGCATTTGAGGGAAAACCTTTTTACTCAGAGGAAGATGGGAATCCGGAACTCACTGCCTGAAAGGGTAATAGGAGATGCCACAGTGGTTAGCACCGCTGCCTCACAGCACCAGGGACCAAGGTTTGATTCCCTGCTTGGGTCACTGTTTGTGTGGAGTTTACACGTTCTCACTGTATCTGCATCAGTTTCCTCCGGGTGCTCCAGTTTCCCCCGACAGTCCGAAAGACGTGCTGGTTAGGTGCATTGGCCATGCTAAATTCTCCCTCAGTGTACCCAAACAGGTGCCAGAGTGTGGCGACTAGGAGATTTTCATAGTAACTTCATTGCAGTGTTAATGTAAGCCCACGTGTGACACTAATAAATAAACTTTAGAGACAGAAACCCTCACCACATTTAAGAAACATTTAGGCAAGCTTTTGACCATAGGATATAAGTGCTGGAAAATTGAATTAGGATAGGTGCTTGATAGCCAGTGCAAAAATGATGGGCCGAAGGGCCTCTTTCTGTGCTGTAAAACACCAAAGCCACGATTTTATTGCTGTGTCACGCCTGGCGCAGAACAAGTTATTGCAGAGCTGGGCCAGAGAATCATGGGTAAGTGGTTTAGCACATTCTGCGCAGGTGCCAAACCTTGTTGGTATCTTCCCTTCCACTGCACCTGGACATAATGAGTATTTAAATATGCCTGAGGCCAGATCTTCCCTGCTCCCAGAATTTTTCCAACCCTTGGGTGCAACAGGAGACTGGCAAGAATCACTTCTGGCCTCCACAAATGAAGAATAGGTGTGATGACCATGCTGGAGGGAGGAGGGTCTCAGTCGCCATCAAAGCCCACAAAGGCTGGGCAAACTGCTGGGAATTGCCCATCTGGCAGTGCCAGCCTGGTGGTGCCAATATAGTGGGCAGTGCCAGGGTGCTTGGGCAGTGCCAAAGGGGGCTCAGCAAGAGAAGTGGTCATGAAGTGGGGGCCATAAAAGGAGGGTACTGAAGGGGAGAGCTCCAATGCCCTGATGTCAATGGTCTTAGTTGGGATGGGGGGTGGGTCAACATCCCTCAGTGAGTGCAATGGGAGTCCCTGATGTCCACTGGGGTGGGTGGGGGCAGGAGGAGGCTCCCTCCCTTTCAATTTCCACCAACATGTCTGATACTGGTTTCTTACCTGCATTGACACAATGGGCAAGATTCTATGGCCGTTCAGGCCAGTGGGATTCTCCAGCCCCGCTGCAATGAACGGAGAGTTGGCTGAGTGGAGAATTCCGGCCTTAGTCATTCTTTTGGGAAGATTCCATCCTCTGACTGTAACTGAAGCATTTTGTCATGTATTGTTTCCGCAAATGAAAGCTAACCACGAAGCCAAGTACTGTTGATATTAAAGATCTGTATAATTAACATTAATAATTATAAATAAAGTTTACTAGATGCAAAGAATAATCAATGCATAGGCATAATCCACCACCTGTTGGTCACCACCCGTAGATTTGGATTTAAAACCCATTCAGGTAGAAACATCTTTTTCAAATAAGGCAAAGTGTCAAGTTCCGCATGCATGTTGACTTTGACTGCAGTGTTAAAGAGAGATGTTTGTTTAGTAACCCTGATATTTTTGTATGTTGGCTTTTGGTCACAGAAACAGAATATAATCTTTCTTGCGCATTAAGTGGATGAGTATTCCATAACGCAGTGGGGAAGATAAAAAGACATTATTCTGAAGGAGACATACTTGTAATGAGCCTTTCACTAAAAGAGCTCTTATGTTATTCCAAGACCAAACAGAAAGTTGATTCATATCTTTAATTGAAGTTCTGGCTGTTACAACTCGACCATCACAAATCTTGAGAACCTGAGTATAAATATCAGAGAGCAGGAGGACAAGCAGTGGTTCAAGTAAAATACTCATGTCACTCTTCGACTGCGCATATAATGTGTATATTTCTTACTTTGTGAATTATAGTTGAAGAGAGAGACAAGCTGTCAAAATTTTCCATCTTGCACTCATCAGGGCAGATGCGAGAATACTAAATTTCAAAGGGATCAACAATTTATACCACGTGAGAAAAGGTGCTGATAGATTGTTCAAAGCATTGTCATGGGGGTATGCACCAGGGGTTAGTTGCCCCCTCATGCTTTTGTCTGACCGATATGTGCCTGCACATGTTCTTTTTGCTTGCGGAGGACAGGCTCCTGTGCTAGTGGAGTGCCAGAAGAATTTTACTAATGGCCATAAAATATACCAGGAAAATCCGAGAAAAGCAGCTGTCAGATAGCTGGTGTCAAATTGATGCTTCGGGTGTGATCTTACCAGCCGATCACATCACGCTCCCACTGCAGTGAGGTCGGAGAATTTTGGTGCCCAGTCAAATCTTTGTTCACTGCAGCAGGATGGAAAAATTTTGCCGGCTTGAACGGTGGTAACATTCCGGCCTTAGTGTTTACTGATAATCTACTGAGCTTCCATAGAATCGGATTAATTCAAACATATTATAATACCTAACTAATTTGTTTAATGAGGACAAAAAGCAGAATATTAACATAAAGATGCAGCATCTTGGGGGGCATGGTGGAACAGTGGTTAGCACTGCTGCCTCACAGCGCCAGGGACCCAGGTTCGATTCCCGGCTTGGGTCACTGTTTGTGTAGAGTCTGCACGTGCTCCCCGTGTCTGCGTGGGTTTCCTCCGGGTGCTCCCATTGTCTGAAAGATGTGCTGGTTAGGTGCCATGTTAGATTCTCCCTCAGTGTGTCTGAACAGCACCGGAAAATACTAGGGTATTTTCACAGTAACTTAATTGCAATGTTAATGTAAGCTGACTTGTCACACTAATAAATAAATACAAGTTTTTAAAGTTTACTGAATTTCCAAATGTTTCCTATGATGTTGACTGTCGTGTTGGTTTTTCAGTGTTGCCTAACTTTGTGTTTCTTTTGCAGGCATTACCGTATGTCTGCCTCCTGATTGCCATGTTATTTTTCATCTATGCCATTATTGGAATGCAGGTCAGTGCAGCTAATGTTACAAGGAAAACTCTGGTCTAGTTTACGCTGAAGGGCAGCCGATCACTCACTGTCACACCTCTGAAAATCTGAAGTAAAATTAATCGCCGTGTTGTCCAAACTGCATTTTAACTGGTTGGCACAGTGGCTTTCTCCTAAATCTGGGGAACTATTCGATAAATTTATTTGAAGATAAAATGCAAAACATATTTTAAAATTTAGAAATGTATGTCCAATTTACAGTGGGCAATAAATATTGTGAAGCTGGCAGTAAAAGTTGGTTGCTGTCGCTGTCCCTCTGGGTCCTAAATGAATTCCACTCTGAGGTTTGGCCGCTCTAGACTACTAGTTCAAATTACTAGATTAAGGGTTGTGAATCTGTGGAATTCCCTGCCCAGTGAAGCAGTTGAGGCTACCTCATTGAATGTTTTTAAGGCAAGGATTGATAAATTTTTGAATAGTAAAGGAATTAAGGGTTATGGTGAGCGGGCGGGTAAGTGGAGCTGAGTCCACAAGAGGATCAGCCATGATTTTATTGAATGGCAGAGCAGGCTCGGGGGGCCAGATGGCCTACTCCTGCTCCTAGTTCTTAATGTAGATGAAGCAAAGTACTGCAGTGTTGTCCCAGTTAGAGTTTACATGATGCGTGTCTCTCTTTTGATGGACAAGGTGACTGTTGAAAATCCAATGGTATTGTTTAAAGAATAAGAAGGATTTTTTCTGTAGCTTTATTCAACATTAATTCTTCAAATTAACCGATGTTGCTTGCTTCAATTGGTCAGACATAGCACAGGAACAGGCCCTTTGGTCCACAATGTTGGGCGACACAGTGGCACAGTGGTTAGCACTGCCGCCTCACAGTGCCAGGGACCTGGGTTCAGCTCCCAGATTGGGTCACTGCCTGTGTGAAGTCTGCACATTCTCCCCGTGTCTCCGTGGGTTTCCTCCGGGTGCTCCGGTTTCCCCCCCACAGTCCAAAGACGTGCAGGTTAGGTGGATTGGCCATGCTAAATTGCCCTTTGGTGTCGGGGGAACCAACTAGGGTAAATGCATTGGGTTATGGGGTTGTGGAGGTGGAGTTTGGATGCGATTGTGGTCGGTGCAGACTTGATGGGCCAAATGGCCTCCTCCTGCACAGTATGATTCTGTAACATGACACCAAATTAAACTAATCCCTTCTGTCTGCCCTTGCTCCATATCGCTCTCTTTCTTGCATATTCATGTGCTTATCTAAAAACCGCTTAACCACCATGAACATATCTGCCCCCACCACCCCTGATAGCACGTTCCATAGAAACATAGGATAGAGTTTTAGGAGAATGATTCTAAGTGCCCAGCTAGTACCAAAATGGAAGAGTTCCTGATCTGTTTTTGGGCATGTTTTCATGTCCAATCTTCTGCACTTCGTCATTGATAAAATGTTCTAGACAGTTTCCAACAGCTGCAGGCTGTGGGCTGATGAAATTTCTCCAGCTAGCCTGTAGATGGAGCTATTATGCGTGTGCAGACTTCTGCTTCTGCAAATGCTCAATAACAGCAGCAGGGGACTGACAGACAAAGAGGAGCTGTTAGGCCCCTGCTGCTGCAGGCAGCCTCAATAACACCACCCCCCCCCAACCACACTCACGAAGGCCTGTGGCTGATTGCAAACCCCACAATGCACACAGATCTAGCCCCCGACGACTCCCCCACTACCCAGACCGATCGTGCCACCTCTCCACCCTGATCTGATCCTGCTGTAAAGTGGCAGCGGATCCTGCTCCCCCTTCATGCCCTGCCCCCTTTGGGCCCCACTGCCAAAGCCATTCATAGGCCTTAATCCACATAGGCCCCACCCCCAAAGGCCTTGTCCCCATAGGTCCTGTCCCCTAGCACTGCCCAGTGGGCAGTGACAAGGTACCTGCTCAGCATTGCCCAGATGTCAGGCTGGCAGTACTGAGGTGCCAGGCTGGCACTGCCCAAGCAGCAGCTTCCTCTTTGCCCTTGGCCTTCCTGGGGGTCTCAATGGCTCTGGTTCTACCAGCGAGGCCAACGTGACTGTTTCCCATTCATGGGGAGCAGGTTTTTTTCACCAGAGAATCTTTCCTGCCAAAGCCATCAAGACAAGTGAGCCCGGATGATTGAGCGCCGGGCTCGCTAAACACATGGAAACTAAAATTTAAATCTATTTAAATAAATTACTCAGCCTCTTGCCCATTTACGGTGAAAGAAGCAGGAGTAGGCCATTTGGCCCTTTGAGACTGCTCCGCCATTCAATTTGATCATGGCTGATCATCGAATTCAATGTCCTGATCCCATTTCCCCCGCACCCCCCCACCCCCCGTCTCTTCATCCCTTTTAGCCCCTAGAGCTATATCTAACTTCTTCTTGAAATCAGACAAAATTTTGGTCTTATCTACATTCTGTGATAGTGAATTCCACAAAATCACTGTCCAGTGGATGAAAAAATTTCTCTTCACCTCAGTTCTGAAGGGTTTACCCCCCCTAATCCTCAAGCTATGACTTCTAGTTCTCGTCTCCCCCGTCATCAGGAACATTCTTTCTGAATCTACCCTGTCTAACCCTGTTAGAATTTTATAAGTTTCTATGAGATCCCCTCTCACTCTTCTAAACTCAAGTGAATATAATCTTAACCGACTTAATCTCTTCTCATATGACAGACCTGCCGTCTCAGGAATCCTCCTGGTAAACCTTTGCTGTATTCCCTCTCTAGCAAAGATGTGCCTTTTCAATAAGAACAACAAAACTGCACACTATACTCCAGGTGTGGCGTCACCAATGCCCTTTTGTAGCAAAACAATTGTCGCAAAACATCACTACGTTCTCCCCGATTCTGTGTGGGTTTCCTCCGGGTGCTCCGGTTTCCTCCCACAGTCTAAATGATATGTTGCTTAAGTACATTAGATATGCTAAATTCTCCTTCAGTGTACCTGAGCGTGTGGCGACTGGGGGATTTTCACAGTAACTTCATTGCAGTGTTAATGTTGGCCTACTTGTCACACTAATAAATAAAGTCTAATTGTGATTCATGGAGATGCTAAATCAGGTCCATGAAATTAAAGTATATTTTGCCATTTGAGTGTATTTGCAGACTTAATAAGATGGTGCACTTTCATGTTTTCAATTTTATACTTAGATAGAAACATATTCTGCATATCAATTGTTGCGTTTAATGGTAATTTTGTGATTAAACTAATAAAGTGAAATCAGTTCCATCATTCAAAATCATTTCCAAATTGCTCTAAAATCCATTCATGTTAAACAATAAGTTATAGGCCTTTTTCATCGATTCCTTCTACAAACTATCGGCGTATCAAATCTTATACAAAGAGTTAATGTTATGAAGAAATAAATTGAACACACTTACATTTTTTCCCCTTTTCAAGGTATTTGGCAACATTGAGCTAGACGATGATGGTGCAATTAATCGCCACAACAACTTTCGGACCTTCTTGCAAGCCCTAATTCTCTTATTCAGGTAACAAAATGTTTAAAAGACTAAAAGGTTTTCTATGCAAAGTGATCCATCTAGGACATTAGCAATGGCTACAGTGGCATTTGTTGTGACATAATTTAGCTCCAGGACTGAATTGAATGAACTGCTCCAATAACATAGGACCTGAATTTCCTCAAAGCTTTTCTCAATCTTTTCATTCCGGGCCATGGATTTCAATATCTGAAAGCACTGAGCATTACTATGTCAATGCAATGACTATTGGGTGGCATGGTGGCACAGTGGTTAGCACTGCTGCCTCAGAACTCCAGGGACCTGGGTTCAATTCCTGGCTTGGGTCACTGTGTACATTCTCCCCGTGTCTGCATTGGGTTTCCTCCGGATGCTCTGGGTTCTTCCCACAGTCCAAAGATGTGCCGGTTAGGTGCATTGGCCATGATAAATTTCCCTTTACTGTCCCGAAATGCATAGGTTAAAGGGATTAGCAGGTAAATATGTGGGGTTATGGGGAAAGGGCCTGGGTAGGATTGTTGTTGGTGCTGACCCGATGGGCCAAAGGGCCTCTTTCTGTACTCTTGGGATACTATGATTCTACGTTACAGAGGAAGTGTTCTTGATTTTGTTTTAAGTTGGGAGTCCAAGGCCTGAAGTGTAGACCATCACAGAAACTGATAAAATTTAAAGAGACAAAGGAGGTCAAGATATGGGCCGGAATTTTCCGGCCATTCAAGCCCCCGCTGCCACTGTAAACAAGGATGGAGAATTGGGTGCTTAGCCAACTCTCTGTTTACTGCAACTGCAGCGGGACTGGAGAATCCCGCTGTGGTAAATGGCCAGAAAATTCCAGCGATAGCATTTTGATTTTTAAATACTGAAAAATGCGAGAAGAATGGAACATCAGGGGAGGTCTGGGCATCCACCGGTTTTGAGCTTCTGATAAAGAATGTTTGAGCAGAAGAACACAGTGAATCCTGATGTCAACACAATGGGATGCAGCAAGGAGTGAGCGTGAGGGCAGGGTGCCTGTTTCTTTTCAGTCAAAGGAGATAGAGATTTCAGTGTGTAACCTGGCGAACTAGTCAGAATTGGTAGCTGTCACTTTGATTTGAGAAGATTATGAAGGAAATTGTATCTTGGAGAGCTGAAAGAAACGTGATTTTTAATTGAAGGCTATGAAGGGGATATGATATATTGGGAAGCACGGTGGCACAGTGGTTAGCACTGCTGCCTCACAGAGCCAGGGACCCGGGTTCAATTCTAGCCTCGGGTCACTCTGTGTGGAGTTTGCACATTCTCCCCATGTCTGCATGGGTTTCCTCTGGGCGCTCCAGTTTCCTCCCATGCTGCAAAAATGTGCTGGCTGGGTTGATTGTCCATGCTAAATTGATTCTAGTGTCAGGGGGATTAGCAGGGTAAATATGTGGGGTTACAGGAATCATGGGGGGGATTGTGGTCGATGCAGATTCCTTCTGCAGTGTAGGGATTCTGTGAATGTTTCCAGCATTGTATTGAGAGGGCATGGAATTAGGTAGTGTGTTAGAGTCAGTGGTTCAAAAAACTGACAGAGTGAGCGAGAGATCAGAGACATAGGGATTCCCTGCAGTGCAGAAGGAGGCCATTTGGCCCATCGAGCCTGCAACAACAATCCCTGCTCAGGCCCTATCCCCGTATTTACCCTGCATGTCCCCCTGACAGTAAGGGGCAATTTAGCCTGGCAATCAACTTAACCTGCACGTATTTGGAGTGTGGGAGGAAACCGGAGCACCCAGAAGAAACCCACACAGACGTGGGGCGAACATGCAGACTCCACACAGAGAACCCCCCAGACCGGAATTGAACCCGGGTTCCCATGAGGCACAGTGCCACTGTGCTGCCCTAGAAATCCTAAATTAATGGAATAACAGTCAAATGATGAGCCATTCCTTGTTTCACAGAAAAGTAATTTGGGAAGAAACCAGATAACCACATCCATTAATTTAGAGGAAGACCATTTTGAATCACCGAATAGGAAGAACAGGAGCATTCTGTCCCTTATCCCCATGTCAACTCTGCAAGAACATAAGAACATAAGAAATAGGAGCAGGAGTAGGCCATCTGGCCCTTCGAGCCTGCCCCGCCATTCAATAAGATCATGGCTGATCTGTCGCTGCTCAGTTCCACTTTCCCGCCCTCTCCCCATAACCCTTAATCCCCTCTCCTATCAAAAACCCATCAACCCGCGTCTTAAAAATATTTAGCGAGGCAGCCTCCACCACTTCAATGGGCAGAGAATTCCAGAGATTCACCACCCTTTGAGCAGCTCAGTTTGTCCCACTCCCTTGCTAGTTCACAATCACCCTGCGTTTCTTTGGGGCAGCATGGTGGCACAGTGGTTAGCATTGCTGCCTCACAGCGTCAGGGACCCAGGTTCGAATCCTGGCTTGGGTCACCATCTGTGTAGAGTCTGCATGTTCTCCCTGTGTCTGCGTGGGTTTTCTCTGGGTGCTCCAGTTTCCTCCCACACTCTGAAAGATGTGCTGGTTAAGTGCATTGGCCATGATAAAATTCTCCCTCAGTGTACCTGAACAGGCACTGGAGTGTGGCAACTAGAGGATTTTCACATAACTTCATTGCAGTGTGAATGTAAGTCTTACTTGTGACACTAATAAAAAATAAATAAACTTCTATTTAGCTAATTATCCAATTTGCTCTTCAAAGTCATAGTTGAATCTTCTCCATACTCTCAAGAAATGAACTCCAGATTCAATTTATTCACTACATAAAAAAGCCTTCACTTATGTTGCCTTTTGTTCATTGACCAATCACTTTAAAGTGGTGTACTCTGCTTGGCAACCCTTCTGCCAATGGAAACAGTTTCTCCCTACCAATTCTGTCCAGACACTTCCTGATTTTGAACACCTCAATCAAATCTCCTCTTAGTCTTTAATGAGAACAGCCCCAGCTCCACCTCAGTTTAAGTTTATTAGTGTCACAAGTGGGCTTACATTAACACCGCAATGAATTTACTGTGAAAATCCCCTAATCGCCACACTCCGGCACCTGTTCGGGTACACTGAGGGAGAATTTAGCGCGGCCAATGCACCTACCCAGCAAGCTTTTCAGACTGTGGGAGGAAACTGCAGCACCTGAATGAAACTCTCACAAACATGGGGAGAACATAAGATGGGAGTTGAACCCAGGTCCTTGGCGCTGTGAGACAGCAGGGTTAATCACTGTGCCATCGTGCCACCCCTACCCATTTAACCAAAGTCAATCATCCCTCAGGAACCATTCTCTTAACTCGTTTCTGCACCTTCTCCAATGTCTTTGCATCCTTCCTGAAGTTTGGCATCCAGAACTCGAGTTGAGGTTGAACAAATGTATAAAGGTTCACTTCATACTGAATGCCACTACTTATAAAGCCCAGGATCCGGTGTGCTTCATTAATCACTTTCTCAAGTGGCCCTTCCTGCTTCATTGATGTATTCTCAGATTCAGCCCCTCACACAGACATGGGGAGAATGTGCAGACTCCACCACAGGCAGTAACCCGAGGCCGGAATCGAGCGTGGGTCCCTGGCACTGTGAAACAGCAGTGCTAACCACTGTGCCACCGTGCCACCTCTACCAAAACATACCACTTCACAATTTTCTACATTAACTTTAATCTTCCCGTTTCAACAGCCTGCCTCTGTCCCCTTGAAGTTTATCCCTCTCACCTTTCACACTTCCAAATGTTGTGTCAATTGAAATTTTTGAAATTGTGCCCTGTGTCATCAGCGCCTATCCCATCAATGAACTCATCTGCTTGAGTAACGTGCTTTAAGGAAGGAAATCCACTGTCTCTATCTGGTCTGCCCGAAATGTGATCCAAGAGTCACAGCAATGTGGTGACCCTCAACTGTCCTCGGGCAACTAGGGATGGGAAATAAGTGCTGGCCAGCCAGCAAAGCTCACATCCAGTAAATGAATAAACAAAAATTTCCACTTGTTCTCACTGGCGGGATCTTCTGGCCTGCCGACAGCACACCGCCTCCGCGGGTTCCCGGCAGTATGGGATTGAGTCAATGGGAAATCCCACTGTGGCCAAAAGATCCCACTGCTGGCTAATGGTGTACCTTCTCTGGCCACGAGAAACATGCCGGAGGAAGGCCAAAGAGTCTCTGGCTTACTAGTCCAGTGACAATACCACTGCCTCCAGCTGGAAAGAATTTTGATTCGAATCAGCGCACTTCCTGCAGTCCAGACAGTGCAGGCTTTGAAAAAAGATGCTGGCACTCAAATCTAACACCAATGCAAAGGGTTCAGTAGAAGGAAAGAGTTTAAGGAGGTCCTCCAAAAAGATGATTGGGATTCAAAGCGAACCAAAAAATATCCTTCCTTTTATTTCCCTTTGAGGGTGAGCAACTGTATTGTTCGGATTGACGTGTGAGATGGGGCTTTCACAAGAGTTGAGAGACTCAGCTTTGGCAGGAGACCAGATGGATTGGGTGCTGGATGGACAGGAAGGCAACACTTGATGCTTCTTTTCAGCAAAGTTGTGTTTAGCAATTCAAGTAGTGGATTCAGAAAATGTACAGTGCAAAATAATGTTGGCTCTGGCTGCTCCTGACAGATCAAGACACCAAACGTAGCTGGGAGAATATTTATGAGGCTGCAGAAAGACAGGCGTAATTGAACTGAGACTTGGTGCCAGATCTGACAGAAGGTGAACAGGGAGGAATGAAACCTTCCACTTGAATTTGTGATTGCCCGAAGCAGTATTTAGGTCCTCTTGCTGCTGTAAAGGAGGCTGTTCCGCCATATCTTTAACTAGTGCAAGCCAGTTGAAAACCCTGCTTTCACACAACTCTGAAATACGTTTCATTGCTTAATCCTATGAGATGTCCCGATATGAAAAGTGGTAGAAATAATCATCTTTCTAATCTCTGCTCCTGGGCTCGATTTACATTCTCTTTAGGTTATGTAAAACGAGAAAAAAAATGAATCAGGCTCCAAGTTCTAGTTATTGAATCCTACAATCTTGTATTTGCAATTGGATATTTTACCAGTGGAGCTACAGAAGGGGCTGTCTTTCACTGTCATTGCATCTGAAGCGCCAGTGTCCCAATCTCGATGCTTAGTTGTATAATGACTTTACATAGCATCTAACAGCAACTTGCTTGCTAATTTTCATAGAACAGATTCATAGAGACCCTACAGTGCAGAAGGAGGCCATTTGGCCCATCGAGCCTGCACTGACAACAATCCCACCCAGGCCCTACCCTCAGGTATAATCTTCCTGACGCTAAGGGGAAATTTATCATGCCAAATCTACCTAACCCGCATTATCTTTGGAATGTGGGAGAAAACCGGAGGAAACCCACCCAGACACGGGGAGAACGTGCAAACTCCACAGAGACAGTGACCTGAGACTGGAATTGAACCCGGGTCGCTGATGCTGTGAAGCAGCAGTGCTGATCACTGTGCCACCACGCCGCCCATCTCTTTCCCCCTGTTCTGAAGGTTCAAACTCATGTTCATCCACAGTCAACCATATGAAATGTGAGGCTGTGGGGTTTTGGATCATCTAGTTTGCTGTGGAATCCAATACAGCTGAGCTCAGCTTAGCCCTCGTACGGAATCCACTTCCCATCAAACAACAATCAGGAGTAAGGAATCTGGCCAACATTTAGTGCTTCTATCCCAGGGATGTTGAAGCTAATTGTTGCACCTTAATGGCTCACTGAGAATTACTGCTTCAAATTCAGTAAGTCATATGTCCGCAAATTGTTTAGTGCCACTCAATAACTTTTGTATCCAAACATGCAGACTCTTCCAGCACAGAATGATGTTATTTAGCTCATTGTGGCAATGCCAGATGTTTGAATGGGTTGTCCAGTTTAGTTCTGCACCCCTCTTTTTCATTGTAGCCCTGCAAATTATTGTCTTTAAGTCCCATTGCCTATTGAAAGTTCTGAATGAATGCACTTCCACCATCATTTTATGTGATGAATTCCAGATCTTAACAACCATCCGTGTGTGGAGAAAACATTCTCCTTGTCCTGCTCACCCCACAGCCCCCCAAATAATTCTGTTGTCAATTATTTAAAACTAATTTTTACATTTCTTTAAAAATTCATTGAGAATGTCGCTGGCAAATCACCATTTATTGCCCAATCCTAATGCCCTTGGGAAGGTGGTGGTGAACTGCCTTGTTGAACTGCTGCAGTCCCTGTGGTGTAGGTGCAGCCACAGCACTGTTAGGGAGGGAGTTCATAATTTTGACTCAGCGACAGTGAAGGAGCGGCAATGTATTTCCAAGTCAGGATGGTGAGTGATTTGGAGGGGAACTTCCATGTGATGGTGTTCCCAAATATCTGCTGCTCTTGTTATTCCAGATGGTGGCATTATTGGGTTTGGAAGATGTTGTCTCAGGAGCATTGGTGAGTTCCTGGAGTGCATCTTGTAGATGTTACACATGGCTGCTACTATTTGTCGGTAGTGGAGGGAGTGAGTGTTTGTGGAAGAGGTGCCAGTCAAGCAGGCTGCTTTGCCCTGATGGTGTTGGGTTTCTTCAGTGTTATTGGAGCTGCATTCATCTAGTCATGTTCCATTACACTTCTGAATTGTACCCTGTAGATGATGAGTTACGCACTGCAGGATTCCTAAACTCTGACCTGCTCTTGCAGCCACAGTATTTATATGTCTAGTCCAGTTCAGTTTCTGGCCAATGGTGACCCCCAGGACGTTGATATGGGGGGATTCAGCAATGGTAATGTCATTGAATGTCAAGGGGCGATGGTTAAATTGTCTTCCATTGGAAATGGACATTGCCTGGCACTTGTCTGATGTGACTGCTTGCTGAGGAAACCATTTCTTCTGAATTGCTCGCACAAACCTCTCATAATTTTCAATAACGCGCAATCTTCTCTGCTCCAAAAAGAACAATCCCAGCTTCTTCAATCTCTCCCCATCACTAACACTCCTCATCTATGGTTGAATTCTGGTCAGCATCTTCAGTACACTCTCCAGAATAGGGGTGGCACAATGGTGCAGTGTTTAGCACTGCTGCCTTGAAGTGGCAGGGACCTGGGTTCAGTTCCTGGCTTGGGTCACTGTCTGCATGTTCTCCCCGTGACTGCGTGGGTTTCCTCTGGATGCTCCGGTTTCCTCCCACAGTCTGAAAGACATGCTGGTTAGGTGGATTGGCCGTGCTTAATTCTCCCTCAGCGTACCCAAACAGGTGCTGGAGTGTGGTGACTAGGAGATTTTCACGGTAACTTTGTTACAGTGTTAATGTATGCCTACTTATGACACTAATAAATAAACTTTGAACTTTGCAAGGCCTTGATGTCCTTCCTGAAGTGTAATATGAATGTGCACTGTTATCATTAATGTTACTTGGTGGAGCTGAGTGATAATTGGTTGCTACTTTATTGTTCGTTTGATTTTTAAAAATGATGTGCTTAGCTTTGTGAAAGGTAAAAATAAGGAGATAGAATGTATTAATGAAACTTCAAACATATCTTTTGTTTGCAGGAGTGCCACAGGAGAAGCTTGGCATGAAATTATGTTGGCGTGTCTGAGCCAAAGCCCATGTGACCCTGACTCAGGAATAGACAGAAATGGATGTGGAAACGATTTTGCCTATTTCTACTTTGTATCTTTCATTTTCCTTTGTTCTTTCCTGGTAGGTTTGAATTTTCTTAACACTGTGTTAAGCACAAACAGTACCTGACTTTATTTCAAGCTCTTTTTCCCGTATGCGATGCAGTATTTAATCCTTTGAGCTGGCCTGTGAAATTGTTCTCTTCAGCTTCCTAAATAATGCATGTAGTCCACATCAACCAGTGCACAACATAGTAGGGCCATTTAAATGCAAATTAAGAATTTGCTAGGGAGTTAGTCATTGCAAATGAAGGTAGCATTTAAAGTGCTTTCTTAAGTTCAAGCACTGATGTGATGCTTTCATCTTTTTGGACACAGTCCTTGGCTAACTGTCTCCAGTACAAAAGGATATAAGCATTTAAACTCAGCAGACTTTAGAAAATCCCATCATTTTTCAGTTGTGCTTTGTGCTTGGTACAAAAGGTGGGTTGTTCAGCCAACTATCTTGCAGCTCTGTATAAGTGACTGTATCCCCGATAACATTCTCCAGGAGAAACCTCACCAAGTGGGTCTCCTTATAGATCAAAGCCAAAATGTGTTCAGCACTGATGTGGTGACCCAGCTGGTGGATGGCTGACATGGTGATGCCCTTCATGTTTTCACAAAACACTCTATGGTGCCACTTGTGGGTGGTACAGTGGTTAGCACTGCTGCCTCAGAGTGCCAGGGACCTGGGCTCGATTCCTGGCTTGGTCACTGTCCACGTGGAGTTTGCACATTCTCCCCGTGTCAGTGTAGGCTTCCTCCAGGTGCTCTGGTTTTCTCCCACAGTCCAAAAAAAGTGCTGGTTAGGTGCATTGGCCATGCTAAATTCTCCCTCAGTGTACCCAAACAGGTGATGCAGTGTGGCAACGAGGGGATTTTCACAGTAACGTAAATGCAGTGTTAATGTAAGCCGACCTGTGACTAATAAATAAACTTTACGTTGGTTCCGCCCTTGCCAAATCTCGGCCTGTCTCAGACATGATGATTTTTCAGTCAATGCACAGCTCAATAAGTTGTGCTTGCTCAACCATGTCCAGTAAGAGTGCCTTAACACAAAGCACAAACTATAAAGAGTTGACAAATTTCTGCTGTTACCCAGTAAGATTAATGGGTCTCTTCAAAGCCAATAATGATGACCTATACCAAGTTAATGAGTATTTTGAATTGCTTAATTACCAGTGGAAGACACACTGAAGGGTCCCAAAGGTAGTATAATTAATAGGCTTTATCTTTGTTTCACATGGGTATGTACATTTCTTACTGCAAAATTAATATGCTGTGGGCATTTCAGTCACCTTCATAAAGGCAGCAATAGGGAAAAAGAAGAACCTACCTTTGAGTGCATGCACTCTGGAGATTCAACTCTTGAGAACGTAATTGATTTATTTATTAATCAGGTGTTTTTGATGCAAGAAGATGAACTATGCATAAACTCACCTACTCCTTATATTTTGTATATTCTTACTAAGGGGAGGCAGTGGTCTAGTGGTATTATCGCTAGACTATTAATCCAGAAACTCAGCTAATGTTCTGGGCACCCCGGGTTCAAATCCCGACAAGGCAGATGGTGGAATTTGAATTACAAACATCTGAAGTCAACAATCTACTGATGATCATTGTTGGAAAAATCTATCTGGTTCACTAATGTCCTTTCGGGAAGGAAATCTGCTGTCCTTACCCTGGCCGACATGTGACCCCAGACCTACAGCAATGTGGTTGACTCTCAGCTGCCCTCGGGCAACTAGGGATGGGCAATAAATGTCATCCAGTCAGTCACATGAATGAATAATTTTTAAAAAATGAAACGCAATGATGGAAAGTAGTTCCCCTGAAGCAGAAAAGACGTGCTGGTTAGGTGGATTGGCCATGCTAAATTCTCCCTCAGTTTACCCGAAGAAGCGCCAGAGTGTGATGACTAGAGGATTTTCACAGTAACTTCATTACAGTGTGAATGTAACCTACTAATGATGAACAAAATAAACGTGAAAACTTGAGACTCAGTAATTCACTGGCTACCAGCAATGTCGCAACCTGCTTTAGGTGGAATAAAGTGATAAAGGAATTACCCTGGATCGCAAAGTGGCAACCTCTGTAGATTGCACGACTTTTGACCACAGTTTAGGAAGAGAGCATCAGAAGTGGAACCGATTGCCAGGATAATTGAACAGGCTGAAATGATCGAAATCGCGACTGCACCAAAGCTTGCTGGTTCCACGAAACTGGCAACCAGCTAATATCCTTGAGTTCAGGCACGTTCGCACCTTTGTCGTGCTTTGATGCACTACAGATGTATGTTCAGTGGGAACAGATGTAACTGTACCGATTTGGAGGCCCATTCTTCAGAACTGACGCCGTAGTGAATCAAAATAAATCCTGCCGAAGGTGTCTAACCACACAGTGAAGATTTAGGAATGGAAAAAGTCCACTCTGTTTTAATAGATCAACCCATCAAGCCTTATACCCACTTCTGAAACATACCTAGAAGGATAATTTCTTCCAAAAAACTCATGGAATCAGTTAAAAGATTGAAGCAGATAGAACTGACGATTCAAAGAGCTAATTTGGGGCTATAGACCCCTTACTTCTGAAAGACTTGGGGCAATACTGGTTTTCCCAGCATCCCCCCCACTCCCCGTAATAAATATCCTGCCCAAGAAATTCCAGGAACATATGGTTTGAAACCTAACTTTATTGGAAAATATAGATGTTCGCAAAAAGGGATTAGTTTTGTAACCAAGCCTTCGCGATCATTTCTTCGAGATTGATACTTTCTGGGGAGTTTTTTTAACAGCTCCAAAAATATATCAAAGTAGCTTGGCAAAAAAAAATCAAGGAATGTCCCTACAGTATGCCGAGTGTGACAGTGAGCAGGAAAAGCGGCCTGGCAATCCCGGTGACAATTATCTCAACTGCATCATTCAGCCTGAATGCACGGGGTTGTAGCGGGTCACCAAGAATCCCTACGATGCAGAAGGAGGCCATTCAGCCCATCAAGTCTGCACTGACAACAATCCCACCCAGGCTCTATCCCCGTAAACCCGCATATTTACCCTGCTAATCTCTCTAACCTACGCATCCCAGGACACTAAGGGGTAATTTAGCATGGCCAATCCACTTAACCAGCACGTCTTTTGGACTGTGGGAAGAAACTGGAGCACCTGGAGGAAACCCATGCAGCACTGGGGAGAACGCACAGACAGTGACCCAAGCTGGGTATCGAACCCAGGTCCATGGAGCTGTGAGGCAGCAGTGCTAACCACTGTGCCACCATGCTGGGTGCTATGCCATCGTGCTGGTACGGTGATTTCAGATTGAGACCTGCTCCCCCAGCCCCCCACCCCCCACCTTGCAAGCAACGTTGTATAATCCCTGTCCTTTATCAGTGCGTCACGCTATTGCTCCATTGGCCAAAAGCTCGCTCTTTTAGTCCTTTGCTCCGATATTAGTAATTCCACCTTGCACATACTGACACATATTGACAATACCTTTACTTTTCAGGAATTTCCTTTGGAAGTGTTTTTTTAAGTAACAGTTTCATATCGATTAATTCGTTTAAGGGACTTTCCATGTGATTCTTTTGACCTTTTTTTTCCAGATGTTAAATCTTTTTGTAGCGGTGATTATGGACAATTTTGAGTATTTAACACGAGACTCCTCTATCCTGGGACCACACCACTTGGATGAGTTCATCCGTGTGTGGGCTGACTATGACCCTGGAGCCTGGTATGTAGAATTGGCTTTATTACCACATGTCTGGAGCTTGAAATGATTGTGTAATCTTTGAAATGCGATGAAGGTAGTAATGTTGTCAAACATGAATAATGTCAAACTGTTAATTTATGGAATGGGGGAAAAAAAACTGTATTGGTTTGAGAGCGAAATTATGTCAAGCGTATCATTTATAGAAATCTGCCGCACCTGGCTTTACTTATCAGTGGTTTTATAATCAAAAGGTGTAATAAAAGTGAGAACTGATCCTGAAGAAACGACTGAAGGTCTGGCCAGAAGGCAACAGAGATCAAGCAATTCCCAGCAATATCTGAATGTCATCGCGCCAGCTGCATTTTTCAAAGAATTCAAAGGCCTGGCAAAATTTTCACTTTTCCTTCATATTTCCATCTTCTGTTAACTATGGGTCACAACTTGGAGTTTGTACCTTCTCCCCGTGTCTGCGTGGGTTTCCACTGGGTTCTCCGGTTTCCTCCAAAGGTGGATTGACTATGCTAAATTGTACCTTCGTGTCCAAAGTTGTACAGTTTTAGGTGGATTGGCCATGTTAATTTGCCCCTTAGTGTCCCAAGATGTGTAGGTTTGGTGGATTAACCATAGTAAATGAATGAGGTTACGGAATGGCGAGGTGGTAAGACGCTCTGTTGGAAAGTCAGCACAGACTTGCTGGGCCAAATGGCCTCCTTTTGCACTATGGAGATTCCTTGATTCTTTCAGGCTAGGGCCCTCATTTTTGCAATGCAATATTTCTTAGGCATGTAGATTCCCAAATATGATGTGGATGTGCCGGCGTTGGACTGGGGTAAACACAGTAAAAAGTCTGACAACACCAGGTTTTAGTCCAACTGATTTATTTGATAGTAAACTGTAGTGAGTTTACTAGTTTAGTGAGTTTGCCAATGCCCCTCTTCTATATTAAGCACAACAGCATCTTGTCTTAACTGGGGAGGTGATGGCCTTGTGGTATTTTTGCGAGACTATTAACCTGGAAACTCAGTCGATGTTCTGGGAACCCGGGTTCGAAT
Source organism: Carcharhinus amblyrhynchos (assembly GCF_965287045.1). NCBI lineage: Eukaryota > Metazoa > Chordata > Chondrichthyes > Carcharhiniformes > Carcharhinidae > Carcharhinus > Carcharhinus amblyrhynchos. The sequence goes on from NC_137348.1 coordinate 28,954,015, forward strand.
CCTGCCACGTCAGATGGTGGAATATAAATTCAATAAAAAATCTCTGGGCTGGGATTTTCCCAAATAAATACTAAATGCTGAATTTGCACAAAATCTGGAGTAACTCCCGTCTCAGTGGGATTTTCAAAATGGATCTCCCACACTGAAAATCAGGAAGGAGAAGAGGGGTGGGATCACTACCACTGATGAGATTGGCAGCATAGTGCTGAGTGGACCACTGTGCATGCGCCAATCTGTCAGAGCCCCGTATTGCCAGCTTCCCGATCATTTGCCAGCTCAATCACTGGCCAGCCCACAACCACCCTTCCTCCCGGTGCTGGCTGTACGCACCCCCCCCAAATCCTGATCACAGGCTTCTCTGACATCTCCCAATGTTCACCCCCACCAGTCCTGAACTCCCCAACTCCCCCCACCCTCTGCCACTAATCGCTGCGCAGAGTGGTCGCAGAACCCCCAACCCTCACCAGTCCCCCCTCCCCCCACCCTGGGCCCCTCTCCCCACCCCCCAGCCCCTTTCCTTTGGTGCTGCGTGATGCCCAGTAGGCAGTGCCAAGGTGCTCCTTGGATATTGCCTCTTTGCCCCTTGGGATGTGCCAGGGGGCAAGGCTGGCAAAATGCCCGGGGGGGGGGCATCCCCCACTTACCCCCATCCTCGTGGAGGGCCTTAACGGCCTCTGTTCATTCCAGTAGGGTTGGGCCGCCCGCTCCCTGTTAGTAGGCAGCTGTTGTAAACCCTGCTGGAGCGAACCACTCCTGGCTGGGGGGGGGAGAGAGAGACGAGTGGATCCAGAGATTTCGGTCCTGGGCCTGCTAATAAGATGTCAATCATGATTTAAATATGGAAATGAGCAACTGCTCAGAGGCAGAGGGCTGGATTTAGTGGTTTGTGGCCCGATGAGGAAGGTGAATGGGAAATGAGTGGCCTGCTCAGCTAAACCCCCACCTCTGCTATCTCAGCCCAGCGAATCAAATATCAGACGGAATCCAGTAGCAGCTGCCCAGCTGCAAAAGGAATTGTGTGCCCAGTTAGAAACCTAGGCCAGGATACCATGAGGTAAGGAGAAGTGATTCCATGACAAGAAGCCAGTCAAGGCTTCAAATCTAATGCCCCCCACCCCAGCTCTCTGAATCTCTCTCTTTCTTTTGGTATGCTCAAAAAAAGGTCAATAAACAAAGTCGTGTAAAAGCAAATTACTGCGGATGCTGGAACTTTATCTTTCTCCCATCCATCTTCCCCTCCCCTCACATCTTCATCTGTTATCCTCTGATTTCAGCTTCTCTCCCGTTTGGCCATTCATATCTTCTATTCTCCCTATGGACAGTCATTAGCCGCCTTTCCCCTGGTTTTTAGTGGCTATGATCCATCTTTCATTCCCTCACCCTGCAGTATAAATATCTCCCACTTTCTTTGCCTTTCGGCTCTGACAAAGGCTCAGCTGGACTCGAAACATCAGTTCTTTTCTCTCCTTACAGTTGCTGCCAGACCTGCTGAGATTTTCCAGCATTTTCTCTTTTGGAAATAAAGTCAAATGTCTGCCATCTTCACTAGGGAATCTGCCACTACATGTAGCCATGTCCCTGGTGCTAGGTGACCTTTTCTTCTGCCCTTGTGCCTCTTCATCATAGGTGCTGGAAAGCGCTCCCAAACTTGTCCCCATCTGATGTCCAAAAATTGCGGCGGGCAGATCTCTGATGTGGCCACCCACTCACCTTCTGTAACTGGGGAGACTGGCACGACGATGTGGCATCGCCAACCCAATGTCATCAGCCGCCGTTTGACATTGGTGTGACGGGGTGGGGCAATGACCCAACTGATGAGTGGCAATAAAATACAGCCCAGGATCGTGTGTTCAGAAACTAGTGTTATTTCACAGTCTGACCTGAAGGGGTCACACATTCATCGGTTGAAGGGAAACTGGGACATTCTCTTATTGTCCTACCTACTCAAGAGGCTGCCTGGGAACTGTCACAGCAGATACAGTTCAGGAATCACCACACTTATGAGCCTAGATTAGCATAGTAACCCTTCAGGGCTGCACTGATTAATCACTTAATCTATGAACTCATACTGTAAACTATTTAAATACATCTGACAGAAGCCTTAAGGTACATGAAGCAAAGGATTCCAAAGGAAAATTTGCCTGAAGCCAACTGATCAGGTGAAGGTCAAACAAGAGCGTTAAAACAATCTATGTTTTTTTAAAATCAAACATGTGTCATTTAGCAGCAACTAAAGGGCAACAAGTAATGGATCAAGAGTTGTGGTGACCGATTCAGGAATTAAACTATGTTTGCTGCAGGTTCTGTGTGGTTATCTTGTGATAATATGGCATGCCTTCTGTTGCAAGAGCAGCTTGCCTTTTGGGGGAACTGTCACTCGATTGCCGTAAAGGATCCTGGACTCTGTTTCAATGTCCAGGAGAATGCCATGAATCCTGTGGCCAGAATCACTGATGGTGAACACAGCAGTAAGGGCAGGATAAAGTAAAACTGTGTGGATACAATCCTGTCAGTGGTTTTAGTAAACTTAAATTGTCTGCTGCATGGAATCATAGAATTCCCTCCAGTGCAGAAGGAGGCCATTCAGCCCATTGACCCTGAAAAATAACAATCACACTGAGGCCCCGTCACTGAAGCCATGTATTTACCTTGATATTAAGGCACAATTTGTCACAGCCAATCAATCTAATCCACACATCTTTTGAACGTGGGAGGAAACACACATGGGGAGAATGTGCAAACTCCACGCAGACAGTGACCCAAGCCAGGAATCGAACCCAGGTCCCTGGTGCTGTGAGGACACAGTGCTAACCACTGTGCCGCCCTTATTATTTTGGGATGGCCTCATGAAAGGACCTTCCCATGCTCTGCCCGCTCCGATTCCTGTGGCAGGCAGACCGATAACATTCTTGCCGTTATGCCTGACGTGTCAGACTATCGGGAGTTGCTGTATTTGTTTTAAATTTGTCTTTGGTGTAAAGCTGGCAAGTGCTGCAACATCTCGCCATTATGGAAAGAGTTATTGTGGAAAAAATTATTTTAGTGCTTGGTATAGAATCTCCAATGTAGCCAGCTAAAAGCAGTCATGTGAGACAAAGTCATTTGTTTGAAGGAGGCTGTAGGTTCAGCAAGTGACTTTTGAGCTCAGTAATGGTGACCACATTTCCTGGTGACATGTCCGATTGGATGTGCACGATTGTGTTACCTTTCGACAAGGGTTAGTAAAGAGACAGTTGGCTTCTGATGTCACCCAAAAGATTATAATCCTTACGTTACTGAACAAACTCTCTGTATAACTAGAGTACTGAACCGTGATGGCGACTGTAATGAATATTGGCTGATGTTTACTGGCTAGAAATGGTAAACTCTCTGGTTGTGAAGTGGTTGAGACTCCTATGTCTTAATGAACTAAATTGTTCATAGAATCCCTACAGTGCAGAAGGAGGCCTTTTGGCCCATCAAGCCTGCACCAACCACGATCCCACCCGGGCCCTATCCCCGTCACATCACATATTTTCCCTGCCAATTCCTCTAACATTAAGGGACCAGACTAAGCAAAGTGTGGATTCCTCACATCTGGGAATAAAAGGCAAGAGCAGCTGGCATCATAGAATCCTTACAGTGCAGAAGGAGACCATTTGGCCCATGGAGCCTGTGCCGACAGCAATCCCACCCAGGGCCTAGCCCCATAACCCCATGTATTTAACCTGCTACTCTCCCTGACACGAAGGGGCAATTTATCATGGCTAAACAACCTAACCTGCATATCTTTAGACTGTGGGAGGAAATCAGAGCACCCAGAGGAAACCCACGCAGATATGGGGAGAAGGTGCAAATTGCACACAGTCACCCAAGGCCAGAGTTGAACTTGGGTCCCTGGTGCTATGAGGCAGCATTGCTAACCACTGTGCCACCCCGTGTTCTGTCAATATTTAGAGGGGAATAGGATGAAATTGTTTAGAATAGAGGATTAAAGCATGATTGCCTGCAGTACACTGCACATTACAGAGTAATGTTCTTAAGTAGAAAGTATCAACATGCCATGGGATTATCATTGTCTTTTGATGACAACAGTTCAGACTGTTGCCTCATTGTTGTATTTTACCACTTTCATCTTTGACATATCAATGCACTCACCTGGAGCCTAAAGGGGGGGAATAAGACTGTAAGCCTTTGAGTTGGACTGAATCTGGTTTATGGCTGTCCAGTTGTGGTTATTAGCATCTGAATGGCTGTGCATTGTGAACTTCAGCTCATTGCACAATGTATGTCCATGTTAACCTTTGGGAGATCAGAGTTTAAAGCTCAGTGATCCCACTGTTGCTTATTTCACACCCAAAAAGGGAGATAACTAGATATAAAAACTAAGCCAGTGAGTTAAATGGGTGCAGGATATAGGACAAAAACCTAGTCTATGTTTGAAAAAAGGAGATATTAAATCAGTGTGATGTTTGGTTTCTTGATGAGTAGATTTATCAGGCAGATCTGATGTCAGTGGGATAACTTTGCATTGTGACTGAGATTAAGATATAATTTGAAGTCAGTGGTCTTCACTGGACCTTTATCTCACACTCAAGACTAACACAAATTCACCTGTCCCTTTACAGAGTGCACTTTGCGCACTTTGGACTTGTTCAGGAATTTGTCAGTTCAAAGTTAACGAGTAGGAAAGCTCGGCAACAGCAGTGTCGAGAGTATAAGGGCCATTGCATCTAGTTTTTGTTTCAGTAATTATCATTATTAGTACTTGCCAATTTTCTCCCTTTCCTTTTTGCTTGACCCTACTTTCCAAAGCATGTATGGTTCTCTGGAACCTTACCCGAGTCATAGAATTCTATCATAGCATCCCTACAGTGCAGAAGGAGGCTATTCAGCCCATTGAGTCTGCACTAACCACAATCCCACCCAGTCCCTAATCCCACACATTTACCCTGCTATTCCACCTGACGCTAGGGACAATTTAGCACGGTCAATCAACCTAACCCGTGGCGGGAAACTGGAGCACCCAGAGGAAACCCACGCAGACACGGAGAGAACAGTGACCTGAGGTCGGAATTGAACCTGGGTCCCTGGCGCTGTGAAGCAGCAGTGCTAACCACCGTGCTGCCTGTAAATCAATGTCAGGAGTGGGATTCTTGACCATTCTTTACACGTGAGCTTTCGCTATGAGCATTGGCAAACCATTGAATACAGCACAACTGATTGTATCAAAAACAGAAAATGCTGGAAAATCTCAGCAGGTCTGACAGCATCTGTGGAGAGAGAATAGAATTAACGTTTTGAGTCTGGATGGCTGGCTCTATTCTCTCTCCACTGATGCTATCTGAGATTTTCCAGCATTTTCTGTTTTTGTTTCAGATTCCAGCATCTGCAGTATTTTGCCTCCATTCCCATTCGATGTCTATACGTGCAGCACTCGCTGCTTTATATCCCCGGCTGATTTGCTGTACCAATTCCCTCACTCCCAAATACCATATAGATGCTGAGACCATTTCAACTGTTAGTTCAGACTGAAATCAGCCTCGTGAACCTTCGGGCTGGAGCTGCTTTGCGCAGTACCAGCATGCCTCTGTACAATTAAACCATTGACTGATTTAGGTTGTGATACACCAATGCGCTTTGTATACTGAATTTGCAAATAAAAAGGATGCGCACAGACAAGAATTACTTTTACACGTGTTGACCTTTCTGGATGGCACGGTGGCATAATGGTTAGCACTGCTGCCTCACGTTCCAGGCACCCGGGTTCAATTCTGGCCTTCAGTCACGGTCCGTGTGGAGTTTGCACGTTCTCCCCGTGTCTGCATGGGTTTCTTCCAGGTGCTGTGGTTTCCTCCCACACTCCAAAGATGTGCAGGTTAGGTGGAATAGTCTTGGGGTTATGGGGATAGGGCAGAAGGGGAAGATGTTCTGTCAGAGAGTTGATGCAGACTCAATGGGTGAAAAGGCATCTTCTGCACTATAGGTATTCAATGATTCTATTGCCAATGGATGCTGGATGATCAGTTGAGCTCATGCCATCTTCCAGTTGTGATACCAAGCAAATGGAACTGGAAGAGGAATCATATTTGCTCTTGTCCTCTGTTGCCCTCTGTTATTGCCTAAGAAATAAACGGTTCCTCTCCACCCAGTGGAGGAGCCACCATGATCAAATAACACTAAAGAGTCACATAAAAATACGTAACACATTAGTAAATTTAATTGCTATTAAGTTTGGACTACACAAGCAAAGTGGTTCATGGTTAACTCATTTTAAAAAAAAAAGTAGGGGCAGAACAAAAGAAAGGTTTTTTTTTTCTGCAGCTTGGTGCTTCAAAAAATACTTATAAAAACAAAAAATGAAGCTTGTATGAGGTGAAACCATGTACACGTAAAGGAATAAATATTCATATTGGAGGCAAAAATGATCTGTCACTTCCTAACTACCTTTCTCCTGCAGGTAACTTGGGCTAAGCAAACAAAATGGTGGAACTGCCGCAGATGAGATCCGTGTTTGGCCCATCATTTTTGAAAAGCAGGCATTAATATTGTCAATTATTTATTCAATCATTGCCAATTCTGGTTCATTTAAATTCAAAAATACAAGCGTTCTTTCAAAAGCTGACTGATATCAAATAGGATTACTTGACTCAAACTGGAAAAACTGTGGCAGTTTTATCCCATTTTCTTCATTTATTATTACCTAACCATTGATCACTCCATGGAAGCCTTCGAGCCAATATTTTCAGAGTGCTGTGGTGCTCAGTGATCTTCATTTACCTTACTCATTGTGGTTTAATTTTGAGAATGTTAAGCGTTTAAAGTCAACGCTTTGTGGATTGCTTGTTTAATATATTGACATTTGTCATTGTGAATGTGGTGTCTGTGATAGTCACTCGCTCATCATTTCCTTGAGGTTCGAATGTAAGTATAGTTATCCTCATGAACTGTCTGGGGTTTTCGATCAGTAATTAGTTCACAAAGTGTTTTTTTTTTGGTAATGAAAAATATTACCGTGGAGTGACGTGTCCGAGTAAACACTTAAGTTCCTCCTATTCCTTTGATGCCCAAGTCAAAAATCCTGATAGTTAAGACGATGATACTATTTACAGCCCATCTGCAAATAAACTACAAATCGTACAGACCTGACATAGCAACCCATCCAGTGGTACAAATGTTCTGATTTTTCAAGCGTTGCTGTTATTTCTGCTGCATATTTATGCAAAGGTTTAAAATAAATGAATTCAACCGTAGAGCATGAATGAGAAACATTTTAAGTGCTTTGGTTATGACGGCAGGCAATTATCTAAAATACATATGCTTACCTTTGCAAATGCAATCTGATAAGGAAATAGATTTTGTTCAATGAATATTCAATGTTGTTCTGTTTGCGTCCCATTTGGAAGTTTTTTTTTGCTCCAGGAATCAGTTGTTTCTGCATGTACCATGTCGTTCCTTTGGTTTGCGTGAGCCAATCGATTCACTGATGTGAAGCCTTGTTTCATAAGTTCATTTGTAGCGCTCACTTTCTAACCTGTGAAATTCTTTTTCCAGTTACCGGATTCATTATAAGGAAATGTACAAATTGTTGCGTATTATCTCACCACCCCTTGGCTTAGGGAAGAACTGCCCACATAGGTTGGCCTATAAGGTTTGAAATTAAACTGATAAGTAGATTATCCAAAACGCCCTGACTGTATGCATCCGAATAGGAATGATTGACATTGACCATCTTCCTCCATTCAATCCAGTGTTTAGCTTTTATGAGTTTGCTAGCGATTTTCTTAGCATGCTGACTTGAAAGTATGTTCGATGAAAGGAAGCCATCATTTGTACATTCTTTCACCATCTACTAAACTGTCAATCATTCCACATTGAAACAGGGATTAGAGAATCTAGATTTCATTGCAAGAAGACGCATTCCCATGCAAAGCCTGCGTTGCACTGGAAAGTCTTGCACCTCCGTTTTGGAATCTAATTAACCTGGATTTCTGTGTTTCTTTTTTTCCTTTCTGTTTTTGTTCCCTTTTTTTTGTTCTGTTGTTTGGACTTAAATTTGATTTTGCCTCACTTCTTTTCCAAAGTGGGCGCATCACTCACAATGACATGTATGAGATGCTGAGACACATGTGTCCACCCTTAGGTCTGGGAAAGAAATGTCCTGCAAGAGTCGCTTACAAGGTAGCATATGAACCAAATATATACACAAAACTACCTTACATGTCAAATCCAACTCTGTGTTTTCCTGTGTGTGCTATTATATTTATGTAACTGTTGTTCATGCTGTTCCATTTTGTATTCAGAAGTCTCAATATATTTCTGCCCTTATTGTGGTTAATGTGGTTGCACAGTTTGTTTATATATCTATCTATACTGGCCACGCTTGCCCCAAAACTGGAAACTCCCATCCGAGGTCAGTGGACCTTTCTCATGGCGGGGAGAATGGGAAACATTTGCCCCCATTAAGTTTCAAGCCCTAATCTATAAGCATCAAGAAATCCTTCGTAAAAAGGGATTTTTTTTTCTCGCTGCCAAGTACTGTTTCTAAGCCTCCTTTGAGTTTGGGCCTTTATAATAGAGACAATCCACTTACACTCAACCAGTGTAACTGAAGAGCTAATGCTCGGTGTCACGCAGCTATACAGAGTAGTTTGAATAACAGAAGTGTGCTGGCAGCGATGGGTACTGTCCTCCATCTATAACAGTTCAGATTGTGCATGGATGGTTCCAACCTGGTCATGTAGTGAAGCGATCCAGTGCTGCTTAAAATAAATACTTAAAATAAAATAAAAATAAATACAAGAGTTATTGGGTTTGTATCTTGTTTAAATTTGCATGTTTTTACAGTAATCCGGACTAAATAAGTGGAGGGGCATGGAAGACTTGTTTGTCTGTCAGTTCTTGTGTCTAGTCAGGTTATCATGTCACAAGCCACTTTCCTTTCATGTTTCAGTTGCCACTTCTGTGCATTTCCATTTAGCTGTGTGACTTTCCAAAATCAATCGAAATAAATGTGATTATCTGTTTTGCTTATTTACCACCAATCAAAAAAAAACCACTCAAACGCACTGATTTTAGAAACATCAATCAGTTTGGAAAGTATAAAAGGGAGTTGGAAGGTAAATTGAAGAGAAAAAGAGCGTGAGACCTGCACTGAGAATAAGGACAAATCAGAAAGAATTGGAGACAAGCAGCCTGCAACAAGAAAACGATAGACGTTGAGAGATTTGGGATATAATTAGAGACTGGTACAGGTAGAGAGAGAGAGAGAAGCATACAAAAGTTGATTTAATTTTTCCCATGAGCATAGCAACAAAAGATCCAAAAGATAAACCAACCGTAAAGATATTTTTCTTGACAATTGTGCAATATTCACTCATTGCCATCAGAGTTCAATTATTTGTGAATAAATTTAGTTTTTGATCCGCAGTTACCACAGTTACTAAATATAACAGTACATTTTTAGTTTGGAACTTGTAGATGTGAAGTGAAACATCGTAATTGTACCTAGTTTGTATTTTATATAGTGACGATATTTTAGATATATTCACATCTTGTATTAAACATCCCATTTTTCTCTTTATTTTACTTCTCTGTCCTCTTTGCAAAAAGACCTTGCTTTAAATCTTATTGTCTGGCACAAACTTAAATCTGCTTTTTTAACCTTTTTGGAAAAGAAAATTCAATTGTAATTCTAAAGTTTGTTCTCTCTTCCTTCTATAATTGTATATCGATCTGTCAGGTCTTCAACAGTCTCTTCAGAACAGCAGGACAAATCCCTGTACAGTTCATGTGCCATTGCATTCCAGCATGTACTAAATTGCTCGTCCTTTGAATTGCATGCGAGTCTGTGCCTGTTTCTGCTCTGTTGCGGAACTCTCCATCTGTCTGCTCATTGCTATGCCTTTCTCTCTCTCTCTCTCTCTGTCGCTCAAATTCTCTTGCTCTCGAATGGATTCACACTGACTCTATTTCAGTAAGTTGTTTGTTGCATCGTGTTGTGTTCAGACTACAGAATGCTCACTTGTGTTAACTCCTGGTCTGCTGACTGAGATCGACAGTGTCAGAGCATTGCGAGCTCTACTTTTGTCGAACGTGTGAACCAGCCTTCTGATTGCAGGGTCCTGAACCTTCAGGTGCCTTATTAGCGACACATTTTAACGATGGAAAAATGATGGCTGTATTTTATTGCTGCGTGAAATGTTTTTGAATAGGATTCCCATTTGCCCTATTCAGCCACTCGAAAAATTAGATGCAAGAATTGCAACAAGTGCAAAGATTACCAGCATTCAATCCAGGGTCACAGTATCAGTCCTATCTGTGGTTGAAATGTAGATTAATTTTTTAAAAAATCTTCCAGAATATGATACTTTGACTTACAAAACAAAAGAATTAAAATTGAAAATGGTTTTACATGTTTTCTAAGCAGATCGTGTATGAAGAGGGAAACTGGTTTTGTATCACTTTCCCATCTCTCTGACAGCTGCATGGCTTTAAAAGGAAAGTGGGTTTAAGATTTGACGCCGGTTTGCCTCAGCAGATAAGGAGTTAACATTGTTAAAAGTGCAGCTTGCCACATGCATTGTCTCTCGTCTGTGCTCAATGCAGAAATTCCCACTAACCTCCAGTGTCCTATTTGCTCACAGCGACTTGTAAGAATGAACATGCCGATCGCTGAAGATGGCTCTGTGCATTTCACGTCTACCCTGATGGCATTGATCAGAACAGCCCTCAATATCAAAATTGCTGGGGGTGAGTGGACAGTCCATGCCAGCTTCTTGTAAGCAATACCTTTGCCTGTGTAGTAGAATCGAGGGCATTGCATGTCAAGTTGAAGAATTTCCTCAAAGTGTTTCATTGATGGTATACCTTTCCAAGTATCCAAGTTGCCTGTCCAAATGAAGGACTTTGTCACTCTGTTACAGAGCTTGTATTTGCAATGTTAATATGCAAATTAACATCATAAAATCAGTTTGAAGGAGGCCATTCAGCCCATCGAGCCTGCACCAACTACAATTACACCAAGGCCCTATCCTCGTAACCCTACATATTTGCCCTGCTAGTCCCCTTGACACTAAAGGCAATTTAACACAGTTAATCAAACTAACTGGCACATTTTTGGAGTATGGGAGGAGACCAGAGCATCCAGAGGAAACCCGTGCAGACTTGGGGAGAATGTGCAAACTCCACACGGACGGTGACCCGAGACCGGAATTGAACTCAGGTCCCTGGCTCTGTGAGGCAGCAGTGCTAACCACTGTGCCACCATGCCACCCATCATTTTTGGCTTCTCATTAAATTACATTCAGTACTCAGGATGCTTTTAATGGAAGGATACAAAAGATGGGGCTGAAACTTCATCCAGGCCAGGTTTAAAGGCAAGAGGAGGTCCAGTCATTTCCACCATCATGTAGTCCAGAAATCCAACCCATCATGTCAAATATTTTTGCAAAAGGAATCTGTTTTCATTAAACTGGTGTTAATTCATGTGCCTTATGGGATTTCAGCTGATATTTTTGCTAAGGCAGATGGATAACTGTTGTGTGACAGGGATAATCATATATATCATATATCCATCTTTTGATTTATGCTTGCATATAGGTTTCTGTCAGCACAGACACACAGGGGAGGTGATGGCCTAGTGGTATTATTGCTAGCCTAATAATCCAGAAATTCAGCTAATGTTCTGAGGACTGGGTTTCGAATCCTACCACAGCAGATGATAAATCTGAATTTAATAAAAAACATCTGGAATTAAGAATCTACGATGACCATGAAACCATTGTTGATTGTCAGAAAAATCTATCTGGTTCACTAACACCTTTTAGGGAAGGAAACCTTTTGCTTACATACGACTCCAGACCCACAGCAATGTGATTAACTTTCAACTGCCCTCAAACAACTGGAGATGGGCAACAAATTTTGATCCAGCCAGCAACACCCATGTCCCACGAATGAGTTAAAAAAATGTTCATGAAAGGTTTTGGAGGCACTCAGCTTTGGAGGTTGTAACGGTAATCATAGAATCCTACAACCCATCGAATCTGCACCAATCACAGTTCCACCCAGGCCCTATCCCCATAACCCCAAGAATTTACCCTAGCTAGTCCCCCTGACATTGAGGGGCAATTTAGCATGGCCAATCCACCTAACCCACACATCTTTTGGACTGCAGGAGGAAACCCAAGCAGAATCGGGGAGAACGTGCAAACTCCACACAGACAGTGACCCAAGGCCAGAGTTGAAATTGGATCGCTGGCGCTGTCTGGCAGCATTACTAACCGCTGTGCTACCGTGGCACCCATGTTCTGTCAATATTTAGAGGGGACTGAGATGAAATTGTCTAGGATCGAGGATTATAGCATGATTGCCTGAAGGACACTGCACATTACAAGATACGGTAGAAAATATCAACATGCCATGGGGTTTACCATTGCCTTTGATGACAGTGGTTTAGACTGTTGCATCATGGTTGTATTTGCCACTTTCATCTTTGACATATCAATGTACTCACCTGAAGTCCAAGGGGGGGAATACAGTTGTAAGGCTGTACAGCTTGCCGCATGTCTGCTGCTGCTCACCACCATAAATATATCAATCCCCCGCTGCCCATGAGGCTTCTGCTAGGGTCCCTCCTGGCAGTACGTCAGCTGGCATTGCTGGGTTGGCATTGGGCCAGGCAGGCAGTGCCAAACTGTGCCACATTGGCATCGCAAGGGCAATGCCTGGCCACGTCCCCTTTTCCCGGGAGCTATTTTTACACCCTTGCACTTTTGCACCCAAGGTGGGGTGTGGGGGGAGGTGCTGGTGGGGAGCAGTGGTGGTGGTGGGAGTCCCACAACAGGTTCCTGTCAGGGGGAACCTGTTATTAACACATTGGTGGGGTTTGAAATTCCGGTGAGGGGTCAGTATCTGATGGGGATTGTTTAATTATGTTAAAATATACTCAAATGTCTAGATTACAGCGTCAGCGACAGAGAGTCAGAGACTAGAAGTCGAGGCACTTTTTGCAAGAAGGCATTCTTGGTGATGGACTAAAAAGAGAAAATGTTGGAAATGCTGAGCAGGTCGGGCGGTGTCTGGGGAAAGGAAAAGCTGACATTTCAGTTTGATGAGCTTTTGTCAGAACTGGAAGAGATGTAACAGGCTTTAAGCAAGTGCAGAAGGGGGGAGAATGGGGACAGGGGAGGTGGGGGAAGTGGCAGGGGAAAAAAAGAAAGATCTGTGATAGTGCAGAAGACAGGAGGGACAATCTTGTTGATGGAATGGGAGGTATGTTTCCTGAGGGATCAAACTGAGCTTCCATTGGTCCACAATTAGACCAGAAGCTAATAGGCTCCAAGATCCCAGGGTTCAAACAGAAAGGATTGGTTTTCCAAATTTATTGAAGCAAATTTAAACTCGCCCTGATCTTGATATTGGTCAGGCAGTTGGACAACATGTTAACAGCCTGGGTTCATTGAAGGAAATAAGGGGAGATAGTTTAGGGTACAAATCTCATTGATTCAAGGAGTTAATACTGATAGCTGTGAGAAGTGTATTGATTCATAGAATACATATAGTACAGAAGGAGGCCATTTGGCCCATCGAGTCTGCACTGGCGACAATCCCGCCCAGGCCCAATTCCTGTCACCACATGTATTTCCACTGCTAATCCCTTGACTCGAAGGGACAATTAGCATGGCCAATCAATCTAACCAGCACATCTTTCAGACTGTAGGGGAAACTGGATCACCCAGAGGAAACCCACGCAGACACAGGGAGGACGAAAAACTCCACAAACACACTCACCCGAGGCCGGAATTGAACCCAAGTCCCTGGTGCTGTGAGGCAGCAGTGCTAGCCAGTGTGCCACCCCTTCACTGTGCCACCGTGCCACCCCTTCACTGTGCCACTGTGCCACCGCTATTTATAATCTATATTTAAAGCAAATAAATTACATTTAGTTTTTCAGGAAAGTGACATGTTTTACAGGTTGTCTGATCTAATAAAACATTAGATTTGTTGAACTGCATGTCTCATTCACATTATGATATCGGCAATGGTAGACAAAGCAAGTAATAATAGTTATTACGTAGGTTGTCCAACAAAAGTCAGTATCATCATGTAATGTCCATGTATCTAACAGCTCAGAAATCCTATTGATTAGTTTACAAAGGATCTCAGTAGCTCCAAGAATCGAGCGAAGTTCATGAAACAGATTAAAGACTGGTTAGTTTTTTAATGACTGAAAATAACTCATGCTTATGTATGTGTGAATAATTAAGTCACAATGCATTGACTTTTGGGTTTGGTGAGAGATAAATGTGGGTTGATTGTGAGAAGTGTATGTGTGGTTTGGCATGCTCGGTTATTGTGTTGGGTAGTCTATGAAATATAGTTAGGAAAAAAATTGGGTGCAAAGCAAATTAAACAATCATTTGAATATATTTGATAAAATTAAACCTCTGCAATGCCAGCTGCAACCTGTAATTGTTGATGTAAGTCCTATTCTTGAGTTCTTCTATGATCTTCCTGGCTTTGTTCGCACCACAATGTTCCAGCAGTGCTCACCACATGAACTTCCTGATATTTATAAATTACTCCCTTTAACTGACACAGAGTACAGCACCAGCTGCATGTTAACTTTGTTAGGATCTATTGCTGTGATTTACAGGTCGCAACACATCCAACTTTGATCTGTTTCGCTGATTATCTGAGGGCAGTTTTCCTCCATTTGCAGTTTTTAATTCAATAAAGCAGCAAATTAAAAAGCATTGTTTCCTGCTTCAAGGTCAAAGTTGCTCAATTCAAATCCATTCCGGTACTGTTTTCCTTAGATTTATTCATTCCAATTATTAGATCATTTGAATTTTGAGCTAGCAAATAATGTTGTATTAGCATAAATAGGCTTTGATTTATTTTTCACTAAAGTCAATGAACAGAGGAAAATATAGCCCAAAGTTCTGAAGCGATGAACTGTAACATGTGTTTTTAAGTTGGAAGGTATTTTTTGTTCAAATCCTTTCAATTGAGAAAAAGATACAGAATATGGAGTTGTAAGATTCACGAGTTTGTTCTTCCTGGCCCGCTTCTCTGTAACGAGATCCCAGTCGCGACTTTCTTGGGCCATTTTTCTATGGTGCAGTTAGCCTCATGAAGGGAAACAGCGCGAGGCTGATTTTACCATATCATGAGTGAGCCTGGGATGGTATCGCCCATGCTCGCTCATGTTTCCAACCCCCATCGGGCAGGTTCCCACAAGCGGGGATTAAAACTGATTCCCATCAAATTCCCAGTGTGAATCCCCCAGTGGACTCTGCGAGTTGCAGAAAAATGTGTGCCCAGAGAAACGGGATGGGAAAATCTCCCGTTTTCCTACCCATTGGGCACTTAGATTTTTTTTGGGGAGGGGGAGGGAAATCACCCCCCAGATCATGAAACTTTCCGAAAGTTCAGTGACTGGGGAAAACGCTACCTCCTTTTTGTTTGTGAAAAGACAGAAGTTTAATATTTTAATGTATTCTGCTGACTGTCAAAGTCAGTAATAAAGTCAGTAACAGAAACTATTAATGAGATTTATAAAAGAGAAATTATTGAAATATTAGAGTATGAAATATCTGAAAACAATAGAAAGTTATTGGCACTCCTTTCTAGATTAATAAGTTTATGACCATGTACTAGATCTTGCCAGAGAAAAAAGGGCTCTGTTTCCTTCTTTTGAAATCTCATCTACATCAAATTGCGAAGGAAGCATTTTAGTTGAAATTCCTTTCCTTATCTTCCACTGGCACTGATGGTATTCACTAAAACATTTGAGGTCAGGGGTGTGGACTGCTGTTAGAAGTTAAGATAGTGGATTTGAATCCTATTCATTTTTTAATTGGAACTCTGCTGATTGCTCACCAAGTGAGAAACCAGAGAATGAATACTGTCTCCAAAAGCAACACAAGTGGACTTTGTCATCTGGTGGTGCTTAACTAAAAATTGATAATACCTATCAGATGGAGTGGGGCTGCAAATGGCCATTACTCCTTTGACTTTGATGCTGCACTTCAGCAAGTCCTACTTATCATCTATAGATGGAGCAGACTTTGACATCTACTGCAGCAGAGTTAAGATTGAAAGAACTGATGGCAGCATACAGACTCAACATAGCCTGGCCAAATTATTATCTCATAGAAAGATAAAATCAGACCTGTAAAGGTGTTTGTGAAAACTGATTGCTACAAACCAGTAAAACAAAAATCTGTGACCTGTTCAATGCTATCCTCAACAGTCTGGCCAACTTAAACAGTCCAGAAGAAAACAAAATGCTACATGTGTAAGACAAATATATGGGGGCTATCACAATGTTTTTCTTGTTGTGTTTAACACTATCGTTCCCCTCCTGTAGCCAGACAAAGTCACGGACTGGTTCAAGGGATTTATAGACATCTGTAGTGCTACAGAACGCCTGACTAAGTCATTCAGATCGGTCAGAGTGCAGAATTCAGAAATACACAAGCAATTATAGTTCCAAATTCAATTATAAATAAGTAGCATATACCAATAAAAGTATAGGAGTTATCTCTCTCCACTTTGTATCGTGATGCAACGATAAGTACCTCTTTGCTCAATGGTATATCAACTTCCTTTTCCGTTGTTCATTGTTCTAATGGACAAATATGAGCTGCAGTGATACATTGTCAATTAAACAGTCCTTAACTCTTATCTGGGTCTACTTTAATCAAGACCTGTGGATTGCACATAGCTTCCCTCTGTGAGGGAGATTCCACTTGCAACTTGTATAATTTTTAAACTTGTGATTATCAACCCTTTCAATAACTCTAACATGGAACATACAGAGGACAGGTTGAATTATCCTTAAATTACTTAATTTCTATAGTATTTTACTTTGTACCATATTCCCCCCCTCTGCAAAAATGACAGTGGATTTTTTTAAATGTAGGGCAAACATGACATTTTTAATTAGGTACTTAAATTGCACTGGAGTTTATGACTCAACTAACATTTAGTCACCAGGAGGGTGTCAACAAATAATGATGACATTGATAAAACATGCAATGCCAAAGGGCAGCTTCATCCTCATTTTGACATAAACATTAGGCAGTGTGTTGACACATTTTAAAAAGCTAGAGCTAAACATTTCTTCTTTTCAATTTCTGTCAGAGGAATTAAGTGGCTGCTTGTCATTGGTATGCTAATGTAAATAACGGTAATCTGTGAACAGAACTGTGTGTGCAACAAGGAAGGATTCTGACTATATGCATGCACAAATTGAAGAGATAGTTTGACTATTTTTGTAAAGGCTGTAGTAAAGTGTAATCTCATTACATATGTGTAAATTCTATGTGAAGAGTGTATTAACACTACCTAACAAAAGAATAGGAGTACTTCTCAGGCAAGGGGGTGAGTGTTAAATGGGTAATTTTAGGTCAGCCACCTATTTTACTGTGATGAAACTGTGCCTTTAAGAAATGTATTCATTTCATGTTTCTTGTAAGGGGTATGTTTAAAATTCAGCTCTGATTTACATAGTGCCAAATTGTCTGCTCACATGCTGAGAATGCAGGCTAATGGTTGATTTTAGCTAGGGATGTGTCCGTTGTAATCTGAGTTAATACATTTTTGTTTATTTGTTTTTACCATTGTGGTTTCAGAGTAGGGTTCTGATTAGGATGATTGACAGAATCATGTGCTTAAGGGGAGGAGTTAAACTTACAGCAAAAATCAGTCAATTTCCGCTTGGTTCTGAAAGTAATGGGAGGCGTCTCTCTCTGGGGGACCTATTAGGAGAAATAGGTCTCTGTCTTTCACTGCAGAGGTGTTCTGGAGGTTCAAGGACTGGCAGCTCAAGTACCAGTGTGTAAGCCTGTGTGTTGCTAACTGACTTAGAAGAAGAATTTTATTTAATGTCTTTATTTAATTATTAGTGTCCCAATTGGGCTTGTATTAACCCTGTAATTAAATAACTATGAAAATCCCCTGTCTCCACATTTCTAGCGCCTATTCGGTACACAGAGGGAGAGTTTAGCATGGCAAATGCACCTAACTAGCAAGTCTTTCAGATTGTTGGAGCAAATCGGAGCACTGGGAGGAAACCCGTGCAGATGTAGGGTAAATGTGCAAACTCCATACAGACAGTAACCCAAGCTGCGAATCGAATCCAGATCCCTGGCACTGTGAGGTAGCAGTACTAACCACTGTGCCAACATGCCGAGTTTAAGTCTATCAGAGGAAGGTTGCCTGAATTGGAACTAATTGAGATAGATTTGCAGTTAAGAATTGTATCATGTCATGTTTAAGGTATTTCAATTGGTAAAAGTTGAGCTAATACATTTGTTATAGTTAAACTGCATTGTTAAATAAAGTTTGTTTTGATAAATGCTTCCTACTGGGTCAATAGAATCACATCTGGAGTGAAGCACCTTATCATCACACTAATGCCAAAATAGGAAAATCTATTGGGGTCTAGTCAGGCTTCCTAACATATTTTGGGGTTTTTGATCCGCACCTTAACATTACGCAGTGCGTGATGTTCGGTCCCAGTGTAGATGATGTGCAGGGCTACGGGGAGAAGACGGTGAGAGGCACAAGGTAATCTGATTCATTGGGGTGCCAGCAGAGACACAAATATCAGAAGTTTCCATTCATGCCGGTGGGATTCTCTGGTCCTGTTCCAGTGAACAAAGATTCAGCTGAGTGTCAAATTCTCCGTCCTCACTCGCAGCAGAGGCCAGGTGTGTGAACAGTCTGGAAAATTCCGGCTAAGACGCCGAAGACTTGCCTCTTGCACTGTGTCCGTCCTGGGATTCTGAAAGGACATCTCCTCAAATTTTACTTTTAAATCAATTGTTTTGAAAGTCAGAACATGCTTGTGAGAATCTTACTTGGGTTTTCAGCCTCTCACCCTTCATCTGAGTTATTGAGCGCATTACATCTGAAGCTGGTGTATTGGTCTCTGTTCATGAACTTCTCATCCAGCCTGCTGCCTTGATGTCTACAAGCAGTCCAGAATATTCCAAAAACTGGATTTTCTGCATCCCTGCTGGCAGAATTGAAGTCACGAGGAACCTGTGAAATCCAGCCTTCCTGTTACCCACCCATCTGCTCCCAAATTGTATGAAATTTTGTGGGGAGAGGTGGAGGTGTCATGTGGCCTGCCCATCCACCTTTGAGCCTATTGAGGCCCTTAACCGGCCAATTAATGGTTACACAAGGGTCCCAGCCCACCTACTGCCACTATTTAACCTGTAGAAAGGAGAGGAAGCCAAGTGGGAAGCCCGGAGGTTTTAGTTGCATGGGATGGTGTCAGACAATGGGGTGGACCTCCTTTGTGCATCCTCTGAGCCCATTGACATACCCCCAGCATCCACGATCGCACGTTTCCCTGTACTGTCACCCCCATTCCACCTCACCCCAGCCTCTCAAATCCTGTCCCCCAATACCCCTCTCCTGGGCCTACCAAACTGACCTGGCAAAATTACTCCCACTTACCCTTGGTGTCCAGTCTCCAGTCACTGACTCCTCTGGGGCCTTCCTTCACTCCCAGTGGCCATCACTTTTGGCTGTTGAGACTACCAAGCTACTGGTCATCTGATTGGCTATCAGCTCTCTTAGGCAGGATTTTCAGACCTTAAAAGGAAGACGTCCTGCCTCCAAGCTATTCAGGGCCAATTAAATGTTCGTTGACTGACCGTGCAGAAGCCAGTCTTCCCTGGGTGGGGTTCCCATTGACTCTGTAGCTAGAGGGGGCGAATACAGCCCAATATAATTGAGGGACCTGCAAGATTCGATAACTTTTAGCTAAACACTATTAATATTATGAGTTGGAAGTATTGCAAATTGTGAAGACCACAGTATGGAACTTTAAAAAGGACATAGACAAGTTGATGATGTGGGCAGATAGGTGGCAGATGAAGTTCAATACGGAAAAGTGAGGTGATTTTGGTAGGGCGGTTTGGCACGTAGGCACAGTGGTTAGCACTGCTGCCTCACGATGCCAGGGACCTGGGTTTGATTCCCAGATTGTGTCACTGTCTGTGTGGAGTTTTCCCATTCTCCCTGTGTCTGCGTGGGTTTCCTCCCTGGTGCTCCGATTTCCCTCCACAGTCCAAAGATGTGTGGGTTAGGTGGATTGGCCACACCAAGTTGCTCCTTACTGTCAGGGAGACTAAGTAGGGTAAATGCATTGGGTTGTGGGGATAGGGCCTGGGTGGGATTGTGGTTGGTGCAGACTTGATGGGCCGAATGGCCTCCTTCTGCCCCGTAGGGAATCTGTGATTCTATGAACATGGAGAGACAATATAAAGCATAGCGTTAAATTCTTAAAGGGCCGCAGGAACAGAGACTTGGATGTCTTTGGGCATAGATCATTTAAGACGTCAGAATAGGTGAAGACAGCATATAATATCCTGGGCTTTATTATTGGGGAAAGAGCAAGTTATGCTGAAATTACACAAGATACTAGTTAGACCTCAGCTGGAATATTGTTTGCAGCTCTGGAGATCACACTATAGCAAGGCTGTGAATGTATTGGACAGAGTGCAGAAGAGGTTTACAAGAATGGTTCCAGGGATGAGAACTTTAAGTGATGAAAATAGATTAGGGAGGTTGGGATTGTTCTCCTTGGAGAGAAGAAGGCTAAGATTAGATTTGCTAGAGATGCTCAACGTTATGAGGGAGATTGACAGAGTAGATAAGGAGGATCTGTTCCCACTCGTAAAAAGAATCATTAGTGAGAGAGCACAGATTTGCAAAGGAAACAGATGTGATATGAGAAAAAGCTTTCTTCACACAATAAGTGGTTCTGGTCTGGAATACAATGAAGGTATGGTGGTGGCAAGTTCAATCAAGGCATTCAAGAGGGCATTAGATGATTCCGTGAGCTGAAACAGTGTGCAGGGGTTATGGGGAAAAGAAGGGGGAAATAGCACTATGTCATGATGCTCGTTTGGAGAGGTGGTGCAATCACGATGGGTTAAATGACCACCTCCTGCACCGTGACAATTCTCAGATTCTATGCAGCAGAGACATTGTGATATACTGTAATTGTGTGCGATTCCCTTCACTGTCATTGTAGCAATAGCGTTAACATGGTCGAAATAAATAGAAGGTAATATTCTATGGATACAAGAAGTGTTTGTACACTGATTTCACCATCAGCAATTTTAGCATAATTGTTAATGCTCTGTGATAGTTTCATAAAAGAGAAAAGAGGCTCTTGCTGAATCCAGAACACAAAGGAAAGACATACCAACCATCAGTCAGTGGATTAAGAGTGTATGGAAGTTAAACAGCGAATACATCAAGGATTACAACATTGCTGACATAAAGCACAAAGTCTGAGTAATTCATTATTATGACCATAGCTTTGAGGTGAGAGTGAAGTTTTACACATGTTCCAAAGACATTTCTTAAAACATACACAGTGATCAATAATTGATGTGGGACGGTGTTCACTTTAGAGTTCAAGTGTGTTTATTCCAAAGAAATCCCTTGCTTTTTTCTAGCACTGTTCATGGCCTCAGAGCATCCCAGCTCTCTTTACAGCCAACAACGTATTCTCTAAAGTGCAGTCACTCTTGCATTGCAGAGAAATGCAGCAGCTAATCTGCACACAGCAAAATTAAGCAAGATGCAATGAGATAGGTGATAACCCTCAGGGCTTGCGTGGGGAATCAATGGTTGACTTCTCTGTAGGACTCATTGAATATGAGCTCCCTGTGGATTGGTAATTGACTCAGCAGGTGGAGTGTCTACACAAGTCTGTCCAATATGTGCCAGGACGTTCCGTGCCCGAATTGGCCTGATCAGTCATCTTCGGACACACTGCAACCAGCCTCAAAATGACTAATGGTGCCGAGGTCCTCACTGATGACGATGGACGAACAATGAACAGAGCTTCTGTACCGAGCCCTGTATAAAGCAGGCCCCTGAATGGGTTCATTGTTGAATTGCCCCAGTTGGGACCAGTTTGTATTCACCACAGGCTTGTGGTTTTGCTTTACTTTGTTTTGTGCAATAAAGCACTTGTCCTTTACAGTTGCCTTCTGGAGTTATTATAAGATACATTACCAGATCATCTTGATGTTGGTTGAGAGATAAATATTGGCCAAGAAACTGACAGAACTCCCTGGTCTTCTTGGAAAAGTGCCCTTCATCCTGAGTTGGCAAGCAAGGTCTCAGTTTAATGTCACATCAGAAAGATGGCATCTCCGACATCGCAACCCCAACTTCAGTACTGCACTGAAGTATCCGCATAAATGATGCTCTAATCTCCAGGCTGCACAATGGTTAACACTACTGCCTCTCAGCATCAGGGACCCGCGTTCGATGCCCGACTTGGGTCACTGTCTGTGTGGAGTTTGCACATTCTCCCCATGTCTGCGTGGGTTTCCTTCAGGTGCTCTGGTTTCCTCCCACAGTCCAAAGATGTGCTGGTTAGGTGAATTGGTGATGCCAAATTCTCTGTGTACCTGACTAGGCAGTGGAATGTGGTGAACAGGGGGTTTTCACACTAACTTCGTTGCAGTGTTAGTGTACGCTTACTTAGGACTAATAAATTACCTTTAACTTACAGTGGCCTTTGTACCAGTAAGTTTTTGATGTGTAAGAAATTATAGTCACCATATATTTTGACGATCACTTTCATGGCTAACAACAATTCCTTAAAGGAATTTAGATACATGTGAACAACTTTCTCCCTCTACTAATTCTGTCTCTATTGTGTTAAGCTGATCTATCAGATAAGGCACATGTGTACCAAACATCCACTAAAATAGCACGTGCTCATGATTATAAGGGGACCAGAATCTTTTCCTTTGGTCGCTCGTTGGGTTGTCTTTATGGCTGCAATCTGAAGATGCACATCACTGAGTCTCCCTCATTTCCCAGACCAGTCCAGTCCACTTGGTCACCCAGCTCTGCCTTTCTTGTGATTTCCTGATGAATGCATCAATCTTCCTTCAGCAGTGTCTATAGGTATCCCATCCCTTAGCTAGTTTTGGTGCTGTCCACTTGGTGTTTTGTAACTTGCCTTTGGATTACATGATTTCAAGGCAATCCAAATCCAAGCCAATTCAATCGAAGGGCCTGCTTACATGAATAAGGATGATTGGCTTTTGCAGTGTTTTTGTAGTTGTGGCTGTTCAGAATCACATCGATGAAATCCATGGCCCCATTAAAGAGTATGGATGCTACCCTGGAGATGCCAGATCCATTTTCTCTTTTAATGATTGTAAGTGATGTCTTGTATGTCAGAGCATAGCTCCTTTAAGGGAATGGGTCAGGTTGGGGAAGTAATGGTCTAGTGGAATTATCGCTACATTATTAATCCAGAAACTCAGCTTATGTTCTGGGGGCCAGGGTTCGAATCCTGCCAGGTGGTGGAATTTGAATTCAATAAAAAAAATCTGGAATTAAGAATCTGTTATCACCATGAAACCATTGTCGATTGTTGGAAAAAACCATCTGGATCACTAATGCCCGTAAAGGAAGGAAATCTTTCACATCTTACCTGGTCTGGCCTACACGTGACTCCAGAACCACAGCAATGTGGTTGACTCTCAGCTGGGGATGGGCAATAATTACTGGCCAGCCAGCGACATCTATGTCCCACTAATGAATAATTTTTTAAAAAGGTGACCCGCCCCTGAGGATGTGGGAGGGGGGGCACGGAGGGAGGGGAAATGATCAGCCCGGCGACTGCCCTGAGAGGTCAGTTGTTGTTTGGAGTGTGGAGCGAGTTGAACTGTTCCCTGGCACCTGTCTGTGAAGTGAGTTCTTGACAATACTCTTCGGCACTAAAGAATTTAGCTTGTGATACTACTAATAATCACACACCGTACAATAAGAATGGGTTATTATTGATTCCATCACCACGCCAATTTGCATTATCCTGACTGAAACACATTGGTTTTTGTATTCTTTCTCCCCACCCTCCCTACAATTGATTCAAAGCCCTGTTGTGTTAACCAGTACGCACGCAATCTTGGTACTGATGTCACCTACCTCACTTCCTGTAAATATTCAGGGGCCAAGATGCAGCTAGACATCTGTTTTCCTTGATTGTGCAATTTGTCAATCAATCGTTTGACGTTAGTGGGAGTGGAACAGAACTGTAGTGACGCTGTGCTTCTGCTAGCTGATGTAATCCAAAGTGGGGTTTTTTTTAGATAAAGCCTGGAACTTATTAAATTTAAGAAAGACTTTGATTGAAATTCAGTTTTTCAGTCAATGTGTATATTTTCAACAGTCATTCTTGAATAGATTTCATTAAACTATTGAGTGGTGACATCACATAACCAAAGTAAGTAATCACTATACCAATATGTTTGTTAGACATTTAATTACACTAGCACAATCCCAATGAAAATTTCAAGAAACTCAGTTATTACAGTGGAAAGATCAGCACTATAATTTTAATAGGTAGTCTTCAGCGCTGTATAAAAGCGGGGATAACTCATGCTCTCAGCATTCTCCTCACTGTTCTTCCATGAGCAGTGCTGGTAATCTGAACATTGCATACATATGCATCACTGCATCCTGCAACAGAGATCTCTTATTCATTCACGGGATGTTATGATTGCAGGCAAGGGCAGCGTTCATTGTCCATGCTTGAGTTCCCTTGAGAAATTGATGGTGGCCTGCCATCTTGAACCATTGCAGCCCATGTGGTGAATTCACACCTACAGTGCTGTTAGGAAGCGAATTCCAGGATTTTGACTCAATCACGGTGAAGGCACAGGGATAGATTTTAAGTCAGGATGGTGAGTGACTTGGTGGAGAGCTTGAAGGTGGTGGTGGTCCCATGTGCCTGCTGCTTTTGCTTTGCTGGATGATAAAGGTCACCTTCCAAGGGTCCATGATGAGAGGCATTGCATCTTGGGGATGGTTTGCACTGCTGCCACTGTGTCAGTGAGTCTGCAAATGTTTGGGTTGATGATGGATTGCCAATCAAGCAGCTACTTTGGCTTAGATAGCATTGAGTTTCCATTCTTTATTCTTTCATAGGATGTGAGCTTCGCTGGCAAGCCCAGTATTTGTTGCCCTTCCTAATTTGTCCCTGAACTGAATGGCTTACTAGGCCATTTCAGAGAGCAGTTAAGAATCAACCACGTAGCTGTAGATCTGGAGTCACATGTAGGCCAGACCAGATAAGAATGGCAGATTTCCTTCCCTGAAGAACATGAGTTAACCACAAGGGTTTTACAGCCATTGATAGTTTTATGGTTACCATTACTGAAACTGGCTTTCAATCCCAAATTTATTTTTGCTAATTTGAATTTTAATTCTCCTATCTGCCATGGTGAAATTCAAAGCAGCTTCTCAGAAATTTAGTGGTTAATAGTAGTAGTAGTAGATAGGCAGCACGGTGGTTAGTACTGCTGCCTCACAACTCCAGTACCCCAGTTCGATTCCGGCTTGAGTGACTGTTTATTTGAAGTTGGATGTTCTCTTTGTGCCTGCGTGGGTTTCCTCGAGGTGCCCTGGTTTCCTCCCACACTCCAAAGATGTGCAGGTTAGGTACATTGACCATGTGTGGGGTTACAGGGATAGGATGGGGGAGAGAACCTGTGTAAGATTCTCTGTCAGAGATGGGTGCAGAATCAATGGACCGAATGGCTTGTTTTGCACTGTAGGGATTCTGTGATTCCACTCCACCGCCAAGAGTAATATTGGAGCTACACTCATCTTTGTTACTGGGGAATATTCCACCACTTACCTGACTTGAACCTTGTAGATGGTGGACAGTCCTTGAGCAGTCAGGGGTGATTACTCACAGCAGAACGCCCAGACTCCGACCTGTCCTTATTTATATAGCTGGTCCCTGCAGTTCAGTTTCTAATAACGCCCCCCCCCGATGTTGATGCTGGGGCTTTCAGTGCTGATAATGTCACTGAATATCAGAGAGAAATATTCTGCTTCTCTCCCATCGGTGACAGTAATTTGGCAGGATTCCCTGCGGCATTTTTCTTGGCGGTGGGAAGCTACATGCTGATGGCAAGACGTTCTGGTCCTGCCGTTGTCAATGACAATTCCAAGTGAAACCACCCCACGCTGCTGGGAAGTCCCTGGCAGGGGATGTGCAGCCAGCAAGAACACAAGATCTGCTGGTGTGAAGAGCTAGACGATTGCGCAGTGATGTCCCAGAGCTGAAATGATTGGCCGCAAACAACCCACAACCATCTTCCTTTGATTTAATTAAGACAAAGTAGACTGACATTATGAAAATTGGTCAGATTGGTTTGTTCTGATTTTTGTGAGAGGATATACCTCGGCGTGATAGCACCATGTTTAGCATTGCTGTCTCACAGGGACCCGGGTTCGATTCCTGGCTTGGGTCACTGTCTGTGCGGAGTCTGCATGTTCTTTCCGTGTTTGCCTACGTTTCCTCTGGGTGCTCTGGTTTTGTCCCACAGTCCGAAAGATGTGCATTGGCCATGCTAAATTCTCCCCCAGTGTACCCACACAAGCACCGGAGTGTGGCGACTAGAGGGTTTTCACAGTAACTTCATTGCAATGTTAATACAAACCTATTAGCACCATTTTCAGCCTTCATCACCACCAGTTACATCCCCTTTGGTCTTTTTGTCTATGGCATCTTTGTCAATCACCACCCCACCCTTACAGACTAAATCTCATCCTATTTTCTTTGTCTTCTGCTCTGACAAAAGGTCATCCAGACTCAAAATGTTAGTTTAATTCTCTCTCCACACATGCTGTCGGACCCGTTGAGATGTTCCTGCATCTTTGTTTCAGATTCCAGCATCTGTAGTCATTTGCATTTACAATAGCCCTCATTTGTGTTCCATTCAGCAATGCAAGTTCCTCTTTTAAGTCCAAAAATTGTCTCAATATAGGTCAAAGAAACTTTGTAAGATGCATCAAATAATCAAATTTTCATATTTTGTAAATACTGATAAACATTATCATCTTGTAGTCTTATCAGGTGACGGTAGCCTAAGGAATCAGCTGGAATGTGACTGGGTATTTCATGCTTCTTCATATACTGAATTTTATAACATTGGGTGGGATTTTATGGCTTTGCTCACCCTGAAACCGGAAAATCCCGACCAAGGCCAATAGACCTTTCCAAGGTCCGTCCCTTGTCCGCTCTGATTCCCATGGCAGGTGGGGCTGTAAAATTCTGGCCATTGTGTCTTAGAGGGAGGATCTGGCCCAGCTGACTATTTGTAGGAAGTAAAATTGTACCTCAACGTTAATGAGGCATGTGAACTCTATCACTATCTCCCAACTCTCTTTAATTTATTGTGGGCATTCTTACATTGTGAAGAAGTTCATTTGATTCCAAGGGCTATAAGAACATAAGAAATAGGAACAGGAGTAGGCCATCTAGCCCTTCAAGCCTGCTCCGCCATTCAATAAGATCATAGTTGATCTGAAGTGGCTCAGTTCCACCTCCCGCTTTCTCCCCATAACCCTTAATTCCCTTGCCTACCAAAAACCTATCTACCCGTGTCTTAAATATATTTAGCGAGGTAGCCTCCACCACTTCAACAGGCAGAGAATTCCAGAGATTCACCACTCTTTGAGTGAAGAAGTTCCTCCTCAACTCTGTTCTAAACTGCTCCCCTCCCCCCCCTTATCTTGAGGCTGTGCCCTCTAGTCCTGCTGTCCTTTCTGAGCGGGATGAATCTCTCTACTTCTACCCTATCCATCCCCTTCATTATCTTATATGTCTCTGTAAGATCCCCCCTCATCCTTCTAAACTCCAACGAGTACAGACCCAGTCTATTCAATCTCTTTTCATAGTCCAACCTCCTCATCTCTGGTATCAGCCTAGTGAACCTTCTCTGCACTCCCTCCAAGGCCAAAATATCCTTGTGCAAGTGCGGCGACCAAAACTGCACACAGTACTCCAGCTGCGGCCTCACCAGTGCCCTGTACAGTTGCAGCAAGTCCTCCCTGCTTTTATATTCTATCCCCCTCGCTATAAAGGCCAGCATCCCATTCGCCTTCTTGATCACCTGCTGCACCTGCAGACTGGGTTTTTGCGACTCATGCACAAGGACCCCCAGGTCCCTCTGCACTGTAGCATGCTGCAGCTTTTCGCCGTTTAATTTATCTCACCCAATTTTGCTTCTATGCCAAGTATATAGAATCACAATTTATCTCCCACTGATCTGCTTGTCTATATTATTTTTGCAATGCACCGTCGGGGTAGATTTCTAATGAATGCACAAAAATGTTGGCATGACGTGTGTTTCATGGTGTGAACCCCAAGAGCTTAGGCTTTTCTGGTTAGCCTTGCTCACATAGTGAACAAAAGTACAGTTGCTGTTTGCCTGGATGTAGATCGGAATGGGCACAGGGCAATAACTTCCATGTACACTGGAACAAGAGCAGAGTCTAACTGTGCTTGCTTTCCTCTGTAGGAGGTGCATACCAGCAACAATGTGATGCGGAGCTGCGGAAGGAAATAACCGCTGTTTGGCCAAACCTATCTCAGAAGATTTTGGATATTCTGGTGCCTCCACATAGACGTGAGTGCTCTTCCTAAATTCCAAAGGGTTTGGTTTCGCCAAAAGGACGTAATGTGTGTTCAGTGCTTATTGAGTCTATGACCTGATTTTGATTAATGTATTAGCTAAATCCAAACAAATGAGCAACAAAGCCTGGCTTTGCCTTAATCTGACAGTTTATCACTGATAACTTGGGTGAAGACCATGGGTTAATTAACTTTTATATAAAGCAAGGATTTGTACAAGTTATCTATATTATGACAGTCCACATATTGAACTTTAAAAAGCAGGTTCCGAACATCTGTTCCACCTGAATGCAAACAGGGAAATCAGTAATGAAAATTAAATGCAGTGGCACAATGCTGTTATTTGTCTTGATAATGGTTTGATCATGTGGTGCTTGCAGTTAGACTTGATAGAACCAGAACATTTCCCATCATTTAAGAAGACGCTTTTAGACTAGTGAGTGATCCATGCCTGGATGAGTCGGTTGCTAGAAGAACTGCCCAGTGTTTAACGAAACTATCTGGGCCAAAAAAGACCTTGTTCTGTGCTGTGTAGGCTGATTTTGACCAGGGCAACAATTGAGGCCCTATACTTGGCTTCATTGCTGCTGGGCGAGGATTATAACCGCTTATTGCCATCTGCTGGCCTCACTGGATATTATTCATGCCAAAAGACAGAACTCCTCTCATGTGTGACACTCCAATGATTCTTGATTATTGCTTGCTAAACCTGTGAGTGAAGGGTTCTGGAGCTTATCCCGTTCCTGTGGAATTTCCCCACAATCCAAGAGACAGCATCTTCCAGAAAGGGAATGAGGAAATTAGAAGAGGAGAACAAAAATACTTTCAAAGACAAATGAATCACTGATCATCAGTAATGACACAATCTCTGTGCATAGAAGAAGATCTGTGTCCATTCCTTCCTTGGAGTTACTTGTGTTAAAATGATAAACGGCACTGGAAGAGATTAGTGGATAAGTACAGCATTCGATCTCTGACAGTGAACTTTCACAGTTCATTTATCGTCAAATTGGAGTAGTTACAGGAACGTTTGCGAGCTCACAAATTCTGAATGAGCTGGCGAATGCTTGCAGCCTGGCCGCATTGAGTTTGACCTTTTAAATATAACACTGACTCAAGGGCAATGACAGCTTTTCTTGAAACTTTGATCTGAATTATACAAAGTCACAGGACAAAAGCAATTATGGATGGCATCGGTCCAGCTGGATACGTTTCCAAGTTACCATGTGCCAAAGTCCAACCGTGAATAAAAAAGAATGAACCTCAACATATGTCAATTAAGCCTTCAAGTGCCTAATCCACAGTGGGTCAGTGCTGCATTATTGGCGGTGCCATCTGCAATAACTAAATGAGGTCCCATTTACCTGTTCCAATGGTTCAGGTGAAGATTTAATGCTAGTATTTGAAGAAGGGCAGAGAGCTCTTCTCACATCTTACACTCACCCGACACCCTCCAAAAGAATCGATGGTTTGGTTGTTCATCAGGAACTGGCATGGCATGACTCATCTGACTTTACAGACCTCCAGAAAAGTGTAAAGTACTCACAGGCGTTTGATTTGATTCACTATCGTCAAATGTATTAGTATACAGTGAAAAGTATTGTTTTTTGTGCACGATACAGACAAAGCATACCGTTCATAGAGAAGGAAAGGAGAGAGTGCAGAATGGAGTGTTAGTCATGGCTAGGGTGTAGAGAAAGATCAACTTGGTGCGAGGTAGGTCCATTCATAAATCTGATGGCAGCAGGAAAGAAGCTGTTATTGAGTTGGTTGGTACGTGACCTCAGACTTTCGTGTCTTTTTCCCAACAAACCACCAAACCACAATATCAGCAGAATTTTCACATCCCACCACTATGGGGATTATGGCAGGCAGAACACAGGCCATGCAAAGGTTCATTGAGCTCGGGTGGGATTTTCCTGCCTAAGGGAAGCACAGATGGAAATTCTCACCCTACGTTTCCAATGCATCAACATATTCAATCATATATACTGCCATATAAATGTAAATACTATGTGTTAAATATGTTAAGTCACAAAATAAACACATACTGAGAAACCAGTTACTCCCTCTTAGATGATTCAATCAGAAACATGCTGTAATCAGTCCCTTGTTCCTAGCAGTCAGTTGTGTCTTGGCAAGTTCCTATCTCCACTGCCCAACTCAGAAGCCAAGTCCACATGACCTACTTTTCGTGACAAAAAAACTACTGAAAACTGGTTTCAATGTAACTTCTCTTAATTTGGACCTGTGTCCCTGACAGCAAAATTAAGAGTAATTAATAAATGCATGAATTTTAAAAACAAACTGCAATATCAGCAGAATTTTCACATCTCGTCCACCTCAGGAATTGTAGTGGATGGAACACAAACCATGCAAAGGTTCATTGACCTCGGGTGGGATTCTCCAGCCTTGGGGTAAGCGCGGATGGAAATTCTCGCCTTATGTATCCAATGCATCAATTTATTGAGCTGAGATCAGCAAAGATTGACTTGATTTTTGAGTCTAGAAGGGATATTAAAAATGTCAGAGCAAGAAAGTTGATTTTCAAGGAATCCATCTATTAACTGACATGTCAGAGGATGTGGAATCTTCCACGTCACTTTGCAGGATATTCTACAATTAAAGCAACTGTGTTTCATTTCAGTTTTTGTTCATGTATGCACCTTGTCCAAAATGTTTGCAGTGCGCAGTAGCTCAAATACAGGAGAAAGAAACAGTTGCAGAGGATAAGAGTTCCCCACAAAGCTCTTTCTTTCCTTCAATAGTCCCGATTGAGAAGGACTGCCCATTGAGATTCACTGTGTTGGAAGGGGCAAGGCTGCAAGACTGGGGAGGGCTTTCACATCTTGCTTGCTTTCTTTCTTTCTGCAGCCACCGAGTTGACAGTGGGGAAAGTCTATGCAGCTCTGATGATTTTTGATTACTACAAGCAGAACAAAAGTAAAAGGATTCAGCAGCAGCAGCCTGGCGGCTTGTCACAGGTAACTAGAAAGACTGAGCCATGAACCAACACCATGATTATTCCCCTGCTGTTTCATAGTCGCACACAGTGGTTAGCACTGCTGCCTCACAGCGCCAGGGACCTGGATTCGATTCCCGGCTTGGGTCACTGTCTGTATGGAGTTTGCACGATCTCCCCGTGTCTGCATGGGATTCCTCCCACAGTCTGAAAAACGTGCTGGTTAGGTGCATTGGCCACACTAAATTCTCCCTCAATGTACCTGAACAGATGCCAGACTCTGGCGACTAGAGGATTTTCACAGTAACTTCATTGCAGTGTTAATGTAAGTCTTACTTGTGACACTAATAAACAAATATTAAAACTTAAACCTTAAAATTTCCATAATAGAGAGTTCCCTAAACATCTTATACAGCTTTTAAAAATAAGATTTTACATATTCCAGAATGTACTGGGTATTTAGCTTCTCGCTGGCTCTCATTGAGTTTTTGACATTTGTTAACTTCTCATTCTGTTAGCTGTTTAATGAGATCTTTAGCTCCATGGAGATGAATTTGGTCATAGTTATTCCATCCCAACAGCCTCAGCAGTGAACTCCACCAATGACATGTAAAGTTGTTTGGTCACTATGCGATTTACATGAATGTTCGGTTCTTGTGATCACCATACAATGTTTGATGTCTTAACTGCTCAAGCTCTATCATTTTAGACTACTTTGCATTGATTACTGCAATTACTGCAACTGTACAACATCTGTTTCAAATCCTTTCTAAGAAGAAATCTGTAACAAACGTTGAGTCTGACTTTGTGTGCAAGTGTGTATATGTATATTTGTGTATGCTTGTAGTACTCTCCGACATTGGGACAGTTTTGTTTTCCAGAGCAGGAGGGTACTTATTGAGGGCAACTTTCATCTACGTTATTCGAGTGAAAAGCTGGCAAAGTGCACTGCCTGCCCATTGTAAAACCTGCCTGACTTTTAGCCCAGTGAAATCAGCGGGTTGAAAATCAGGCAGATAACCACCCAGGCAGTGAGGTTTAAATGGAAAACTCCAGCTTGTTTCTGAAACAGGGGAATGAGCAAGTGACAGGAGTGGGTTAGTCCTTGATAGGTA
Source organism: Carcharhinus amblyrhynchos (assembly GCF_965287045.1). Classification (NCBI taxonomy): domain Eukaryota; kingdom Metazoa; phylum Chordata; class Chondrichthyes; order Carcharhiniformes; family Carcharhinidae; genus Carcharhinus; species Carcharhinus amblyrhynchos. The sequence continues at coordinate 28,986,566 of NC_137348.1, forward strand.
TATTCTGGAGGGAGTGCGTCATTGAGCCAAAAGGCTCCAAATGATCTTTCGTTATTTTGCCCTTGCATCCCAAAGTAAAAAAGAATTTCCTTTCCCGGTTTTTGGGATAAATTTTGAACAATTAAGAGGTTTGTGTTTGAGACAAATGCTTAAGAGCGGTAAGGAGCCTGGAGGCTGCTGCTGCTTTCAGGTACAGGGCTGGATTTTTGTTTGGCTGTTTGTGGAAGTGTTACTAATTTTAGAAAACAACATCTGATATTGTTTTTTTTCCTCCATCACTGCCCAGTGGTAGGGCCCTGGGAGCTAGCCACCTTAAAACTTTTTTTCACCATGATCTGGATGGAGTTAGATAGCATACACGGGTGTAGTTTGTGAATCGTGTAAATGGCCCAACTTATTTTGCAACCCAAGAATGAAAATTTAGCCCATAATCTCCATCCAGTGTTCGCAATGCAATATTTTCTTAGATTATTCATTCTGTACTTTGTCTCCCTTTGGTTTTAACTCCCCTGCTAGTTACTATATGCCAATAAGGGTATTGGAAGGCTAACTGCCAGGACCCTACCGTTGGGCAGAGGTGGAGAAAAGACAATATCAGATGTTATTTTCTAAAATTAGTAATATTTGCACACATTTCTGTTGGGAAAAGGGACCTGCTTCACAATGGAGGCCTCAACATGTGTTAGTAGCAAAGCTGAGGAATCACATTTCCCACATTGGATACCACAAAGCAAAAAGTCCATTGCAACCATTAGACCACTATTATAGAAACCCCACGGTGCAGAAGGAGGATATTCAGCCCATCGAGTCTGCACCAACTCTCCGACAGAGCATCTTTCCCAGCCCCATCTTCCCCGTCCTATCCCTGTAACCCCACACACTTACCAAGCTAATCCCCTAACCTACACATCTCGGGTCACTAAGGGGCAATTTAGCACGGCCAATCCACCCAACATGCACATCTTTGGACTATGGGAGGAAACCGGAGAACACGAAGGGAAGCTACACAGACATGGGGAGAATGTGCAAACTCCACACAAAGTCACCCGAAGCTGGAGTCAGCTGGGTCCCTGGTGCTGTGAGACAGTTGTGTTAGCTGCTGTGCCACTGGGCCATCCACTAGGGAAAATAAAATCCAGCTTCCAGGAGATCACAAAAGACTTGACCCTTATCACAAGGACAATAAAGTGCATAAATTTATTTCTATCCCTCAGTTAAAATACATGAACATTTCATAATTGCTTACGTATCATTATAAGGCAGGTGTAAAATAAAGTGCCTGTTCTAAGTATAGGTTAGAAAAACCTGTAAATCCATTTCACTAGTTGCCATCCCATCTGTACACTGGTTGGCCTCTTGATTGTATAGATGTAGGTTTGGTTGCTTTAGGAGGACTGCTGGGTGGGTCATTTCCACCAACTCCCCACTGGAAGGAAGATTGATGTGTGTTCAGTGAATGAATGTGCCAATGGGACAACTAAGCACAAGGCTAAGAGTAGCAATGTGCAGGCTGCTTGTGCTGTCAGTGGCAGGAGCATAAATGATAACTCCAGTGTGGAGTGAACTTGTACTTGTTTATATTTTCAGTGAAACTCTCGTCATTGGGTTGCGACAGTAACCTATTGCTTCAGTGCAAGCATGCGTACATCACTTCCTTCACCATTTTATGTCCTTCTCTCTCGTACCTGTATCAAATTCTCTTTTCTTCCTTTTTGCATGAGTTTTGTCCTGCCCGAGATGCTTATACCTCCACCTGCATTTCACCATCCTCCCCCCCTCTGGCCGATACCAGTCCTCTGCTCTCCTCAACACTTTCCTTCCTCTGTTGAGCTGCTTCCTTTCAGACTGCCAATAGCTACCATGATGAAACTGAGGCCTGTTATTGAGTACAGTGTCACACGGTTCCTATCAGGTCTGCAGTACTCTTGTTTGGATTCACAGACAGATATTTGCCTAAAATGAACAGAAAAGATTTCTCTCAAGTTAATTTTCCCTTCAAATTTTTGATATGAAAACCCCGTAATTGAGCACAAGGGGAACTAAGTTGGAAAGTACTGATTCCCTCTAAAATAAGTCACCACGTGTCTGCTGACGAGGTAACCCATTTTCTGTTATGCAATCAGTGCTGTGCAGTGGTGCAACTTTTCAGTAAATTACCATTTTGCCATTTTTTTTCTGCATTGAAGGGCTTAAAAAAAGCTCAGAAGAGGAGTACGGCATTTATAACACAGAATAATATGGCCTTTCCATGCAATTGGAATTACCCAGCAGTGGGGTCCACCAACGAAACAGTCTCCTCAGAATTTTTGCCTTTGATTTTGCTTGTACCTTTTCTTTTGGTTTGCATCCATAAGTCCCTTTCATTCCAGACCTGCAATGTATTATATTTCACACAGACTCGAACATCGTTCTTTCAGCGTATGGTGGGAGCTTTGACGCCCACACAAGAAGAGCCCCCCTCCCTTAACAACACCAAGTCCATCTCTCACCCAGTGAACAAGAATGCACTCAACAATGGTGGCAACATGTGAGTATTTGAAATTTCTTTTCAATGTCTTGATGTTTCTCTGATTTGCTCAGCACTGCCACCTCTGTTTACAGAATGAATGACCAGGGAAAGGGTATCCATTCACTCAGGAGACGACTGGATACTCTGGGGAGATTGATGGATATGGTGAGAAGGTGCTGGGTAGATTCACTCAGAGCAGTTCACCATGTTGGACCAAATGGCTTTTACTTGTTCTGGAAATGATTGTTGTTCCTCTAATTGGCGAGAGACGAGTTATGCACCAACTCTTGTTGCGCTGGGCACAACAGTTATAGCTTTGCTGTCGCGCTTTGTTGCTTTGTGCAGTTTTTTTTTCCAAGGAAGAGTCTTTGTGGAGCTGCAATTTACATGCTTCGAATTTGAAATGTTAAGTTTCACTCTCAACGTTAGCAGTGGTTAGTGCTGCTGCCTCACAGTTCCAGGGATCCAGGTTTGAATCCCTGCTTGGGTCACTGTCTGTGGAGTCTGCATGTTCTCCCCGTGTCTGCATGGGTTTCTTCCCACAATCCAAAAGGCATACTGGTTAGGTGCATTGTCCATGCTAAATTCTCCCTCAGTTTATTCAAACAGGTGTCAGAGTGTGACAAAGTGGGGATTTTCACAGTAACTTCATTGCAGTGTTAATGTAAGCTTACTTGTGACACTAACTCTTAAACCAAGTTGAAGCATCAGACAAGGTAAAAATGTAGTCTACTGCACAGAAACAGGCCCTTCAGCCTAACTCTTCCATGCCAACCAGGTTTCCTCAACTGGAAGGGTGCAGAGGAGGTTTACCAGGATGTTGCCTGGTATGGAGGGGAGGTCCTACGAGGAGAGACTGAGGGATTTGAGGTTGTTTTCATTAGAAAGAAGGCGGCTGCGAGGGGACCTTATTGAAACATATAAGATGATCAGAGGTTTGGATAGGGTGGACAGTGATAGCCTTTTTCCTCGGATGGAGAAAGCTAGCACGAGGGGGCTTAGCTGTAAATTAAGGGGTGGTAGTTATAGGACGGATGTCAGGGGTAGGTTCTTTACCCAGAGGGTGGTGAGGGATTGGAATGCCCTGCCTGCTCAGTTGTGGATGCGCGTAGTTTGGGGGCGTTTAAGAGATCCGTGGATAGGTCCGTGGTTCTGTATCACGGTCTGCCCCAAGACTATTGTTACTGTTCAATACATGCATTGGGATTCTTATAGTTCCACGCACTATTAGATTATCAACAGCCTCACAAATAGGACTGAAGCCACGAGCACGCTACGCAAGCCTGATGCTGAAGAGGGTGCATCAAAGACATCATGTTGATAATGGCTATCCTGATCAGATCATCTCAGGCTGTATATTACACAAACTCGTGAATGGGCCTAAAGCCGTCACTTTGGGCACTAAAGTGCCCAATCTACCTGAGATTATCCTGGGAGGGTAAGGTATCTCAAACTTGAGCAACAGGTGATGCTGTTTCACACAACTACCATTCAGCAGCAATGTGAGTGGTATTTGCCACTGCCATCAAGCCTCACAGACTATCGCACAGATGAGAATATGGTAGATGAATTTCAGTGCCAGTGTGATGCTAGGTATGTAGGCTGTACATCCCAAAGACTGGCGGATCACACTAGACAACCTGTCCCTTCTGCTGTTCATAGTGGGCACAGTGCAGACCGTATCTAACCAAACTGTGCTTGCACAACTCAAATCACCGTGCCCCAACATGAGATGTGGTTCTGAGATTGGACAACATTTGCTAAAAAATCCTCAGCATGCCAAGAATTGCACTGACGACCAATTTAAGATTTTTAGTCAGGCTCGCAGTGTGGCGCACATGCATCCACTGGAAGCTACATATTAATATACAGGCCCTGTCCTTTGCAGGAAATGCACATATGTTGTATCTATCATTTTCAATTAAACAAAATAAGTGACAGCCGTTTGCTGGTTCATTCCTCAGGGCAATGCTTTGACCAATGTCAAGCTGCCTGGTTTAAATTTCAAACAATATTTGGTATTTTACTATCAGTCACCATCAACTAGTGCATTCTCCATGGCAACACCTCTACCAATCAGAATCGATTTGTCAACCAACCAGCACTCTCGTCACATACAATGTTTCTCCTGACATTGGTACCCTTGCCAATTGTCCTGCTAAGTGCAAAACAAAAAGCTTCAACCAGGATTCAGGAACTTTATGTCACAAGCAATATACTGTTGCTGGTGATATATATTTACTGATGCAACTTTTAATATTGTACCAGAACAATGATTGGCTACAAGTTTTGAATTGTAACATTTTGATCAATGCTATTTTCCATGTGAGTTATAACCATCCTATAAGAAATAGGAACAGGAATAGGCCATTCAGCCCCTCCAACCTGCTCCACCATTCAATAGGATCATTATTGATCTGACATTCTGCATACCCATTTTCTTGTCCTTTTCCCATAACCCCTGATTCCCTTACTGATAAAAATCTATCAATCTCAGCCTTAAATATACACAAGGACTCTGCCCCCAGGGCTCTCTGTGGCAAGGAGTTCGAAAGATACTCAATCCTCAGAGAAGAAATTCCTCCTCATCTTGGTCTTAAATTGGTGACCCTTTATTCTGAGGCTTTGCCCTCTGGTCCTAGACTCTCCCATGAGGGGAAAACATCCTCTCAGCATTTACCCTGTCAAGTCCCATAAGAATCCTACATATTTCAACGAGATCACCTCTAATTCTTCTAAATTCCAATGACCGGCAGCCTGTTTTTCTCTTCAGAAAGAACTCTTCAAATGCAGGTGATAAAAATATAACAAAATTTATTCCAGCTTATAAATCAAAGAAACTTCATTACTCCAAACTTGGGGCCTTGCCTTAGGCCATTCCAAGTTCCCCACAATTCCAAACAGGTTCTTATTTATAGTGAGTTAGGCAAGTCAGCTGACCATCACATCATTCTGTAATTGTTTCCATGGGTTACTGGGTCAGCTGAGCTTTGCGGCTTATTACTATTGGTCACATTACATCCAATACAAAGTTGTCACCGGGTACATTCTAACATGTATAACCTTTTGGTTTTCAGTGGTAATCAGGATTCAGGCCACTTATTTATGACAGTTTATTTGTTTTTATGTACAAATTGAGTTCTGTGGATTGGCAGCAGCCAAATGGAATACTGTCTATCCAAGTGTTTTTCTCAGATCTCTAATGTTGTTTTACTCTTGCTGCTGGTAAAAACATTGGCAGACAACAGCGATGGTAATTAGACCTGATATCTACTAATGGCAATTGTTTCACTAAGAATGTGGGTTCTTTCCCATTTAGCACAACCAGAATCAATGCGCTGAACCTTAACTTCTACAAAAAAATGGCTGGCTCAGGGTCATGAGATGTTGAAATACAAAATAGCTGAAACAAGAATCCAATGTGCCTTCTGTTTGTAACAAAGATGGGAAAGAGACAGGTGATCAATCCCCTCACACAAAGTGAGTTGGTCATTTGAATGATATAATAAGGCAGCCTCCCTTCATAGAATCCCTACAGTGCAGTCTGCACTGACTACAATCCCACCCAGGCCTTATCCCCACAACCCCACATATTTATCCTGCTAATCCTCCTAACACTGAGGGGCAATTTAACATGGCCAATCCACCTAACCTGCACATCTTTGGACTGTGGGAGGAAACTCGAGCACCTGGAGGAAACCCACACAGATACGTGGAAAATCACACAGGCAGCGACCTGAGGCCAGAATTGAACCTGGGTCCTTGGCGCTGTGAGACAGCAGTGCTAACCACTGTGCTAGCGTGTCGCCCTTCATTTTAGCAGTCATTCTATTCTCAACTAATTTAGGCTGAATCCACAAGTGAGTTGTCTTTACAGCACTGCTTGTGGGCCAGGAGGAGCAGGAGTTTCGTTCCTCCACAATCAACAAGCTATCAAGTTAATTCCTTGCCTCCCACATCCCCTGTCAACCTAAGCAACCTGTTGGCTCCCTCATTCCTAACATAAGAGCCCCATCTCCTCATCACACACTCCCACCGGACCTCACAATCTCACTTATTTTCTCAATTGTGATGTAGAAAGAGGCCCAGCCTGTGGAGGCTGCTGTGGGCGAGAACCAAACAGAAAAAAGCCATCTCTCAGCCGTTGCTTCTCTCGAACACCATCCCCCAGCTCCAAATGCAGACTGATATTGTTGGATGAGTTTGCCCAGAAGAATTAATCATTCTTTTAAGAGTAACATTTTTTGACTTCTTTCACATTGGATGCAAAGCACTTTCACATTAATCTACTTTGATACCCAGTTTCACAAATTTGACATTCGTTGGAGCATGTTAGTTGAATGGCCTCAATGATATTTAAGAGATCCATGTCTTCATGTCAAATGTTAATCCTTTTGCCGATCGTGACTCAATGTCGTAAATCATGTGAAAACAATTCATTGCCTTCCTAGTGCGCCCAAGATATTGCAGAAAAATTGATGACAGGTCTTTTCAAGCAAGGTTGAAGACATTACTTAGTGAACCGCTACATATTTTTATTGCAATAGCACTGTGGGTTTAAATTTGAATGTGTCGTTCAAATACCAAACACCCTTTCACAACCAAACCCACTTCTATTCTGATTCTAAACAGCCAGTTATTAACATAGCCCCTATGTCTCTTTGCAACAATTATATTTCTTTTGATAGAACATATAAGCTCCATGATTACCGTTCATCAAAGCTGAGTATTTTGACTCTGAGAATTATGCATAATAATATGTGTGTCCCTGTCATATTTATCTCAGAAATGCCTGGAGATTAGTTCCCAGTCAAGTTATAACAGACAGCATGTATATTTTTGACAGTGTGGGTTGTTCTGTAATAATTATATTTTCTGTCATTTAGTTTGTATCAAGGCGGCCTCAAAGAATCTTCACCCTGGTTGCGGGCCCAGGAGGCATTTAATGAGGCTAAGCTGCGAATGCCAGAACGTAGTCAGGCGGATGAAGTCCCAGTTACCCAAAGCAGCCCTCAGGTACGAATTTAATATTTAACGTGCAGGAGAGAATTTCATAACACAGTTAATAATTCCCGGTGACAACTGTGAGTGAACGTGGCTGACATTACATCTAAAGCTTATACTCGCTTACTGTTCGATTTGATTCTGAAAGGTGCATCTTGTGTACGTAATGCACGTGACTAGAGAATAAGATGCAATATTCTGTGAGGCTAATGCGGAAGGAGCCTGCATTGTTACATAAAGGGGATCGAAAATGGTCTGTTTTTTTTTTGCTGAGTCAATATTCAGCACTATAGAAATCTAGGCTATACGTTTTGTCTAGAGAGAGGTCCATTGATCATGATTTTTCCTCCTCCCCCGCATGCCCTGCCAACCTCTTGTGCACTGTATGATTCTATGATTGCCTAATTAACATAATCAAGTCACTTGTGCTACTAAAGCACCTTTATCCTTATTACAAATTCTTGCATGCTCTTCTCTATTCTGCACCATTTTCCTATAATCTAGCCTCTAACCTCTGCATGTTTTGAGATTGTCCAACTGTACATTCCCATTCCCTCCACTATAAGGGTGGCACAGTGGTTAGCACTGCTGCCTCACAGCGCCAGGGACCCAGGTTCAGTTCCCGCCTCGGGTTGCTGTCAGTGTGGAGTTTGCACTTTCTCCCCACGTCTACGAGGGTTTTCTCCCACAGCCTAAAGATATGCGGGTTAGATTGATTTGCTATGCTAAATTGACCCTTAGTGTCAGGGCGATTAGCAGGTTAAATATGTGGTGTTACGAAAATAGGGCCTGAGTGGGATTGTGGTTGGTGCAGACTCGATGGGCTGAATGGCCTTCTTGTGCACTGTAGGGGTTCTATGATATCATCACTGGTGGAGCCTTCATCCGTTTCACTTCAGTTGTTACTGACTCTCTTCTTAACCATCTCCCCTTTTGCAAATAGTAGGAAAAGGGAATCTATCACTTGTACCTGACCTGGTCTACGTATGACTCCAGTCTCGCATGCCATGATTGACTCTTACTGCCCTCAGCAGAATTCAGGAAACTGCTTTGTTGAAGCTGTACACATCACAAGAGAAAATAAAACTCCTTTCCACCATCCCTATTTCTAACCAGCTCCTATTGCGAAGTAGCTTGATAAAAGGCACCATGTGAGGCAAGTATGGTGTTATCCTCTACTTTCAGATGCTTGCTTGGGAGAAATGGTGGAATACTGCTAACGTCATGGGACTCGTAATCCAGAGGCCCAGGCTAATGCCGAGGTTGCAGGTTCAAATCCCACCACAGCAGCTGATGGAATTTTAACTTGATGGTGGCCATTGTCAACTGCCATCAAAACCCATCTGGTTCAGTGACGTCCTTTAGGGAAGGAAATCTACCATACTTACCCAGTCTGGCCTACTTGTGAATCCAGGCCCACAGCAGACTCTCAGATGTTCAATTCAAGGCCAGGTGGTGAAGACAAGTTAAGTCGGGTCAGAGATTGGAGGAAGATTCGACTGTCGGCGCAGTCAGGGGTTAAGGGATGTTTCAGGACCATCAGTTGTAAAGTCACCCAGAAGTTAGTCCAGAATGTTTCTGTCAAACATTTCTTGGGTAACTATCCAAGTGAGTAAGTTGGAACTTTCCAAAGTCTCAAGAGTTGAAGACTTTTGCAGAGGATTCCAGGAAATAGGGGATTTGCCCATCGGAAATTCAAACTTTCTGGACAGTTCCCATGAACACATTGCATTGGAACTTCCGTTAGTTCCTGAACAAATCTTGGGGACCTGGATTCACAAGTAGGCCAGACTGGGTAAGTATGGCAGATTTCTTTCCCTAAAGGACATCATTGAACCAGATGGGTTTTGATGGCAGTTGATAATGGCCACCATTAAGTTAAAATTCCATCAGCTGCCGTGATGGGATTTGAACACGCAACCTTGGCATTAGCCTGGGCCTCTGGATTGTGAGTCCCATGACATTAGCAGTATTCCACCATCTCTCCCAAGCAAGTAACTGGGCAATTCCTTTTGTTTCCATTTCTTGCATGTTTCTGCTTCATTTCTCCCTCGTTTTTGCTTTCAGACAGCAGCACGCCGCCTAAAAGCAAAAACCATGGTAAGAAGAGAAACATAGGGAGTGATCTGTTCAAGCCATGGTCCTGCTACAGCTAAATTGGAGAATTTGGCAGCCAGCCAACCAAATTGCCATTCACTGCGATGGGATGGGAAAATCTCGCTGTGGTGAATTGTGATAAGATTCCAGACATTATTTTTGACCTTGGAAAACTGACTTGTGCGTCATTCATAGAATCATAGAATCCCTACAGTGTGGAAGGAAGCCATTCAGCCCATTGAGTCTGCACCAACAACAACCTACCTAGGCCCTATCCCTGTGACCCCACATATTTGCCCCGCTAATCCCTCTAACCTACACATCCCGAGACACTAAGGGGCAATTTATCATGGCCAATGCACCTAACCTACACATCTCTGGAGCACACCATTCAATCTCTCCTGTCTTTTAATCTATCACTGTGGGTGAGGTCAGAGAATTCCAGCCTACATCTCTAACTTCCCCAGATCTGATGAAAGGCTCTTGACCTGAAATATTGGCTGGGATTCTCTGAACTAGTCTGTGGCTGGGATTCTCGGATCCCGCTGCTCTGAAAGGCGATTTGGCTGAGCGCCAAATTCTCCCTTCTCATGGGCGGCGGTTGGGGGGGTTGGTGGGGAGTAGGAATTCAGAGAACTCCCGCCGCTAACTCTATTTCTGTTTCTGTAGCTGCTGCCTGACCAGAAAAGCCTTTTCTGCTTTTAGCTCAGATTTCCAGCCTTGGCAGTACTGCTTTTTCGAAGGAAGCACCTTGTTGGTGTTTGTCATTGAGAAGTTAAAAAAGATTCGCATGAAATAATGAACATCACCAGCTTTAATTATTGACTTGTGTCGATTGCGAACGTGCTTAAGCAGATCTTTAACCTCAGTATACAGCGAAACTATGGTAAATTGAATTGAATGCAAAAGAGTTGATATCCCTTTGCTCTTGCATAGGCTGTCGAGATGAGAGAGATGGGGTATGATGTGAATCAGGTCGACCAGCCGGGTTTGGAGAGTCAAGGACGTGCAGCATCAATGCCTCGGTTGACTGCAGAAACCCAGGTAAGAGTTTCACAAAAGAAAACCCAGAAGCGTACATTAAGGTTTCAAATGATGCCAATGTGCTTGGAGTGTTTTGACATCAGTGCAGAGGCTACATGAATTCCCACTCTGAGAGATGTTGAACAGAGATGAGATAGTTACAAAGTGCCATGGGATTTAGACAAGTCTATGGACAAAACCATGAGAAGAAGCACATTGATGTGGCGATGCCAGCGTCAGACTGGGGTGAGCACAGTAAGAAGTCTCACAACCCCAGGTTAAAGTCCAATAGGTTTATTTGGAATCATGAGCTTTCAGAGCGCTGCTGCTCCTTCCTCAGGTGAGTGGATGTAGGAGCAGCACTCTGAAAGCTCATAATTCCAAATAAACCTGCTGGACTTTAACAAAGTGTTGTGAGACTTACCGTGCCCACCCCAGTCCAACGCCGGCATCTCCGCATCATGAGAGATGTTGAGCAGAGCTGAGATAGTCACAAAATGCCTTAGGTTTTAGACAAGTCTACAGAGTGAACCCTGGGAAGATGGACATTAAATATGGGAGTAACCAAAGAGAAAACAATGAACCTTGTGAAATCCGACTAAGATTAAATTGGTATCTCCTTTCACCACAGTCTGAGAGCAAGGACAACTAAATAATTAACCGTTCAATTTCTGTGTAAAATATACTGTTTGCTATGTTCTTAGGGTGGCACGGTAGCACAGTGGTTAGCACTGCTGCTTCACAGCTCCAGGGACCTGGGTTCGATTCCCGGCTTGGGTCGCTGTCTGTGTGGAGATTGCACATTCTCCTCGTGTCTGCGTGGGTTTCCTCCCACAGTCCAAAGATGTGCAGGTTAGGTTGATTGGCCATGCTAAAAAATTGCCCCTTGGTGTGCTGAGATGCATAGGTTAGAGGGATTAGTGAGTAAAATATGTAGGGATATGGGGGTAGGGCCTGGGTGGGATTGTGTTCGGTGTGGACTCGATGGGCCGAAGGGGTTCTATGATTCTGTCCTGTTTATCGGTTAGACTTTGTTTCTTACAAATTTTTGTTGGACACCTTTAAAAAAAAATGCCCTTACAGTTCATTATACTTTCATATTATTGCTGAACAGTGTTGAACTGAATTTAAATAATGGTGGCACAGAGGTTAGCACTGCTGTCTCACATCACCAGGGACCCAGGTTCAATTCCAATCTTGGGTCCATGTCTGTGTGAAGTTAACACATTTTTTTCGTGTCTGCGAGGGTTTCCTCTGGGTGCCCCAATTTCCTCCCATACTCCAAAGATGTGCGGGTTAGGTTGATTGGACAGGCTACATTGCTCCTTGGGGATTTGAAGAATAAATATTTGGGATTACAGAGAAAAGGCCTGGGTTGGTAGGCTCAATGGGCTGAATAGCTTCCTTCTGCGCTGTAGGGATTCTATGATAGTGCTATTTCATAATAATAATAGAGCTAATCCACTGGAAGTACTCACAGTTCAAGAAATCATTTTCAGTCAGCTTAGTGAAACACTGTTATTTAGGCAGTTATGTCTAATTTGCTGAAAACCACTTCAAAACATAGCATTGAGCGTTCATGTAAGTTAACCTGACAAGTGTAAAGTTGAACTGCAATCAGGAATGAGAGGTAATCATTCAGTAGAAATGAAGCCAAAGAGAACCAGAATCATTTACACGTTTCCATTCAACCCTGCAAACCTCCAAAAAATGAAAAGAAATCTCTTAACTCTTCTACTTGCGATGAAGCTCGTACTCTGTTCAGTGTACTTACCAGGACTCAGTGGGCAGAATTTTCCCCTCCCGCCCACCATAGGAATCATAGCGGGCAGGACACAAACCGTGCAAAGATCCCATTGACCTCTGGTGGGATTTTCCGGTCTTGGGGCCAGCGCAGCCAGATAATCCCACCCAGTGTCTTATGTTTCCCGATGCAATTGGTATTTTCCCAGACCTGTTCATTTTACAATTACAAATCATTAACGCTGAGATTTATAGTCAGTCTCCATTCCTGTGTGAAAGTTTAACGTACGTCCTGGATACCATTCATTGTGTTTGGAGCGATGGTTGTATTTTTTGGCTGGTTGAAACTGTCAATCACAGTATCCGTTGCTTGTTCATTTCTCCAGACTGGTAATATATATTTGATGTAACCGAAAACAATCATGCAATTATTAATTGTTTTGAGCTCAATTGCTGTGACATTTCATAATTTTTGTGCTTTGTCTTTCTCATCCTAACCAACATTTGATTCATCAATCCTTCCCCTCACTCCTTAATCCAACTTCTCACTTCATCGACTTGTCTTTTCTCTGTTTTGTTCTCCTATCGATTTTCTCCATCAATACTGAAACTTCCTCTGCGCCTACTTCTGTGTGGTATCTGGCCATCCTGGGTTGATCTGTTTTTGCTTTCATAAATATCTGGTGATTTGGTTTGCGATGCTTTTTCTCTGTTTCCACCTGACCTCCCGTCTAACCCTTCCTAACCTCACCCGACCCTGTGCTATGGGCTGCTTCATTGTGTCGTCTTACTCGACGCTTTGCTGAAGAAATCATCTCGATCATCTGGGAGTGTCCTTGCAGTATGTAACTTGTATTATGTCCACTTTTATTTTACTTCGGTCTTTTGATCGCTGTGCGTATAAATGAAACCCCATTTAGACTTGTTCGTCTGGGAATGCTGGACTTCATTTCAACATGGTGTCTGGCCCAGTCCTGTAACTGCGTTTGAAGCTTCAGGCACTGGTAGCAGCTCCTGAAGAATGTGTTGAGTTCAAGAAACTTGTAACTGTGCCACTGAGAAGCTGCTACATCTTAAAGAGAAGTGCTGCCAGGCCTTACCTCCATTTTATTAACAAGATTTACGCTGTGGTTACTCCTAATTTGCATGCATGAAGTCAAAAATGATCATAGGGCTTAGGAGTAGGCCAGTCAGCCCTCCAAGCCTGTTCCGCCATTCAATAAAATCATGGCTGATCTGGTAGTGGACTCAACTCCACTTTCTTGTCTGTCCCCCAGTAGTTCTTTACTCCCTTGTCTATTATTTCTACAAAGAAGTCAAAGGGTGGTTTATCAGCTAAGGTCTTCTATTTCTCCGTTGACTGCAGTTAATCAGGTTATTTTGTACAGGAGCTCCTTGGATTTACTGCTAATCATCAATTCCATTGTAGACTGCTAGGTCTATAGTTGCCATTGTTTATGTTGGCTTTCTTTTTGAATATAGGCACTGTTTTGGTTCATGTGAAATATTCTGTACTATCACAGTGTTCAATAACTCTTGGTAATGCCCTACAGATCTGATCCCGAGTCTCTAACAGCGCTCTGGGATAAATACCATCTACCCATTTGCCTTGAGCCCACTTGACCAGTCTCAGAGTTTAATCTCATTTGGGACCAAGTATCATTTTTACTTGGATTCTTTTGTTTGTAGTGTGTTGCTCAAGTCCACTAATATATAACATTCAGTGTACATAGTATTCAAAAACAGACAAAAGATTCTATTCAGAATGAGAGTACTGATAATGAAAAAAAAGTGCAAAAGTCCAGTTCAGAATGCATCAATTCAGGAAGTGAATTCTGAGACATCTTAATCTTTTATAAAAACTACTTTAGTTTTGCTTGCATATATTTCTGTGATATTTACATGCTTCCTCATCCCGTCTTAAGCTAGCAACTTATAGTTAATTGGATATGCTCGAACTATAATATTAATGCATATGTTTTAGTGATATCAGCAACCAAACATAAGGAAAAATTGGTGGAATAGGCCAAAAGGAAAATATGCAATCAAGAAATCTTTTGGTTATAAAAATTGTCTCGTTTCCATGAATTGCAAATTGCGCATTGTGGGTAGAATCTTACCAAAAACTTGTTTTGTTTTCCCTTTTGGAACATTTTTTCAGAAACAAAAGAGTAGAAATTTCAAACTCTTCCCCCAAAAGGCTGTGGATCTTGGCAGATTTGGAGTTGTAAAGAATGAGAGAGATTTTTTTTCAGTAAAGTCAACAAGGGCTATGGATCGAAGTGACCAAGAGAAAAGAGTGGGGTGGCACAGTGGTTAACACGGCAACCTCACAGCAGCAGGGACCCAGGTTCAATTCCTGGTTTGGATCACTGTGTGGAGTTTGCACCTTCTCCCTGTGTCTGCATGGGTTTCTGCCAAGTGCTCCGGTTTCCTCCCACAGTCTGAAAGACGTGCTGGTTAGGTGCATTGGCCACACTAAATTCTCCCTCGGTGTACCTAAACAGGTGCCGGAATGTGTTGACTGGGGGATTTTCACAGTAACTTCATTGCAGTATTAATGTAAACCTACTTGTGACATTAATAACACATAAATAAAAATGGATTTCAAGTACATGTCAGCCACAATGGAATTGAATGGTGGAGCACGCCTGAGGAGCTAAGTGGGTAGAATTGAAAGGCTGAGTCCTATTCCTAATGTTATACTGGAAGTTTTCCTCTCATCAGTATCTCTATGAAGAAGTTAATGTGATTAATGATGCCGTAACACAAAGCAATCGAAGGTCAACCAGCATATACTCTATTATAAAGTGTGCTTGCTCGCGCTTATTGAATGGTGTTTGAGTCGACATAAATAATAATTTTGTGTTTCTTAATAACTTCTTTAGTATTAAAAACCATGCTTAATAATGTGACATTAAGAAATTAGCAGAATAAAATGGAACGAATATAACTGCAGTGTACTCAGACCTTCTAACTTTCTCGGGTGTTGTGTCCCTTTTTTGTGCAGCCAATTCCAGACACAAGCCCCATGAAGCGTTCCATCTCTACGCTGACCCCACAACGCTCTCATGGGATGCATCTGCCCGATTACTCTCTGGAGCGCGTTATCCCGGAGCGAGTTCCTCACCATCACCACCACCATCAGCATCGCTGTCATCGGAGAAAAGAGAAGAAGCAGCGGTCGCTTGAGAGGTCTCCCAGCAGACATGCTGACGGAGAAACAGGTAACAAGCTGGGATCACCTTAGGATCAGGGAGTTGGGAATGATAAGATGTCTGACATTTGACAATTTATGGACTTCTTTGGGGGGCCTCATTTATAATTTGTTTCCTGACTCTTGTGTTCGTCAAAGGCGAGAGGTGTTAATACTGTGGAATGGGGCAGTTTATCTTGTCAGCACCCCAGATGTTTGCATCAAGCATTTTTGACTGATATTGTACTTTTTGATGGAGAAGAAAATTCAGTTTGTTTTGTTCTGGAGGCACAGTGGTTTCCTTGGTTTTATTTTCCTCTATTTTGGATGCTCATGCTGAAATTAATTAAAAGTTTTACGATCACATCAATGTGTCTGACTAGAAATGTAATATATTCCACCTGATAGAAGTGTATAAAATAATGAAAGGCACGGATAGGCTTGACAGTCAGAATCTTTTTCCCAGAATTGGAATGTCTAATAGTAGAAGGCATGTACTTAAGGTGAGAGGGACAAAGTTCAAAGGAGATTTGAGGGACAAGGCATTTACACAGGTACATGTCTGCAACGCGCTGCCAGGGGTGGTGGTGGAGGCAGATACGATAGGGTAGTTTAAGGGGCCTTTAGATTAGCAATATGAATATGCAAGGAATCGAGGGACATGGACCAAGGGCAAGCAGAAGGGATTGGTTTCATTTGGCGTTATGTTCGGCACAATATGGTGGGGCAAAGGGCTTATTCCTATGCTGTGCTGGTCTATGTTTCAGGTTCAGAGTATGTCCGACACACTAGATCTAAGCAAGCTAAATAAACAAATTCTAAAAGTGAAGTAATCTATGTAAAATATATCTGACAGCTGTCTAAGAATGCTTTGATGTGGATAATGCTATTATCAAAATCATATTAACTTAGAGTGACAAGCTGTGAAGGTTGACATTGTGCTTTCAATTGCAAATATGAACAAGCTATTTATTATCCATGACTTCAAAAAACAACCTTACCTACGCACTGCAATGTGGACAAGTTGGATATAAGTCCCCACCAGTCTCCCCCATTTTACACTTGGGAGCCCCCAGTTTCCTGCATCATTACATGGAGGTCCTGAATGAAAGCTGTGCATTTCCACTTCCATGGGAGAAGACTCGCAGAAATGATAAAGTGGAAAGTGTAGCACAATTTTCCTGCTCCCTTGGAGCATCATTGTCTAGAATGGTGTTACCATCACTGAATCCCTCACTGTCAACATCCTTCGGGTTACCATTGGCCAGAAACTCAACTGGATAGTAACACAGTTGCTACAAGAGCAGGTCAGAGGCTAGGAATACTGCAGCGAGTAACTCACTTCCTGACTCTCCAAAGCCTATCCACCATCTACAAGGCACAAGTCAAAAATGTGATGGAATAGTCCCCACTTGCCTGGATGGGTGCAGGTCCAACAACACTCAAGAAGCTTGACAATATCCAGGATAAAACAGCCTGCTTGATTGGCATCACATCTACAAACATCCACTCCCTCCACCACCGACACTCAGTAGCAGCAGTATGTACTGTCTACAAGATGCGCTACAACAATTCACCAAAGATTCTTAGACAGCGCCTTCCAAACCCATGACCACTTCCACCTAGAAGGATAAGGGCAGCAGATACAAGGGGTGACCATGACCTGCAAGTTCCCCTCCAAGTCACTCATCTTGACGTGGAAATATATCACTATTCCTTTGCAGTCGCTGGGTCAAAATCCTGGGATTCTCTCCCTAATGGCATTATGGGTCAACCTACAGCACGCGGATTCAAGAAGGCAGCTCACCACCACCTTCTCAAGGGCAACTAGGGATGGGTAATAAATGCTGGCCAGCCAGCGACATGCACGTTCCATGAATGAATTATTTTTTAAATTGTTGGGAAAGGCCTTTGGAGCAGGGTGCCTCCTGGATAAGACTGGAGCAACGGACCATAGGAAAGGGAATAAATAAACTAATGCAAAATGGTTTTCTGCCAGCTGAAAAATGCCCTTCATCTGCAAGAATAATAGTGCTGTTTTCAGCATCATAATTCAGTATGAGTAGCATACTAGATCAATAAATGGTCTCTTATTAAAAATGGAAGAATATCTATCAACTCTTATCCGATGTTGTTCCCTACAGACCAAACAGATGACCTCAGTTCTGCAGCTCGTCAAAAGGTCCAAACGTCAAAGGAGCGCGTGCGAGGTAGGTCACAGGAGAGGAAATCTCCATCCTCCAATGAGAAGCAGCGTTACTACTCCTGCGACCGATATGGAAGTCAGGAGGTGCCGCAGCCCAAATCAACTGACGAGAGCCGGTCGACATCTCCGAGCGCAGTCCCAGATCATGGCCTCCACAGACAGGTGAGAATAACTCAGCATGTGCCAGCTGGAGCTTATGGGCAACTGTAAATTCTAATAAAACTTTAACTTACTGATGGTGGGAGGGGGAGAGATTACTTGTTGAAATCAACTGTTAGAAGTTAAAATTTATTTTGTTGTTGACAGATTTTTATAGCTGGAATTTTACCGCCATGTCTGCCCCAGAATCGGGATGATTTTTGTTTAGTACCCTGTTTTTTTTTTTAGGGACACATTAGGAGTGTTAAACAAAAGATAGCTTTAAAGTAATTCAGTAAGAGAATGGGGATAGGAGATTCTCTGGCCCGTCCACGACGTGTTTCTCAGCAGTGGGAGGTGCCGTGTTCTGGCAGTGGGAATCTCTGTTCCCACCTCTGGCAATGGGATTTCCCATTGACTGCACCTTACACAGCATGGAAAGCCACAGCAGATGTGCACTGTTGGTGGGACCAGAAGATCCTGGCGACATGAACAGCCAGAAAATTCCAGCGAATATATATTTAACATAAATCTTATAAATGATTATCATTTATTGCCTAAAGTCTAAAATAATCTCTATCAGTCAGGGTGCAGTTAAGAGGAATAGTAGACAAGTTACACTCAATCTATATTGGTCAGATCACACTTGGTGTACTGCACACAGTTATTTAAGTGTTTATCTTTTATATTTTGTGCTTTCAGTACCTAAGTTACAATGGAACAATAAGTATTTTTTAAATTCTACTTCCAGCCCAATTAACATTAAAATGGGTGGCACGGTGGTTAGCACTGCTGCCTCACAGCGTGAGGGACCCAGGTTTGATTCCCGGCTTGGGTCACTGTCTGTATCGAGACTGCATGTTCTCCCTGTGTCTGCGTGGGTTTCCTCTGGGTGCTCCAGTTTCCACACACAGTCCAAAGATATGCAGGTTAGGTGAATTGACCATGCCAAATTCTCGCTGAGTGAACCCGAACTGGTGCCAGAGTGTGACGACTAGGGAATTTTCACTGCAGTGCTAATGTAAGCCTACTTGTGACATTAATAAACTTTAAAACGTGTGAACTTTAATTTTCCAATACCAGATTGGCCCTTTCTATTTTTCTATTGTATTTTTGCGCGTGCAAAATATTTTCCTCTTCTCTTTCCCTGTGTCAGTTATGTGCTGCTTATTTAGCTATCCTGATTTGCCGCAACAACTTAAAATTCTTCTACTGGAATATTTCAACACTTTCCTTATCGGTATTCCACGTTCTGCCTTTGATGAGTTTAAGCACATCCAAAACTCAACTGCCCATATTTTAACTTGCACCAAGTTTCATCCCAGTCCTTCTCCTCTGCCCGTTGACCTGCTTTGTCTCACGGTCAAGCAATGTCATGATCTCCTCCCTGTTTTCGAATCCCTCCATGGCCTCGTTCCTATCTGTCTGCATTATTTCCTCCAGCCCCTCAACCCTCCAAGATATCTGCACTCAATGTAGTATCCGTCTTGTAACTCTCTTCTGAACTGCCACCAACACAATCACATCCTCCTTTAAATATGGAGACCAAAACTGCACGCAGTGTTTTTATTTTGTTCATTTAATGGATGTGGGCGGCATTCATTGCCCGTCCCTAACTGCCCTCCATTCCAGTGGCCATTTGAGAGTCAATCACATTTCTGTGGCTCTGGAGTCACATGTATCTAGAATCGTAGAAATCATTGAAACCCTACAGTACAGAAAGAGGCCACTTGGCCCATCAAATCTGCACTGACCACAATCCCACTCAGGCCCTATCCCCATAACCCTACATATTTTAACCATTAATCCCTCTAACCTATGCATCTTAGGACACTAAGGGGCAATTTTATCATGGCCAATCAACCTAACATCTTTGGACTGTGGGAGAAAACTGCAGCACCCGGAGGAAACCCACACAGACACAAGGAGAATGTGCAAACTCCACACAGACAGTGACCCAAGCCGGGAATCGAACCCGGGTCCCTGGAACTGTGAAGCAGCAGTGCTAACCGCTGTGCTGCCGTGCTGCCCAATAAGTAAATAAACTTCAAAACTTGTGAACTTTAACTTTCCGTGTAGGCCAGACCAGGTAAGAACGACAGATTTCCTTCCCTAAAGGACACTAGTGAACAAGATGGGTTTTTCCCGACAATCGACAATGGTTTCATTGTCATCGTTAAACTTTTTAATTCCAGATTTTTTTATTGAATTCAAACTTCACCATCAGCCGTGGCAGGATTTGAACCTGGGTCCATTGATGGCGCTCTGGGTCTCTGTCCAGTGATAATACCACTATGCCACTGCCTCCCCCGTTGGCCAAGTGATCTCACCAATTTCCAGTCTTCACCTGGTTTAAGTTTAGGAGAAAATTCTCAATCGCAAAGGATGCTCATTGATTGAATTCATGTTGCGATCAAAGGATTATTGCGATTGGAAAAGTAGAGTTGAGGTACAGGATTGAGCAGGATCCTATTAAATGGCAGAACAGGATTGTGGAACCGTACGACTTAGTCCTGATGTGAATTCTTATGTTTCTTACATCATTCTGCAGTACACGTGCCTCTATATTCATTAATGTGTAACATGTACACCTTACTTAAATTCACAGTCGTGTTTTTTTCATGAATGTACACAGGTAGTGTGACATGTTAAGGCATCTGTCTTTACCATTTTCCCTCAGTGTTGCACAGAAAATAATGCACTATGTTTTAGCAACTTCCATCTAATGGCAAAGCACCAGAGGCCCAGCTTCAATTCCGGCCTTGGATGACAGTCTGCGTGGAATCTACACGTCCTCCCCATGCCTGTGCGGGTTTCCTCTGGGTGCTCCGGTTTCCTCCCAAGTCCAAAGATGTGTAGATTAATTTAGTTGGATTGTCACTGGACAGTTTAGTTGGGTTGGCCATGCTAAATTGCCCCTTAATGTCCCAAGATGAGTAGGTTAGATGGATTAGCCAGGGGGTTACAGGGATAGGGCAGAGGAGAGGACCTCGGTAAGGTACTCTGTCAGAGCGTTAATGCAGACTCGGTAGGCTGAACAGCCTCCTTCTGCACTGAAGGGATTCTGTTCTATGATTCTATTGAAAATGACCTTGTTAATGATTTAAACGTATCAACCATTCATTCAGATTGTCATCAATTAATATTCTTTAAATACTGCAGCAATGAAACCTCTTATGTTCCCTCAGCTTCCTGCCTCTGCACTCTTCCTATTTACCAGCCTCTTTATGGGTTTATCTTGTATACTTAGTGCTTAATACTGCTAATTATCTACCTACTTTTTCCAGAATTGATTTTGCCACTCATGATAATCATTTTTCCCCCAATTCTCTCTGCATCTTTGTGTATTTTGCCTCATACTTTACTTTCTCTTTTTGGTGCGCGTCTGCCCATTTCACCTTATTTCTTCTTTCACGTGACCTCTGTGTCCTTTTCTGTTGACGTTTTCCTTTTGTTGTTTCTCCGTGCGTCTGTTCTTTTGTTTTTTGAATTGCTTTGTTCCAATTTTCATCCAGGGCAGTGGTTCGGTTAACGGCAGCCCCCTGCAGTCCGTCTCTGGCGCGAGCACCCCGTGTCGTGGTCGACGGCAGCTGCCGCAGACACCTCTAACACCGCGCCCCAGCGTCACCTACAAAACTGCAAACTCCTCTCCGACTCAGTTTAGCAACCTGCACGGCGTCTTACCCCCGACTCCCCCAGGGAGGCTCAGCCGCGGGCGATCAGAGCACAACACTCTGCTGCGCAGCGAGTCCCAGAACCACCCTTACGCCAGCGGCGAGGGCAGACAACCGACGGTGATGCGCATCGGATCGGACCCTTACTTGGGGCACCGTGAAAGTTGCAACAGCGATGGCGGGGGGCAGACCCTGCCGGAAGAAACTCTGACCTTCGAGGTGGCTGTGGCCGCCACCACGGGCAGGTCCCCCAGGACGTCTTGCGTCTCGTCCTTTGCGTCTCAGTCTCACCAAAGCCGCAGAGTCCCGAACGGTTACCACTGCAACCTGGGCATGAGCATGGGCCCTGGGACGGGAGCAGGAGAGCGGAAATATTATCGCGAGACAGACGAAGACGATTGGTGCTAGCGTGCCGGTCGAGCGAGACTCTTACAGATTATGCATTAATAACGATGAGTTTTATCATCTGCAGGGTGTTCTGTCAGAGCTCGAGAGTGTATATTAAGTAATATGCAGCATTCACGGGGATTTTGAAACTGGAAGTTGTTCCAGAAATCTAATTTTCTTTTTAAAAAAAAGAATTGCTTCAGCTTGTTTTTGCACTGAATTTGCAAGTGAAAAAAAAAACCCTCACTTGAAGTGAATAAAACAAAAGACTGTTTCATTCTAGAAAACATCTGTTTTTCTATATCTCTCCCCACATTGGCTATTTCAGAAAACAACGGATGCCAAATTTATTTACAAATGTATACTTTAACCAGTAAGGGGGGGGGACAAAAACCTCCCGATGAAATACAGTAGCCTGCTATTGTGACCCACTGGGAGGGGGTGGGGGTGGGGGCAAGAGGCGAATGAGATTGCCTCTTTATGAAGTAGGTTGTGAGAAGCTGGTTCTACTTTCATCGCAGACTTTGAATACCAGAGGTAGGGGGGTGGGGGGGATGTTGAATAAGATATTTTAATGCATATCGAGAGACTAACGCAAGACAGCAAAACCTTTCAAATGTAGGACTTTGATGTGTTGATAACAGATAAACATGTCTTGAATGGAGCCAGTAAACAAATTTCTCCTCTTGCACTGCACTATGTCTCCGCATGTCTCTGCATTGTTCTCATCTGCACCAAGAACTTCTGCAACATGTTCCGTTTTAAGTTGACGGCACCTTCAGATCCGGAGGCCTTCCTCAGCGTCGTTTGCTTTTCACGCTCTGTTTTTTTTAAAAAAAAAGTTTTTGGCGATTCTTTTAAACTTTTTTTTTTCCTTTCCTTTCGTTGTGTCGCTCTTCTTCACGTTTACCGTCGAGATAAACAAAAGGTGACCTGCGATCCTGCTTTTATTAAATCACCAGTGGCTAGCCTTACGCAGTCACGCCAACTTCGTAGCGTTCCGTCGTTTTACACAAAGTGTACAAAAAAAACAGTGGGAATTTGTATGTTGAGGAGTTAGCACGACATCATTCCACTCTTTTGTATTTTGTGCTCCAGCTGTTGAATTCCAAGTGCCTAACCTTTTAAATAGCTCGTAAGAGAAGATGCAAACTTGCTTCAGTGCGTCTTAACTGGTAAGTGGGAGGTCTGGCTGAAATGTATAGGTGGGCGAAGTTAGTGGTGTAAATCAAATATCTACGAGATGATTTTTTAAAAAAAATAACCTGACTTGAGATTAGTAATGATGTGTAGCAAAAATCAAATTTGAAACATAAAGCCAAAAGACTCTATTTGGTGTCGATGAGCAAATCTAGGCTTTAACCTTCTCTGAAAGTTAAGACATAGGAAGATCAGTGCCGAAACAGTGTGCGAACCAGTACAGCATCATTGTCTGCTGTCCTTACAATTCACGGTGCATGTCCAGTCTTATCAACTTGGTTGCGGCATTTACGAGCACATGTTTCATGGTGTACAGTTTCTATGTTGTGAGGGTACGTGGGAAAACATTGCTGTTGCCTTTGTAATTGTCTTTTATTTTCCTAAAACAAAAATGTGTTGGGAGTAGCCTACAAAACGTGCACTTTGAAGAATTGAAAGAAGAAATGAGGACACTGGTTCACAGAGGATGATCCCAGTGTTTTGTTGGCGAGGGCTATGCAACAAGTTGATATTTTGTCAGGCAAAAAAAAAGGAAAATCATCCTTTCTGTAGCTTTACCTGCTGGATTCTCCTGTTTCAGACTCCAGCACGATTGTGACCAAATGTTTTATAGATTTCCTTATAACAAAGGCACAACGATTATTTAAAATTTTAAAAAAAAGAAAACCCATTATTGGGTTGGGGGGGGGAATATATATTGATTTAAAAATTGTTCCTGGAACGTTTTAGGTCAACTTACATCGTGAATAATGCATGCACCAATTGTACTCATTAATTGTAGAACCTACATTTGTGCAGAAGGATTGGATTTTTATTTAGAAAGGTAAACTCTCCCATACTTGTAGAACTGACCGTTTGTGACGTGAGGTTGATTGTGACGGGGGAGTTTCAAGCAAACATCTCCCCTTTTTTATGTACACAGAAGTATCAACAATCTTACCTAAAATCATCTCGTCCCGATTCAGTATTGTGGGGCTGCTGTGGGTAAACGAACAGAGAGAGAGAGAGAGAAATAAAATTATAGTAATAAGAGGAAGATGGAAACTCTTGTCAGTTTACTGTCAAAACTGTTACCTGTGGCCTCTCCACCTTTTTCTGTGTGCAGCTGAAATGCCTTCGAACTGCATTCCTTCCCTTCATCTGTTTACAGTAGGTTTGCCAAACTCAAGATGCACCCAACTATTTTCACATCCAGAGTTCTGTTTCTTCGTGACTGTAGTTTGATGAAGTAACGTTAGCATGTGATAAAAGTGTGTGCATGGAATATTGTTTATCTTGGTACCACTTTTTTGATACAATGTATTCATCATCTGTCCATTTTTAAGGGAAAGTTTAAAAAAAAATTTATAAATTTGGGAGTTTGTTGCGATAACTTTATATATGAAACAGTGTTGGGAAAGTTCACCAGTTCCAACCATGCAACATGACTGGAGCTGATAAAGTCCTATGATTGACCAAGTTTGTTGCCTGATTGACGTTTATCAGCCAAACTTTGAACTTCTGCAGTTTCTACAAGTTACATTTTGTATGAGGCAGAGTCCTTGAATTAAAATAAAACTTAGAAGGAAAAATTTCACGTGCTTCATGTTTTCTAATTTGCACAATTTTTAAACAAGACTTCTGCGAATCTTTAAAAAAAAACAATGTTAACTGGCTTTGTCGCATTAACTAATATGTTGAGAATGTATGAATGTTACAAAACTATATAAAGATGCATTTGCTGAGCTGTTCTGATGTCTTTTAATTGACGGTTTGCACTCGTACCAAAAAGAAACACAACCCTAATTATAATTGGGACAAAATGTCGTTATGCACCACAGTTACTTTTTGTTGGATTAGACCGACAGAAAATGCATGTCATGCCCCGAGCTTGAATCTTGCATTAACCTTTTGCCCTGCTAGATTTTTTATATCACTTCCTGTCTACGAGAAAAGAAAACTTCCTGTCTGGGAAGTGGCTAACCAAAAAAAAAGAAAACATGAATTTTTTTTTGGAATGTTTGAATGGGTCTTTTATTTGTCCATGCATGATTGACTGAATAAAGCTTATTGAAAAACAAAATACTGTTGTAAATTCATTGTAAAGTAATATGCTGTATACTGCAGCAAATAGTGAACTTCCTGGACACAACTGCACCATCATTGTCTCAAAGGGGGTTTTAAAACAAAATGGCTACTTGAATTCGGTGTAATCTGAAACCCGCTTTGAGTAATTTTTGCTTCCCGTGTGTAAAAAGAGAAAGAACCCTATTGGCAAGTGGTTGTTTGAGCATTCCTAAAAATAGTTAGGGTTGGGTTGTCATTTTAAAGAGGCTGTGTCATCTTGAGAGAAGGGCTTAACTGGTGGTTTCCATAGCAACATATTTATCTCTGGTGGTGTAGTCATGGCAAACATGGAACATTTGGTGTCATCCATGGCTTGAGAAAGTCTTTTTTTTTGGAAAATGCAGAATAATATTTTTGACTATTCCTGAAATTTGATCTTTGTATGAAAGCCTATGTTCCTCTCTTTACCAATTTTACCAGAAAAAATAGTGGATGCGAGTGCTTTGCACTCCTGTCTATCGACTTACTAAAATTCGTCAACAGAGTATGATAACACTCATAAATCTTTTGAAACAGTCGACAAAATGTCTCTGGTGAAAGGAAATGGAAGACCTTGATGTACAGATCAGGCTGTGGCCTGAGCAGCATTAATCAAGGGATACGATGACTTCAACACTATTTTTACTGAAAATATCTGGCTTGAAAGCCACAAAAAAAATCCTGATGACGTAGGCCTTTTAAGAAGCTATTACTATTGTAAAACAATTAAATGTATCTGCATTCTGTTTGTTCAGCTGAATCCTGTTAAGATCAAATCAGTGTTGTTGAAGAACGGTTGCTCTGAAGACAAGTATGATCTTATCAAAGGTATTTCAGTGGTAGATGTCAGCATATTTAACAACAAACAATTGTAAAAGGGAAGCTGGTCAGGGATTAATCTGGAAAGGAGTCTACTCTGTGTAAACTGTGGTTCCCAGGGAGAGTGGCCATCAGGATGTTATAATGCCTGAAGTCAAAGACCAAGGGCACTCCAACACACTGGAGGTCACTCTTGTAACATTGGTGAAAATACAGTATTATGATATATATATATATATAAAATACTATATCCCCCTGTGTTTTCTGAAAAATAAACCTTGTACTTTGCACATTCTGACATCAGAACGTGCGTGTTATTTTCCAACTCACGTGTCAAATATCACACTTTCGATCAATGTTTGCATTCAGCACAACGGTTCCATTCTTCTCCGTTACAAGTGAACTTGACATTTATATTGTCCCCACACCGTGATAAAATGTTGACTATTTCAATGTTACTAAGATGTATGTGTATTAAAAATATGATTGGAGTATCGATATTAAATGCTCGTAGCTGGCCAGAGTGCCATGTCATTCCAGAACATTGTAATCACAACCCCGGATTTATCTTGCTCCAGCCACTGCAAGTAATACCATCAGTGCAGTGAGTGAATATCGTCTCAAAGGTTAGCAAGTTTGCACACTTGTCACATTAGTTAATGCCCATTATTTGTTACATTGTAATTGACAGCACTAATTCCTCCTCTCACTACCCACCTGTAAACAGAAAGTTCTTTTGATTTGTTTCCCTGTTTATAAGTGGTAGCGTTTTTTCCAAACCCCTTTGGTACAATCCAATTTTCCATTAACTCAAGATGGATGAGCTTAGAGGGTTAGTTTATTTACACACACCTGAATCGCGAAGAGGGTTCACAACACTGCCTCACCTGAAAAAGCTAAACAGGGGTAGAGAGAAGAAAGATTTACAGAGCATAGACCACAGAGGAAGGAAATATTATTTTATATGGATTACCGAGTCCATGTCCAAGAGGTATTTCTCTATGGAGGTTGGTAGGTTGAAAACCGATGCTGGATAAATCACTTTTTCAATTATGATTACTTTGCACGATGAAATAGACATGCAGAGATGCATCAGTCTTGTAGGACATGGTATAGTCTTCCAGCAGAAGCAGGGTACTTGGGGTTCAGGTCACCAACCTGGGCCAAAGTTTCTTCACTGTGGCCTGCTGATCAGGTTTTAAACTGTGGAATTAACGATGCAGTCCAGCAAGGCAATAGTCCTTGTTTCACAAACTCAACCCATGTTACATGATTCCCAGCTGTCCACCATTTTTGACAAAGGATAGATATCCATTAAATATCTCCACCATTTGGAATTGAAAGGAAAGTCGAACAACCTTTGGATGCATTAGTGGTCATTTTCCAAAATTCTACAAACACTGGGGCAGTCCCACTATTCAAAAAGAGAGGGAGAGGAAAAATAGAATTACAGACTAGGGATGGCACGGTGGCTAGCACTGGCGCCTCAGTGCCAGAGGCCCAGGTTCAATTCCTGGCTTGGGTGACTGTGTGGAGTTTGCACATTCTCCCCGTGTCTGCGTGGGTTTCCTCCAGGTGCTCTGGTTTCCTCCCACAGTTCGAATGACGTGCTGGTTAGGTGCATTGGCCATACTAAATTCTCCCTCTGTGTACCCGAACAGGCGCCAGAGTGTGACGACTATGGAATTTTCACACTAACTTCATTGCAATCCTACTTGTGACACTTCTAAATAAACTTTAAAAAAATCTTTGAACAGCCTGACATCAGTAATGAGGAAGATGCTAGAGTCTATTACAAAGGATATGATAACAGAACATTTGGATAATATTAACAGAATTGGACAAACCAGTATGGGTTTATAAAAGGCAAATCATGCTTAACAAATCTACGGGAGTTTTTTGGATATGTAACTAGTAGAATAGATAAGAGAGAACCAGTGGTCGCAGTGTATTGGACTCTTGATAAGTTCTCGCGTCAGAGGTTGGTGGGCAAAATGAAAGCACGTGATGGGGGGGGTGGTGGTGGTTATATATTGGCATGAATTAAGAATTGGTTGACAGAAAGTGAGAAATAAATGGGTCTTTTTTCGAGTGGCAGTCAATGACTCATGGTATATTGCGGGGATCAGTGCTTGGGCCCCAGTTGTTCACAATGTATATAAATGACCTGGGTAAGGGAACCAAATGTAACACTGCTAAGTTTTCAGATGATGCAAAACTGGGCAGAACTGTGAGTTGTGAGAGGAATGTTAGGAAACTTCAAGGTGATTTAGACAAGTTGAACGAGTGGGTAAGCATATGGCAGACGCAGTTGATAAAGTGGCTAAATGTGAAGTTATACACTTTGATGTGGTAAAACAGAAGGGAAGATTATTTAAATTGTGATATATTGGGAAGTGTGGATGTACAAAGGGATCTGGGTGTCTTGTGCACCAGTCAATGAAAGTGGAGAGTCAGGCACAGCAAGCAATTAG
Source organism: Carcharhinus amblyrhynchos (assembly GCF_965287045.1). Taxonomy (NCBI): domain Eukaryota; kingdom Metazoa; phylum Chordata; class Chondrichthyes; order Carcharhiniformes; family Carcharhinidae; genus Carcharhinus; species Carcharhinus amblyrhynchos. The sequence continues at coordinate 29,015,121 of NC_137348.1, forward strand.
GAAGTTAAATTTTATGTTGGCTTTCATTCCAATAGGACTTAAGTTCAGAAATAGGAATGTCTTACTGTAGTTACACACGGCCTTAGTGAGACCTCAGCTGGAGTATTGAGTGAAGATTTGGCCTCTCTCCCTAAGAAAAGATACATGTGCTACAGAGAGAGTGTAGCAGAGGTTCACTGGGGGGGATGCCGGGTTAGCAGAACTGTTTGACGAGGACAGATTTGTTTGACTGGTCCTGTATTCACTAGAGTTTTGACGGATGAGAGGAGATTTGAATCATAGAATCATCCTGTAAGAGGAATTTTCTGAGCTGTCTCACTGGGATGTCTTATACCCAGTTGATCTCCTCAACCAATACACTGACTACAAAAGTCAGCAGGTAATTAAAGAATGAAAAAAAATGTATTTGCTAATGCATGCATCAGGAGAAAGAGCGATCAATAAGGGTTGACTATCCTCTCTAGCTTAACATTACTGATCTAGAATTGGTATATCATCCTGAACACTTCAATCTCCTGCCCAGCCTGTCACCCAGACTGGAGGGTCCAATTACAATATTACATAGTATTACCTGAGCTAATAATGTTTCACCTGTCGACAGGATGAGGAGAGCATTAGCTTATTGCACCCAAGGTTCCTACCCTGTTACCAAGGAAATCTACATGCATCTGATTATATCTAAGGCCACAGCTAACATCTACAAATTTTAATTGGTGAAAGGGGTCATTGCTTCACCTGAATCTGGCCTCTTTTATCAGCTTGAATGACTGCACCAGCCTTACTACCCAGGAGCACGTTCACTCCCATCCATTTCAAAACTCTAATTAAACCTACTCCTGCCTATCCCAGATAGATAAGAACAAACTGCTCACCACGCTCAACTGTATTAAAAGAATTTGGTCTGTCTACCGCTGTGTTTCCCATCATGCTGATTACCTAGATTATTGTTTGGCCAAGGTTCTCAAACACATTTGAAATACATTCTAGTTACAATACATATATATTTAAAAAACAGTTTAAGTTTATAATACTTAGTTAATTTGTGGTTAGACAGTTTTTAATGCCTTTGTATATATTGTTCCAGGCACAATGTGAATTCCCACTATATAAGGCACTTTGTAATTACTTAACCTAGTCTACTTATTATAGTAAAACTAAAATGAAGGACCTCATACTAAGAATTCTATATTACCTCCAGTGCAGAAGGAGGCCATTCAGCCCATCAAATCTGCACTGATCACAATCTCACACAGGCCCTACCTCAATAACCCCACACATTTACCCCAGCGAGTCTCCCTGACACTAAGGGGCAACTTAGCATAGCTAATCCACCTAACCCGCACATCTTTGGACTGTGGGAGGAAACCCACACAGACACAGGGAGAATGTGCAAACTCCACACAGACAGTGACCCAAGCCAGGAATCGAGCCCCAATCCCTGGCGCTGTGAGGCAGCAGTGCTAGCTACTGTGCTGCCCTATAAAGATTGAAATGTATAAAATTCTATCAGGGTTGGACAGACTAGATGTAGGGAGGATGCTTTCCCTGGTTGGAGAGTTGAGAACCAGGGTGTACATCTTCAGATATGGGGTAGACCATTTAGGACTGACACGAGGAAAAGATTCTTCATTGAATATATTCAAGAAGGAGGTAGAATTTCTTTTTAGATTTTAATGGAATCAAGGGATATGGGGAGAAAGCTGGAATATGACATTGAGAAAGAGGATCAGCCATGATCATATTGAATAGCAGAGATGGCTCCAAGGGTCGAATGGCCTACTCCTACTCCTAGTGTTTCTGTCTGAACAAACAATCTTATCTCCCTCTGGCCAACCTGGGTTAGTAAATGCAGTTGTCCTTTGCATGAGATCTCTTGGAACTTGGGCTGTACAGTCATTAGTGGCTCCTCAGAGCTAACGAGATTTCAATTTCATAAAAATGCAAAGTGGCTTATTTTGCTCAGGGGTCATAGAGTTTCAGATATTTCAAAGTTCTTTGTTCAGTTATTAAGCTTCTGGAAATAGCAATGAACATATATAGATATTTTAGAAAAATATACAGGGGGAAATATTCATCCCTCATAACAGGTCGGTTGAGAAAGCTACCATATATCCATATCAGGCAATGCAACCAGTTTCCAAACATTGTATTCTGAATTGGAGCGTTGAATATATTTACTACTGTCACAAGTAAGCAAACATTAACACTGCAGTGAAGTTACTGTGAAAAATCTCCTAGTCAAGACACTCTGGCACCTGCTCGGGTGCACTGAGGGAGAACTTAGGATGGCCAGTGCACCTAACCAGCACATCTTTCAGACGTAGGAGGAAATCCACGCAGACACAGGGAGACATGCAGACTCCATACAGACAGTGACTCAAGCTGGAATCGAACCTGGTTCCCTGGTGCTGTAAAGCAGTAGTGCTTAATCACTGTGTGCCACCGTGCTTCCCATATGTACTGATGGCTGATGCAGAGCAGGTATTTTGCCCAGTGTGGTTTCACCTTCTTGCAGTACTTTACATTCTATCAGTTGGAGAATCCTTTGGAAAAGGATACTGTTTTTCTTCCTATAATTCTTTCCCATCCTTCCCTGCAGTGTATTGATGCAGTAATGGTAATATGGGATGCGCCAAATATGGCAGTCAGCCAATGGCTACTTTTCTCATCTAATGGCGACTGACAGCCAGTAATGCTAATTTACTGTGAGTACCTAGTGGCCATGTCTGATTCTCATCCTGACCAGAAATTCAAACATTTCAGCTGGAATCACTATGGTTATCCAGAACTCTGACTGAATTGTTTCTCTCCCTCGGTTACGGCACTGAGGCCAATTGTATGTCCCCACCCCAAAACCAGCTGAGAACAACTAACTCACTTTAAAATGCGGGGTGGAAGCTGAGGCCCACCTGATTTGTGTGGATCAGTTAGTCCTGAGCACTATTTTAAAATTAAGACATAGGCCAGGATTTTCCAGCCCCGCTTTGATGTCTCTCTCTCTCTCCCCACAACGGACACAGCGAGCGATTTCATTCTCCTTTCAGCTCGGTGGGACTGTAATATCCCATCACATGGGAAGTGCTGTAAAATCCTGGCCACTGTAGCAGGACCGGGAAGTCTTGCCTGAAATCAATGGACCTTTTGGTGGTCCGTCAATCTTTCCATCCCATCAATGACAATTCCCACATGGGCAGGACTGGGACATCTTGCCCGTAGTATCACAAGTAAGAAAATGACACCCCACGGATTTGGTGCAATGCTAGTTTTGATGAAATGTCCGATCTTTGATCAAGAGTTTCCAATAAAACATCTTAAGTGGTCACCAGACATGTTTATTTTCAATTTAATTCAGGCTACACGTATGGTTTAAGCATTTTGAGAAGGAGGTGGAATGTGCACAGAATCACAAATAACTCTTCCCAAATCAGGGGTTAGATGTTCTGGTATGTTCTTTAAAAGTTGTCGATGAAGCAAAGTAATCTTATTTGATCTCCTATGCTGCACAGTCACTAAATTAAAAAGGATATCAAAGGATTGCTTGTCATGAAGCCAGATCATAAAATTACTGAGTTAGCCACAGGAGGTGGAACTTCTTGCTGTGTGGCAGATTGCTGAGTCGCAAAAATAAATCCTCGGAGTTCTACAAGTACAGCCATTGTGTGTGCAGTGCGGGTTTAAAATCAGTGCAATCATAAATCTCCTGATCCATAATTTATACGACCTTTTTTCTTTAAGTACATTCATTATTAAGTTTCTTTCACTCCCCCCTTCCATTTTTATAATGGTCTCATGTTGCTGAACTCAACCTCCAGTAAAAAAGAAGAATAATTACCCTCACTAAGTCCGAGGCCACATCACGCTAAATAGCCATTTACAATCATTGCTGCATTACACATCCCTGACTCCCATGTTTCCGATTCCTCCAGGTCACCCAGCCCCCATTCTCTAATCGATGGTGGCCATGATGTGGAGTTGCCGGTGTTGAACTGAGGCAGACAAGATGAGAGGTCACACGGCACCAGGTTATAGTCCAATGGGTTTATTTGAAATCACAAGCTTTCAGAGCGCCGCTCCTTTGAAGTCTTCACTTCACCTGATGAAGGAGCAGCGCTCCGAGAGCTTGTGATTTCAGGTAAACCTGTTGGATTATAACCTCGTTCCTGTGACCTCTCATATTCTCTACTCAGCGCCATCCCATAATTACACAGCTGAGAACAAGAACCATATAGAAAGCCATGGAGGACAAACAAGTGGACCCTTCATGCATACACTCTGAGTCAAATGATAAACTTCCCAAATATCTTCCCCTTTTGAACAGCAAACATTGAAGAGACAAAAGAAATCAAGAGTCAAAATGCTGTTCTCGTTCAATAAATTCAACATATTTTGAGATTTTTACTACTCCAGAAGTATATAAAGGATATCAAAAGGATCATTTTTAAAGTAGATGATGAGGTCTAAGGTTAGGGGATGCAAAATGGATAGGTTTATTTCCACATTTTCATCATGTTATGGCGAAACTGATCATTTTGCTGATTGTAAATTTAAAGTTACATATTGATGTCCGAGTGCCATGTTGCAAAGTTGACAGTTTGCCCACACTGACATCAGATATCAATATAGACACTCGAAACGCAGTCACTTTGCAGATGAATAGTTGCACAGGGAACTCTTTATAAACAGACTATCTTATAATAACAAGTTTTGTATCACTTTGCTTTTGTTTGGAATGTGGCCTCAGACGATTGTCTTTGCCTGACTATATGGGCATTGCCATCAGGTTTTGAACCAGAGATGCAGGAAAACGGTGAATACTTTCTGCACCTCCGTCCCCCATCTGAGGATTCCCCTATTTCTTCCCTGAACAGAGGCCCAACCAGCCCGTATCTACCACCAGCCTCCTCCATTAAGGTGCATGTATTCTCATGTTGAACAGCTCCATTCATTTCCTTCAAATAAAGGGTATCGTTGTGAGAGGCCATGAGGATATGTGGAACATCCTTTGTCCCAGTTCTACACAAGTTCTCTCCCTCACCTTTTCCTCCGGTACATTGATGACTATCGGTGTTGTTTCTTAACCTCACCTAAAACTGAGCAATTTCATCGACTTTGTTTTCAATTGTAACACGTCATTTGATTTCACATGGTCCAGGTCTGACTATGCTCTATCTTTCCACAACTTCTCTGTCTAGAATGGTTCTTGGAGTGAAGGAATTTTGATCGGAGAAGCTGGGATTGTTGTCCTCGGAGCAAAGGACATCGAGGGATATTTGACAGAAGTTTATATACGTTAAGGTGGGCTAAGATAAAGTGGACAAAGAAAAGGTATTCCCATTAGCTGATGGTATAAGGATTCCTCTTTTAGGTGCCATGCCTTAAGAGGGCATTGATGTCCATGGATTTCCATTAGACTGGGCAATGGTTTTATTGCAATGGTTTGCTGTTGCCTTCCTGGCTCACCAGGAAACTTCCCCCTGCCTCCCGCTCTTAACATCTGCCATTAGCAGATTATTTTATTTATTCATGGGTCATGAGACATGGGTGTCGCTGGCCAACACTTACTGTCCATCCCTAGTTGCCTGATGGCATTTGAGAGTCAACCATATTGTTGAGGGTCTGGAGTCACATGTAAGCCAGGTCAGGTAAGGACGGCAGGTTTCCTTCCCTAAAGGATATTAGTGAACCAGATGGGTTTTTCCAACAATCGAGAACGGTTTCATGGTCATCAGTAGATTCTTAATTCCAGATATTTTTATTAAATTCAAATTCCACCATCTGCCGTGAATCTGGATCCCCAAAACATTGGCTGAGTTTCTGGATTAATAATCTAGCAATGATACCGTTAGGTCATTGCCTCCCTAATCAATCCATTTGACCACCTTATAAGCGTACCTTCCATGGCCGAGTCCTAGAGTGAGACTTGAACTCAGAATTCTGGCTTAGAGTTAGTGACACTGCCACTGTACCACAAGACCTCCCAGCATAAGAGCTAGGGGACACATCTTTAAGGTTTTGGGAAGGGAGGCAGGGGAACGAGAGGAAGAACTTTTTTTATGTGGTGAGAGTTAATAACCTGCTGTCCATGAGGTTGCTGGAAGAGGAAATGATCGATGAATTCAAAAGGAATTTGGTTGGGCAAATATATTTACAGGGCGATGGGGGAAGAACAGGCAAATGGAACTGATGGGATTGCTGTGCAGAGTTAGCATAGACTCGATGGGTCAAAAGACATCTTTCCTTGCCATCATGACTAAAGAACTCCATTTTTGGAGATGGGCTATTGACAAATGTTTCCTATAAGCCCACTGGTTCACCTTGACTACATTCCTTCACACCCTTCTTCCTGCAAGGATTGTTTTCCCATTTTCTCGGTCTCAGTTGTATCCGTTCCAACGAAGTGACCTTCCACCACAATACTTTGGCATATCTTCCTTTTTCATCAATCAAGAGTTTCACTATTGTAGGTGTAGGACCCTTGATACATGTCTGCTCCATTTCCTCTACTTACGCTCTAACCTCTTCCTCCTATACCTCCCAAAATCATGAAAGCCTTCCTCTTGTCCTCATCTTAGAACCTACTAGCCTCCACATAAAATGAATCTTCCTCTGCCATTTCTGGCACCCCCAGTGGGATGCCACCATCAAACACATTTCCCATTTCAGCATTCTGAAGGGATCACTTCCTCTGTGACACCCTGGTTCGCACCCAATCACTCCAAACACCTTGCCTCCCTCCCCATGATGATGCAAGCACAGGAGATGTAGCATGTATCCTCTGACCTCCTCGCTGCCCAACATCCAGAGCCCCAAATACTGCTTTCAGGTGAAACGGTGATTTACTTGTTCTTTATTTAATTTACTACACTGTATTGACTGCTCACAGTGTGATCAGTTCCATGTTGGATGACCGCTATGAGAAACATCTGCATTCAGTTCTCAAGTGTGTCTCAGTGTCTCTGATTGCTGGTCATTTTAATTCTCTGCCCCATTTCCACTTTGAACTCTCTGTCCTTCACCTTCTGAACTGTTTCAACCAAGCTTACCATAAGCTTGAGGAACTGATCTCATCTTTCATCTAAGCACTAACAACCTGCAGGACTGCACATTAAGTTCAGCAATTTCAGATTACAGCCTTTGCCCCGCTTTAGCTTCTGTCAAAGGACAAGCTTGGGAAATGGAACTGATGTGCGTCTATTATTCCCCGTTACATTTCCTCTAGAAATGTAGTTTTATTATCTACTTGTTCCATTACCATCTCCTTCCGCCTTGCACCGTCACCCCTTTTGTTACTTAATCTCTCTTGCTGTCCACCCTATCACAGATCCTCCCTTTTCACTCTGGTCTCCCTTTCCCACTTGAAATTGCTAAGTACTGTCAGATCAATCAAGGACCCCACACACCCCGGACACTCTCTCTTCCACCTTCTTCAGCCAGGAAAAAGATACAAAAGTCCGAGGTCACGTACAAACCGACTCAAGATCAGCTTCTTCTGGGCTACCATCAGATTTTTGAATGGACTTACCAAATATTAAGTTGATCTTTCTCTACGTCTTAGCTATGACTTTAACACTATATTCTCTATTCTCTACTTTCCTTCTCTATGAACGGAATGCTTTGTCTGTATAGCGCACAAGAAATTATACTTTTTACTGTATACTAATGTATGTGACAATAATAAATTAAATCAAATCAGCGAGGACCAATAGGAGAGAAAGAGAGAAAAACAGGGGAATGGAGAAGGGACATTACATTCTGCACCCTCTCCTTTCATTCTCCCCATGTACTCTATGAATGGTATGTTTTGTCTGTATAGCACACAAGAAACAATACTTTTCACTGTATATTAACAAATGTGACAAAAACAAATCAAATCAAATCAAAAAAAAGTTTTGATAAAACATCGTTGACTGGAAATGTTGATTCTGTTTTTCTCTCCACAATTGCTACCAGTCTTATTGAGTATTTTGGTCATTTTCTGTCTTTTTTTCAGTTTCTGGTTAATTTAATGTAGGGCGGCACAGTGGTTAGCATTACTGCCTCACAGCACCAGGGACCCAGGTTCGATTCCTAGCTCGGGTCACTGCCTGTGTGGAGTCTGCACGTTCTCCCCCGTGGTCTGCGTGGGCTTTCTCTCCGAGCTCCAATTTCCTCCCACAATCCAAAAGACGTGCTGGTTAGGTACATTGACCATGCCATATTCCCCCTCAGTGTAGCCAAACAGGTGACTAGGGGATTTTCACAGTAACTTAATTGCAGTTAATGTAAGCCTACTTGTGACACTAATAAATAAACTTTAATTTATGAAATGTGTGTTTTTAGATTAAATGGAGTAGTGTTATCCTGGTTCTGCATTGCCTCAAATGTCTTTGGGGATTATTTTTCAAGCACTCAGATTCTCAATACATTTGTACAATGATCCTTCAACAAATAGCTTTTAATGAGCATTCACCTTCATGAACTGATGCATGTTAGCTAACTTGTTTCACAGAAACATGGAATTAAATTATCAGAATGTCAGAAGGTATGTGAAATTTTTGTAACATTCCAAATCATTCAGCAATTTATTTGCATCAGGATGTGTTGAAAATAACATGTTTCGATTGGCTGAGCAGCATATTTGCAATTTAACTGTGGATTAAAAGGCTTCCTGTGACTTCCTCGTTCGCAGTTGGTCTCTTTCACACATCATCAATAGTAGGGAAACATTCTCTCCTGGCCAGTTCTGAGACTGTGGAAGAATTTCTTCAAAGCAGAAAACCACTGCTACAAAATGTGGTCCAATGTTTTTTTTGCTGTCGGGCTTAAGAATAGAAGTTCTGATTATGAATGCGCAAGCTGTGATGAGTAATCAGCTTGGCACCTCGTACTGAACGTCTTAAGGTTGAGATGCTGGTGGGAGGTCATTAGTGGAACTTCCATTCCGTCATCTTTTGTCAGTGTTAAACGTTCATATTTCTGTTCCAATATGTTGAGGCACACCGACTTAAAGGGAATAGCCCTTTTGAAGAAACCAAGAGAGAAATTGCTGGAACATCTCAGCAGGTCGGGCAGCCTCTGTAAGAAGAGAAAAGAGCTGACGTTTTGAGTCCAGGTGACCTTTTGTCAAACCCAGGTCCCTGGAGCTATGAGGCAGCAGTGCTAATCACTGTGCCACCGTGCCACCCAATCCATTGGCTATGGGATTGATAGGCACTGAGCCTATCACGTCTGTTTCTGCTGTTTAACCTTCAATTAGTCATGGCTTGTAGCTTCACCAGGTTGGCACCTCATGCCGGTTGTTGCTGCTGACATGCCCTCCTGCACTCTTCAATGTACCATGATTAATCCCCTGGCTTGAGAGTAATGCTGGATTCAAGGATATGCCAGGACACAGTCTGACGTTGCTAATGACCCACTATGCCTCATGGACGTTTAGTTTTGAACTGCTAGATCTATTTGAATTTATCTGCACAACATGGTGGTGGTGACACATAACATGATGGAGGGTATCCTCAATGTGGACACAACATAAGAACTAGGAGCAGGAATAGGCATTTCAGCTGCTCGAGCCTGCTCTACCATTCAGTATGATCATAACTGGTCTCACCTGAGCCTCAACTCCATTTTGCTGCCCATTCTCCGTAATTCTTCAACACATTACTAATTAAAAATCCATCTATATCCTCTTTAAATTTACTCAATGTCCTGCAATCCACCACACTCTGGGGTAGTGAATTCCACAGACTCATGACCTTTTGAGAGAAGTAATCTCCCCTCATCTCTGTTTTAAATCTGCCACCCCTTATCCTAAAAGTATGACGTCTTGTTCTAGATTTCCTCGCAAGAGGAAGCATCCGCTTTACATCTTTGTCAGTCCCCCATAACATTTTATATACCTCAATTAGATCTCTTCTCATTCTTCTAAACACTAGAGAGCATCGGCCTAAACTGCTCAATCTCTCTTCATAAGGCAAATTCCTCATCTCTGGAATCAATCTAGTGAACCTCCTCTGAACTGCTTCTAACGCCATTACATCCCTCCTCAAATAAAGGGACCAAAATTGTACCTGCATGCTAATTTTCTGGACTCATGCATGATGGCACCCAGATCCTTCTGCACCGAAGCAGCCCAAAGTCCCTCTTCATTTCGCTAATACCTTTCCATTTTTTTTGACCAAAATGGATAACCTTACACTTAGCCACATTAAACTCCATCTGCCACATTTTGGCCCACTCATCTAACCTACCTATATCCATTTATAGATTTCTTATTTCCTCATTGCATCTTTATTACCCCACCAATTTCAGTGTCACCTGCAAATTTGGCTATTGTATCTTCTATCCCTATACCCAGTCATTAATATCGATTATAAATAGTTGGGGCTGAGAACTGAACCCTGTGGCACGCCACTAATTACAACTTGCCAACCAGAAAAATACCCATTTATCCCAACTCTTTGCCTTCTGTCAGTTAGCCAGTCTTCTATCCAAGCTAATAAATTACCCCTAATTCCATGTGATCTTATCTTATGAATAAACCTTCTGTGTGGCACCTTATCAAAACACCTTCCTGAAGTCCAGATATACTACATCTACAGGATCCCCATTATCCACTTTGCTTGTTACATCTTCAAAGAACTCTTGCAAATTAGTCAAACATGATTTACTCTTCCTGCATGATAACAATGGCAAAAGTGTGATGCTCAAACACATGGGACCCAACCTTTTTCTTTATACAGTCAATGCTGCAACGTTAGTAGATGTCATGTGGCCTGATGTCTGTCACATTTGATTTATTATTTGATTTGATTTATTATTATCACATGTATTAGCATATAGTGGAAAGTTTTGCTTCTTGTGCTCTGTACAAAGCATACCATTCATAGAGAAGGAAATGAGAGAGTACAGAATGTAATGTTACTGTCATAGCTAAGATGTAGAGAAGATCAGCTTAATGCAAGGTAAATCCATTCAAAAATTTGATAGAGTCAGGGAAGAAGCTGTTCTTGAGTCAGTTGGTACATGACCTCAGATTTTTGTATCGTTTCCCTGAAGGAAAAAGGTGCAAGGATTTTTAGTTATGCTGGCTGCTTTGCCAAGGCAGCGGGAAGTGTAGACAGAGTCAATGGATAGGAGGCTAGTTTGCATGATGGATTGGGCTACATTCACGAACTTTTGTAGTTCCTTGCGGTCTCGGGCAGAACAGGAGCCACACCAAGCTGCGATACAACTAGAAAGAATGTTTTTTTAAGGTGCATCCATAAAAGTTGGTGAGAGTTGTAGTGGATATGCCAAATTTCCTTCGTCTTCTGAGAAAGCAGAGGAGTTGGTGAGCTTTCTTAACTATAGTGTCAGCACGAGGGGACCAGGACAGGTTGTTGGTGATCTGGCTACCTAAAAATTTGAAGCTCTTGATCCTTTCCAGTTCATCCCTGTTGATGTAGACAGGGACATGTTTTCCTTTATGCTTCCTGGAGTCGATGACAATCTTCTTCATGTTGTTGACATTGAGGGAGAGATTATTGTTGCCGCACTATTTCACCAGATTCTCTATCTCATTCCTGTACTCTTGTCTTGTCATTGTTTGAGATCCGACCCACTACGGTTGTGTCGTCAGCAAACTTGAAAAACATGGTCAAGATGTTACAAAATCAAATCTGCTGAGTTGCAATCATATTAAGGTCTCATTTAAGATTTTTGTGGTTGGATCCTGAGCCTGACTAGCTTTTGGTTTGAGATGAGGAACATTTCCTACACAAGATCAGCCTTGCTAACTGCCAACCCAGCCATCTCTTTATCTCTTTTCTCGAAGCTAAGCCAATGAGAATGCTGCTGTTCCTCTGAGTCATTCTGCAATCTGTGATTTGCTAGTTTTCCTCTTCAAACAGGATAAATGCCCTCTAAAAATATTTACATAGAAACATACATAGAAACATAGAAAAACTACAGCACAATGCAGGCCCTTCGGCCCACAAAGTTGTGCTGAACATGTCCCTGCAATATATAAAAATGCTACTGATTAATTTTTATATTATTTCATTTGATGCCAGCATTGCTGACATAGCTGATGTTTATTACCCATCTCTGATTGCCCTAGAAGGGGGTTGCTTGCCATTTACAGCGCTATGTTGGTTAGTTGGATTGACCGTGGTAAGTTGCCCCTTAGTGTCCCAAAATGTGCAGGTTAGGTGAATTGGGCATGGTAAATTGCCTCTCAGTGTCCCAAGATCTGTAGTTTAGATGGATTAGCCGCAGTAATAAATGTGTAGGGTTACAAGGATAGGGTGGAGGAAAGCACCTGGGTAAGATGCTCTGTCAGTGAGTTGGTGCAGACTTCTGTACTGTCAAGATTCTATGATTTCAGAGGGCAGTTAAGAGTCAGGCACATTGGGTCTGGAGTCACATGTAGGCCAGACCAGGTAAGGATGGCAGATTTTCTTCAGTCAAGACATTAGTGAACCTGATGCATTTCTAAAGCAATTAACAGCCTGTCAATTAATTCATTAATTAACTAGCTGTCAATTGCAAATGTTATTGATTGAATTTAAATTCCACCAGCAGCTATGGTGAGATTTGAACCCCACGTTCCCAAAGAATTCTGCTTGGGATCCTAGCCCTTACAGTATCCCAGCATGGAAGTAAAGACAGGTGCAAGGAGGAAAAGCACTGGGTAAAGTGAAAAGCAATGACTGGCTTACAATGGTTAGGAGCACATTGCCTGCAGAATGAAACCACAGTCTTTTTCAATTCATGGTGAGATGTCTCCACATTTTGATGTCTATTGCTGCCTCTCTGATTTAAATACTACCTTAATTGTATGCCAATCTCCTAGATGGAGTGGGGGGAAGACACAGAATTAGCTGAACGTCCTGGATCGAAAGCTGGGGGTGTGCACAACTAATTAGTAGTACCTGGCTTGAAGACATAGCTACAAAGTGAGCACCGAGCTGGGAGAGAGCTGAGGTGGCGCTCTGTCTCCCCAGGGGATTAGAGCTGTGATTTGTTTAGACACCGAGTGCTGGTTGGCTGCAGATTAGACCCAGTGGCTAATGTGAAAGGGGGTGGGTGGAGTGAGGACGGGGGGAAAAGAGTAGAATTTGTATTGAGTCAGTGAGGAACACTGCTGGCTGGGAAGTCGCAGTTTGATACATCCATCTCTCTGCACTCGCAATCTCTGAGTCGCTCCCCACGCCAAATCATCCTGCCTCTCCTCGCAGCACTTGGGAAGATTTCTGAACGGCTGCCGGTGATTTAACTCTTTAAATACATATTTTTAAAGCCCCTCGTCTTATTTTAATTGACTGACCACGCTAAACGCTCCTGGACAAGGCAAGGAAGAGTATGGACTGGAGGATGTCCGAGTTGGCTCTTATTTTGTCCGCCTGTCTCTCCCTATCCCACTGTGGACTGATACCTGAAGGTGACACAGAACTGGGATCCGGGCTCCCCTTCGCAGGTAAGGAGTTCTCACTGTGTGCACTTTAATCTGCCTGAAAACTATTTGGAAGTCGGTTGTTAAGAGATGATGAGTGAGAATGTCCCGTACAGTAAGCGTTAATTGGGAATATTAAAATGTTGCAGATATTAACACAACTTAAGCAGACTTGAAATGACAAAATTGCCTGTTAGTGCACAATACTTTGCATTGATGTACTGTTGTGTTTTAGTACCATACTGAAGTAATTTCAACTAGTTTGTTTCAGTGTTTGGATAAATTAAACCACTCTCTTTTTTTGCTCAGAAACAGTGAGTGAGAAAAGCACCTTTTAGTGGCCACTTGTATATCGACCAGTCCGGCAAGCGGCGCTGTCTCTCCACTCTGTTCCCCGAATGGAGTATGTCCAAAATACGCTTCATTCTACTGTAGTTAATGTGGAAAAGCATATTGTATTTTACTGCGAATTTCAGACAGTATATGTGTTCCTACTGTTGTCAGTACACGTTTCTTCTTCCCCTAAGCATCAGGGACAGGATGCTTTACTGACCCATTTCTGCACAGAATTGCATTTTGAGATGATACAACTTTCTTTTTAAAGCATATCTTTTTTTCACACGCATACCTTTTTTTCCCCTTTGTGGATAAGCAGGGAAAAGATTCCCGAGCTACTTACCAGCCTCTTGAGTCGCGCTGTGAACGCTCTCCTTCCATGATCAACAAGTCCAGGCGTTGAACATGAACCGGGAGCCACTGTATCACAAGACCTCCCATATAGTTCAATTTGAGAGAAATTACTTCAGAAGTATTCAAGATTGACCAGTGTTAAGCCCTGATCCGAGCCAGTTGCTGTTAAAATTGCTGTGAACTGCATTATCTAAATGAAGAATCCAATATGGCCATTCAACTGTTAAAAAATCTATTGATCTAAATGGTAACTATTTATCGGTCTATTCCATAGGAACATACGAAATGGGAGCAGAATCAGGCCACTTAGTGATATCAGGGCTGATCTGTTTGTGTCTCCAATTCTTAGAATCCCTACAATGCAGAAGGCGGCCATTTGGCCCATGGAATTTGCACTGACCACAGGCCCTATCTCAGAAACCCCCATCTATTTACCCATTAATCCCTCTAACCTATGCATGCCAGGACACTAAGGGGCAATTTAGCATGTCCAATGCACCTAACCTGCACATCTTTGGACTGTGGGAAGAAACCCATAGACAGTGACCCAAGCCAGGAATCGAACCCAGGTCCCTGGCACTGTGAGGCAATAGTGCTAACAGTTTGCTGCCCACAAGGGAAATTCTGTATTCCCATTTCCCTTGTCTAACAAGAATCCACCTACCTCCAGCTTTCACATGTTCAGTGAACCCCCCCTCACCCGCTACCCTCTGAGGCAGAGTGTTCCAAAGTTGTGCAACTCTGAGAGAAAGAGACTTCTCTCCATCTCTGCCCTATAAGGACCACTCCTAATTTAAGAAGTGTCCCCTATTTTGGATTTGCTAGAGGATACATCTTTTGCATGCCCACCTTGTCAGACCATTTTGGATCTTGTATACTTCAATCAAGTCATCCTTTTTTTTCCTCCATTGATGGGAATTGATCAATCCACGTGAAAGGCTGAATATGTTGAAGGGACCCACTGTTGTGTGGCGTTTTAAAGATTTAAATTAGTCTTTTTTATTTCGAACAAAATGGGAGATGCATCATAATTTAGTGAGTGATCTGTAAAATCATGACTTTATCGTGTCGGCTTTCTTCTGGGAAGCTTCAATAGGTTGATTTTGGAAAAATTCAACATGATTGATCCATTCCTATCTGGCTCATCTTCCTGTGTTCCCTTCACTGTGACAAGCTGGTTGTGCAGACTGCAGAGGTTTCATAGAATCTGACAGTGCAGCAGAAGGAGGCCATTCAGCCCATCAAGTCTTCACCGATCACAATTCCATGTATTCACCCAAGCTAGTCCCTCAGATACTAAGGGGCAATTTAGCATGGCCAATCCACCTGACCTGCACAGCTTTGGACTGTGGGAGGAAACTGGGTCACCCGGAGGAAACCCACACAGACATGGGGAAAAAAACGTGCAAACTCCACACAGACAGTGACCTGAGGCTGGGAATTAAACCTGGGTCCTTGGCACTGTGAGGCAGCAGTGCTAAACGCTGTGCTGTCCGATCAAGCAGGCCACTCCACCTTCAATTTGTAGAACAATCCAAACACTGAAATCTATGCTGGAGGAGTGAGGGTGGCAGGGTCAGACTTCCAAAAAAAAATTATTTTCCATAACTGACCCATTCATGCCAGCACTTTCTAAGATTGTGATTTTTGTTTGCGAGATAGGAATAAGGAGGAAAACTCAATCGTGTTTTTATTTAACTGTATGAGGAATTTTATCTCCATAGTTTTCATTAACAGGATAGGAAGTTGCCGTTTTTCATCTGCATTCTTGTTACTTGCCCCCATTCTTTGAATGGTTAGTGGTTTACTCTTGACGTTCTGCAGCTGTGGCCTGGGAAGCCGGTATATCAGCTCTCCACATCTGTTTCTGTGCAAAATTCTTGAGATTGATCTTCCGTGTAACTCCAAATAGGCATTTTTTTTTTGTGTTCATTGACATGTCGGCTGTCTACGTGTCAATGGATATGGTCATCTCCATAGATTGGCCAGTTGTTGAAGATTCCATCTTGCCTCCACTGTGATTCTGAAATGACCTGTATCGCCTTTGTGCTGCAGGAGGAACTTTGATAACGTGATCTGCATTTCTAACTTTGAAATCATTTTACTGGCCTGCATTCTTTCATGTGGTGTTCACTAACTTCAAGAAAGCTTTGGTTTTCATTTTCTCCAAATGGATTTTTTCAGTGAGTTGAAACATCCAAGTCTTAAGTATCTGAATATAATCACTCCCAACTCACTTCCTCCCACATTTTTAAAAAAAAAGTTATGATTTTAAAAAACCTTGTAATGATTTGGAATGCATTCCCTCAACAGTTCTGGAAGCAAGTCCAGTAAGTTTCATAAGGGAGTTGGGTATCTTGTTGAAAAGGAAAATATTTTCAGGGCGAGGAGTTTGGAAAGCCCTTTCAAAGAGCTGGAAGGATGGGCTGAATGGTTTCCTTCTGTGCTGTTGTTCTGATGCCCCATCATTAGAGCAATTGGCTTGCCATTGCTCAGGTGTTGACATGTTTGCTGCCTCCAGGAATTTCTGTATGAAGTGGCTCAATCTAGGCAGTGAATTGTGCTCACTGGGTAAGTGGGATTTGTTTGCAAGGGTTGCAGCTTTATACAACTTTGCTTAGGCTGCAGTTTGAGTATTGTGTTCAATTCAAGATCCCACGTTACAGGAAGGATGTGGAGACTTTGGAAAGGGTACAGAAGAAGTTTACCAGGATGCTGCCTGGATTAAAGGGTATGAGCTATAAGCAGCGGCTGGACAAACCCAAGTTTTTTTGCTCTGGAATGGCACAGGCTGAGGGGAGACCTGATAGCAGTCTATAAAACTGAGAGGCATAGATAGGATTGACAGTCAAATCTTTTTCTCAGTTGAAATACTAGGGGGGAGACTGTGCACTTGAGGCAAAAAGGGGCAAGTTTAAAGGTGATGTGAAGGGCAAGTTTTTTACATCGTAGTAGGTGTCCAGAATATGTTGCCAAGGCTGGTGGTGAAGGCAGATACCATAGGGGTATTTGAGGGGCTTTTAGATAAGTTTGTGAATATGCAAAGAATAGAGGGACATGGACCAAGAGTAAGCAAAAGGGATTTGTTTAATTTGGCATTGTTTGGCACAAAGACCCTGTTCTATGGGTCATGCCAAGTCACTTTGCTCTATTGCTTAATGGGGCATTGTTGTGCATCAGTGGTATTTATCATTCGTTAAAAATTCTTCCTCTGGTATACAATTAGTTCTTTCACTTATCTGCATTTGATAGAATCTTGGAATGATGCATGGTAGCGCAGTGGTTAGCACTGCTGCCTCTCAGCATCAGGAACCCAGGTTCTATTCCAACATGGGTCACTGAGTGGAATTTGTACATTCTCTCTGTGTCTGCATGTGTTTCATCTGGGTGCTCCAATTTCTTCCCACAGTCTGAAAGACGTACATTGTCACGTTAAATGACAATATGCATTGGCCATGTTAAATTCTCCCTCTGTGGACCCAAACAGGTGCCAGAGTGTGGTGACTAGGGGGTCTTCACTGTAACTTCATTACAGTGTGAATGTAAGCCTACTTGTGACTAATAAATAAACTTTACTTTTCAGAACAGTTTGCATTTAGCCTCAAAGAACACAAATATAATCAACATAATTCTCTATTTGCTGATTCCAGCTACATCTTTATTGAGTTTTTGTTTCTGACTTTTAAGTGTTTATTTTCTGGAGTATCATATCGAGTGTTGGTCTCCTTACTTGAGGAAAGATGGTGGCACTGGAGGCAATTCGAAAAGGTTCACCAGATTGATTCCAGGGATGAAAGGGCTGTCATATGAGGAGCGGATGGATAGCATGACCTTTGTACTTGCTGGAGTTCAGAAGAATGAAGGGGGATCTGATTGAGGTATTTAAAATGCTAACAGGATTGATAAGGCAGATGTTGAACAACTATTCCCCCCTGTGGGACAGTCGAGAATCGGAGGTCATGGATATAGATTGACAGGAGGTAGATTCAAAATTGAGATGAGGAGAAACTATTTCTCGGAGGGTTGTGATTCTGTGGACCTCACTGCCCAGACTGCAGTGGAGACAAATCGTTCAACAGATTCTAGAAAGAAATAGTTTTCCAATGAAAAGCAGGATATAGGACTATAGGGAACAGGCAAGAAACTGGAGTTGAGACCAGGATAAGACCAGCCACAATCACGTTAAATGGCAAAGCAGGCTGAATTACCTACTCCTGCTCCCAATTCCTATTTGTGCCATTCATTCTTCTCATATCAGTAAATGGTGCTCCAGTTCAAAGGATTTAATGGAGGAATCTTCAGGTTGTCTGGGGTAAATAAATTGGGGAGCCAAAGAGAGTCTCTTATTGCACCTGTTCTTCAACTGAGCTAAGATTTTCATTGCAGGAATAATACAGCAGCAACTTCACTTCATGCATACATCAGCAGTTGCAAAGTAATTGGATGATTCTGATGTTGTTAAATGCACTGTATAATCACCAATTTTCTTTAGCTTATATCTTCCATATCTCAAATTCATATCAGCCAAATACATTGTAAATCTGCTTCTAATTGGCTTTCAAATATATTTGGAAAACAATCACAACCAAACATCATCTTAAATGACTAGTTAAAGAAAGCCAGTCACTTCTGTTTGCAGGCAGCAGTCAGGTAATAATGTGAAATGCCCACTGCTGATTCTCAGGAGGGACGAGTAGCAGTGTTGTTACTTGGCTAAGATATTAGCAGAGAAAAACATCCCACAGTTGCAGCAATTCACCTTATGATGTGCCCTATTTAGGCCACTTTTCCTCCACTGCCTCCATCCATCCTTGCAAACAGAATAAGGCTTGAGTGCAGCTTCAGGTGACTATTTGCTGGATTTGAAGGGGATATGGATAGCACGGTGGCACAGTGGTTAGTAGTTAGCACTGCTGCCTCAGTGCCAGGAATCTGGGAATGATTCTGGTCTTGGGTGACTGTGTCTGTGTGAAGTTTGCACATTCTCCCCATCTCTGCGTGGGTTTTGTCTGGATATTCCGGTTTCCTCCCGCGTGTTAGGCCGATTGGCCATGCTCAATTGCCCCATCCATGTCAGGGGTATTTGTGGGGTAAATACATGGGGATAGGGACTGGGTGGGATTGTGATTAGTGCAGGCTCGATGGGCCAAATGACCTGCTGCATTATAGGGATCCTATGATTCTATGTCCTGGTAAACACAGCTCAGCAATAAGGTGCTTTCTTCAAGATGAATTCTTCCTACGTGTTGATTCAGGGCTATCCTTCTTTGTGATTTAATTGAACCTTGAATAGTATAACTTCACCATTTTAAAAATAAAACGTGCATTCTGCTACTTGGCATTGGCTGCATAAGGAAGATCAACTGGAGATATTTTTACTGTATGATGAATTTTTACTTTAATATGGTCTAAACTATTTTGAAAATAAGGCTGTCCTGAAGATAAATGTGATGAGAATTGATGTTTATGTCTGAATCATAGAATCCCTACAGTGCAGAAGGAGGCCATTTGGCCCATTGAGTCTGCACCAATAACAATCCCTATCCCCACATTTACTCCTCTAACCTAAGTATCCCAGGACACTAAGGGGGAATTTAACATGATGTGGAGATGCTGGTGTTGGACTGGGTAAACACAGTAAGAAGTCTCTCAATACCAGGTTAATGTCCAAGAGGTTTAAATTGCACTTGAATAGCAGATTAGCTGTAAAGACTCGCATTCTTAGCAGTACTTTGTCTGTGCCTTTATATGCTCTCTTTCTGATCAGATCTCTCCACTCACCTGATGAAGCAACAGTGTTCTGAAAGCTTGGGGGCATTTACTATCAAATAAACCTGTTGGGCTTTAACCTGGTGTTGAGAGGCCAGTGCACCTAATGTGCACATCTTTGGATTGTGGGAGGGAACCAGAGCACCTGGAGGACACCATGCAGGCACCGCACAGACAGTGTCCCAAACTGGGAATCAAACCCAGGTCCCTGGAGCTGTGAGGCAGCAGTGCTAACCATTGTGCCACTCAGTCAGAGCTAACATGATGTAATAGGCTTTAAAATGCATACTAACCGATCTCGCCTGCTTGGCAAAAAGAGATTTTATTTCACGAGTGAAAATATTTAAGCAAGGCTATCCTTCGCCCAGTAGGAATACTTAGTCCAAAAGTCGTCTTTTGGTTTGTGAATGGTTTGATTTGTGGGGTGGGGTTAGCTGTGATATAAATCTCCCGCAGCTGTCCAAACACTCGCGCATACTGTACTAATCACGTCTCTGCCAACCGCTGACCTACACAGCCTTCTGGAACTGCTGTGTGCGGTTAAGAGGACAGGATATACTCCGAGTCTCTAGTGACTAATACGCAGGCATATAGCATTGCTCAGGTTACCAACTACTTGCACAGTGGAGATGCTGTAGCAGCAGTGCTGTTTGCGTCCTATCTAAAGTAATCCTCTGCTATTTTCAGCAGAAACATAAACCAACTATGATATTTTGAGCTGTACTAACTGGCGTGCTTCCATATTCTAAAGTGGGAAAATATAAATTTAGTATTTTCACAGTAAAAATGAAAGTTGGCTGGACGGTAGGAAGAGGACATGTGTAAGTCTATTTTCTCCATTATTTTTGGATGAACCTGTAAGTTCTAAGGTCAAATTGACAGGCATTTTCTGAAACCCACGAATCCTTCTGCTTAAATGCAAGCTTGTATATCGGAAATGCAATTGGCCATCGCTTAACCAGGATAAAATCCCTACAGTGCAGAAGGAGGCAATTCAGCCCATTGAATCTGCAACCCAGGCCCTAACCCCATGATGCTACATATCTTCCCTGCTAATCCCCCCCTAACCTACTAAGGAACAATTTAGCGTGGCCATTCCACCTAACCGGCACATCTTTGGACTGTGGGAGGAAACCGGAGCACTGGGAGGAAGCCCCCACAGATGTAGGGAGAACATTGAAGCTTCACACAGTCACCAAGGCTGGAATTGAACCCGCATCCCTGGTGCAGAGAGACAGCAGTGCTAATCATTGTGCCACCTTACCCCATAATCCAAGGACATAAGGATGGTCATATTATGACTTCAGAACAAAATCATTAAAGCCATACAGCTCACTTTTCCATTTCTAAATTCCTCATTTTTGTTAGAGTGCCCTTTTTAGAAAACATTAATTCCTTCTCATAGCACCCTTGCTATAGGGGAACTCCTTGTAAAGATGCAGTCAGGGTAGTTGACTATGTTCTCTACTGCAGTATCATGTTGTGGCCCACTTCTCCTAGAAGAAGTTGTTAATGCCACTGCAAGGCTATAATTCTCAGAATATGTAACTGCTGATCCTTGTTCATGATGAGCAAAGATTGGAATTGAAAATCCAAGAATGCTGTTATGGTATTACTATAAGGTTGCTATCTTAATTTTTTTTGTATAAACATGATATCATCTGTTTAAAGCATCAGCTTTGAAATATGTTTTTTGGCAATTTTGACCAGATAATCATACAAGGGCTTTTCAGTAGAGTAATAATACAAATACACTGTGTTGAAGAGGGAAAAGAGAGAATAATGATAGATTTAATGAGACACATTGTTCACGAGTTCTGAGAAAATCAGCAACTTTGTGAACGTTTTGAGATTCACCGCGGTCATGAAGGACACCTATCTTGGACTCGTCAAAATGAGCTGTTTGAAAAATTCCATTCCTAGGAAATTCCTTGGAGCTGCTCCCGGTTCACTAGGATTTCATCAGAAGTACTGTTTGCTATGGCTGCAGTCCATCTTCGAGTGAACTAAGTCCGTGGGCTGGGAATAGCTCCAGAGAGATTTCTGGTCAAATGATTGATGTGGATTTGATCTGCCCTACTGATTTAGATTGCTTACATAGGGTGAGTGAGGAGGGGCATGGATGCCAGAATTTTACTGGCACGACCGCCCCAGAATCAGGTAGGTTGGGTTATGCAAAAGTAGAAAGAGTCCAAATGCAATGCACAGGCCAAGTATTTTTAAGTCCTGTAGGCATATAGGGAATTCCAGAAGATGCTCAATGAGACATCTCAGAAATCTTTTACAAAAGTTCTAGTGAGTGGATAAAGTGTTTTGTGAAAAGTTTGTTTCTAGTATTGGAGGAACAGACAGGAAACTAATTGACAGACACAAAACCAACTAATCGGATTAATGGAAAATGATTGATTGAAAATGGTACACACAAATCAGTCAACAAATGTGAGGTTTTTTAATTCTTGATGCTCTTGGATAATTGGATTTTGGTCTTTACTATAGGCAGCTAGTTGCTGAAGTTAGAATAGTAAAACCCACAAAATTGGAGTGTCATGAAAACAACAAGACTGTATGTAAAATACTTTAGGGGAATGTCACTTGGTAGTAGAGAACTTGAATATCCAATTGCTGCTGAAGCTTTTCAACTTGTGCTCATCAGGGCAGAAGCGCAAGAATACCAAATTTCAAAGGGAACAGAATAAATTTGGTTTTCCTGCAATTGTATCCTGATGAGTGCAAGATGGGAAGCTTCAATAGTTGTCTCTTTTTCCGCAAACTCAACTTTTGGAGAACATTAAATTGGCAGCGTTGTGAGGTAATGCATTTTAGGAGGACACCTATGTAGCACTAGTATTGCGAAGAAGTTAAAGGCTGTGATTGAACTGAGACACAGTGGGATTTTACAGCCTTGCTCAGGAGAGACTGGAAATTCCCGTCTGAGGTCAACGGACATGTCCATTTTCGGATCCTCACCCGTCGCGATTCCATGGCAGGCAAAGTGGTAGAGTTCTGGCCAAAGTACTCAGACACTTTGCTTGTAAATGTAAAAACAGATTGATGAAGCCATAAACAAATAAAATTCCAACTTCGATAATAAGGAGAACAGTACAATAATGGTACGTGTGACCTGACTCAAGCTTGAACCTTAAGTAATGTGTCCTCGCATCTCAATACCAGGTCTCTGGGACAGGCCGCTTGCTATATTGCAAGGGGTGAGAAGTAAATTGTAGGGATTAGTGCTTGTTTCCTCAAGAATTATGAGGTGTTGGGTCGAGCTGAGGAACTGTAGGTCAATTGTTGGCTTGTTTATAGGTTGTTGAATTTAATTAAGCCCACGATTAGCTAAAGGATATTGCGAGCCACTTTGTGAAGGTATGAAATTTTCATTTCCTTCACACTCCCATGGGCTTGTGCAGCTGCCTCTTGTTTCCAGTTTGGAAGCGTAGGTGAACTGGCCTTTGTGCTACTGGGGACTGAAAGAACTTAGATTATGCTAGATACATCTAAAGAGAGGCTGCCCCTCAGTGGGAGTAAATCATCACATGAGCACTTGTACTGCTTTGCAAAACTTAACACTTTTTTTTATTTCTATACAACAGTAAATGTGCTTTTGTTTTATGTATAATTGCTGGCAGCAATACTAGTATTTGGATCTATAGCACGGCACCAAGAAAAATCTTAACAGTTCGTTCAAATCCTATTAACCTGTATGCAAAGATGTTTGTTTTTAAAACATGTAAGTTTTTAATTTAGCAACTGGGAGTATTTGGCAAATAGCTAAATAATGTTACCTGCTCCATTCACAACATTTCCTTCAAACTTGACCAACAAAGGTTCAGGTTCTTATAACAAGGATCAGTGGTGCCAAAGTGATAGTGCCACGGTGTCCTGTGAATTGAGCATCTGATTTGAAGCTGTATAATTTTAACAGGTGTCGGGTCAAAATGACACAGCCTGTTTAAATGCTGGCCTGCCAGTGACATCCTTGTTTCATGGATGATTTTTTTTTTTAAAAAATTGGCTATCGAATCAAGTTGTGACATTTGAAATGGGAAGTGGTACTGCCTTTAACAGACACGTACGTCCTGCGAAGAAGTGTTCACAGCTTCATCTTGGTGTGCAAGCTTTGAATTGAGTTAAATTCTCACCCTACCATGAAGATCTTCACAATCGCAACACACACATTCTAATAGGAACAAAGCTGCTTTTGGAGCGAGAAGTTGGGTGAAGAGTAGTCAGCAGGATGTTTCACTTGCTGTCTGCAATGGTCAATTTTGGCAATTAGAAATTAAGATTTCAAGCAGCAAGGAGAGCACAACCAACCTTGTATCTACCAATTTTACCTTGTAGTGAACTTCAAAATTACTAATAAATATTCACTGAAAGTATATTGCTGTAGAGATGTGTTGTAGATGGGATCTTGGGGACCATAGAAACATCTGGAGGGTGTATCGCAATTTGGTATGGCTCCTGCTCTGACCAAGACTGCAAGAAACTACAAAGAATCATAAACTAAGCCCAGTCCATCACACAAATCAGCCTCCCAACACTTCCTGCTGCCTCAAAAGCAGCCAGCATAAATAAGGACCCCAAACACCCCACACATACTCTCTTCCTCCTCCCTTTGGGAAAAGGGTATAAAAGCCTGAATACACCTACCAACCAACTCCAGCTTCTTCCCTGCTGTTGTCAGACTTTTGAATAGACCTACCATGTATTAAGTTGATCTTTCTCTTAATCCTAGTTGTGACTGTAACACTACATTCTACACTTTCTTCTTTCAGTCTCTGCAGTGTACTCTATGAACAGTTTTGTCTATATAGCATGTTAGAAACATAGAAGTGGGAGGAGTCTATTTGAGCTTGCTCCAGCATACATTATGATCATGGCTGATCATTCAATTCAATAGCCTGATCCTACCTTTTTTCCTCATCACCTTTGATTCCATTCACCCCAAGTGCAATATCCAGCTGCCTCTTGAATACACTGAATGTTTTGGCATTGTTACTTCCTGTAGTAATGAATGCCACAGGCTCACTGCTCTCTGGTGGAGAAATGTCTCCTCATCTCTTGTCCTATATGATCGACCCTAAATCGTCAGACAGCGACCCCTGGTTCTGGACTCCCCCGCCATCATCTGGAATATCTTCCCTACATCTACCCTGTCTAGTTCCGTTTAGTATTCTAGAAGTTTGAGATTCCCTGCTCATTCGTCCAAACTCCAGCGAAAACAATTCTAACCCAGTCAATCTCTCCTTGTATATCAGTCCCCTGATCCCTGGAATCAGGTAAACCTTCACTGCACTCCTTCGAGAGCAAGAACATTCTCCCTCAAAAAAGAGACCAAAACTGTGCACACTACTCTACGTGTGGCCTCACCTACAATTATACAGGGTCCTGTATAATTACAGCAACACATCCCTACTCCTGTACTCAAAACCCCTCTCAATGAAGGCCAACATGCCATTTGCCTTCTTTACCACCTGCATGCTTACCTTTGGTGACTGATGCACAAGGACATCCAGGTCTGACTGCACAGTCCCCTCTGCCCATTTTCAGCCACTCAGGTAGTCATCTTCCTTTTTATTTTGCTTCCAAAGTGAATAACCTCCACATTTATCCAAATTTATGCTGCATCTGCCATTGATTAGCCCACTCACCCAACCTATCGAGATCATTCTGAAAGATCTCTGCATCCTCGTCACAGTTCACCCTCCCACCCAACTTGGTATCATCTACAAACCGAGATGTCACATTTTGTTCCCTCATCCAAATCATCATTTATATATAGTGAATAGCTGGGGTCCCAGCACTGATCCCCACCAATTACTGCCTGCCAATTTGAAAAGCATCCATTAATTCCTACTTTGTTTCTCCTCTGCCAGCCAGTTTTCTATTCATTGCAGTACACTTCCCTCAATCCCATGTGCTTTAATCTTACACAATAATCTCTTATGCGGGAGTTTGTTAAACGCTTTTCTGAAAGTCCAAATATACCACGTTGACTGGTTTCTATTTGTAATTATACTGGTTACATTTTCAAAGAATTCCAACAAATCCATCAAGCATGATTTCCCCTTCATAAATCTGAAATACTTTTCATTGTATCCTAATACAAGTGTCAATAAATCATTAATCATCCTGACTTGGAAATATATTGTCATTATTTTACTGTTGCAGGGTCAAAATCCTGGCACTTCCTTGCAAACAGTACTATCTACACCATAAGAGCTTCAGCAGTTGAAGACAGCTCACCACCATCATCTGAGGGCAATTATGAATGGTGGCCCAGCCAATGGTGCCCACAGTCCATAAACTGATTAAAAATTATATATTTTTAACATTCACTGAGTCAAAGAAATCAACCAGGGTCTCTGGCTTAACATGTGATTAGAAGGTTGGCATCTCCAACAATGCTGCTGTTAGATTGCAAAGCTGGCCCATATGTCAGCTGGAAACCAGAGACGCTTGCTACCAGCTAATCAAAGCTGACAGTTAAACATTGCTTACTAAGCCCAGATGACATTCACTGACTTTCTTCTAATACATTTTCAATTATACATGCCTTGTAGATATTGTTCTATTCCTTAACCCTGAATATTATACCTTCTGCCTTTCCAGAAGCCAGGGATCTATGTTGGCCTACCTTCAGAAGCCTTCCAGTTCCCTATCCAAGTGGCCATTCATCAATGAGGTCTTGACCAATGGCAGTAGTGTTAGAAGTTTCATCATAGTCAAGCGCAGAATGTGTTTTCACACAGCGTGTATTCTTTTCCAAAAGAAGTGGGAAACCTGGCCAACTTTGGCCCCAGCTTTTACAGGGATCTAAGAGCAGTGTTGCCTTGGTCAAAATGGCACTGGATTCCCTAAATCCCATCCAGCTGAACCCAGGACCCACTACTTTTGCCATGAGCTAACAGGGGCGGGTTGAGATTTGTGCACCTGCGGTTCAGACATGTAAAAATGCAGCCACCTTCCAACGGGTACGATCTTCATTTACGTAATGACCAAAATGCAACTCGTGAACTTTTATACATTTGAGCAAATTGTCTAAAGTTGCTGGAGTATTCTGGGGATAAGTTATTCCTTCTGATGAGGTCTGGATGCCCCTTTTGGAATTGTTAAGCATAGAAATAAATGAGTTTATAAATGGACTGAGTAGAACTGTCAAGACATTTAATTCCCCAAGCTCTTTTGTTTTTTTCCAAAAATTTATTCTGCAGTTGAAAGTAAATCAGTATTTGCAATTTCATTCACTGTCTCTAAACAGATCTTCAGGGTTTTCGTTATAGGATTAGTGACACATGAGTTATTCCATGACCTGTAATTATCACATTGGGGAATTGTAAATTCACAATTTGGCAACTCCAAGTCTTTGATGTGGGGCTGAGAGTACAATGTGTCTTTTAACAATGTGGGATTATGTGCTTAAATGAAATGTTTGCTTTCATAAGTGATTAAGTATTTGAAGGAATTTATGCTTATTCAATGGGTTTTTATCGATTTACTTTTTTAGACTTTATCTAAAAATTGACATTAAGAACTTTATTTCATCTCAGAATGGGCCTCGAGGACTGCGATAGTGAATATTAGGCAGGTTGACGTGGAAGGGTAAAGGGGGCATGGGTTGGCATGAGTAGGCACTGGCTATGGGCTATAAATAGATCATGGGAGGTTGTATGTGGGCATGGATGGGGCATAGGAAGTGAGGGGATAGAGGGCTAATTTTCATTTTACAGTTATTTTGAACGACTGGGAGGAGATCCTGGAGAACCAAGGTGGCCCTTTTTGCCCAGTCTGCCTCCACACCCCATAGCCCCTCAGACTGTCTCTGCACCATTTCCAGAAAAATAGGCTTGACTCTGTTTGCACCCATCCCCCCCTCCCCCCAGAATGAAAATCCGACTATCCGGGTCCCAAGTTGGGTTTGCGGAGCCAGGAATTTTCCTGTCTTATTACTTCCTTCCTTTTCCTGCCTGGAGATGTTGAGGGTAAATATTGTGCCCCACCATTCTTCTGGGTTTGAGACCTGCTGACTTAGCACAGACTGGGATACAGACTTAAGACATTGATCTGCGTGCTTTACTACCACACTGGGTGATACACTTGCCCTCTGACCGATTTAGAGTTCTGATCCCACATTCTTGTACTTTCTACACATTCCCAAGAACCCTCTGCCAGCTTGTAAATGGTTTGAAGTTTTCTTGTGACTACAGAATACAGTTGCTACACTTGGATTGTTTTCGCTGACACATTATAACCTCTGAAAGCTGTGATTCAATAGCTGTGTTACATGTGCAAGGATTGCATGTCCCTCAGCAATGGACCAGTCAGATCGACTGAATTGAAATTCTAGAATTAAAAATGATTAGTTTTACTTCAAAATGCTTGTTTAACCAAAGCTTATTCTCTGCACAGACCCAATTCTGTTCTGTAACTGAACCATCTCATTTTACTAAGTGACAGAAAGTAGGGTTCACACTTCATAAACTCATGAAATTCAAGACCCGGCCGCTTAGCACATTGAACAGAGACCACTACAAGCATCTGGTAATAATTGACACAATTTCTAACCGCTTGTCTATAATCGGTCTACATCAACGTTCAAAGTGATATTCTGCCCCTCCGCTAATACATGCACACGCAAACACAGTCATACGTAGACAAATTAACACAGGAGAAAAATGTGTGAAACCAGAAACTTTTAACTATCCTAATAAATCTACTGCATGCAACTAATTAGCCCTACTGTACGGACATGTTCTCTTAATTTCCTGTTGATTTTTTTCTCTTCTCCTGTATGCTGTTGTCGTGGCCTGGAAAGAGGTAATTCAGCCCATCTTCTCTGTGCTAGCTCTTTGAAAGAGCTGTCTAATTGATTTCCACACTGCAGCTCTGTCCCTGTGGTGTTGCAAATTTAGTCTTCAAGTTTGTGGAAATTGCCTTTTAAAAAAAAATCCTATGGAATTTGATTCCACCACTTTTTCCAGGGAATACGTTCCAACTGTGGATGGAATTTGATCTTCTTTCTGTGAGGCGGAGGACCATTTAACTGGGTGAGTGTGGAAGGCCACCTCGCTGCCCTTGCCTCCTGGTGTTCTAGTTTGTGCAATTGCTCTACTTCATCCTGGTGGTTTCTCTGTGAAAGTGTATGTCGACCTTTGACAACTCTAAAACAAGGGTCAACTTGTACACTGCACGAAAGTGAACCGTCATGGGGGTGGGTGGTCACCATTTTGAAATGCTATCAGCATTCGATATAAAGAGTGGGTGTATTGTAAACTCCTGCACATTTTTGTAGCAGGGCCCATGTCACCTGCTTGATCCCTTATGCCAAGTTATAAGGTATGTAAAACATGCAATTGCAAAGAGAAAATGTGAGGCTGACTATTATGGTGGCACAGTGGTTAGCACTGCTGCCTCACAGCGCCCGGGACCCAGATTCAATTCCAGGTCCCGGGTCACAATCTGGAGTTTGCACATTCTCCCCATGCCTGCGTGGGTTTCCTCAGGGCACTCTGGTTTCCTCCTACAGTCCAAAGATGTGCAGGATAGGTTGACCATGATGGATTGTCCCTTTGATGTCAGGGGGGGTTAGCAGGGTAAATGTGGGGTTACGAGAATAGTGCCTGTGTGGAATTGTGGTCAGTACCAACTGGCCCCCTTCTGTACTGAGGGATTATAATCATGTATGTGATTGTAGCATATTGTGGCTGAGAAGGTGGGTTGATGAATGTGCAAAAACATGATTTTTAGGGCTGGAAAAATGGGGTCATCTTGTACACAGTCAACTTTCTTGCTGCAATTTTATAGTAAGATCCGTAGGTTAGAATTCTCCTGCCACGGGAGTTGTAGTGGGTAGGACAGAAAATTTTGGATCATGTAAAGATCACTTGGTCTTGGGTGGAAGTTTCCAGCCTTTGGGCTTGTGGGGGCTGGGTAATCCCACTCATTATGTATGTCAAATCGTAACTTGATCTGTGCAATCTAAATGAATTAATGGCTCTCTATTTTAATATGCCCTAGCTCTGGGACTGAAGTGTCTTTTTTAAACATTCTCAGTACATTCACGTTCACATTCTCTGGACGTGAGTAACACTGAGCTAGTTACTCTTGCAACAGTCATGTCCTGTGCATTAAAGTCAACTGACTGGTTTGGGGCAGAAAGATCCTTTCTCTGAAAATTTTTATTGCATCTGTGGGGGCTTTTCTCTGCTTTCTAAAATTTACAGCTAGCTACGCTGAGATTTGAACTCCTGACCTCAGTTAGTACACTGGATATGTTACTGGATGATATTGCATCAAATCTTTGTGTGGTTTATTGGGTTTGAAAACCTACAAATTTCTTTTTTCTCCCTCTAACTCAAGATTCAATTTCCTGAAGTGACCCAGTCTATTTTTAATAACATCAATTAAGATAGTGCAAATCAAGAGAATAAGGGACCTGAGTTACATGACTGCAACCTTCTTATGCGCACTAAATAATGTGCAATCGTGAGCATAGCTCAATGTTTTAAAGACTCTTTGAAACCAGAGGTTTATGCACAGAACTTCAGTCACTCTGTGTTATTACCTGACTTTCACTTCAAGTTTATGGTTAAATCCTAGACTTCCTGATATTTCCTTCTCCCCGTAACGTTTGTGCATTGCTGAATGAACGAGGATGCTGCATCCCTGAGGTGCTATTGCTATAGCGATTTAGGGATGCAGCTTGCATGGTGACAGGAATTGCTGTGTGTGTACATCTGTTTCCATTCAAAGGTGAAACTGCCTATCTGCTTCCTTTGGAGATGTTTGTAATAATTGGAGGATTCAACCATGTAGAAATAGAGAATCGGTGGGTGGAATTTTACACTGGCGGGATTTTATGGTCCCACCAAAGCCCATGGATGGTTTAAAAGGCTTGTTTCATTTTATGCCCCCCATTCCTGCCCCCAACAAGGCCATAAGGACAAGGTGTTAATATCCAGAGACAGTAATCTTAAAATTTGGAGCCAAGTTATTCCAAAACACAATCAGGAAACAGTCCTTCTCAAGTAGGAGAAATTTAGAAATTCCTCCAACATTTTGGAAACCAGGCCTATTGGGACTTAAGCTTGGTTTGAGTCAGGGTGTCAAGGGATGTGGAACAAAATCAAGTAGATAGACTAGATGCATAGATCAACTGTGATCCAATAGAATGGTGGAACAGAGTCAAGGGGCTGAATGGCCTTCTGTTCCTAATGCTCACATACTTTAGAATTGATGAGGCAAACATATGTATTTTCATAAGTTATTGGTCTATAATTTGTTCAATTCTGTTCTGTTATGAAATGCCTGAAATGAGCATCTGTAATTTAACGACAGCAATTCATTAACCAATTTTCTATAATCATGGAATCCCTACAGTAAAGAAGGAGACAATTTTTTGAGCCTGCATTGACGACTAAACCGCCCAGGTCCTATTCCAGTAATCCCAAGTATTTACCCTACTACACCCCCGATCAGAGCAAACCCACACAGACATGTGAAAAGTGCAAACTCTACACAGATGGTGACCTGAGGCCAGAATTAAACCTGGGTCCCTGATGCTGTGAGGTAACCATCGTGCCTCTCTAATGATCAGAACAGTATAATAGCTGGCTAGTTTTTCGGTCAGAACTGACTGCCGATGAAGGATCAGCAATTAAGATCTATTTTACCACTCTTCAGTTGCTCACAGACATGTGCATTTCCAATCTTTTTTATGATTTTAGAGTTGCTGTATTTATGGCTTTTTTAAAAAAAAAGTGCAGTGCCTTGCTTTATTAGTCTGGCTGTTGGAATATGATGGAATGGCATGCTGACAAAGTTGCCCATTGTTGTCCAGTCAGTGCTTAATTGCTCCTGCATTCAAGATCAATGAAGTGAACACAATGGCTGTGCTTATTTAAATAAAATACTGTACTTATTGCTGCTTTGGACTTCACTGCCAATTAATTCAGCACTGTAGGCTTTCTTTGGTTTTGTCTAACCATCATGGATGTTGTCAGCATTTTTTTATATACGTCTAAGTGAACTGGAAAACAGCTTGAGTATGAAGGAGGCCATCAACCACCCTCTACATGCCCCCCTCCCCCCCCCCCCCCCCTGCAAACTGTGTGGAGCCCCCGCTTTGCCCTGTACACTCTGCAGAGTCCGTATTGCTTCAGATCCAGGTTGCCCCTTAGTACTTCCACTTATCCATCAGGATAAACAGTGGCAGCCGATTTTAGTGTTTTGTGGAGGAAAACAAGTGCTGATAATCTGGCGATTAGCTGCAATTACACGTGTCGGAAACATTGAGATCAGTGCTTACCCTGTGAAAGTAAGCAGGATAGTCTAGCCTAACGACAGGGCAGACAAGCCCTTGGTTGAATTCCCAGGCATCCATGAGGAATGTGGATTCCCTCCCAGATAATCTAAACCTCCAGTAAACAAAAATGGAAGTGACTAGCCGTATCTAATGAAGATAGATGTTGTGTATTAAATTGACAGGGCCCCTATTCATCACGCATTGCTTTTGTAATGATTCAGCCTGCAATACCAAGGGAAAGAAAGTAGATTGAGGCTACATATGTTTTCTCTCCAAGAATAGTTCCCACTGTCAAATATGTCTGAATTTAAAATGCATTTCTGTCCTCTTGTGCATCATGACTTCTATATTCTGTACCTCTCAACTATTTCACTAATGTTGTGACCTTATTCTCAAGTTGAAGTTTTGTCTCATGAACTTTGAATCTGAAATCCCTCCATATCACCCAACCCATCCATTCCCCATTTTCTTTTTTTGGCGCCAAGATATAGCAATCTCACATTTAATGATGTATAATTCCCTTTCTTTTTGTCCTTTCAGCCATCTTTGCCACATAAAGGGCAAAAGAATAACTAGGGAGAGATCAGGGCTTCTTAAGGCTCAACACGGTCATCTATGTGTGGATCCACAAGAGATTGGTGTGATCTTGACTGAATATTTCTCATCGGTATGTTGGGGAACTCGGTGCGGGGGGAGGTGGGTTTGGTTGGGGAGAGAGAGAGAATAAATAGTGATATCTTGAGGAGTGCACATATTACAGAGAAGGAGGTGCTTGAAGTCTTAAAGCACATCAAGGTAGATAAATCCCTGGGACCTGATGAAGTCTATCCCAGGACATTGTGGGAGGCTAGGAAGGAAATTGCAGGACCTGTAGCAAAAACATTTGTATCATCAACAGCCACAGGTGAGGTGCCTGAAAATTGGAGGATGGCAAATCTTGTATCTTTATTTAAGGGCTGTAGGGAAAAGCTTGAACTACAGACCAGTGAGCCTAATGTCTGTAGTGGGTAACTTCTTAGAAGATGTCCTGACAGACAGGATCGACAGGCACTTAGAGAGGCAAGAACTGATGAGGGATAGTCAGCATGGCTTTGTGCAGAAAATCATGTCTCATGAATTTGATTGAGTTTTTCTTTTTGAAGGGGTAATCCAAGAAGGTAGATGAGGGTAGTGCAGTCAAAGTTGTCTACATGGAATTTAGCAAGGCCTTTGACAAGGTATCACGTGGTAGGTTGTTGCATAAGATTAAATCTCACTAGATCCAGGGTGAGGTGGCCAATTGGATATAAAATTGGCTTGACAACAGAAAACAGGGGCTGGTTGTAGAGGGTTGCTTTTCAAACTGGAGGTCTGTGGTCAGTGGTGTGCCTCAGGGATTGGTGCTGGGTCCATTGTTATTTAATGATGCGGATGAGAATTTAGGAGGTACGGTTAGCTAATTTGCAGATGACACCAAGATCGATGACGTAGTGGACAGTGAAGAAGACTATCTAGGATTGCCACAGGATCTTGACCAATTGGGCCAATGGACCGATGAATGGCAGACGATCAATTTAGATAAACGTGAGGTGATTTGGTAGATGAAATCGGGGCAGGACCTACTCAGTTAATGGTAGGGTGTTGGGGAGAGTTATAGAACAAAGAGATCTGGGAGTACAGGTTCAAAGCTCCTTGAAAGTGGAGTCACAGATGGACACAGTGGTGGAGAAGGCATTTGGTATGCTTGGTCTCATTAGTCAGAATATTGCATATAGGAGTTGAGACATCTTGTTACAAGACATTGGTAAGGCCACACTTGGAATACTGTGTACTGCCCTGGTCACCTTTGTGACCAGTGTAGAAAAGATCTACTAGGATGCAACGAGGACTTGATGGTTTAAGTTATAAGGGGAAGCTGGATAGAACTGGAACTTTTTTCCCTGGAACGTGGGAGACTTATGGGTGCTTAGGTGGTCATATAGATGCCTATAAAATAATGAGGGGCATAGATAAGGTAGACAGTCAACATCTTCCTCCAAAGATTGGGGAGCCTAAAACTAGAGGGCAAAGGTTTAAGGATAGAGGGGAGAGATACAGAAAGACCTAGAGGGGCAATTTTTCAGAGGGTGATGAGTGTTTGGAATGAGCTGCCAAAGGTGGTAATAGAGGCGGGTACAATTTTGCCTTCTGAAAAGCGTTTGGACAGTTACGTGGCTAAGATGACTATGGAGGAATATGAGTCAAATGTTGCTACTTGGGACTAGTTTCGGGGTTAAAAACATGGACAATTTGGGTCAAAGGGGCTGTTTCCCTGATTTGATTTGTTACTTCACATATATTAATATACAGCAAAAAGTATTTTCTTGTACATTATACAGACAAAACATACCAGACATAGGGAAGGAAAGGAGAGAGTGCTGAATGTAGAGTTATAGCAGGGAATTATAGGCTGGTTAGTTTAACGTCTGTTGTAGGTAAAATATTAGAATCTGTGATCAAGGAGAAAATAGCGAGGCATCTTAAGGAGAATTGTTTGATAAAGTAGACACAGCACGGTTTTGTTAAGGGGAAGTCGTGTCTGATGAATTTATTGGAGTTCTATGAGGATGTGTCTAGGGCGGTGGTTAGAAGAGAGCCAGTGGATGTGGTGTTTCTTGATTTTTCAGAAGGTGTTTGATAAGGTGCCGCACAAGAGGTTATTACAGAAGGTCAGGGGGCATGGAGTTGGGGGTAGGGTGTTAGCATGGATAGGGGATTGGCTGTCAAATAGGAGGCAGAGAGTGGGGGTTAATGGGTGCTATTCAGATTGGCGGTTGGTGACTAGTGGAGTGTCCCAGGGGTTGGTGCTGGGGCCTCAGCTATTTACCATTTATATAGATGATCTGGAGGAGGGAACCGAGTGTAAGGTGTCAATTTGCTGATGACACCAAGATTGGTGGAACGGCAAATTGCGCTGAGGGTGTGGAGAGTCTGCAGAAGGATTTAGATAGGCTGGGCGAATGGGCCAGGAACTGGCAAATGGAATTTAATGTTGGCAAGTGTGAAGTTGTCCATATTGGTAGGGAGGACTATTACTTGCGTGGCGAAAAACTGCAGCAGGCGACGGTGCAGAGGGACCTCGGGGTCCTTGTGCATGAGTCGCAAAAACCCAGCCTGCAGGTGCAGCAGGTGGTCAGGAAGGCAAATGGGATGCTGGCCTTCATAGCGAGGGGGATTGAATATAAAAGTAGGGAGGTCTTGCTGCAACTGTACAGGGCACTGGTGAGGCCGCAGCTGGAGTACTGTGTGCAGATTTGGTCGCCGCACTTACACAAGGATATTTTGGCTTTGGAGGGAGTGCAGAGGAGGTTTACTAGGCTGATACCGGAGTTAAGGGGGTTGAGCTATGAGGAGAGGCTGAATAAACTAGGCTTGTACTCGTTAGAGTTTAGAAGAATGAGGGGAGATCTCATTGAGACGTATAAGATGATGAATGGGATGGATAGGATAGAGGTGGAGAGACTGTTCCCGCTCAAAGGACAGTAGGACTAGGGGGCACAGCCTCAAGATAAAGTGGGGGGTGGTTTAGAACAGAGTTGAGGAGGAACTTCTTCACTCAAAGGGTGGTGAATCTCTGGAATTCTCTGCCCGTTGAGGTGGTGGAGGCTGCCTCGCTAAATATATTTAAGTCGCGGGTTGATGGGTTTTTGATAGGCAAGGGGATTAAGGGTTATGGGGAGAGGGCGGGAATGTGGAACTGAGACACGACAGATCAGTCATGATCTTATTGAATGGTGGGGCAGGCTCGAAGGGCTTGATGGCCTACTCCTGCTCCTATTTCTTATGTTTCTTATAGCTAGGGTGTAGAGAAGGATCAAGTTAATGTGAGGTAGGTCCATTCAAGAGTCTGATGGCAGTCGGGAAAAAGCTGTTCTTGAGTCAGTTGATACGTGACCTCCGACTTTTGTATCTTGTTCCTGATGGAAGAAGGTAGAAGAGAGAATGTCTGTCTGAGGTACGTGGGGTCCTTATTTATGCTGGCTGTTTTCCTGAGGCAGATAGTGTAGACAGAATTAATGGATGGAAGGCTGGTTTGAGTGATAGACTAGGCTTCATTCACGACCCTTTGTAGTTTCTTGCGGTCTTGGGCAGAGCAGAAGCCATACCAAGCTGTGATAAACCAGAAAGAATGCTTTCTATGATGCATCTGTAAAAGTTGGTGAGAGTCATGGATAATGTGGGAAACTTCCTTAGTCTTCTGAGAAAATAGAGGCGTTGGTGGGCTTTCTTAACTATAGTGACCAGGACAGATTGTTGGTGATCTGGGCACCTCAAAACCTGAAGCATTCAGCCATTTCTACTTCATCCCCATTGATGTAGACAGGGGCATGTTCTCCACTACACTTTCTGAAGGTGATGACCAACTCCTTCATTTTGTTGACATTGAGGGAGAGATTATTGTTGCACCAGTTTCCATGCTGTATATCTCTCTAACTCGACGACACCTTTGTAATTTAGTTTGGACCTCAGTTATTTACTTTGCCTCCATATATTTTAGTAAAATATTCAAATGTGGCCTTGATGACTCCTGGGCCTAGTACCAATTTCTTGGTACAGGCTTTGCACTGAAGCAATCCCAGAGTAAAGCCCTGTGACCCAATTCTAAGTACTCTGAAAAATTGCTCTGTCTACACTTTATATCCAATTAACCACCCTTCCCTATTTCCATGCTTTTTTTAATCTTTTCCTTTGGTTGGCAGTGTGATAGCTTGTGAAAGAAATCACGACAGTTCATGTGCACCTTATCTATATCTTATGTACTAATAATGGCCTGCACCTAAAGGGTTAACATGGAACTTAATACAGTAGCACCCACACAGTGATGCAACAGGACTCATGATCTGCACCTCAGGGTCAGTATGGTTAGTGTTGGACAGAGTCATGTGCAGAAGTAAGCATGGAGACAGCACCTAGATTGAACCTTTACTGTATCTATGTATATAGTTTTTGGTGGTTAATAATACTTACTACGGAGCTGTCTAAAACCGCAAATGCCTTAGGAGTACCAAATTATCTCCAACACCTGACAACGTGGTGGTAGTATATGCGCCAACCCAAAAGGTGATAAAGACTGCAAGAAAAAAATTAAATCCTGGAAAAGCCAAAGAAGGATTCTAACGTGAAGAAAAACAAAAATGCAGCAGAACATCGTCGGGAGGCATGATGGCACAGTGATTAGCACTGTTGCCTCACAGCACTAGGGAGCTGGCTTTGATTCAAGCCTTGGGTGACTGTGGAGCTTGCACATTCTCCCCATGTCCATGTGGATTTCCTCTGGGTGCCTCCCACAGACCAAAGATCTGCAGGTGCAGTAGCATAGCCAAGCTAAATTGCTCCTTAGCCTCCCAAGATATGTAGGTTAGAGGAATTAGTGGGGTAAATACATGAGGTTAAGGGAGGGAGTGCAGAGGAGGTTCACTAGGCTGATGCCGGAGATGAGGGGGTTAGACTATGAAGAAAGACGGGAGGGATGACCTATCGGAGGGTCAGCACTGCCCCAATGGGCCAAATGGCCTTTCTGTACTGTAGAGATTCTATGAAAAGCTGCAAAGAGAAGCTTGGAAGCTGAAGGCAGAAATTAAATTCCTCACTGCTGCAGAAGACTGCATTGAATCCCATGCCAGTCCACCTTTAATACTTGGAATGAGCAGAGTAAGCAGACCTAGCAGGGTGAGCTAAAACTTTTAAAATTCCTGGAAAACACAAGGCTTGGGGGAAAAAAGTGAATTTCTGTAGTGGTTGGAAAATGCTATTTAAATTAAAGTCATTGGAACATGATTCCTGAGTCAGAGCTTGGTTGTGGCTAAGCTTGCTCGCTCTGACTGAAGGAAAAAAAATAATCGCAATGGAGTAGGCAGTTTAACAATTCCCAGCTGGGATTCAATGTTTCCAAGATCTCAGAACATTGCACTGTTGTGGGGGAAACCCTACTTGATTGACCCAGGCAGGCATTATTGAAAGAATCTAAAACATTGAAGCTACAAGTGCCATCACTGTGGGAGCCCAGCAAAATCAGCAAGCTCTTTGTGAAGGTGCAAATGGTGGTACCATCTGAAATTTTTCAAAACCTCTTAAAGCCGAACCTGGAATTTATATATTTTAACCATGGATTAGAATTTTAAAAGTTTATTCGTGTCACAACTCGGCTTACATTAACACTGCAATTAAGTTACTCTGAAAATCCCTTCGTCGCCACGTACCAGCGTCTGTTCAGATACACTGAAGGGAAATTAAGCATAACCAATGCACCTAACCAGCACATCTTTTGGACTGTGGGAGGAAACTCAGTGACCCAAACCAGGAATTGAACCCAGGTTCCTGGTGCTGAGAGGCAGCAGTGCTAACCACTGTGCCACCCTCTCTTCCAGATCAGTTTTGACTTGTCTAAAGCCCAGATCAATCGTAAAATTGAGGCGTCTAGAGAAAGAGATTCCTTTAGGTGCATGGCTGGACGGCATGGTAACAGTGGTTAGCACTGCTGCTTCACAGCTCCAGGGACCTGGGTTTGATTCCTGGCTCGGGTCGCTGTGTGGAGTTTGCACATTCTCCTCATGTCTGTGTGGGTTTCCTCCCATATCCAAAGATGTGCGGGTTAGGTTGATTGGCCATGCTAAGATTGCCCTTGAATGTCCTGGGATGCGTAGGTTAGAGGGAATAGCGGGTAAATGTGTAGGGATATGGGGGTATGGCCTGGGTGGGATTATGCTCAGTGCAGACTTGATGGGCCAAAGGGCCTCTTTCTGCACTATAGGGTTCTGATTCTATGGCTGTATCGAGTCTGGATAAAAAGACAAGCTGAAGAAGTTCACAAGCTGCTTTATTCAGTAGACCCAATGAACAATGATGTAGCAAGGCAAGGAATCAAATCATCTAGTGACTAGTGGAGTGCTGCAGGGATTGGTGCTGGGGCCTCAGCTATTTACCATTTTTATATAGATGATCTGGAGGAGGGGACTGAGTGTAGGGTGATGATTTGCTGATGACACGAAGGTGAGTGGTAAAGCAAATTGCGTGGAGGGTGTGGAAAGTCTGTAGAAGGATTTGGAAAGGCTGAGCGAGTGGGTGAGGACCTGGCAGATGGCGTATAATGTTAGCAAGTGTGAGGTTATCCACTTTGGCAGGAATAATAGTCGGAGAGATTACTATTTAAATGGTGAAAAGCTGCAGTATGCTATGGTGCAGAGGGACCTGGGGGTCCTTGTGCATGAGTCGCAAAAACCCAGTTTGCAGGTGCAGCAGGTGATCAAGAAGGCAAATGGAATGCTGGCCTTATAGCGAGGAGGATTGAATATAAAAGCAGGGAGGTCTTGCTGCAACTGTATAGGGCACTGGTGAGGCCGCAGCTGGAGTACTGTGGTTTTGGTCGCCGCACTTGCGCAAGGATATTTTGGCCTTGGAGGGAGTGCAGAGGACGTTCACTAGGCTGATACCGGAGATGAGGGGGTTAGACTATGAAGAAAGACTGAATAGACTGGGTCTGTACTTGTTGGAGTTTAGAAGGATGAGGGGGGATCTTATAGAGACGTATAAGATAATGAAAGGGATGGATAGGGTAGAAGTAGAGATTTTTCCTGCTTAGAAAGGATAGCAGCACTAGAGGAGACAGCCTCAAGACAAGGGGGGTGCAGTTTAGAATGGACTTGAAGAGGAACTTCTTGACTCAAAGGGTGGTGAATCTCTGGAATTCTCTGCCTGTTGAAGTGGTGGAGGCTACCTCGCTAAATATATTAAAGTCACGGGTAGATAGGTTTTTGACAGACAGGGAATTAAGGGTTATGGGGAGAAAGCGGGAAAGTGGAACTGATCCACTTCAGATCAGCCATGATTTTATTGAATGGCGGAGCAGGCTCGAAGGGCTAGATGGCCTACTCCTGCTCCTATTTCTTATGTTCTTATCTGCAAAATCTGATGACGTTTTAGTCATTCAATGCTCATTTCAGTCTCAAGTTACAAAATCTAATGGATGTGTCCAGTAGCTAGGAGAACCTGTTGATTCTTTCATTAATGAATTCTACAGAATGGCTGAAAGCTGTGATAAGTGAAATCTGAGCTAATGAGGATGGAATAGTTGTACAAGTGATGGATGATCCACTCAGGCATGCTTCAAGTGAAGGAAAAGGTAAAGTTTGTTTTAAAGTAAAGTTTTTGTTAGTGTCACATGTAGGTTTACATTCACACTGCAATAAAGTCACTTTGAAAATTCCCTAGTCAACACAGTACCTGTTTGGGTACATGGAGAGAGAATTTAGCATGGCCAATGCACCTAACCAACACGTCTTTTGGACCATGGGAAGAAACCCACGCAGACAAGGGGAGAACATGCAGACTTCTCACAGACAGTGACCCAAACTGGGAATTGAACCTGGGTCCCTGGCACTGAGTCAGCGGTGCCACCTACTGTGCTGCCCCCAAGATCTAACCATTGAGAAGGCCATCCAGATTGTCAGGTGATTTGAAACCTGTTTGTAGCACTGGTCCATAAAGAGAAAGCAAGCCATGGTACAAACTAAACTTCAGTGACCAGTTAGTGAAGCACAAACAGCGACACTCCAGGAATTAGTGGGGTAGATACTTGAGGTCAAGGGAATGAGGGAGAGGTGGACCTGGGAAGGATGCCCTATCAAAGGGTCAGCTAGTGAAACACAAACAGCAACACTCCAGGCCAGGGAATGCAATATCATTGACCAGTCGAGTGACCGCACCAGTGCTGTGGAGCAAAGCATCCCCTCGTGCGTTATCAATATCTGGCAATTTCACCTTGGTGCTCTCAGTGTAATTGAGGAAGAAACACCAGAACAACTTGTGATTCAACAAAATTTGCCTGCAGCTCCAGAGTCTACCCCCTCCTCTGACATTACTGAGCACAAGATATGGAAGTCTTGTCAGGTCTTCAGATCACCTAAACTTTTAAATTCAGAGACTTGAGGAGAGTATTGGGTGGTGGTGGAGGAGGGGAATGGAGGAATAGTAATGATGTGTATATACTTGGGGTAAACTGGAATACCTTGTGAATACATCGGATAAAGATTTTGGGGAGGTGAGGTACATGGGCTGACAAAGTTAATAATGGGCTGAGTACAGCAACACCACACAGTGGTATAAGAAAGCACCTGCATCTCAGGGTCAGTGTAGTGTTGGACAGAGCCATGGGTAGAAGCAAGCATGGTCAGTTCTGAGCTTGTACATTTACTGTATGATCTAATTAATACTTTTGAACTACTTAAAATGACAAATAACTTACTAAGACCTACTGCATTATACTCAATACCTTAAACTGTCTATCACCACCTGAAAACATTTTTTTTAAGGTTGTCAAACACAAACATCCTTCCTGGAATCTGTGACTGTTTCTGGTTTTTCTCTTCTGCTCATCTAAATAAATTCCTTTGTGAATTTTTTTTGTCAATGCATTCATGAAATGTGGCCAACACTTGCTAAGCCAGCATTTTTTTTCCCCATCCCTAATTGCCTTTGAGAATGTGGTGGTGAGTTGCTTTCTTAAACCATTTGCAATCCATGTGGTGGTTGTGATCCATAGTGCTGTTCGGGAGAGTGTTCCAAGGTTTTGACCCAGAATCTAATCTTAACCTGACCTGGCCCACAGGGAAGCTGAGTGACTGGGTAGCCTAGCCGTTTCACACTGCGCTTCATGTTATTTGTCATTGCCTTCAGTGGAAGTAAAATCAGGGGGTGGGCGGGGGCATCTAAAACATGGGACTTGGCAATCTGGGATAGGTTAACATTACCAACTTTGTTTTGCAGAATGGCCAGATTTCTTACACCAAATTAACTGGAAATCTTTGGAAAGTGTTAACACACACACAAGGTGTTCCTGTTTTCTTGATGAAAAGTGCAGTTTAGTTGACTAATGTCCATTCAGGCAGAATATTGCCAGAAATTCCACCTTCCTGAGGACTGTAGTTTGTGAATCACAAATGTTTCACTAAGAGTGGCTAACTGCAGTACAGATGTCTATTTCCCATTGCTGATTTCAAGAGTTTTATTCCATTTTTTTGAAACCTAATTTGAAGATTTAAATCAAATGTACTTTCGGCCTTACAGAATTTCCTGCTTAAGAATGACAGTGTTGAGCTTTTGTTTTACTGGAGCTAATCTTTGTGATTTAGAATTATTGTATTCAATTCTTAATTGTCATATATATAAGTGCCGCACTGGCTTTTATCCAGGTATTGG
The DNA here is from genome assembly GCF_965287045.1 of Carcharhinus amblyrhynchos. Classification (NCBI taxonomy): domain Eukaryota; kingdom Metazoa; phylum Chordata; class Chondrichthyes; order Carcharhiniformes; family Carcharhinidae; genus Carcharhinus; species Carcharhinus amblyrhynchos. Next base: position 29,057,510 of record NC_137348.1, read on the forward strand.
CACTCGTGATTGAATCTTTCATTTTCATTTTGTCACAGACTGTTCCATGGGATGATTTTTAACAATTGTGCAGAGCTTATGATAGCTGCAACATGATGACTTGCAATGCTAACTTTAACAATGGGACTAATTAAAAGAATAGAAGATGGGATGATGTTGATGCTTTTCTTACAAAAGGTTTCTTGCTCTGATAACAGCTGGCATTTATAGAACACCTGTGACATGAAACCTTCTAGGACATGTCAGGAACATTACTAAATAACATTTGACATGAGAACTGCATCAGGATCTTATCAGGACAGTTGATCAAAAACTTGGTAATGGATGGAGGTTTTTTAAAATGTCAAAAAATTGGCAAGGGAAGAAATTAGCGGGCTTAGATTCTAGACAGCTGAAAGTGCGTTCGCACATTCATCACAGTCAGAATGTTATGGGTCCAGGACCCACTCCAGGGACTTGAGCACAAAATCTTGGACAAAAGTGCAGCGCTGAGGGAGCGTTGCATCGTCAGAATTCTCCCATTTTGAGACTAAGTGCCAGTGTGGGAAAGTAGAGTGTTGCCTGCTGTGGTGACTAGCAGGAAAACATGCCAAGTCTGTGCTCATTAATTGTGTACTCAGGTTATATACACTGTATTTGGTGACTGGGCAGAGCTGAATGATGTACATTCTGTCATGGTATCCAGGTGCCAATGTCATCTAACCTCACTGACCCACCATTGAAGAAAGAAAGTGGATCTCTTGATGATGAACATGGTTCTCCATAAGTATTCTGAAGCTGGAAGATGGATCCTCTTCATTTCAACTAGGCTGGCATTCTCCCCCATAAATTCTAAGTGCTGAAATTGTCCACCGTGGTGGGCACTGGCAGAACCGTTGCCCATTGCTTTTTGAATAAGTTGTTAAAATGAGCTGTCTGCCTTCTAAGGTCAAAGGGTCCCAAAGGCGCTACTTTTAAGAAGCCGCATGGTGGTTAGCACCCTTGCCTTGTAGTGCCATGAACGTGGATTCGATTCAGGCCTCAGGTAACTGGCTTTGTGGCAGTTGCACATTCTCCCCATCTCTGCATGGGGTTTCCTCCCACAGTCCAAATTTTGTGTGGGTTTGGTTGACTGGCCATGCTAAATTCACCCTTAGTGACAGGGGGATTAGCTGGTTAAATACAAAGGGTTACAGGGATGAGGCCTGGGCAGGTTAACTGTTGAAGCTCAATGGGCCAAATAGCCTCCTTCTGCACTGTAGGGATTCTGAGGGGGGGAAGCCATTCTTAGTTTCGTGGCCAATATTTATTGCTTGATCACCTTCACTGAAGTAGGTTATCTGGTTGTTTGGATGTTGCTGATTGTGGGAGCTTGTTGTGCACACGTTGACAGCTATGTTTCTGACACTGACAATGAATACACTTCACTGACTGTAAATAACTTTGAGACACGCTGAATCTGTGGAAAGTGCTTAAACTTAAGCCTTTGTTTTGAATACTTGTTGCATTAATTAAGGTGACATGAACCTTCTATAGGTCTTGTACATCCAAGATGAGGGGCTACACCAAAACATTGGAAGAAAGCAAATCTCCCAGGTGGGGGAATTACAGGCCACTTAAGTGTAAAATCTTACAGCCTCTGTGTGTCTCTCTTGAACAGCACTCCACCTATCAAGGCTAAACTTTTCCCCAGACAGAGATCCATGTGTAGGATGAAGTCATACTTTGGCCAAGGCTGACAAAAACATTTGGCCAACTCTGTGAAAAATGAGACTCCGTTTTTAACTTCATTCATTGTAGCTGTTATTTGTGGCCAAAAATAACACTTGGTTTGTCCCAGAATAACATGTAGGTCAGTTCAAATCTGCAGCTTGGCAAGATAAAGGGGTTCCAGTAAAAATGGATGGTGAATTCTATTGGCTCAGTGTCCCTGGGAAACACTCAGCATATCAAATAACACAATTTATCATTGCAAGGCAGGGACTGTACATTAGATATTTTGCAGATGCAGTAAAACAAAATTGACACCAGGGTTACTTGCGTTTCCAGGAACGCAACCAGTCAATTAATGTTGACTCGGTAATAGTTTGAGTTATGTTCCATTTTTATTGTTAACCTGTCAGACACTAGTTGGCCTCATGACTGAGATTTTTGCTAATATGGTCTTTTCATAGAACAGTAGAAACTCTACAGTGCAGGAGGAAGCTGTTCAGCCCATCAAATCTGCACCGACCACAATCCCACCCAAGACCTATCCCTGTAACTCCACATATTTACCCTACTAGTGCTTGTGACACCAAGGGACAATTTATCATGGCCAATCCACCTAACCCACACATCTTTGGACTGTGGGAGGAAATCAGCATCTGGAGGAAAGCCACGCAGAAAATGGAGAATGTGCAGACTCCACACAGACAGTGACCCAAGCCAGGAATCATACCCAGATCCCTGGCACTGTGAAGCATGATGCTAACCACCATGCTACGCTGTGTTTTTAATTAGTGGAGTGTGAGTAAAATCTAGCCTTTTTCTTCTAAATATCAGTCAAAAATTCTTAGTGACTAAAATTCCCCTGCTTCACCATTTATTTAACTCTGAACTGATCTTCAATCTCTATCTTCCTGACCGGTTCCCATATTCCTTTGGTATCTAAAATTCCATTGCTCTTTCCTGAATTTACTCAATGACTAAATGTCTACCATCATCTGGGATGGAGAATTCCAAAGACTTTGATTTGAAGAAATTTCTCCTCATCCCAGTCCTAAGTGGCTAATTCCAAGTTTGGGAATCTCCAGCCAGTGGAAATATCCTCTCAGCATCCACTCTCTCAAGGATTTGTAGTTTTTAAAAAAAAAAACCTACGGTGTAACTCAAGAAATGAATCAGAACATATTTCGTCTTAGTATTTTGTAGTTTTTTTCTGCATATTAGAGCTATCCACTGCAATAACTTGAAGTGACTCGATGTGGCAAACAATTAACTGAAGGGTTTATTGATGGGAAGAACTATCAACACAAAGGGTTGAACAGCACAACTATACAGGTCTACTAACAACGTCAAACTCCATCTGAAACTCTCCAGCCCTGGGACTGCTTGCCCTTGCTCTCATTTGGCCCAGGTTTGCATACTCATTCCCCATTGTCTCCAGTCAAAGGATCGCCCTTAAAGAGTCACATTACCACATCTGCCATCAATGTGTTGGATCCTTATTTCAATTTCCGTATTTAAATGAGGACAAGTTTCATTTGCTCATTGACTTTTGATTTCAAAACAATTTGAGAGGCAATAAAGTCCTTTTGGTTCACTTTTTTTCCCCTTTTTTTTTGTGCTATTGTGGAGGTAGTTGTTTGGGCTTGGTCTACAAGTTTTAGTCATAGAATTCCTATAGTGTAGAAGGAGGCCTTTTTGGCCCATCGAGTCTGCCCCAATCAACAATTCCACCCAAGCCCTATCCCCGTAACCCCACACATTTACCCTGCTAATCTCCCTGACACTAAGGGTCAATTTAGCATAGCCAGTTCACCTAAACAGCACATCTTTGGGCCGTGGAAGGAAACCGGAGCACCTGGAGGAAACCCATGCAGACATGGGGAGAATGTGCCAACTCCAGACACAGTTACCCAAGTGTTTAATTGAACCACTGTCACCATGCTGCCCATGGTTTGTTTTTTTTCCCTTGTGCTATTGTAAAGTAGTTCTTTGGGCTTGGTCTACAAATTTCCAGCAAGGAACTGTCTCACCATGAGAAGTCTGATTTACATTATATAGAGTGTGCTCGTGTTGCAGTTGATGGCTTGAAAAGCATAACAGGAAATGCTTGGGGTGACTGGAGAAGTTGGTTGGAAATATTTCTCACAGGCTTCAATTTTCACAATGTTTTCACTTTATTTATCTTGAATTATTTTTACTTTTTTTAATTCCTAAAACATTAATGAAAACTAGGTTGATACCACAGGTTTTGAGTAATTTTGGATGCAATCTTGAAGTTCTTTGCAATGTAAGAAAAGAAATTGGGCTTGTATAATGCCATTGCAAATTTGTGACGTACATCTGAATTGGCTGATAGCTTTTTAATTACTTTTTAAAGTGCAGTCACTTTTTTAAGGAAATGCAGTTGAGTTTCATTAGAGTCATATAATCCCTAGTGTTATAGGGCACAATTCAGCCCATCGAGTTTGCACTGACTCTCAGAGTATCTCACCCAGGCTCCCCCCCACCCTCCCCTATCTCCATGACCCCGCACATTTCCCATGGCCAATCCATCTAACCTGCGCATCTTTGGACTGTGAAACTGGAGGAAACCCCCGCAGACACAAGGAGAATGTTTCGCCCCAAGGATGGAACTGAACCAGCCCCTGGTGTTGAGGCAGCGGTGCTAAAACCACTGTACTGCTGTGCTGCCATGGTGCCTTAATTTGTGTTTCAAGATCCCATACAAAGGACACAATCTTTTTATGGTGAAATTGTAATTTATCTTTAAACCAATCTAGAACTCTCCCATTCTTCAACTGTTGTGTTCACCTGAAGAGGTAAATGGGAATTTAGTTTAATACCCTGTGTAGGGGTTCATACCCTGACAATACTGTGCTGCCTCAGCAAGGCACTGAAATATCAACTGACATTAAAATTGGCTGGACTTTTGCTAAGTAGCTAAACCGAGTTGGGAAATGTTTGGGGATTTAAAAAAAAACAAAATCATGACACTTTTTAAACAGACCTCATTTTCCCTTTGAGTGCATGTGTGTACTCCATCAACTTGTATTTCACACTGGAAGTTAAAGCCCTTGAAACTGCAAAAGTGAAGTGTGTTTGCACTATTTCAAATGCCCTTGCTGAGTTTAGGTTTCTTGCCTGTGTGATTCAAATCCTATCCTTCCCCCTCCCCACCACTGCAGGTGAAAATGGGGATGGGAACTCTAGATTTGGGTCCCGTCTTCATTTTTTTTAAGTCTGTGTGAAATCTCCCCGACTCCTCAAAAATCTGGCCAGGCGTTTGATTTAAATCTTGCTGGCGGCATACTCAGAGGCACCAGCACAGAATAGCTCCTGATCTAGAAGAGATGTGACTCCTAAATTGATCTGAATGATGTCTTCTGATCATTTACAAAAAAAATCTATTGCATACTACTTTTGATGCTCCTTACATTGGCACTTTATTCTCATTCTTTCTCTCATTTTTCTCTTTCTACATTTCCCTTCGTTTTCTGTTCTGTTTGTGTGATTCTCCTTTGGGCCTTTTTTATGAGTTTGTGGAGAACGCTGCTTTTTTTTACTCTTTTTGAAGGCGAGAGCATGCATGAGATGGCAGCCATTGTGCTCTGGACCAGAAGTGAACGCAGGGGTTGGGGATGATTATTGGAACATGATTGAGATGTAAGCTGATGTGAGCGTGGGACTACTATAGAGCCAGGATCCTCAGAGGAGTGACAGCTAAGGAATGTATCCCATACTGGTTGGCCTTTCTGATGACTTTGGATCTGAGGCTACAGTCCTGACTAATATGGACTCATCCAGGAGCAATAGCAACACAAATGAGCAAAACTTGGCTGGGTCTGACGAGAAAGCAGGATTAGGCTATTGAGTTGGATGATCAGCTATGACCATGAGGAATGGCGGAGCACGCTCGAAGGGCCACAAAGCTGCCTCCTACACCTATCTTTTATGAAAGGCCAGAGGATTAGTGTTGCAAACTATGCCAAGACGTACTGGAGGTTTGGTCACTGGAATTACCCACACCAGCCATTCATCAACCAACATGACAATCCTGATGCACTGTTTTCCAATGGAAAGTAATGAGATTAATTACCTGATCGGATGTTTGTCAAGTCTCTCCCACCCCACATCATTTTCAATTTTTTTATGTGGTGAGAAAAATGATTAGAACCATCGAATCCCTATAGTGCAGAAAAGAGGCCATTCAGCCCATTGAGCCTGCATAGCCGACAATTCCACCCAATCCCTATCCCTGTAACTTCGTATACCTGTCCTGCTAAGTCCCCTGACGCTAAGGGAAAATTTAGCTGGATTGTTCAAAGAAAATTTAAAAATATCCCTATGGAATGCCCCTGTGATTTGTATCCAGGACTGGGCCCACCACTGTCAAGAGGTACGCAGCGCACTGGGTGATTTGTCAGTACCCCACCGCCCCTGGATATTGTACTCACCCTAATTGCTGATGCAGAGTCCATAGGCTCCACCCCTTCCCCTTTAGGCCCTGACTACACAGGGGGTCTCAATGGCCTCTGGTCCCCCTGGCAAGGCCATCACGTCTGGACCACATTGCTGGGGACTGTGTATGTTATCCTGGCCCGGTGAGGATCTCCCCCCACCAGCAAGGCTGTTGAGACAAGTGAGCCTGGACAATTGCAAGGGGGGTTCACTAATAGTACTTAAATGAGGTTGTTGATATTTAAGTCAGCCTTGCGCCTGGAAAGGGCTTCATTTTGCTGGCAGATTGGGGCCAGTAAGATCGCAAGAGGTGAGAAACAGGGCAGACAATCTTACAGGCTCACCATGCCAGGGTCAGCTGGTGTGATGAGTCAATAAGATCACCCCCATTGAGTTTCTACAATTCTGTAACCCAAAGTTCCTGCTGTTTATTCAGTTATGCCTTGGCCCGCTATCAAAGTAGCGCAGGGTCTGTCTTTTACATGTGGACTTTGGAAAAAAGCGTTGGGCACCTGCTAAATGGCTTCTGTCCTTAAATCTCATTAGAATTGATTTTTTTATATGACAATTGGGCACTCCTCCCACTCTAACCAGGACAGAGTGATTGAAAACAACTCACTCAGCTGCTTTACCATCATCAATCTTTCAAATTGTGTGACTTGTGCAAATTTGTGGTTATTACAGCTGGATTTGAATCCCCACCTTAATAAACAGAAGCAAAATGACTTTGGTGTTGCCAGCACTCTGGAACTAAACATTCAACTTTTAGCTGACAGCATCTGTAAGGAGAGAAAAGAGCTGATGTTTCAAATCTAGATGACCCTTTATGTGAGCTTTGACAAAGGGTTATCTGGACTTGAACCATCAGCTCTTTTTGCTCCTTACAGATGCGGCCAAATTTGCTGAGATTTTCCAGCAATTTCTCTCTTGGTTTCGGATTCCAGCATCCGCAGTAATTTGCTCTGACACAACTTCATGCTACTTTTACACTTGCAAAGCTTCAGTTTTATTGTAATAGCTTCTTTTCGAAGTCATTGAATCTCTACAGTGCAGAAGGAGGCCATTTGACCCATCAAGTCTGCACCATTAACAATCCCGACCAGGCCTTATTTGCCTTGTTAATCCCCCTGACATTAAGGGGCAATTTACCATGGCCAATAAACCTAACTCCCACATCTTTGGACTGTGGGAGGAAACTAGAGCACCCAGAGGAAACCCACGCAGACACAGGGAGAATGTGCAAACTCCACACAGACTGTGACCCGAGGCTGGAATTGAACCCTGGCGATGAGGCAGCAGTGCTAACCACTGTGCCTCCATGCTGCCCTTCTTGATGAAAAGTTGCTCAGTAGAGGCCTCCACCAGGTAAGGAGACATGTTGAGGTTGGCGCATTGGTATCAAGAGTGTGAGCATATGCCCTAATTCCTGAGCTGGAGCTGTACCTGCTGCTTAGGTGGGAAGGTCTTTCAGAAACACTCTCTATGCTCATGCCCGCCACTTCTGGAATTTTCTATTGGAAATAACTGGATGCACAGAATACATCTGTTATCTGGGTATTGTATTGTATCTCAATCATTGGCACCAAGGTATATATGGGCAGCACCAAGGTTAGCATTGCTGCCTCAAAGCACCAAGCACCTGGGTTCGATTCCTAGCTTGGGTCATTGTCTGTGTGGAGTTTGCGCATTCCTGCTGTGTCTGCATGGGTTTCCTCTGGGTGCTCCAGTTTCCTCCCATATTCTGAAAGACGTGCTGGTTAGGTGCAATGACCTGAACAGGTGCCAGATTGTGGCGACCAGAGGATTTTCACAGTAACTTCATTGCAGTGTTAATGTAAGCTTACTTGTGACTAATAAATAAACTTTAAACTTTTATATTTGACCATTTGCACCATAGAACTGATCTTTGGTGTTCATTATTGCAGTATATCACCGGGAAGGATTTAAAGATTTGAAAGTCCAAAGTTCAGATACAACAGTTGCCCCTTCCGTATGTTAAGATACCTGAGACCTTTCATGGCTACTCACACTTCTCATAAGTGTCAGTAAGCCAGTTATTGCTGAGTGAGTGCTGCATGATAGCACTATTGATGACCTCCTTCCATCGCTCTCCTGATGACTGAGAGTAGACTGGAATTGGCTGAGTTGGATTTTTCCTGTTTCTTTATGTACAAAATATTCCTGGGCAATGCTCCACATTGTCGAATGAATGCCAGTGCTGTAGCTGTACTGGAAGAGCTTGGCTAGGGGAACGAATGAAGGTGGGGTTACTTATGGAGCTGCCTCCTCCAGTGAGTTCAATTGTCCTCCACCATTCATGGCTAGATGTGGCAGATTTAGAGGTTAGATCTGGTCCTTTTGGTTCTGGAATCACTTATGTTCTTTGGCACATAAGTAGACCTGAATTGTAACATCACCAGGTTGGCACCTAAATTTTCAGTACACCCTCTTGCACCTTTCATTGAACCAGGGTTGATCCCCTAGCTTGGGGGAATTGGTAGAATGGGGGATATATTCAACAAGGAAGAGTATGGATTCACTGGGGGGAACAGAGTAGAATGTGGTAATCGTCAGATGGTTTCCTTGTCCATGTTTGACCCACTGCCCTGAGTGTTCATGGGAGTTGAGAGTTGATGTTGAGAATTTCCAGGGTAATTCCCACTCAGCTGCCTACCACTGTGCCGCCACACTGTCTCCTAGTAAGTTTGGACAGGATATACCCAGGAATGGTGATGGTGATATCTGGAACATTGTCTTTTAGATGTTTAATTCTGAGTATGGCTCTGTCAGGCTATTACTTGACTAGTCTGAGACAGTTCAAGTCTCCCAATTCCCAGATATTAGTCAGGACCATGGTCAATGCCATCTTTTTTTTTGGAGCAGTCAGGAGTCACATGTAGGCCAGACCAGGTAAGGATGACAGGCTTCATTCCCTAAAGGGATTTGGTGAACCAGAATGGGTTTTTATGCCAATTTTTTGTTCCAGATTTTTATTGAAATCAAACTTGGGTTCCCTGAGCATTCCTCTGGTTCTCTGTATCTCTAGTCCAGTGACAATATCAAAATGCTACGGCCTCCCCATGGACTTTATGGACATCTTTTCTCAGTCATATTTAAAAGTCTCTATAGCCCTGTTTAAGTAGGTTTATTTATTAGTTACAAGTAAGCTTATATTACTGCAATGAAGTTACTGTGAAAATCTCCTAGTCGCAGCACTCTGCTTGTTCAGGTACACTGAGGGAGAATTTAGAACGGCCAATGTGCCTAACCAACGTGTCTTTTGGACTGTGGGAGGAAACTGAAGCATCTGGAGAAATCCCTGTGTCTGCGTGGGTTAACATGCAGACTCCACACAGACGGTGACCCAAGCCAGGAATCCAACTCACGTCCCTGGTGCTGTGAGAACATAAGAAGTAGGAGCAGGAGTAGGCCATCTAGCCCCTCGAGCCTGCCCCGCCATTCAATAAGATCCTGGCTGATCTGAAATAGATCAGTTCCACTTTTCTGCCTGCTCCCCAGAACCCTTAATTCTCTAATCAATCAGAAATCTATCTACCCGTGACTTAACCACTGTGCCACCGTGCAGCCCATAAATGGAATGTTTGGCACCCATAGTTGGAATTTTACACATAGCTTTATTCCAATTCCAAGATTGCATACAGGAAATTAAATTCCTGCTCTTATTTCATGTCCTGGAATATGTTGATTTTAATTTGTGTAGACGGTTCTCAGAGCTGGGGAGAAATTACTATTGGCACCAAACTTCTAATACTGAGTGAAGAGAAATTAAACAGCAGGACCATTGGACAGCTCCAACCATCCAGTGTCTCACTCCTAATTTAGTGTTACTACATTAGCTTAAATGAGAACACAACCATTTTAGAGCAATTGATGGTGATGAATTTTATGCTGCCATTAATTCATTTGCAGCTAAAATCACTCTGCTATATTAAAGCTTGAAATGTCTTCATCTTTCAGATATACTGGTTAATCAAACTTGGCAAAGGAGGAAAACGATAGTGAATATATACAGCAGCTCATATCACAGAATACTACAGTGCAGAAGAGGCCCTTCAGCCCATTGAGTTGGCACCGACATGTGAAAGGTCCTGACCTGCCCACCTAATCCCACTTGCCAGCACTTGGCCGAAAGCCTTGAATGTCACGGTGTGCCAAGTACTCACCCAGATACTTTAGAAGGCATCCTGCCTCCACCACCCTCCTAGTCTGGAATGCACTGCCTATCACCACCCTCTGAGCTTAAATGTTTTTCCTCAAATTCCCCCTAAACCTTCCATCCTTCACTTTTAACTTGTGTCCCCTCGTAACTCACCCTTCAACTAAGGGGAAGAGCTGCTCCTTATTCACCCCATCAATGCCCCTCATAATTTTGAACACCTCAATCAGGTCATCCCTCAGTCTTCTCTGCTCCAGCCTACCCAACCTCTCTTTATAATTTAAATGTTGCATCCCAGACAGCATAGACCCTTCAGAGGTCTATGGATGAACACACCAAGGTCCCTTTGGTCTTCAGAACTTCCCAGTGTCAGACGTTCCAGTGTACACTTCGTGTTTGCTAATCTCCAAAAATGTACCAGTGAACATCTGTCTTGGCTTTCATTATTTTCTTTAATAATGAAGCATAAATGATTCTAATGTACTTTTCAGGATAATAAAAATTATTTTTTCTCCCCTGAGCAAGTTTAAGAATATTTCACTACTTCAGTTTTCTTCAGGCAAACCATAAAGTGCAATAAGCCATAATTCATTCACCCTTGCAGGAAGAGGTTTGGCTGTAAAATCTAAGTGCTCTGAATAGTAAATAAAATTAAAAGGGGATATTGTCCCTATCTACATAAAAAGTTGTCCCGTAGTGACAGTAACTGCAAACTGCGTAATAAATGAGCAAGCGTAGCTAGGTAAAGGAAAGGACAGCTGCAAGCTCCTGAAGTATTGTCAAGAAAGTTGAAGCAGCCAGATTTAGAAAGCGGATGCTTTAAGGTACAGGACAGTAGGTGGGGGGATGAATCATTCTCCAAGCGTTCCTAAAGAGAGACTTCCTCCCTCTTGTGTCTCATTCTGAATCTCCTGTTTTGCAGTAAATCAAAAAGTTAAACACTAGTTCTGGTTCTTTCCGTGCCTGTTTAAACCTTCAGGGGAGGAAAGGGTTTCGACCTGTGACGTGAACTACACTTGACGAAATCAGTCAAGACAATTCAGCAATGGAATCATCTTTTACTTAAAGTGGCTTGTAGTCGAAAGTGATTAACAAATCATTGTTTAGCTGCTACAAGGTTGTTTTTAACTTTATTGTTATATTAATAAGCACCTCAATATATTTCTGTAGCAGAATAAAATGCAGAACCAAATTTGTACAATGAAAGGAATTAGCTTTAATGGGGCGGTACAGTGGTTAGCACTGCTGCCTCACAGCACCAGGGACCCGGGTTCGATTCCTGGCTGGGGTTCTGTGCGAAGACCACACATTCTCCCCATGTCTGTGTGGGTTTCCTCCGGGCGCTCAGGTTTCCTCCCACAGTCCAAATGATGTGCTGGTTCAGTGCACTGGCCATACTAAATTCTCCCTCATGTACCCAAACAGGTTCCGGAGCATGGCGACTAGGGGATTCTCACAGTAACTTCATTACAGTGTTAACGTAAGCCCACTTGTGACACTTTTAAATAAACGAACTTAAAACTAACTTTTCACAAATCGGTTTGTGATTTTTTTTTTTCGTTCCCAGTTCTAATGTATGGATTGCTATATGAATATTTTAAATTACAGAAGACTTGCTTTAATCCTCAGTGTTGACTGAGGTGCAAGAAAACAAATGTTAAAAGACAGGTTACTGGCACTGATGTTGTCAATGGAAAAATGAGTTGAGAAAGGAAAAGTTTGTGGTTTTGTTACACATGGTTCACAGAGCAAAGCTTTCTCCCCCGATGGTTCATCCCTGTGAAATGTTGCCAGTTACAGTTCGTCTCTAATTTTAAAGATTGACGGCCTGGAATAATTTGTGGTAAAGCTGAACATTTGGGACTGGCTGTAAAATATTTTAATAATCCTGAGGGCCCAGTCTGATACAGAGCTGCTCTGTGTCTTGTGGGGCATTAGTCACGGTGGCCAATAGGGGAAGATATATTTCAGTCATAGGATCGTCCGAGAGAGGCAAAGGGTTTGGAACAGTGGTGGAGGGGTGCATTTCACCAGACAGCCCATTTTTTAATTACTAAAACCAGAAAATAAACTTTATTAGTCACAAGTAGACTTACATTAACGTTACAATGAAGTTAGTGAAAATCCCGGTGCCTGTTTGGGTACACTGAGGGAGAATTTAGCATGGCCAATGCCCCTAACCAGCACGTCTTTCCAACAATGGGAGGAAACTGGAGCACCTGCAGGAAACCCACACAGACACGGGGAGAATGTGCAGACTCCACACAGTGACCCAAGCTGGAAATTGAACCTGGGTCCCTGGTGCTGTGAGGCAGCAGTGCTAACCACTCTGCTGCCCTGGAGATGTCCAGCAGCTCTGGCAGCATATAGAGAAGAATAGAGTTGATGTTTTAGGTTGATTTGCCCTTTAACAGTGGGTGGACTTTAATTCCCCGCCCACCCCTGTGCTGAGGTTTGTGGTGGGTGTCCTTCAGTCCGACTGGAGAGTGGGGTCTTGCCGCCTTCCTTCACCCCTGATTGAGTCTGTGATGGGAAGACCCGTGAAAGGTTAATGCCAGTGGCAGACAGGGGCATTCAGCAAACACCATGTGGGGTTGCCTAATGGCTCCTGTCGGGAGGGGCGGGGGGGGGGGGAGGTGGTGGTTGCCCTCATTCAAAGACACTGATTGAGGTAGCTGTTAAGAAGTCTCTCAACACCAGGTTAAAGTCCAACAGGTTTATCTAGTAGCAAACGCCACTAGCTTTCGGAGTGCTGCCCCTTCGGCAGGTGAGCGGGGAGGTACCTGGTGTCAGGAAGATGGGGACACAAGGTTGTCGTAGATCCCACCCCATGACACCCTCCTGCTGTGACGCACCTGAATCCAGCGATGATGCTAAGCCTCAGATGGGTGTCGTACAGTGAGTAGCCGTAGCTCTCCCTAGCGCCCCCCTACCCTGTGATGTTCAGTTGGCCTCTGTTGGACAGGACTCTCCTGCCATGATCCTTGATCCCAGGGAATGACCATTGCTCTCCAGTTATGTACTTGGCACCAGCTGGTTGCCCTCGAGCAGATGTGACAAACCATTCAAATCCCATTGACTTTGGGCTGGGAGGTACCCACCCACCCTGACTGACAATAGTGTGGCCCTTCCCTTTAAAGAGGTGACGAGGAGCTTTCAGTGGGTCTCCATCAGTAGGCAAGATCCTCGTTGCCTTCATTAAATTCCACCCGTTAACGCTATTTCTCTCGCAATGTTTACAGCTTTGCTCCGAATTACGTTTTGGGCTTTTTCTCTGAAAGGGGTGTAAATTGAAATCCTGTGCTCATTGTACAAGAGTGTGAACAAGAACACTTCCAGTATTTTCCATTTTTATTTCAGATTTCCAGCAGTTTTCTTCATTATCCATTGGCTGTTTTCTACCTAGTACTAGTATTTACTAATACAGGCTAGGTTAACTAAATTGGTTTTACGTTAAGAGATAGCGAGAAATGCAAGTCAATTTCTTGCACCCCAACAAGCAAACCAGTGAGTGGGAAGGTTTTGTGCTCCAGTTCAGTGTTATTGTTTTTAATTGGGAATGAGCTTTGTCAAATTATTTTATATGTTCGCATAACTTGAGGCTGGGGTGACACAGAGGCTAGCACTGTTGCCTCACAACACCAGGGTTCAATTCCAACCTTGGGTAACTGTGTGGAGGTTGCATGTTCTCCCCAGTTTCCTCCCACACTCCAAAGATGTGCAAGTTAGGTTGATTGGCTTTGCTGAATTGCTCCTTAATGTCAGGGGGATTAGGAGGGTAAATATATGGAGTTATGGGGGTAGGACCTGGATTGTGGCCGGTGCAGGCTCAATTAGTTAAATGCCTCTTTCCGCACTGCAGGGATTCTGAGTGGTGGTAGTTCCTGGTTAGGCATAATCTGATGAAATTAGCACCAGGAGAAATGAAAATACTGACACAAAAATAACTTTTTTTTTGAGTGTTTATAAAAGCAGAGAATTTGGCCCCTTGATGGTAATCTGTACGTTTTTTTTATACTTTTTAAGGATTCACTGACACCATTATCTTTAGGATGTGGAAATGCTGTCGATGAACTGGAGTAAACACAGTAAGACATCTCACAACACCAGGTTAAAGTGCGACAGGTTTATTTGGTAGCAAAAGCCGCAGTGGCTTTTGCTACGACTGTGGCTGTTGGGCTTTAACCTGGTGGTGTAAGACTTCTTATTACCATTATCTTTGGCATTGTTCTGATCCTGAAGTCGCAGTCTAAATCTGGATGAGAATTTTACATTGCTTGGACAGCCACACACCTGACCTGGAAGTGCCTGAAATTGCACAAGAAGATTATGTCTGTATTAAGTTTATTTATTAGTGTTACAAGTATTGACACTGCAATGAAGTTACCGCGAAAATCCCCTAGTCGCCACACTCTGGCAATGTCTGTGTGCATCCTGACATCATTGTGCATAGCACAATTTCAGTGGGTGAATGTATGCAGGAGTCAAAAGTGCACCTGTAGACAACTAAACAAGCAATCAAGCCCACTGAGGGGCCAATTGTAAGCTGCTTTAAGTGGCCTGTTCTTGGGTGGATTGAGTGGTCTTTATATTTTAGGTGCAACCTTGCACCAGGGTGGATCGAAAGGTCAGAGCTGAAATTTGAAAAGGTGTCTGGGTACTGAGATTTGTTTGAATTGGCTGCCTGGACACTTTTTGCTGTGTTTATTTTGTTCAGCTCTGCAGCTCCCTGAGAGCTCCGCAGTGACTGTCCCCCTCCAAAGGGAACCCATTAGAAGAGCCAACCCTTCTCTCAGCTCTCACTGTCCCAGCAACACCGAGCCATTCTCAACATGCAGTTCACACTGGCTGCCTATTAATAGGCTAGCCAGTGAATTACTGCGTTCTGGGACTGATGGTGGCCAGAAGCGCATTTCACTCCCGCCTCCCCAAGCTCACAGAGTGTGTGTGCCCAATGACCACAAGAGGTGTTGAGACCTGACTGAATCTGAGAAGAAATCTGACCTGACTTGGCCTGATGCTTCTGTCGTCTCAAGGAGCCCTATACAGATTGTGTTTGAGGCATATGGAGCGTAACTGCAATATTTGCTGAGTTGTTTGGGTCAACTGGATGCCCAGGCTGCCTGGAGTTGATTTACCTGTTTGGACAGTATGGACATTGCCGTCAATGCTTTCTGCATTAAAATTTTAAGTGCAGCAGTAGAGGTGAGATTTGCACACTCATTGTCAGGAGTGCAGAAAGTTCTCACCTGGGGAAGCCAACTGCAATTCTAGTCATGCAGTATAAATGGGCGGCATAGTGGTTAGCGCTGCTCCCTCACAGCACGAGGGACCCAGGTTCAATTCTCAGATTGGGTCATTGTCTGTGCAGAGTCTGCATGTTCTCTCCGTGAACGTATGGGTTTCCTCTGGGTGCTCCTTTTCCTCCCACGGTCCAAAAGCCATGCTGGTTAGGTCCATTGACCATATTAAATTCTCTCCGGGTACCCAAACAGGCACCAGAGTGTGGCGACTAAGGGATTTCTGCAATAAATTCATTGCCGTGTTAACGTAAACCTATTTGTGACACTAATAAGTAAACTTTAAATGGTGCTGAGTGGGAACCCATTTGCAACTGCCCATCTCAGACCTATCGCCACAAAATACATGCAAAAGCTCAAGGAAATAACTGCAGTCCAAGCCTCTTACTGAAGCTGCCTTGGAGAATAGCAAATATTGTCCAACTGTAAGTCATGTTGTAGAATGTTATAGTTGGATATAGCAGTTAAGCAAGAGCAGATGTCTGTAGAATCTCTCATTCCGAAGTTTCAATCATGGAATGTAAAGAATGTCCGGTGAAATACACAAAGCCATAGGAGAACACAGTGAGATGTTTTCGGGCGTTCAAAAGGAACCATGGTTTTTAGGACAGCACTTTTTTTTTGATTTTAAGATGGACATTGTAAAGTCAGAGTGCAACAGGATCTCCCATAACCATCCAGAGCCCCACTTTACAACGCAGCATCAGGATATTTTGACAATCTAGTTGATCCTATCACTTTACATTTTTATGCAAAATGGACATTACACACTGTTTTTTAAAAAAAAATGCATCTGCTTCAAACTGTATGATGAGGAGCAGCACGGTGAACCCACACTCATCTGATTTGAAAACAGTGGAAAGCCAAGCAGATATCCACGTACCTGACTGAAGATGCATTTTCCTTGCCTGCGATTTCCACCATGTGTCCACTTCATTATGCAATCTCTACAGTGCAGAAGCAGGCCATCGGTTCTGCACCAACTCTCAAAGAGCATCTTACCCAGACCCCCTCCCCATCATTCCAGGTGTTTACCTCCATTATCTCCCTAACCTACATATCTTGGGACACCAAGGGGTAATTTTTAGCATGGCCAATCCCACCTAACCTGCACATCTTTGGATTGTGGGTGGAAACTGGAGCACCAGAAGGAAACCCATGCAGACACGAGGGGGTAACTTGCAGAATTCATACAGTAAGAAGTCTCATAACATCAGATAGAAGTCCAACAGGTTTATTTGGAATCACGCTCTGCTCCTTCATCAAGTGACAGGAAGCTTGTGATTCCAAATGGCGTTATGAGACTTCTTACTATGCCCACTCCAGTATCCCACATCAAAACTCCACACAGCCACCTGAAGGCAGAATTGAACCCAGGCCCTTGGTGCTGTGAGGCAGCAGTGCTAACCACTGTTTCACCATGCTGCCCATGTCATGTTAACATACTAAGACTGTATTTGCACATTGTTTTTCTAAGATACGAATCTAACAAAAAGTCTTAGCCTCTCAGTCTCAACAAACAAAATACTATAAATACTACTTAGTTGCAACCAGTGGCATGTCAACATGAATTGTAAAAGGACACGTTTAAAATGCATTAAGTTTGGTAACTAGCACTAATGGTAGATTTGGGGTGAAATTGCCCCACCTGTCACAGAAATCGTAGCAGGCGGGACAGTAAATTTGGCGGAACCATTTTGAGGGCCCATTGACCTCAGGCAGACATATCCAGTCTTATCAAGTATGTATGACTGGAAAACCCCACCCTTGGTAGAGTTGTAAGAATATTTGTAGCAGTGGGAGAGTGGAGAACTGGGAAAAATGTAGGTTTGAATGAACAAATAAATACCCATTGGATCATCCATCCCTTCCCCATTCCCCTGTTTTTCTGTCTTGTTGTCCTGTTGGGCCTAACTCATGTTGATGCACTGATTCACTACTTCTTCCCAAAAGAGAAGAGACACGTGGGAGAGTCTAGGCAATAAGTTGAAGCAGTCTAGTTGACAGTACGAAGAATGTCGTGACAGAAAATGATACTGTTTGCTTGGCATGTAATTTAGTGTCAATCCTAAAATGCATTGGCCTGTGTGGCACTATTGAGGGGCTATTTAAAGTGGCACCATTAAATACAAGTTAATTGAAAAGAAACCACATCTTTTTGAGATTTGTTACATTGCATTAAATATCACTAACTCAGTTGCACCAAGTACATTGGGCTCAGTATTCTGGATTCTTCTGAATTTCAGTGTACATGTTTGTAACACGGTGGCACAGTGATTAGTACTGCTGCCTCACAGGGACCCAGTTTGGGTCACTGTGCGGAGTCTGCACGTTCTCCCCATTGTCTGTCTGTGTGGGTTTCCTCCGGGTGCCCTGGTTTCCTCCCATAGCCCATACAATGTACTGGTTAGGTACATTTGCCAGGCTAAATTCTCCCTCAGTGTACCCGAACAGGCGCCGGAGTGTGGCGACTAGGGGATTTTCATTGTAACTTTGCTGTGTTAGTGTAAGCTTTCTGGTGACTAATAAACTTTAATGTGGAGACCAGCTGCATGTGCGTTACAGGGGAAGTGTGAGTAATTGACATCATGGCACATATTGCCTAACTAAAGGCACATTTTTATTCAACAGTTTATTGCCCTGAGGAGTCAATCTTCTGCTCGTGGGGCTAGAATGGTTTCAAATTGCTGTGCCACACGATCTCATCATGATGCGTGCTCTGATATTATACAATTCTAGACTTTTTAACTGACTTTTTTAATATATCACAATGATGGGCCTTGCTGCAAAGCATACAATTTTGCTCTTCTGAATTACATTTTGGGCCATTTACCTGATTTGGAGGTAACTTCAAATCCCACACATTGTACAAGAAACAATTTAATATAAATAAGAGCAATCAATTTTAAGTGGCTTCTAAAGCAACGTTTGAAGGCTGTGTTTTTATTTTACTTTTCGTGTGAAATATGGGAAGTAATGATTATTGAATAAAGTTTTTATTCTATTGAAAAATTAAAAACTAACACAATTCATGTCCATCTAATCTATCTAAAATGAAATGTTTGCAGTATCAGCTAGTTCACAAAAAACTGAAGCAAGTGAATTATATAATAGTCAATCAGTTAATAGAAAATAATTCCTCAAGTATAATGAGTATGAATTTTCTCCAGACTAATCTTCAGTCTTGTATTTCTCATGGTCTTATCTTAATGAATTTATTAATTAAGAATTCTTTTTTTTTCTGTGAATGTAAAGGGTTTACTAACTTAAACACCCCGCAGAGGCTTTCCCACAGTGCTACGAGGTGGGATTAGAAAATGCTCTTGGGTGCCCTTGGGCTGGCATGGAGAAGATGGACCAAATGGCCTCCTTTTGTGTTGTAACTTCTCTACAGTTCTATCGAAGTGGCTCACCATTGGCCAGCGGCGGAATGGAAAAGGCTGGAAAATCTGGCCCAGGCTCATTTTTAGGCCAAGGGTTTATCTTGTAAACCAATCGGGTGGCACGGTGGTTAGCACTGCTGCCCGCACAGCGCCAGGAACCTCGGTTCAATTCTGGCCTCTGGTGACTATCTGCAGAGAGTTTGCATGTTCTCCCTGTGTCTGCATGGGTTTCCTCCAGGTGCTGTGGTTTCTTCCCACAGTCCAAAGATGTGCACGTAGGTTGATTGTACAAAAATTGTCCCTTAATGTCAGGGGAACTAGCAGGGTAAATACATGGGGTTATGAGGATGGGATCTGAGTGGGATTGTTGGTGCATGCTTGATGGGCCAAATGACCTCTTTCTGCACTGTAGGGATTCTATGATATTGCTTGCTTTTTACTATTGTCCTCGGTTTTGAATAAATGTATTATTTTGATAGCATTTGACACTTCCATTTCTAATGCCTTTGCCATTCATTAAAATTCTGATTTAAATTTATTTTTACTCAGCCTGAATTTGAGGTTTGCAGTGGTGCATTATGATGAAGAAAAGTACTGATAGAACCCTGTAATAGTCGCGAATGATCAGTTTATTGAGTAGCTTTCAAGAATTGCTGTAGTGCCTAACAGAAAAGTTGAAGCTTGCAAACTAATCTTAACAAATTTGCAGGAAATATGAGTGTGAACCTCAATTCAGGCCTCATGTCTGGTGGGTGCTGTAAAATCATTATCATTGAACTGACATGGACGTTTTTTAGTGACCTGAGCACACGTGTAAATGGAACATGGTCCGTCACGCTGTTAAATTCTTCATTGCGCATGCTCTGCTCCTGCAAACTGGGCCAAATGATGTTGAGTTTGTCCTCCTGCATGTTATTGGCTAGCATATCGCATGCACACAATATGTAACAATGGATGAGTCACATAACTTCAACAATGAATGTGACTGTGTCACACTCCTCAGGAGAGGAGGAAGAAGGTTTGGAAGAGCAATGAAGTTCAACAAATAACAGAATTGTTATGCAATAGAAGGAAGCCTTTGTGTTTGCATTTCAGTGCTTCAAATGAACGTCACGACTTAGTGCTATTCCATTCCCTTGCCTTTTCTCTGCACCCAAGCACATTATTTCTATTCAAATAATTATCTAATATCCTCTTGAATGCCTCCATCACACTTCCAGGCAATGCATTCCAGATCTAAATCGTTTATTACTACATATGTGCTTCTTTTGCAAATCTTTTTGAATCTGTGCCCTCTTGTCTTTGATCCTTTTATGAATGGGAACGTTTTCTCACCATCTATCCTATCCAGCGCTCCTGAGATTTTGAACATCTCTATCAAATCTCCTCTTAACGGCCTTCTCTCCGTGGAGAAAGTCCCAACCTCTCTAATCTGTCACGATGATTGAAGTTTCTCATCCCTGAAACCATTCATGTAAATCTCTTTTGCACTCTGTCCAATGCGTTCACATATTTCCTATAGTGTGGCACTCAGAACTGTACACAATACTCCAGCTGAGGTCAAACTAATGTCTCTTGTATAAACTCAGCATAATCTCTATGCCCCCATTAAGAAAGCCCAGAATACTTTACGCTTTGCTAACTGCTCTCTCCACCTGCCCTGTATCGTCAATGATCTATGCACATGTACATCCAGGTCCCTCTTGCCCTTTGCAATTTGACCCCTTATTTTGTATTGTCTGCATGTTCTTCCTATGAAAATGCCACACTTCTCTGCATCAAATTTCATCTGTCACCTACCTGCCCACTGCACCAACTTGCCTGTGTCTTTATGAAGTTCTACACTATCTTCCTCCATAGGGCGCTTGGAAGTATCATAAGCTATCATCTGCAAACCTTGGAATTGTCTCCTGTACACCAAGATCCAGATCATTAATATACATCAGGAAACAGTGAGAAGTCTCTCAACACCAGGTTGAAGTCCAACAGGTTTGTTTGGAATCACAAGCTTTCAGAGCGCTGTCCCTTCATCCACTCACCTGATGAAGAAGCAGCATTCCGAAAGCTCGTGCTATCAAATAAACCATTGGACTTTAACCTGGTGTTATGAGACTTTTTACTATGTTTACCCCAGTCCAACTCCGGCATCTCCACATCACGGCTACATCAGGAAAAGCAAGGGTCCCAATACTGACCCCTGGGAAACTCCACTACAAACTGTCTTCAGCCTGGAAAAATATCCATTGGCCATTTCTCTCTGTTCCCTATTATCCAGCCAATTTTGCGTCCATGTTGCTACTGTCACTTTTTTATCCATCAGACTTTTAAATGGACCTCTTCACAGGAAGTTGATCTTTCTTTACACGCTAGCTATGACTGTAACGCTACATTCTGCGCTCCTTCCTTTCCTTCTCTATGAATGGTATGCTTTGTATAGCGCACAAGAAACAATATTTTTCACTAATACATGTGACAATAATAAATCCATTAAGTTATTTTCAAGCCAACAGGTTGTGACAAAAATACTGCACATCCTGGGACTGGATGTAATCATTCTGTGAGAGCTACTGGGTCTAAGTTCATATTTTCTTTGAGGAAATGATCCTCAATTTGTATGTTAAGAAAGAACAAACATTTATGATGGGATGTGCAAGATGCTCAAATATCTCAATGTTTATTGAATCTCAGATGGTGGATAGCTATGGATGAGAATTAATTAGATTCACATAATTTCTTGGAATCACTAAATTATCGTGCTGTGGATTAACATTCTTTCTTTGCCCAAACATCATAATAAGTACAATCATCTTCAAGACGCTGACTGTAGTAAGATGTGCGAGAGTGTTAGAATTATATTCATTTGACATTATACTGCTGAGTGTTCACAGATGCTGTAGACTAATAGTGGGAGCAGATGTTTGTCATGTTGACAGTTCCTTTAGAAATTCTCTCTTCTGACCCCCTAAATTTGTTTCCTCCTTGGAATGGTGGGATGGGGAGAATGAGTGAATTTTTAGTGTGCATAATTTGAAACATTGCTTCAAATTTTTGTCCCGTAATCATAAATGGCGTCAATGTCCGGTATTCGATCCCAGTCTGCACGATTTGGTTAATCTCAGCCAGGTGGAGGTTACAGTTGTCTGGTAATGCCCCTAGGTTTATGAGGGGAAAATAAGTTGGATTTGACACAGCTGATTGCTGTACATGACTCCAGGTGGAAAGTGCACATATGTGCTGGGATTATCATAGAATCCCAGTAGTGCAGAAGGAGGCCATTCAGGTCTTTGAAGCTGCACCGACCCTCTTGAGGGGCACTCTGTCTAGGCCCACTCCCCAGCTCTATTCCCATAACCCCGCACGTTGATCATGTCTAATCCATCTAACCCACACATCCCTGGACACTAAGGGGAAATTTAACATGGCCAATCCACCTAACTTGCACTTCTTTTTGGACTTGTAATGAAATATGAACTTAGACCAAGTAGCTCACACAGATGATGACATCCTGTGCAGTATTTTTGTCACAACCTGTTGGCTTGAAGATAATTTATTTGATTTATTATTGTCACATGTATTAGTGTACAGTGAAAAATATTGTTTCTTGCTCACCATACAAAGCATACCGTTCATAGAAAAGGTGGGAGAAAAATGGAGGAAACTCCCACACAGACACAGGGAGAACATGCAAATTCCACACAGTCGCTCAAGGCCGGAATTGAACCTAGGTCCTTGGCACTGTGAGGCAGCAGTGCTAACCAGCATGCCAGCCTATCTCTGCTCAGGGCCTACGGCCCTCAGCATGGCAGGAAGCAAGGGTGAAATAGCACTGAATCGCAGGATGGTGGGCTCGTTAATTATGCAGCAGAGATTGCTGATGTTGTTTGTGACTGGACGTGCTATACTTAAAAGATGCAGAGACAGCTGCTTTATTGCACTCTTAACTATGAGACGTGGAACCCAGAACCCAAGGAGCACCAGAAGCCAGATTCAGCGCTGCATCGCTGGAGGTACTGCTGAATGGAGTGAAAGAGGCGAGTGATGTGCTTTACCTGAGGAATGGAAGGAGAATCCTCGCCTGACTCACCAACCCTGTATGGGAGCCAGTCGCTAGATAGGCAAGTACCAGCTGCATTCACCAGAGGATAGCCCTGCAGAGCAGGAAAAGGATGACTGACTTCTGTGCTGCCAGTGTGAATGAACCTTTGACTTACCAATACTCACCTCACTGACTGGGCGCAGGGCTTCAGTGGCAAGGCCACTATCTGTGCTGCCCATGCATAAATATACAATTCGGTGAGACACGTTGATGCCTCCATAGTCCCGTTGTGGTCCATGCAGATAGTGGTGACGGTGGGCCTTTGACCCTGCCAGAGTTCATATTGGGGGTTGGCATAGAGGGCAGTGCCATTCATTGCTGATACGATGCTTCTGTCAGTCTCATCCTCTGTCTGCATGAGCTGACTGCTCAGTCATATCAAAGAAGCTTTTGTGTACTAACTGCAGCATCTTTCATGTGGCACATGATAACCAGTGGGTTGTTGGTGAAGACTGGCAGCAATGCAAACACCACCTCTATCCCAATTGGTCTCAAACAACCTTCTCTCCTTGAGCAGGATAGATTAATGCACAACAAGTGTGTGCACTACAGACAGTGGACAGGAGGGGGTCATGGCTGAACTCATGGCACCTCACACTATTCAAAGAGCAGGCTGCCAAGCTGGCTGGAGGGTTTGGGACTGTGCACTGGTGGGCATCAAGGTTGGCTCCAGGCCTCCGTCCAGTGAGGAACCGTGCTTACTGTCCTTTCACAGCAACCCAAGAGTTAGGCTGCCACGTTGGAGGAGCAGCCTACACAGTCGTTCACTCCCTCCTCTTTTCGTTATTTTCTCTTTCTAAAGATGTGTGGGTAAGGTGGATTGGCCATGTTGAGTTGCCCCTTAGTGTCGGGGTTTAACAGGGTAAATGCGTGGGACTATGGGGCTAGAGCCTGGGTGGGATTGTTGTCAGTACAGACTCAATGGGCCAAATGGCTTCCTTCTGCCTTGTAGGGTTTCTATAATTACGGCTGCCAGCAAGAAGAGGGTGAGGCCTGAATTTTCTGGTTGCGTTTCGGTGCATAATGTTCAACATTTTTGCAAGTTGATTATTGTTTATATTAATGTGAACCCTAGAACGTTAGGTGAAGTGTTTCATGTCTGTTTTTCATTATTAAATGCTGCCAGACATTAAAAAGACCTCCATGACTGAAAAAATATTCCCAGATGATCTTGGTACTGAAATTGAGTGCAAGCTTGCCAACCTGATGGTAACACTGAAGTAATGACTGTTGCGGAAAAATGTTCATGTAAATTATCTATAAATGTAAATCATAAATGAGATTGCGTTATTCATGGGATTTGGGCATTGCTAACTAGGCCAGCATTTATTGTCCATCCTTAATTGTTCTTGACAAGTTGGTGGTGAGCTGCCTCCTTGAACCCAGCCACAGTGAAGGAACGGTGATATATTTCCAAGTCAGGATGGTGAGTGACTTGGAGAATTTTCAGATGGTGATGTTCCCCTGCGTCTGTTGTCCTTGCCCTTCTAGATAGTACACTGCTAACTATCTGAATATGGAAAATCACCCACTACAATAGTTTAGTTTGAGGCTTTTGTCTTCAGTACTGCAGTTGGACTGAAACATAGAAACGTTCATTGACTATTCTTCCCACTGCCTCAAAAAAGCATAATTAAGGATCCTATGCATCCTGGACATTCTCTCTTCCATCTTCTTCCACTGAGGAAAAAGATACAAAAGTCTGAGGTCATGCATCAAATAACTCAAAAATAACCACTATGCCATAACCTCCCATGCACAAACTGGAGAGCAATTACAAATGAGTAGCGACTAAAACATAAAAACCCATAAGATGACATCCATGATGTGTCGCTCATGAACGTGTGAAGTTTCTGCACTTGTCATACTTGGCACAGTACTTTAGGACACATCTAGTTCAGTAAAATAACATTTTCATGTTGTGATGAGTCATAATTACTGCAAAACAATGTGGCACTGAAAACAAGCTTCCAAGTGTGGAGTCCCATTCCTTCTGTTTCGAATTAGTGGAGATTTTTTTCAAAATGTCACCTAATTTTTACATTTTCTCTTTGCCTTTCTTTGGTCTAATCTATCTTTCCTCCTTTATTTCATCTCTATCTGATTGTCCATTGCATCCATTACTCTACTCTAACTGAGACTTCCTGATTCAGACTCTGCTGCTCCATTAATTCCTCAATCTGGTCAAGACCACACACACAGATCCCAGCTGTGACAATTCAGTTTCCCAGCCGGAGCAACTTGCTGCATAAAAGCTAATGGAAAATCAAGTAACAGGTCTTATTTATGGGCTACTGTATAATCGTTTGTGCAAGGCTTTGTTAGAATGCAGGATGCCTAAAATATAGATTGATCAAGATTAAGGCAGTGATGGAAAGCTTTGAGTAATGGGACTATTTCCATTGAAACAGCTAATCGCTGACAAGGTTTAATGGATGTTTGCTGGAATATAAAAGCCTTTGGTAGTCCAAACAATGGAAGGGTTGTTCTGTTTTAATTGAAGAGTTAGTGACTAAGGAGATTATCATTAGAAGAGATCGTACAGTTGTTAGTACTGGGTGGCACAGTGGCACTGTAGCCTCGCAATGCCGGGGACCCAGGTTCAACTCCGGTCTTGAAAGACTGTCTCTGTGGAGTTTGCACATTCTCCCCTGTGTCTGCATGGGTTTCCTCTGGGTGCTCCAATTTCCTCCCACTGTTCAAAGATGTGTGGTTTAGGTGGATTGGCCATGCTAAATTGTCCCTCAGTGTCAAGGATGTTAGAATGTAATCAGTGACAACTTTGTATTGGGTGTAATGTGACCAATGGTAATAAGCTGTAAGGGTCAGCTGACCCAATAACCATGGAACCAAATACAGAGTGATGTGGTGATTTAGCTGACTCTCTCAGTGAAAAAACCTGTTTGGAATTGTGGGGAACTTGGATTGGCCCAGGGAAAGGCCCCAAATTTGGAGTAATAAAGTTTTATTAAACTCTTTGATTTATAACCTGGTGTAAGTTCAGTTTTTTATTGTCTGCATTTGAAGAGTTCTTTCCAAGGAAAGAAGGGGGATTAACAGGGCAAACATGTGGTGCTATGGGGATAGGGCCTGCAAGGGATTGTTGTCAGTACCAGCTCGATGAGTCAAATGGCCTCCATCTGCACTGTAAGGATTCTATGATGGACTGAATTAAAGGAAAATACCATTTGCTTTCATGGTATTTTGATATATGGAATACCTTATTGAAAAAATTGATTCAGGCAGAGAACCCTACAATTTTTCAGAGAAAATGGATAAAGGTGCAAAACTACAGGAAGAGATTGTGATTAGCTCTGAATTGTGACAGCTAAGAGTCATCTCAGACACAATGGACTAAATAGTCTTCTTTCTCTGTAATAATAAGGACCCTTTGTCCTGGCTTTCTTTAAGTACAGCTGGGTTCATCTACTTTTTAATGTTATATTTGACAAAGTTGAATAATCATGGTTATTGTTCATAATATTAACAAATGTTTGCAGGGCTTTGCTTTGCCATTTTTAAGTGAAAGTAGTAAATGTACTAACCATACATGGACCAGCACCCAAAGTGCTGTAACCTGCGAGGCTATGGACCAGGTACTGGAATGTGGGATTAGAATGGATGGCTAGTCTTTGCAATCAGCGCAGACTCAGTGGGCTGAATAGCCTCTTTCTGTGCTGTATCTTTTCTATGGTTAGAGTCAGAGTTTTGCAGCATGGGAACAGGCCTTTCAGCCCAACTTGTCCAAACCAGTTTTTACACTGAACTAGTTCCCAACTGCCCGCATTTGGTTGATATCTCTCTATATTCATACCCATATAACTGTCTACATCTGCTTTCTGAAAATCCTGACTGCGGAGTGATTTGGGGGAAGGAGAGTAAACGATGAGATGAAATTCATTTGCTCAGTTTAACTTTGCTATTTGGACATGGAACTACTTCTGATGGATATAATAAAGTTTTTTTTATTAGTATCACAAGTAGGCTTACATGAACACTCAATGAAGTTACTATGAAAATGCCCTAGTCACCACACTCTGGTGCCTGTTCGGATCAATGCGCTAACCAGCATGTCTTTTGGACTGTGGGAGGAAACCAGAGCACCTGGAGGAAACCCATGGGGAGAACGTGTAAACTCTGTACAGACAGTAAGCCAAGCTGGGAATCGAACCCAGGTCCTTGGCACTGAGGCAGCAGAGCTAACCACTGTGCCACCCTGCCATTTACTGCAGAACTGAACAGGCTTATGTATGTTTCTTCACTCACTGCTGGATCTGAGATTGTTGGGATATATTTTGGGGAAAGAGGGTTCACCAAAGTATACTTTGTTCCTTGAGAGAGCCTGATCTGTGGAATACTTTGATTTTAAGCATTGCAAGACTAATGATAAACAGTTCTCACATCATTCTTAGATTTTGGCATCAGTTGAGACTCCACGCATCTGTGTTTATAACTTAATACACTTTCCCCATTCTGCGCTTATTCACATGGATATATTTGAGTGTTACCCATCATGTGCAATTGAATCTGAATAGTCTGCTGGCAAGCATATGGGTCCCACTTTCCTATTTTAAAGATCAAACGTAGTGGTTCATGTAGTGGCAACACAGCGTAGTGAATGCATACAGTGCAATTGATATTAATGTCCATAGGTCTGTTTCTACTCTAAGCATTGGCAGTTCGGGCTCTTATTTGACTCAGTAGGAAGTGTGTGAATCTTTTCCCAACCTGAGACTCAGGATCTGCTCCTGTGTTTTGCCCCACATTTTGTATATGAAGCAACAAGCAATGGAGGTTCCTTCAGATGAAAAGAACAGGAGTTCATGATATGCTGAACTGCGGACTCCAAAAACACAATGAACGCAAAACACAACAGGATTTTCCAGCCCTTCCTGCAGGCAGGATCTTCCATTTCTGTCAAAGGCAACCTCCCCTGCCTGCCCCCCCCCCCCCCCCCCCCCCCCCCATAAGAACAGAACATAAGAACATAAGAAATAGGAGCAGGAGTAGGCCATCTGGCCCTTCGAGCCTGCCCCGCCATTCAATAAGATCATGGCTGATCTGTCGTGGCTCAGTTTCACATTCCCGCCCTCTCCCCATAACCCTTAATCCCCTCGTTTATCAAAAACCCATCAACCCGCTTCTTAAAAATATTTAGCGAGGCAGCCTCCACCACTTCAACGGGCAGAGAATTCCAGAGATTCACCACCCTTTGAGTGAAGACGTTCTTCCTCAACTCCGTTCTAAACCCCCCCCCCCCCCCCCCCTTATCTTGAGGCTGTGCCCCCTAGTCCTACTGTCCTTTCTGAGCAGGAAGAGTCTCTCCACCTCTATCCTATCCATCCCATTCATCATCTTATATGTCTCAATGAGATCTCCCCTCATTCTTCTAAACTCTAACGAGTACAAGCCCAGTTTATTCAGCCTCTCCTCATAGCTCAACCCCCTCAACTCCGGCATCAGCCTAGTAAACCTCCCCTGCACTCCCTCCAAGGCCAAAATATCCTTGCGTAAGTACGGCGTCCAAAACTGCACACGGTACTCCAGTTGCGGCCTCACCAATGCCCTATACAGCCGCAGCAAGACCTCCCTACTTTTATATTCAATCCCCCTCGCTATGAAGGCCAGCATCCCATTCGCCTTCCTGACCACCTGCTGCACCTGCAAGCTGGGTTTTTGCGACTCATGCACAAGGACCCCGAGGTCCCTCTGTACCGTCGCCTGCTGCAGTTTTTCTCCACGTAAGTAATAATCCTTCCTACCATTCTTCCTACCAAAGTGGACCACCTCGCACTTGCCAACATTAAATTCCATTTGCCAGTTCCTGGGCCATTCACCCAGCCTATCTAGATCCTTCTGCAGACACTCCACACCCTCCGCACAATTTGCCTTTCCACCAATCTTGGTGTCATCAGCAAATTTTGACACCCTACACTCAGTTCCCTCCTCCAGATCATCTATATAAATGGTAAATAGCTGAGGTCCCAGCACTGACCCCTGAGGCACTCCACTAGTCACCAACCGCCAATCCGAATAGCACCCATTGACCCCCACTCTCTGCCTCCTATTTGACAACCAGTCCTCTATCCACGCTAACACCCTACCCCCAACTCCATGTCCCCTGACCTTCTGCAATAACCTCTTGTGAGGTACCTTGTCAAACGCCTTCTGAAAATCAAGAAAGACCACATCCACCGGCTCTCCTCTATCCACTGCCCTAGACACATCCTCATAGAACTCCAGTAAATTTGTCAGACACGACTTCCCCTTAATGAAACCATGCTGCGTCTGCTCTATCAAGCAATTCCCCTCAAGATGCCTCGCTATTTCCTCCTTTAATGACGGATTCTAATATTTTACCTACAACAGACGTTAAACTAACCGGCCTATAATTCCCCGCCTTTTGCCTGGCACCCTTCTTAAATAACGGCGTAACATTAGCCGCTTTCCAATCTTCCGGCACTTCCCCGGAATCCAGCGACGTCTAGAAAATAACCACCAAGGCATCCACTATCACCTCCGCCATTTCTTTCAGAACCCTCAGATGCATTCCATCCGGTCCTGGGGACTTGTCCACAATCAGCCCCTCCCAGTCTGTCGAGCACCGCCTCTCTAGTAACAGTAATGTCATTAAGACCCTCCAGTCCTACCACCTTTCCATCTCTAACACCCGGCAAATTATTCACGTCCTCCTCTGTGAATACCGAAACAAAAAAGTTACTCAAGACCTCAGCCATTTCCCCATCCCCTACCACTAAGTCCCCCTTCTCATCCTCTAAGGGTCCAATGTTCACCCGAGCCAGCCTCTTCCTTTTTATATACTTATAAAAACTCTTGCTATCCTTTTTTATATTAAGTGCTAGCCCAGCTTCATAGCTTATCCTACCCTTCTTTATCAATTTCTTTGTCAATCTTTGTTGACATTTAAACCTCTCCTAATCCTCTTCTCTCCCACTACTCTTAGCTACTCTAAAAGCCTCCGCTTTTAATTTAACACTTTCCTTCACCACCTCCGTTATCCACGGCTGATTACCTCTCCTCCTACGGTCCTTTTTGACCATCGGAATAAATTTCTGCTGAGCACCAAGAAAAATCTCCTTAAAGATCCTCCACTGTTCCTCCAGCAGACCTACCTTCCAACGCGCTCCCCCAGTCCACATTTGCCAATTCCTCTCTCATCCTACTGTACTCCCCTCTATTCAAACAAAGGACGCGTGTCCGGAAACCCACTTTGTCGTCCTCCATCTGCACCAGAAACTCCACCATACAATGATCACTCTCCCCAAGAGGATCCTTCACCGCAACGTCCCTGATTCTACCCGCCTCATTATATAACACTTGTGGCAGCTTCCCAAGTAGTGGGACAGATGAGCCACACTAGACATCGGCGAGACCAGAAAATCCCACCAGCGGACAATGGTTTTTGTTTTTATTCATTAGTGGGACCTGGGCATCGCTGGCTGGCCAGAATTTATTGCCCAAGGGCAGTTGAGAGCCAAGAACATTACTGGGAGTCACATGTAGGGCAGACCAAGTAAGGACAGCAGATTTCCTTCCCTAAAGGATATTCATGAACCAGATGGGTCTTATAATCGACAATGGTTTCATGGTCATCGGTAGATTCTTAATTCCAGATTTTTTTTTTCATTGAATTCAAATTCCACCACTTCCCTTGCAGGATTTGAACCTGAATCCCCAGGGCATTAGTTGAGTTTCTGGATTAACAGTCCAGCAATAATACCACTAGACCATTGCCTCCCCTCTTAGAATAGTGAGCTGCATCTCACTGCTTGGTTGGGGGAGGTGGCGGGAAGCTTTTAATCCAGGCCAGAATTAACTGGTTTTGTACACCCTGCCACCACTGCCAGCAAGAACAAAGGATTTGACGCACAGCCAAATCTCCATTCGCTACAGCGAGATCGGAGAATCCCAGCTGCGGGCGAACTCCTGAGAATTCTGGTCCAAACCTTTTTAATGGTTCTGGTTTTGCTAAAATGTTTTTTTTCCACTTGAAGCCAAATGTTTAAGTAGCAAACTGGTGTTTGATGTTAAATTTGAAAGGGTTTCCTTCAGCATCAAGTCTTGTATGAAAGCCACTGTGTGGTACAAATGAGTCCCTGGGCTTGGCAACCCCTTCAGTGCTGTGATTTCCTTCCTAGATGCATCATTTGTCATCTGCTTCACTTTAACCATTTTACTGCTTACAGCCATGCATCACATCCTGACCGTGTAAAACTACCCTTCGTGTAATGTAATACCTGCAGTTATCAAGAGACAAAGATCCTTCGTTTATAGGATTGTGAATATCTCTGTGGTAGTAAAAATTGTCATGTTTGTTATCACCTGGTTTACAGTAGTTGAGCTGGAGGAATAACAAAGAGTAGCTTTCGCTGTGCAGCTTTCCATTGCTTCGCGAGCATTTCAGCTTCTTCCCTTCTGCGATCAGACTTTACAATGGATCTTGATTATATCAAATTGATCTTTCTCTACACCCTAGCTTTGACTGTAACACTAATCCTGCACGCGCTCTCCTTTCCTTCTCCCCTATGTACTCCACAAACGTTACGTTTTGTCTGTAGAGTGCGCAGGAAACAATACTTTCCACTGTATCCTGATGCACACGGCAAAAATAAATCAAATCATTGAAATCAGTCTGGCTGCTGAGCTTATGCCCTGTGACCTCAAAATTCCACGCCAAGTCTTCGGCTGCTGGGCCGAGGCCTGATGCAAGGATCAGGCCAGCAGGCCGTGTCTTATTTTTTTTTTCCCCCCCTCTCTATCTCTTGTCCATTGCCCCATTCTCTCTGTCTGATGTCCCCTGTATTATAAACTCCCCTTCCTTTCAAAGATCCCTGTCCCCACCCCCCAATAAAATCCGCATTATTTTGACATCAGTACGATGCGACCTAGCTCTTAGAATAGATCAGCGAGCAGCTTTAACTTTCATATCTTAAACTGCCTGATGAATTGTCCACTGCGCGCTCCACTTTTAGGAGAAAGATGTCAGTAAAATAAGCTCCAGACATCGTCCTTCTTTAAAACGACTTTGCCTCGTGGGGATATCTTCATTAAAGAAACAATTGTGATGAAAAGACTCCATTCTTTTTCTTTCCTCCTTGCCATAAAATCTTTGGTTTTTTTTGCCTAGTTGTAAAATCATTAAAATTCCTGGTAATCTCCAATGCTGTTCCCATTTAAGTTTAATGAAGTTCAAAATCCCACCGCATTTTCAGAAGAGCGCACCCTCATGTCCAACTCTGGCTTGTGCTGAGGATGAATTCCAGTTCATGTATCAATTTCCTATTTCAATAGTGCGACACATTCCGCGGCCAAAAAGCAGCTTTTAGGTTGCGGCTTTTGTAGTTTAGAAGGAATAATAAACAAACCTCCCATTTGCTTTGAGCATTTGGTTGCAACTAACTTAGGGTGCCCTTTCCTACCCACCTATGCTTTTGCTTCCTATTCATGAGGAAGTCTCCTATCTTTGATATTATCAGAATTATTGTCAAGAGCCAACTTTAGAGCTTGATTGGTAACTCGGTGGCATAGTAGTTAGCACTGCTGCCCCTCAGAGTTAAAGACCTGGGTTCGATTGCTTGGGTCACTATCTATCTGTGTGGAGTTTGCACGTTCTCCCCATATCTGCATGTTTCCTCCCAGGTGCTTCAGTTTTCTCCCACAGTCTGAAAGATGTGCTGGTTTGGTGGCACTGGCCATGCTAAATTCTTCCTCAGTGTATTCGAACAGGCACCAGAGTGTAGCGACGTGGGGGTTTTCATAGTAACTTCATTGCAGTGTTCATGTAAGCCTATTTGTGACTAATAAATAAACTTTATTACTACGTTTATGCTCAAATTTACAGCTCACCTTCATTATTGGCCAATACTACCCTCAACATTCACCCCCTCCACCAGAGTGCAGTGGCAGAAGTATACACCATCTACAAGATGCATGGCTGTGGTTTAATTTGATTTATTATTGTCACATGTATCAGTATACGATGTAAAATCTTGTTTCTCGCAAGCTTTTCAGATAAAGCATACCGTTCGTAGAGAAGGAAAGGATGTGAATGTTACTGGGAGTGCCAATATTTGTTGCCTCCTCATTTGCCCATTGCCGTTGAGAAGACAGTGGTGAGCCACTGCAGTCCATGTGGTGCCAGCACCCCCATAGCTCTGTTAGCAAGGGAGTTCCAAGATTTTCACCCAGTGGCAGTTAAGGAACAGCGACATTTGTTCCACATCAGGATGGCGTGTGGCTTACAAGGGTGATGCAGTTAGTGGCGTTCCCATTTATCCACTGCCCTTTTTCTAGTGGTAGATGTCACAGCATCATGCAAACCAGTCTCCCATCCATTGACTCTGTCCACACTTCCCACTGCCTCGGAAAAGCAGCCAGCACGATCTAGGACCACGTAACCCGGACATGCTCTCTTCCACCACCTTCAGTTGGAAAAAATGCACAAAAATCTGAGGGCAGCATGGTTCTGCAGTGGTTAGCGCTGCTGCCTCTCAGCATCGGGGACCTAGGCTCAATTCTGGCCTCAGTCACTGTGAGGAGTTTGCACATTCTCCCCGTGTCTGTGTGGGTAGTCTGGGTGGTCCGGTTTCCTCCTATAGTCTAAAGATGTGTGTGTTAGGTTGATTAGCCATGCTGAATTGACTCGTGCCCAGGGGGATTAACAGGGGAAAAAGAGGGTGGGATTGTGGACTGTACAGACCTAATGGGCTGAATGGCCTCCTTCTGTACTATAGGGATTCTATGACATGCCAGCTGACTCAAGAACAGCTTCTTCCCTGCTGCCATCACACTGGACCTACCTTGCATTAAGTTGATCTTTCTCTACACCCTAGCTACAACTGTAACACTACATTCTGCACTCTCTCTCCTTTCCCTCTCTATAAATGGTCATGCTTTGTCTGTATAGTGTGCAAAAAAAACAATATTTTTCACTGTATACTAATACATGTGACAATAATAAATTAAATCAATTCACTGGCGTGCATCTTGTAGGTGGTGCACACTTTTGCCATTGGTGGTGGAGGGAGTGAATGTTTAGGGTAATATTGACCGATAATGAAATACATTGTAAATGTGATATTCATCCATATACCCAAATTGCCAATCAAGCTCTAAATTGACTTTTGATAGTTAAGGTAATATCAAATTGAAGATGGGAGATTTCTTTTCAACATAATCTGCCTTTTTGAATTAAGGTGAGGATACATTATTGTCAGATTACTGCCTTATGTAAAGGTACAGTAGAACATTGGTTGTGATATTTTCCTGGTACAACGGCCATTGAATCACATTGCATCATAAAGTTGACTGAAGGTGTCCTGCCAAGTGACTCCATCGGATCAAACTGCACAGCCGGAGGCCATTCAACCCATCACAACAATGCCAGCTCTTTGAAAACGCTGTCTAATTAGACCCACTTCACCTACTGTTTTTGCACACTGGAGCTTTCTTTTCCTCAGGGAATCAAACGTAAATAGAAAGTCGGCTTCCAACACCTTTTTCAAGCATTGCGTTCCAGATCATCATCATCATGCCCTGTCTATAAATTAAACTCCTATATCTGCCTCCTGATTCATTATAATGTCAGGTTCACATTATAATTGGTGTCCTCTGAAGTAATGTCACAAACCAGTCATTTGTGATTAAATGATTCTGGAAGATAAGTTATTTTGTCAGTTTAGTTGTTGGCACAGTGACAGAGGTTAGCGCTGCTGCCTCAGCGCAAGGGACCAGGGTTCGATTCCTGGCTTGGGTCACTGTCTGTGTGGAGTTTGCAGTTTCACCCTGTGCCTGTGTGGGTTTCCTCTGAGTGCTCTGATTTCCTTCCACACTGTGCGGATTAGGTGGATTGGCTGTGCTAAATTGCCCCTTAGTGTCAGGGAGATGAGGGTAAATGCATGGGATTATGGGAATAGGATCTGGTTAGGATTGTAGTTGGTGCAGACTTGATGAGCCGAATGTCATCTTTCTGCACCATAGGATTCTGCGTTCTTTAATTAAATTGGACAGTAATTGCAGCCTGCAATACACAATTTGAAGAATATGCTTTTATTTAAAAGGGAAAAAGTCTTTTGTTCTTGCACTGTTCCTGAGATTTGTATTTTAGACAATGTTTTGAAATGCTTGTCATTTTCCTTGCATGTTTTATGCAATTTCACAACGCAAAAATTATATATTTTTAAGTCCTCAGTTTTTGAAACCAGTTGCGACTTGTTAATCGATTAGGACAAACTGCTCAAAGACTGCTGTTGACTTTCGTAAGATACTCAAGAAAGAGACAGATTGGGCGCGATCTTATCGGCCATTCACGCAATGCTTCCGCTGCAGTGAAATTGGAGAATCTGGCTGCCAGCCAAATCTCCGTTCTCTGCAGCTGGATGGGAAAATCCCACCAGTATGAACAAGCGGAAATTTCTAGCCATGCTGTTTTGGATTTTATGGACAGCAAAGCATATGGGGTGAAAGTTGGAATCTGGCATTGAGATAGAGGATTAGTCATGATCGTATTGAATGGCGGAGCAGGCTGGAAGGCTGAATGGCCTATTCCTATTCCTTGTTTCTATAAATTGTATGTAATTATCTTATGTACAGTATCCCACAAGAGAAGTGAAGATCTAATATTAACTTGGATTTTCTGGTATTAATCATGCCAGAATTCTTGGCATTTAATGTCAACGTGTGAAACCGACAATGACTTTCTTTTTACAATGAACGTGTGAAGATACTAAGTGGAAATTCAGTAGGTGCTTAGTGATTCTCTGCTGTTAAAGTCTCCACCGATGACAATCTTTAGAAATCATTTGATTTTTTAACCAACCACAACTTCTCATTTTACCTGGCAATACAACTATTTAAAACAAACTCTCCAGTTTCACTGTGGAAATTTTATATTTTGCCAGGTTCTAACTCAGACTTATGGAACTCTTTGGGGAGCAATGGAGACAGGGTCATAGCAATCTCAGCTTTAAAAATATTCTGTTTGAAAAGGGAGCCACCGGTTATAGGGTATGGACAGGAATGTGAAGTTAAGCCCTGATGTTATTGAGAGATGGAGAAGGCTTGAAGGACTGAGTAACCTCTGCTTCTAATTTGTATGTTTTTATGTATTGCTAAACAACCTCTTTAGCCCTGGAGAACTAATTTTAGATTTTTTAAATGTCAAATATGGACTGAATACAACTAAAAGGAAAACCGGGTCAAATTAATTCTTGTCACATGTATTAGTATACAGTGAAACTGTTCCACACTAAACAAAGCATACCTTTCATAGAGAAGGGAACAAGAGAGTGCAGAATGTAGTATAACAGTCATAGCTAGGGTTTAGAGAAATATAAACTTAATGCAAGCTAGATCCATGCAAAAATCTGAGGGCAGCAGGTAAGAAACTGTTCTTGAGTTGGTTGGCCCGTGACCTCGGACTTTTGTATCTTTTTCCCAGTAGAAGCAAGGATGTCCGGGGTGTGTGGGATGCTTACTTATGCTGACTACTTTGAGGCAGCGAGAAGTATGGATGGGAGGTTGGTTTGCATGATGGATTGGGCTACGTTCACTCCCTTTTGTAGTTTCTTGGGGTCTTGGGCAGAGCAGGAGCCAAACCAAGCTGTAATACAACCGGCAAGAATTAGTGGGAAACATTCAAAATTGAGCTTTAAGACGCACAGTGTAGACATGTCCCCACAAAGAAACAGGATGTTACTGCCAAGTCTAGAGTCCTGTGCTCATCTGGATGCTTACGGGGTAAGATAAAGCTGAAAAGAGAGCTTACAGCAGTCAGAAAAAGCTTAATGCTGTAGAAAGCTGAGTGGCGTATGGAAAATACAGGGGTGAGTTTTTAAAAAAGGAAATTGGGAAAGCAAAGGAAGGATGCAAAAAAAAAAGGCAGGTGAAAGCAAGGAAAACACAAAGATGTTTCACCAGAACATTAAGAGCAAGAGAATAATGAAGAAAAGCTTGGAGCCCTTCAGAGGCACGCATGTAACATATGCAATGATGTGGAAGATGTGAGCTGGATTTCCTCTTGAAGAAAGCCTGTCTTCAAGATGGGCAATTTTCATCCCTTTGAATTTTTTTTCAGAAAAGGAGAGCAATAAGTGTCAGTTTGGTTGGATCAAGATGTTCCTTTTTAATCAATTCCAGTGCTTGGATTGTTCAACAGTGCTCTGCACTCAATTAATCAATCCATAAGAAGTATTTAGATAATTTGAGAAATGCACTGAACAAATATGAACCCACCTTCAAACACAAACTGTAAAATGGTTGAGTCGTGGAAAAAGTTTGCGCTTTCCTTTTCCTCATTTGAGCTATCTCTGTTCCTGCTGTGCCTTGACCAAGCAGATGGCGCAGAAATGAACACCTATTTCGCTCTTGTCTCCATTACGAAAAGAAAAGGGTAATTGTTATGGGGGACTTTAACTTTACTCATGTTGATTGGAATTGCTATAGCTCTAGCTCGTTAGAGGGGTCAGTTTTTGTTCAAAGTGTGCAGGAAGGTTTTTTGACTCAGTATGTAGATAGGCCGACTAGAGGTGAGGCTATATTGGATTTGGTGCTGGGTAATGAGCCAGACCAGGTGCTAGACTTGGAAGTTGGTGTGCATTTTGGGGATAGTGACCACAATTCGATTACGTTCACCTTAGTGATGGAAAGGGATAGGCATGAACCTCGGGTCAGTAGTTTCAGCTGGGGGAAGGGTAATTATGAGGCTATTAGGAGAGAATTAGGAAGCATTGGTTGGACTAGGAGATTACAGGGACTGGGAACGTCCGAGATGTGGAGATTTTTCAAGGAGCAGCTACTGCGGGTCTGTGATAGGTATGTCCCTGTCAGGCAAGGAGGATTTGGTAGGCCCAGGGAACCGTGGTGCACTAAAAAAGTTGATTCGTTGGTTAGGAAGAAAAAGGAGGCTTATGTTCGGATGAGGCTTGAGGGCTCAGGTAGTGCATTAGAAAGTTTTAGATTGGCTAGGAGGGAGTTAAGAAGGGCTAAAAGAGAGGACATGAGATGACTTTGGCTGATAGGATTAAGGAGAACCCTAAGGCGTTTTACAGGTATGTCAAGAACAGAAGGTTGGTTAGGGCAAGATTAGGGCCAGTTACAGACAGTAGAGGGAAGTTGTGTGTGGAACCGGAGGAGATTGGAGAGGCGTTGAACCAATATTTCTCTTCGGTGTTCACGCAAGGGGACATGAATGTAGCTGAGGAGGACACTGGGGTGCAGGGGTGTAAAATAGGTAGCATTGCAGTTGATACAGGGGATGTGCTGGATATTCTAGAGGGTTTGAAAATAGATAAGTCCCCTGGTCCGGATGGGATTTACCCTAGGATTCTCTGGGAGGCAAGAGAGGTGATTGCGGAGCCTCTGGCTCTGATCTTCAGGTCGTCGTTGGTCTCTGGTATAGTACCGGAAGATTGGAGGACAGCAAATGTTGTCCCATTGTTTAAGAAGGGGAGCAGAGACTTCCCTGGGAATTATAGACCGGTGAGTCTTTCTTCTGTGGTGGGTAAGGTTTTGGAAAGGATTATTAGAGACAGGATTTATAGTTATTTGGAGAGTAATGAATTGATTAGAGACAGTCAGCATGGTTTTGTAGCGGGTAGGTCGTGCCTTACTAACCTTATCGAGTTCTTTGAGAAAGTGACCAAAGAGGTGGATAGGGGTAAGGCAGTTGACGTGGTGTATATGGATTTTAGTAAGGCGTTTGATAAGGTTCACCATGGTAGGCTTCTGCAGAAAATGCAGATGTATGGGATTGGGGGTGATCTAGGGAATTGGATCAGGAATTGGCTAGCAGATAGGAGACAGAGGGTGGTGGTTGATGGTAAATATTCGTCATGGAGTTCGGTTACGAGTGGTGTGCCTCAGGGATCTGTTTTGGGGCCACTGCTGTTTGTAATTTTTATTAATGATCTGGATGAGGGTATAGTTGGGTGGATTAGTAAGTTTGCTGATGACACCAAAGTCGGAGGTGTGGTAGATTGTGAGGAAGGGTGTCATAGTTTGCAGGGCGACTTAGAAAGGTTGCAGAGCTGGGCCGCGAGGTGGCGGATGGAGTTTAATGTGGAGAAGTGTGAGGTAATTCATTTCAGTAGAAATAACAGATGTGTTGAGTATAGGGCTAATGGGAGGACTTTGAATAGTGTGGAGGAGCAGAGGGATCTAGGTGTATGTGTACATAGATCCCTGAAAGTTGGGAATCAAGTAGATAAGGTTGTTAAGAAGGCATACGGTGTCTTGGCGTTTATTGGTAGGGGGATTGAATTTAGGAGTCGCAGCGTCATGATGCAACTGTACACAACTCTGGTGCGGCCGCACTTGGAGTACTGTGTGCAGTTCTGGTCCCCACATTACAGGAAGGATGTAGAGGCTTTGGAGAGGGTGCAGAGGAGGTTTACCAGGATGTTGCCTGGTATGGAGGGGAGATCCTATGAGGAGAGACTGAGAGATTTGGGGTTGTTTTCGCTGGAAAGAAGGCGGCTAAGAGGGGACCTTATTGAAACATATAAGATGATTAGAGGTTTAGACAGGGTGGATAGTGATAGCCTTTTTCCTAGGATGGAGAAAGCTAGCACGAGGGGGCACGGCTTTAAATTAAGGGGGGGTAGTTATAGGACTGATGTCAGGGGTAGGTTCTTTACCCAGAGGGTGGTGAGGGACTGGAATGCCCTGCCAGCTGCAGTTGTAAATGCGCCTAGTTTGGGGGCGTTTAAGAGATCTGTGGATAGGTTTATGGACGAAATGGGATTGGTTTAGATTAGTGGGTTAGTGTTTTTTTTTTAAAAGCTGGTCGGCGCAACATCGTGGGCCGAAGGGCCTGTTCTGCGCTGTTATGTTCTATGTTCTAATTTCATAATAGCTACAAGTTGGGAGGTTGAGGAGAGAGGGGAGTTTGATGGAATTACAATTACTAGAAGCATTACTGAGCAAACTGGAACTGCAGGCTGGCAGGTCTCTGGGTTCAGAGGTGTACCATCCTAGGATCTTAAAAGAGGTGACAAATGATATGGCAGATGTGTTGGTATTCACTTTCTAAAATTTGTTAGATTCTGGTAACGTTCCGTCAGATTGGAAAATATCAAATATAGTCCTTCTATTTGAAAAGGGAAGGAGGTGGGAATCCAGAAACTACAGGCTAGTTAGCTTGACGTCTGTTGTGGGGAAGTTGTCTGAAACTACCGTTAAAGAGGACATTGCTGGACACTTAGACCAGCTCAAGATAATTGGGAAGAATCAGCCTGGTTTAATGAAAGGTAAATCCTGTTTTACCAATTTACTAGAGTTCTTTGAAAGTGTAACATGTGCTGTCGATACAGGGGAGTCTGTAGCTGTATTGTACAGGCAGCACGGTGGTTAGCACTGCTGCTCCACAGTGCTAGGGACCTGGATCCGATTCCCAGCTTGGGTCACTGCCTGTGGAGTTTGCACATTTTCCCCATGTTTGCGTGGGTTTCCTCCAGCTGCTCCAGTTTCTTGCCGCAGTCCAAAGATGTGCGGGTTAGGTGGATTTACCATGCTAAATTGCTGCCTTGTGTCTGGGGAACTAGCTATGGTAAATGCATAGAGTTACGGGGATAGGGTCTGGATAGGATTTTGGTCAATGCAGACTTGATGGGCCAAATGGCCGCCTTCTGCACTGTAGGATTCTATGATTCTGTTCTTGGATTGCCAGAAGACATTTGATAAGGTGCCATATCAAAGCTTGCAAGAAGTGAAAGCTCCTGATATAGGGGGTGACACATCAGCACGGACTGAAGATTAGCTGGCTGGCAACAAAAAGAAAACGTACATATATAGGCCATTGGATGTGACAGGTGGCGTCCCTCAGGAGCCTGTGCTGGGGCCTC
Organism: Carcharhinus amblyrhynchos; assembly: GCF_965287045.1. NCBI lineage: Eukaryota > Metazoa > Chordata > Chondrichthyes > Carcharhiniformes > Carcharhinidae > Carcharhinus > Carcharhinus amblyrhynchos. Next base: position 29,098,474 of record NC_137348.1, read on the forward strand.
AGGTTTTTACAATTTACACCAGTGACTTGGAGGGGAATGAAGGCATGATATCTACATTTTCAGAGGATGCAAAGGTAGATAGGAAGGTATGGTGTGAAGCAGACATTCGCAGGCTTACAAAAAAAAAATTCCAAGCGCTATAAAAGTGAGCAAACAGAGTTTCAGACCTGTTTTTGGGCGAGTTTGAAAATGCAACGTTATAATTTTTTGTGGGACAGAAGAGCGATACTCAGCAGTTTGGAAGCGGTGGAGCCTAAGCCCAGCTATGAAGCCGGCTGCAGACTGTTCAGGGCGCCATTGCACAGGCGTCCCTGATCCTCAACCACCACATGGCACCCCCCCCTGCCTCCACAGACATTGCCACCCCCCCCACCTCACCCCCATCATTGGTGGCAGTGTTACCATCTCCATGGCAACACTGGTCGCCAATATCGGGGGTTAAGACTCTCCTGATGAGTCCCCTATTGTGACCCACTGTATGGCCCACACTGCACACCCTTCCCTGGGATCATTCCACCCCCCCAACAAAAAACCCCTCCCAGCTGCTGACCACAGCCCCTTGTAAAGTACCTCTGCCGATCACCCCTGATCACAGCACCCTGCCGCAGAGCTTTCACCCTGTCTTCCCCTGTCCCAAGAGCTCCCACCTAGTCTCCTCCAGCCGCAGAGCTCCCACCCTATCTGCCCCCATCCGCAGAGCTGTCCCCTCCGGCCTCCCTTTTTGATGGTGTGTCTGGCCAGGAATTGAATGTGTGAAATTACAGATGTAAACAAACTACTTCATTCTGTGACGCTACAAACAGCGCACTAGCTGCTTATTTTTCTTTTGCTATGCATGTTTTCAGTGATGCAAAAAGTTGCACAATAGATTATTACACTTGTTGGTAAACATGGACCATGTCGATGCCAACAGATGATTCTTGCGTTAAAGGTTGGGCTTGGTCTGTGGTAGTGATACAGATAACAATATGAAGTTGAAAGAGGGAGAGACTACCACCTGAACCTACCTACCTACCTCACCCGTGGCTGGGATTCCCTGTTGCTGCTGCGGTGAATGGAGGTTTTTCTGAGAACTAAAGTCCCCATTCTTGCTGGCAGTGGGGCAGATTGGAGAATCCCACCCAATTTCATTGAGATGGTCTCATAGCCAATGCTAAAACTCAAACAGATGTCAGCTTGATTGCTGTTCTACATTTTTCATTGTGGCCATGCTGAAGCACTTCAGACACAAATGTACAACGTAACGATCATATTACAAACATCAGCTACTGTAATTCCCTGCAAGGCTGGCATTCGTATTTTTTTTTTTGCTCATATTATTTCAGAAGCTGTAACGCTCAGAAGAAAATTGGCAGGCAGCAACAAGAACCATCTCAAGCAAAATAGCTGCATTCTGCTATGTCACATTTGGTGTTTAGACTCATGTTTTCATTAGAACAAAACATGACTTGGAAAATCCATCTAGTTGTTCAATGTCACTGTAATTTCCTTGATGTGGATGTAGCTGTAGATATCTTCTCGCTTTGCTATTTTTTTGCTTTACAGAAGGGAAATTAATTATTTATAAGGTCATCAAAATTGGACCTTTTTTCTTTGTATGTGTATCTGGCTTTTCTTAACATAAATCATAGAATCCCTACTGTGTCAAAAGAGGCCATTTGGCCCATCAAGCCTGCACCAACAAGAATCCCAACCAGGGTCTATCCCCTTAACTCCACATATTTACCTTGATAATTTCCCCAAACTAAAGGCAATTTAGCATGGCCAATCCCCCTAATTTGCACATCTTTGGACTGTGGGAGTAAACCGGAGCACCCAGAGGAACCCAAGCAGACCCTGGGCATATGTTCAAACTCCATGCAGACAGTAACCCAGGTCCCTGGCGCTGTGAGGCAGCGGTGCTAACCACTGTGCCACCAGAGAAAGCAAAACCAACTCCGGGGTTTTCTTCTGTTTTTGTGAATTGCCACCATGTTTAGAGTGTTGACCACTTGTGATGCTGATGATTGTAGAAGTATAATATAAATGTGGCACGATACTGATTACCTCAACCTTGTTAAATGGTAACATTACCACTCACCCGAGAATACAACCATTTAACAGCGACTGACTTTCTCCACAGGATCGCTGATGATGAAGTCAAAACTGATGCATTTAAAACAATATCTGCATGCATGGAGGATCCATTTAGTTTTCACTCCGCCTTATTTCACCATCCATAACTAAAGTGCCCAAACATTGCTCAACCTAAATTTCATGCTCTGCTCTGCTGTCAGCTGTCCAATAAATTTTATTTAATTGCACACTGGGATATTTCAATTGAGTTCCAAAGTATCATTCAGTTTTCATCTCAACTCTTTCAACTGTTCGTAAAATCTTATCTTAATGTTCCCAAGCAACCTGTGCTGCCACAAGAATGTTTTTCATTTTCATAGCTCAATGCATAAAATACAATGATGCGTTCAGCGTGATAAAACTGTTTTGGTTTGCTGCTGCATTTGTTCCACTGGCACTCCGTGTAGATATTCATCAGTGACAGAACAAATCATTCTCCGATTAAATGGGCTTAGTAACAATCATCGAATACGGGCTTATTTTTAGGCCATATGTCCAGCGGCCATAGAAACAACCTCTCCAATTAAAACTGCGCGCTTCAAGATTTTTTTTGAACTTGATAGATTTATAAATCCGACCAGACATCATGGGCGCGACCTTATCGGCCATTCAAGCCATATTCTGCTGCAGCAAGATCAGATTTTGGCACCTAGCAAATCTCCGTCCACTGAAGCTGGATGGGAAAATGATGTGAACTGTGGTAACATTCCAGCTGTTGATTATTCTGTAACATGGAAGCAGTGGGGGAACTACATGAGATTCCATCTGACACACCATCAGGACTGAAGGTCACAACATCTCAAGCATCTATGAAGGGCATAGATAGGGTGAACAGTGGGAGGCTTTTTCCCAGGTCGGAGGTGACAAACACAAGGGGTCACAAGCTCAAGGTGTGGGGGGCGGGGGGGGGGGGGGTGGTGCCTAGGTTCAACACAGATGTCAGGGGGGATGTATTTTACACAGGGTGGTGGGGGTCTGGAATGCACTGCCAAGCAAAGGTGGTTGAGGCAGACACGCTGGGATTGTTTAAGACTTATCTAAGTAGCTACAGACTGGGAAGAGAGGGATACAAACAAATGGTCTAGTTGGGCGCATGAGCAGTGTAGGCTTGGAGGGCTGAAGGGCCTGTCCTTGTGCTGTACTGTAGTTTGTTCTTTGTTCAGGTCTCAGATATGCCTTGGGTCACCATAGGTTTGTTTTTTGAGGCTTACTCTTCACTGATCATAGAGCAGACAGTGTCATGAGAGGCTTCTATGCAACATTGAACTGAAGCTCAAGATGTGACCAACATCTGCAATAAGGGGAGTGAGGTGGGAATTGTCTGAAACTTGATTGACGACAAAACATTTTGATTAACCAAAGAGGCGTACGCACCAGGAGAAGTGGAATAGGTGCAAATCTATTCATGTTTGTGGACATGGTACCCACACAACATCTGTGCTCCGAATATTTCTTTATCATAGAATAGAAGAATCATAGAATCTCTACAGTGCAGTAGGAGGCCATTCAGCCCATTGAGTCTACACCAACAACATTCCCACCAAGGCCCTGTAACCCCATATATTTACCCTGCTAATCTCCCCAACACACGGAGCTACAATGATAGACGTGAGAATATCAGACAGGGCTGTCAGTTGCAGTCAACAGATTGTAATCCGTCCACTTTCAGTTTGTCACTGAACCCTGCCATGTCAGTGCACCGAGATCAACACTGGTTGGATGATGACCATCGTGAGAACCTTGGTCTGGGACATGGGACCTGCTGTGCTCCATGCATTGCACTCCATCACTGTAGACATTGGCGCATTCATCAGTGGCTAAGCAAGGAGGGGTCAGGGCACCTTGACCCAACTCCAGGTCACCTGAGGGCATTCACCCAGGGAACTCCAAGAATATCCAACTGCTGTACGTTCCCTCTGCCTGCGGTTCTATCGGCCGTGCCTCTACAGACTGAGGGGAGTGCACCTGCCTCACGGCAGGAGACAAGAACAGGGCTAGGCCTTCCAGGTCTTGCTTCTTAACATACCCGCCAAAATCATGTCCGACAACTGGGCATTGCAGTAAGCAGGCAGGGTCTACCTTAGTTATAGATGCACCAAGATGTAGCGGTATAGTTAGTAAGTTGTCTGTGTGGAGTTTGTATGTTCTCCCCGTGTCTGTGTGGGTTTTCTCCAGGTGCTCAGGTTTCCTCCCACACTCAACGTGCAGGTTAGGTTGACCATGTTGGATTGTCCCTTAGCATCTCAAGATGTATAGGTTGAGGGGATTAACCTAAGTAAATGTGTGGGGTTACGGGGACAGGGTGGTGGAGAGGGCCTGGGTAAAATACTCTGGAGACTAGGTGCAGACTTGATGGGCTGAATGACCTCTTTCTGCATGGTAGGGATTCTATGAAGCACTTCACCTGCGCTGCACAGATTGAATGATGTGAGTGGATGCCTGGGAAGATGTGGTCGATGCAGGGTTTGCGTACACCACCGTGAGATCTGACACGTTTCCTGTTCGTGCATATACAACAATGCACCCTGGAAATCTGGCATTGAGGTGGGTGGGGAAACACTCTGCTTTTGCCACCCACCATCGTACTCATTCTCTGTCATGGAAAAAACCCCACCATTTATCTTCAGCTAGAAGGTGACGTCTGGCCTTTGCCTGGTGTTCTTTCATGACCTCTGAATTCAAAGTTTGTCCATTTGTGAATGGATGGCATGGTGGCACAGTGTGGGGAGATGGCCCAGTGGTTTGCACTGCTGCTTCAGGAACCTGGGTTCAATTCTGGATCACTGTCTCTGCACAGTCTGCACATTCTCCCCATGTCTGTGTGGGTTTTCTCCAGGTACCCCAGTTCCTTCCCACAGTCCAAAGATGTGTAGGTTTAGTTGATTGGCCACAGTAAATTGCCCCTTAGTGTCCCAGGATGAGTAGGTTAGAGGGGTAAATACGTGGAGTTACGGGGGATTGTCAGTGCAGACATGATGGGCTGAATGGCCTCCTGCATTGTAGGGTTTCTGTGATTTCTATAATTCAGCAGTATAAAACTTCAGCTCATTCTCCATTGACTGTCCCAATGAGATGTTCTTAAAATGCTGGGTACACATTGGAACTGAGAAAAGAAGAACGTTCTAAGACACGTGAATGCTTCACTAGTCTTGGCTGTCACTGCTTTTGAAGCTTTCATTAGCAAATAGCTTCACTGCAATCTCCAGTGACATTGTGCTGCTTAGAAATTCTGTTTCAATACTCTTCAGTTCCCTGCTTCCATGAGAAAAGATAAATTTGATTTACGCACCCAAATCTAGACCTTTTGTTGCAAAGCCTGTATTGCTGCCTACAGAGGTGTGTGTTCCTACTTGTTAATGTTTTAATATTTCTCAGCAGTCAGCGTCCATTTTAATTTACCAAACTATAGTCTGTCACCGAGATATTGAATCATCGAGTTGCAATGGGAAAGAACGTACACTTTTATCTTTGGTTGCACAGCTAATGAATTACGTTTTAAATGCAGATCCTGTGAATGCACTGGGTGACATTTTTCTAGCCTCTCACTGCAGCATGTTTTCCAGCGGCAGAGGCATCTCACCATTGGCTGCTGCTGGGATCTTCCAGTTCCGCCGAAGTCTACGGCGCTTGTCGTGGCTCGCCTGCCGTGGGGGTGCCAACTTCAATGGAATCGGAAGATCCTGCGGGTGGGAAGGGCCAGGTTGCAGAGTGATTAGCACTGCTGACTCAGAGCGCCAGGGATCTGGATTCGATTCCAGGCTTGGGTCACTCTGTCGAGTTTGCATATTCTCCCCATGCCTGCGTGGGTTTCCTCTGGGTGTTCTGGTTTCCTCCCACAGCCCAAAAGATGTGTTGGTCAGGTGCACTGACCGTGATAAATTTTCCATCAGTGTACCCGAACAGGTGCCGGAGTGTGGCAACTATCACAGTGACTTCATTGCAGTGTTCATGTATGCCTACTTGTGACACTAATAAATAAACTTTAAATGCTGCTCCCTGTGTCCGCGTGCATCACAAGTCAATGCTTCACCTGAAAAATACCACCTCCCTAACAACGCAGAATTCCGCGCTGGTCTGGTTTTATTTCTGTGTGAGTGAATGGGTTTTGAATGAGCTAAAATCTAAACATTAGAATCCTCATAGTGTAGAACGAGGCCATTCAGCCCATCAAATCTGTACTGACTCCCAGACAGAATATGTTACCCAGGCCCACCCCCTATCCTGCAACACCACATATTTACTCCATTGATCTCTCTAGCCTACACAGCTTTGGACAATATTTTAGAATGGCCAATCCATCTAGCCTGCACATCTTTCAGACTGTGGGAGAAAACCAGAGCAACCAGTGGGCTTTTAGTTAAGTCGGTCAGTATGGTCGGTGCGGGCTTGGAGGCCCCAAGGCCTCTACCTGTGATTTTTTTTTTTGTTCAAAGCCATGCAGATGTGGGGAGAATGTCTGTCTGTGCAGACTCCGCACAGACAGTCACCCAAGGTCAGAATTGAATGAACCCAGCTCCCTGGCGTTGTGAAGCAGCAGTGTTAACCACTGTGCCGCCCATCAGGATGGAGCTCGGGTTGGGAGTGAAGCTAAAATCAAAGTGTCTGATTCAGGTGAGAGTGTTACCTGCTGAGCAAAGCTGCTGCTGATTATTTTCTCAGACACTGATTTTATGGTACACTGAGACTGCCATATTCACATTGATGCAAATCTGTTTCAGGTGTCACCCAGTATGTCGGGAAAGCAGATACTCTGTCTACTGGGAGGCGCGTTCGGACAAAGTTTCTTTGTGGCTGAACTCTGATTCATAGTCGGCAATAAAACCTGGGTCTGCCACGTGCTCTTTGCACCCCAGCAGGCTCCGACTAGTAACCACAATATAACCTCAGCTCCGGTTTACTTCAAAAACCCTTGCAGATTTCTTAAGCTCGTCAGCCACAAAGAAACTAAGCCATATATTGTAAAGAGATTACTTGTTAGATCACTTTTGCAGTAGGGTATTACATTTGACCTTGTGTGAGCCTGCGCACAAGTTGGGGGGAGGGGGGAGGAGGAGACAGTCACAGTTGTTAAGATAAAAGCAAATTACCACAGATGCTGGAATCTGAAACAAAAACAGAAAATCCTGGAAAAGCTCAGCAGGCCTGACAGCGCCTGTGGAGAGAGAATCGAGCCAATGTTTCGGGGTTGGGTGACTCCTCATCAGACATGTTTGTGTGCCTTTTAGTGTGTGCATGTCTGTGTCTGTGTGCCACATGCATGCCTGTGTGTCTCTAAGTCTGTGCACGAATGTCTCTGTGCCCGTGTGTGTATGTCTCTGTGTGTACTGTTAATACTGTAATAGCAATAATGTTGGAATAGCATTAAAGTTGTAACAATAATATGGAAGCCCAAGATTTAGAACAATGTAAGACTTGAAGTAAACTTAATAACTCTCTCGATGGCGTATGGACTTGGGTGGAGCGTAAAGAATTAATGTCGACACAATGACGTCAGATCCAGGGTTAGTTTTAAGATGTGTAGAGATCAGGACTGGAGTTGGCTCCAAACCTGTATTTGCTTGTTGTTAATGCGCTTAAGACTACAAAGCTATTTCATGCTGAACGAAACAAGATTCTTTGGGAGTTATAGTCAGTATATCTGACAGTATAGTTCACTTATTGCATATTCATAAAATTGCATACAATAATGCTTTGCATTAGGGAAGGTAACTTACATTTTTTATTCATTGGTGGGACATGGGTGCCGCTGGCTGGCAAGCATTTATTGCCTGTCACTAATTGCCTGAGAGTTGCTGTGGTTCTGGAATCACATATAGGCCAGACCAGGTAAGGACAGCAGATTTCCTTCCCAAAAGGACGTTAGTGAACCAGTGGGTTTTTCCTGACAATCGACGATGGTTTCACGGTCATCAGTAGATTCTTAATTCCAGGTTGTTTTTTTTTAAATTGAATTCAAATTCCACCATCTGCTATGGTGGGATTTGAACCTGGGACTCCAGAATTTTAGCTGAGTTCCTGGATTAATAATGTAGCAATAATGCCACTAGGCCATCACCTCCTTTTGCATCATGGATTAGACGGTCTCAGGACAATCCAAAATGTATCCCCACCAAATAATATAGCTTTTCCCTGTTCTATCTGACAAAATAGGGAGGTGCAACAAATGCTGGCCTTGCTAGCAACACCAGCATTCCTTGAAAACATAAAAAAATTGGTATTTAATATTTATTTTGATATTCTCCTCTTTTAGTCCTGTCATGCTAACATGTTGAAGCAAAAACTGCTTCACTTTCAGAGGCACGTTCAGACCCATGCTTTGCGGGGGAAAAAAAAGACCGTCAGTTTAGTTGGGAAAATAAGTGTCAGACAGATGCAGGCAGCAATCCATTCAACTCGAATGTAAACATTTGGACGGGATTTGCTCAAAAATGTTTTTAAATGCATCATGAGTTGCTAATCATTTTTGAAGAAGAAGCCCAGTCATTTTTTTTTAAAGGAGTATTTATCAGTCTCTGTTGGGAGAGTATGTTTGGAATCTTTGCTGAATATTTGCCTGCCAGCCTCAAAGAGAATTAGCTAAATCCTTTGTTTATGGAGAAAAGAAAAATGCTAATTTTGGACTGGAGCAGGTATTTGCCAATTATGACGGCAATTCAGTTGCCTGCTTTCTTTTAAAGCAGAGATTGACTTCCACTGCCTTCTGCTTGTGCAGTAGGTAGGCCCCAAAAGCTTTATAATGAAACCCTTGTGACCTGGATAGCGCCTCCCAGGGTGAATGAAGTTACCACAAGGTGAGGTGTCATTTGATTCCATTTATAAATTACTTTATTGGACAGCGGAGGAAACCTCGTTTGTCTTTGGACTGTAACTATATATTGCGTTGTTGGGTTGGAGTTGTTTCAATAAATTCATTGAATCTACAGTGCAGAAGGAAACCATTGACCCATCGAGCCTGCGCTGACGACAATCCCAATCTGCTCCCAACCCCGTAACCCCTCATATTTACAGTCCTAATCCCACTAAAGGATGATTATCATGGCCAATCAACCTAACCCGCTCATCTTTGGACTGTGGGAGGAAGCCAGAGCACCCGGAGGAAACCCACAGACACATGGGGAGAACGTGCAAACTCTACACAGACAGTGATCCAAGGCCAGAATTGATCCTGGGTCTCTGGCGCTGTGGGGCAGCAGTGCTAACCACTGTACCACCATGCCACCCCAATTGTTGAAGACTTAGCTATGAAACACTCTTTACAGTTATGAGAGGAAGCTACCACTCGCTTCTGACATGCTCACTCCCCTTCAGTCCCAGATCAAATGGACACGTGTTGTTTCCAGTGACATCACGGGCCATTGCAGTTAACCCTTGATGGGACTTGGTCAACGCTATATAATTACTGAAAACAAAATAGGAAGATGGATTTTACCAGCTTCACTTTGACATACCTTTTAACGTTAAAAGGATAGTCCCCCTCCTCTTTTGCAGCTTTTCTGACTTCTGATCTGTTGGTGAGCGATCTTGAGCCCACGCTGTCTGTCCACAGGAATAGCAGGGGGAGCTCAAGATCCAGAGAAACCTGGAAATCACAAAACTGGATGGTGAGATCTCAGTCCCTGATTTTTGCCACCCCTCACCAGCAACGTAACCAGGTTCAGACCCATAAGGTGCAAACTGTCTTTTAATATATTTAAAGACATTTAGATATCATTAAGGACCCTCCCCACCATATAGTCCCCCTTTAGGCATATTGGAGAAATAGGAACCAATGTAGCTCAGTTAGGATGAGAATGAAAGGCAATTTAAAATTGGTGCAGGATAGGATATAATAATAGAACGTCAAACAGTACATGCGAACAGGCCCTTCGGCTCACCAAGTTGTGTTGAACATGACATCAAATTAAACAATTCCTTTCTACCTGCCCTTGGTGCATATCCCTCTATTCCTTGCACATTCATATTCTTATCTAAAAGCCCCTTAAACACCTCTGAGCTTCAGATGCTCTTTAGTTCAGAGGGTAAATGATGTGAGGCCAGCCTGGTGAATATTGGACCAATCAACTTTGGCGGCTAAAGTCTTAGCAGCAGATAGACGGAGGGAATGGCAGCAGGCAGTCTGACGTGAAATAAATATGGGCTCAGAAGTTCGGTTTCGGGTCGACCTAGATGCTGAGATTGTGAATGGCCTGGTCCGAGTACCCTTCAGCTTTCGCCTAAGAGTTTGATATGAATGGATTTCCATTTTTGCCTGCTCGACCACACATCATCCTACACTCTACTGAATGAGCAACATGGTGCAGTTGAACTGGATGTGTTCCTGGGTTTTGTCCCAGTCTCGTACTTGTGCAAGCTTTAATCTGACGATGGCCAGAGTGGGGTTGTCAGACTGGAGACATGAACTTTAGTCTGTGGTATTGGAATGGTTTAAAGTTAGCCAAAGCCATTCTGAATAGATCAAACATACGGAAGAAACTTGCCTTCAAAACAGATGGGTGTGTGTCTGTAACACGGTACAGATGTCTGGTTTTATGATAGAGATTGTTTCTATCATATTTCCAGAGGTGGGCTAGGGTGATCCTGCAACAGTTTATACACCTTAGGACCACATGCTGAAGTTGAGCATTTGTAAAAGAAAAACACATGTAAGTTTTGCTTCGAGCTTCACTTCCTTGACTGCAGGCTTGCCGCTCAGCAACAGCTGGCAACAGTGTTAAAATGCTCATGACATCTGTGCAGTTCTGCAGGTGTTATGATCCATTAGTTGACAACCCCTTAAAGTACAGTAAACTGGTCTGAATTAGAAAAATGTTGTGATTTCCCCAAACTTCAAATGCGCCGAATAACTTGCAATTGCCGAAATGTCTTTTGATCAGAGTGGAGTGCAGGGTCGGGAATCTCTGTACCATGTTTTGAACCAACTGCTCAGCATCCCAAGTCTATCAGAAGTGAGTAACTAATTAGCCACAGTCCACGAAGGAACCATAGACGTCTCTTTCTACTGGAGAGAGACAACTGATTATACAATGGGAGGGACACCATTCTGCAGCAAGCGTGGGTTAAGTCTACCATAGCTGGAAATGCACTGCTGATGTTATCTGAGTCACACACTAACCAGAAGTCCAAAGGTGTGCAGGTTAGGCGGATTGGCCATGAAAAATTGCCCCAAATGTCCCAAGATGTGTGGATTAGGGGGAATAGCGGAGTAAATATGTGGGGTTACAGAGATAGGGCTGGGGTTGGGACTTGGTGAGATGCTCTGTCAGAGTCGGTGCACGCTTTTTGGGCCAAATGGCCGCCACCTGCACTGTAGGGATTCTATGATTCAACCAACAGAGCTAATCAATCCCCTCAGTGCCTCGTGGAAGATCTAAATAATTGCTTGTGGATGGAGCATCTACAATGTAAAAGGTGACATTTTCCAGTCCCACCCGCCACAGGAACTGTAGTGGGTGGGAAACGGACAATGCAAAGGTCCGTTGACCTCGGGCAAGATTTTCTGGTTTTGGGAGAGTGCAGCTGGAAAATCCCGCCCAAAGAGTTTTTAGCATAAGAAATTTGGAACATCTGATTACAAAATAAAACTAGTTGACCTTGACTTTAAAACAAAAGTTGCTTCATGTTTAATCAAGCTTTGGAGTAGACTGCCACCTAGTGCAGTTAATGTTGACTTCAGTGGAAGGGAGAACTTAGATCCACATCTAATTCCAGTGAGTTGGAGGGTGATATGTGATAGAATAGAATCCATACAGTGCAGAAGGAGGCTATTCAGCCCATCGAGCCTGCACTGACAACTATCCCACCTGGTCCTTAACCCTGCATATTTACCCTGCTAATTCCCCCTGACACTGAGGGGCAATTTAGCATGACCAAGCCACTTAATCTGCACATCTTTGGACTGTGGCAGGAAACCTGAACGAAACCCAGGCAGACATGGGGAGAACGTGCAAACTCCACACAGACAGTGGCCCGAGGCTGGAATCAAACCCAGTTCCCTGGTGCTTTGAGACAGTAGTACTAGCCATTGTGCCACTACTCCCCACCCCCAGAAATTAGAACTGGTCAGATCAGCTCTTTCATTAGAAACTGGATGACCTGATTGTTTTTTTTTTCAATCCTTTTCCCTTGTCCTGGAATTTGATTCAATTGCACAGTATGAATGGAATGTTGTTTCAAATGCAAAGTCTAAACATATCACAGTTTTTTTTTTAATAGCTTAAAACTAGATTTGAAATGACATATGCATTCTGTTAAGGTATTTGGGTCAATTATGCCATAGCATGTTCTCATGCTAGAACTTTGAAAGTTAAAAGTGTTCTATCCAAAAAGTCAAGATGATTGATGTGTTTATGGTCTTGACTTGGTCATGATCTCAGGACCCTTTCCCCTCCCAATCAAAAAGGAACAAGGTGTTAGTTGGAAGAGTTCATTCAAAGTTGGCAGCACTGATGTTCTCTCACCATACACACTGGTGTAACATGATCCTTCCACAATTGGAAAAGGTACTGGCATGCATTACAAAAGTATCAATTCAAGAGTATCGAGTGATAGTGAAAGGAGTAAGTGGAAGTCAAAATAGGATTATGAGAAGCAGGCGGTGATTAACATTGGAATTTTTTTTTTGTAAATGTAACTGGATTCGTGTATGTGAACGCTATCAACATTAGGGGCTGGATATTGGCTACCCAGGCAGGTTCAGAAATTTTTTTGACTCGTCAGAGCTGCCTCTGAAAATGATCTGGATTATGAGGATGTCACTGGACAAGGGCTGGCTGGGGAGGGAGAAGATGTACAGTTTCAGGTTGAAATCTGGCTCACTGACCCCAGAAATAGATGCTAGAAGGAAAGAGAGCTGCATGAGTGTGCACACCAGCTACTTCGAAGGCCTGCCTCAGTTCTGTGGAACTTGGTCCCTGTTGTTTTCAAAGATTTTAGGCCCCCTTGCCCTCACATCACCTCACCTGCTCCACACTCTCCAACTCACTCAAGCACGGACATACCTCAAGAGTCATGTAGAGTTGAGAGAAATACAATTTTAAAAAATGAATATAGCTCTCGCCATACAGCTTAATTGTGAAAAAACTCCGATTCATGAAGATGTCGAAGCTTTCAAATTCCTCAACGGTTAGTCTCGTAAACATACAAACTTGCGTTCGTAAGCCTAATCACGGAACAGCGTTTCAAACTATTAATCAAGCTGTAAACCCTGAACCCCTGCTGAGATAATTGTAGCTCTTGGAACTCAGCCAAACGTTCATAATGAACAGTCTGTTGGAAAGTGACAACAAATAATTCTTGAAACCGTTCAAACAGATGTTCCACCAACTGACCTGTTATTCTAACTTGTCCAGCAGAGGGTTTTTTGAACACCTCCCCAGTTCTTGTGTGCTCCCAGCTATCACCAGATAAAAATAAATCTCCCACCCCCCCCCCCTCCATGAAGCTCCCACTGAGGTCTGTCCTGGCACTGCCAGGTTGACACTAAGTTGGCAGTGCCAAATGGGCATGGTGCCAACCTGACGGTGCAAACCTGTGCCAGGGGTCAGTGCCAGCGCATTCCCTGGCCACGTCCCTCTTCCAGGCAGCTGTACTCACTTCTGCACAGCCCATTCCTGCACCTCCCCCCCCCCGCCCCAAAACCCTATGGTGGTTTCACATCTGGGTGAATCTGCTGTAAGCTGTGCTGATGTGATGCCATGCTGACATGGTGTGAATATATGGCGGGGGTCAATATCTGACGAGAAGTGAATAGTAACATGTAAATGAATTTAAATTCAAGGTGGATACCCGTCATGGACATGAACCTGATTACATTGACGGTGGCAGTGAAAAGTTAAAGACGCGCTCTTGTCGGTGAGATCCGGGGCTGTCGGGTTTTGCTGCTTCTTGAGCTTATGTCGGCAGTCTTACGGATGGCTAATGTGGGCTCAAGGTTCCGTCCAAAGTAAACTGTTCTTCCAATATCATTTACTAATAGTCAATATTGTCATTCAATAGCCATCGAACTAACTAACTTCACCTGAACTGGATTTTATAGAAAGATAGATTTTGGGGTTTTAAGCCTAAAGCTTATTTAGTAGTGTCGCAAATGGGCTCACTAACACTGCAATTAAGTTATTGTGAAAATCCCCTAGTCACCACAATCTGGCTTACAGTAACACTGCAATGAAGTTACTGTGATACCCCCTCGTTGCCTATTACTTGGTGCCTGTGTGGGTACACTGGCAGAATTTAGCACGGCCAACACATCTTCCAAACTGTGGGAGAAACCGGAGCACCCAGAGGAAACCCACACAGACATGTGGAGAACATGCAGACAGTGACCCAAGCCGGGAATCGAATCCAGGTCCCTGGCACTGTGAGGTAACAGTGCGAACCACAGTGCCACTGCGCGGGTATGATCTTACTGGCCATTCGTACCCCGTTCACTGCAGCGGGATCAGGAAATCCCTCGGGCCTTAATGGCCGGATAACCCTGCCTTTGACTTCAGTAGACACAAAAGTAAGTATCAGATTCCTAGTCATTTAGTCTTCAATTTCCTCAAACTACTAAAGGAAAAAAGACCATTTTACTTCATAATCTCCATCTTTGTTCCATATTTTGATAGCAGAGTTAACTTGTTGAAAGCTATTAATTGCCTAAGCAATTAATTTGTCGACCTTGTCTTTGTGGCTAATTGAAATGCTTTGGCAAACTAAGCTACCTGTAAGATAGGTGGTGATAGTAGCAATGTAAATAGCATTGGGTTCAAATTTTGTTTGTACAAGATCTACAAGCATTTTTAAAATGTCACATAAATGAATTCTTCTGTAAAATGGAATGAAGAATAGAATAAGTAAAAATGCCTTGTATATAAACTCCTAAGGTCAATTAATACTTTGTGCTCAATGTTTAATTGCTAGTCAAGATTCTTGATGAAAGAATCCTTTATACAGACCCTTGAATCTAATTAAACAAATTACATGCATGAAGTTAACTAAATCCAGTAAAAAGTCTGACAACACCAGGTTTTAGTCCAACCTATTTATTTGATAATATACTTGCAAGCTTCGTCACCTGACGAAGGGGCTAACCCGAAAGCTTGCGAGTATATTATCAAATAAATAGGTTGGACTAAAACCTGGTGTTGTCAGACTTTTTACTGTGTTTACGCCAGTCCAACGCCGGCATACCCACATCATGTTAACTAAATCCCCAGTAGATGTTGGTGAGCCTGTATGTGTCCAAGTGCTTACAAAGAACAAAGAAAATTATAGCATAGCAACAGGCCCCGAGGCCCTCCAAGCCTGAATTGACCATGCTGCACTAGTCTACTCTTACAAATATGAGCTTTCATCAGTATGTTTTAAGAATCTGGGGGAAATTTCCTGTCCCGTCCACCACGGAAATCGTAGCAGGTGCGGGAAAGAGGGGTAGGTGGACATTGAAAGGTCCATTGACCTCGGCTGGGATTTTCCAGTTTTGGGGTGATCACGGCCGAAATATCCCACCCTTTTGTCTTCAATTCAGGGTAAAAATGAAGGGGGTTATGTGACCTATTCAAAGGTCTGCCTATCAGAGGTCAGGATGATGTGGCTGTTAATGATTTAAAGGAAGGTTATTTGTTGGAAAAAAAAATGTAGGTTCTTTACATTTGGAGACAATGGCAGAAGGAGCTGTGTTTACACTGATCAAACTGCTAGTGTCCAATGTCCCTTGAAGGAATTCAGAATATTACATTGCAAACAATTTTGCTTTAAACTGCTATTCCATGCTAGAATGAAGTCCAGGTCTAAAGAATAGCTAATATTATTTCTACTGGGATACAAGGCCCATTTGATTCATATTGCCATGTTGGTAGATCTTCAAAGGGGAAGGTTATAAAAGAAGCTGTTGTGATATTGGGTTACAGGCTTTCCTAAAATATAAGTGAATATCACAATGTATAGTATCCCATCATCTGGGAGAGAGTGACCATTTAGAGGTCAAAAGTGTCACTGATTACAGCACAGGAATGTATGTGGGAGCTCATGTTTAGATTGGAAAGATCATATTGGTGAGGAATCAAAATAAAGGCTGGAAGATTTGCCTAGCTTACACCTCAGTGGAAGGCCACATCAGACTGAGAAAGGACAAGGTGTGGGGTGGGATTCTCTGGCTGTTCACTCCAGCGGGATTCTCTGGTCCCACCAGCTGCATACTCTGCCTATAGGTTACCTGATGGTGTGGGGTGGCTTCAAGGTGACCAGGGAATCCCTCTGCCTGCAAATGGCATGGTACCTCCTGCTGACGAGAATCATATGGCTGAAGGGCTGGAGAATCCTGTCCCAAAGGTAAACCCTTGGGAACGAAGAATGACTTTGGACTGGTTCTAGGAGAAAAGCAGAATCCTACAGTGCAGAAGAGGCCCTTCAGCCCATCAAGTCTGCGCATGAAATGCTCTGACCTACCCACCTAATCCCACTTGTCAGTATTTGGCCCATAGCCTTGAATGTTATGGCATGCCAAGCAATCATTCCAGATATTTGTAAGAGAATGTGAGGCTTCCCGCCTCTATCATCCTCCCAGGCGGTGCATTCCAGATCATCACCACCCTCCTGAGTAAAATGGTTTTTCCTCAAAACCGCCCCCCCCCCACCATAAACCTCCCAACCCTCACTTTTAACTTGTCCCCTCGTAACTGATCCTTCAACTAAGAGGAACAGCTGCTCCCTATCCACTTTATCCATGCCTCTCATAATTTTGAACACTTAAAAATGGCCATCCCTCAGTCTTCTCTGCTTCAGAGAAAATAACCCAAGCCTATCCAACTTCTCTTCATAACGTAAATGTTCCATTCCAGGCAACATCCTGGTGAATCTTCTCTGCACCCCCTCCAGTGCATTCACTATAATGTGGCAATGAGAACTGCTCACAGTACTTGGTGTGGCCTCAAATTCTATACAACTCCATCATGACCTCTCTACTTTTGTAATCTATACCCTGATTGATAAAGGCGAGTGTGCCATATACCTTTTTCTTCACTACCCTATTAACCTCCCTTTCCACATTCCGAGATCTATAGACAAACATGCCAAGTTCCCTTTTGTTCTTCAGAACCTTCCGGTGTCAGACCTTTCATCATATACTTCCTTGTCAAATTACTCCTTCAAAAGTGCATTACATCGCAAATGAACGTCTACTTGGAAAACAGTGCAAAATGTACCTGTGAGGTGTGTTTCCTCAGTAAAGAAGGGAAAATTCTGTTGTGTGGACAAAGTATACATTGACTACAAACACTGTTTAGTCAATAGTCTTTTGTTACAGTAAGAGTCTTAAAATGTGAAACCACGTCATTCAGCTTTTAACTGGAAATTCAGATTTCTTTTTAGAGGTTAGTAGCCCATACATAGATAATAAAAACTGTTGTTTATACACGTGCAATATTTCATAGAAACAATCTTGACTTGTGACATTTGAGTTATGACTGAGTTATTTGAGTTTACAGTGTTTGTAAATTGACATCACGTTTCAAAGTTATAACATCAGTTTCAGCTTTATGATATGCCAGCATTGGTGTTCTGTGCTGCCCATCATGTATAACTGGACAGGTCAAACTGTCTTCACTAGATTGGAAACAAGTGTTTTATTCTGTTCCTTTTTTTGGTACAACCGTTGCAATTTTAATGCACTTGTACACTTATGCTGTGTTTCATTTGCGTTTGACCTCAGACATTCAAGGTTAAACAGGCAACTGACAGTGATCGATGCCTTCATTATATCCCCTGACTAACTGAGGAACTGATGCTAAGACGTGCAGGCGTCATCCGTCACTCTGTGACTTTACGGCAAGAGCTGAGAGCATTTATCACAGCTGGGTGCCCACGATGAGTGATTTCTGGCCTTGGTTCAGCAACCAATCCCCCATTTAACACACTGTACATCGAAACCGATTTTTTCCATAGGAACAATGTTTCGACTTACAACTTGGTTTTCAGGAACTAATTGCGCTGTAAGTGCAAGAACTGCCTGCAAAGCGAAGAACAAGGCCAGAAATGTTCAATATCACCAGCTGGTAATGAGTAGAACGTGTACCTGTGTGACAAATTGCTGGGAGTCAGGGAAGAAACAGGAAAATATCATTGCAAGTGGCAAAGCAGAATGTGTTCAGCAGCGAGCAGAATGAAGTTCATGAGATAGAGATAGCTGTCTTCAAAATTGCCTCTGGTTGCAGTCTGTTACTGGGCCAAGTCTTCCAGACGATAATCAGGGAAGATCATGGCCCACTGTTATCATCGCTAGACTATTAATCCAGAAACTCGGCTAATGTTCTGGGGAACCGGATTCAGACCCCACCCCATGGCAGCTGGTGGAATTTAAATTCAATAACAAAAAAATCTGGAATTGAGAATCTACTGATAACCATGAAACCATTGTTTGGAAAAAACCCATCTGGTCTACTAATGTCCTTTAGGGAAGGAAATCTGTTGTCCTTATCTGGCCTGGCCTACAAGAGCCACTGCCATGTGGCTGACTCTCAACTGTCCTCGCGCAATAAAATGCTGGCCAGCCAGCGATGCCCGTGTCCCACAAATGAATAAAAAAAATTGAATTCTTAAACTCAATTATTTGAGCGTCTCATTGTAAAATTATGTATGGCTATAATTCTGCAGTGTTATTAATGAAAATGAGTGGAATTCAATTCCCATATATTTTAATTTAGGCCTGAACTCTCTTTATTTAAGAGCTCCTTTGAAACGCATTAACTCCTCTCACTAATATTACAGTGATTTCAACTCGCTTTTGTTACTGAAATAATGTGGACATTAATGGCATAATTTTAAAGGTTAGAAGTTCTCAGTTTATTTGTACTCTGTTTCCAGTTTAATATCTGAAGGCCATTGGTTTATCTTTAATGAGTATGCCTTTATATCGATTATATTTTTAAGGGAGTATGCGTAAGACTTTCCTGGTTCACTAGTTTATTTTGGGTTGTGGTGTTTGAGCAGCTGTGCTAATTTCCTGTTGCTTATTGCGTGCTGTGTGGTCTGAAATCAATCTGTGTTTGAATAACTGATCAAAATGCCGTTGGATTCCACGTGCTTCACCATTTTGTTGAAAGCGAAGAAGTATTGTAACGTAGAATCCCTACAGTGCAGAAGGACACCATTCAGCCCATTGATTCAGCACCAGTTCTCTGACAGACTATCTTACCCAGGCCTTCTCCCCCACTCTAACCTGTAACCCCACGCGTTCACTATCCATCTAACCTACATACTTTGGGACGTTAAGGGGCAATTTAGCATGGCCAATCCTCCTAACCTGCATGTATTTGGATTATGGGAGGAAACCAACGCAGACACCCAAGGTGGGAATCGAACTCGGATCCCTGGCACTGAGGCAGCAGTGCTAACCACTGTGCCATCATAATGATTCTCAGTTTATCCCAACATTGAACTGTTCTCTTTGGGAGCTGTTTTCAGAATGAACGTGAAGTTGAACTGTCCTATCGCATCCAGTCAAACCTGAAGCTTTTAGTTTGTCAGGAACATTTTTGAATAAAGGTGAGATCAGAATAGTGTCATGGTAAATATATGGAAAAGGGCCATTGTAATTGATAGTCCTAATTCTAAGTGTGAGCAGGTTTTGTTCACTGAATTTGGGTGCAAGATCAAATCCGATTCTCTCCAGTAAAATGTAGTAGGCTTCAGATTTTCTTTTTTAATCCATTTATATCCAGGGCAGGAAATCGGTTGGGAACTACAACATTTGGAATGACTCAGGAGCTGAATGGCAGGATTGGCTTTGGGATTTTGCACGTGGTCTTTGTAATGGGGGGGGGAACTGAGAATTAATTTTCCTTTTGTTTTATTCATGGGACATGGGCGTCACTGGCTGGGCCAGCATTTATCGCCCATCTCTGAGGGCAGTTAACAGTCAACAACATTGCTGTGGCTCTGGAGTCATAAATAGGCCAGACCAGGTAAGGACTGCAGATTTCCCTCCCTAAAGGGTGTTAGTGATCTAGATGGGTTCTTACTACAATCAGCAATGGTTTTGTGGTCATCATTTAATTCCCAGGTTTGTTTATTGAATCCAAATTTCACCATTTTGCCGTGGTGGTATTCGAACCTGATTCCCAGAGCATTATCCTGGGTTTGTGGGTTGCTAATCCAGCAACAATACCGCTGCGCCACTGCCTCCCTAAATGTTAGCAGAGGGAAACTAACTCCAGCTGATTTTTAGAAGAAAACAAAATGGAGAATTGAAACCTCGGTGACTCCGATCCATTCCCCTCACTGGCTCATCTGATGGAAAATCCACTGCTTCTCAGGCTACAAAGTAAAAATTGCAGTCAGCTCCTGATGGTGCCAACAGCATCCAAGATACATGTGTTTAAAAGGATGCTGACAGCTATGAGTGGGTATCTAGTTGCTGCGTGTGCAAGAGTGCAGACACACTGGTTAAGCGCATTGGCCGTGCTAAATTCTCCCTCGGTGCAGAAGGTGGCTGTTCAAGCCTGTACCGACATCAATCCTACCCAGAACCCTATCCCTTTAAAATCCATGTATTTGCCCTGCTAATCCCCCGATACCAAGGGCTATTTAGCAAAGCCAATCAACCCAACCCGCTCATCTTTGAACTGAGAAGAAACTCACGCAGATGTGGGGCAAATGTGCAAACTCTGTACAGAGAGCCACTCGAGGCTGGAATTGAATCCGGGTCCCTGGCACTATGAGGCACCAGTGTGAACGATTGCGCTGCCCAATTTTTAAGATCTACCCGTAATTTGAAACATTGACACTGAGGAAGTTTAAGCCCAATCAGCATTTGACTGTCACTCCCTGTCCGACCACCCACCACAACACTTCCCTCACGCCATTGTGTCTGACCCTCCAATCCAGAGTGGGCAAGATCCAAGCAACTGGTTAGCTTGCAACAGCTCCAGCATAGATAATTCACCTAAACGCCCTCTAAACTAGGCCTGATTATTTCCCTTTTTGTAACCATTTGCAATTCTAAAGATTGAGTAAAATAGCCCCTCTCCCGGTCTCTCTTCCATCACTGGGAAAGGATTGGAGATGTTTTGAGTTCGAGATTAATTGGAGTGGGGAAGGAATCACGGAATCCCTACAGTACAGAGGAAGGCCATTGGGCCCATCAAGTCTGTCCCACCCAGGACCTATCCTGGTAAACCCATACATTTACCCTGCTAATCCCCCTGACACTAGGGGCAATTTAGCCTGGCCAATCAACCTAACCTGCATATATTTGGACTGTGGGAGGAAACTGGAGCACCCGGAAGAAACTCTCACAGACACAGGCAGTGGACAGTGACCCAAGACCAGAATTGAACCTGGTGCTGTGAGGTAGCAGTGCTAACCACTGTGCCACCACATCTCCTGGTGGCACAATGGTTAGCACTGCTGGTACATTGTCTATCCTGGGTGTTTATCTTGTGATATATGTGGGTTGACTGCATTATTACCAATTATTAAATAAATTCCAACACATCTGGGAAGATGAAAAACACATGACATTCCTTGAAATGAGTTCCTGTTGATCATATCAAAAGCTAAGCCAGGAAGTCTGTCTCTTGGATCTTTTGCACAAGCAGTAACTCATTCAAACACAAGGCGACTCTTGTGTTTTGCTTCTCCTTTCCTGATCCATGATTACTGAACACCATGAAAGCTTTTTTTTTGGGGGGAATGCGGAAGAATGCTGGGGGAGGAATCAGGTCTCTGGCGAGGTTTTTTTGTTGACTGTGATGCATACCCTATGAGTGAAATAACACTCTACCACCCTCCCAACCCCGCCGTCCCAAAAAGCAGATCAGGCGAACATACAATGGTTGAAAATACTTTTTTTTTTAACGCCTTGCTGGTTTTGTTCTTTGCCTACATGAAAGCCCAATTTCGGCACTAACAAGAATGTCACCAATAAATGTTAAGTTTTTCCTATCAATGGTATACCTGTTATTTTCAGAAGGCTTAGATCAAGGGTTAAGTAATATTTGGTTTGGAAAGTGGTTGCAAATCCCTGCAGAATATTGTGCTGCGATTGTGTGGTTTGAAGCCTTAATCATCTTCTGAACTAAGTAAATAAGAATCTCAAGTTCCAGCTGCTTCTATTAGATTTTCTGCGGAAAGCTAATTAGAGCAGAAGAAATGGGTGAAAGAACGCAGTGATCAGGGAAAAGGACATAACAACAAGGAAGCAAGTGGGCCAACGGTTGGTGCGTCAAGCCACTAATGTGCTGATGTGTAGCGTTTTTGATGGATTTGCACCAGATGTTTCCTGATCACACCCAGGATGACATGGTGAAAGTATTGATGGAAAGTAAGGCAGACTTCAAGCGAGGGCATGGTATAACTGATCTGAGCCCCTCGTGTATATGAGATTAACATCAGGTGCAAAAACATTGGCATGGGTCATGATTTTGATTGCTTTACTGATCTTTCAGCATAAGGATTGGCCATTGAATTTTCACTGAATCATATGACCCCTACAGTACAGGAGGAGGCCATTTGGCTCATCAAGCCTACACTGACAACAATCCCACTCAGGCCTTATCCCCATGACTTCACATATTTAACCTGCTAGTACCACTGACAGTAAAGGGCAAATTAACGTGGCCAATCAACCTCACCCACACGTCTTTGGGCTGTGGGAGGAAACCGGAGCACCTGGAGGAAACCCACACAGACACGGGAAGAATGTGCAAACTCCATACAGATAGTGACCCAAGGCCAGAATCAAACCCAGGTCCCTAGCACTGAGAGGCAGCAGTGCTAACTACTGTGCCACCATGCTATCAGATCTCCAAATACTCGCATGAAATCACACTAACAGGGACATTATCCTGTGTAAGTAGATTAAGGCTGTTATTAAGATGGTGAAGATAAATGTTCATGCTTATACTTCAGTGTTCCATGGCATCAGTTCAAGAACCATATGGTTCACATTGGCAGAGAAGGTGGGAATAAAATGATCCATGTGGAATATGTAGACATGATTATAGAATTGTAAAAGTACAAAAGATTTTATCCTTTGGCTTTAGAAAACAAAACACACTGTCAGATATCTTAAAAGTGTTGACTGGGCCAAATGAAATTAAAAAAAATAAAAATTGCTGCTAAAAATTGTGGTTAAAATTTAATTTTTGAAAATCAAAAATACATCATCCCCTAATTCAAAACTGAATTGAAGTATAATTTTCTGATGGATTTCCCACAGTTGAATAGTTTCCAGTGTATCAGTTCACCCAAACCCAAACCTGTCATGGAATAATACAGATTTGCGCTTATGCACCAATTTGTGCATGGGAGGTGGTGGCACAGTGGCATTTGTTTTACTGGACTGGTAATCCAGAGACCCAGGGCAATCCTGAGGACTTGGGTTCAAATCCTGCTACAGCAGATGGTGAAATTTGAATTCAATAAATGTATAATCCTCACAACTGTGAGGATATATTGGGATCTTACTCATCATATGAAATTAAATCTGAACAGTCTGCTGGCAAGCATATGGGTCCCATTTTCCTATTTTGAAGATCAAAAACAGTGGTTCATTTTGTGGCGACACAGTGGCAACCATTATTCCCAAGGATGTTTTTCTCTCTAAGTTTCCAGACGCAGGGGAATTCCGCCGCCTGGAAGTTTCTCTCCAAGACGCTCACCATCCTGACTTGAATATGGTCCAGTGGTAAGCACTACTGCCTCACAGCACCAGGGACCCAAGTTTGATTCCTGGACAGGGTTACTGTCTGTGTAGGTTTCCTCCCACAGTCCAAAAGATGTGCTGGTTAGGTGCATTGGCCATGCTAAATTCTCCCTCGGTGTACCCAAACAGGCACCCGAGTGTGGCGACGTAGGGATTTTCACATTAATTCCATTGTAATGTTAGTGTAAGCCTACTTGTGACTAATAAATAAACTTTAGGAATTATTGTTAACTGCATCACAAAACAAGTAATTATAGGAGTGTTGCTTTCAGGGGCAGGATACTTGTTGACTTTCTCCTCATCTTGGAATCTTTCGTCCAAAATTAACTGCACGTTCTCGAACATCGTCCTGCAAAGGCCTGCTCTCAGTTGCCGGTTCCTTTTCTTCCAGCTAAAGATACCATGTGCAGTTCCACCACAACAGAACAATGTTTGCATAGATTGCCAGATAAGTTTTCCAGTGCACCTCAAGTTTTGCGGGTTAGCAACTGCACCTTCCAGTTTTGAACTCCTAAGTGCAGGAAACGTGTGTGTGTGTGTGTGTTTCTTTTTCATCCTTTTTTATCCACGTTTGTCTCCACATATTCACTCAACACGGATTTGCCTTCTAAAAATGCTGTCAATGTTTTATTTGATCAACAACTTTGAAGTAGGCACTACTGAAAGAATTTTTACAGCAGGGGAAGCAGTTCAGAAGACCTTGCATACACATACCAGTGGCTTGGTGATCCCTTCTAAGTTCCCTTCCTGGTTTGGGACTTGTGTGAGGACTACTGTTCTGACTGGGACTCGAGGCTCCTAAAAGGCAAAATCCTAGACGGTGACACGCTTGGTGGTGAAACACCAGAAGGCATTGAATTTGACAACCTTCAGCATTCAGAAGCAGCTTTCTTAGGTCATTTGCACCAACCATAGTCCCACCCAGGCCCTGTCCCCACAACCCCATGCATTTACCCTAGCTAGACCTCCTGACACTAAGGGGCAATTTAGCATGACCACTCTACCTAACCTGCACATCTTTAGACTATGAGAGGAAGCCCACGCAGACAGGGAGAACATGCAGACTCCACACAGACAATAATGTAGGCCGGGAATCAAACCTGGGTCCCTGGCACTGTGAGGCAGCAGTGTGCCATTTTCAAGTCAGGATGGTGAGTGACTTGGAGGGAAACTTCCAGGTGGCGGTACTCCCATGTCTGGAGACTCTCAGACTTGAAAAACATCCTTGGGAATAATAATTGCCACTGTGTCGCCACAACATGAACTGCTGCTTTTGATCTTCAAAATAGGAAAAAGTGAGACTCGTATGCTTGCCGGAAGACTGTTCAGATTTAATTTCACATGATGAGCAAGACCCAAATTTCGAGCAACAAAAATTGCTTGCTGTTACATGGAGCCTTGAACTGAGACAAATGTCCCAAGTTACTTAATATCAAAAAAAACTAACACCATCTCAATAAGGAGACATTGGTCAAAGATCCCAGCGTTAAGTAGCATATGTGGTGGCGGGGGTGGCCGAGAGGCCCCGGGAAGAGACCCCAGAGCTTGGGGGTCTGCAGGGATGACCACCAGTTGTGAAGTGAAAAACATTGGAGATTTCTAAGGGGCCAGATTTGGAGTAGTGCAGGGATTCTGACAGATTATAGACATTCGGGGGGAGAAGCGGGGGGTTGTTGGGTGTTGGGAGCTGCTGGCGTGTTAATAATAAGTTGTCAAATTTGCTACAGTGTTCAGTCTGAAGCCTGCGGCTCCAGTTCTGCTTTGGGAACAGATTTTTGTCACATAGCACATGTGACACAGAGATTAACTTTTCTCTGGTCTTCCCCAAAGATTCAAATGAGGCAGCTTGCTTCAGTACATTCTCCACCAGGGAATAGCATCTGTACCTGTCAATATGTAACTGGCAGGTATAAGTTGTTGAGTATTTGGTCGGTAATAGGGAATCCGATACAAATTTCAGATTGTCGCTCTCTAAAGAACCTGAGCACTGCTGCTGGATTCAACAAGCACCACTGATCACCATTCTCTTGGTTAGTTGGCAGATTGCAATGTCTTTTGAGACTGATGTAGATGTGAGTGGACACAGTCATCTTCTTTAGCCAATAGGCCAGAAAAGGGAGTAGGAGAACGATGGTTCAATCTGCTACAATATTTGCATATTTGTTACAGCCGTGTAAGATGGGGGACAAATGACTCCCATAGTTTACCACTTCAAGTCTAACTATAACAGGGTTTTTTTGTGAAGCTGGAAGGATAGCGGTATCTCCTCAATGTGCAATACCATTTACGTGCTGATCGCAAAGAAACGCATCTGGCAGGCTGTCCGTTGCAAAGAGGGTGTGGAAAGGGATGAGTTCGTTTTTTGTCAAGGTTCAATATCGATCTGTGATGCAGGACTGTGTGCTCAACAGACTGTTTCCAGGGATGCACACCAAGACAAATATCAACTGTCGCTGGAGGATCATCAACTCAGTAAAAAGGCGCTCTTTGGTCTGGTCGAAACCTATTGGTTTTCCAGTGCAGAGGTGTCCCCAACCGAGTGTTGCAGGCTGGCGCACATTACAAAAGTCAGGGCTACACGCTGAGGGGCGTACTAAAGCTTGGAGCAGTCACCACACAGAGGCACAATGGGGAAAGTCAGAGTCTAAGATCTTTTAGCCATCGTACTATGATGAGAGAAGTGGAAATGGCAGAGGTGATAGTGGATGCCTCAGTGATTATTTACCGAAATTCGCTGGGTTCCGGGGAAGTTCTGGAAGATTGGAAAATGGCTAATGTTACGCCGCTATTTAAAAGAGGTAGCAGACAAAAGGCAGGGAATTATAGGCTGTTTAGTTTAACGTGTGTAGTTGGAAAAATGCTTGAATCCATCATCAAAGAAGAAATAGCGAGGCACCTGGAAAGGAATGGTTTGATAGAGCAGATGCAGCATGGATTCGTTGAGGGGAAGTCGTGTTTGATGAATTTATTGGATTTCTGAGGATGTGACTCGTGCAGTAGACAGAGGGGAACCGGTGGATGTGGTGTTTCTCGATTTTTCAAAAGGCGTTTGATAAGGTGCCTCACAAAAGGTTGCTTCGGAAGGTTAGGGTGCATGGAGTTGGGGGTAAGGTGTTAGCATGGATAGAGGATTGGTTGTCTAATAGGAAGCAGAGAGTTGGTATCAATGGGTGCTAATCTGATTGGCGGTTGGTGACTAGTAGAGTGCCGCAGGGATCGGTACTGGGGCCTCAGCTACTTACCATTTATATAGATGATCTGGAGGAGGGGACAGAGTGTAGGGTAATGAAATTTGCTGATGACATGAAGATGAGTGGAAAAGCAAATTGTGCGGAGGGTGTGGAAAGTCTGCAGAGGGATCTGAATAGGTTGAGCGAGTGGGCGGGGACCTGGCAGATGGAGTACAATGTGAGGTTATCCACTTTGGCAGAAATAATGGGAGGGATTACTATTTAAAGGGCGAAAAGCTGCAGCATGCTACGGTGCAGAGGGACCTGGGGGTCCTTGTGCATAAGTCGCAAAAACCCAGTCTGCAGGTGCAGCAGGCGATCAAGGCGAATGGAGTGCTGGCCTTTATAGCGAGGGGGATAGAATATAAAAGCAGGGAGGTCTTGCTGCAACTGTACAGGGCATTGGTGAGGTTGCAGCTAGAGTACTGTGTGCAGTTTTGGTTGCCGCACTTGCGCAAGGATATTTTGGCCTTGGAGGGAGTGCAGAGGAGGTTCACTAGGCTGATACTGGAAATGAGGGGGTTGGACTATGAAGAGAGACTAAACTGGCGTTTAGAAGGATGACGGGGGGATCTTATGGAGACGTATAAGATAATGAAAGGGATGGATAGGGTCGAGGTAGAGAGATTCTTCCTGCTCAAAGGATAGCAGGACTAGAGGGCACAGCCTCAAGATAAGGGGGGGGGGGGTGGTGGGGTGCAGTTTAGAACAGAGTTGAGGAGGAACTTCTTCACTCAAAGGGTGGTGAATGTTTGGAATTCTCTACCCGTTGAAGTGGTGGAGGCTACCTCGCTAAATATATTTAAGTCACGGGTAGATAGACTAGGGAATTAAGGGTTATGGGGAGAAAGCGGGAAAGTGGAACTGAGCCACTTCAGATCAGCCATGATCTTATTGAATGGCGGGGCAAGCTCGAAGGGCTAGATGGTCTACTCCTGCTCCTATTTCTTACGTTCTTATCTTAAGAGAAGAACCCCCTCAGGCCAAATGACTCACTGAATATATACAGTGAATATTACATATATCTCAGTTGTATTGGAGCACCTCAAAGTGTAACTTCATGTGTGTAAAGAACCTGAATGTTACTGCACTCTGTGTGACGGCCATTTTGGAATTTTGTAGTGTTTCTTCAGATGTTCAATGAAGGAAGTATATTTTTGAGAAAAAAATCTGGCGGATTGCCCTGAGTTTAAAACAGAGGGGCTAATTTTCATCGCGTTAACCTACATAGGTAAAGATCTCAAAATATTTCAAATTGTAATCGAGTCTTGACCTTTGCAACACAAATTCACACACATGCACAATTTACCAGTTATATTAGAATAGAATCCCTACAGTACAGAAAGAGGCCATTCAGCCCATTGAATCTGCACTGACCACCGAGTGTTCCTGTCACGCCATATATTTATCCTGCTCGCCCCCCTGACACTAGTGTCAATTTAGCATGGTCAATCGGCTAACCCACACATCTTTCAGAGGAAGCTGGAATGCTCAATGAAACCCATGCAGACATGTGGAGAATGTACAAACTCCACACACAATGACCCAAAGCCAGAATTGAACCTGGAACCCTGGCTCTGAGGCAGCAGTGCCACTATGCCACCCCTATGTTGTTATGGTTATTTTCTTAGTTTCAGTGCTGAAAGGGGAAAAAATGGACTTCACTGTTGAATCCTTGACTATGGCAGGTTATTTTCCAGCAGTGGAATACTCTATGACCGCAATTGCCAGGACAATTTAATTTTAAATGTTAAAGTTTAATTATTAGTGTCACAAGTTGGCTTACATAAACATTGGATGAAGTTACTGTGAAAATCCCCTAGTCACCACGCTCTGGCGCTTGTTTGGGTACACTGAGGCAGAATCCACCTAACCAACACATCTTTCAGACATGTCTTTTGTGTCTTTCCAGAAGTTGATAATCTTTTGCACCTGAGGTTCTTTTTGATTTATATGTCCCCTATCTCTAGACTGGATTTTTAAACTGTAAGAGATAGGTATTAGGTTGTCTGGGAGAGAAGAGAAGGGAGTTTGTTCATTATGGCTTTTCCAGACTACTGACTTAGCAGCTCATGTAGTAAAGAGATTTCGAAAGCGGTGACATCAGTTACATGACCTCTATCTCCTCACAATGATGACAAAAGCTGTTTGTTTAGCTGTTATCCCCTGAATTAACTGTGGCTTTTGTTTCGTTGATCAGGGTGATTAGATTATGTAACGTTGCAGCCATTACCCCTGAATATCCATTATCCATCTTGGCGAAATTATAAAAACATCCTTCCGTGTTGCTATTGTTCCAGATGGACAAATATGAGGCCCAGTGCTATTTTCAGTAAATCCCTTTGCAGTCATTCTTGACATCATCAAGTGTGCAATTCCAGAGAAGAATGTCTTGGCATGTCTGAATTGTAATTCATATTGCAGCTCACCAGAAGTTGGCCAGCTTGCAATACCAGACATCAGGTGACTTGTGGCAGCCATTTTAAATCAATATATTTTCTTTCATAAACCCTCCTTAAACTGTTCAATGTATGTTTTGATCAGCTGGTGAAGTTGTAGATTGGTATTATTCATGCACCATCACATCATTATATTAAGTTGACCGTTCTCTGTACCCCAGCTATGACTCCAACACTGCATTCTGCACCATCTCCTTTCTTTTTCTATGAATGGTATGCTTTCTCTGTACAGCGCGCAAGAAACAATATTTTTCACTGTATCCCAATACATGTGACAATAATAAATCAAATCATAAAATATTCAATGTTGAAATTGAGGAAATGGGAAAATTGATTTATTTCTGCTGGACAAAATGAGTAATAGTTTAGCAAAGAACAAAATATTACAATGCTGGAATCTGAAATAGAAACAGGAAACTCTGAAAATGCTCAGGACATCAGGCAGCATCTGTGGAGAGAGGAACAAAGTTAAATTGGACACAAATCTCCAAAAGATTGACCAAGTGTTATCTCCAGTGGGAAACGTGGTACAATTCCTGTCAGGTTGGTTGGCGTAATCCTGATCACAATCCTCCCCCACTTAGTCAGTATTTTGGAGGGAGGTAATTTGTGCTGTGTATGAGAGGGGTGGGGCCTAAGGATGCTACCAAGGCCTGCTCCTCAAAAATGTCCCGATCTCTGATTAATCTTGAAGGCCCCCGGTCATCGTTGGCGTCATGAAGTTGCATTTGCAAAGATGTACAGAATGTCTGCAAAGAATGTAAAATCCTAGAGGGGAAATAACAGTGCGTGGTCCCTTTTTAAAAGCTGGTTGTGTCAGTGTCTTTAAAAGATGGTTTTGCTCAAAGCTGAGATGTTTAAAATGCAGAATATATGCAGACTCTAAGTTGCAACATTTGTTTTAGAGACCAAAAGCATCAGGGTTGCCTTGGTAACCGGTTCTGTAGGTTTTTGCATTTTGTTAACCTGTGAGTTTAAAGAAGACACTCAGTTAAAAGGAACCTATTAGATTTGAATTTGCTGTTATTGTCAACCTCAGGCCAATCTGCATACAGGAATGTTAATAGGTCATAAGGATTATGAAAGAGGAACTCAGCTGCCTTCAGTTCAGATCCACCAGGAGTTGAGCCAGGAATTCAACCAGAAGCAGGGCCTGATCATTTTGAAGCAGGTAAAGGCAGTTAGAGTAGCTGGGGCAGTTGATTTTTAACTCTGCCAGCTTCGGATTGGTCTTAAGGTAACTCGCTCTCTAACCAGCGAAAAGTACCAAATCAGATGGTGCTCGCAGACAGCGGACAACTACTGTAGAACTCCAAAAGCTTCCGATTTTCATCGAGCCTGGTTGTACAATTTCTTTGAGAGCGACTAAAATTCTGTTATTACTGTTTTGGTAGTGAGTGTTCCTTGTATTATTTGAACAGCATTTCAGTTGAACCATACCTTAATTAAAATACTACTTGTTTAGTTATAGTTCCTGGTTATGTAAACAAAATATCTTGTTAATTATTCACTTTAAAGCAAGTGTCAAGCCTTTTATATTAATGCATCTCTAACTATTAATTAAGAAAAGTTAACATCTTCCCAAATAATCATAGTGGACTACAATGCAAGGTAAAGGGGATTAACCTCTGTGTCATAACATTGGCATCAAAGCAACCTGCCCTCCATGTGTGCATCCCTCACCTATAGAACATAGAACCCTTCAGCCCTCAATGCTGCGCTGACCTGTGAAACCAATCTAAAGTCCATCTAACCTACACTATTCCAATATCATCCATATGTTTATCCAATGACCATTTAAATGTTGGCGAATCCACTACTGTTGCAGGCAGGGCATTCCATGCCCTTACTACCCTCTGAGTAAAGAACCTACCTCCGACATCTGTCCTATATCTATCACCCCTCAATTTAAAGCTATGTCCCCTTGTGCTAGCCATCTCCATCTGACGAAGAAGGCTTTCACTGTTCTCCCTATCTAATCCTCTGATCACCTTATATGCCTCTATTAAGTCAACCACCTTCTCTCTAACAAAAACATCCTCCAGTCCCTCAGCCTTTCCTCATAAAACCTTCCCACCATTACCAGGTCCTGCCCCCTTCATGATCTGCCCTTGACAGCACCAGGGAACTGCCCTGCCATGTCCCTGACCACCCAAGGACTCCAATGGCCTCTGAGCCCTCCGGCATGGCTATCAATTTAGCATGGCCAAACCGCCTAACACACAGTCCAAAGATGTCTGGGTTAGGTGGTTTGGCCATGCTAAATTGCTCCTGAGTGTCAGGGGGATTAGCAGGTAACTACATTGGGTTGCAGGGATAGGGCCTGGGTGGGATTGTTACCGGTGCAGGCTCGATGGGCCAAGTGGACTCTTTCTGCACTGTAGGATTCTATGATCGTGCCTGGCCTTCATTTGTGGAGACCAGGGGTATTCCTGCTGGTTTTCCATTGTGACAGCGGGTTGGTGAATTCGGGGAGCCAGGTGAAACCTGGAAATTTCAATATGCTTTTCTGGTTCGCGCCTCTGCTGGCATGAACCAGATTATGTCACTGCGGGGGGACAAATCATGTTAAGGCCCTTGCCTGAGATTCCCTGACTGTAAGCAATTTGCACCTGGAGAGTGCAAGACCTCGAAATCGCTCCCAAGCTTTTAGGCCTTGACCCCTCGCCGGAGAAATAGTTTCTTGATTACTTGGAATAACTGCGTGGAAGACATATTCAGTACTTTATGCTGCGTTCAAGTGTATTTTATTGGTGTCACAAGTAAGCTTACATTAACACTGCAATGAAGTTGCTGTGAAAATCCCCAAGCTACTTGGCACCTTTTTGGATACACTGAGGGAGAATTTAACATGACCAACGCACCTAACCAGCACGTCTTTTAGACTGTGGGAACAAGCTGGAGCACCTAGAGAAAACCTACACAGACATAGGGAGAATGTATAAACTTCTCACAGACAGTGATCCAAGCTAGGAATCATACCCAGGTCCCTGGTGCTGAGAGGCAGCAGTGCTAATCACTTAGCCAATGTACTGACCCTTCTGTACCGCTTCTTTACTGTATTGTAATTGTAACTTAACCAGCCCATCAGGAAACTGACCTGATCTTAAAGAACACTAATTTTGCAGCTATTGTACCGTATTATGGAGCAGATTGTAAAATCAGCATTCCACCGGAGGGATTAGATTATATCGTATCCCATGGTTGCTGGACAATATTGAGTCTGGAGGTGGTAATGTGAGCCAAGGTTTCAGATTTTGTCACTTTTTCCATGGCATCACTGAAGTCCATCTCTCTGCACATTTAGTTGCTAAGGATAGGACCAGCTTTCCCATTTCCTCTTAAAAAGTTGGAGGGGGAATTTAATGGGATACTGCAGAGTTGGCAGAGTGGGACAACATGAAGGCCAGAATTCTCCAGCTTCCAATCGGCAGATTTCTCAGCAGCGAGAGACTGTGCGCTAGTGTCGGGAGCCTCTGGTCCAGCTGCTGTCAATGGGATTTCCCATTGTAACTACCCCACACTGCCAGCAAACCCGCAGCGAGGGTACACTGCCAGCGGGACCAGAGAATCTGCCAAATAGCCAGATAATTTTTCTCACTTGTGCCAGATAATCTGTGGTGGTAATTTGATGCAGTCCTGTAAATAGGTGCACGTGCATTGGGACAGCACGGTGGCATAGTGGTTAGCACTGCTGCCTCACAGTGCCGGGGACCCGGGTTTGATTCTGGCCTTGGGTCACTGTCTGTGTGGAGTCTGCAGGTTCTCCCTGTGTCGGCGTGGATTTCCTCCAGTTTCCCCTCACACTTCAAAGATATGCGGTTTAAGTTAATTGGCCATGCTAAATTTCTCCTAAGTGTCAGGGGGATTAGCAGGGTAAATACATGGGGTTGTGGGGATAGAGCTTGGCTGGGATTGTTGTCGGTGCAGGCTCAATAGGCCAAATGGCTCAATAGCCACTAAATTCTCCACTCTCTCCTTTCCTTCTCCATGTACGGTATGCTTTGTATAGTGCGCAAGAAACAATACTTTTCACTGCATACTAATCCATGTGACAATAATAAATCAAACCAAATAAAAATGGCCTCCTCCTGCGCTGCAGGGATTATATAACTCTGTAATACTGTGTATGTGATGTAAGTTGCTACCCAAAGTCTTCTAAATGTAATTAAGGGATGATCCCACCCAGAATGTGCCGGAACCTTGTGTCACCGATGAGGGGCGAGGAAAGTCTAAGAATGAGATCAGGCTGCCAAGATTCTTGGTCTTGTGGGATTTTCCACTCATTGCCAGTTTTGCCCATGGTGAACACCAGCCCCTCCCCACCTCCAAATAAAGATCTGC
Organism: Carcharhinus amblyrhynchos; assembly: GCF_965287045.1. NCBI lineage: Eukaryota > Metazoa > Chordata > Chondrichthyes > Carcharhiniformes > Carcharhinidae > Carcharhinus > Carcharhinus amblyrhynchos. The sequence continues at coordinate 29,132,304 of NC_137348.1, forward strand.
CAGGATTAACCCGTTGAATCCACTAACCAAATTACATTAACTGGTTTAGAAAACTCACACTTGAATATTTGTGGACAAAGGTGAGCGTGATGATAGGGCTTCACTTGCATTGTAATTAATGTCGATTTATTCTTGACTTGGCTTTCCGCGTAATTAATCATGAAAGGCTAGCATTTTTTTGGTAAGAACTAACATTTGCCTACCCTGAGGAAGTGATCCTTCCACCTGCTGAGATTTCAGCGTCTGAAAATATTCTTCCAAGCTTCACTTGAAGGGTGAAGTATACAGGACGTTATTTGTTTAGCTGCTGGGATAACTTCTTGTATTGCTATAATTCACTCATGATTTAGGACTGGTGCCAGCAGCTGCCACGGCTCTCCCTGCAGAGTGAGACGCAGTTTAGCGAACTTGACAGCTATTGAACAGTAGCTGTAAGTGCAGACATGTTGACTCTCCCTGTTGCCTGGTGACTTTTCCTCAGTTATTCCTGCTGTTTTCAAATTGATTTTTGAAGTAGTTTGCAGAACCATAAAATCCCTACACTGCAGAAGGAGACCATTCAGTCCATTTTGAGCATGCACTGACAGCAATCCCACCCAGGCCCGATTCCCTGTAATCTCACCTAGCTACCCTATTAAACACCCTGATATTAAGGGGCAACTTAGCATAGCCAACCAACCTAACCCGCACATCTTTGGAGCATGGGAGAAAACTGGAGCACCCGGAGGAAGCCCATGTAAACATGGGGAGAACGTGCAAACTCCACACAGCCTGTGACCCAAGGCCGGAATAGAACCCGGGTCCCTGGTGCTGTGAGGCAGCAATGCTAACTATTATGCCACCATGCCACCCCAGTTAAAGAAATAACCCTTTCCTAGTACTGAAAAGAAAGATGTCAAAACTTCTTGTCTGCATTCATCAGGACAAAAGCAAGAATGCCAAATTTCAAACAATCATAGCAATGTATACTACAAGAGGAAAGAGTGCTGATTGGTTGCCAGTGAATTTTGATTGTTCAGGGTGTTGCCAAGGGGAAATAAACATTTCTTGGTTCGTAAAACATGATCCAAACACTCGCTTCCATCTGATTAGTGCAGTTTCATTTTAAAAAATCTTTCCAATATTATTAGAAATAAATCTAATAGGAAATATGCCTTGAAAGATTGAATAAGGTTGGGAATGTCTGGTTATTTCTTCCGTGTTATGAATAAGGATGTGATGCAGCACGTTTTACTAGCTGTGCACTTTGAATATCAGTGTGTACTGCGTCATGCCAATAGATAGCATGACATCACAGCTATTTACATCTGGAACTATAGAACCCCACAGTGCAAAAAGAGGGCATTTGGCCTGTTAAGCCTGCACCATTCACTATCCCACCCAGGCCCTATCCTTGCAACCCCATGTATTTTCCCTGCTAATCCCCTGACATTAAGGCCAGAATTTTACCGTTCCATCCGGAATCGGGACAGGCAAGAGGCGGACAAGGGAAAAGTCCGTTGACCTTTTACGGGCTCACTGGTCCTGAAACTGTAAAATTCCACCCTAAGTTTAATATGGCCAATCAACCTAACTGGCACATCTTTGGAGAGTGGGAGGAAACCAGAGCACCCAAAAGAAACCCTCGCAGACATGGGGGGGAATGTGCAAACTCCACATGCACTGTCACCCGAGGCCGGAATTGAACCTCCGGCGCTGTGAGGCAGCAGTGCTAACCACTTTGCCACTGTGCCTACCCTTATTATGATGAGCAACTGTTTCACTGCCCTAACTTGCAAGACCAATATTTGAAACAGAATTGATGCCCTAAATTTTATGTAAAGAAGTTTTTACATTCATATAATGCCTTGCCCACTCTCAGGAAGTTGCAAAGACCTTCAACATAAAGATAAAAGCAAAGCACTTGCTTAAAAGATTTAACAAGAATACAATTGAATGCCATTGCTAGAATATGTGTCTTGATGTCTTCATTTTCTAGATGAAGTAGACTTGCTGGACAAACTTGCTTCGGTGTCAGCTGACCTCACCAACATTTCCCTTTCACTTGATGAAGAGAACTGCACGGTCTTTGAAGTTGGACAATATTCCACCCTCAGCATACCAAGTGGGGAAGTATTTGGAAGCAGGTATGGACACTCACTTTGTTTTGATGCATGTTTTCCAGACTTGTGGGGCCAGGTTTTAGCCATATGAGGCAGGAACCTGGAGTTGGGAAATCACCCCCACGTGGCAGACCCCATTTCCCTGGGCATGGCCTCGCATGTACAATTCTCCCTTGTGGGGGAGTGGGTCGGGGTGGGGGTATGAGGGGGAGATGCATGTGCATGTTTGAGTTTGGCCTGCCACTTCGGAAGGCCACAGAGGTACACGAGTGCCATGATAAACGAGTGAGAAGGTTCATCTTGGTTCTCTGAGACTTTGGGCCAGTGGTATAAAAGTCTGCTCAGCCCTCTGACCCATGCTTCCCATCTCACTTAGCCGAATCCTCTATCGTAGCTCCCACTCCACCCTCATGTCACATCATAATGCCATGCCAGCTCCATGCCATGTCCAAACACCACCCCTCACCCACACCCCATGCCCCCAATGCCAGCTCCACGGACATTTACCCAATGTACACTATAAACGTACCTCAGGAGCCACATGGAGTTTTAAAAAAAACTTGAGAGACTGCTGACACACTTTGTTACCAGAAAACCCTGCCATTACAACACTCATTCAAAGATTTCAAATCCCTTGATTCAAACTGCTATAGTAACAAACAAATATTTATTCAGTAACCACAGCAAAGACAGCTAGTTCTTCAATAGCCTTCTAAAACTGTCAAAATGTGAACCCAACCCCTCTGCTGAGGGAAGTACTTTTGGAGCTTTTGAAACTTAACCAAGCATTCATAATGGGCTCAGCTGCAATAATAGCCAGTATGAAATGTCAGCGATTAAGTCGTTTAATACTGAACACGTAGTAATGATTTTCCTAAACAACACCAGATGGCCTGTCAATCAGTGCACTCCAGCAGCAGGTTTTTATTTAGCAGCTGCAGCCTGCTTTTTTCATTTTTAAAGGGCTAAGGATTTAATTTGCTTTAGTTCATGAAAGTGTGAAATGAACCTTATCCAAACTCAAGGATATGTACACTTCCTCCAATAAATTTTAAAGCCCTGCATTGCAGGTTAAGGCCCTTGGAACAGGTAGTAAGGGCCTATTAGAACGTAGCATTGATTTTGCCGAGATCGGGTTTTCCACCTGTGTGACTCATGACCCCGCCCCCTTCCACCTATTGGCAGAAAATAGGATCAGCTGGAAAAAAGGGGAATGGGGGAACCTCCACATTCCGGTCCCACCCGCCATTTTTAAAGTTCTCTGGAATCAGCCCGATATTGATACTCGTGGGGGGGGGGGGGCGGGCAAGTGCACGAGATGTAGCAAAATCATGAACCTAATCTTAACGAATACTTTAAAAGAAATTTGCTGCACCTCGACACAAAGGGTACTCTTGCCAATTATCAAGCAGTGAATAAAATACGTTCGCAGTGAGGAGCTCTTGAAATAGTGCTTTACAAAGAACTAGCAGAAACTCTGGCAGTCAGACGGTTGTGCAGGACGTGTTCCGATTACGCTGACTGGGAATGTCTATCCTCCTTTGTCCAATGCTATCATTTAATGTACAAATTTCCTGTGGCTAATCAGCAAATTTAACTTTTTCATGTTTACAGAACCTCAGATGATCTATTTCGTTTGGAGTTGTCGGTTTAATGCCACACTGATGCTGACGCTCGTTGCATTTGCTCTATACTATTTAACCTTTAAAATTGAAGTTTAAATGTCAATAAAGTCGACGTTAGTTTATTAGTGTCACAAGTTGGCTGACATTAACACTGCAATGAAGTTACTGTGAAAATCCCCTAGTCACCACACTCCGGCATCTGTTTGGCTACACTAAGGGAGGATTTAGTATGGCCAGTGCACCTAACCAGCACGTCTTTCAAACTGTGGGAGGAAACCGGAGCATCGGAGGAAACCCATGCAGAGACGGGGAGAACATGCAGACAGTGACCCAAGCTGGGAATCGAACCCAGGTCCCTGGCACTGAGACAGCAGTGCTAACCACTGTGTTACCCTCACAACACTCAAAAATAAGTCACTACGTGGCTGATTTTAAACGAGGTCCCCTGCCAATAAGACACCTGATACAAATGTACCAAATATTAATTTGCTAATAACAGTGCAGTATAATTTTGAAACTTTGTTTTTGGATCCTCACACAATGGACTGTGTAAATACAGTTGGACATCTCCTCACAACACCTAGGCTGCCACATTCATCTCAGAAATCATAAGTAGTCCAGGGCGCTTTTGCTAAAATGTAACGGTGAATTTGAAATTATGATTTCAGGTTAAAGTAGGTGCAGCATGAGCTATGCATTCTCTGCCTATTTTTATCAGCCTATCTGAGGGAGACTGATGGACACCACTACAAAATGTAACAGGTTATTTTCTGCAGTAATTAACGTCAGGACAGGAGTAGGAATGGACCCACTACAACACTGTTGTCTGCCGTGGGCTTGATATAACCCCAGTCCCTTCTATTAGATGAGAGTGACAGCCCTTGACATCAAGGCTGCATTTGACTGAGTGTAACATTGATGAATCCAAGCAATGTTGGAGTCAGTGGGAATAAGCAGCAAAAATCTCTGCTGTTTGGAGTCATACCCAGCACAAAGTTGTCGTGGTTGGAGGTCAGTCATCCCAGCTCCAGGATATCACTGCAGGAGTTCCTCAGGGTAGTGCCCGAGGCCCAGTCATCTTTAGCTGCTTCATCAGTGACCTTCCTTCCATCGTAAGTGGAGATGTTTACTGATAATTGCACAATGTTCAGCACCATTCATGATTGCTCAGGCACTGAACAATTCATGTCAAAACTCAGCAAGCTAGGCTTGAGCTGATGAGTGCATGTAACATTCATAGAGGTCAAAGAAACCATACAGTAATGCAGGGGGCCATTCAGCCCATCAAGTCTGCACTGACCACAATCCCACCCGGGCGCTATTCCCACAACCCCACGCATTTACCCTGCTAGTCTCCCTGACATTTGGGTCAATTTATCATGGCCAATCAACCTAACTCGCACATCTTTGGACTGTGGGCAGAAACCAGAGCACCCAGAGGAAACCCACACAGACACAAGGAGAATGTGCAAACTTCACACAGTCATCCGAGGCTGGAATTGAAGCCGATACCCTAGCGTTGTGAGGCAGCAGTGCTAACCACTGTGCCATTGTGCTGCCCAAGTGCCAGGCAATGTCTATCTCTAACAAGGGAGGGTCTAATCATCGCTTCTTGATGTTCGTTGTTTTTTAATGTTCATTTATGGGATGGGGGCGTTGCTAGCTGGTCCAGCATTTATTGTTCATCTCCAACTCATGTAAGAGTCAACCACATTGCTGTAGGTCTAGAGTCACACGTGGCAGATTTCCTTCCGTACAGAACATTAGTGAACCAGCTGGGTTTTACGACAGTTGGCAGTGGTTTCATGGTGATTATTAGACTTCATATTCCAGATTTATACTGAGTTCAAATTTTGCCATCTGCTGTTGTGAGATTTGAACTCAGGTCCCCAGATTTTCCCCAGGGCCTCTGGATTACATCTTCATTGACAATACCACCTAGGCCATTGCTTCCCCTTAATTACCATCATTACCATCACTGAATCCCCCATTATCAACATCCTGGAGCTTACCATTGACCAGAAACTTAACTGGACTAGCCATAAAAAATCCATGATTACAAGAACAGGTTAGAAGTCAGGAATCCTGAGATGAGTAATTCACCTCGTAATTTCCCTGTTAATAATCAACAAGACATAAGTCACAAGTGTAATGACATTATCCTCCATTTGTCTGGATGAGTGCAGCTCAAACAACACTCCAGAAACCTGACTCCATCTAGATCAGATCAGTCTGCATGATCGACACCCCATCTGCAAACATACACACTACTGGTGGAAGGAGTGAACTGTCAACAAGATGTACTCCAGAAACCAGAAACTCACCAAGGCTCCTTACACAGCACCTTCCAAACCCACAACCACCACCATCTAGAAGGACAACAGCAGTAGATACCTGAAAATACCATCACCAGCAAGTCCCCCTTCAAGCCACTCACCATCCTGACTTGGAAATGTATTGTCATTCCATTACAGTCACTGGGTCAAAATCTTGGGAATTCCCTCCCTAACAGCACTGTGGGTGTACTTACACTACATATGGACTGCAGCAGTTCAGGAAGCGAGCTCACCACTACTGTCTCAAGGACAGTTAGGGATGGGCTGCATTCCTTGAACGAAAAGTGTTTATTCTCGACCCACTCATCTTGAGACTATAAAAGTCTCAGTCTCCGCACCCTCCCTTGGTGAGGCAAGCTACCTGCTGGTACTCACTGACCACTGGGTAAGTTGCGCAGCTAATTTCAAAGAGGTCCAAACTAGAAGCTGGTTACCCCTCCCAGCTCTGGCTTTGAGCAGATTGCAGACTGCCGACTTCACGCTCCTTTTCAGTTTTCCCAAACCGGCTGCTGATACTGAAGAGTAAGAATCCAGCTGATTTTTTTTTTAGCCACAAATGTTTCCGTACGCACCATTTGGGAGGTAGATGGAGCAGTCAAGTCTCAGAACATTCAGGGATTAACCTGTCATTTCATATAACCTGGCAAAGTATAAATGGTAACTGAAGCCAACCATTTGTCCGCGCTTTCAAACTGGGTCGACCATTAAACGCCTCACATGTAGAAAGTATTTACCTGTTTCGTTACAGATTGTCAAACCGCAGCACATTGCAAATTTGCTTCACTGTCACTGTATGGGCAGGATAACAAAAAAAAAAAATTTTTCTTGCCATGTGCTATGGAAATGTGCATTGCTGAGTTCTCATAGGGGATGTCAATTTGAGTTTGTGCATTCCCATTCCCCATCCTTCATTGCCTTGACTTGCTGCCAATTTTAGAGCCAGAACTGTAGGATAACGTGTGCATACAAACTGACATCTACTGTGAGTGTTGCCAGTTTTCAGGGCTGTTGTTAAGGCATCGTTGTTTCACAATAAGCTGGAGACCTCCTTTCTTCCGATCTTGAAAAGATTGACATCTGCCATTTTTTTTTTCCAGTTAATTACCAGGTGGCACGGTAGCACAGTGGTTAGCACTGCTGCTTCACAGCTCTAGGATCCTGGGTTCGATCCCCAGCTCGGGTTACTGCCTGTGGAGTTTGCACATTGTCCTCGTGTCTGTGTGGGTTTTCTCCGGGTACTCTGGTTTCCGTCCAAAGATGTACGGGTTAGGTTGATTGGCCGTGCTAAGAAATTGCCCCTTAGTGTCCAGGAATGAGGGGATTAGTAGGTATAATATGTAGGGATATAGAGATAGGGCCTGGGTGGGATTGTGTTTGGTGCAGACTTGATGGGCCGAAGGGCCTCTTTCTGCACTGTAGGGTTCTATGACTCTGAATCAGAAAGACCTTGGTCCAAATTTTTGCTGATTGCCAGCAAGTCTGAGTCGAATGTGAGATGTGGCCCCCGTGGGCAGACAGACAAGGGCAGATCGTCACTGGGGCAGCATCCAAGTATGGAAGGTGGTCTGCTCCCCCAAGACAACCAAACCAATTGGAAAGCTGGCAGTTCAGCAGCCTCAGTACTGCCGCAATGGCTTGGTGCTCTCTAATTGTATTAAATAGGGGTGGGGAAGGCTTGTGAAGCAGCAGAATTGCCATTGTCACAAAGGCAGTCATTGTCGCTGGGTATGTGGTCCTCAGTGAGTGATGCTGTTCCCATTAAGGAGAGCCCTCCCACAGTATCAAGTTTATTTATCAGTGCCACATGTCAGCATTAGCATTGCAAGAAGTTGCTGTGAAAATCCCCTAGGTTCCACACTCTGGCACCTGTTCGGGTACATTGAGGGACAACTTAGCATGGCCATGGTACCTAAGCAGCACGTCTTTTGGACTGTGGGAGGAAAATGGAGCACCTGGAGGAAACCCACATGGGCACAGAGAAAACATGCAAATTCCACACAGACGGTGACCCAAGCCGGGAATTGAACCTGGGTCCCTGGCCGCAATGAGGCAGCAGTGCCAACCACTGTGCCGCCCATAAGCCCAAGGGAAGGCCGTAGACTTCACCGGCAATGTTCCCACACAATGGTGGGCCCTCCTGATGCTGACAAAATGCCTATGGAGACAGTGTGCCCTCAGGCTCTTAAGAGGTACAATTCTCCTTTCAGTGGGTATCCAAGCCACTCCTTCCACCCTCCCCCAGCAATACAGCATGAGGAACGGAAAGACGTTGGGCTTCCTGCCATTTTTTTGCCAATGCTCCCATGTTCAGACTTGACCCTCAAGGTTTGGGAACATTCAGCCTTTCTGTCAGTTATTTTTCAAGTAGTTAAGTGGCAGAATTGCTTTCTGGACCAAAGTTATACTAGTTGTGGGAATGCTTGTGATTTTCTGACAATTTGGGGTTTGTTCAGCTGCTCTTTTATGCAGAAGAATTAATGTTGGAATGTCACGAGAATGCAGCAGCAAAAGAGGTCAGTAAATATGGCCTAACCTGTAGTTCCATGTTTCAATAGATCAACACTGGGGTCCTTAATAAAACATTCTTGTACACATTATTTTTTTATAGTCTGATACATTTTTGCCTCCGTGCCAGAACAAATCACTGTCTCTGTGTGTGTGTGAATGAAATGAAATGAAATGCTCATTTTTGCACAAATAATACATGAAAGATTTCCAAGTTTCCCTGAAAACCAATGGAATTGTTAATGGCTGCAACAAGTAATTTGTCAACTCTGTCACAGGCGTTCGCTGTAGCGCCTCATAACGTTGTTCCCTTTCTGGTTTTCTTAGCTTTGCAGATGAATTCAGTCTACTGATCAAACTCCGCTACACCATGAGGGAAGAAACCATCCTTTTCACTGTCATGAACTTTCAGAGTCACATCTTGCTTCAAGTCAGACTGAGTCCCTATGCATTTGTTTTTGTGACCACCAGGCGGCGCCACTATGAGTAAGTTGTGGTTGGGGGTGGGGATTGCGGGGGGAGCAAGGAGGCAAAAGTCACTCATCACCAAATGAACTGAGTATGAATGCAAATGTTGATTTATGTCTTGGATTTTCAAAGGAAAACGTGGCTATGTCAGCACAGTAATGCAGTTTTTGTTCCTTATTCACTTATTTATTTATTAGTGTCATGAATAGGCTTACATTCACATTGCAATGAAGTTACTTTGAAAATCCCCGTGTCACCACACTCCAAAGCCTGTTCGGGTACACTGAGGGAGAATTTGGCACGGCCAATGCACTTAACCAGCACGTCTTTCGGACTGTGGGAGAAAACTGGAGGAAACCCACGCAGACACGGGGAGAATGTGCAATCTCCACACGGACTGACCAAAGCCAGGAATTGAACCCAAGTTGCTGGCGCTGTGAGGCAGCGTTGCTAATCATTGTGCCACCATGTTTGCTCTGAAGATTTGTTACCGTACAGAGGAAGGCAGTTTGGAATTTTAAGTTAGTCTTTAAATGAAGGTATTCACTCTTTCTGTACACCCCAGACTGCGTACCTGCGGCAGCATCTCTGAGAAATTTACAGCACAAAGAAGCCATTTAGCCCATCGTGTCTGTGCTGGCCCAGCAATGAACATACCAGCCTAACGTCAGTTTCATTTGGTCTGTAGCTTACATCAGAAGGTGCGTATCAAGGCACCTTTTAAACCAGTGACTGTCCTTTAGCTGAGATTGTAACAGTGAGTGGGTAAATTTTAATCCTGTATCACTGCAAAGCGGGGGTACAACATTGGTAAGTCACTGGGGTAGAAGGTGTGTATTTCTTAATCTGTTTGTTTCATTGAGGAATCCAGATGAAGACTGACTGATATTGTACTATACACGCCTTAGATTCAATACAAATCCAGTTACACCAAGTACAAATGGTTAGTGTCAGGGGGATTAGCTGGGTAAGTACATTGGGTTCTGGGGATAGCCCTGGGTGGATGCAGGCTCAATGGGCTGAATGGCCTCCTTCTGCACCGTAGGGATTCTATGATCATTCCCTGCAACCTCAATAAACAGTCATGCTGGGTCGGAAGGAATCCCTGCCTCATTCTGCAGCTCAGACACCTGGCCCTGAGGTACATCTTTCTGTTGTTGAACGGAGAGCTGAGTAGTCAGTGTGGCTGGTTTCCGTCCCCTATGTGACATGATTAAATCCGAGGGAAATTCCATTTTAAGCCAACTAGTTATTTCAATTTAAATACCTTGAGCACTTAGCCCACTGGCAGGTTGCCATTGCTCACGTTTTGAAACTGAATATCCTCGTACCCTTGAAAAGAATACTATTTCAATACTATTTTCCCCCAACATTTAAACAATTGAAGCTGTCTTGCTTCATATCTAATCAGCCAGCACCTCATCACTTTGATCATTATCTGCCTCACCTCGACATTTTTCGGATCTTTTTGTGCATTTCGGTTTTCCAGCGTCCTGTCTCAACTTGTGTTCTTTCAATTAGACCGTCAAATTATACATGACGGTTTTGTTAGCATTCACTCAAGGGCCCTGTATTTCCACATTCAGAAATTAAAATGGGGACCTTCAGGGGTGGAACAGTGGCACAGTGGTTAGCACTGCTGCCTCACAGCGCCAGAGATCCGGGTTTGATTCCCGGCTTGGGACACTGTCTGTGTGGAGTCTGACGTTCTCCCCGTGTCCATATGGGTTTCCTCCCACAGTCCAAAAGACGTGCTGGTTAGGTGTGTTGGCCATGCTAAATTCTCCCTCTGTGTACCCGAACCGGTGCCAGAGCAGGACGACTAGGGGATTTTCACAGTAACTTCATTGCAATGTTAATGGAAGCGTACTTGTGACGCTAATGCTTAAACTTAAAAAAAAACTTTTCAAACAGTAGTGGCGGTAGGGCAGGGCCCTGAAGTTAACCAGCTTTAAGACATTACCCTTGCTTGCTGACGGTAGCTGTGCAAGCCACTTTGGAGAACTGCAGAGATAGAGGCTGAGATCAGGAATATCCTTAAGTGACTCCTGCGGAACCTCTCAAAGCCTTTTCTAAATACACATTCCCCCTCCTCTGCTGACGGCTGGACTTCTTCCTCAGTCTTACTCCATCTCCAGCAATTCTGAGGGACCTAAAAATGTACATTTAAAAAAAACAGAAAACGTATTCTGCAAGCTTTGTAGTATTGGGCGTGGTTCCTTTAGTAAAAGAGAGATTCTGTACATTTTTTGTGTCTAATTTAAAACAGTACATCAGCTCGATTACCAGCTGCCAATGCAATCCCAGTCCTGAGACTAACATCCTGGCTTCTGGCGTTGCACATATTCTGTCTTTAAGCCTGTGAACCTTGGCACTCAAGTCTGAAGCTTTCTGCTGGCCAGAATTCAACTTCCTTCATTCTTTGCTTTTGATTTTCCTTAATCTTTTACATCTGAGCTTGTCCTTTTACAAGGCTGATTTCAAGCATATCACCACATTACCTCACCCTTGAATCCTGAATTCCCACCCCCAGTGTCTGATGCTAAGATTTAGCCTTTGTTAGATGATAATGCAGACCACATGATTGTTGAAGCAGTCATGCCTAGCTGCTAACTCGTAGGATTTCTTGATTTGACCTCCGATGTACAAGCTTCATGGTGGATCTTTATAAAAGTCAATTGCTATTGTTTCTATATGTTTCTGTAATATATTATAGCAACAATTGCTTCCATTTTAGCTTGTTCAGGTGGACTGAATTGTTCAAAGGTCAAGCTTCCCTTGGGTTTTTGCTGATTGCATTCCCATGTGTTAAGCTTAAGTTTTAAAAGTTTCTTTATTAGTGTCACAAGTTGGCTTACATTAACACTGCAGTGAAATGAATGTGAATTCCCCTCGTCGCCACACTCTGGCACCTGTTTGGGTACGCTAAGGGAGAAATTAGCATGGCCCATGCACCTAACCAGCATGTCTTTCAGACTGTGGCACCTGGAGGAAACCCACACAGACACGGGGAGAACGTACAAACTCCACATAGATAGTGATCCAAGTGGGGAATCGAACCTGGGTCTATGGTGCTGTGGGGCAGCAATGCTAACCACTGTGCCACCCTGCTGCGTATGTCATGTGTTTTTTAATGTGCAAAATGGTCAAATGAAGATTGCGGACTCATTATAACAGTTAACAGAATGTATTGAGGAAATAGCTCCTGCCATGGCTACGCATGTGGCGAGCCTGTGCCTGCCCCTCCTCAGGAGCTCAGACAAATAGCACAGCGTGTCTGAGTTGGCCTTTTGTAAGGAACTATATTGTCACGTCTACTGTCACTTGGGAAAATTTTACTGAGCGGATCAGAGGAGGCACCTTCCTGAGAGGTGCCTATTGAAGGCACTTCATGGTTGTGGGGCATTTCATCTGCACATGTATCAGTCTACTAGAGCAGACCTGCAAAGCAGAAAGGAGGGTCAAAACATCAATCTACATATTGATACCAACAATGGAATTTCTTTTAGCTGGGAGACCTTAAAGTTTCTAAAGCCTGTGCATGCATGAAATCTATTCCCATTGTGGTTGGGACTTGTGTCACAGAGCTCTACTGCAGTTACCTTACATTACACTGTAATTGGTATATAATTAATTGGTTGCATGATTGCTTTAATAGGTGATCACATGATTTGACAGTGCTGTCATTAGGATATTTCACAAGCTGCTGTTTAGTTTCTGTTCTGTGCAGAGAACTTCTCTTTCAATAAACCTCCTGTGGGTTACTTTGATTCTACGTGTGCAAACAACACTTTTTTTTTCTTTTTTAAAACCCACAACTTCTAACACAGTTAGAACATAAGTAATTTACATTGGAGATAATCACTCATCCATGACATCACAGATCCAACTCAAGGCGTCTTCTATACTTCTTATCCAATCTTGCAGGATATTTTGCATGGCCACAAATAGCTCATGTAGATGATCCTGTTTGAATGGAAATATCCTTTTTAAAGGTAGGTCTTGTGAGGCTTAAATTTCTGTGCACTGCAGCAGAGATAAGAAGATGCCTTCTGTTCAGCTGCTATCATCACTTGCTCCTTCTCCTCCAGTGCACTATAACTTAATTGGTGCTGTTGCCTCCTCAAGCTCATTGTCAACATTTTTGGGGGTATTGGGCAGAATTGGTGAGACACGTATGGTGTTCCAACTTCCTTACAGGCACTGGATTCAGCCTGTTACTTCAAGCCTAAAAAAGTTGGGGAAAAAAACGCATCAAATGCTCTCTCAAAGGAGCACAGACATTGTAGCACACTGTGTGGGATTTTTTAAGTTCTACACGTCAGTAGCTAATCAAAGTTTTTAAACAAAGTGGTTCTCATGTGAGCAGTGAGTGTGTTCAGCTCCCCATCCTCTTGTACTTGTTCAGTGATCTTCTGCCCTTGGTTCTGTCTGAGCTCCTGCTGTCTCCAAGCTCTTGCCAAAGATAGAAAGACTCTGCAATGAGAAGCAGGCACCTCAAATACCTATCAGCTTCAACACATTATTGGAAAAAGTATTTCTGTCTAGCACATTATATTATGAGCCGGGGATAGTATTACAATCTTGATGGAAGGTGGTGGGGGTGTTGTTGATTCCTAATCCTTCAATGAAAATATTTTGAGAGCCAGTGTTCTAACCTCAGGGTCCTTGTGCATGAGTCTCAAACCCAGCCTGCAGGTGCAGCAGGTGGTCAGGAAGGCTAATGGGATGCTGGCCTTCATAGCGAGGGGGATTGAATATAAAAGTAAGGAGGTCTTGCTGCAGCTGTATAGGGCACTGGTGAGGCCGCAGCTGGAGTACTGTGTGCAGTTTTGGTCGCCGCACTTACGCAAGGATATTTTGGCCTTGGAGGGAGTGCAGAGGAGGTTTACTAGGCTGATACCGGAGTTGAGAGGGTTGAACTATGAGGAGAGGCTGAATAAACTAGGCTCGTACTCGTTAGAGTTTAGAAGAATGAGGGGAGATCTCATTGAGACGTATAAGATGATGAATGGGATGGGTAGGATAGAGGTGGAGAGACTCTTCCCGCTCAGAAAGGACAGTAGGACTAGAGGGCACAGCCTCAAGATAAAGGGGGGATGGTTTAGAACGGAGTTGAGGAGGAACTTCTTCACTCAAAGGGTGGTGAATCTCTGGAATTCTCTGCCCGTTGAAGTGGTGGAGGCTGCCTCGCTAAATATTTTTAAGACGGGTTAGAACATAAGAACATAAGAACATAAGAAATAGGAGCAGGAGTAGGCCATCTAGCCCTTCGAGCCTGCCCCGCCATTCAATAAGATCATGGCTGATCTGTCGTGGCTCAGTTCCACTTTCCCGCCCTCTCCCCATAACCCTCAATCCCTTCTCTTATCAAAAACCCATCAACCCGCTTCTTAAAAATATTTAGCGAGGCAGCCTCCACCACTTCAACGGGCAGAGAATTCCAGAGATTCACCACCCTTTGAGTGAAGAAGTTCCTCCTCAACTCCGTTCTAAACCGCCTCCCCTTTATCTTGAGGCTGTGCCCCCTAGTCCTAATGTCTTTTTTGAGCGGGAAGAGTCTCTCCACCTCTATCCTATCCATCCCATTCATCATCTTATACGTCTCAATGAGATCTCCCCTCATTCTTCTAAACTCTAACGAGTACAAGCCTAGTTTATTCAGCCTCTCCTCATAGCTCAATCCCCTCAACTCCGGTATCAGCCTAGTAAACCTCCTCTGCACTCCCTCCAGGGCCAAAATATCCTTGCGCAGGTGCGGCGCCCAAAACTGCACACAGTACTCCAGCTGCGGCCTCACCAATGCCCTATACAGCTGCAGCAAGACCTCCCTACTTTTATATTCAATCCCCCTCGCTATGAAGGCCAGCATCCCATTCGCCTTCCTGACCACCTGCTGCACCTGCAAGCTGGGTTTTTGCGACTCAGGCAAGGGGATTAAGGGTTATGGGGAGAGGGCGGGAATGTGGAACTGAGCCATGACAGATCAGCCATGATCTTATTGAATGGCGGGGCAGGCTCGAGGGGCTAGATGGCCTACTCCTGCTCCTACTTCTTATGTTCTTATGTTCTAACCACATTAATGCACTAGCCCTGAGCTTGTGTGGGGCAGGGGTATGCTTGAGCTTATCAATTTTCTGTTCAATGAACACCTAGTTTTACATCCTGCCAACCAGAAAAAAGACCCATTGATGCCTACTTCCTTTCCTGTTAGCTAGCCACTCTTCATCCATGCCAATATATAAGCTTTTATTTTACACAATAATGTTTGATGAGGCATCTTAACAAATGCCTTCTGGAAATCTAAGTACGTACATCCACTAGTTCCCCTTTATCCGTAGCACAGGTGATTCCTTCCAAAAAAAACTATGTTTATTCTTTCTGATTGCCTTCAATCTTTCCAAATGCCCTGCTATCACATCTTCAGTAACGACTTGTAACATTTTCCCAATGCAGATGACTGTGCCTGCGTTATTGCTGCAGACAGCCTATCACTGGGATACCTCAGAGTTGGTGTTTATGTATTGAAGAGCTGTCATAAAGTCATAGGATCCCTACAGTGCGGAAGAAGGCCACTCAGCCCATCGAGTCTGCACCGACCACAATCCCACCTAGGCCCCATCCATTTACCCCGCTAACCTCTCTAAGCTACACATCCTGGGCAGCAAGGGGACAATTTAGCACAGCCAACGCACCTAACCGGCACATCTTTGGACTTTGGGAGGAAACTGGAGCACCCGAAGGAAACTCACTTAGACCCCCCACACATCGTGTAAGATGGGCTCTCTAGAAGAAGCGACTGATTTTTAAGGACAAACCAGCATGAGGTTCCTGTAAATGCTATGCTGTGTCTTGTACAGTATCAGATCAATGGAGGGTTTTAATGGGGGGGGGAGGGGATTTGTATTACGGGAATGGGGGGGTTGTATTATGAGGAAAGGTTGGAGAGTACAGAATATGCTGTTGCAGTTACAGATAGGGTGTGGAGAAAGATCAGCTTAGTGTGTGAAAGGGCCACTCAAAGGTCTGATGGTAAATGCACAAACTGCATTTGTCTGGAATTGAATAAAATGACTCCTGGTAGGGACAGGGATAAATGACAGGTTGAGAAATATGTATTTGCAGTCCTGCTGTGATAGGTTTTCAGGCCAATGTGAATCGTATCTGCAGAACATATATTTTTGTATACTGTGATGTGGAAATGATCTGAACTAACACGTTGCATTGTTTGTGACTTTTCAACGCTCGAGAAGGAATATTTAAGTAGTCAAAGGACTGTGGAAAGTAGGAACCTGAAGGTGTGGGTCGAGGCAATACTACAGATCTCTTCAAAGAGGTTATCCTGGGAATCAGAATAGGTGCCGGAGTGTGGCGATTTTCACAGGAACTTCAGGCCCAATCCTTCCCAAAAAATTCTCAGTGCTGAATTGACAAGAAAAATGGTGTAAATCATGATTTTTTCAGTGGGAGTTCACACTTGACTCTCCCACATTCTGTGCATTGCGGAGGTCAAAATTGTGAATATCATTTAAAAGCTCGGAGGAGGTGGGCCTAGTCACACTCGAACCTGACAGTTCCGGGACTCTGCACGTGCGCAGTAACCCAAACTGTCAGCCTGCAGTTTGCTGGCCAGCTCGATCGCTGGCCTCCCTCCACCCCTGACTGACCCTATCCGCAGAGAGGCAGCGGGACTCCCGCACTCCACAAATTGCTCCCTTGGCCCTACCCGCAACAGGCCTCACCTACAATAGCCCCCCCCCCCCTTGGCCCCACCCTATTGGCACTGCCCCATGCCTGGTGGGCAAGTGCCAAGGTGCCCCTGGAGCATGGACACTTTGCCCCTTGGGCAGTGCCAGGGGACACAGGCTGGCACTGCCATGGTGCCCATGCTCAGGGACCACCACCCACTTTCCCCGCCGCCAGATCTCCTTGGGACCCCGATTGCCCCCCTTCCCTCCGGTGAGGTCTCCTTCTAGTTCCCCACAAATGAGGGGCCACTCTAAACCCCGCCAGAGTGAAGTACTCCTGGTGGGGTGGGAGATGTTATCGGGCCCAGAGAATTCCATGCCGAGCCCGATAATATACATTAAAAACAGATTTAAATGACTTACCTATCTCCCCACCAGTTTCCAGCATGTGTTTGCTCTTTGGCTGTGAGAGATGCACGTGCGTCGGGAACGAATGCACAAAACGGCCGACATGTGCGTCTCCCATCCCGACGCACTTGTATTTTGGTGGGGCCTTCATTGCAGTGTTAATGCAAGTCTACTTGTGGCACTAATAAACAAACATCGGGGTGAATTTTTCCCATCCTGACCATCACGGGAATCGGAGTGGTAAGGGGCAGCCCATGGAAAGGTCCACTGGCCCCGGGCTGGATTTTCCGGTTTTGGGCCGAGCGCGGTTGGAAATCCCACCCTGACATTTTGAAGCATTTTTCGTACGTTGGCCAACACAAATGCACGTGTCCTTTCCTCAGATGTTTCCTTTTGTGAAGCCCTCTAAAATATCCTGCCAGAGGCACGTGCGTGAAAATAAAGTTGCGATTCAAATACAATTTGGCAAAAGCTTTTACGTTTCCCTTCGGTGTATATACTTTTCATTTGTGAGCTACTTGTGAATGTTACATTACCCACTGCCAAAGTTCTTAATTTATGACAAAACTTGAAACTTCTGCATCACTGCAGTGCCCTACCATCAACTTTATTTTGCGTGCAGAATATACGAGTGGCTGTGGATTTCCTTAGATTTCAGCCTTTAACTGATGAACTAGCTTTGAGATTCATGTTTATTCATATAATCATAGAATCCCTACTGTACAGAAGGAGGCTATTCAATCCATCAGGTCTGCACTGATTCTTTGACAAATTATCTTACTCAGGCCCTCTACCGGTTAGGTGCATTAACATGGTTAATGCACCCAACTCTACATCTTGGGACACGATGGTGGCCAACCCACCTAACCTGCACATCTTTGGACTGTGGGAGAAAACCAGAGCACCCGGAGGAAACCCACGCAGACACGGGGAGAATGTACAATCTCCATACAGACAATGATCCGAGGCCAGAATCGAGCCTGGGTCCCTGGTGCTGTGAAGAAGCAGTGCTAACCACTGTGCCACCCTCATTCCATAAGTAAATTCAGAACAGAGCCAAAATTAGATAGATTATGAAAGTTATGGAACTCTGACAATGACATTCACCACCAACAAATTATACATGCCTATGCACTTAACATAAAATATATGTTATTTTATAGTGTACAATAGTGTGCAACTTAACCCTGGAATCTTAACAATGTGACATATTTGCATCACTTCACTAATTATGACCTATCGGTTCAGCAATGGTCATTCAACAAGCTGTCTTTTTGACTGGTGGGGTTGGTTATCAAGTAATCTTGTCTTTAGATTTGTCTGTTGGAATATGCGACAATGTGAGTCTTAACTATTCTGAAGGCACCTAATGTCCTGTGAAATCTTCATTGTAGAAAATGTATAAATTCCCCCGTTTTCTCTCTGGCTAACATAGATTGCACTCTTCTTCCCACAGATTTCCTATTTCCTTTCTTTCAGATGGCAAGTGGCATAAAGTTGCAATTAGTGTTTCCTTGAATAAAATGGAGCTGTATGTGGACTGTAAGCTTATCGAAAGTGTGGCGTGGAAAAATTACTTCGGGATGGAAATAACTACGGAGGGCCTGATCATTATCGGAGGACTAATCGAGGCCTTTGAAATGCCTTTCGAGGTAAATGTCTCCTTAGAACTAGGCATCTTACAAACATATTCCATCTCACTTGCATTGGATTGGATGAAATTTGAAATTCTAATGAACAATTTCTGTTTTTGCAGCAGTTTTCTTATTCACTGAATTTCTCTTCTGCTTTCCAAACTGTGCACTGGAAAACAAAACTACTTACTGGTCTTGCAGTTAAGTATCAAAATATTCACAAGATGCACATGGCATCCAGAAACCACTTTGGTTGGGACCTGAATATTCATCTATAGAATGTATTAGAATCCCTCTGTACTGACAACAATCCCACCCGGTCCCTATCTCTGTAATCCCATGTATTTACCCTGCTAATCCCCCTGACATTAAGGGGCAATTTAAACTGAGTAGTGGTGCCACTGAACAACTTTTATTGATGGACATGGAAGTCCCCCCTCCACCCAGAATACATGTTGTGCCCTTGTCACCCACAGCGTTTCTTCAAAATTGTGCTCAACTCGGAGGGAAGGTATAAACCAGCAGAGGTTTCATAGAATCATAGAATTCATACAGTGCAGAAGGAGGCCATTCAGCCCATTGAGTCTTGCACCAACAACAATCCCATCCGCGCTTTAGTCTCATAACTCCATATATTTACCCTGCTAATCCCTCTAACCAATGCATCCCAGAACACTAAGGGTCAATTTAGCATGGCCAATGCAATTAACCAGCATGTCTTTTGGACTGTGGGAAAAATCCGGAGCACCCAGAGGAAACCCACGCAGGCATAGGGAGAATGTGCAAACTCCACGTAGACAGTGACCCAAGCTGGGAATCGAACCCTGGTCCCTGGAGCTGTGAGGCAGCAGTGCCAATCATTGTTCCTTACCCATGTTGACACCATGATGTTTCATGGAACCTGAAGTCGATGTTGAAGAGTTCCACGGTCACTCCCTCTCGACTGTATCATACTTTGCTGCCATCTCTCCTGGGCATGACCTGCCGGTGCAATAGGACATACCCAGGGATCTTAATGGAGAATGGGACAGTGACATAAGGTCTCTTTTCATTCACAGGTTTTAAGTCGGTCCGCCTTGTGTCCAACGAGGGGCATACACGCGATGGGTCGTACTTGGGCTGCTCTTGGTTGTTCGAGATTGGCCTAGTGCTTCATGTCGTTAGTGTGTGCCTAAACTGGACCAGATACTGGGCAAGACGACAGCTCAGTGACTATCACTGATTGCTGTGCAGACACATGGATTTGGGCCACTGTCTGTGGGAGTTTGTGCATTCTCCCCGTGCTTGCATGGGTTTTCTCCGGGTGCTCCGGTTTCCTCCCACACCCCAAAGATGTGCTGTTAGGCTGATTGGCAGTAATAAATTGTCCTTAAATTAGTTTTCCCTCAATGTGGATGGCCATAAAATATTAGACAAGGATCATGGGTGGAGGGGGGGACTGGTGGTGTTAAGATGGCGGCGCAGGCTTGTTGGGCCGAAGGGCCTGTTTACCGGGCTGTTCTTTGTTCTTTGTTCTGATTTGGTGAGTTTGACTATGTCAGGCTGTTGCCTGACTCATCAGCTTTGGAAGAAGTCTCCAGATGTTAGTGAGGAGGGCTTTGCAGGGTCAACTGGGCAGGGTGGGCCTTTATCATTTCTGTTCCTTATTGATGCCATGTGTTCCATTGTTTTTTTTCAGCTTCTACTTCGATACAACTGAGTGGCCTAGTAGCCCATTACAGAGAGTACTTAAGAGTTGACCACAGCACTCTGGATCTGTAGCCACATGTAGGCCAGGCTAGATAAAGAAGGCAAATTTCCTTCCTTAAATTCCATCAGCTACATAAAACCATTAAATCTCTTGAATGTACTAATCCAACTATTGGACATTTACAGATGGTTCTTTGCTGCCTCCTAGTGAAATAAAATGAATAGCCAGACAATACTTTACACCATTGTGAAGAAAGCATTGGAAGACACTACACCTTCAGTAGTTGTGTGTCAGGTGGCTGTTGCAACATATATTCTTATTGCTAAGTGATTTCCCAGAGACTGGTGTGCGAATACAGACCAGCGATATCGGAGATAAAAATTGGCATTCACTCGATTTGCATTATATAACCAGATTTATTTTAACCAAGATTCTTCCCAATTCTGGGCGGTACAGTGGCACAGTGGTTAGCACTGCTGTCTCACAGAGCCAGGGACCAGAGTTCGATTCCTAGCTTGGGTCACTGTCTGTGTGGAATCTGCACATTCTCCCCGTGTCTGCATGGGTTTCCTCTGGGTGCTCCGGTTTCCTCCCACAGTCCAAAGACGTGCGGGTTAGTTGGATTGACCATGTTAAATTGCTCCTTAGTGTCACTGGGACTAGCTAGGGTAAATGCATGGGGTTATAGGGATAGGCCATGGGAGGGATTGTGGTTGGTGCGGACCCGATGGGCCGAATCGCCTCCTTCTGCACTGTAGGATTCTAAATTTGGACATGTTATCTTAACAGTTGCTTTCATCTTTGTTTCATTGTTAAAGATGGAAAGTACAATGAGTGGGATTTTCTGCACTCTTTGCGGGGCGTTTCGTGGTGGAGGACGCGATCCGCCACTGGCCAGCTGTGGAATCTGCCAGCCACAATGCTGTCAATGGGATTTCCCATTGATTGCACCTACCATCACTGGGAATTAGATGACCCAATGGCGTGAAGGCAGTATTGGTACGACAAGAGAAACTCTGTACTAAAAATGTCGCTATGGGCTGCCGGAATTCTCTGCCCGTTCACACCCTGCAGCTGCTGCCAGCGAGGATGGAGAATTTGGCGCTCAGCCAATTCTCCGTTCACTGCAGCGGGACCAGAGAAACCCGCTGGCGTGAACGACGGGAGAAGCTCAGCCATGGTCCAGTGTTTATTCTGTGTTGAGTGGCCGCAGGAATTTCTATTGCGTTGAAGATTCACTAGAATATCCACTGGAACAGCTGGAAAATCCTGCCCCAAATCTTGATGAAAATAATAAAATCATCATTCCTTTCAAAATCTAATAGAGCAAGTCTGAATCCAAAAGTTCTTAACTAAATAGTAAATATAATATTTCTGCATTGCTACTGCATGGTAAAGAAAATAAGCTGTGCTTAAGTAACATTACTTTTTTCTTCAGAACTTCCTGATTCCCGTATTTACTATAATCCAGTTTTGTGTTCTTCCTTCTGATCCACGCAGTAGAAATCAAAACAGCCACACAAATGACACGCAAGGCAACACGGAATGAACATTAGTGACATTTCGAGCGCAGAGTTTTACTTGTGACACAGACGCTGGCTTCACGTCATTGGGTCATCTAATTAAATAGTGAACTCTGCAGCAACCTGTCAATTTCATGCCAACAAATGAATAGAACTGGAGTTATCGCTGAGACCTCCAGGAGCGGATTAGTGTTCAGATAGACATGCAGCCCAGCTATGATAGCAAGCATTGAAATTTTACAAAACAAAATGAAACAGACTCAATTGAAAAGCAGTGAGGAGAATTGTTCCAGCAGGAGGGGGGGTGTCTTGGCACAGATGCTGTCGTGAGAGTATTTGGTTCATTGTTGGAGGGGTCATGACAACTAGGTTCAAAGGGCTCCTTGTTCACAAAGCCCCATTGCCCTCCCAGGATCACAAATCTTCCGAGTTGCAAAATCTCAACCCTGGCAATTTTCTGTCCAATTCTAATTTCCTTTTGTGGCAGTGCAACTGGCAGCAATAATTAAAGACTTTTTTCTTTCCAAATCAGCACTGGCAGAGAGCTCGAAGGCCGATGTGTGTTTATATAAAGGGAGTTGTTTTGAGGACGCAGAACTGTAACCATATATCATCATTCTTTACCAAAAGCTGTATGTTGAGTTAATATCCCCCTATTGACTCCAATCATTATTGTCCACGGTTCTAACAGTAATTAAGGAATGGATTCAAATATTTATTCGGCATGATACTTTCCAACAATTTAAGTGGATTGGTCCCACTGTAATTGATGTAATTACCAGAACTGCAGAAATACATGATTCATTAAAGTACAGAAATAAAGCTAGTGTTTAAAAATTGACTGTATAAATAGATTGCATTTTGAGGCTTCAGTCAAAAATTAGCACCTTTTTGAATTAGATGTGTTAATGACTAGTGTGGAACTCTCCTTCATTCAGATTTTTCCTTATTGTGATTGTACTTACATTAGACTCACTAATAGGGATTTTTTTCTGGAATATTGCAGGGAAACAGATGAGTGTAAAACCAAAATGTTGGAACATGTATCCTAAATTCTGAAAAAGAATGACAGCCACGTTTTAAACATATTGGGCCAAAGCTCTTGGGAGTGGCCATCATTTTACCCTGAATGTTTTATTTTTCACTAGGGTTCTGCATTTCTGGCTGGGAATTCCAAACTCCTGTTCAGAAATACAGGGCACATCTGCACCCAGAGTCTTTTCTCATTTTGTCATGGACAACCTGGCCATTCCCCTTCTTTTCACAGCAATAACTATATTGACATATATTTTGATAGCATGGTCAGTGGCAGGTTGGTAAGATAGATAAGGTGCCAGCTGGGTAGGGTGGTATGTGCTTACTGGGGGGAGTCGGAGGTTTCTGCGGGGAGCTGGAGGCACCATAGAGCGGGGGAAGTTGGAGCACCAGGAGTGAGTCAGAATGTCAGGACATCAGCGGATCAGGTGGGAGTTGAAGTGCCGAGATATCAGACAAGCTTGGATGGGGGGGCATTTGTCAGAGTGTTGGGTGATAGTCAGAGGGTCAAGGGGCTAGTCGAGGGTATATCCTCAGATTTCTGCACTCCTCCAATCCTGTCTTCTTTCCACCACTGAAATCATTAGTGTTTTCAGAGAGACAGCACAGACACAATTGGCCAAATAATAGGCTTCTGTCCTGTATGATATGAACTGTAAATTCATCCTTTGTAAAACAGTACCCCTAAAGCCACTGTTTAAGGCTGAAGAGGAGGTAGTGAAATATCCCTGTTCACATACAGGCTGATCCGATTACTTTAGTTTTTTTTCTCTGTGACATTCTAGGGACATGACTGAGGGAGGTAGGACTCAGCATTCAAGGCAAAAATACCTATAGAAACCTTTTAACATCTAAAGTGGGATACCTCTTATAAATCTTCATTGAATGTTCAGTATATTTATTTGAATTCATTTACCAAACAGTACTGAACACATATCAGAATAGATTTGCATTTACAGGAGTGTTAAGACGGCAGAGATTTGTAGCAGTCAACACTACGAGGAAACAAATCTGTTTTAGACAGATGTCTTTCTTAGATGGTTTACATTTACATAACATCTTTAATTTAGAAAACCATTGCACCTCTGGAAGCGAAAAAGAATAAAAACTGAGTAAGAACTTTAGGGCCGCAAAGTGGTTAGCACTGCTGCCTCATAGCACCAGGAACCCGGGTTCAATTCCCAGCTTGGGTCACTGTCCGTGAAGAATCTGCGCGTTCTCCCCGTGTCTGTGTCGGTTTCCTCAGGGTGCTCCAGTTTCCTCCCACTGTTCAAAGATATGCAGGTTAGGTTGATTGTCCATGTTCAGAGAGTTCCTTAATGTCAGCGGGACTAACAAGGTAAATACATGGGGTTATGGGATAGGGCCTGGGTGAGATTGTTGTTAGTGCAGGCCGAATGGGCCGAATGGGCTCTTTCTGCACTGTCGGGATTCTATGGTTATCTATGAACACTGGTCCCAGCAGGCCTTGCAGACCTTTAAAATGGCACAGCAGTAAAAGCCAGGTAATGTGAGTACTGGTCCAAACTGTATTTTCTTATTGGGCAGAGTTGTAAAAGGACAAAAATGGCCATCGTCGAATGGGTGCCAAAGAATGGAAGTGGGAACAGCGACCAAGACCTTGGTGGAAGGTGGGCTTTATGAAGGGCAGTAAAGGACGTGGAGGAACTTGGGGAAGGGAGTCCAGAGCAGGCTGACAAGTTGGGCACTGATTGAGTTAAGGCATACAGAGAGGACAATGTGTGTCCAATGCTTTGTTGACTGCTTTCAGCAGATGGCAGCAAACCATCAATTGCAATCTGTCATCAATGAAATTTACTGATGGAAAGTCAGAAATAGAAAAGTCTCAATAACGTGGGGTACTCATCAGACAGAGCTTTGATGGCTGGAGTCTATCCGTCCACAACAGTTATTGAATTTGAATCAAACTAGATCTCTATCAGAGCCTTCCCTACCCTTCCATAAACTCAGAAATGCTTTCAAGTTAAAAATATTTCTTCCATTCCTGTATAAAAGCTGTTTGGACTTGTAACCACAAGTTACTTGATATCCTCCCGTCCCTACACATTAAGTAATTTTTGGTTTTCCAGTTATATATTGGCTGGCTATGGATTTGTTTTATAATTATGTTTCTAAAACAATCCAGTGAAAGTTTAAGCTGTATGTGCACATTTAAACTTTTTGCTGGCATGTATACTCGTTCAGCACTCACAGGCAGACTGTATTGCCCTTCCCCATGGCAAAGATTAATCCACCACCTTCCTGCCTTCACCATGATTCTGGGGAGGTGATGGTTTAGTGGTACTGTCACTGGGCTCGTAATCTAGAGACCCAGGCAATGCTCTGGGGACCCAGGTTTGAATCCCACCACGGCAGATGGTGAAGTTTGAATTCAATAAAAATATGGAATTAAAAGTCTAATGATGACCACGAAACCATTGTCAATTGTCATAAAAATCCATCTTGTTTATCAATGTCCTTTAGCGAAGGAAATCTACCATCCTTTCCTGATCTGGCCTACATATGACTCCAGATCCACAGCAATGATTGACTTTTAAATGCCTTCTGAAATGGAAGACAGTTAGAGATGGGCAATAAATGCTGGCCCAACCAGCGATGCTCACGTCCCGTAAAATGAAATTTAAAGAAGTCTGTGACAGGAAGATAGTGGGAGTCTCTACCTGCCACACTCCTGTCCAACTCAATGTCCCTTGCTGCCAAACTTGCTACAGGGGAGGGAAATAAATTCCCCCCATGGTTGTTGCATGAATGCACGTACAAACAAAGACTTCAGTTTAAATCTCTACTGGACTCTTTTTTTAATTGAAATCTTCACATGGCGTCTAATTAAGATACCCAGTAGGAGGCTACTGTGAGCCACCCTCTGGCCTTCATGTCGACCCCTGCTATCCTTCCTGCTTTCCCATCACTTGTAGCTGGGTCTCTGGGTCCTTGGGTGGGTGTCCTACTGGCAATGACCACTACCTTCCCAGTGGTGCTGTTGTTCAATAGAGCTCCCAGCTGCTTATTGCATGGCAGCCTTCGGTAGGCAGAACTTCCAACCATGGTGATCTTGATCCTGGAGAAGGCCTGTTATTGTCCATTTAAATACGTGATATGGCACATGTTGCAGCTAAACTTCCCGCTAAGAAGTGGCACAGTACTCTCATCTGCTCTCCAGGCTGGCAAACTCCTCTTCTCCTCCAGTAAATCCAGCCCTATATATCAATTGGGATTAGTTTTGCGGCCTATATAGCTGGATAACCCAGTAATAAGCTCTCTTGAACATTATTGAATACTTTATCATTAAAGATCAAACACTTGGTTGTTTCCATTATAGAATGGTTCTTATATTTAAATTCCTTTGGTATTATTTGTGATAGTTTTAGTTCTGAGAACAAAGAACAATACAGCACAGGAAAAGGTCTTTCGGCCTACCAAGTCTACACCAATGTGTGGTTTCTATCCCTCTGTTCATGTCCCCATGAAGATACACTTTAAACATTGCTAACAGGCCTACCTCCACCATCTCCACTGGCAGTCCACTCCAGGCACCCACCACCATGTGTGTGGGAAAACTTCCCTGGACACCTCCCCTAAATTTACCCCTTCTTCACCTTAAACCTGTGCCCTCTTGTAGTTGCAGCAATCTGTGAATTCCAGATACCAAGCTTCTATTTTAAAGTCAGCAAATGATAAAACAGCGATCCCATAAAATTATTTTAGGTTTGTATTCTCTGTCACATTTTCAGTGGAGAAGCAAACATGAAATATTTGTATTGTTTATTTGTGTGACAGAGATTGTTAACGCAAAATAAAGTTAGGTTTTATCAACCCAAGAAAATAGTCACTAAAAATGAGGCATCGGAAAATACATTTCTGAGACTGGAGCGTGCAATCCAGGGTGACGTTTAAGTGCAGAAGTGAGAGATTGTTGCATGATAGGAAATGCTAGCTTTTGATTAAGATTTTAATCCATTGGCCTTTCAATTTGTTCAGATAGTTGGAAAAGATATTACAACACTATTTGGGTTCAGTAAGTTGTAAATAGTGTAGGTCTCAGTGTGATTTTTTGAGAAAAAATAGCTCAAATTCTAGGAATCTGGGCTGGAATTCTCCGACCGTTCATGCCGGTGGGATTTTCCAGTCCTGCTAGCGGCACACCCCTGCCTGCAGGTTTCCCGCCAGCATGGGGTGATATTCATGGGAATTCCCATTGGCAGTGGCGGGACCAGAGAATCCTGCTGCTAGCAAACAACACACCACCTCCTATCATGGGAAACAGGCAGCTGGGAGGCCAGGGAATTCTGGCCCTGGTTTTCGGGTAACTTGGGGCATACAGCACTTAAATTTTGGGACGATGATCTACGTCAGCAGGTTATTCATGTTCGTCCAGAAAACTCACTCGAGCTGGTCTTTTGTGTGGGGCAGGAATTGGATAAGTGAGCGACAGGCTTCACCAGGAAGTGAAATTTAGCACGTACCAATATTTGTTTAAAATTGGCGTTAAATAGTTACGGGTGAATTCCCTGTTTAAAAATGGTGCAATGTCTCGCTTTTACCATAAAACTTCACCAAACCTTCCAGAGAATCCTCGGTCTTTTGTTACAGTTGTTACTGTTGCAAAATGATCCATTTTGAAAAAAGAAACTGTAAACATCTCGCCCTGTGTTCTTCTGGAGTATTTGATTCATGTACAGGTCCAGTGACTTTCTTATCAACTTCAACCACACACACACACACCCTCTGACGCAGCTCTGATGAAGGGTCATCTAGACTTGAAATGTTGGCTCTATTCTCTCTCCACAGATGCTGTCAGATCTGCTGAGATTTTCCAGCATTTTTCTGTTTTTGTTTCCGATTCCAGCATCCGCAGTATTTTGCCTTTATCATATCAACCTCTACAGTTTAGAAGCAGTTACATTTAGCTGGATTTGCTCATTTGAATCATTTCTTCCCTCCAAAATACTTGAGTCGTGTCTGCAGAAAGTGAAGAGAAGGTTAAACCTAAACTAAACATCCCTCCCATGTTTCAGATCTCTTATCACCCTTGAGTAATGGAATCATTGAAACCCAACAGTGGAGAAGGAGGCCATTCGGCCCACTGAATCTGCACCAACAACAATCCCACCCCAGGCCCTATCTCCAAACATTTACCTCCTTAATCCCGTTAACCTACAAATCCTGGGACACTAAGGGGCAATTTAGCATAGCCAATCAATCTAACCAGCACATCTTTGGACTGTGGGAGGAAACCGGAGCACCCAGAGGTAACCTATGCAGACACGGGAAGAACATGCAAACTCCACACAGACAGTGACCTAAGCCAGAAATCAAACCTGCGTCCTTAGTGTTGTGAGGCAGCGCTGTGCCGCTTTCTAATGTTAACAATTTTTAATGATTATCCAATCAGTTTGTTTAAATTGTAGACAAGTAGTGCCTAATGGAATATTCATTTTGATCAAAGGAATCAAGGTACAGGCTCCTGCTTTGACAGTAGTTTTAATAATTCCTTCTCCTCTTTGTTCATGTCTGGTGCTCTGTATTTTGTGTGTGTCCACTCCTGTGCATGTAAGCTCTAATTTGTGTGAAGAAGCTGATAAATGAAAACATTCAGTTTGTTCACAATAAATTTGTTTAGCATCCTGGATTTGTCCAAATTTGCAAGCAATGCACTTTCCAAATTTATATTTATTTCATGTCCTCACTATCCTGTGTTGGCATGGTGTCTTGCTATTTACTACTGTTTACCTGCCATCTATTTAATATGACAATTTTAAATTAATATTCCATGTATTAAAGCTAAAGTTTATTTACTGGGGGGACAAGTAGGCTCACATTGTGCAGTTACTGTGAAATTCAAAACTGTTACCTTTGAATTCAATAAAAAAAATCTGGAATTAGGAATCTACTGATGACCATGAAACCATTCTCAATTGTCATGAAAATCCATCTGGATTATGCATGTCCTTTAGGGAAGGAAATCTGCCATCCTTAGCTGATCTGGCCTTTATGTGAGTTCAGAGCCACAGCAATGTGGTTGATTCTCAATTCCCCTCTGAAACAGCCTAACAAGCCACTCAGTTCAAGGGCCACTAAGGATGGACAATAAATGCTGGCCCAGCCAGCGCTGCCCACTCTTCCTTCACTGTCAACAGGTCAAAATCCTGGAACTCCCTCCCTAACAGCAGTCTGAGTGTACTTAGACTACACAGTGTACAGTGGTTCAAGAAGGCAGTACATCACCACTCTCTCGAAGGACAATTTTAGGATGAGGAATAAATGCTGACCTAGACATCAACTCCCATATTCCATGAGTGAATAAAAAGTGATATGTTTCCAAACCAGGACGGTGAGTGACTTGGAGGGGAATCTCCAGGTGCTGGCATTCTCATGTGTCTGCTATCCTTGACCTCCTAGATAGTAGAGATTGTGGGTTTGGAAGGTACTGCCTAAGGAGCCTTTTCCTGCAGTGCATCGTCTAGATGGTGCGCATTGCTGGCACTGTGCATTGGAGGTGGAGTGAGTGAATGTTTGTGGATGGGGTATGAATCAAATAGGCTACTTTGTCCTGAATGGTGTCGAGTTTCTTGAGTGCTGTGGAGCTGTATTCACCCAGGCAAATGAAGAGTATTCAGTCACCTTCCTGACTTGCACCTTGTAAATGGTAACTTGCCGCAGGATTCTGAGCCTCTGACCTTCCCCTGTAGTCATAGTATTTATAAGGCTAGTCCAGTTCTGTTTCTGGTTAATGGTAATCACCGACCGAGATGTTAGTAGTGGAGGATCCAGCGATGGTAAAGCTATTGAATGTCAAGGGGTGATGGTCAGACTCCCTTTTGTTGGAGACGGTCATTGCCTAGAAGTCATGTGCTGCAAATGTTACTTGTCAGCCCAAACCTGGATATTGTCAGGATTTTCTACATTTGGACATGAACTACTTCAGTATCTGAGGATTCACGAATGCTGTTGAACATTGTGTAATCATCAGTGAATGTCCCCACTTCTGACCTTATGATGGAAGGCAGGTCATTGATGAAGTACTGATGTTTAGAAAGTTTAATTTCTTACTTGAAAAGCCATTGGATGAGATGGTTGTTAATGTACTTTGATTCCAGTGAAGATTTGGTCTCTTTCAGCCGATACTGAGCTGCGAAGCACAACTTTTCAGAGATTTGCTTTCTGGAATCGGTTTGAATTGTAGTTTGGCTTTTGTTCAGTATGTGCCACTGGTAACAACAGTACCAGCACATAAATGGCTATAAGAAGAGGAAATGCTGGATAAGTGCAAGGTGGTGCAGTGGTTAGCACTGCTGCCTCACAGCGCCAGGGACCCAGGTTCAGTTCCAATCTCAGGTCGCTGTCTACGTGGAGTTTGTGCTTTTTCCCCATGTCTGCGTGGGTTTCCTCTGGGTGCTCCAATTTCCTCCTACTGTCCAAAGATGTGTGGGTTAGGTTGATTGGCTGTGCTAAATTGACCTTTAAGGTCAGGGGGACTTTCAGGATAAATGAGAGTTAAGGGAATAGGTCCTGGGTGGGATTATGGTCAGTACAGACTCGATGGGCTGAGTGGCCTCCTTCTGCAATGTAGGGATTCTATAACTCAACAGGTCTAGCAACATATGTGGACAGAGAAACCGAGTTAATGTTTGGAGCTGTACAACACTTCTTCAGAGCTGGCAAAGTGGTTAGCAGGTCAAAGTGAATGATCAATTTGTATATATAAAAGTTGAAAGCTTCATTTAACAAGACAATAGATGATAATGAAAAATCCAAACTATGGACTGTTTCTTCAATGTGCCTGTAGATATAATTATTACTGAAGTAACATCTAAATGCTTCATTCTGAATTCAATCTTGCAATTCAGCAGACAAGTATAATGGACCAAGTGTCGATAGATTGAGAACTCAGAGATCTCAATTTTCAATATATTGCCACAACAAAGACTGATTTGATTTTCACAGCCAATGAAAGGTAATTTCACTTTTCCAAACTGACGTTTATATTTTATCAAACCCTCCTTTGATCCTTTTTGCTCCAGTAAAATCTCTGCTTCCTGTTCACATGGTTTTGACATGCTTTTGTGTCAAATTACTCGTTAAATTTCCATTGGTCTAATTTGTAATGGGCATTGTCTCTGTCAGCTTGTCAAGCTGCAAGTAAATAACTGTTGGTGTTACAAAGAACAACACAGCATGCGAAACAGGCCCTTCGGGCCAACGAGCCCGTGCCGCCATCTTAACAAGGTGTTTTTCCTCCTCCACCCTTGACCCATGTCTATGCTTATGGTACCCCCATTGGAAACCAGATTAAGGGGAGAATAATTTAGGGACAATTTGTTGAGATAGAGGATCTGCCAGGATCGTATTGAATGGCAGAACAGGCTGGAAGGGCCACGTGGCCTAGTCCTGCTCCTAGTTTCTACGTTTCTATGACCAGTCAGTTACAGTGAGGTAGAGATGTCAGCATTAGACTGGGGTGGGCACAGTAAGAAGTCTCGCAACACCAGGTTAAAGTGCAACGGGTTTATTTAGAATCGAGCTTTCGGAGCACTGCTCCTTCATCAGGTGAGTCTGTTAACATCAGTTACAGTAAGCAGCTCGGTTTTATATTTTCCTGCATCCTGAACCTCTTCTCCTGCCTATGTTGCAATCAAGCAGCCTCCTTACATTTTACTACTTAACCAAATACAGTAAGGATAAAATGGACCTAAATTATATCTGTGTAACCTTGTTCAATTATCCCTTGCTCTCTAATCCTGTTCCACCAGAGGAATTCCCTTTGTGCAACTTGGATTAATTCTGGCAATCCATAGGCCATGCATAATCATGCAAATTGAGTGCTGTGCGACTGGCTGTCATGAAAGAATGCATCTGGCTAATGTAATAACTTCTACCCCATTGTAGTACTCGCATTGCAAACACAATCTGTATAATTATCCTTGGCAAGGCATCCGATGGGCATTTATTGAAAATGTTCCCCACGTTGGTGAAAACACTCGCTGAAGTGGATCTCATGTAACAATGTCTGATTGGTGCTCTGGGGATTTGCTTAGCTAATCTACTGACTTGCCTTCACTGGAATGGGCACTGGCCAACACTTGCCAATATTGAGCTACTATAGTTAGGATTTGAAGCCATGCGATGGCGTTGTGTAAGTATTCCAATGCATCTAAAGTACATTGTTACTTTTTTTTTAGGGGCGAATTCGGCAATTGTTGTTTGTTATGGGGGATCCAAATGCAGCCAAGGCACACTGCACGAGATACAGCCGAGCTTGCAAGGAGACTGCTGACGCTTCTGAATCCCTCCTCAGTGGTTCTGGATCACATAAAGACAAGCACACTCTACCAGTGCTGCCAGAGGTATGTTAAACATTTACATAAATTAATTGAAAATAAAGGCAAGAGTTGATATCAGACTGCACCATTATTGCCAGCTACTCTGTTGTCAGTCATTCATTTGTCAAATTGAGTAAGTTGTAATACTCATGATCATGTTTCTGCTCAAGTCAATCAAGGGGGTGGCACAGTGGTTAGCACTGCTGCCTCACAGTGCCAGGGACCCGGGTTCAATTGTGGCCTCAGGTCACTGTCTGTGTGGAGTTTGCATGTTCTCCCCGTGTCTGCATGGGTTTCCTTTGGGTGCTCCGGTTTCCCCCCTCAGTTCAAAGATGTGCGGGTTAGGTTGACTGGCCATGCTAAATTGACCCTAATGTCAGGGGATTAGGAGGGTGATTTTGTGGGGGGGGGGGGGGGTTACAGGAATTTGGGCCTGGCTGGGATTGTGGCCAGTGCAGAATCGATGGGCCGAATGGCCTCCTGCATTGTGGGGATTCTATGAATCTGACATTAATTTTATCTTGAACAAATGAATGATGGGTGTGGTTACAGAAACTCACATTCTTCAGCAGCTGTTGGGGTGTGTAGGAACGGTTCTGGAGAGTTTTAGTTAGATTTGTGCCTCACACATTTAGACACCCATCGTGCTTATAAAATCCCAATGTTTTGTTTTTCTCTTGCTAAAACCGTAAAAATGAATCCCTGGGAGGGATTATGGTTTCTGGATTTGGGAATGTTTGTTAGTTATCGTTACAAACACACGGAAAAAATGTCTGCAATACCTTTGTTTTGCACAGAGGCTGCAGAATTAATTAAGACCATCCTTCTGCTCAAAATGTATGAAACCAAACCAGTTTTGATGTGTGTTTTGCCGTGCTGTCTTTACAAATGTTCATCAATCATCTAGTTGCTCAAATGATGCAAAACCTTAAATGAAATTTTAACTCCTCATTGTCCATTGGATGGCAAACAAGGGCCCAGAGTTTCCGAGAGAGATCAATTTTCTGACTCTGCTCATCAAGAGAAAATGCACACTTACTATCCTCCAAATTTCCGAGCAACCTTCTGGTGGTGAAAGGTTCGCAAATGACTGAGTGCAGCAAATCTAGTTCGGGAGCAGTGCAAAGAGTCAGCACAGAGACTAGGCCTCCTTCTCACAGCATGAAGTGCTACATCCTGGTCTGCAAAGTCTTCGGATGTCCCAGATTTTCTTTGGAACGCCCGGGAGAGAAGGGAAGTGGGCAAGATAGAGAGGCATTGTGGGCAAGTGTTGTTGGCTGTTGGGGAAAGGGATGGGGTGGCAGATGGAAATGGAAGCAGATGGGTGAGTTGGGCAGGGTGGCAGGCAGGTGAGGCAGAGAGGGTGGCAGGGTGAATTCCTGCAGTGCACCTTGCAGGTGGTGCACATTGGCTGCCTCTGTTTGTCGGCAGTGGAGGGATTGAATGTTTGTGGAAGGGGTGGCAATTAGGTGCATTGCTTTGTCCTGGATGGTGTCAAGCTTCTTGAGTGTTGTTGGAGCTGTACCCATCCAGACAAGTGGAGAATATTCCATCAACTCTTGACTTGTACTTTGTAAATGGTGGATGGGCTTTGGGGAGTCAGGAGTGGGATACTCTTTGCAGGATTCCTAGCCCCTGCCCTGCTTTAGTAGCCACTGTATTTATATGACTAGTCCAGTTCAGTTTCTGGTCGGTGGAAAGCCCCCAGCAGTTGATAGTGGGGATTTCAGTGAAAATAATGCAATTAAATGTGAAGAAGGGAAGGTTAAATCCGTTATTGTTGGAGATAATCATTGCCTAGTAGTTGTGTGGTGCAAATGTTATATGTGGGGCATATAATTTTCTAAAGTGACAAGAAGTCTCTCCATATCCATGAATAATTTTAACGTCTGCAATTGTGTAAGACATACCCATTTTAAGGGAGAGAAGAAATTTTACAGCAATTACTTGCTCTTTATATTTCAAGAGGAATTTAATCTAGTTTACAATAGTTCCTTCTTGTTATCAGATAGAAATATAGAATCCTACAATGCAGAAGGAGGCCATTCAGCCCATCGAGTCTGCACCGACTACAATCCCACCCAGGCCCTATCCCCAAAACCCCATGCATTTACCCTAACTTGTCCCCTGACACTAAGGGGCAATTTAGCATGGCCAATCCACTTAACCCTCACGTCTTTGGACTGTGGGAGGAAACCGGAGGAAACCCACACAGACGCAGGGAGAATATGCAAACTCCACACACACTGACTCAAGCCAGGAATCAAACCTGGGTCCCTGGTGCTATGAGGCAACAGTGTTAGCCACTGTGCCATCGTGCCAACTTTGGCTGGTTCCTTTTATAAAGTAAAGTTTATTTATTAGTCACAAGTAGGCTTACATTAACACTGCAATGAAGTTGCTATGAAAATCCCCTAGATGCCACACTCCGGCACCTGTTTGGGTACACTGAGGGAGAATTTAGCGTGGCCAATGCACCTAACCTGCATGTCTTTTGGACTGTGGGTGGAAACCAGAGCACCCGGGGGAAACCCGTGCAGACACTGGAAGTACATGCAATCTCCGCACAGTGACCCAAGCTGGGAATTGAACCCCTGTCCCTGGCCCTGTGAGGCAGCAGTGCTAACCACTGTGCCACCGTGCTGAAAGGCAGCACGTTAACGCACCGGGATCTTATTGTGAAATGTAAACCCAAGCCCTGCTCCATTTCTTCGCGTTTGCAGAGAGATTTAAGGTTTTCTCCACTTCTCAAGCTGAAAAGAAGGTTCAGGTCTGTGCCGTTGAGTCATTCTGAATTTGGAGGGGAGTCTTAAGCATTCTTGGAATTAATAATAGAATTCATTCAAACAGCCTTTAACTTGGTCAAGTAAAGTTCGAGGCGCTGCCAGATTGGAAAAAAGAGAATTTCAAACAGATTTTTTTTTAAGTCTTCTCATCATCATCAGTAAACTTTGAGGAAAATTTAAATGAATTGTGACAAGGTATCCACTGAATTTACTGTTTCCTTTGTAAATGATTATTTTAAAGATGGAATTCAAAGTCCAAAGCTAACAGTAGTTTTTTGCTGCAACTAACAAATTGTAGACATGTTTATATAGCCAAGCAGACGATGTTTAAGGAGATGATGAGTGTATTTGATTTTATAATCTGCAGCAGAAATTAACTGCAGAGTACAAGTACTTTTGAAGTGGTTATTCAGAATAAGAACATAGGAATGAGGAGCAGGAGTCAGCTACTCAGCTCCTGCATCGCCATTAAGTACAATCAAGGTTGATCTAATCTTAGCCTCAATTCCACTTTTCTGCCCATTCCCCGTAAGCCTTTCTCCCATTGATAATTAAAAACCAGTCTACCTCTTTCTTAGGTTTACTCACTGTCCCGGCATCCACCACACGCTGAGGTAGTGAATTACAAAGATTCACAACCCTTTGAGAGAAGTAGTTTCTCCTTGTCTCTGTTTTAAATCTACTACCCGTCATCCTCAAACTATGACTTGTTCTAGATTGCTTCACAAGCGGGAAAATCCCCTTTACCGTCCACATTGTCGATCCCCTTTAGTATCTTGTATACCTCAATTATCTCCTCTCGTTCTTCTCAACTCCAGCAGATATACGCCTAAACTACTCAATCTCTTTTCAGAAGATAAATCCCCCATCTCTGGAATCAACCTGGTGAATCTCCTCTGAACTGCCCCCAATTTAACTTCATCCCTCCTCAAGTAAGGAGACCAAACCTGGACGCAATACTCCAGGTGTGGTCTCACTAATACCTTGTATAGTTGCAGCAACACTTCCCTACTTTTATACTCCATTTCTTAAGCAATAGGTGCCAAAATTCTATTTGAACCGTAGCACACTACAGCACAGAAACAGGCCTTGTGACCCTTCTTGGCTGCGCCAAATCATTTTTCTGCCTAGTCCCACGGAATAGAACCATGTTCAACTATTCTATGGTTCTATTCAGTGGGAATAGAATTTGTCTTCCTTATTACCTGCAGTACCCGCAAATCATGCAGAAGGACTCCCGGATCCCTCTGCATTGAAGCACTCTAAAGTTTCTCTCCATTTAGATAATAATTTGCCAATCTATGTTTCCGACAAAAATGGATAACCTCACACTAACCCATGTTAAACTCCACCTGTCAAATTTTGGCCTACTCACCTAACCTCTCCACATCTATTTCTAAATTTCCCATTTATTGATTGCAACTTTCTATCCCACCTATTTTAGTATCATCTGCAAATTCGGTTTTAGTACCTTCTATTCTTACATCCAAGTCATTGGTGTAGATTGTAAATAATTGGGGCCCCAAGGACTGAACCCTCTGACACCCCACTGGTTAAATCTTGCCAACCAGAAAAAGGCCCATTTATCCTGACTCTTTGCCTTTTGTCAGTTAGCCAATCTTCTTTCCTGGCTAATAAATTAACCTCCTCCCATGTGAATTAACCTTGTGTTTTAACCTTCTGTGTGGCACCTTATCGAAAACTTTCCTGAAGTCTAGATATGCCACATCTACAGGATCACCATTATCCAATTTTCTTGTTACATCTTCGAAGAGCTCTAGCAAATTATTTTACTTTTATTATGACACAGAAAAATACGTGGGCCGAATGGCTTTTTCCCTTTCATTCATCGTTGGCTGTACCTCCTACGTCCAACATCTTTTCCCCCCCCATCCCGTCCCTGGCCGTGCATTGCCTATCATTCCTTTCCTTCAAACCTCTCACCCTCTGACACCCCCTAACAATAAATTATTGGTGTATCTACACCACAAGAACTTTAAGCAGTTCAAGAGGGCAGCTCACCACCACCATCTCAATGGCAAATAGGCATGGGCAAGAAGCACACACATGCCTTGAATTTGTTTTTTTCATAATGCACACCTCTAGATACATATTTTCTTTCTTTTAATGTCCCAATAAAGGGGACAATATAGGTGATGGACCAGTGGTATTATTGCTAGGTTATTAACCCAGAAACCCAACTAATGTTCTGGAGACCCGGGTTCGAATCCCACCACAACAAATAGTGAATTTGAATTCAATAAAAAATACCTGAAATTAAGAATCTACTGATGACCATGAAACCATTGTCGGAAAAACCCAACTAGTTCACTGATGTCCTTTAGGGAAGGAAATCTGCCGTCCTTACCTGGTTTGGCCTATGTGTGATTCCAGAGCCAAGGCAACATGGTTAACTCTCAACTGCCCTCCAAGGGATGGGCAATAAATGCCGGTCAGCCAATGACACCCTTGTCCCACAAATTTATTTTTAAAAATTACCACTCCCTCTTTTGGACTCACTCTTTTGTCATTTAACCACTCCTACCTTCTTCCCTATCACAGATATTCCGCCTCGCTGAACCTATTACATTTCTACCTTTTCCCATTTCGGATGAAAGTTCGCTAACCTGAAACATTAATTGTTTCTTCATCCATACATGCTGCCTGACCTGAATATTTCCAGCATGTTCTTTTTTTAATTTTTTTTCTAGCTGTCCTATTTATTTTCAGCCGTTTTATGTGGTCGTCTGTGTTATAGTTTAAATGCTGCACCCATTTGCAACATGGGATTTCTTTTTCCAAAGTTTGCATTCAGTGACAGCGAGCTTCACTTGCGCAAAATGCAAATATAAATACAGATTTTAAACACAATCGCAACATCAAGCCAATTGCAGCATCAATGCCATGTTGATGTCCTGCAAGCAAAATTATTTCTCAAAGTCGTCATCATCTTGGAATCATCGTAGAATCCCTACAGTGTAGAAAAGGCCATTCAGCCCATCGAGTCTGCATTGACTCTCCAACAGTATATCTTAGCCAGGCACCTCCACCTATCCCTGTAACCCCCACAGTTATCATTACTAATTCATCTAACCTACATACCTTGGGACACTAAGGGGCGATTTAGCATGGCCAATCCACTTAACCTGCGCATCTTTGGGAGAAACCCACACAGACACGGGGAGAAGGTGCAAATTCAACACAGTCACCCAAGACCAGAATTGAATGTGATCCATGTATTAGCGCCATGGCCCAGTTAGTTCAACAGCTAAGATCGGATGAAGTGCAGTCAGGTGCACGAATGGGGAAATCTTCTTGCTATATTGGAATCGTGAATTTGGAGTGGATTGTATGAAGAGTTCCCTGTTGTTCTTCAATATGATCGCAGCTTATTCGATGACAAAAATAATACCTTCCTTTTCATTTTTTTTCTCCTCTTAAGCTTTTTTTTTGTTTTATGACTTCCAACTTCAGGTCTTTTTTTGGATTGTAACAGTGGATCTGGATTGTTTTACCCTAAACTAGTAAAACTCACGTAGTCAAATACCATTGAATCAAACAAACAGCAAGGACTTCAAAGCCAAACTACCGTGTCCTGTCAACAATGACATGAATCCCATGAGTTTATCGCTTCTGCTTTGAATTACCAAGATTATATTTTCTGTTTTCTGGAAAATTTCATAGTAAAGTTGAATGAAACATACTTAGGCGAAATGGCTTTCTCCCTTCCGTACAACATTGGCTGCACTTCGAAATCCAACATGAGGAATGTCACTAATTTATTATGTACCTGGAAGGATTTGATTTGTTAGCCTAAGTACAAGTTACTGATTGAAAAGAGACTGAAATAGGCTGGTTAAGTACCGTCTGTGGGCTCAATGCCAAAGTGGAGACACATATGAAACATATTATCGGCTGACGCTTGGCTAACAGGGCTGTGTCCCAGTGAGTCAAGTGGGGACATGCACTGTCTAATGTGGAGCTACGTCTTAAAGGCGAGGTGGCTACCTGGTTCATTCAGACATCTCCTAAGACTTCAATGGCATCTCCCAGCTCCTGTCCTCAAACCAATGAGAACAGCAAAATTAAGGAGGGGAGGCTGGAGGCATGCCACATTCGGATTTGAACAAATGCTGTCATTCTTTCATCGCCATTTGGTCAAAATCCTAGAATTCTTAGCTGACACCATCATGAGAGCTCCCTCACCAAGGGGACTGGAATAGTTCTTGGGGTTAATAAGAATATTCAACCTTGCCTCTTGGGGTTAATAAGAATAGGCAATATCACCTATATTCTGTGAACAACTTGGATTAAGAGAAGTTGAGCTGTGGTAAAGGTAGTCCAATTAGTTCCAGCATCCCAGGAACAAATCTGTCCCAGACTCAGCTCCTGATGACATCGTCCAATATCCTTTGTGTGCTTACCATCTGGGTTATTGCATGTGTAAATGTCCGGAAGGCGGTCAGTTTTCTTACAATCTTATCTCAGCACATAGCAACACCTTCAGGATCATAGAATCATGGAATCCAATGTGTAGCTTGCACCGCCAACAATCCCACCCAGACCCTACATCATAACCTGACCTATTTAGTCTTCCAATTCCTCTGACACTAAGGGGCAATTTAGCATGGCCAATCATGTTCAAAAATGGAAAGGAAAGAAATTGGAACATTGGAGGTGGGTTCTTAAAGGCTTACTTTTATACTTAATTGCTTTTTGTGAAGGAACTGATGTTTGAGAAGATGATTAAATGAATTAGGGATTTGTGAAATGGCCCTTTACCCCCACATATACATAATGCAAATATCCTGTAAAAACACTGTACAGCTTTCATACAGTGTAAATCAAAAGGAGAAAGGAAACTGCTTTTATATTCCACCTTTCAGGACCTTTGCATCTCCAAACGCACTTTATAGCCAATGATTGCTT
The DNA here is from genome assembly GCF_965287045.1 of Carcharhinus amblyrhynchos. Lineage (NCBI taxonomy): Eukaryota > Metazoa > Chordata > Chondrichthyes > Carcharhiniformes > Carcharhinidae > Carcharhinus > Carcharhinus amblyrhynchos. Next base: position 29,172,374 of record NC_137348.1, read on the forward strand.
TTGAAGTGCGATCAGTGTAGTAACAGGGGAAATCAGCTGTCAATCTTTGCACAGCATGATCCCACAAACAGCTCTGCGGTAACGTGATTAGATTATTTGTTCAGTGACATTGGTTGAAGAATAAACCATTAGATTGGACATACAGCATTATCTTCAAACATGCCATGGGTTAATTCGCCCCCATCTGAGAGGGCAGATGTCACCTCAGTTGTAGTGATTCACCCAAGAAATTGCACCTTGAGCTGTGGGGCACTCCCTTGATATTAAATGGAAGTGTCAGCCTGGATTATACACTCATGTTATTGATCCCTCTATCTTCTGACTCTGAACACTATTAATTAACCATGGTTGACATCTGAATTAACCTTAGCTCAAATATAATGTCAAATATAACTTCAGTGATTTGAGTTGGACAAAAGAATCATTTCTCAAATTAAGATACCAGAATCTGCAGTATAGCTGAAGGAAATTGGAATTTTCAGCCTGCCAGACACATTGATTAATCCTGTCACAGATATCTAATCTTGTATTTCCCACCAGAAGATGGATGGCTGGAATAAGACAGGAATAACATTCACTAAAATCATTTCATCTGGGATAACTTAAGCTGCTGATAAAGATGATGTGAATGCTCTTTATTTCTTTCAATTTATTAGTAACAAGTAGGCTTATATCAAAACTGCAATGAAGTTACTGTGAAATTCCCCTAACCGCCACAGTCCAGCGCCTGCTTGGGTCAACGCACCTAAACCAGCACGTCTTTCAGAATGTGGGAGAAAACCCATGCAGACATAAGGAGAATGTGCAGACTCTGCACAAACAGTGACCCAAGCCAGGAAATGAACCCAGGTCCCTGGTACTGAGGAGCAGCAGGGCTAACCACTGTGCTAATGTGCTGTCCCTCATGCACTCATGCTTTTGACTACCATCTCATGCCCTCCCACCACACCTCACTAGAGGGTGTGATCTTACCTGCCGTTCACACCACGCTCCCACTGCAGCGAGAGGTTGGAGAATTTGGCCAAAGCCAAATTTCCGTTCACTGTGCCAGTATGGAGAGTGGTAAAATTCCAGCCAGAGTATCTGGCCATTGTCACATTCTTGTGGGAGCTTGCTGTGTGTAAATCGATGGCTGTGTTTCTTGAATTGCAACAATGACCATACTTCCAAAGTAATTCATTGGATATAAAGCATTTTGGCACATTCTGTGATCATGCAAGATTCTATATAAATGCAAATTTCATTTTGACATCCAGTAGAAACCATTTGCCACAAAGGCAGAATGTACTAATAGAACTGGTCCACATCTGGAAATGTATAAATTAATTGTCTCTACGCGCTCACTCTCTCCTTTCTCAGAGAATCTTTATTGGCTACTTTACATATGGTGGTCATTCAGTCGATCAGGTTGTGCATAATACAGCAACATGAGACATCTATCATGTAAAGATAAGGAATTCAAACTGAGTCAGTCCCAAACATTGCATTCACGTCCAATTCAATGTGGAAACATAAGTTAATAGCAACACAAAAGGAGGCTAAAATCTCAAAGATGTTGTGACAAAATGCTCCTTCTCAGTGAAAAGTACTTTTATCTGTAGTGACTTTTAAGGAAGCAACAGGGTTGCAAAATGATGCTAAGGATAAGCCAATTGATCTCCTTTCCTGAAGGGGAAATTATTAGCCTTATCTAACGCATTGCAGAATCCATTATCCTTTACTAAGGTCAGCTACATGTGTTACAGTGTACATCGCTTCATTCACTTTTGTCCAGTTAGCCAGTTTCTAGATTTTTCACTTCTGTGGCAGATCTTATCATTTTAAAAATCAAATTTGCATCTCTACCCATACGACTGCAGAGGCCCATCAGAACCTGAGGAAATCGGAACCATTTGCATCACTTGGAAGGTGGGATTGTGTGCCAGAAAGGAGGCCTCAAGAACTGACTCTCTTCGTGTTGTCATTGATTTCCAATGGAACATATTTTAAACTTAGTTGTATCCCTCAAAGATTTATTTAACTTTCCTTGATAAAGGTTTGGGCCCTTTCAAAAGGTTGGATAGTCTTGCAGTGAGTGACTCCTAACTCCATAAGTCCTCCCTACACCAACAGCGCAGTACAGAGCCTCACAGCACCAGGGACTCAGGTTCAATTCGAGCTTCGGGTCACTGTCTGTGCAGAGTTTGCACATTCTCCCCCTGTTTGCGTGGGTTTTCTCTGGGTGCTCCGGTTTCTTCCCACACTCCAAAGATGTGTAGTTGGGTTGATTGGTTATGCTAAGTTGATCCTTAATGTCAGGGGGATTAGCACAGTAAATAAGTGGGCTAACAGGGATAGGGCCTGGGTGGTATTATGGTCGATGCAATCTCCATGGGCTGAATGGCCTCCTTTTGGACTGTAGGGGTTCTATGGGATTCAATAGTTTGTGAGGCCAGAATTAAAGAATGGGGATATCAGAATTTTGTTGGACGAGAGAAGATTAGGGGGCAAGGCCCTGGAAGAATTTCAAAACCAAGATGAGAATTTTACAATTAAGTTATTGATTGCCTGGAAGCCAGGGTAGGCCACTCCTGCATAAAAATGATAGATGAATCAGAGAACTTGGAACAAATTAGAACACAGGCTTTGGACTACAGAGTTTACGGGGAGTGAGAGAGAGGCCATCCAGCAGGTAATCTTTTCTTATACGTTCATGGGAAATGGGAGTCTCTGGCTGGCAAGCATTTATTGCCCATCCCTAGTTGCCCTCGAAGGGACGTTGAGAGTCAACCACGTTGCTGTGGCTCTGGGGTCACATGTAGGCCAGACCAAGTAAGGATGGCAGATTTCCTTCTCTGAAGGACATCAATGAACCAGATGGGTTTTTCTAACAACTGACAATGGTTTCATGGTCCTCAGTGGATTCTTAATTCCAGGTATTTTTTATTGAATTCAAATTATACCAACTGCCGTGGCAGAATTTGAACCTGGGTCCTCAGAACATTAGCTGCATTTCTGGATTAATAGTTTAGCGATAATACCACTAAGCCATTGCCTCCTCCTATAGTTAGAATATTCAAGTCTAGAGCTAACAATGGCATGTTGAGAGTTTCAATAGCAGATATGTTGAGGCAGGAGGCGAGTTGGACAATCAGGGTGATAAAAGATGTTTTTGATGGCATGGATATATGCTTGAAACTCATTTCACATCTTGTGATACAGCATAAGGGAAGCCATTTGACCCATTGTACTGGTGGCTACACTTTAATAAAGTGTCCAGTTAATCCCACTACCCTGTTCTTTACCTATCTCCCTATAAACTCTTTCCTTCGAAGTTCCTATCCAATTTTCTTTTAAAGGTGGCGACTGAATGTGCTTTCCACCACCTTTTGAGACAGTGCATTCTGGATAACAACAACTCATTGTGTAAAATCAAAGCCTGATGCCAGCTCTGCTACTTCTGACAATCACTTTCATTTCTGAACTCTTGTTATAGTTCTAGAAGTTATTACTGAAGGTTAATTATTGGACAATTGTTGTGCTGATGTGAATTGTTGTTTTGTATTGCAAACTGTAAAGCATGAGATTATCCATTCACAAAATGGGCCAATGCCTACCCTCACCTTGACATAGATTTGCACTGCTGTGACTGTGCATTACGAGAATCATTGTAACCAGGCAGAAGAATTAAGAATTACTCTGATCACTAAGGAATATTTTAAGGACTCACTTTTCAATTTTGTCAAAGCAAAAATAAGAGCTGACTATCCCCAATTTATGGTAAAGTTTGACTGCTCTCTATTCCTGTATGCTGCTGGTTGTTTGGTCAGGGAATTACATACAGATTGACTGTATATAGGCTGTAATTTTACTGCCCCGCATGTCTCAGAAATTGGAGCGGGCGAGGGTGGACAATGGAAAGGTCCGTTGACCTTGGGTGGAATTTTACGGGGTTTTGGGATTAGCGAGGTTGTAAAATCCTGCCTGATAATTCATATCTGCCTTTTCCACGTAGGCTTAATCAGGTACCTGCATCCATATTGTAAATGTACTCAGTATGGTCCCTGGCTTGGTAGCAAAAAAATGTAAAGTTACTTTGCCGCGTTTTGGCACTACGAAGCCTGCACTGGAACATGATCTAAAATTCAACAGTAATAATTTCTGACATCTAAGTGGCAGTCCAGTTAACTATTTATTGCTAGAGAAATCTTGATTTGTTTAATTCTATAAATAATTGAAATAAGAATTTAAATAAATGCTGAATTATACCCAATAAATCTACATTGGACGGTACAGTGGAGCAGTGGTTAACATTGCTGCCTCACAGCACCAGGGACTTGGGTTCAATTCTGGCCTCGGGTCACTATCTGTATGGAGTTTGTATATTCTCCCCGTGACTGCGTGGGTTTCCGCCGGGTGCTCTGGTTTTCTCCAACACACCAAAGACATGTGGGTTAGACTGATTGGCCCTGCTAAATTGCCCTTTAGTGTCAGGGATTAGCAGGGCAAATATGTGGTGTCATGGGAATAGGTTCTGGTTGGGATTGTTGTCAGTGTGGGTTTGATGGGCCAAATGGCGGCCTCCTGTACTGTAGGATTACCTGATTTACAAAGCAGGACGTATTCAATGCAGATATTTAGGGAGAAAGTTCAAATAATTGTCTGTCCATGAATTTTTATTGGGATTTTCCCCTGTGGTTGAAGTATACGTGTCAGTGAAACCCAAAATATTACTGCGCTGATCAGAACAACTTGACAACGGTGACGTGAGTATCTTTGTTTAGGATTAACAAACATGGAAACATTCATCTTAAGTAGAAACATATTTAACTAGAAAATTGAGGTACATCACAAGATTGATTTTAAGGAACTATCTTGACTCTGGAAGTAATTACATGTCACAGGATAAAAGAATGCTTTGAAAGAAATAAAATGTTTTTTTTCCAAAAGGCAATAATGTACTTTGCGAAAGGGACATCAGGATCCCTGCTGTGCCAAAGCCTCCATTGTAATTATTACAGTAGACATTACATCACCAATTATTCACCTCCATTATAGTCCTCATAATATGCTGAAACATTCAAAGCTGATTCAACCTGAACAAGTTTCAAAGCTCTTGCTGGAAATAATTTGTCTAATGGTGTCTGGTTAATTCTGATCCTACTGAGGAAAGATAACAATTCTGTGTCTTTTGTACTGTTAAGATCTTGGTGGAGACCGGTAACTTTAAAAAGAAATTAGTTCTCCCACTTAATCATTGAATGAATTGTGCAACAAGATTTCACATTTCGAACAAAAACCTTACCTGTGCAAGAGTTAATCAAATCAAGTAATTGCACTATATTTTGCACCCTTACTATTTAAACCCAAAAATCTAAACAGACATTTATCATTCCACCTTCATATTTATCCAAGAGTTCCCCTCTCCAGGTCTTTGAAGGTTTCTTCACACCTCCTGGGACCATACCCACGGTGTGCCACAGCTTTCAGGAATTCACTTTGATTTGCCTCATGTTCCTGCTATTCGCTGAGGTATGAAAATTAATGGGGACCTTCCAGCTAAGCAACACTTCAACTTCCCTAATGTACCGCACAAATATGATCTCCCCAGTTCAAGCATGGGCCTCATTACCCTTGTGCTTAGTGATTTCACATCAGAATATTCCCCTTGATTTCCAATAGTTCTCTTCTACTGCTTCCAGCTACTTTAAACCACCACTGCTGACAGTCTTCTATCTTCAAACACCAACCGGCTCTAAGCACTAACTAACCTTTTTTGTGATATCACTGAGAGAAACCAAAACAAAAGCAAATCTCCCCGCTCAAACCGCTTCCATAGAAACATTACACGCCAAGGTTGCCCCAGATAAAATTTTAAATTAATCATTTCCAACTTCAAACCTGTCCTTTGATCTGAAAAGCACATAGGTTTGAAAATAATTTAATTACTTTTCATTAATCTGGAGAAATTGCATGCATAATGTAAAGGCCTTATTGTAACAGCTGTGGACTGTGGGGGGAGTGGTGGTGCAATAGTAGTAATATAATTGGAGTGTGCTAATGCTCTGGATACATGGGTTCAAATCTTACCACGGCAGCTGATGGAATTTAAACTCAATGAATAATTGGTTAGGGCAGGGCTGGAGACAGGGGATGGAGACAGGCATCTTATGGAGGTGCTTATGGATTTAGAGTCAGATGTAACTCACTACAAACCAGCTGATGACTAATTACCTGCAGTTGTGCAATTGCTGCTTTTATGATCTTGTGTGTATTTAGCATTGCTGCCTTTTATGAACTCAGATCAGGCTGTGGACACATTAGAATGGGGCTCTAAGATTGGCTTTGCTGTTGATCTCAATTATGCATCATTGCCTCTGGAGTCCCACGAGGATCTATCATAAAATCCCTGCAGTGCAGAAGGAGGCCATTCAGCCCATCTACACCTACAACAATCCCTCCTGGCCTTATCCCCATAACCCCATATATTTTCTCTGCTAATCCCCCTGAAACTAAGGGACAATTTAGTATGATCAATCAACTTAACCCTACGCACCTTTGAAGTGTGGGAGGAAACTGGGGCACCCTGGAGGAAACCCACACAGACAGGGGGAGAATGTGAAAACTCCACACAGTGACCCAAGGCCAGAATTGAACCTGGGTCCCTGGTGCCGTGAGGCAGCAGTGCTAACCCCTGTGCCACTTTCCTCAGCCTCCCTACTATTTCTCAAGCCACACGCTGCCCCGTGGAGGAATTATCTGAAAGTGCAACGTCAGGTTCCTCACGTACGCTGACAACACTGCATTCCAACTCACCGCTAGACCCGCCACTCATTCTGATTTGTCACGCTGCTGGCTGGCTCCAACATTGGATGGGAAGAAATTTCTTCCAATTAAATAGTGGGAAGGCTGAAGTCATTGGGTGCGATCCTACCAGCTGGGTGCACCTCACCGCCACTGCAAGTGAAGATGGAGAATTTGGCGCTCAACCAAATCTCCGTTCACTGCAGCGATGTGGGAAAATCCCGCTAGTGCCAACAATGGCTGCAAGACTCCATCGTCTGTGATCCTGGCCATAAACTCCATTCCCGTGCATGCCAACAGCGTAGCTCGGCAGGAAAAAGTAGCAGCTGCTGAAACAACACGGAGGGACTCTTTGAGGTGAAAAAATAAATCATTATTTCAAAGAGGCCGAGCTGACAGCTTCTTCAGAGGAGGGGAAACCATTTTGGCAACAGCATCTGGGACACACCAGTGGCCTTTGATTTAACAGTTTGTGGGATGTGTCTCTTCCAGGCCCTGGACTATTACAGGGAGACCGATGAGTAGCTGGGGACTGAGCCGGGGCAGCGGCTCTGTTGTTCTGGTGCAGCCTTCAGGCTGGGTTGGCCTTGCCACAGGTGACGTTTGTCAGCCGCCACCACTGGATTACTGCCAGCTCTGATAGCTCAACCTTAGCCTTCATGATTCCTCTGGAAAAAGAAGAGGCAGAGAGATAGTCAGTAAGATTACCTATTCTGGGCCCCTCAATCCCTCCCAATACCCCCTGTTCTTATGATCCTGCAAGCTGACAATCCGACACCATCCCCGGTGCCATGTGTCACCTCAGTTGGCTGCTAGCCATTACCACATCGTCACTGCAGTGGACGGGGACACTGCCCATGCCCCTTCAGATCGCCAGTGGCCTCCCACAATTCTGTACCCTCTCTGCACATGATGAGGCATGTGCATCCCCAACGGAGTTGCAGGGTCACTAGTGTGAGGCACAAGGTTGCCCCTTTGGATGGCCAACCCCTAATCTTAAATACTTGACGCTGACACTCATCCTGACTTGGAAACCGAGGCAGCTGAAAATCGTGAAGGTTAGATGTTGATGGCCGATTGTTTGGATGGGTGTAAGTCACTGTATCGTGAGAAGGCGGTAGTACTTTCAGAGGCAGAATAGGACTACACCAACATGCACTGTGGATCGTCCACAGTACGCATCTCGCAATCTTACTCAATGCACCATGAACTGTGACTTATCAATCGTTAGCCCCCCCAATCACCACTCGCCCCTCCCCAGCATGTATGTCCTGCCTTCTCTCTCTGAGTGACATCCAGCCAGACCATTGGGCTGGCAGTTTTCAGTCTGGGGATTAGTGCTAAATGACACTTACCTCCTGGATCATCTTTGCAATCCATGAAATTTAGTCCAGACTTAAAGGGCTAAAAAATAATTTGCACCCAGGTGACTTTCCCTTGGGGGAGGGGGGGGGGGGGGGGGTGTATGGAGGGGTGGGGGGGTATGGGGGGGGGGGTGGAATATTCCAGGAGGGAAGGGATGACCATGTGCCAAGCTCGCTAATCAGATTGAAATCAAGCAAATCTCATGTTAATCAGCCTTGCACTCTATGGGTGAAATCTGGTTCATAACAGCAGAAAGGGACCAGGAAAAAAGCAAACATTTGGCCCCAGGTGCAAAACCCCTCCTAAGGCCTGCAGGCAGTTTTCCCAGATTAGCGCGATCTGCGCTAGGCGTAATGCAGACGGAAAATCGCAGCCACAAATCAATGTAAATGACTTAGCTTTTGAGAAGGCTGTTGTAAATTGCATGATCTTCACAGTTTGTAACTGTTGTTGACCTAGTCCTGACGTTGGCTTCATTGTTTTACTCGAGTAGGGATCAAATAGGCAGGAATTTATTCTGTTCTTACAACATTCAGCAAAGGTGCAAAACAATTAAGAGTGACCCTGTTTAATGCATGAGATTTTGCAATCATTCTTTTTTGTAAGTTTTCTCAAGATCCAGAATGGCACAGTGGTTATCACTACTGCTTCACAGGGACCTGGGATTGATTCCCAGCTTGGGTCACTGTCTGTGGGGAGACTGCATATTCTCCCTGTGTCTGCGTGGGTTTTCTCTGGGTGCTCCAGTTTTCTCCCACAGTCTAAAAGACGTGCTGGTTAATAGCATTGGCCATGCTAAACTCTCCCTCAGTGTACCCGAACAGGAGCTGGAGTGTGGCAACTAGGGGATTTTCACAGCAATTTCATTGCAGTGCTAATACAAGCCTACTTATGACACTAATAAATAAACTTAAACTTAAAAGAATTATGTAAGATGGAGCTACGCTGATCACTTTTGAAAATTCATCGGGCGAATGAACTTGCGTTGACAAAAATATATTTAAAAGGAGCAGTTGTTTCTCTTACAAGATTGCCTTAAATTGAAGGTTTTGTGTAGTATTGCGTTGGAACGTTCAAATTTGAACTGTGGAAATTATATCTTGTCGCATTCAATTGGAAGTAATTTTGTTTCCAAGTTTGCTGTGGGTTGACAATGTTTTACAGTGTGTTCAGCAATGCAACAAGTTTCCATTCGTGACCGACACTTTAGTGGTTTCAAAATGACCTGGTAGAACGACAGCATTTTCTTATCAACTGGTAATGATATGCTTCGAAGGATGATTAGTTTTCCAATTAAATAGAATGTTGCTTTTAACATGCAAACTCATATTTCATATTTTAATTATATATAATTAAGTTCACTTTGGTTCCAGAATTGCACCAGAGTTGCCACAGTAACAGTAATCCATCTGCCAGTAAATACCAGGAGTATCTTTAATGTTACATAAAATGTTCAACCCAGCTTCCACTGTCCAGCATCATGCCTTGTACCTGTTTTATTGGCCAATCTATGTCATAACATCTGTTGTATATTTACAGCAGAACCATAAATAATTTTACGATTGACTGAATTTAAAAATGTGAAATAAAGTTTATTCATTCATGTATTATGTAAGCTTACATTAACACTGCAATGAAGCTCTGTGAAAATAATGGTGGCACAGTGGTTAGCATTGCTGCCTCACAGCGCCAGGGACCTGGGTTTGATTCCCAGCTTGGGTGACTGCCTGTGCAGAGTCTGCCCATTCTCCCCATATTTGCACGGGTTTCCTCCGGGTGCTCTGGTTTTCTCCCACAGTCCAAAAGATGTGCCAATTAGGTTAATTGGCCATGCTAAATTCTCCCTCAGTGTACCCGAACAAGCGCCGGAGTGTGGCGACTGGGGGATTTTTTCAGTAACTTCTGTAAGTCTACGTGTGACACTAATAAACTCAAGGGTGAATTTTTCCCATCCCGCCCTCAACAGGAATCACAGTGGGCTAGGGAGCAGACCATGGAAAGGTCCGTTTAACTCGAGTGGGATTTTCTGATTTTGGGGTGAGCATAGCTGGGAAATCCCGCTCTGAAACTTTATAATGACATTAATTGGGTAACGTTGAGTTTGAATATTGTTGGGTGCTGGTGACAGACTAGCTATGGTCAAGGATATCATGGAACGTCTGTAGAACGTTTTTCTGGAGTAGGATGATAGCCAGAGGTTGAGGCCTACGTTGGTACCAATAACTTAGGTAGGGAAGGGAATGAAGCCCTGAAAGCATACTTTAGGGAGTTTGGAGGAAAAAACAGGACTTCGAAAGTAGTCATCTCAGGAGCACTCCCAGTCGCACATAAAAGTGGGTGTAGAAACAGGGGAATTGAATGATTAAACGTGTGGCTGGAAGGTTGATGAAGGAGGAAGACCATCAGATTTCTGAGGCATTAGGGATGGTTCTGGGAAAGGTGGAACCTGTGCAATCCGGGTGGTCTCCACCTGGATACGCTTGCAGGGAGATTTGCTCATGTTGTTGGGAGGTTTAAGCTAGATTAGCGGGAGGATGGGAACCTGAGGGAAAATTCACAGCAGGGAAAAGTAGATTAGTGAGTGGCTGGGAAAGACAGAAGCAGTATAGATTACAAGTCATACAGCACAAGAATTTAGCAGTGTTAAAAGGTATATAAATAAATGATGGGTACAGAGTAAATGATAATAAGTTGAGAACACAGACATTTGGCAACATGATCCATCACTATAATAGAAACTTGGCTTAAGGAAGGCAAAAACCGCAACTCAACACCCTTGGATACGGAGTTTTTAGGCAGGATAGGGAGGTGGATTAAAAAAAGAAGGGGGGTGTATCATTATTGGTTATGGATTCAATTACAGCTATTTGGAGGGACGGTAGAATGAATTAAACATTGAGGCCATATGGGTTGAGCTCAGCAACGACAAAGGGGCAGCCAAACTGCTGGGAGTGTACTACAGACCCACAGATAGTGGCAGGGAGTTAGAAGAGCAAGTATGTGGACAGATTTCTGAATGGAAAAACAACATGGCATAAATCACTGGGAATTTCAACTGCCCGAGTATCATTTGGGATACCAACAGTGTGAAGGGCACAGAAGGTGCAAAATCCTTGAACTGCATTCGTGAGAACTTTTTTAGCCAGCGTGTAACAAGCTCAATGAGAGAGGCTGCATTTCTCGATTTAACCTCGAGAAGTGAAGCTGGGCAAGTGGATGAAGTAGTTGGAGGAACGATTTTGAGGTAGTTACCATAATATAGTTAGATTTAACGTCATTATGGAAAAGGGTAAAGATGAACAGGAGTAAATATTTTAAACTGGGGGAGAATAAATTTTACAAAGCCGAGAGGTGAGTTGTTGAGAGCTGACTGGATACGGCTATTAGAAGGTAAAACCGTGTCAAAGCAGTGGGAGGCATTCAAAGGTGAAATTCTACATGTTGCGTGTAGACATTCCCCAGGAAGTAAAAAGGTGCTACTGCCAAATCCTGATTATCCAGAAACATACGGACCAAGATAAAACACAAAAGGAAAGCTTATGACAGTCACAAAAGACTTAATACTGTAGAAAGCCCTGAGGGGGTCTAAAAAATGCAGAGGTGAAGTAAGAATAGAAATTAGGAAAGTAAAGAGAGAATACAAAAGACTATTGGCAAGTAAAGTTAAAGAAAATTCTTCACTGTTTTACCAATATATTACGAGCAAGAGAATAACTAAGAAAAAATTTGGGCCTATCAGAGATATACATGTTAATTTTTTGGGTTCATTTGGAAGAACCTACCTTGTTGATCTTTCTCTACATCCTAGCTATGGCTGTTACATTACATTCTGCACTCTCTCCTTTCCTTCTCTATGTATGGTATGTTTTGTCTGTTTAGCACGCAAGAAACAATTCTTTTCACTGTGTGTGACAATAATAAATCAAATCAAATTTGGGCAGGGCTCTCAATGAGTACTTTGCCTCTCTTCTCTAAGAAGAGGGATGATTTGGACATTCTAGTTAAAGGGAGGAGTGAGTATGAAATATTATCTACAATAAACCTAATGAAAGAGGTAATACTCAAGGGACTGACATCCTTGAAAGTGGATAAACCACCAGGATCAGATGGATTGTATCCCAGAGTGTTTCAGGAAGCCAGGGAGAAAATAGCAGATGTTGAGGATCATTTTCCATTCCTCACTGGATATCGGGAAGGTATCAAAGGATTGAAGACCCATGAGTGTTGCACCATTATTTAAAAGGGGTACGAAGGATAGCAAATTATTGGAAACAATTCTGAGAGACAGGATAAGCTGTCATATGGAAAGGCACAGATTGATCAGGGCTAGTCAGCATGGTTTTGTTCAGGGAATATCATGCCTTACTAGCTTAGAATTTTTTGAGGAAATAACAAGGAGGATTGATGAGTGTAGTACAGTTGATGTTGTCTACGTGGATTTCAGAAAGGTCTTTGACAAGGTCCCACATGGTCAGAAAAGTGAGATCTCATGGGATACAGGAGAAGATGGCAGGTTGGATCCAAAATTGGCTCAGTGACAGGAAACAAGAGGTAATTAATGGTTGATGGATGCAAATGGAAAACTGTATCCAGTACTTTACATTTTAGAATTCCATTAATATCAAGTAATTAAGAAAAACAGTTGAGAAAATATTCCTATACTGTGTCTTAAAAACTTGGCTTTTCTGCTTCAGGCATAAGGACATTACTCTATGGTCGGTTTTACTGTGTTAAAGATTGAGCTGCAACAAATAATTAGGATTTTTATTGTTATGAACATGTCTGCGTCTGACTGCGACCAGTACCTTGTTAAAACCAGGTTTACTGTTGAGTGCTACGTTTCTATCCAATCCCCAGCCACTCGCATGCATGAAACTTTCCAAAGGGTTTTAGTCAGGTGCTTGAAAAACCCAGCAGAAGCCTCACTGCCACTGTTTACAATGTGTTAGCCATGGAGATGGCAGACTGAGTACCATCCCAGTTAATCTCTGTGACACAGGAGAAGAAAATGCCATAATTCAAAATTTCCCTTGCATCGATTAAATGCTGAGAAGCAAGGCCAAAAAAAAAGCATTTTTTTGTATCTTCCAGATGGCTACTTAAGCTATCAGGTAATACCTGCTGGTGAGACTTCATTCAGAAGTTTCAGATACTGAAGTGTTTCCACGGTTGCATTGGAAAGGGCAGGGCTTAAATGTGGTCTTCTCTTATAATGCCATTCTGCTACACAGTTCCATATGTTTGGATCTGCTTCGAGTAGCTGATACAGCCTCTCTGCACAATGGTGAAGATATGTTTAGTGATCTGTTTATTTGTGACTTTGGCACATACGACTGTCATTGTCAATGGTGACAACAACAAGGTAGGAAAATCTGAAGCTAGTACGTTACTAATGATATCTCCAAATTAATATATAAATAAAATGAGTACTGTTTCTTGAAACATAGCACAGTGTCTTGAAGTTTTGATGACAGATTTGATTCCTGGATATGTTCAACTATTCATGTTAAAACATACTTTCTGCAATGTTTTAATTCCTTACATTATTATTCAATAGCAACATTTGAAATGTGCTTAACTGCATTTTTGTTATTGGACATTTCTAACCAAATAATGGTTTAATCCCCTGAGTGTTTGATTGCTTTGTGTGCATTCCTTGGTGTTAGTACATTAACAACTAAACAATGGGGGTGGCATGGTGGCACAGTGCTGCCTCACAGCGCCAGGGACCTGGGTTCAATTCTGGCCTCAGGTGACTGTTTGTGTGGAGTCTGCATGTTCTCCCTGTGCCTGCGTGGGTTTTTTCTAGGTGCTCAGTTTTCGTGTCTCAGTCCAAAGATGTGTGGGTTAGGTTGATTGACCGTGCTAAATTAGCGCAAGTGTCAGGGGGATTAGCAGGGTAAATATGAGGGTTTACAGGAATAGGGTATTGGTGGGATTGTGTTCGGTGCAGACTGGATGGGCAAAATGGCTGCCTCCTGCACTGTAGGGATTCTATGATGCTATATAATAACTTTGCAAATCCCTCACTGTTCAGTTCATTTATTTATTCCATTGAATTGTCAGCTGTCTATTTGTACTGCTTTTGGTCTTGAATAGACCGATTAGCTGTAATTCAAGACTTGAATAGCAGATTAGCTGTAAAGACTCACATTCTAATCAGTATTGTGTAAACTGTGTGCGCCTTTATATGTCCTGTTTCTAATCAGAACTCTCCACTCACCTGACGAAGGAACAGTGTTCTGAAAGCTTGTGGCGTTTACTATCAAAAACTGTTTGGATCCAACAATGTTGGCTATTCTTCAGAGCAATGTTTAAAGGAAGGGAACCGTTTTCCCTTATGTTTAATTGTATTAGTCTGTATTGTGGCCTGGCTGGCATTTACACCCCGTCTCCATGCAGTGTCACCCCTCATTACCACAGATTAAGGAAATATGACCTTCAGTAATGGACAGTTGTGTGCTTTTTCGGATTTATCATTTTAACACTGAAGGATAGCTGTAAATGGACACCTGCCAGAGAAGCAGTGTTCAATGTAATTCAAAGCAGGGTGGGTTCCAGAGTTAGTGATTAGTCCGATTGCTGAGTTGATAGTGGTTGCAGTAGGTTTCTGATTTGGCTCGAGTCCTGTGCGTGTTCGTTCCTCCAGTGGTGTACTCATTGTGCAGGCACGGTGGCACAGTGGTTCGCACTGCTGCCTCACAGCACCAGGGACCCAGGTTTAACTCCAGCCTCAGGCCACTGTCTGTGTGGAGTTTGTACATTCTCCTTGTGTCTGCTTGGGTTTGCTCTGGTTTCCTCCCACAGCCCAAAGCTGTGCGGGTTAGGTTGATTGGCCATGCTAAATTGATCTTAGTGTCAGGGGATTAGCAGGGTAAATATGTGGGGTTACGGGAATAGGGCCTGGGTGGAACTGTGGTCGGTGCAGACTCGATGGGCCGAGTGACCTTTTTCTACACTGAAGGAATTCTATGATTCTATAAATAAGCAGGCTGCAAGTTTGACTCATGGACTTGAAAATATCATTGCAATGAAAGTTACGTTTGAAAATGACTTCTGTCAAATGTAATCCTCAATGATTTGTAATGAGCAACATATCTCTGTACCTGATCTTACTTTTTGCTGAGTGGATGAAATGTACTGTCATCGTTTTCTGGAAGACAATAGACTGTTGCAAGCTAAGGGGCTGTATTATGTGGTCAGTGGGAGAGTAACAGTGCTTGCTGCTGACATTGAAGATAGCTGCGAACTAAGATCTGTCGACCCCCATGGATACAGACTTCTCCTTCCCAATGTCAGTGTGACTGTGTCACCAAGTTAAGGGGATCTCTCCAGGCACCCTGCTGGAGGATAACTAACCAATTGCGATGGTGTAATCTCACAGGTAGCAAATCCCAATGTAAAACCAGTGAAGTCCTTCACTTTTCATTTTATATTTTAGAGAGCTAACTAAATGATTGGGCTATGCACACGGGAATAAGGTAGAAACTAAAACATAACTGTAGAATCATAGAAACACTGCAGTGTAGAAGGAGGCCGTTCGGCCCATCGAGACTGCACTGACAACAATCCCGCCCAGACCCGATCCCTGCTAATCCCTCTAGCCCTTCAAATCCTAGGACACTAAGGGTTAATTTGGCATGACCAATCAACCTAACCCGCACACCTTTTAGACTGTGGGAGGAAACCGGAGCACCTGGAGGAAACCCACACAGACACGGGGAGAACGTGCAAACTCCACTCAGCCAGTGACCCAAGTTGGGAATTGAACCCGGGTCCCTGGTGCTGTGAGGCAGCAGTGCTAACCACTGTGCCACTGTGCTGCCCAATGGACAGAATTTTCCTGTCGTTCATGCCAGCAGGATTCTCTGTTCTCACTGCTGTGAATGGAGATTTGTCTGAGTGCCAAATTCTCCATCCTCGCTTGCAACTGGGGATAAACTGCCGGAAAATCATGGTCTATAACTTTAAATTTTATTTGTAAATTATGTGGATTCTCTGATCAGAAATCTTACATTTAGTAAACATAACGTTCTTCCAAGTCCAGTAAAGAAATTTGGCAGTACACCATTAAAATCCCAGGTACGCTTTATTCAGCAAGGGATTATCATTTCCAGGTTTTTTTACAGTGAGGTGACAGGTTCTATTTTCAATATATGGTCAGGCCCTGGATGCCCATTCCCAGGTCTCACCTTCATACTGTGGCTGTCTGCAAATGCAGGTCCCCTAATTGGGCTGGGGATGAGCTTGACATCCAATTTTTGTCACTGAGCATTGCCAAGAGGGGAGATCTGATAGAAATCTATAAAATTACGAGATAGGGTTGACAGTCAAAATCTTTTTTCCCAGAGTTGAAATGCCTAATACTAGGGGGCATGCAGTTAAGATGAGAGGGGAAAGCTCAAAAACAATATGAGGGGCAAGTTTTCTATCGTGAGAGTGGTAGGTGTCTGAAATGTGCTGTCAGGGGTGGTGGTTGAGGGGAGTTTAAGGGGCTTTTAATCATTCGGTGACACAGTGGGTTAGCACTGCTGCGTCACAGCACCAGGGACCCAGGTTCAATCCACGCTCAAGTGATTGTGTGGAGTTTGCACATTCTCCCCGTGTCTGCGTGGGGTTTCCTCCAGGTGCTCCGGTTTCCTCCCACAGTTCAAAGATGTGCAGGTTAGGTTGATTGACTGTGGTAAATTGCCCCTTAGTGTCAGGGGGAACTTGCAGTGTAAATATGTGGGGTTGGGGGAATAAGGCCTGGGTGGTTTGAGGTCAGTGCAGACTTGATGGGCCAAATGGCCTCTTTATGCACTAGGGATTCTATGATTCTAGATATGCATTTGGAGATGCAAGGAATATAGACCAAGCACGATGTAGTGTAACGATCCGCACAATATTGTGGGCTAAGGAGCCTCTTTCTGGGTTGTACTGTTCTATGTTTTATAATGATGGACTGCAACATTGAAAATTAAATGGCAGCCATGACTGGGTTTCCCACTGCCTTGTAAAGTCAAGGAGGTGGAAATCTGTGGGCCAGCAGCCTTCTGGCAGAGAATTGGCCAACCAACCATAGACAAGTTAATGGCTTCCCCACTCTGAGAGAATAACCCATTTATTCTTTTCTCCTGCATTAACATTAAGTCAGGCTGACTTAATAGCAGCCGACAGCTGTGTGCTAATGTGCGCCAGACTGTTTGCTTTCGCCGACCTGCTATTTCAAAATCACCTTCTGACTCTCCCCAGCCCGTTCGTGGGCAGCTAATGGGAGGCGAGTGGGCCTTGAAGGCGTCAGGAAAATGACGCGCCACCTGGGACTGCTATCTTGAAAGCACGCCCGCACTGAAACTGCCCTCATGGGCGATTGGAAAATCTTGGCGTGGAACCACTTGTCAAATCAGTGATTTTTTTTTTAATTGATTGTAATCTAGAGGGACCTCAACACTGCGTCCTCTGGAGAAGCGTAGAATTGCTGACAGCTTTTAATTGGTAAGCTGTGGCAGAAATTTATTCAGGAAGGTTGTTTTATCTCAAAGGTTGAGTCAAAATTCACTCTGGTCTCTTAAAAGCAGCAAACGTTTAACAGATAGCAGTGCTGACATGAGCTTATGTTTTGCAGAAATAAAAGACATGGTTATAATTTAACATTTCTAGAAAAAAAAGCATAACCACTTAATGTACACCACATGCACTGGCCTTCAATCTACGTGGATGTACTGTTTACTATTTATGTTTCTAGGTTCAAATCATTGTTTCTAATTCCAAAAAAAATGGCCGTTCCAGGATGCTGATCTGTAGTCCCTTTGCTGACTGTATTATTTCTTCCTCAGGATTCTGAATATACAAACCCTAGGATGCATACAAGATGTACCGTGTCTGGGATTCTGAATAAAGGAGCTGTGAGGGAGTTTCCTACTGTGAACGTTCCTGTAACAGACGCTGGACCAAGAAAGCCACTTATAGGTAATCAGCATGGGAGCACAGAGCTGCTAAACCTCACTTACAATGAAATAACAAATTCAGGAGTGGACAGGCCTCTTACTAACATCAGTAATCCGGCATTCACATTCAACGCTACAGGTATTTCAAATGCCATTCTCCAAGTTCCTGATTTCAACCCCAATAAAGTACAGGAAAAGAATGAGGAGTGGGCTCACTTAAGGACTTCCAATAAACTTGATGAACTTGTTGGTGAAGAGTTCTACTTATCACTAACTGGAGATCGGGAAGATATTGCAGCCCATGATCAAAAACGGGTTAGAGAGTCAGAGTTTTCTGATCAACCGACTACAATGACTTACACAGATTTGCAGACAATTTCACCAAGTATTCCTATAATTGGGGACTTGTCTCAGATGGAAACAGGTTCACGGCAGGAAGAAAACATGTTGGCAGAATATGATAATCTTGCAAATGAGAGAACACCAGACTCGAAGAAGATGAGATGGTATGAGGTAGATATTGATCTGGATGGTGAGCATTTCCCAGGCGGGGATGCCAAAGGAGAAATTGCTTCCAATGAAGAGATCAGGGAGAGGAAGCGTACAGAAATGACCACCCGTTGGAAAGGTGACGAACGTCACGAGACTTCGAATAACACGTCAGACCAAACAGTGAGCCATCCAACATACAAAGGAGAAATGGAGGAAAGGACAGGACGTCCTGGACCACCAGGTCCGCCAGGCCCACCGGGACCACAAGGCCCACTGGTAAGTAAACTCCAAATTCATAGAAGGCCTTGTCATGGCCTTACAAAAGTGTAGACTGTGCCTAAAATAATGCTTTATTTGGTATGAGGATGCATTGCATATAATTCGGTGGTCATAGATTATCTGCAAACATGGGATGTTGCCCATTAGTTTTGCATGTGCTGATAAGTAAAAATATGGCAGAAATCCATAACTCCATGAATTGGAGAAAAATAACAAATAGCCTACCACTGTGATACAATAAACACTTATTTTATTATGCCATATTTTAGATTTTAGAATTTATATTGGTCCTTAAATCTCATTATGTTGAGTGGCACAGTGGTTAGCACTGATGCCTCACAACGCCAGAGAACCAGGTTCAATTCTGACTTTAAGTTACTATCTGTGTGGAGTTTGCACATTCTCCCCATGTCTGCATGGGTTTCCATTGGGTGCTCCAGCTTCCTCCCACAGTCCAAATATGTGTGGGTTAGATTGATTGACCCTAGTGTCGGGGGATTAGCAGGGTAAATATGAGGGGTAACAGGAATAGGTCCTGGATGGGATAGTGGTCTGTACAGACTTGATAGGCCGAATGACCTCCTTCTGCACTGTAGGGATTCTATGGATTATATAAAATAAATGTGGTAGAAGGTTTCCCTGATGGTCATAGCAGTGATCCTTTGAAACTAGGAAGATCATGGGTTCAACCACCAGTGTTTTTTTTATTTGTTTGTGGGGTGATGCTGGCATTTATTGCCCATCCCTGAGGGCATTAAGAGTCAATCACATTGTTGTGGATCTGGAGTCACACATAGGCGTCCAGGCAAGGATGGCAGGGCAGCAGCACAGTGGTTAGCACTGCTGCTTCACAGCTCCGGGGACCTGGGTTCGATTCCTGGATTGGGCCACTGTCTGTGTGGAGTTTGCACATTTTCCTCGTGTCTGCATGGGTTTCCTCCGGGTGCTTCGGTTTCCTCCTGCAGTCCAAAGATGTGTGGGTTAGGTTGATTGGCCGTGCTAAAATTGCCTTTAGTGTTGTGAGATGTGTAGGTTAGAGGGATTAGTGGGTAAATATGTAGGGATATGGGAGTAGGGCTTGGGTGGGATTGTGGTTACTGCACATTCAATGGGCCAAATGACCTCTTTCTGTACTGTAGGGATTCTATTCTATTTCCTTCCATGAAGGACATTGGTGAACCAGATGGGTTTTTACAACAATGATTTCATGGTCATCACTGGACTTTTAATTCCAGACTTTCATTGAATTCAAATTTGACCATCTGCCATGGTGGGATTTGAACCCAGGTCCCCAGAACATTACCACAGGCCTCTGGATTACTAATCCAGCGACAATGCCACTTGGCCACTGCCTCCCCTTAAGTTAACAAAGAAAGAAATTCAAGTAATAATAACAGAAATATAGGAAGCAAAATGATTTACATTGTACAGATAAAACTTCTGATCCTTACTCACAGGGTGTGGAGGCTGGGACATTATATCTATATAGCATAATTGAGGCAGAACTGTGACTTCGAATCATCCTAGTTTGTACTTTCTTTCAGCATTTCTCTTTCAAACTGTATTTTTTCAATTAAGAATCAAGGCTGAGATTTTCCAGCCTCCCAGCTGTGTTTCCTACTGGCGGGAGGTGATGTGTTGTTTGATAGTGGCGGGATTCTCTGGCCCTGCAACTACCAATGGGAATTTCCATTGGCATCACCCCATGTTGGTGGGAAACCCGTGGGGGGGGGTACGCTGCCAGCGGGACTGGAGAATCCCATCGGCGTGAGTGGCCAGAGAATTCTGGCCCAAAGTTGGATTAGAAAGAAATGAATCAAGGAACATTTATTTCAATGGATTAAAATAATACTGAAGGAAAGTTAGTCTGCAAAAAGCACTTGCAAAAAATGCTACATTTGTACCATGGTGGCACGGCACCACAGTGGTTAGCACTGCTGCTTCACTGCTTCAGGGACCTGGGTTCGATTCCCGGCTCAGGTCACTGTCTGTGCGGAGTTTGCACGTTCTTATAAGAACATAAGAAATAGAAGCAGGAGTAGGCCATCTAGCCCTTCGTGCCTGCCCCACCATTCAATAAGATCATGGCTGGTCTGAAGTGGATCAGTTCCACTTTCCCGCTCTCTCCCCATAACCCTTAATTCCCTGTCTGTCAAAAACCTATCTACCCGTGACTTTAATATATTTAGCGAGGTAGCCTCCACCACTTCAATGGGCAGAGAATTCCAGAGATTCACCACCCTTTGAGTCAAGAAGTTCCTCCTCAACTCAGATCTAAACTGCAACCCCCCCCCCCCCCCCCCCCGCCACAAATCTTGAAGCTGTGCCCTCTAGTCCTGTTATCCTTTCTAAGCGGGAAGAACCTCTCTAACTCTATCCTATCCATCCCCTTCGTTATCTTATACGTCTCTATAAGATCCCCCCTCATCCTTCTAAACTCCGAGTACAGACCCAGTCTATTTAGTCTCGCTTCATAGTCTAAACCCCTCATCTCCTGTATCAGTTTAGTAAACCTCCTCTGCACTCCCTCCAAGGCCAAAATATCCTTGCGCGAGTGCGGCGACCAAAACTGCACACAGTACTCCAGCTGCGGCTTCATCAGTACCCTGTACAGTTGCAGCAAGACCTCCCTGCTTTTATATTCAATCCCCCTCGCTATAAAGGCCAGCATCCCATTCGCCTTCTTGATCACCTGCAGACTGGGTTTTTGCGACTCATGCACAAGGACCCCCAGGTCCCTCTGCACCGTAGCATGCTGCAGCTTTTCGCCCTTTAAATAGTAATCCTTCCTACTATTATTTCTGCCAAAGTGGATAACCCTAGTTCTTCTTGTGTCTGCATGGGTTTCTTCCAGGTGCTCTGGTTTCCTCCCACAGTCCACAGATGTGCGGGTTAGGTAGATTGGCCACGATAAAATTGCCCTTAGTGTCCTGAGATGCATAGGTTAGAGGGATTAGCGGGTAAATGTGCCGGGATGTGGGGGTAGGGCCTGGGTGGGATTGTGGAAGGTGCAGACTCGATGGGCCAAATGGCCTCTTTCTGCACTGTAGGGTTTCGATGATTCTATGAAATAATCTTTCTGTTCAAACTCAGATATAATTGTACCTTGAATTAACCTTATTATTCATTCCAATTGCTGCAACCCATGATTTATAATGTTTGAGATAATTACCTAGTTACAAGCATTTCCGGATTAAGATCCCTCGCATTGCAAAAAAATCATTTATTTTCAAATAACCTCATTGAAAAATCATAAAGTAACATTATTTCTACCCCTGGTTTATGTCTTGAATGCTTTGAGGCAGTTCTTGGGTCAAGGTCAGTGCAGAGGGCATATGCTCCAATACTTAGTATTCACTCATAAAAAGGGAAAATAATTCATCGTGACAACTTCTGTGCGGTACTTAAAATCATAGAACAGATTGAATCATTCCACAATACGGTGTAAAGATGGGGAACAAGCATTTCACATCATGGGGAAATGATTTGGCAGAAAATACATTCTCATTACCTTAATGGCAAGCAGATCAGTGCACACAATATTAAGCATGCAATAAATAAACCAAACCATTTCCTATAGCTCTCTTGTGACAATGCAAATGTGTTTCTCTGTCTCTGTTTGCAATTGAAATCCGACAGGTCGGCTACACCTAAGTTATTAAAATGTATATGGTTTGGATCACTGGCATTTGAAGATTGGCTTCAGTAACACCGCTTTATAATTATACAATCGGTGCACTATCCCTGACTTGTCAACACACAGGCATGATGGTAGCACAGTGGTTAGCACTGCTGCCTCACAGCTCCAGGGACCCAGGTTTGACTCTGGCATCGGATGACTGTGTGGACTTTGCATGTCCTCCCCATGTCTGCGTGGGTTTCCCATGGATGCTCCGGTTTCCACCACAGTTAAAAGATGTGCAGGTTAGGGAGATTAGCTGTGGTAAATGTGGTGAGTTACACGGATAGGGCAGGGGTGGGATGCTCTGTTGGAGAGTTGGTGCAAACTCAATGGGCCAAATGGCCTCCATCTGCCTTGTAGGAATTCTATAGATCTCTTGGATTACTCATTTTCCTCATTTCTAGAGCATCATTGCAATTTTTTTTCCAGTACATGACCAGTGCTAATGCAAAATTAATACATCCAGCCATACTTTTCTGTGCAATGTCACCAATTAAATTCAAATAAACTCTGCCTTGTTTTGATCAAAGTTGCTTTAAAAATTGCTCATAATCAAACTTCACATCCAATTTTCCTTTAGGAATGTAACAAATACAAGTATTTTTCTTGCTGGATTAGGAAGTCTAAAGCACTTTTAAGAGCACCTTTTTGCTCACCTGTGAGGACAGGTGAAGATGGCGTCGTCAACAGTTGATCACTCCCTCAGTACACTTGTGAATTGCCAGTTTAGTTAATGTACTGAAGCATCTGGAGTGGAGCTTGAACCTCTAAGCTAACTCTAATCTACTTAGTGGCATAATGACACTGTGGTTAGCACTGCTGCCTCACAGCACCAGGGACCGGGGTTCAATTCCCCAGCTTGGGTCACTGTCTGTGTGAAGTTTGCACATTCTCCCTGTGTCTGTGTGGATTTCCTTCAGGTGCTCCAGTTTCCTCCCATACTCCAAAGATGTGTGGGTTAGGTGGATTGGCCATGATAAATTGCCCCTTAGGGGGATTAGCTAGAATAAATGCATGGGGTTACGGGGATACGACCTGGGTGGGATTGTGGTCGGCGCAGACTCGATGGGCCAAATGGTCCTTTCTGCACTGTAGGATTCTATGACTCAGGTCAGAGTGCAACTATTAAGCCAAGTGTCTTGATGTCAGTAGAAACTAATAACTTTTGAAAAGAGATTTGAATTCCTAGTAACTCATATATTTTTTATATATTCATTCATTATTGACTGGGCCAGCAATAATTGCCCATCTCCGAGGGTATTTAAGAGTCAACCACATTGCTGTGGCTCTGAAGTCACATATAGACCAGACCAAGTAAGGATGGCAGATTTCCTTCCCTGAAGGACATTAGTGAACCAGAAGGGTTTTTCTGACAATCAACAATGGGTTCATGGTCACCTTTCGACTTTTAATTCCAGATTTTTGCTGAATTCAAATTTCACCATCTGCCATGGTGGGATTCAAACCTGGATCCCCAAAGCATTACCCTGGGTCTCTGAATTACTTGTTCAGTGACAATACTACGAACCACTGCCTCCCCAATGAATCACACAAGTGGGGGCGATTCTCCCAAAAGTGCTGAATTGGTGGGAAAACTGGCCTAGATCACAACTGTTTTCTCAGTGCAACTTTGAATCTCCACACTCTGTGCAATGCAGAAGTCCCAGTTGTAAATTTCACTAAATACTCAGTCTGATAGCTCCAGAACTCTGTGCATGCGCAGTGGCCCCCATCTGTCAGTCTCCCCTTTCGCTGGCCAGCCAAGGACCCCCACACAGGCCAATCACGGCCCCCACAACAATTCCCGGGCCAGCCCTGACCCTACCCCACCCTGGAGTGCTCTGATGTCCAGCCCATCCGCCCTCCATCGGTGGCGATTCCCACACCCCCCTCACCCTGGCAGACCCCTCTGCCCATTGACCCCTCCCCTCCCATGGGGTGAGTGAGGTTGTAGAATACTGACCGCAATCTCCAGTCACCACTGAAGATTTTTTTTAGCCTTGTAAGAATTGCATACCAACTACCAGCAGCAAGGCTCACTCCAATGAATTCTCCCCCTGGCTTTTCCAAGAAAAATCTTTTGGCATCCTTAATTATCTATGGGTTCCATTTTTTTGATCAGAGGATGTCCTTTCCCCCCTCCTGAATTCTATATGGTAGCTAACAGAGAAACCTCTGCTGGCTGCAGCAGCTGCTGTTCCTGTCTCTCTGTCCCATCAGGACTTTCTCTCTCTATCCAAATGAGGTGAAATTACTTCTTCCAAAGGGTCATACGTCTGTGGAATTCACTACGCCAGAGCGGGACTGTGAATAAATTTAAGGAAGAGGTAGACAGATTTTTAATTAATAAGTTTTTTTTTAAGTTATTTATTAGTGTCACAAGTAGGCTTATATTAACACTGCAATGAACTTACTGTGAAATTCCCTTAGTCGCCACCTTTTGGCGCCCGTTCAGGTACACTGAGGGGGAATTTAGCATAGCCAATGCACCTAACCAGCACGTCTTTCTGACCATGGGAGGCAACAAGAGCACCCGCAGGAAAACCCACACAAACACTGGGACAGTACGTGTGCCCAAAGCCATGCCAGCTGCTTCTGCCTTTATGTTCAGTCGTTTAAATCTGGCCCTTGGACTTCAATAGCACTCGAACTGGAATCCCTGTTCTCGTGGTAACAAGTTGCATTGGCTTTCTATAAAAGCAAAATACAGCGGATGCTGGAATCTGAAAGAAAAACAGAAAATGCTGGAATGTCTCAGCAGGTCTGACAGCATCGGTGGAGAGAGGATAGGGCCAACGTTTCGAGTCTGGATGACCCTTCATCAGAGCTGATGAAGAGTCATCCAGAGTCAAAATGTTGCCTCTATTCTCTCTCCACAGATGCTGTCAGACCTGCTGAGACTTTCCAGCATTTTCTGTTTTTGTTGCATTGGCTTCATGTCAGGCAGTACTGATAGAAGATCACATGCTCGCTTATTACCTTGAATTAAAAGGAGTTTAAAACATAACCATCATATAAACCTTGCATTCTTAACACAAAGCTGAGATATCACATGGTTTGCTTAAATAAAGCAGAGTGCCTGTGAGTGAGGTTGTGTAATATACAGATGGAGCTCAGCCATTCTCACTATTTCAGAACCACCATCCTTGTGGCCCCAGTCAAAATATTCAATAGCCAGATGTGGTATTTGACCCCTCTGAGGGGTGAGCTTCTGAAAGGTCACATGGCCTGGCCTGACCAATCAGGAACCAGTTGGGGCTTCACTTCAACTTGTCTGGGCTTGTCCCAGCAGTTAGATCCTAGAGGTATGACAGTAATCTACATTTGTATATAGTTGTTACTGTTAATAAATGTTCTTTGTTGGTTCATAACTGGTGGAGCCAAGTTACAACGCCAGTCATGGTCCAAGCCTACTGTTAGCGGTGTGTGACTAACTTTACTTCTTATTCACTGCTTCCAACTAAAGAGAAGTTGCATGCTTTTAATGTTATTCATGTAATAAGAATAACTGTATGAAGAGAATATATTACTCTTAACATGGGGTTTTTACTGTACTCAGTTGAAATTGTGGCTACATTTTTTACATTTAAACTATTCCAGATTTTGGTCGAATTCCAGCATGTACACCGAAAGTCATTTGCTTTGTGTTTAACAATCTCAAAGGACTTCTCAAAATTGAAGTCAAGCTGTGTGAACTAATTAGTGGGTCCATTAGAATTTTCATAGGAAAGTCTTTATTTGTACTTGGAATATAATACACACTCACAGTAAACGTTCTGTCACAGGCCACTTGCCATGTATAGAAGAATGGGAGGAGATGTGATTGAGGTGTAGAAGATGATAAAGGGATTTGACAAAATAGACGTGGAGAGAATATTTCCTCTTGCATTGAAAATCTAGAACAGGAGGTTATAGTTCTAGAATGAGTGGTGGCACATTTCAAACAGAAATGAGGAGAAAGTATTTCTGTTAAAGGGTCATAAGTCTGTGGAATTCCCTACCTCAGAGCATGGCGTGTGCCGGTACAGTGAATAAATTTAAGGAAGAGCTAGACATTTTTATTTATTAAGTTTATTTATTAGTGTCACAAGTAGACTTACTAACTTGTATTATCAACTTGTACTTAACTAATTTGTACTTACTAACTAACAATTTCAATATTGCTAACACAGCAATGAAGTTACTGTGAAAATCCCCTAGTTGTCACACTCTGACACCTGTTCGGGTACACTGAGGGAGAATTCAGCATGACACTACACTTGGTCTCAGCCAAAAGGCCGATAAAAGTTGCTGCTACTTCAAGAAACCAAACCTAAAAATATGGTTGATGACTTGCCCTCAGCTTGTGCTATCTTGAATTAGCCTAAGTACTTTTAAGTGAACATTGTTAAAATTTTGTCATGTTATGCCCTCAAAATTTTACCTATTAGTGATATTGGACTGTTATTATCGGTGAAAAGATTTGTGTGCCTGATCAGAGTGTGGTGCATGTCCCTTTAAGGGCAACACAGCCGAGTAAGGGTCACATGACTTGTGTGACCAATTGGGACTCAGAATGGGAATCACACAGGTGGTGGAATCCTCTTTGGGCAAAAAAATATAACAAGCTGAAGGAGACAACAGAACAGTGAGTGGTTATCATTTGAAGGATATGGAGAGGGACAATGGAGGTCAAAATAACAAGAAACAGCTCAATCAATATTCTTTGTTTCTGCTCTTTTCTTTATATTTGTGGGACATGGGTTTTGCTGGCTGGCCAGTATTTATTGCCCATCCCCAGTTGCCCTTGGAGGGCTGTTAACAGTCAAAACCATATTGCTGTGGCTTTGGAGTCGCGTGTAGGCCAGACCAGGTAAGAACAGCAGATTTTCTTCTCTAAAAGACGTTAGTGAACTAGATGGGTTTTTCCAACAATCAACAGTGGTTTCAAGATCATCAGTAGATTCTTAATTCCAGATTCTTTTTATATTGAATTCAAACTCTACCGAACCAAGATCCCTGGAACATTGGCTGAGCTTCTGGATTATTAGTGTAGACCATGGATGTGGAAGATGCTTTGCCTTTCCTATAGCTTCAACACGTAAATACGTGGGTGCAATCTTACCAGCCATTTATGCCACGTTCCTGCTGCAGCTAAGTCGGAGAATTTGGCACCAAGGCAAATCTCCGTACTCTGCAGTGGGATGGGAAAATCCTACCGGTGTGAATGGTCAAAAGATTCCGGCCTAGATATTGAATTAGTGGATCTGGATTTTAACTGTGGTGAAAACACAATAGTAACAAATTTTTTAGCAATATATGTTGGACCCTTGTTATGCATAATACTCAACATCATTATGCAAAATTTGGAGGCTAGGCAAGTCAAGTAATAACCTGATACAGTCACGTGCTCAGAATCAGATCTTTTCAGAAATGTTCCAGAGTATCACTGTCACCAAATCCGTAACCTCTTCCTCCGACCAAAACAAGGGCACCTGTAACTTCCCTTCCAAGTTGCATCTCATTCAGACCTGAATCCGTATGACCGTTCCCTCACTGTGGCTGGGTCAAAATCCTGGAACTCCCTGCCTAACAGGTCAATGGGAGAACCTACAGCCCAGATTGAAAACTGGAGGCTCGCCACCACCCTTGCCAAGGGCATGTTAGGATGGACAGTGAATGCGGCTGACATTACCAGCCCGCATTGTCCACACCTCATGAACAAATCAAACTAAATACAGGCCAGGAGAAAATAAATCTGTTGGATATTTTTCATCTTTATCTGAAATGTTTTTGTGGCTGTGCGTATGTACAGAATCATATCAATAAATCAATTTAAACAGCTTAAAAGAAGCTCCAAACCCAAAAGTGATGCAAATTGTTCAAATAGTAAGATCCAGAATTTGAAGGAAATTTGAAGCAAGAAGGTTTGGATCATATCAGCATGAATGTCATCAAACTCCAACAAAGTGGAATCTTTACATCATTGGAATCCATATTCCTGACTGTTCATAAAAGTGTAGGGGGCGATCTTGAGCCTACGCTCGCTGTCCCTGTGAATGTCGGCAGGGTCTCAAGATTCGGAAGTTGCCGTTCTCATGGGCAAGTTTGTGACTTTGGTTCTTCCCTACCCCCCTCTGACAACGTCATCAAGCTCATACCCTTGGAGGCTGATGTTCGATGATCGGGAATGTTGGGGGTGGGGGAAGAGGCTGATGATCGGTGGTGAGGAGAAGGGTCGATGATCTGGGGAGGGGGGGGGTGGGGAGTGCGGTAGGGGATGGGGCTTTGATTGGGAGCGGGTGGGAGGAGGCTGATGATCAGGGGTGGGTGGGGAGGGAGTTGGTGATTAGGGAAGGTCGGGGGATGAGGCTGATGACTGTTGGGGGAGGGGCCAATAACCCGGGTAGGGGGGGAGGGTTAGAGAAATACCAACTCCGATTGGGGATAGTGAGGGGAGCTCCTGAGACCTCTGTGATGGGCTGTTAGGGTTATGATTGGGATGCCATTTAAAGATGGCGCCCCAATCTCTGCAGTGGGTTTTGCCAGCGTGTTCAGGCCCTGCCCCGCTATGTGACAGCATGAAATACGCTTCCTCAATTTTTTTGGCACAGTATTGTAATATCCAGAGAGAAGAATGGCACGTTTCCCTGGAGCGAAACATGACTGTTTTCTTACCGGAAACAACGCTGCCATTCTTTGGTACGATTCAGCCCATAACCTGAAATAAGAACCTTTTATGTAAGGCACACATTGGATTATGAAAATAAAGAGATGCTTTAGTTATGACTTCAAGGTGACAATGTAATCTCTTTAATAAATATGAACCACTTAATCATCCATCTCATGTTTTGGTAACATCTGAAGACTTTGGTTGGATTTAGGAGTTGAGAACATGCTTCTATTGCATTTTATACCCATTCTTCTTTTCTCTTTCAAATCAGGGTGACCATGGACCACCAGGACCCAAAGGAGACAAAGTGAGTTGCAACCTGAAAAAAAATCTATCTAAGGAAGTTCCTAACATTGGTTATGTTCAGAGAAAGTAGTTTGCTGCCAACTTGGACATTTGGATAATGGATGCCATTTTGGGCTGAGTGTAAATTAGTCAATTTAAATGTTTACAACAGACATGTTGAATGAAGTGGTTAATAGTTTTAATTCCCCATTTTGCATTATCTCTTTCCCATCTTATAAAGCAGAAGTGAAGTTTTGTCTCAAACACTTTGTGATTGGGATCCAAAACTAAAAAGTGTACAAATTTATCAATGGAGCTTCCCACTTCTGCAGTTGTAGCTAAGCAACTGTAACGTGTTAGGGGTGGCACAGTGGTTAGCACTGCTGCCTCACAGCGCCAGGGACCTGGGTTTGATTCCTGGCTTCGGTGACTGTGTGGAGTTTGCACATTCTCCCTGTTCATGCCCCACTTAAAAATGACCTCGAGAGTTTAAAAGGAAGAGCTTCTTTTACTCAATCTGTTTGTCATGAGTTTCAATCGTTGAGAAAGACTCCATGTTGAGTGGCAAAGAAGAAAGGTCAGTAGATTGATGGTGAAGTCAAGGTCATGCTTCAGACGGAAGTCATCTAAAGCAATGCATGTTGGATTCTGGGATTTATAATACAAAAGCAGATAAGTTGAGATGAACCTTTATAAAACACTGGTTAGCACCAACTAGTAAATTGTATCCAATTCTGAACATTGTGCTTACAGACAGAATGTGAAGATTTTTGAGGGAAGACAGAGAATGGTTCTAGTGATGAGTGACTTCTTTCACACAGATGGATAGGAGAGATTGGCATTTGAAAAAGGGTTGAGAAGTGACTTGATAGAAGTATCCATGTTGACCCCTTTCTCACTAGTGTTAAATATATTTAAATTCAATCTTTATGTCTTATTAGTTTTCCTCGCCATCAAAAATCATCTCCCATTGTGTGCTTTTTAAATTCTAGCATTCTCTATCTCTTCCTGAGGGCAGCAAGTTCCAAAATGGCTGCTTTGGTGATTACCAGTATCAGCCTTGAGGCACTGAGATGGTCTTTTCTCTTTTTGACTGTGGGCTGTTTGCTCCTTCAGGAAGAAGATGGGCATTCTGCTTATCACCATACAGAATAAAACCCAGATGTGAAAATATGGGGTGGGATTTTACTGCCTTGCTCGAGCGAATCCCTGGTGGGCGGGGCAGTAGAATTCTGGCGACTGGCCAGAATTTTCCGGTCATTCATGACCCACCGAGGATGGAGAATCTGGCACTTGGCCAAATCTCCAACCAGAGAATGCCACCGGCGTGAATGGCTGGAAAAGTCTGCCCTTGCTCTTTAATGCTGGAGTGAGACAAAGTAGAGGAAAATAGCATAAATCTTCCAATGACTCCTAACACTTGAGGGCTTGAGTTAAGGACTGTTTGGAGGATGGAGCAAGTGGAGTGAAAGCTCTCATGATCCCTTTTATTCTAGGGAAATAGTACATAGTGCTCAAGGTAGAGAGGACAAGATTTAAGGAGATGTGAAACATTTTCTAATATTGTATTGGTTTAAGCTGTGACTTGATTAATCTGAAGATACCATCGGACTTCTTATCCCAGAATTTGGTAGTTTTGCAGCTATTGCCATTCCTTCCGTAAGGCCTGGGTCATTCTCATCTTCCCTCAGTGCGGATTCCAATCTTCAATACCTCAGCAGAAAGGCCTACAAGATTAGGGAATTGATGCCCTGAAAAACTATCACAATTGGGGATTTTTTTACCCTTTCGTAGATGGGAGTTGAACATAAAATAAGCGACTCTTCTTAAAGAAAAATACTTGTGCAAAACAGACCAGCTTGTCGAGTCAAATCATGGATGGTAGGCAGGTGAATGATGATTGCAATGCAAATGCAAAATTCTCTGAGAATCAAACAATGGAAACCTGTTAGCCATGTCTTCGTATTCAGAATGACACCTCCTACTCTGGTGTTGAAAATCTGTTTTGATTTCTATGGGGACTAGAATCATAGAATCCCTACTGTGCAGAAGGAAGCCATTTGGCCCATTGAGCCTGCACCAACAATCTCACCCAGGCCTTATCCCTATGACCCCATGTATTTACCCAGCTCAATGCCCTGACATTAAGGGACAATTTAGCATGGCCATTCAACCTAACCTGCATATCTTTGGAGTGTGGGAGGAAACTGGAGCACCCAGAGGAAATCCACACAGACATGGAGAGAATGTGCAAACTCCACACAAACAGTGACCCAATGCTGGAATTGAACTCGTCCCTGGAGCTGTGAGGCAGCAGTGCTAACCATTGCCGCCTTGTAAAATCCTGGCCAGTTTCTGGTCTTTCAGCTGGAGATGTTATACATATGTCTCAATCAACTAGTAGTAGAATCATAGAATCTCTACAGTGCAGAAGGAGCCATTTGCGTCTGTACCACCCACAATCCCACCTATCCTCGTAACCTCATACATTTACCCCACTAATTCCTCTAACCTACACATTCTGGGACACTAAGGGGCAACTTATCATGGCCAATGCACCTAATCTGCTCATCTTTGGACTGTGGGAGGAAACCGGAGCACCCGGAAGAAACCTACGCAGACATGGGGAGAACGTGCAGACTCCACACAGACAGTGGCCCAAGCCAGGAATTGAACCTGGGTCCCTGGAGCTGTGAGAGAGCAGTGCTAACCACTGTGCCACCCGTAAAGTAATGAAATCTTAGGCCTGGATTTGCACCACAATGGAAAGCCTGTACATCATTGCAAAAATCCTAAGTTCCACCCCCGAACCCAACGTTTCCCATCTGTGCAGGAAGTGGGATTGGAGTGGAGATGACTTGCCATTTGTCGGGATTGGGATATTCTAGTCACTGGGTTTTCCCATTGTTCTCGCTCTGCGCTGCTGAGGAACCAGTGATGGGGAAGGGGGGCAGGACTCGAATATCCGGCCATCGGGAACAGCCAGAAAATTTCAGCCATAGCTTTCACATGAGGAGTAATGGTTTTAAAATATTTATTGGCTACTGTTCTGAGAAGTCAGTCCCTCTCATTGTAGATGTTGCTAACTCATCAATGCTGCTATTGATTGCAGGGTTATCCAGGTGTCATGGGACGGACTGGTAAAACGGGTGTACCCGGTCTTCCTGGCCCCCCTGGCCTGCCAAGAATATACCTGTGGAGAAATTCGGAGGAAGACTGGTTGGCCTTCTCTGTAAGTCATCTTTGTCATACTCTCCAGCACTTTATTATGAGTCAATCGAAATGATGGTGGGAATAGTTCACTGATCCTGCTCCCCCTAGACGTGGGGTAGACATGCACATGTTCAGCTCACTGTCTAGCCGTGCAATCTTCAGGGGCAGACAGAAGTCAAACCTGTGGCCGGTTCCGGAAAGAAAATTGGGGAAATTCCTCACTAATTCCCTTAGGCAATCAAGTTCCAGAAGACTGTGTTATCTCATAACTGGCGCAGAGCAATTGCATTCTCCTGTTTGGAGAATTTATGCTAATCTCAGGGCCCCTTTTCTCTTTTGCGCTCCCTCCTCAAACTCTGACCATCCTTAAAATGAGTTAAATATCTTTTATTCATGCTACCATCCTCTGAATTTAAAAAAAATGATTTCCCATACATTTTGATGAAGGATCTGAAAATTACACTCCTATTTCAAGCATTTATCCACCTTCATTTAAAGTTTAAAGTTTTTTTTAGTAGTGTTAGAAGTAGGCTTATATTAACATTGCAGTGAATTTACTGTGAAAATCCCCTGCTAAGAATAAATAGGTAACATTATATTTGCACAATGCAAGATATTTATAGGTATTTATGAAATGACACTACACTGACCCAGGAAGCAATAATAGATCCTAAGTTAAGTTGCAACTAATTTCATCTTCATATGCAATTTGAATTTTCTACGACAGTGACCCATAGCATAAAAATCCCAATCATTCTCGCACACACATTTATTGACTGGATGAGGGTGTCCCTGGCTGGGCCAGCATTTATTGCCCATTCTAACTGCCCTCCATTTCAGAGGGCAGTTGCGAGTCAACCACATTGCTGTTGGTTTGGAGTAGCATGTAAGTCAGGCCGGATAAGGATTCCAGATTTCCTCCCCTAAAGGACATTAGCGAACCAGATGGGTTTTTTATGACAATTGAAAGTGGCTTCATGATAATCTATAGGCTTTTAATCTATCTGCTGATGTGGGATTTGAACCCGGGTCCCCAGATCTTGCCTGGGGTCTCTGGATTAGTAATCCAGTAATGATACCGCTACGTCATCATCATGAACGTCCTCTGTTTGTATTAAAATTAACCTTATTCAAGCTTTGTAAAATAGATTTTTCCTAAATTTTCAACTCAGACTATCAATTTGAGAATAAATTGGGGTGAACCATTTGTACTAGTTGGTAACAAGAGGAAATTCATCATAGCCCGTACCAAAGGAACCAGGTGGATATTTCGAAGCCTGAGCCAACCATAAGCCAGAGGAGTAGAAGTAGGCCATTTGGCCCATTCAGTCTGTTGTATCAATTAATGAGGTTGTGGCTGATCTGACATGATAATCCTCAACTCTACTTTTCTGCCTTATCTCTGTAACCTTAGATTCCTTTACTGATTAGAAATATATCTGTCTTAGTCTTCAACGTTCTTAACAACCCAACCTCTACAGTAAAGAACTCCACAGATTTACTACCCTCTGAAAAGAAATTCCTCCTCATCTTGGTCTTTAATGGATGACCCCTTACTCTGAGATTATGCCCTCTGTAACAATACTCATTCACAAGGGAAAACAACCTCTCAGTATTGACCCTGACAAGCCTCCTGAGAATCCTCTGTCTCAAGAAGGTTGCCTCTCATTCTTCTGAACTCCAGTGAGTACAGGCCCAACCTACTCGTAAGAAAATTCCTCCATACCCAGGATCAAATTAGTAAATCTTTCCTGGACTGCCTCCAGTATATATTTCCTGAGATAAGAGGACCAGAACAGTTCACAGTAATCCAAGTATGGTCTAAACCTACGGTGGCACAGTAATTCAGCACAACTGTCTCACAGTGCCTGAGACCAAGTTTGATTCCCAGCCTTGGGCCGTTGTCTGTGCAGTGTCTGCATTTTCTCCCTGTGTCTGTGTGGGTTTCCTCCTACAGTCCAAAAGACGTGCTGGTTAGGTACATTGGCCATGCTAAATTCTCCCTCAGCGTACCCCAACAGGTGTCAGAATGTGGCGTCGCGGGGATTTTCACAGTAATTTCATTGCAGTATTAATGTAAGCCTACTTGCGGCACTAATAAATAAACATGTGAAATTGAGCAAGATTTGCTTATTTTTATATTTTGACATAACTTGTTTTTTTTGCCAATTCCCCTGTTTGAGTTTCCAAATGTTTTAACATCTGCAATCAACAAGCACACTACTTCTTAAATTTAAATGGGAAAGGATGTTCTCAATTTTGCAAATATGATTCCCTCATTGCCAATTTTCCTTTCACACTTTAAAACATCTATCTTCCAGTTGCAGCAGGGTGGCTTTGACTGGGAATTTCTTCTTAAAATTACAAAATAACTTTAAAACTTAAAAAAAACCACATTTCCCTTTAACCCAATATCGCGATGCGTGCGAAATACAGAAAAAACAAGCAGACAGAAATGTGAATCAACTGTGTACAAATTATTGTTTGTATCACCATGGGTGGGATTTTCTAGCCACATTCACCCCGAAACAGCAAAATCCCCCCTGAGGTCAACTATGGTCCTCCCCTTGCCCGTTACAATTCCTGTGGTAGGTTGAACGCGAAAATTCGCTCATACATATCTGATTTTATCAGGGATTGGGGCGAGGGTTAAGAAACTCATATTCTTGAAATTATGACTAGGTTAATCCCAAGGACTCCAGGTCCAGCTCGTGTATAAGATTTGCTGCGCAGTGGTCACCTGACGGGAGACTTCTAATGAAGAGCACCCCAAGTTGTGTCAATAGCTCAATTTTAAGATGGATTGCGTTATACGTCCTGACTTTGAACAAAGTGAACAAAATTTTCCTCAGTTATTGCTTTAAGATACAGAAAAGCAATGAGATTTAATACTTTTTTGTATAATTTAACAGCAAACGTCATTCTATCAAATATTACAAGCAGGCTGGCCTGTAAGTATAAAATATTCATACTATGTAAGGGTACTATTCCCTTATTATATCTGTTCTAAGTAAATATGTTTCTTTTAAGCAGCAGATATTACCATGTTGACACCAAAGACAACCATATCGGTCGCAAAATGTGTTTCTGTTGATGTAATAATCTTTCAGTTTTTTTTTAAAATGTATATTCTCTTCCCCGTTTCAGGTCTTTTCAAGCTATGCATCATTCCATGGTCTCTGGGGCAGACAGTCAACCCTATCCCTGGCCTTTTGAGTCAATGAGTAGCTCTTAGCACATTTGGCCTGAGATGATTTGCCCTCCCAATTTTCCTGTCATTGCCTGAGGGGAAACACCTGGCTTACGTGTGGCATTCTCCTCTCTTCACTCCTGACAACATTGTCAAGTTCAGGGAATTAGTGCCACAGACTGACATCTTTGTCTATCCTGCGACAACAGCTTGGAGCATCACTGTGTTCAGCCGGTTCACAGCCCAGGGCTTACTAAAATGCCCTGCACAAGTCACTAATCATCTTTAACCAAGCTGATATAATCTGGAACTTCTTTTATAAAGAATGCTGAGAGGAAAATGTTGATTCAGAACCATGCTTTTCATGGGACTAATTCAGAATCTGTGTGGATTCCGCCCACATATTGACATTTCCCCATTCGCAGCACGGTGGCACAGTGGTTAGCACTGCTGTCTCACAGTACCGGGGACCTAGGTTCAATCCCGGCCTTGGGTTGGTGACTGTGTAGAGTTTGCACATTCGCCCCGTGTCTGTGTGGGTTTCCTCAATGTGCTTCGGTTTCCTCCCACAGTTCAAAAATGTGCAGGTTAGGTTGATTGACCATGCTAAAGTTGCCCCTTGGTGTCAGCTGGGTTAACAGGGTAAATACATGAGATTACGGGGATGGGTCTGGGTAGGATTATTGTCAGTGTCGGCTGAATGGCTTCCTTCTGCACTGTAGGGTTTCTATTGCCGGAATTTTACTGTCTTGCCTGCCCGAGGCTTGTAAGATCCCACCCGAGGCCAACGCAGAAGACCATTCTGTGAGCCTTGCCTGCTCCATTTCTAGGACGACTATGCCAGTAAAATTCTGGCCTATGATTCAATGTTGATGTTGTAATTATACAAATTATTGGCAGAAATAAGATTTTATACTTGGCATAACTTGTGGCGTTTTAGTTTTTGATTTGCTGATGCTGCATTTGTTTTGTGCCATGTTTAGGTGCAGCGTGGAATGATGGGGCCTGTTGGATTACCAGGGAAGCCAGGCCTGCCTGTAAGTAGAAACCAAAAATGGAAGCAACAGGGGGGGGAAAAAAAAATCAGTTAAAAATAATGGCATGAAACCTACTAGAATAATGACTTGGAGTTTAACCTGGAGAATAGATCCTTGAGGGGGAAGGAACGGCTGTTGTGAAGTCAGGAAACTGAGAGGCTCCTTTGCTATTGGGTATCCTGGCCACAGGCAGCTTGATTGACAGGTAGGAGGATTGTCCTCTGGGAAACCTGCTTCACAAGGTCAATGCCTGCGAGAGCTGGTTTGGGGGAGTGAAAGAAATTGTCGGTGGAGAGAAGGTGGTGTTGGGGGGGGTGGAGGTGGTGGTATCCCAATTGCTGAGGCAAGGGCTGCTGGACTCAAATATTTGTTATAGAGCATGGGGGAGTAACAAATTGTGAGGTAGGGAGTGGGATTAACTGGAGATCTTGTTTGTCGTGAAGTAAGCACTCCTCGCCCACAAGCCTTGCTGTAAAAGCAATTAACCATATAGAATAAGCCCTCCCCATCTTATCTGAGCTGCTGGGCTTTCCGAGGCTGGGGGACTCCAGCTGACATGAGTCAAAAATAAAATGAATGCCTGATCGCCTCACCATAATATTTAAACAACTGACCCCCTTCCCACAAGCAGATTGCTCACCTCCCCCTCATCCTCCCTCCATTAAAAACAGAAATAGGGGCGTCAAGCTTCAGAATTTTTGCAATATGCCCTCTGACATAACCCCAACCCATCCATTCTTGAGAATTAAGGTTCAGCAGATAATGCAGCTGCCAGATCAAAGCAAGAGCAATCCAGTCTGTGCACGTTATGACATGCACAGAAAACGAGAAAGAAAAGAAGTTGAACCAGATTTAAAGTTCAGAGTAGGTTTATACTTCCACTGCAGTGTGGAGTGATTTAGTTCTAAACCTGGGACCACTCAATGCTGAGCCTGGATGGGTGAAAATGGAAGGCACTTAATCCCCTCAAAAGAACAAAGAACAGTATAGCACAGGAACAGACCCTTCTGCAAACATAGCCTGCGCTGACACATGGTAGCTTTCTTAAACTAAAGACTTTTTGCCTCCATATGGTCCATATCCCCCTATTCCTGCCTATCATGTATCTGTCAAGATGCTTCTTAAACATTGCTATTGTATCTACTTCTACCACCTCCTCTGGCGGTGCTTTCCAGGCACTTACCGTCCTCTGTGTAAACCACTTGCCTCTCTCATCTCTTTTAAACTTCCCCCTTTTACCTTAAGCTTAAATAGCCTAGTAATTGACATTTCTAACCTGGGAAAAAGACTCCGACTCTCCATTCTATCTTATAATTTTGTAAACATCTATCAGGTCGCCCCTCAACCTCCACCATTCAAATGAAAACAAACCAAGTTTGTCCAATCTTGCCTCATAGCTAGTACTTTCCAAATCAGGCAACATCCTGGTAAACCTTTTCCATACCCCTCTTCTGGTAGTGTGGCAAACAGAACTGCATGCAATATTCCAAATGTTGACCTAACTAACTAAAGTTCTATATACTTGAATGAACACATTCACCAAGAAGTAATTATATGAGAAAAGATTTCTACCCTGTGAAATCTGTTGAAAATAAATGGGTTGCACCAGTTTGATCTTCAATAGAAACGTATCAAGGGTAATGATCTACATTAACCAGAAAGTAAGAGGTCAGTTGGTTAACATGTGCCGACTGTCTTGATTTTGTGCTGGAAGTGTTAGGAAGATCTGTGCTGACATTGAAAAGCAAATGAACCAGCATTTGAACACTGGAGACTTGGCTCAGTGTCGTTCTGTGAGAATGTATGGACTAAACAGTAATACCCAATAGGCCACATCATTTTGTACTGCCATCTCAAATCATTGTAAAGGAGATAGCAGTGTCAAAAGTAGGAGAGATGTTCAGTATTTCCCATACTATGTTTACAAGTAATGTTTACATGATTTGCTGCAATTACTTTTGTTTTCTATGAGCTAATGTGTTCCAAATCCATTGCATATCTCAGGCAGAATTTTCCTAACCATGGGAATTGTAGTGGGTGGGGGTGGATCAGGTTCTGACCTGCCCTTCTCTTCCTCCACCACCCACCCTCTTAACTCCCTGAGGAGTGTTCCTTTAGGAGTCAAGTAGTGTGGTCTCCCACCTCCTTCAGCACTCCCACTCATGAACCCTGACATCATTCCCCATAAGCTTGAGGCGAGGGACAATGCAGGCAAGTTTAAATAGGTCACAAAAGTTAAAATGGACCAAGTTTTGCACTGAACCCTCGGATTAAAATTGTGGCTGTGATGTCTTCTTAGCCGCTTTGGTCAGATTCCACCCAGGCATCTATTACTATTACAGGCATCTGTTCTCTTGCACCTCGCCAGTGAAAAGACAACTTAACACCAATTTATTCCAATGAAGATTTATGTTTCTATACTTAACCAAATAGTTCAAACTGTGATGTACATCTTTATTGACATATGTCAATGTATTTTTTTCAGGGTCTTCCTGGAGTTTCAGGATCACTGGGTAGACCAGGCTTACCGGGGGTCATGGTAAGTGTACCCATATCAACTCCAAGCCGATTCAAGTTGGTCACATGCGCAATGTATTACCTTCTATCGTAATTTTGAATATAAGAATTCTAAATTCTATCGTTTTATGCATTGTTCGAGAAATTGTATTCAACAAATGATTAAGGGCCTTAGTGTTGGACCATTGAATAGGGGAGGCGATGGCCTAGTGATATTATCACTAAACTATTAATCCAGAGACTTCAGCTAATGTTTGAATCCCGCCACAGCAGATGGTGGAATTTAAATTCAATAAAAAGTATCTAGAATTAAGTAACTACTAGTTCCATAAAATCAATGTCTTTTTTTAAAAAAATAACCCATCTGGCTCACTTATGTCCTTCAGGGAAGGAACTCTGCTGTCCTTACTTCTGGATGCTCCGGTTTCCTCCCATGGTCCAAAGATGTGCAGGTTAGGTGAATTGGCCATGCTAAGTTGACCCTTAGTGTCCCAAGATCTATAGATCGGGGGATTAGTGAGGTAAATGTATGGGAATGTGGGAAAGGATGTGGGTGGGGTCTTCTGTTCAGAGAGTCAGTGCAGACTTGATGGGCTGAATGGCCTCCTTCTGCACCGTAGAAATGCTGAAGTGCGAGTCTAAAGCATAGCAGAAATTCCGCAGTTTGTGAATAGGAGGCTCGGACTTGTGACAATCACTGCTATCTGGTTGGGCTCACATCAACCTTTGGAGTAAACTCCTGGAAGCTTCTCTCATCCTGATTCCATCTAACAACTGCTGCCAGCAGAAAAAAAAATCACAGGAAAGAAAAATATCAAGAAAAAAAGCATTTGCACTTGCGTAGAATCTTGTTTGAGGTATATCCACCATGTACACAACTTATTACCAGTTCCACTCTTAGCCCATTGTCCTATTTTAATATAGCTGTTAATGTATTTATTGTAACTCTTGTTTTATTAATTCATGGAACATGGGCATTGCTGGCTGGCCAGCATTTATTGCCCATCCCGAGTTCCCGAAGGCAATTGAGAGTGAACTACATTGCTGTGATTCTGGAGTCCGTGTAGACCAGACCAGGTAAGAATGGCAGGTTTCCTTCCCTGAAGGAAATTAGTGAACCAGATGGGTTTTTCAGACAATCAACAATGGTTTCATGGTCATCAGTCGATTCCTAATTGGCTTCCTTCTGGACTGTAGGGATTCTAGATTTGTTTTTGTTGAATTCAAATTCCACCATCTGCCATGACAGGATTTGAACCCGGGTCACCAGAATATCAACTGAGATTCTGAATTGATTGTTTAGCGGTAATACCATTAGGCCATCGCCTCCCACGATGTTGAAAATAAGTGTCTTTCTTTCTTTCAATGCCAAAATTCTGTCTGTATTGTGGAGTGAGTGCTGTGTACTCTGTCTAAAGGTGGGTCCTTGGCTTATGAGTGTCTAATGCTTCATCCCGAGCTCTCCCTATCAGTGTTGGTTTGTCAATGCCTTACACTTACCCAGCGACAGTCTCCAGCTCTACCACAGCAGGGACAGGAATCAAACCCATGCTGTTGACATATTGCTGAACCATCCCATCTGCCTGCAGTGTGGGGAAAAAGGACACAATTAAAAGCCTCAAGGATTTATTTATTTAGGGGAAAAAAGAAGATTCTCCTTCTCATAAAACAAAAACAGAAAATCTCAGCAGGTCTGACAGCATCTGTGGGGAGAGAATAGAGCCAATATTTCGGGTCTGGATGACCCTTTGTCAGAGCTTCTGTTTCCTTGGCTGAAGTCTCTGATTTTACATTGTGACACAAGGTGCAATCTTGCCACGCTGCTGCTGCACCGAGGTTGGGGAATCTGTCAACCGGCCAATTTCCCATTCACTGGAGGGGGATGGGGAAAATCCCACTGTGAACAGTGGTAAGGCATATGGCGGGATTTTATGACCTCACTTGGGCGAGGCTCGTAAAATCCCGTCTGAAACCAACAGAGAATTCTGTTCTGCGAGCCTCGCCCGCCCCGATTCTGGGACAGGTGAGGCGGTAAAATTCTGACCATAGTGTCACAAGTGACTTACATACATCCAGTACTACAGTCACTCTCTTTTTACGAGAGTGTGGGTGATGAGTGACAAAGACCATTCCATGAGAAAACTTACCCCCTCCTCACACCATGTCGGTGTGTATGCATCCAACAGGAACTCCTACACAGCAGTTAATACCAAGACTGATTGCTGGTGACTGTGCTTTTTAAAAAAAAAACAATGACAGAAGGGAGGTGGTGCGTTACAGTTCACTCAGGGGTCCAAGTTGCTGTGGCAACGTGCACTTTTAAAACATGTTGCAGTCTCGAGCTGTGGAGAGACTTCAACTTCCTGTCCGTGGAACCATAGAAACCCTACAGTACAGAAAGAGGCCATTCGGCCCATCGAGTCTGCACTGGCAACAATCCCACTTAGGCCCTATCCCCACATATTTACCCGCTAATCCTTCGAACGTACACATCTCAGGACACTAAGGGGCAACTTTAACATGGCCAATCAACCTAACCCATCACACGGTTGATCAGGAATCTCTCCCAATCTCACCACCTGCCATTGCCATTGGAAGGATTTGAATATTGCAACTATTTGGCTGCATTATGAGACCACCTTCCTTGGTCATCAAGTTGGACTTGAATCGAGAGTTTCCTGCTCGAAGGTAGTGACGCTACCCAATGCACTGCAAGACCTCAAAAGACAACAGGCGGGATTTTCCAGCTGCGTAAGATCGAAAATTCCCACCCAAGTTCAGCTGACCTTTTTAAATGGTCCGCCGAATTCTCTGTCCCACGGCAGGACCAACATCTTTAACAGCGTGGCGTTCCTTTAAGAATTATAGAATGCCTGCAGTACAGAAGGAGGCACCAACTCATGCACAGGCCCTATCCCTCTAACCCCATGTATTTTACCCCACTAATCCCCCTAACCTTGATATATCTTGGGGCACTTAGGGGCAATTTAGCCTGGCCAATCTGCCTAACCTGCACACCTTTGGAGTGTGGGAGGAAATCGGAGCACCCAAAGGAAACCCATGCAGACACAAGGAGGACGTGCAAACTCCACACAGACTGTGACCCAAGGCGGGAATTGAACCCAGGTCCCTGGTGCTGTGAGGCAGCAGTGTTAACTGCTCAAATATAACTTTGATTTTGTGCTTAAATCCTGGCCTGGGCCTTGAACCCATAATCTTCCTGCATCAGACAGAGCATCTTTATTGTTCTCCCTTGTTCAACATTGTTGAGACTGATTGATTGTGCTCCTACCATCACCCAGTGGAGGTTAGATAACCGAACAACGTGGGGAATCAATGCTGAGACTGCAAACCTGCAGTAAAATTACAGAGCTCTAAATGTATATGGGTGGCACGATGGCACAGTGATTAGCACTGCTGCCTTACAGCGCCAGGGACCCGGGTTCAATTTCGGCCTTGGGTGACTGTCTGTGTGGAGTTTGCGCATTCTCACCATGTCTCCATGGGTTTCCTCCAGGTGCTCTAGTTTCCTCCCACAGTCTGAAATGTGTGGGTTAGGTTGGTTGGCCGTGCTAAATTGACCCTAGTGTCAAGGGATTAGGGTAAATGTGCAGAGTTATGGGAGTAAGACCTGGGTGGGATTGTGATTGATACAGACCCGTAGGGCCAAATGGCCTCCATCTGCACTGTAAGGATTCTATGAATACAGTGCTTTGAATATTTCAAAATGACTGACAGCAGAGCCTTACTGTCACCTAGTTCCCGCCCGAGATATCCATTTTCTGGCACCATATTGCCACCAAATGGTAAATCTGTGGAACTACTAAACATGCTAATGAATTTATCAGGTGATGAAATTGTTATCATTTTACTCGACTAGACTGAAGACCTTGGGGGGACCAATTTTAAAGAGAGCGATATAGCTCGAAGCTATTTCAATTCTGTTGGCAGCCCACCTTTGTCTGTCAGTAAACTTTGCAGAATGTCTTTCGCCTTTTAGTCTCTTAATTGCGGCTACAAATTGTAGAAATGGACCCTCCCAACTTCTTGAAAGGCTATTTTCCTCAATTTTTAAAAAAGTTTCATGATGAAAATGTCTTGATAAAAGTGATGTCAATCTGACAGCATTTTAATTGCGCTGAGAAAATCAGTTCAAGGTTCTGAATAAATATTAATTTTACAGTAAAATAATGAAACAACTTACCGGTTATATAACAGCTGCCTGTAACTATACAAAATTGCAGTGGCAGATCATTACTTATTAAAATGTCTAAACTCTTCAGCCTTTGAGCTTTGTAAGCAAAGATCCGCAAATCTTTGAATGAATGCAAGTCCTGTGCAGCTGAGGAAAAGCAGAGCAGTTTAAATAATTTTACAACAATGATGGAATGTTACTCAGGCATTTCTGGTCAAAATTCAGGACAAAACTGTTGAGTATTTGTGTTATTTCTAGTGTTTCCTCACTTTGCAGTGGAACGGGGCACTTTAAGAGACTGATCATGTGACATCCCTGATGACGCCATGAGCCATTTGCGTGGGCAAACGGACAGTCTATCTTATCAAACTGTTGTGTCAACATCTTTATTGAAAAGCTCTCTGTTTAAAAACAAAATACTGTGGATGCTGGAATCTGAAACACAAACAGAAAATGCTGGAAAATCTCAGCAGGTTTGACAGCATCTGTGGGGAGAGAATAGACCCAACATTTCGAGTCTAGGTGACTCTTTGTTCGTTTGAAGCTTCGAGGTATGCAGCCTATCTTTTAAAACCACCACAAAACCTTTGTAGGTCAAAATAGATTCACGTAAATTTATAGTACAGATTGAGATCATTTCGCCTGTTGAGCCAAATGCTGGCTGAGAAAAGGCAGCACAGTGGTTAGCACTGCTGCCATACAATGCCAGGGACCCAGGTTCGATTCCGGCCTTGGGTGACTGTCTGCATGGAGTTTGAACGTTCTCCCCATGTTTGCGTGGGCTTCCTCCGGGTGCTCTGGCTTCCTCCCACAGTTCAAAGATGTGCAAGTCAAAAGCAAAATCCTGCGAATGTTGGAATTTGAGACAAAAACTGAAAATGCTGGAAAATCTCAGCGGGTCTGATAGCAGCTGTGGAGAGAGAATAGCGCCAACATTTTGAGTCTGGATGACGCTTGATCAGAGCTAAGAGCAAAGAAAATCTGAGAGGTTTATACCATGAAGGTGGGGATGGGGGGCTGCAATTTGGCAAAGAGAATGTAAATGATGATGAAGGAAGATTGGTGTACCAAATTGACCCGACACTATTCTCCCCTGGATCTGGCTACATTAGGAGTACCATTCACATACAGAAGGGGCAGGGTAGGTGTAGGAAAATGCTTTGTTGAAATGGTGGCGCGGGTTCGTTGGGCCGCA
Organism: Carcharhinus amblyrhynchos; assembly: GCF_965287045.1. Taxonomy (NCBI): domain Eukaryota; kingdom Metazoa; phylum Chordata; class Chondrichthyes; order Carcharhiniformes; family Carcharhinidae; genus Carcharhinus; species Carcharhinus amblyrhynchos. The sequence goes on from NC_137348.1 coordinate 29,217,188, forward strand.
GGGCCTGTTTCCCGTGCTGGGTTGTCCTTTGTTCTTTGAAGCTAAGAAAAGTACTAAAAGTGTCTATTAAGTGATCAGAATGTGTGAATGGCAGAACAGAGGTACAGACTGACTGAGGAAAATGGCAATTACCCTGAGGGGGGTGGGAAGGGGATGACAGGGGGTTTGTTGGGGGCAAGGTGATAGGCGAGATGTGCAAGTTAGATTGGCCAATGGGAATTGCCCCTTAGTGACCCAAGATGTGTAGGTTAGGGGGATTAGTTGGGTAAATAGATGGGGCTAAGGGAAGGGGGTGGAGGGGGGTTGGCCCTGGGTAAAATGTTCTGTCAGAGAGTCGATGCGGACTTGCTGGGACGAATGGCCTCCTTCTGCACTGTAGGGATTCTGTGATTCCAATCAAATCCCACTTTCCAACTCCTGGTCTGTAACCTTTGGGGTCACGGAGTTTGTAAAGCATATCGGAGTATTTTTTAAATATGTTGTCAGCTTCTGACTCGTCCAGCCTTTCAGGCAATCTTTCTATTGGGTGGAAAGATTTCTCCACAACCGTCTCCTAACTCGTTAGGCAATTGCTTTCAATCTGAGTGCTGTGGTTATTGATCTCGCTGCGAATAGAAATAAGTCCTTCCTAGTCACACCATCGAGGCCCCTCGTAATTTTATGCACCTCAATTAAATCTCCTTTTATCCTCCTATGTTCCAAAGAAAACAGCCCCACCTTGTCCAATCTATCCTCACAATTAAAAGCCTCTAGTCTCGGCAACATCCTTGTAAATCTCCTCATACCCTCTCTCGTGCGATCTGCCTGTAAATTGGTGACCAGAACGTTATTGCAATACTCTTAACTGTGATTTAATTGGTGTTGTATACAAGTCTGCAAGAATTGCCTAAAGGCAAAATAATATTTATGAAGAATTTATTGTGTATGTTAACATAGAAAAGGACCTCTCCAAAGGCAGTTAAGAGAACTATTAATTTCACTTAAACTACTGGAGTATTTTTGAGTGTCGAAGAATGAAGGCTGGAATTCTCTGGCCATTCATGCCATTCTGTGGTCCTGCCAGCAGCGTACCCCCACCTGGCCTCTTGGTAACCTTAATTGACTGCCTGCCTTGTGGGATTGCGTAGCCCAGCCAGGTCAGAACCTGCCTCAACAAAAGTCATAGGGCCCCAGTCCCGTTCCATGACGCTAACTGGCACCAGTAGTTTTGGGCCCTGTCCATTTCTGTTTCTGATCTAAACGGGACCTGAACATTCTTCCCATTTATTCATACTGCTACGTTGTAAGCATGAATGTGTGAGTGGATAAAGTAATATTTTGATACTAGGGATGACTCACCCTAATGCATGCTCTCTGGAATGCAAATGCCTGGCTCCTTATCCTGGATCAATGATTGAAAGGTTGGAAAGCCTACACCAATCTGTCAGTGTTCCTACCTGTAGACACTGCATTTTCCTTTCAGCAAATACAAGATAACAGACAAAGAAATTTGTAGGAACATAGACAAGTATGGCTCACCCTGGTGTAAGTCAGTATACAAGTAGTTAACATTAGTCACTATCTTGGTGCTGCTAAGTGGTAGGATTTAGCTGCACGCGAGAAACATTTTTGTTTGCCAGCAACAAGATCTGCCCTGCAGCAATATGGACAGGCACATGCACGCACTAAAGTGTGGAAAGTCCATCTGACTATTTTGCCTGTTTTACTGTGGCACAGTGGGACAGTGGTTAGCACTTCTGCCTCACAGCATCAAGGATCCAGCTTCAATTCCAGCCTCGGGGCACTGTCTATATGGAGTTTGCATGTTCTCCCCATGTCTGTGAGAGTTTCCCCCAGGTGCTCCGGTTTCCTCTCTGTCCAAAGATGTGCAGGTTAAGTGGATCGTCCACGCTAAATTGCCCACATTGTGTAAGTTAGGGAGATTAATGGGATAAATGCTTGGTGTGGGGGCTGGCTCTGGGTAAGGTGCTCTGTCAGATAGTCGGTGCAGACTCAATGGCCTCCTCATTCTTTTTATACTTCTCCGGTTTACTCCCTTAGTCCAAAGGTGCGCAGGTTAAGTGGATGAGCCATACACAGGGTTATGGGGATAGGGCAGGAGGGTGGACCTGGGTAAGATATTTTCTGAGAGTCGGTGCAGACTCAATGGGCTGAATGGCCTCTCTCTGCACTGTTGGGATTTTATGATTAAAACTGCACCAAGTTGATGATGAAGACTTTCTGCCATGATTCTAATGGCCATATCCTTGGAAAGACAGTCTTCATGGTTCCTGAGAACTCTTAGGCCAGAATGTTACAGCTATTGATGCTGGTGGGATTTTCTGATCCTGCTGCAGCGAACAGAGATTTCACTGGGCGCCAAATACTTTGACCTCGTTGCAGCTTGGCGTGAACACCAGGTAAAATTACGCTGTTTATGGATGACTTATGGATGTGGGAGGTTCTATTTCTTTACTATGAGCATTGGATTATCATCAAAGTTGAGGCTCAGAAGGAGGCCATTTTTCTGCTTGAAGGAGAACAATCCTAGCCTCTCCAACCTCCCAATGTGAGTGAAGTTCCTCCCCATGGAATCCCCTCAATAAACTTCCCACGTCTGCTCTCAAAGCCGTGACATTCTTCCTAAAATGTGATGGCCAGAATTATTCACAATACCACAACCAAGCGTGACTTTCTTCCTTGCCCTTCAATGTCTCCATTAGTAACCCAAGTAGCCAATATGCGTGTTTTATTAGCCACTTTTTCAAATTGTCCTGTCACCTTCAAAGATTGTAGGATTGTGTCCCGCTTCTTCCATATCTGACCTCCTTGAAACAGAAGGGCAATGACCTCTGGTGGGTAACTTTGGTTCTCTTGACTTTTGTTTGAATGATGCACCAAATGACTCAAAGAATTCAGTGCAGACCCTTGTATCCTGAGGGCATAGATTCATTGTACTTTTGTAAGTTGACCTGAATAAAATCACACCATTTGTACAATGCAATGCAGCATAGTCTACTAGCACTGCAATAGAACTGCAGAAATGACCCATATGTCCTTTCTTTCCGTACTTTCACTTTGGTTTGCATTTTTGCCATGATGGAGGAAGTTTCCCATATGTTAAAAAAAAATCAGCAGCTGCCTTCACTTTTGTGAGACCTGGAGTGAGGGGTGTCTGAAACCTGACATGGGCAGATTAGATCAGGTAAGAACAGACCAAAACTTTGTGGTTTGTTTGGATAACCATGGTACACTTTTAGAGAGACAAGAAAGTCTTTTGAATAGGGTCCTGTGACACCTTCAAGAGAGGTCAGATGCCTTTAGGGATTATAAAAGTAGACATGAATGTGTGTAAAAATTGTATATATTCATTGGAAATGGCAAAAACAACTGCCAAAAGCATTAAGATCAACTGTCAATGGTAGTTCTCAAGGCATTAAGAATCCTCCTCTCTAACTCTTTGAAAAAACTGTCTGGAATGTTAGAAGAGAAATAATTGCTTACTATTTCACACTCTGTTGACACATGCATGAGATTTCTATTACTGGATTAGTGCTGCATGACTGATTTCACAGCTGTCCATTATCGCAGCAGGGTGCCTGCCATTTCACAGTTTGACTGACAGCACCAAGTGGTGATAGACTCCTTGACATGGGTTATGATTTCCAATGTGTTTTTTGTATTAAGAATCGTGCATTTAAATCAATTATTTGTTGTTATAAGGGTAGTTTAAAGAATATACATGGGTTTTATGAATGAGAGCTTTTTAAAAGAAAGTTTGCAATAGGCACTTGGAATTTTATTTTGTTTGATCTCACCATGGGTCCTGAGATCTGCCAATCTTTGACAGAGTCAGTTGGAATAGTACGTGTAAGGGCAAAGGCCGGGGAATAGGTTGGCAAGTGTTGGCACTAAGTTAGCAATGGGGCTAATCAGAAACATGGGGGAGATTGGGGATACAGGTTGGTTATGGATGAGACATATTGAGTGTGTGGAGGAGATGAGAAGTGGGGGCTGGATGACTATTTTATCTTGTCCTGCATTTTAAACAAATTTCAATACAGTGGCAATGCACAGAGGCAGACCATCTGCCAAGCCAGCTCTTGCATCCAGCATTCTCCCCACACATTTCAGGATCAACTGACCTGACTCCTAATATAACCACCCAGTCCAGAATGAAAACTTTTTAGAAATCAGGTTCACGGAGCTGAGAATTTTCCCGATTCTGCACATTCAACCCACAGACAGAAATCTAGGCCTTTGTTTCCCTTTGAAGTTCCTCGATCTCATACACTATTGATGACTAAGTGAACAGGCATTAGAACATCTTCCAACACTTTGAGACTTTTTTAGTCCTCATAATCCACATGAAATACACTGAGTTTTGAGATCAAATGTTCCTCCGTAACTCTCTCAGCTATAATTTGGCTTCAGATTTTCCCTTGTATTTTACCCTAGGGGAGCCTTTGCAAACCTCGAGTGTGACAATGCTGAAATTACACAGGAGTGGAATGGGGCAGTGGTCCCTTTCTTAACACAAGTCTGTCTGCAACATAACTCGCACTGAAGCAGTTGCATCTATCATCCCGGTGCTTGCTAGCCCACATTGACGCCTGGCCTAGCAATCCTTTAGTGTTAAAATTCTCACCCTTGTGTTCAAATCCTTGCTCCACCCTACCTCTCTAACACCCTCCAGTCCTCCAACCCTTGGAGAATTCTAACTCCGGGCTTCTGCATCGCCACTCCCGTCACCCCACCATCAGTGGCTGTGCCTTCGTTTGCCTACACTCCTAGGTTTGGAATCCCCTCCCACGCAGTGAATAGTGAGTGCCCGGAACGCACTGCCAGAGAAGGTGGTGGAAACAAGCACAGTAGCAATGTTGAAGAGGCATCTGGATGGGTACACAAATAGGGAGGGAATAGAGCAATGTGGACTGAGTAAGGGGAGAAGGTATTTTTTAGTTCAGTTAGGGCATCATGATCGGCATGGGCTTGGAGGGCCGAAGGGCCTGTACTTTGTTTTATTCTTTGCAAGTTTCCCTGCCCCTCTTTCCCCTTTAAAAAGCAATAAATGTTGGCCCAGCTAACCCACATCCCTTGAATGAAAAAGAATCTTAACATCAATTCTTTCAAACCTTTGGTCCTCATTCTCATGATCCCTCTTTGGATCTATATCATTTGTGTCACATGAGGCTCCTGTTGAGTATTGTGGGCTGTTTTTGTACATTAATGTTGCTATATAAATGCAAGTGGTGTTTGTTGTTGACGGCCCTCTTCTTTTGACCAACCACCGTACAGGCACTCAATGTGTGTGAAGAATTGCGGACATGAATCTATGTTGAGTACCCAATGCAGTGAATCTCAGATTTAGCTCATCGGGCCTTACCAACAACTGTCCAACCGTCACTTGGGTTGGGATTTTGGTTCAATGCTGTGCTTCAGATTCTGACCTTAATATCTTAAATGAGTTCAGCAGAATGAACACTGCTGAGGCTATCTACTCGAGCAACTGTGGTTTGTCAGGCAGGTAAAGGTAAAGAAAAGCAAATAAAGAAGATGTACTTAAGGAACTACCATGTAATTCAATCAATGAATGATAATAGCTTTTGTCATGACTTTAAATGCATTTTAACTGAAAAGCCATCCCGATCATATTGAAGGATGCTGCAACTCAAGCAGAGGAATAATCTTACAGTATTTACATCATTGTCAATGCTGCGCTAAACCTTTGGGAATTTAGATCACAAATCAGTTGTCATCTTGAAGTGAAACTCCGCATCAGAAACAAGACAGGTTTTGGCCTCGAGTGCCTGTTGTCATCAGGTTTCTGTCAGTGCTGTGTCACTCTGCGCAATGCCTGATGATCTCGGTTGTACTGAATTGCTGGTGGTTTTAATTAGACAGCCGTATGATTTTAAACATGACTGGATAATTGCCCTGACTCAGCAAGAGGATTTAGGACTAGCAAAAATCTCAAAGCGGCTTTTGTTCTGGTAGTAGGCACCTGGTAACTCGTACTGAATTCTGCATTGCAGGTTGGTGTAAATTGCTCTGCATGCCACATTAACACATTCGTGTTTTATTTTGAAGATTATTACAGACTGTACTTGATCTTTCTTTTGTGTTCTCCTTTCCCTGTTTGATTTCCCCTGTTGGCGTCTAGTTCCATGGATGTACACTCGTGTGTCGTGCTTAGTCAGCTGGCTTTTCTTCTTGTCTGAAACTCAGCAGTACGTATCAGCATCTGATTAGAATCCAGCTCAATTCTATCCCCATTGTGACATGCAAACTTTCCATTTGGAGTCACTAGTTGATACCCACCCACCCCCACCCTCCCAATGTAAACTGCATCCAGGATGTTTGCCATTTTACCTGTCTTCCCAGTTGTTGGACCTTACCCAGTCCAGCAGGCTTACCTCAGGGATTTTTGGCCAACTTTGCAAAGTCTAAAGAGCAGCCGATAGAAAGAACGCTTCCCAGCAGAGTGGTACAGTGGTTAACATTGCTACCTCAGTGCACCAATGACTTGGGTTCAATTCCAGCCTTGGATGTCTGCATGTGCTCCTCGTGGCTGCGTAGGTTTCCTCCGGGTGCTCTGGATTCCCTCCACAGCCCAAAGATGTGCAGATTAGGTGGATCAGCCATGATAAATTGCCTCTTAGGGCCCCAAGACGTGTAGGTCGGAGGGGTTAATGGGGTAAATATTTGGGGTTACAGGGATAGGGCCTGGATGGGACGCTCCGTTGGTGATTCAGTCCAGACTCAATAGGCCGAATGGCTTCCTTCTGTATTGTCGGAATTCTCTGACTCGCTAACCCTGGAGTAGCTGCATTTTTCTGATCTTGCTGGTTCTTCCGTCTTGCCAGTGATGGAGAACTCATTACCAGAAGACTCACCACGGTGCAACTTTTTAATTTTGTTAATACAGTTTTGCGCAATTATTTCCATATACGTTAACAGAACTTTGATTCTATTCCAATTCAAACTTTCATGAGAACAGAATAGAATAAAGGATCACAGTCTCAGGATACGTAAGTCATTTAGGACTGAGATGAGGAGAAACCCCTTTGCTCAGATTTCGATTTAATTTGATTTGATTTATTATTGACACGTATTATTAGACAGTGAAAAGTATTGTTTCTTGCATCTATACAGACAAAGCATACCCTTCACGGAGAATGGGGTGGGCACTGTGAGCAATAGGTAAAGATGTTGTTAACACATATATTTGTAGAGCATAGAGAAATAGCTTGAAGTTAAATAGATTGGATATAGTTAGGCATATTAATAACCCACTTTATGGAAACAACTGTGAGTTTAGTCACAAACATAGGACATAGGGTTCGATGCTGCTAACACAGCAATAATTAGGGATAATAAAAAGACTGCCTGTAATGTAGAGATAACATCAGAGATGTGATGTGCAGTGAAGCATACACCACATCCTGCAGGAATGTAAGAGGCCTACGTTATAAAAAGCAAATGGTCTGCAAGATGTGTTGTTTCTACAACTAAGCATAAAAGGGGAAAAGGTCACTGAGATGGTTGGGACAGCAGTGATTAAGTTGGCAAAGGATTGATTACCGCCAATCTGAACTGGACATGTAACAGTATTGGATAAGATGGATGAGTTTGCTAATGCACTCTTGTGATAACAGGAGACATTGTTAGATGGGATAGGAACTTAGGGCACCTCGAGCCAATAGGAGAATGTCAACACATAGATGGGACAGGGACCACCAATTAGGAGAGAACATCACATTGCAAAGCCATCACAATGCTTGTAAAAAAGGTATAAAATGTGCTGTAAATCTATGTGAGGTGTGCCTATTTCGCTAGACACCCGGTCTTGCAAGAACGTCAAATAAAATCTTGCTCCTTCAGAACTTGACTTGACTAAATTGTTTAACTGTGAGCTGTGTTTCTCACAATTGGGGGCTCGTCCGGGATCCTAACATCCCTGGTAGGGGGGTTGCCGGTGACTACTGGGAAGACGCGTCCCGTTCCAAATTGAACGGTCCCAGGTGCTCATCGGTGGGCTTCTCTGCCACTGACTGTTAAGAATCCTAGGAAAGTTGTTCTGAACGAGTAAGTGGGATACGATAGGCACCGTCGTGTGGTCGGGCAACGCTGTGCACGGACCAAGGTAAGAAAAGTGACTTTTAAGTATTGCCTTGGCGACCGGGTCGTGGTCGGTAAACCATGGAAAAATGGGGGTAGTTGGAAGAAGTCCCCCGGGAAAGGTGTCAGGATTGGGGCCCCAGGTAACATCCCTCCAGAAAGTCCGTTGGGAAGGATGTTGGAAGGTTGGAGCACTAGTAGCTGTACTAGGGATAAAAACAAGACGACAATGAGAGGATATTGTTGTCTTGTTTGGGTGAAAGAAGCAATCCGGAGTCCGTCTGTCTTCTGGCCAAAGTACGGATCGGAGGAGGATTGGGTTTGTCATATTCTTAATGAATATGTGAGATAGAAGCAGCCGGTGTCCCAGAAAGGAATTGACTATGCAAGTTGCTGGATAATGTTAATTTCGGGGCTGCGGGGGAGGTTATGTGATGAGGAAGCAGAAAGAGTAGAGAGAAGTATGTCAGTGGAACTGGGAACCCTGACATAGGCTTTTACTGAGGTGCGGGGTGAACGCTAATAGCAGTTATGTATTTGGAATTGTGCATGACTATATGACTGTTTGAGAGAGAAGGGGATTTGTCACGGCATGGGGCACCCAAATCAAACAGGTCAAATTTATTAGAGGCCAGTGAGCTCCCACCAGTAAAGGGTTAAAAAAAGAGACAAGCAGGCTGACTCTGTATGGTACAGAGAGAGAGAGAGAGAGAGGGTGGAACTGTGTAATTGAGACCCTCATGTGATGTAATAGGTATAGCCAATCAAAGTGAATTGCTTTAAGTTTAATAAATTAGGTAGGGATCGGACAGAGATTTGAATTCTGCCAAGTGGGAAAGGTGGCATTACATTGCATCTTAAAGTTGTAAGGAGAGTTAACCAGTTAGGCAAACAGTAGATTTGATTTTGTACTTGCCTGTGTTGGTTACAAAGGCAGAGCTGTAGAAATAATTAAACATGTAGATTGCACATTAGAATGCTTTCAGTATTTCTTTGTGCATCTGTGTTCCAAGTGATGTTTTGTTTTATTGTACCAGAATTGTAAGAATGTGCAAGGGTCTTGATTTAGTGAGGATATTTAAAGGTGATAAAAATGAATCTTATTTTGGATTTTCTGAATCAGGCTTTTGTTAAATAAACTGCTGTACTTTGACTCACAATTAGTCTCAGAGGTATCTTTACCTACAAGAATTGGTGCTGAAACCTGGGATCTGTTTACGGGTCCGGTTGAATGGCCACAACCGGAGCTCCGGAATAGATTACCGAATTTAAGGGAGTGAATCAAAGTACAGTAGGTGCACATCTGTGATGAAAGAGTGTGAGAGTGTGTGAGAGGTCTGAGCTGAGCACGTGCAGATAAGGAGGCGTCTGTCTTTACACCTAGCCTTAGACCAGTTGTGGAGAGGGTAGCCCCCTACGCGAAGCTCAGAAGTTTGAAGTGAGTGTAAAGGCTAGAAAAGGATGCCTGGGATGTGATGTTCAGACGTGAGTAAGAAAGAAAGCCGGCTTAATAGTGTGAGCTTAAGGGTGTAAGCCCACGAGTGTAAGCGGTGGTACGGAGGGGACTGATCACCCCTGATAGGTATCACCGGACTGTGATAAGAGAGACCTAGGGGTGGGATCCATTTCACCCACTAGATCAACAATGGAAATGATTGGGAAAAAAAAGGACGGAACTAAGATAATTGGAATTCTCTTAGTTTGAATTAATTAAACAGGTTTAAACTGGATTAATTGAACACATCTCAGTCTTGGGTAAAAAAAAAATTGGGCTGACGACAAGGAGAGAATTAAAACGTCAGAATCACAGATTAGAGAGTTAGAAAAAAGAAACCAAACAAAGAAAATAGCAGTATTGTTAATACATCAGTTAGCTGGACTAATTGAACAAGTAGTCACTTCCACTAAGAAGTGGAGTGGGGATAAAAAAAAAATTCAGAAAATAGAAGGGTGGAGTGAGAAGCCACTTGATGAATTGTTAAGAGAAGCACAGAAGGTATTTGTGAAGAGAGATAATGAGACAGAGAAACAGAAGGCAAAGATAATGGTAGCGACCGTAGATGAGATTGTGAGAAAGAGGGTAAATCCCCTAACTGAGGAAAGGACACGAGGGTATCAGTATGTTGAACGGAAGGTGCGCGGAAGTAGAAAAGGTGGGGCACTAAAAGGTGGGGTAACACAAAAAACCCAAAAGGGGTGTTATCACTGTGGAATGGTTGGACATTTTAGAAGACAGTGCCCTGAATTACAAAGAGAAGAGAGGGTAGTCCCTCTCATGAGTATGGATGAAGATTAGGGAGGTCAGGGGTTCCTACCCCCGGGAATCCACCGGGAACCCTTGATAAATCTGCAGGTGGGTCCCCAACAAGAAGATGCGGTGTTTCTGGTGGATACGGGGGCCACTAGATCCTCTCTGAATTATATACCGAGAGGAATAAAGTTAATCGATAAAAAATTAACGGTATCAGGAGTGAAAGGGGAAGGTTTTACAGTCCCCATGTTTGAACCAATTATGCTTAAATATCAGACTGAGAGGATGGAGGGTCAACTCTTATACATACCAGCAGTTGGCAGTAATTTATTAGGCAGAGACTTAATAATTAAATTGAGTTTGGCAATTGGAGTAGAAAAGAACCAATTAACAGTAACCATTGGCAGTATTAACAGACGAACAGGAACAGCAAATAGACCCGATAGTCTGGGCAGGGGAGGGAAACCGAGGGGGATTAGACGTTCCTCCTCTGCAAATAAATTTAAAAAAGAAGGAGAGACGGTGTGTGTTAAGCAATACCCTATACCTTTGCAAGGAAAAAAAAAGGATTACAGCCAGTAATTGAAGGATTGGTTAGAGATGGACTGTTAGAACCCTGCATGTCCCCTTATAATACCCCTATATTGCCTGTAAAGAAGCCTGATGGAACGTACCGCCTGGTACAAGACCTAAGGGCCCTGAATCAGATAGTGCAGACACGACACCCCGTTGTCCCTAATCCTTATACTTTATTAAGCAAGATTCCTCCTGATCATGGATGGTTCAGTGTAGTAGACCTAAAAGATGCATTTTGGATATGCCCACTGGTGGAAGAAAGTCGAGACTTATTTGCTTTTGAGTGGGAAAATCCTATCACAGGACGGAAACAACAGTTCAGGTGGACAGTGCTCCCACAGGGGTTCACAGAGTCCCCAAATCTTTTCGGTCAAGTCTTAAAGCAGGTGTTAGAAAGATTTAAAAAGCCTGATGAAATCACGTTACTACAATATGTAGATGACCTACTAGTAACAGGAGGAGGAAAGGAAAAGGTAATAGAAACCACAAATAGCTTATTGAATTTTCTGGGACAACAGGGATTCAGGGTGTCAAAGAAAAAGCTGCAGTACGTAGAGAAGGAAGTTAAATACCTTGGACACCTAATCAGTGAGGGAAGGAGAAGAATAGATCCAGAAAGAATACAAGGAATCCTAGATCTAAATATACTACGGACTAAAAAAGAACTTAGGAGGTTCTTGGGATTAGTAGGATACTGTAGATTGTGGATCAAAGGGTACGCACAGAAAACTAAACAACTATATTTGAAACTGTTAGAAGAAGAACCTAATGTTTTAGAGTGGACAGAGGATCTAAGCTGATAATAGAAACGAAACTCCCTTGGACTAAGTGCTTACCAAAAGCGCTTTTGCGTATTTGTACACCTCCTCGAAAGGATTTGGGTTTATCCCCCTATGAAATGCTATTTGGACTGCCTTATATGGGGACAGTCGGGGAGTTACCGGTTCCTGAAATGAATGATCAATTTGTAAAGAAATATATACTGGGCCTGTCCTCCTCGATATCTTCCCTTAGGAAACAAGGATTATTGTCGCAGACTCCAGCCCTTGACTTCACGGTACATACAATTCGACCGGGAGATTGGGTCCTGGTAAAGTCATGGAAAGAAACTAAGCTGCAACTGGAATGGGAGGAACCATATCAAGCACTCCTAACAACTGAGACAGCAATCAGGACTGCTGAAAAGGGGTGGACACATCATACTAGAATCAAAAGGACTGGTAAAACCTCCAGATAATTCCGACATGTGGAAGGTCGAACCAACTGAAGAACCTTTAAAGCTGAAATTTAAAAGACTCTAAATAATCAATTTCTAGTAGCGGCGTGAGCGCGGGAAAGAAACTGTTTTGAATAAGTTCTCTCCTAAAAGGTAACGAGAAAGGGATAGAATGGAAGGGGTAACCTGGATAATGCTTTCCTTCCTCTTGTCTCAGAAAGTACTTACAAGTATGGGATATAATTCAGATAAATTAGAAAAGGAAAGGAAAAATACTATAAGCTCAATTACGATTCTGGATCTCCCTACAACACAGGTGGTAGAAACTGACCTATGTTCTTTGGTAGTGTGTGGAGATCTGGTGAGCCAGCGAAAATATTCGGTAGAATCCTTACAATTTTATGCTGATGGAAAATATCCTTGGGGTGGACTCCCTTCCATAATATCCCTTCATCAGAAACATATGCAGTCCAGATCAGAATGCTTAGACAAGAAATGCAATCCTATATATATATAACAATAAAAGGGACCAAATGGACCAACAAAATAAACGGTCCAATTCTAGATCCTAAGAACCTCTCCTGGTACTCGATAGCTGGTGGACCCTTCCTTACGGTTAATTGGACCAGAGACTATCAACTGCACCAGGCAGTATTTAGAATCAGGGTAAAGGAGGGAGGAAAAGACAGCAAATTGAAATGCTGTTTCCAAATCTATGTAGATAAAAATTTGAAAACACCCGACCGAAATGATCAGGTTCCCCAAAACGATCCAAGAGCAGTAAAAGTAGTAGAAATACACAACCTAAAACAAACCCTTGAAATAGAGACTGGGTATGAGGAGACCAATGCCTGGGTAGAATGGATCAAATACACTGTAAAAAGCTTAAATAAAAGCAATTGCTATGCCTGTGCGTCTGGGAGGCCAGTGGCTCAAATAGTACCCTTCCCTCTGGGATGGAAACGCGACAGAAGAGGTATGGAGTGCATGTTAGCCCTGTATCAAGAACAGGAAGCATGGGGCAATCCGAACTGCACATCCCTATCCCTGATGTTCCCTCCCGTGGAAGCAAAGAACTTAAAAACTCCCCCTCAGTTTCTCACTGCTGTTGTGAATCACACTTCATGTGTGAACCGACAAGGGGCAGAGTTAACTCATTATATGGGGGAGTTAGAATCATGCTCAGAGATCAGGAGCATTACAGAGAACGGAATGGGAGGGAACTATTCATCATTGAAAATCCCCAGAGCAGATATATGGTGGTATTGTGGAGGAAGGGTACTGAGGCCAACTCTACCCCCCCAGTGGAAAGGTACATGTGCAATTGTCCAATTGGCTATACCATTTACCCTGGCATTTGAAGAATCGAAAAAGATAAGGAAAAATAAGAGATCAGTGATAGGAATTTCTTTTGATGAAAAGATATATCGAGATCCCATAGGAGTGCCTCGGGGAGTCCCAGATGAATTTAAAGCTCGAAATCAAATTACAGCTGGGTTTGAATCCTTGTTTTGGTGGGTGACAATAAATAAGAACGTAGATTGGATAAATTATATATACTATAACCAACAGAGATTCATTAACTAAACCAGGGATGCTGTCAAGGAGTTGGCGGAACAACTAGACGCCACTAGTAGAATGGCGTGGGAAAATAGGATAGCCTTAGATATGACGTTAGCAGAAAAAGGAGGTGTATGTGTAATGTTGGGGGGAAAGTGTTGTACCTTTATCCCAAATAATACGGCTCCTGATGGCTCTATAACCCGAGCCTTACGAGGACTAACAACCTTAGCAGAGGAAATAGCAGAAAACTCTGGGGTAAACAACGTATTCACTGTCTGGTTAGAATCCTGGTTTGGAAAATGGAAAGGAATGGTGGTGTCAGTACTAACTTCCTTAATAATAATGGCAAGGATATTGATAACCGTGGGATGTTGCATAATCCCCTGTGTAAGGGGACTGGTCCAAAGGCTTATTGAAACAACACTAACAAAGAAAATGTCTACGGTAGATCATGGAGAGAGAATGAATTTATTGAAAATTGGAAATGAACTGGATGATGAAGTAAACAAAATAGCAGAACAAATGCTCCAGGAATTTGAAATGTGAGGATGGATGGATGTGTCAACAACAAATTAAAAAGAAAAGGGGGGAATTGTGAGCAATAGGTAAAGATGTTGTTAACACATATATTTGTAGAGCATAGAGAAATAGCTTGAAGTTAAATAGATTGGATATAGTTAGGCATATTAATAACCCACTTTATGGAAACAACTGTGAGTTTAGTCACAAACATAGGACATAGGGTTCGATGCTGCTAACACAGCAATAATTAGGGATAATAAAAAGACTGCCTGTAATGTAGAGATAACATCAGAGATGTGATGTGCAGTGAAGCATACACCACATCCTGCAGGAATGTAAGAGGCCTACGTTATAAAAAGCAAATGGTCTGCAAGATGTGTTGTTTCTACAACTAAGCATAAAAGGGGAAAAGGTCACTGAGATGGTTGGGACAGCAGTGATTAAGTTGGCAAAGGATTGATTACCGCCAATCTGAACTGGACATGTAACAGTATTGGATAAGATGGATGAGTTTGCTAATGCACTCTTGTGATAACAGGAGACATTGTTAGATGGGATAGGAACTTAGGGCACCTCGAGCCAATAGGAGAATGTCAACACATAGATGGGACAGGGACCACCAATTAGGAGAGAACATCACATTGCAAAGCCATCACAATGCTTGTAAAAAAGGTATAAAATGTGCTGTAAATCTATGTGAGGTGTGCCTATTTCGCTAGACACCCGGTCTTGCAAGAACGTCAAATAAAATCTTGCTCCTTCAGAACTTGACTTGACTAAATTGTTTAACTGTGAGCTGTGTTTCTCACAGCACAGTAAACTGGTGTAGTGAGACTTATTATGTTCATCGAGAAGGAAAGGAGAGAGTGCAGAATGTAGTGTTACAGTCATGGCTAGGGTGTAGAGAAAGATCAACTTAATGCAAGGTAGGTCCATTCAAAAGTCTGATGTAAACAAGGAAGAAGCTGTTCTTGAGTCGGTTGTTACGTGACCTCAGACTTTTTATATAAAAACAAATTACTGCAGATGCTGGAATCTGAAACCAAAAGAGAAAATGCTGGAAAATCTCAGCAGCTCTGGCAGCATCTGTAAGGAGAGAAAAGAGCTGACGTTTTGAGTCCAGATGACCCTCTGTCAAAGCAAAAATAATTAGGTAGCGTTGGCGAAGAGTCATTCGAACTTGAAATGTCAGCTGTTTTCTCTGCTTACAGATGCTGCCAGACCTGCTGAGATTTTCTCTTTTGGTTTCAGACATTTGTATTTTTCACCTGACAGAACAAGAGGGAAGACAGTACGGTGGTGAGTACTAGGGTAGTGATGAGAGTAGGATGGTGAACCTGTGAAACTCTCTATCACCAAAGGCTGTGGCATCAACGTCACTGAATATATTTAAGAATTAAATAGATTCCTAAACTCTAAAGACGTCCAGGGGCATGGGGGGTATGGTGTTAGATCGAGAATCAGCCATGATCATATTGAAAAGAGAGAACAGGCTCGAAGGGCCTGCTCCTGCTCCTATTTTCTATCTTTCTACGTAACAGATCTGGCATTGCCAGACTTTAATGAGAAGCGAAGCATCTCATAAATAACAGGTATGATTCTCAACCTGGCTATGATCCAGGGCTTGAGAGCAAAGGGCAATACATTCTGAAACTGTCCCCACAATTGAGAATTCAGTGCATATTTTCATGAATAAATTAAAATTTATATGCTGAACTTGAGTAGAATACTGCTGGTTTTTGCTGCAAAAATGATGGAGGAAGTGGGATGAAAAGTCTAATTAAGTGCATTGAACAACGTTGGACGTGGAGGCTTGAGGCCTGAGCAACTGGGGTTGCATGCATAAGAAGCACTCAAACTGGGCGGTTGCTGATAACGCAAACATCATCAAAACATCGTGGTTATGTTACCAGCCTAGTTCTTAGCAGCGTGAGCTAATAGTCTAGAGATAATGGGGGCGATTTTCTGCCCCACCTTCCATCACCCACCCCCCCTCCCCCACCCCCTTCCGTGACAAGTTTCCTGGCAGTGAAGGCAGCCCTCCATTGGCTGCTGGTGGGATCATCTTCTCCTGCCGATGTCTGCAGTGTTTTGAGTGACTCGCCCGTCCCGTCGTCGGGGAACCCGCCACATGAGATTGTCTTTGTCTTTGGCGGGACTGGAAGACCCTGCTGGCAGGAAGGGCTGGAAAACCCCGCCCACGAGTTCAAACCCCGCCCACAAGTGCAACCATGGCAGCTGCTGAGTTTTACCGCAATGAAGTAAACCCGGATAACAAACCAGTGAAACTCGTAGATTGTTATTTTAAAAAAAAGCTTTCCAGTTCGCTTGTCTCTTTGGGAAGAAAGCTTGCACCTTTTATATGACTAGATGTGACTTCAGACACACAGCAATGTGGTTGACTCTTAACTGTTCACTGAAATGGCCCAGGAATCCACTCAATTCTATCCAAGAAATTGGCTCAGCACCTTCAAGGGCAATTAGAGACTGACAGTAAATACTACTTTGGCAACACTGCCCCCATTCTGTGAATGAATATTTTAAAAGGTCGCCTTTGAAATATGTTTTTCTTTCTGAATCCTCAGCCCTAATGTGTCTGTGTATTTGAAAACGTTTGGGTTTTTCACTTATTCAGTAATGAACCAGCTATTGATGAGGCAAGGTGGCACAGTGGTTAGCACTGTGCTACAGGGACCCAGGTTCAATTCTGGCCTCGGATCACTGTCTGTGTGGAGTTTGCACGTTCCCTCCGTGTCTGCGTGGGTTTCCTCCGGGTGCTCCGGCTTCTTCCTACATTCCAAAGATGTGCAGGTTAGATGGATGGGCCATGCTAAATTGTCCCTTAGTGTCAGGGGATTATCAGGGTAAATACATGGGATTAAGGGGATGGGGCTAGGGTGGGATTATTGTTGGTGCAGACTCGATGGACCGAATGGCCTCCTTTTGCACTTTAGGGATTCTATGATTCTTGATAGTGCTTCAAAGTTTTGCTCAGCATTAATTATGGGAAGGTGCAGTTCACTGAAATAGGTTTCTTTCTTTCTTGATTTGATTTATATCCATGCCCTCTTTGGTTAAGGCTTGAAATGGACTGGTTTGTCTGTTTTTGTGTGCCTTGCTTGCCCTCTTAGAGGGAGTCATTTCATTTCCATCGTCTCTTCCAAGAGACCCAGACTGCAGATAGTGAGAAAGGCAACATGTTTCGCATGGACCAGCATCTCTCCAATCTGCTACTTTACCAAAAGAAATAAATACCTCGTTAAACACAGTCAATCATAGATAGCCAAATAGAGTCATTGCAAAACCTACAGCCAAGATGTAGCTTCAGGCATGAACTCTCCTGACCCTTTCATCAGATAACATTCCAGCTCACTGGATAAGCACAGCTGGCAATGGAGTTGTTTGTATCACAAGACGGTACATTATTTCGTGCTAATAATCAGCATGGAGATATAGATTTTTTAGGTCTGAGGACTCCAGGGTTTCCTTCCATGATGCTTCGTTACAAAAGTAATCTTGCATATGTTAAAAGGCATAGGAAGAACATACCTCCTTATTCATTAATACCCAATTTGTGCAGTAAATGGGCTTACCACAAGCAGTTACTTGATAAAGATCAAACCAGTAAACTGGCACAGGCTTTCGTCTATGAACCCGCTGTTTGGATTCTCTTTATTTTTCACTTCTGTTTAGGGGTCTGTAACTACGGCGTACGTAATTCAGTATGAAGTCTGACAACACCAGCTTTAAGTCCAATCGATTTATTTGATAGTAAACTCACAAGCTTTCGAGATTAACCTCTTGGTCAGGTGAATGGAGAATTCTGGCCTCAGACAGAGCATATAAAGCACAGACAGTTTACAGATTACTGATTTAGAATGCGAATCTTTACACCTAACCTGCTATTCAAGTCTTAAAGTGGCTGACAATGTGAGTGGAAGGAGCACTGATCACATGTTAAAGAGATATGTATTGTCTCCAGACAGTACAGTAAGTGAGGTTTTGCAAACCCAGGCAAGTCATGGGGGTTACAGATAGTGCGACATGAACCCAAGATCCCTGTTGAGACCGTCCTCGTGTGTACGTAATTCAGGCATAGAATGACCCAATAATTGCTGTAAGATGCCGCTTGTTAAATGTACCACAATGTCAAAGGATGTCAGTACTCCTTCAGTGTGAACATCCTCACCCATCAATGATACAGGGGACGTAAGTTAAACCCAAGACTAAATAAAATGTGCCCAGAAAACGGGCAGTCGATGTCACGAAACAATGCATACTCAGGGAAAGTAACTGTTTCTACCTGTCATCTCAGCTTCCCCCAGCATGTGTATGGTAACAGATGCCAGATAACGTGGATGGTATGTAAACAATTTTGCTTCAAGTTACAAATTGAGACGCTTCAATAATCACTATTCTCTCTCCTTTAAAGGGGCTTGAAGGACCGAGGGGCTTGCCAGGCCCACCAGGTCGTAGAGGGTCCAATGGAATCCCTGGTGAACCTGGTCCTCGTGGCCCACTTGGAATCCCCGGAGAACAGGTAATAGAGAAGGCAGGTTCAGCTTGTACTTCCTCACTGATTGACAGTATTGCTTCCCTCTTCTTTCAATTTCCTACAACCGCGGCATTCGTTTAAATGAAAGGGAACCCTAGCATTAAATCCTGACGTGTCGCTGCTACAGGTGAATTGAATCCGTTTCATTATTTGTAAGAAGCATCTCGAAGAGTGATATCAGGATTGATTGCCTGGCATCGTAGACACGCAATAAAACTCCTGGGGCATGGAGTTAAGGCAGCTTTTAGAATTTAAGGAACTGTTTAACTTTGTATCAATGCTAAATTCCTGGAGCAAGATCGTATCGGCCCACCACCCCGGTCGATGGGCATGGTGAGTCAGTAAGATAGGACAGTAGGTGAAAAATCAGGTTCGCAGCCCAATTTCTCACCTCTTGAGATCTTGCCAGCTCCGTTCTGCTGGTGAAATGAGCCTTGTGACCAGGATTTTAAATATTAATGACATTAGCATGTATTCTAACTGTACACAGTACACTGGGCTCAGCTGCTGGCTTCACGGGAGAGCTGAGACTCCATCCCCACCCCCACTGCTGTGATTAACATTATGGCCTCTGTGTTGCATAGAGTGCTGTAAATTACCATTACTTGCTGAAAAAAAGTGGCAAGAAAACCTCCTGCTTTCTCACCCACTTTACATTTAGAACCACAGGATACCAGCCATGTGTTGAGACTCAAACTGACTTCCAAGTCAAGTGGAGAGAAACCCCTTTACCCACCCCCACCTTCGGATGGCACGGTGATTAGCACTGCTGTGTCACAGCACCGAGGACCCGAGTTCGATTCCCAGCTGGGTCACTGTCTGCACGTTCTCCCCATGTCTGCATGGGGTTTCTGCCGAGTTCTCTGGTTTCCTCCCACAGTCCAAAAGACGTGCTGGTTAGGCACATTGGCCATGCTAAATTCCCCCTCAGTGTACCTGAACAGGCACCAGAGTGTGGCAACTAGGAGATTTTCACAGGAACTACATTTCAATGTTAATGTAAGCCTACTTGTGACAATAATAAT
This sequence comes from Carcharhinus amblyrhynchos, assembly GCF_965287045.1. Lineage (NCBI taxonomy): Eukaryota > Metazoa > Chordata > Chondrichthyes > Carcharhiniformes > Carcharhinidae > Carcharhinus > Carcharhinus amblyrhynchos. The sequence continues at coordinate 29,236,996 of NC_137348.1, forward strand.
AAACTTAAAATGTCAGGTTGGGCCATTACTTTGGAATAATGGTGTGCCCACACATGGTGCAGTTACTGTGCTTTATTAAGATTTCCTTTCATGGAATTTTTTTAAGTGGAGCCACTTCACATTGATGTACAGTTACTTTATAAATGCCTCTGAGCTAAACAGGTGGGAGGAAAGGATGACTTCTGAGATTCTGTTCACTTATACTTTAAAGCTGAGGTGAATAATGTTTTCTTTGGTTGCTGTAGCTGTTAACGTTATCAATTAGCACGGGCATCACTGTGAGGATTTCAGCAAAGGTGGATTGTCGAAATTTGACTGTGCTTTCATATTCTGAGGGAAACAGTTGATTAATTGGCTGGAATCTGGCAATCTACTATTTGGATTCCAAATTTCCCCCTCCTTTTGGTTCTGTAATGCTATAAACTGTTCTTGACCTTACCAAAAAAATGGACCAATATTGAACAGTGAAGAAACGGTGATTTCTGTAAATCAATGGGCTTTTGGGGGATTAGTCCTGGGGTAGACTGCTTGGCTGAGCTATGGTATTGTGTATTTGGGTCATCTTAATTCAACTCAGCAATGAACATGCACTGAATCAAATACCTGCTGTGGGGATTTAATGAGTGCGTTGCGGGAGCCCAGTGCAGTTAAAGTTAAATGTGTATCTTTGTACTGAAAGGCTAGGAAAACCTGAGGCTCCAACTGGCCCAGCAGATTGTGTTTCATTTTGCTGAATAAATCTGTTTATCTTCAGAGTCTGCAGATTTTGAGGGAAACTATGGTGTGAGCACCTAATTGTCTGAGATGCTCTTACCATTAAACGTTGAACACAGGGAATAACACAATAAAACTAGCTATGTTATATTTTTTTCATTGAAAAATAAATACTTTTGGGCGGCACAGTGGTTAGCACAGCTGCTTCACAGTGCCACAGAGCCGGGTTCGATACCCAGCTTGCGTCACTGTCTGCATGTTCTCCCCGCGTCAATGTGGGTTTCCTCCAGGTGCTCCAGCTTCTTCCCACAAGTCTGAAAGACGTACCAATTAGGTGCATTAGCCTTGCTAAATTCTCCCTCAGTGTACCCGAACAGGTATTGGAGTGTGGCGACTAGGGGATTTTCACAGTAACCTCATTGTAGTGTTGATGTAAGTCTACTTGTGATACTAATAATAAACTGAAACTTAAGTTTATGGGTTTATGCCCTACTTCAAGCCTCGAGCCATGCTTTCAATTTGCAGACCCTCCCTTCTTCCCCTACCCACTGCCTCTGTACTTGCTTAAAATCTGTTGAAACTCCAGCTTTCTCCTGTTCTTGTGAAAGATTCTGGATGTGAAACATTTTAACTTTGTTCCTCTCAACACATATTTTGCATGGCCTACTGAGTACTGTCAGAACTGCCTGTTTTTACCTCAGATTTCCAGGTTCCACAGAATTTTGTTTTTGTATTTCGACACATAATCCAAACTGACCCTCCAGTGAGGTACTGCCAGAGCGCTGCACTGCCAGAGGTGCTGACTTTCAGATGAGCTGTTAAGCCAAGGCCTCATCCATATACTGAAGTGGACATGCAAGATCGTACAACACTGTTTCAGGGAGAGGAGCATGGGTGGACCCAAGGGATCCGAGCCAACATTGTTGTCTTCACCAACATCACAGGAACAAATTATCTTGTCTTTTTGTGCTTTGAATTTCCACCCCTCGCTTGCTTTCACGTGATCATTCTCCAACATTCCCTTCCTTGACTTTTTTGTATCCATTTCCAGTGATAGACTGACCACCAATATTCAAGCCCCCCCGACCCCCTCAACTATAGCCCCTCACACCCTGCTCCCTGTAAGGACTCTATCCCATCCCCCCAGTTTCTCCTCCTCCATTGCATCTTTTTCCAATGATGTCACCTTTGAAAATAGTGCTTCAGATATGTCTGCCTTTTATCTTATAAGAACATAAGAACTAGGAGCAGGAATAGGCCATCTGGCCCTTTGAGCCTGCTCCGCTATTCAATAAGATCATGGCTGATCTTTTCATGGACTCAGCTCCACTTACCCATGCACTCACCATAATCCTTAATTCCCTTACTGTTCAAATATTTATCTATCCTTGCCTTAAAAACATTCAATGAGTTAGCCTCAACTGTTTCACTAGGCAGGGAATTCCACAGATTCACAAACATTTGTGTGAAGAGGTTCCTCCTCAACTCAGTTCTAAATCTGCTTCCCCTTATTTTGAGGCCATGCCCCCTAGTTTTAGTTTCACCTGCCAGTGGAAACAACTTCCCTACTTCTATCTAATCTATTCTCTTCACAATCCTATATGTTTCTATACAATCTCCCCTCGTTCTCTGAATTCCAATGAGAATAGCCCCAGTTTTCTCAGTCTCTCCTCATAAGCCAACACTCTCAACTCAGGAATCAAACTAGTGAATCTCCCCTGCACCCTCTCCAGTGCCTGTATATCCTTTCTCAAGTAAGGAGACCAAAACTGTACACAGTACTCCAGGTGTGGCCTCACCAGCACCTTATACAGCTGCAACGTAACCTCGTTGTTTTTAAACTCCATCCCTCTAGCAATGAAGGACAAAATTCCATTTGCCACCTTAATTACCTGCTGCACCTGCAAACCAACTCCTTGTGATTCTTGCACAAGGACACCCAGGTCCCTCAGCACAGCAGCATGCAGCAATTTTTTACCATTTAACTAATAGTCCATTTTGTTGTTATTCCTACCAAAATGAATCTCCTCACATTTATCAACATTGTACTCCATCTGCCAGGCCCTCACCCACTCACTTAAGACTATTTGTATCCTTTTGCAGACTTTCAGCGTCCTCTGCACACTTTGCTCTAACACTCATCTTAGAGTCATCTGTGAATTTTGACACACTACACTTGGTCCCCAACTCCAAATCATCTATGTAGGTCGTAAACAATTGCAGTCCGAACACTGATCCCTGAGGCATACCGCTCGTCACTGATCGCCAACCAGAAAAACACCCATTTAACCCCACTCTTTGCTTTCTGTTAGTTAACCAATCCTCTATCCATGCTAATACATTGTCCGTAACATCGTGCACCTTTATCTTATGTAGCAGTCTTTGGTGCGACACCTTGTCAAATGCCTTCTGGAAATCCAGATACACCACATCCACATCCTGAGGATTTCCCCACTTCTGTGGTTGACAAGGCACACATCTGGGTCGACCCATTCTCCACACCTCTACCCTCAACCTTTCCCCTCCCTCCCAGAACCATGATAGTGCCGCCTTTGTCCTCACTTTCCACCACACTAGCCTCTGCATTCAAAGGATCATCATCTGCCAACTCCAGCATGATGTCACCATGAAACACATCATCCCTTCAACTTCCTTTGAGCATTCCAAAGGAACCGCTCCCTCCTTGATACCCTAGACCACTCCTCCATCACCCCAACTCCTCATCCCTTTTCCACAGCACCTCCTCTTACAATCGTAGAAGGTGTAACACCTGCCCCTTTGCCTCCTCCGTCCTCGCCACTCAAGGTCCAAAGTACTCCTTTCTGGTGCACAACATTTCACCTCTACCTCCTCCCATTGGCGGTTCCAAATGCAGTCTCCTCTGCACTGAGGAGGTTTACCACAGGCTAGTTGACCGCTTTGTGGAACACCTTCACTTAGTCTGCAAGCATGCCCCCAAACTTCCTATCACTTGCCCTTTCAACTTGGCATCTTGTTCTCATGCCCACACATCCATCATTGGCCTGCTGCAATGTTCCAATGAAGTCCAGTGAAGGAGCAGCTCCTCATCTCCCGATTGGGCATTTTGCAGCCCTTAGGACTCGACATTGAGTTCAACAACTTGAGACTGCGACCTTTCTCTTCCATTTTGACTTTTTAAAATCATTTTTCTTGTCCCAGTCACACCTTCCCTTGCCCACTGGGCCATCTCTCACTCGTTCTGAAGTTTTGTTTTCAGTCGCCATTGACCTTAGTTTTCCTATTAACACATTCTACTCTCTTACCTTCATAGCACTGTCAGCACCTTCCATAGACCTTCACAATGCTATTAACACTTCCACTGTCTTGTGCTGAATACATCTTTGTTGCATTCTCTCCCAGGTCCCACCTATCACTGACCTTCTAATTTGCTCCACTCTCCTTTTATACAGCATATAATTGATCACATTTCTCCCTCTCTTTAGCTCTGAAGAAGAGTCATACAGACTCAAAGTTAACTCTGCTTCTCTCTCCACAGATGCTGCCAAACTTGCTGAATATTTCCAGCATTTTCTATTTGTATATCTGGTCTTTAATTCATTGTAGTTTTGGGATCTTGCTGTGCACAAATAGATTACTACATGGACTACATTCCAATCTGTACAAAGAAGTATTTCATCGATTGTAAAGATTGTCCTTGTGTCCTGAGGTTGTGAAAGGTGTGTTATAAATGCAAGTTCTTTTCCCTTTTGGGTTTACACTGAAGTATATTGAGCAGTGGAAAAAATAGCAATAGTTACACAGTCGAACGTTAGCAAGATTTAATCTGCTAATGCCTTGGTCTTCATGTTTTCTGCTCTTTGTTAGGGACTGCAAGGGTACACGGGAGACAAGGGAATCCGCGGAGAGAAAGGAGAGCAGGTGTGTATTGGCCTTATCTATGAGAGAACAATCTTTTCTTGATATAAAATGGCATTGGTGTTATAATCCACGTCAAAAAAGTGAGCCTAGACCATAAATTTTGCACTTTGAAATTGGTATGGGTAAGCATAAGATATTTCACTCCAGGTATGATTCAAATGACCGACTAGGCTGCTTTTGTCAAACAAAGTTTATTTTAAAATACAGTTAACACGTAGTAAGAAAATTAGCAATAACTTTTACCAATTACCAAAAACACAACTGTAACACTGTATAAACCTTAACAGCTAAGAATACTGTTCCAAACATTCCTACAAAAATACTGGGCTTAGCACAGAAAGCAAGTATGCTCACGTGATGCTGGATCTTGCATCTTTGTAACGCCTGCTATGAATCAGTCCTTTGAATATGGGATTGAAACGCCGAGGCTTTCCTCCCCTGGAACTTTCAGCGCATTTTGAGAGACAGGGACACCACTTGACTCTGGTTTCTAGCTAGCCAGCCACCAAGAGCAGAGCTTCCAAAACCAGGGAGTGAGACACAGAGTTTGCAGTCTGCAATCCCAACAGCTTCTACCAAACTGAAAGTAAAGAACTTTGGATTTCTCCTGTGAAGGAGAAAAAAAATCCAAAGGTACCACCTGACCTGTCAATCAATTGCAAATCAACAATTCCCAAAAGCGTCATAAAACTCCAAGACACTGCAATATAGCTTTAGCAACAATAAAAGTGACTGGTTCGCAGTACGGTGCCACAATCAAAAAAAAAAGCCAGGCCTGTTTAAAAACTGCAGAGAACAGGATTAAAATGTTTTTCTCAAAAGTATAGTAGTTTCAAACTGAGTTAATTATCCTTCATTATGAGTGTTTGCCTTCACCATGTGGGGAAATGAAAACTTTATTCCAGCTCCTGATCTCAACCTCTCTTCCTCTCCCAATTTTCACTTTCCACTATGAATCATAGAATAGAATTGTAGAATTCCTATAGTGCAAAGGGAGGCCATATGGCCCATGAAGCCTGCACTGACAATAATCCCATCCAGGCTCTCTCCCTGTCACACCATGCATACGCTCTGCTAATCCCTCTTACGCTAAGGGTCAATTTAGCATGGTCAATCAACCTAACCTGCACATCTTTGGAATGTGGGAGGAAACCGGAGCACCCAAAGAAAACCGACGCAGACACGGGGAGAATGTGCAAACTCCATACAGTCATTCACCTGAGGCCAGAATTGAATTCGGGTCCCTGGCGCTGTGAAGCAGCAATGTTAATCATTGTGCCACCACGTTGCCCACTGTACCTGGTGTGAAGCATCCTGCTACTTTCTTCTGCCCATGAATTGATGGGCATTCTATAAATGTAAGATAATGCTCCCATTCTTTATGTTAACTGTCGTTAAGTTTTGTATGCTTGAAGTGTTGTTCACTTGATGCAACCAGTGGATATTGCATTTCTCTTATCAGCTGAGACTCTGAATTTTCCCTGTCAAGTTGAGAGTGCAGAGTCAGGAAAATTCCAGATTCCCGCAGACCTGTCGTGGTAGGATGTGCCCCAGATTGTTGGATTTTGGTTCTGGTGGTGGGGGAGGGAGCAGTGCCAATGGGAGTTGGAAGAAGGGTTGTTGGTTATTCAGGCTTGCCTTGGTGCTCTGTACTTTACAGTGGTAAAAATTAGTGGAAAAGCCAAAAACAGCCATCCAGCACTCACCCTGCACACTCACTCACCCCCCACATGCTCCCCATGACCATCCATGCCAAACTATTCTCCTCTACCCATGGCGCCTCAACTGCCCACAGCCCCTCAAACCCTCCATAGCACCTAATACCCCTTGATGGCCCTTTCTGACACGTATGCCAACGTAGTGCCAATTTATCCCAACCCATGACAGCCCTCCTCATCTGCCAAACCTCGTCCTTACACTCTCCATGCTAACTCACCCTGTATCCAACATGTGCAAATCTCGGGAGCCCTGCTGATTTAAGTAAAATAAAGTATGTGTCTATTAATGACTTAACAGTTTAATAAAAATACTATCGATTAAAACCCATTCAGTACATTTAAATCTCTTCAAGTACTTGAGCCTATATGAAAATAATTGTGTTCTCAGCCCATCAAAGGCTTTATAACCACTTGAAGCTGTCAATCAAACTGTGAACTTACAAGTTCCCCACTGTGATAATGACAGGTTGTGGAATCAGTCATGCAACACTAATCCTAGTAGTAGTGAAAAGTAGTGAAATTGCAAAAATTCACAGCAGGTCTTTTTAAACTTAAGGGCTTGGGGATTTAAATACCTTGACAGCATAACAGTTCCAGTGAGTTTATTCACTTTTTACGCACAGTCGTGTCTATTTTTAACAATCCAAAAGGGCACTAGACCTTTCCTAGAGGGCACTTCAACCTCTCCCACAGGACACATTATCGCTCCCAAAAGAGTCCCTAGGCCTATCCGAAAGTGTCCCTTACCAATCTAAAAGGGAACTCAATCTCTCCAAATAATTTTACAGCTTTGGACCTTTTGCTCAAACACCCATAATCCACAAGTCATGTTTTGTTCATCCCCCAGATGAAAATTGTATCTGTTTGAAGGCAACTGCACTTTTACACATGCAACTGCCTCTGTGAATCACAGATGTGCAAACTCCAACCTGCTCCCATTCCACAACCACCCCACCCAGGCAAAAATGGTGGCCCTCAAATTTACATGTGGGACTTCCAGAATCAGGGCTCCAATGCCCTTCTGGCTAAGCCAAGATCCTTTAAGTTACTGTGAGAATTTGGCATTTAGTCTGAGAAATAAAATATGGTTGTGTTTTCTGTCCTTTTGTCCCTCTACATTATCTAATTTCTCGCTAACAAAACTGCTAATGCACATAACTCTCAGTTCCATTGTTACCCAAAGGCTATCCAAGTGGCAAGCCCAGACTGCGCAGTCCATCGCATCCGAGTGATAAGCTGGGATTTTGGATGTTGGAAGGGTGTCCTTTTGTGAGAGGCATCACATCTGAGTGCAGTGCTATCCGCAACTGATGGTTAACACATACCTAATCACCAGCATGAGTCAACGAACAGCTCTGAGTTATGAATTGTTTTGCAATACTGAATCTAACTTGTAGTTCTTGAATGGGGATCGACTGACTCATTGCAAACTGGGGTTCTAACTTGGCAATTACCTTATCCATGCATCTCAGTCATAACCCATGCATTATATATCCATTGAATTAGCGAGGAAGCATCTTGTTCATTCAAAGTCATGCATTTTCATTGGTATATTGGAACAACTTTAGTCCATATCTGTAAACATGTCTTTATTTCAGGGCTTTCAAGGACTACCTGGACCAGTTGGGGATAAAGGAGAAAAAGGAGCTAAGGTATTGTGTGATTCAGATAAAAGAAAAATTTCAAATAATAGAACTTGTTGATATTATCCAATGTAACAATATCTACATCTATCTTGGAATCATACAATCCTTCAATGCAGAAAGAGGCCATTCAGCCCATCAAGTATTCACCGACCACAATCCCATCCAGGCCCTATCCCCAAAACCTAGCTAGTCCCTTCTGACATTAAGGGACAATTTAGCACGTCCAACCCAACTAACCCGCACATCTTTGACTTTGGGAGGAAACAGGAATTCCCAGAGGAAACCCATGCAGATATGGGGAGAATGTGCAAGCTCCACACAGTGACCCAAGCCGGGAATCGAACCCAGGTCCCTGGTGCTGTGAGACAGCAGTGCTGGCCACTGTGCCACCCATCACTGGGCGGTTGTGCGATTTTAAATCAGTTATAGGCAGCTGAAGAAAAATCCTTTGGATTGATTGAAGTTAGCATCATAGTTAAGATTGGACCATAATCATTTACGCTGTTGATTGTTCCAGTGTGTTGATTGCTGACATTTCGGCAGTAGATTTCCTATTCTCTGCTGTGTTGTGGTGATCCAGCTCCTGCAATGCTACATCAGAGATGTTTTATATATAACTGATCATATATCTATCGAGAGAAGGAGAAACAAGGGGCTAATGTTTCAGATCAATATTCCCACCTCAGAATTCCTGCACCTGCAGCATTTTATTTTTATTCTTGCCCTTTGACGGGATGCTGGCAAGCGTTAGAGTTTCGGTTTTACCTCAGTGGTCAAAATCTGATGCAGTGTCGATTAATATTAGAGCGTTATACAAGGCCTGGTATTTTGATATCAGGAAGATGTACTTTGAAACCAATTTCTAAGTACAAGTAGGAAGAGCACATGTTAAGTTGGACATATGTTACATGATATCAGTTCTAAAATAAGACATGTTTTGAATTCAGCTCCATGTATAGCACAGTGTCGCAACATCAGCCTCATGTTCTATGTGTTAGAGACAGTGATGAGAGAATGTGGAAAAAATAGACATGCAGATTACCTGATCGGCTGCTTCAGTGAGAACATAAGAAACGAGAAGTGTACAGAATCATAGAATCCTTACTGTGCAGGAGGAGGTCCTTGGGTCCATCAAGTCTGCACTGACCCTCTGATAGAATGTCTTATCCAGGCCCCATCCCTTAACCCCACATTATTGCCTCACCATTCTCTTTTGCCTGCACATCTTTGGATACTAAGGGACAATTTAGCATGGCCATCCACCTAACCTGCACATCTTTGGACTGTGGGAGGAAACCGGAGCACCTGGAGAAAACCCATGTAGATATGGGGAGAACGTACAAACTCCATGCAGACAGTTACCCAAAGTTGGAATGGAACCGGGGTCCCTGGTGCTGTGAGGCAGCAGCAGTAACCACTACCGCAGATTCTGTGAAACAACAATGTTTTTTATTGAATAGTAAGGGATAAATTATGAAGACGAAATGGAGTTTTCATATAAAGGAAAGAGTGAAATCAGGGAAAATGATAAGTTTAAGTTACTGTGAAAATTCCCTAGTCATTGCAGTCCAGCACCTATTCGGGTACATTGAGGGAGCATTTAGCATGCTCAGTGCACCGAACAGCATGTCTTTCATATTGTGAGAGGAAACTGGAGCACTGAGAGGAAATCCCCTCAGACACGGGGAGAATGTGCAGACTTCACAGACAGTGACCCATGCTAGGAATAGAACCCAGGTCCTTGGCGCTGTGAGGCAGTAGTGCTAACCACTCTGCCACCGTGCTACACCCAGGACAGAATAGAAGGGGAAGGTAAGGCAGAAGGCAGCGTAGGAACCATGGACTGGATTTTCAAAGGCCACACTGGGGTGGGATCCATTGCAGGTTGAGTTAAAATTACCATTCCAGTGGTTGTCCCAGTATTCTGATGCCTTCAGATTGGATTTTAATTTTTAAAGGGCCGCTGCGGGGATGGAAAGAGGAAACATGCTCACCAACTAACAATGGCCATTTAAGTTTCTTAATGAGCTTGTGAAGGGGGCTGTGCATTTGCGATTGTACTTTTGATCTTTAATTCCACAAACCTGAACAATCCGCTGCATGTTAATACTCAGCTGTAAGTTTTGCAGCAGAGCCATCAGAACCTTTGTCCTTTTGATTTACAGCTGACCTTTCCTGGACTGCCTTTCAATTTTCATAGAATCATAGAAATCCTACAGTGCAGAAAGAGGCCATTCGGCCCATCGAGCCTACACTGACCACAATCCCACCCAGGCCCTAACCCCATACCCCTACATATTTTACCTGCTAATCCTTCTAACCTATGCATCTCAGGACACTAAGGGGCAATTTTAGCATGGCCAATCAACCTAACCCGCACATCTTTGGACTGTGGGAGGAAACCAGGGCACCCGGAGGAAGCCCACGCAAACATGAGAATGTGCAAACTCTACACAGGCAATGGTTAGGGACTTGACCGACCTGCTCCAAAGCGCTCCCCACTCCACTAGAAGCCGAGCCTGTTGATTAGATTCTAGCTGAGAAATAAAAAAAAGCTCACCTTGGAGTTAAAATCCCACAGTTAGTGGGAAAATCCGACCCCCGGGATTTCTGATGAAAGATCATCAAATTGAAACATTAACTTTGCTTCCCTCTGGACGGACGCTGCCTGACCTGCTGAGTAATTCCACTATTTTCTGCGCTTATTCCAAAAATGCATCAAGATAATCATGAACCAAGTACCCACACGCTGCAGGAAATGGGGACTATTGGTCATTTTGTTTCTTGCTTTTTATATCCTGAATAGCAAAACAAGATTCATTTCTCTGTGAACCTTCACCATTTTAAACAGTACAATGGGCTAATTTGTCTTCTATGATTGCTGTCTCTGATCTGATCACACGGAATCACAGGACAGAAGGAGGTCACTCATCCCATCATCCCTATGTTAGGTCGATGAAAGAAACATCCAGTGAGTTCCCAACCCCCTTACCTCCCACCCTCCCATCCTGCACTTTCCTTGTTGCCCTGTGATTGTTTCCATTTTCAAGAATGATATCAGAAACACATCGCCACATTTTTGAGTCTTCCAGCCACCTTTTATAAATGAAAACCAAGATTTGAACTTGCATTGATGATAAATCATTTTCAATTATATATCCTTTCTTTTAAAAGGCTATATAATATATATTAAAAATTACGTTAACTGCTTCCGTAATTTTGGAATGATCATATTTGTATTATTAATGTTCTTTTTGTGCTAGGGTGATGATGGTGAAATTGGGCTTCCTGGGCCTCTCGGACCCTCTGTAAGTAATATAATCATCTTGTTCTTGCAATACAAACTGGTAGTGATTGGCCTGCATTGCAAGTGGAGATTATACTCATTTGAAACTCTCATCATCAGGACTATACTCCTTACATGCTGGCTGCTGTTGCTTTTTGGTTGACGTGTCATGTCTGTAAAACTTAAGCAGCTTCAATACTTCTTGAAAAACTATCTGGATTCTCAGATGGACCCGAAGGGAAGTCAGTCTTTTTGGGTTTGGCGTGAGATTTTTTTCCTTGCAGACGCCCTTACTTTCTCCACTCCCCATCATCCTGCCCTCCCTGCTGCAGAAAGGGAGGTTCTCCCCTGATCCCAAACCTGCACCAAATGTGATGTGCACACAGCTGCTTCGAGATGTGGCAACAGCCCAAGATACTCACTTGTTTCTGCCTTCCTCCCATTGTTGGGGAATTGCTTCCACTCACCATTGCAGAGGTAAACCATTAGATGTGTAAGAGACCAACATAAAACTCTGAATCTTACCACGTACTGCTTTGTTGAACAGTACACTGGTTTTCCATTGCACTACATCTTCCAAAACTCCAGTGGTGTCTACACATGGAACTCATTTTTATTGTGTTGTAAAGCAAATTGAGTTCTGTCAAGTCCTCCCTATTTAAAATCATTTAATCTCAAGCGGTGTTGAGTTGTCAGGCATGTTGACTGTCTAGAATTTAATAACCCTTCCAGGTTACATACTGTACCAGCTCATCAATGCAGTTTAAAACTCAAGACTTCAATTGACTAAGTTCTCATTTGAGCTTTGATTGGTGTGGCAAGCTGGTAAAATTCCACCCCCAGAGTCTGCATGAGGAAAACCTTTTTTTTCATGCAGAGAATGGCTAGGATCCGGAATGCACTGCCTGAGAGTATGATGGAGGCAGATTCAATCATGGCTTTCAAAAGGGAATTGGATAATTATCTGAAGAGAGAAGATTATCTGAAGGGCTGCTGGATAAAGGAAAGAGAGTGGGATTAACTGAGTTGCTGGCAAGGGAATATAGTCTAAATGGCTTCCTTCGATGATTCTATGAATTAAATTAAACCTTTTGATAATTCAATTTTAAGCAGATTGTTGGAAAGAAAAGAAAACAAAATGAAAACAATCCATATGTTATCTATTGCTTTTTGTGAGATTTCTTTATTCATGCAACAGATGTAGGCTTCACTGGCCAGGCCAGCATTCATTACACATCCCTAATTGCCCTTGAGAAGGTGATGGTGACCTGCCGCCTTGAACCGCTGAAGTCTGTGTGGTGTAGGTACACCCACAGTGCTGTTAGGGAGCTCCAGGATTTTGACCCAGTGAAGGAATGGCGACATACTTCCAAATTAGGATGGTGAGTGGCTTGGAGGGGAACTTGCAGGAGATGGTGTTCTTAGGTGTCAACTGCCCTCATCCATCGAGATTGTAGTGGTCGTGGGATTGGAAGGTGCTGCACCCGTTTTTTGTGTTTGACAGCACAAATGAAGCTATTCTACCTATCATACCTATGCCAGCTCTTTAAAAGAACTGTACAATTTTGTCCCAGTCTGTTGCCTGTAACCCTTCAAATTACTTTTCTCAAGTAAATGTTCAATTGCCTTTTTAAAAAAAAATCCTTTGACTATTTAATGTTAATTTTTGAATTCATTTTCTTAAATTTTGCATTTTTCTTTGACTGTAATCATCTCCTGTGAACACTGTTCATTAGAATCCACTGTACAGAATCACTAAACCTATTCAGCTACAAATTGTGGGAGTATTTCATAACCCAGAAAAATGCTGGCTCTTCTCCAGATGACAATGATTCTTCTCAGCACCCTCACACATTAATCCCTCAATCCTGTAAAACAGTTGTTCACTTCTTTAATTGTAAGCATTTATCTGGCGTTCTCCTTCCATCTGAAAGCGGTTCTTGTTCCCCTCACAGCCTCCATACCAAAACTGCATGCACAAATTAGCTGAGGTATCATACTACCAGTTGATAACATAATTCCTGCATATTCCTTGGTCAAGTCGCTGATTGCCTGCTCTGAAGAGTGATGGGAGAGGACAGGAGCAGGCCATCCAGCCCTTCAACCCTGTCCACCATTCAATGAGATCATATTGCCTTTTTAAAGTGTTGTGATCTGTTGTGGTCAGTTACTACTTAATGGTTCCCAGGTGACTTCACTATCCTTTAACATGGGATCAAAGAAGTCATTAGTCATAGAATCCTGACAATGCAGAAGGAGACTATTCGACCCATCGATCTTGCACCAACCACAATCCCACCTATTTTCATTATCCTTCATATTTACCCTGCTAATTCCCCTGACTCTAGGGTCAATTTAGCATGACCCATTAGCCTAACCCGCACATCTTTCGACTGGGCGAAACCGGAGCACCTGGTGGAAACCCTCGCAGACATGGAGGGAATGTGCAAACTCCACACAGACAATGACCTGAGGCAGCAATTGAACCCAGGTCCCTGGCACTATGAGGCAGCAGTGCTAACCACTATGCCACCGTGCCGCCCTCAGTGCTGATGGTTCAAATGACTCTCATAAACACTGCAAAAACAAACATGTCTCCTGGAAGAGTGAATGTGAAACTTCTTTGTTTCTGGATATGTATGCACTTAATTTTGTGAAACGTTAAGAAGACTTTGGGAAACAGTGACTTAGAATACTTGATAATGTGCTGATCATTTGGCACTTCCTGGTGTTCCTTCCACCCCTCAGGCTGTTTTAGACTTTAGGGCCGCAGGTTTTTAAGAACTGAATTGAAAATTAGCAAACTTTGTTCTCTTGGGAATCCGAAAGTCAGGAGTCATCGGAAAATGGAGGAAAATGACGGACAGAAATGGCCGGAGCTATTTTTGCCGGTGTATAGACAGGAGTCCTCCTTCGGCCCTCACATAAATTAATGGGCATCCAACAGGAGGTTTCAAGGGCACACCGGCTAAAGTAACACACAATGGTGGTGTAGTGGTGATGTCCCTGAACTAGTAATCCCCGGTCTCAGGCTAATACTGGAAATGTGTTCGAACTCCACTGCATCAGCTGATGGAATTTAAGTTCAAAGAATAAATCTGGAATATAAAGATAAGTCTTGTTTATGGTGACCATGAAACTGTCATTGATTGTTATAAAACCCAACTGGTTCACTGATGCCCTTCAAGGAAGGAAATCTGCCATCCTTAACTGGCCTGGCCTACGTGAGGCTCCAGATCTTCAGCAATGTGATTGACTCTTAACCGCCCTCTGAAATGGCCAAGCAAACTATTCTGTTCAAGGGCAATTCGCAATGGGCAACAAATGCTGACCTTGATAGCATTTTCCATATCCCATGAAAAAAGGCACCTATTTAAGTAATAGTCCAATTCATACCTTTATAAAGGCCCTTGTTGGGATCAGGTAGATAGGAGAGTGTGAAAAAGTGTGTTAAAATAGCTGCAGGGCTGGCAACCAGATTTTAGCTCCTGTTCTGCACGGTTCTTGTCAGCTGGAAGCGTTTAAAGTTCTTCTCCTTCGATAAGGTGCCACATAAGTGACTTGGGGCATGTGGAGTCAGGCAGCAGAATGGTTTGAAAGGTGGCTTCAAAAATAGGAGAATTTCTCAAGTGGGCAGAAAACGGGGAGCGGTGTTCTGCTCTTTACAGAACACCTATGTACATCTTTTGGATTCAGAAGTTGTCGGAGTTTGGAGTATACCGAATTTGGGGGGGGGGCCCATGGCTTGACCGCCCCAAAATACAGGAAGACAGAGTCGGTAATAAATGAAATTCTATGGAGCAATGTATGAGGTCATTCATTTTGGTAGGAAGATTAAGGAGACCAGATATTCCTTGGAAGGTGAAAAAAACACCTAAACTGTAGAGGAGCAAGTCTGGGAATTCCATTTCAATTCTCTGTCCACATTTAGTGGTGTAGCAAGGGAGACTTTCATCCGTTTCTCTAGCCAGTAGTTCCTGGAACACGTCACTAGTTTTTTGCCAGAGGCTTATAGCTTGAGGAGTACCACTCCATATCAAGTGTGGCTGACCAGGAGTTTCTCCCACTCTTACTGCCAGCCATTGGCATGATGGACGGATTTGCAGGTCGACACTCAACCTTTTGGCCACATTATGCATGCACCGTCCCGGGGTGGGACTCGAACCCAGAATTTCTGACTCAGAGGTAGGGATGCTGTCACAAGACCTCCAAGTCTGAGAATACAGATACAAGTCAAAGAAACATAGAAACTAGAGGCAGGAGTAGACCATTCAACCCTTGGAGCCTGCTCCGCCATTCATCTTGATCATGGCTGATATCCTTATCCCCCCCCCAATCTTCACATATCATCCCTTGATCCCTTTAGCCCTAAGAGCTATATTTAATTTCTTGAAATCAGGCAACGTTTTGGCCTCACTACTCTCTGTGGTAGTGAATTCCACACGTTCACCCCCGCCTGGGTAAAGAAGTTTCTCCTCACCTCAGCTCTAAAAGGTTAGACGTAGAAATGCACATTAATAAACCCAAAAAGAATGCAAGCAAATAATTGGTGGACTTGTATACAAAAGCAAGGAAGTATCACCAGATTTGTACAGAACCTTGATGAGATCACACCTGGAGGATTGTATGTAGTTCGAGGCCAGAATTATCTGGAAGTTCATGTCCTGTCACCGCTGCCAACAAGGATGGAGAATTTGGGGATCAGCCAGATCTCCGTTCACTGCAGCGGGACTGGAAAATCCCAGCTGCAGATGTGGTTGGAGAATCTGGCCCCTAGTCTCCATGCTACAAAAGGGAGCACTCGAGAAAGATTCACATGACCATTACTAGAGTAGAGAGGATGCGAGGATCATGAAGGATTGAGCCAGCTTTCCTCTGGAGGAAACAAAGAGGAGACCTGATGGAGATATTGAAGATGATGAAGAGGCTGCATGGTGGGCAAGGAGGACATTGTTTTCAGTCGTATGTGAACTCAACGAGGGGGTGTAAAGATGAGGGAGCCACCAATGGACCAAGGCCAAACCGTTTGATAGGGTGGTGAGAATTTGGATCTTGCTACCACACGGAGTGGTGGAAGCAGACTGCAGTGACGTATTTAAGAGGCTCAAGAGAAAAGTGGGAAGAGGAAATGCATGTAGCATTTCAACACCCAACACAGCAAAAGCCAGATCCTGTGCTGCAGATAATTCTGTGCTCTCATTGTAATGTTTGTACTCTTCTATGTTTCATGATTATGATGCAGAATTTATAATTCACAATTTCTCTCTGTCCCGATAAATATTTTGTCCTTTTCCCACACACAGCGTCCTGGGAACAGTGGATAATTGTAACTAGCCATCGCAATCATTCTTCTTTAATAGGACATTAACAGAATGGTTACTTTTTATTCATTAGAGATGGCACCGAGCCACAGCTTTTGATGTACATGTGGTCCGCGCTCAAATGCGTTCTGACAAATCCGCACGGATTGTTTAGCAGCCTGAATTGTATCTATTCTAAAGCAATGGTCACACAACATTTTAACCATTTCAGGGTATCAAGGGTTTGAAAGGAATTCCAGGAACACAGGGACCCAGAGGCCCCCCGGTGAGTATCAGTACAAAATCTTGCAGACTGATGAGAATGTTATTCTGGTGACCTGATTTAAAGCTGTTAAATTAACATATTGCTGATAAATTATCGCAGGATTTAATGAAAAGATCGTCCTTCCTCTGTGGGAGGTCTCTTTTTGTGGATGGAAATGTGTGCTTGAGGATTAAGTCTGAGCTTTGTCTCAGTGGGAGCTCTTGCCTCTGGGTCAAAGGGCAGGATTTTTCGGCCGCGCTCGCCCCAAGACCAGAAAATCCTTCCCAAGGTCAACAGACCTTTGCATAATCCATGTCCCGCCCGGTACAATTCCTGTGACGGCCATTACGGGAAAATTCCACCCAAAATGCTATGGAGTTGAGCCTCACTCCAGAGACTCGAGCCAGGATTTTTGCCCCAATGTCGGGCCGAGAACAAAGGCAGATGGGTAGCTTAATTTTACGCTGCTGGCCAGCATGTTAGTTTTGCCCTTGCTTATCACATCCCCGAGCCATTTTGCTGGAGGCCAGTTCAGGGGTGGAATAGCTACTCGCTCACAAGACTAGTTGAGCTTGTCTGAAGGCTAATTAAGGCCAGCTATCAGAGGCCAACTGGAATTTTCAGGAGCGTGACAGCTGTCCAACTGGAGAAACAGTGTTCCCGATTGCCCTTGCAGCCCTTCCCATCTCTCTTAGTGTCACAAGTAGGCTTACATTAACACTGCAATGAAGTTACTGTGAAAACCCCCTAGTCGCCACACTGGGGCGCCTGTTCGGGTACACTGAGGGAGAATTTAGCATGACCGGTGCACCTAACCGGCACGTCTTTTGGACTGTGGAGGAAACCCACACAGACACGGGGAGAATGTGCAGACTCCACACAGACAGTCACCCAAGCGGGGAATCGAACCCAGTTCCCTGGCACTGTGAGGCAACTGCTAACCGCCGTGCTATGCCTCTCACTTCCTGTCTGGCCACGATGGTGGCCCAGCAGCTGCAACCATTTTATCTTCTGCTTTCTTTGAATTTGCTGAGACGTTGTGACAAAATGGCAGCCCCCTTGCCTGCACAACAGTCTACAGCTTCCACCGGGCTGGAGAACCTCATCCTGAGTCCTCCAGTTTTCAGAGTCCACCCACCCTGCCTAATTGCAAGTTCAGTGTGCCTTCTACTCACTGGCCAATTTTGGGATAATCACTGCCGGGTGCCTCCTCCAGGCACAATTCCAGAGTCAGGATCTCCCAAAACATAAAATCTTGCCCTTGAACACAAAACCTAGCTTGATAGAACAGAGCAGGATTGAGGGAGTGCTGCACTGTCTTTTGGATAAGATTTTAACCATGGCTCCATGTCATTATTTTGAAGGAGGGCAGGGAAGTTGTCCTGGGTGTTCTCGCCAATATTTATCCCTCAACCAGTTGCACTAAAGCTGATGTTCTGCTGTTTCTCTCAGATGTGACAATAAAATAGAAAATACATTTGAAAAGTGCTTTATTGTCTCTGAGGTACTTTGGAACATCTCAACATTACGAAAGGCACTATATAAATGTCTATTCTCTCTTTCATTCTTGCTTTTTTTTTTCCTCTTTCTCCTTAATTCTTTTACATTTTTGTTCTTGCAAAACGTGAGAAGGATGCACTCTGACAAGTTACGTCACGGTATCTCCACCATAGAATCCTTACAGTGCAGAAGGAGGCCATTTAGCCCATCAAGCCTGCACCAACTCCCCAACAGAGATTCTTACTCAGGCTCTATCCCTGTAACCATAAGAACATAAGAAATAGGAGCAGGAGTAGGCCATCCAGCCTTTCGAGCCTGCCCCACCATTCAATAAGATCATGGCTGATCTGCCGTGGCTCAGTTCCACATTCCCGCCCTCTCCCCATAACCCTTAATCCCCTCGCTTATCAAAAACCCATCAACCCACGTCTTAAAAATATTCAGCGAGGCAGCCTCCACCACCTCAACAGGCAGAGAATTCCAGAGATTCACCCACATATGACCCCACTAATCGCCCTAATCTACATATCTCGAGATGTTGAGGGACAATTTACTCTGGCCAATCCGTCTAAACCTCAGGAGGAAACTGGAGCACCCAGAGGAAACCCACACAGACACGGGGAAAGTGTGCAAACTCCACACAGACAATCACCCAAAGCCAGAATCGAACCCAAGTCCCTGGCACTGTGAGGCAGCAGTGCTAACCACTGTGCTACCTTGGAACTGGTGGCTGAATGACGAAAACAATTGTGCCTCATCCACACCTCCAGCCATACTCTGGAAACTTTGCACAGCCGCTCCTGTCTCTACTGTAGACTAAAGTGGACTGTGCAATATGCAGCAATGAGCAGTTTAAAGGTTGATATTATTCCCAAGTACAACTGGCAGCAAAGGACCTCAGCTACTGACAGCATGTTGATCATGATTTTCCAGTGCGCATTTCAGAGGTTCCTCGCCTCTGGCTGCGAATATTCATGCCACTATGAAATCTTTATACAGTATGTGATGTAACCAAGTTTGTCAAAAAGGCTGGAAAATAAGCCACTTTTGCCAGGTAAAATATTGAATTGTTTTTGTAGAATCGTAGGAATGAACAGTTTAGGAGGCTATCAACATGTTGACCCTCTGCTGGGTGTTTTGAAAGAGTATTCATTTTTTTTTTAGCACACACACCAGGGTAGAATTTTACCAGCACATCTGCTCAAGGTTTGTACGATCCTGTTCAAGGCCAACGGAGAATGCCGTTCTCTGAGCCTTTCCTACCCCTAGAATTGGGGCAGGCATGCTGGTGAAATTCTAGCTGATGCATAGGATTTTCCGGCTGCGCTCGCCCCGTGCTAGAATGTCCCACCCGAGCTCAACAAGCTTTGTGTGGTCCATGTCTCGCTTGCTACGATTCCCATGGTGGACGGGATGGGAAAATTCTATATGGATTTTTGCCCATAACCTTATCAATTCCTCACCGAGGGTCTCACTCCCTTTTAAAATTATCGAAGGAATCAACCCCCATTACTTTAATAAATAAAATGCTCCAAATCCTGTCAAGTCGGAGTGAAAGAATTTCCTTCTCGTCTCCCATCTCAACCTCTTGCTAATGATTTTAAATCTATTAGACTGTCATCACAGTGAACAGTTTTTCTCCATTTACTCTGTCAAAACCTCTCATCATCTTGAAAACCTCCATTGGGTAATCTCTTAACCTTATCTGTCCCACGGAGGACAATGCCAGCCTTTCCAATCAATGCCAGGTTGACTGGCCTGTAGTATTCTGGTTGATTTCTTCCCTCTCTTCAATAACACTTATACATTGGCAGCCCTCCCAGCAGAAGTCCTGTATACAAAAGTGGATCGTAATTAGGTTGTGGGGAGGGTGATGGCCTTAAGGCGTTATCACTAAACTATTAATCCAGACACTCGAACCCTGCCATAAGAGATATGGAATTTGAATTCAATAAAAAAAAAATCTGGAATTAAGAATCTACTAATGACCATGAAACTATTGTTGATTGTTGGAAAAACCCACCTAGTTCACTAATGCCTTTTAGGGAAGCAAATCTGCCATCCTAACCTGGTTTGGCGTACATGTGCCTGTAGAGCCACAGCAATGTGGTTGACTCTCAGCTGTCCTCCAAGAATAACTAGGGATGGGCAATAAATGCTGGCCCAGTCAGCAACGCCCCAAGAATAAATTAAAAGAAACAATACTGGTGAATGTTCTTCTACAATTTCTACCTTTTTTGTTTCTTTAGATAGCATTTCCATACAGACCAGGTGACTTATCAGTTTTGAGAAAAGCTAATCTTTTTAGTACATCTTCCCTATCTATTAATATGTTGTCCATAACTTCTCTCTCCACTCCTGGGGCGGGATTTCATGGCTCTTCCCGCTGGTGGGATCTTCCGGTCCCCCTGAAGTTGACCCCACAGTGGGTTCCCCAGTGGTGGGAATGACAATCCATGCAAATTGCCATTAGGCAGAATTTAGTGGGGAGGCTGGCGTTAGTGTATTTGTGAACTCAGATTTGAAGACTTATTACTACCTCCTCCATCTCTACGTTAAAATTTTCCTGAGGTCCCTTATTAGGTCTGACTTTACCCTTCTCATTACCTAACTTACACTTTACATGTTTATAAAATGTTTAGGGTTCGATTTAATGTGGTTTTCTGTACTAGACATTTGGTTTTAGAGGAACTGGAGACAAAATTACAAAACACTAATTGAACCGGATGCCTGAAATATTTCCGCGGTAATGAGCTCTAATGATGTCTGTTTAATTTTAATTTGTTTTGCAGGGAGAATTTGGATTAATAGGAGCACAAGGACTGCCAGGACTAATGGTGTGTACGCTTATTAAGGAAATAAATAGCACCAAGTATTAAGCTTGTGTGTTGGATTTGTAAATCAGATTTTTAGCTCTATGTGGTTATAATAACCTACTGTCAAAGCAGTAGTTTGTTTGGTTCCTCTGGGATATGACTTGTATTCAAAGGAAACATGAAATGATGAGTTCTTACTTGAAACTATCCACTATCATCATTGTTTATTTTTTATCTATAGGGTAAAGAAGGACCTGTGGGACCTAAGGGTGTGCCAGGTGTTAATGGTTCTGAGGTATGCAAGACATTCATTGATGCCATTGCATTAATTGGTATCCATGTGTATTTAACTATGTTCTATGCCTTTTTCAGACTATGTTAGCCATTCTGACCACTATTTAGGTCTTCAATGATGATGCTGGGTAACTGGGGAACAATCTTGATAACCAAACCCAATTTGTCACAATAGGCTTACATTAACACTGCAATTCCATGGTGGCATTGGAGCAAGGCGACTCCCTGCAAGCTCTGCCCAGCATAACTTCTAATTCTATCTTTTATTCTCATTCTATGCTTCTGAAACTTCATTCTAACCATTTAAACACCCTAACAATGCTTTAATGCAATTTCTTACTTACCTTACTTTAAGTTGATCTTTCTCTGCACCCTAGCTATGACTGTAACACCACATTCTGCACTCTCTCGTTTCCTCCTCTATAATCAGTATGCTTTGTCTGTATAGCGCGCAAGAAGCAGTACTTTTCACAGTATGTTAATACATGTGACAATAGTAAATCAAATCAAATCAATGAAGTTGCTGTGAAAATCCCCTAGTTGCCACACTTCAGCATTTCCTGTTCGGGTACATAGAATTTAGAATGGCCAATGCACCTAAACAGCACGTCTTTCAGACTGTGGAAGGAAACCCACGCAGACACAGGGAGAACGTGCAGATTCCTCACAGACAGTGACCCAAACCAGAAATCGAATGCTGGCACTGTGTGGCAGCAATGCTAACCACTGTACTGCCCTAACATTGCGGTGATGGTTTCAAGATTTCAGGGGCAGACTAAGAAATGTTGGAAATGACAAGAGAGGGTTTTGAGGGGTACAAACATGAGAGGTTTTTTTTACTGTCGGTGAACAAGGACTCACTAAATTGGAATAAGTACATGGAGCGTAACATTTGAAGGGAAAATATGCTGAAGGTTATGGGGAAAAAGCAAGAGAACAGTTCTGAGGCTGGGGCAGATTGGCTTAAATTTAAAGTCCAGCTGTGTTTTGTTTAAAGCTTCCCTGACCTGATCATTTCTGGCAGACAATCAGTCCCTATAGTTTAATCAGAAATTTTATTCTTTACAATGTAAAAATCTGGGACAGTTCAAATTGAGGCGGATGCTACAGTTTATATCTGCAAATTAGTTGAATAAAATAAAAGACAAAACACATGATGTCCACAGGAAACATTCTTTAAACTAATACCATATAAATTTGAAAGTAATTCCATGACCAGATTGATGCGGTTCTGCCATCTGTTGGCCACCTGTGCATATTTTGAGCAAGGCAATGTGAACTCCAGTTTGCAAAGGTATGTTTTAGATTGAATATGATAGAATCATAGAATCCCTACAGTGTAGAACAAGGCCATTCAGCCCATCAAGCCTGCACTAACATCCAGCCCACCCAGGCCCTATCTCCATAATCCCGTGTATTTACCCTGCTAATCCCCCTGACACTAAGGGGCAATTGAGCATGGCCAATCAACCTAACCCCCACATCTTTTGGACTGTGGGAGGAAACTGGAGCATCTGGAGGAAATCCACACAGACACGGGGAGAATGTGCAAACTCCACACAGTCAGCGACCCAAGTCTGGAATTGAACCAGGGTCCTGGCGCTGTGCCAACCGCTGAATCGCCATGCCACCCTTGATCCTTATCTCCTGGAGTTCTCTGCCTACTTTCCTCCACCCTGTTATCGGAAATCTCTCAAAATTCTTTGCATTAGCAGGGCACTCAACCCCTTGACTCCATCCTATCCTCACTGGTTTGTGCTTCCTTCTAATTCCTCCCCACATGGGCAGCTTCGGAGCTCTACCTGAACGGATAATTTACCTGTCTTTACCTTCCTGATAACGAGGATGTGTTTTTTTTTTCTTGGTTTTACCTTTTGCCTGCACTCATTTTGTTGCCCAGAGCGTTGCCAAACAACTTCAATAAGATTGCACTTTGAACAGACAAGTTCATATTTATTTTTCTTTTATTTTCAACAGGGGGAGATTGGGTTGCCAGGGTTACCTGGCCCGAGAGGCCCTCAGGTATAGTAACTGTCAATGACTGCCTCCTTTCTAAAGGTATATCTGAATATTTAAGCTGCTCAATTTTTAAAAGAAACGACTCTTCAATCAAATGTCTGTACGGAATGTTATTTTCAGTTGTTAGAGCCAAACATGTGAAGTGTCATTTTGTTCCAGGGACCGCAAGGTGTAAATGGAAGAAGAGGACTTGAAGGAATGAGGGGCCATCAGGTATGGATTTGTAAAGTAGATTAAATTGGACTGTTTAGATGATTTATTGAAAAAAAATTGTTGGCCTGAATTTTCCAGTCTCCCCCAACCACCCCCCCCGGCAGTGTGTTTTCCAGTGATGGAGGCAGCTGATCAGTAGTGGAAACTTCCAGTCCCACCGATGTCTACAGTGTTTGGTATGGCTTGCCCCTCCCACCACTCGAAAATCTGCACTGGGGGTGTTCACTTTCGGCGGGACTGGAAGATCCTGCCAGCAGGAAGGACTGTAAAATCCCACCCGACAAGTTTTTCTATCACCTTTTATATGAGATATGCCCTCTTGACTCTGTTCTCTGGCTCTATTCACAGCCGGTCCATTCTTTTACTTTCTGCTCTCTGAAGTGAACTGACTCTCGTTTAAAGAAGGTTGGCTGCATTGAACCGGGTGGCTGATGGTTTACCACATTAACACTGCTAACCACAATGGCTAACCCTGCTGCCTTACAGCGCCAGGGACCTGGGTTCAATTCTGGCCTTGGGTAACTGAGTAGAGTCTGCACGTTCTCCTAGTAGCTTTCCTCCAAGTGCTCAGGTTTCCTCCAACAGTCCGAAAGACATGCTGGTTAGGTTGATTGACTGTGCAAAACTGCTCCCTCAGTGTTAGGGGGATTAGCTGGCAAAGATTTGGGAGAAGGTCCGGGTGGGATTATTGGTGGTGCAGGCTCAATGGGCCAAATGGCCTCCTTCTGCACTGTAAGGATTCTGTGAACCATATGAGGCTACTGGAATATTGGTCCATTGGTGTGTATATAATCCACTGTAAAATAGTGGAAGCATGGTGACTATCATAGACAGAAAAATAAAGGAAATCATCAAAACTGAATTAAACAAGAGTAGAATGAATTTGGGAGAAGTACTTGTAAATGGTCCAAAACATTAAAAAAACAGATATAGTGCCAGATAGCACCAGCCTAGAACTATTTCTGAAAGCTACAAACACAATATTGAATGTTTTGGATGAAGACTGTTTATATAAGTACAGATGAAGCTAACAATTAGAGCGTGAATATTGTCAGTGCACTGCCAGCAAGGAGGTGGTATGCTTCTTAGATTTCTATCCTAATTTAGATGGCAAATGTGGTTTGCTAATAGTGCATGGACTCCATGCCAACTAAAATGAATACAATATAATTGACACTGTGGCACAGCAAAACATACCCTCCTCCCTACACTGCTGTGAAGTAACAGCATAAATATAAATAACAGATGCTGGACAGTTGTCCTAATTAAAGGTGTAAGATCATGTCAAACCAAAAATGCAAAGCTCAAGTGATTTGTGAATCTTGAAATTATGGTTCTAAATAAACATCTTGCTGTGTGGCATTTTTTTAAAAATAGGCACAGTGGGTGAGAAATTGAAACGCACTGCATCTGTTTTACCAGCATGAAGAAGACTCTCCAAGATTGAAATATTCCATCTGCCCAATTGTTAAAGGCTCTTCCATCGATATCCAGGACACACGTCTAAAATTAATTATAGCCATTTTCACCAGCAAACAGGGGTCCTAATGCTTGTATCATAGAATCTCTACAGTGCAGAAGGAGGCCATTCATCCCATCAAGCCTGCACCAACATCTATCCCACCCAGGCTCTATTCCTGACACCCCACATATTGACCCTACTCATCCCCTGACACTAATTTAGCATGGCCAATCAACTTAACCTACACATCTTTGGACTATGGGAGGAAACCAGAGCACCCGGAAGAAGTCCACACAGAAACGGGGAGCATGTGCAGACTCTGCACAGACAGTGACCCGATGCAGCAAATGAACTCAGGAACCTGGTGCTGTGAGGCAGCAGTGTGCCACTATGCCACCCTAAGATCCCCCTGGCAGAATCAAAGTAGAAAGAAATCCCGCAACACCAGTTTAAAGTCCAAACAGGTTTATTTGTAGCAAAAGCTGCAAGCTTTCGGGACAGCCTGTCCCTTCAGGTGGCTGGGAGTTCACTGAAAGTAACCATATCAGTCAGTTGCCACGAGCCAGTCCCAAGCAAGATGCCTTTGTGTCAAACTGGTGGTAACTCTTCACTGATTTGTGTCTGTAAAGATATTGCTCTGATGAGGGAATAGTGGGAATTTAGATCATCATCTTGAGCTTGCTTTGAGATCTTTCTAAACTTTTTATCTGGTGTCATATAGTTCACTCTTCTTGTTTTCATAAATATTTTATTCTTGTATAAAAGTTCATTTGCAGATTCCCGTGAATTTGTTCAGTAACTTCCTTTCCATGGTTTCTAAAAACAAAAGATTAGATCTATCAAGCCTAGGATCTGACTTGTCCAGTATTAACAGCAGCTGCGATCATAACAATTTGCAATTATTACTTTGCATATTGTGAACACAGGGTGAGAAAGTGTTTCCAATTTCTTGGTTAACTGGGTAGAGCGGGTTAGCACATTATATTTTCACTTCTTGATCCTTAACAACCTGGGCTCAAATCCACTTGGATTACTCATCTCTGCTCTGTGCTGTCTTCCCAATGCTCACTGCTGGTCAATAGGATCACACCTATATCTTCTTTCTTCATTCCCAAGGGCCGGCCTGGATTAGAAGGACTTCCTGGCACAAGGGGAAAAGCTGTAAGTAAAATGTTGCCGAAAAGATTTTATTCTGTCTCCACCAAATACGGTCCACCTCTTTGTAAAGCAGTCAGACCTGACCCCTTGATACATTTGAAAAAAGTTTTAAATTAGTTAAGGCATTCAATGTAATTGGCACTACATAATGAAAAAAAAAGTTGGATTTCAGAACATTGCATTGCAAAGTGGATGTGATAAATTCGGGTAGAAATTTGTTTTGGCATTAGGCAAAATGGTTGGCATGGAAACAACCATGTGTAATGTGCTGTCTACCCCACCCTTCACACAATTAGTTTAATTGACCCCAATACCACCGCATGTCTGGGTCAGGGTACAGAACAGACATTCAATACAATACCATTCAAGATTATTTTATACTCCATTGAGCTTATAAAAGCAATTTGCTGCTGTGAGATAAAATGAAAGTGAAGTTGCTACAATGCACTGCCAATGTTCAATTTACCAATAGCACCGACTTTAAACCTTTTGATTCTGCATTGATTTATATGTGATTTGATTTGATTTATTATTGTCATAGTTTGGGATGTGATAATAAATCATTGTTGGGATAGAATGAAAAATATTGTTTCTTGCCTGCTATACAGATAAAACGTATCATTCATAGCATACATAGGGGAGAACAAAAGGGGAGGGTGCAGAATATGGTGTTATACATGGGATGTAGAGAAAGATTAGCTTAATATATGGTCGAAGTCTGATGGCAGCAAGGAGGAAACTGGGCAGAATTCAGCCCAAGAAATTCTAAGTGTCAAATTCGCGTGAAAACTGGAGTAATTCATGTTTTTTTTTCAGTGAGAGTTCAGAGAAGAATCTCTCGCTCTGCACTACAGAGGCCACCCGCATGATATCGTTAAATATCGGGGAGTGGGGCCTATTCCCACTGGAGAGGCTGAAATCAGCATGCTGAGCAGGCTATTACATGTGCGCCGTTCTGTCAGTGCCAGGATAGGCACATGCACAGTAGCCCCGCACTGGTGGCCTCCTGATTGCTGGCCAGCCCCACGACACCCACAATGCCAACTGTCCGCCCCACCAAACGTCCCCCGGCCCAGCTCTGATCGCCCTCTCCCGGCCCGCTGCGATCTGCAGCCCCCCCCCTCCACCGATTCCACCCCCGCCAAGTGTAACCGTGCCTGGCAGTGTGGAACCCCCAGCAGGCTGACTGGCCCCTGGCTGACTATTCTGCCCCAGCCCGCCCCAGTCGCTGGCCTCACTACTTCCCCCATTGATCCCAATGCAGAGTGGCAGCAGGACTTCCGACCTCCACCGATCAGCCACTAGGCTAATCCCCATCAGGCCCAGTCCATGTGCCCCCTTTGACACTGTCCAATGCCCAGTGGGCAGTGTCAAGGTGCCCTCTGGGCATTGACACTTTGCCCCTTGTGCAGTTCCCAGGGGCACAGGTTGACACTGCCAGAGTGTGAACCAGCCCCCTACCACCTGACTCCCTGAGTGGCCCAATTGCCCTCCATCGCTCCAGCAAGGTCAGGCTGCTAGCTCCCAGAAAGTGGTGAGCTACTGTAATCCTCGCTGGAGTGAAATGCTCTAACAGGATGGGAGATGCTAGCAGACCTAGAGAATTCAGTCCAAGTTCTTTTACAATGACCATTTAAATAGACTTTGCACTTGCCCACCGATTTCTGGCACGGAGCAGACACCGCTGGAAGTCTGGCACTGGGAGACGCTAGCAACCGTTCATGCAAAACCCACGAATCAGCTGACGTGAGAATCTCCCAACCCGTTGTGCTAAAAAAAAATTTGCACAGTAGGATGGGGGAATTGCAGCCACGGTTCTTGAGCCAATTGGTATGTGTTCTCAGACTTTTGTATCTTTTTCCCGATGGAAGAGGGTGGAAGAGAGGATGCGTGGGATCCTTAATTATGTTGGCTGCTTCTCTGAGGCAGTGACAATTGCAGATGGAGTCAATAGATGGGAGGCTGGTTTGCGTGACGGGCTGGGCTTTGCACAAATGGAACTCGGGTCCGTTTTGGGATTTTTATATTTTAGCTGCTGACGTGCCTGATGTTTCCTTTAACCTTTGTTCTTTATTCTTGCCTACCAACATGGGCCTATGGTTGATTTACTTTGAACTTCTCATTAAGAGTTAATGGCATTCAACTTTTGACAAATGATCTAAAATTTAAATGTAACCATGATTGTTAAAGTTTTAATATAAACCTAAACATAAAAAAGAATTTCATAAATGTACGAGAGTGCTAATTATGAATATGTTTTCTAGGGTGAAGCTGGACCACCTGGGGCAAGAGGAGAGCCTGGTCCTGAAGGTCCAAGGGTAAAACTGTACAAATGTCACTTTGAGCATGTCTAACAAATTGAGTGCTTAAAGTAAATACAATGTTTAGATGGGTTTTTTTGTTTCTAACGAACAATGTGAGAAGCTGAAATTTAGACCCATGAAGGTTTGCACAAAAGGAGGCATTTCAGCTGTAGCTTCTTTATCCTGATGGATTTACATTATACACTCTTACAATGATGTCCTTCCTATAGATTATACATACTGTGCATCCCCTCTATCTATCTTCAATATCAGTAGCTTCACTTTTATCAAGTCTCCCTTTAAATTTGTTAGTTTTTGCCTCTCTGCTTATTTACTGATCCTTCCCCCTTGATGCCGCCCCTTATGACCTTATAGAAATAGATTTATTTCAATTCATCTCATATCTGAAGATTTCGCATTGCTCATAAGGGCAAAGGTCTGAACAGGAGCAGACTAGACAGTCTGTTAAGCCTCTGCACCATTCAGTGTAACCACCACTAATTTTTCACATCAAATCCGCTTTCTTGCCTGCAACCCGTATCCCTTGATTCCCTGAAAGACCAAAAATCAACTCGGCCTTAAATAGATTCAGAAATGGAGTATCCACATCTCCCAGGGTTAGAGATTTCCAAAGCTTCACAACTCTCTGAATGAAGACATTCCTCCTCGTTGTGGTGCTGAATAGTTGTTCCCTATCTACCTTCCCTCCAAACCCAAGGGAAAAATGTGTGTGGGAAGACTCGCTGAGAAGAAAAATTGCTTGTTCTACTTGCATGCTAACTTTCTACTTTTCTATTTGTATGACCCGATACATCCCCAAATTATAATCCATTGACCATCTTATTACCCACTCATTTAACTGTCCACATCCATTTGGTGCATCTATGGCTGGAATGTTATGGCCATTCACGCCGGTGGGATTTTCCCATCCCTCTGCAGTGAAGGGATCATTGGCTGGACACCGAATTCTCTGACTTTGCAGCAAGAGTGTGGCATGAACGGCCAGTAAGCTCACGACCTTTGACCCTGATTTTATTGGCTTGCCCACCCCGTCTCTGGAGCAGGCAAGGCTCGCAGAACGGCATTCTCCATTGGCCTCGGGCGCAATCTTATGACCCTCAGACGGGTGTGCCGGTAAAATTCTGTCATTTGTGTCTCATTCCCGTTAGCTTTGCATTGTCAGCAAACTTAGCTACATTATTCTGTGTCTTTGTCTGTGTCATTAATATAAATTGCAAAGAGTTGAGGCTCAAGCACTGATCCCTGTGGTACTTCACTCGTCACAACCTGCCAACTTGAAAATACCCCATTTATCCCTATTCTTGGCTTCCTGCCCACCAATCAATCCTCTATCCATGTTACTATTAATTCCAAATCTACAAGCCCTCCTCATGTCTGTTAATTTTTTGTGAAGAAATTCACCAAATGCATTTTGACATCCAAATATACTACATCTACCTGGTCAAACCAGGTCGGTCAAGGCAGCCTTGAGGAGGAGTTCATAGAATATAACTGCGATAGTTCTCTCGAACAGTATGTAATAGCACCTACAAGGGTGCAACCTATCCTAGATCTGGTCCCAAGTAATGAAACAGGAATAATTAATGACTTTACAGTTAGGGATTCTCTTGGAAGAAGCGATCACTGTGTGGTTGAATTTAAAATACGGAAGAGGCGTGAGAAGGTAAAATCCAATACTAGTGTCTTGTGCTTAAACAAAGGAGACTACAATGGGATGAGGGCTAAGGTAGATTGGGAGCAAAATCTTTATGGTGGGACAATTGAGGAACAATAGAGGACATTTAAAGTGATCTTTCACAGTGCTCAGCAAAAGGAAAAGGGATAATCAGCCATGGATAACTAAGGAGGATATCAAATTGAAAGAAAATGCATCCAAAGCACCAAAGATTAGTTGGAAACTAGAGGATTGGGAAATCTTTAAAGGTCAACAGAAAGCTATTGAAAAAGCTATAAAGAAAAATAAGGTAGATTATGAGAGTAAATTAGCTCAGAATATAAAAAGAGATAGCAAAAGTTTCTATAAATGAAATGAAAAAGTAAACATTGGTCTTTTAGAGGATAAGGGATGTTTAGTAACAGGAAGTAAGGAAATGGCTGAGGCATTGAACAGGTATTTTGTGTCAGTCCTCACAGTGAAAGACACAAATAACATGCCAAAAATTGATGTCAAGGAGGCTATAGCAGGTGAGGACCTAGAAGCCATCATTATCACTAAAGAAGTTGTGTTGGGCAAGTTAATGGGGCTAAAGGTAGGCAAGTCTCCTGGTCCTGATGGAATGCATCCCAGGGTACTAACAAATGCACTAGGGGAAATAACAAATGCACTAGTGGTGATTTACCAAAATTTGCTGGACTCTGGGGTGGTTCTTGCAGATTGGAAAGCAGCAAATGTGATGTAACTGTTTAAAAAAGGAGGTAGACAAAAGGTGGATTACTACAGGCCGGTTAGCTTGACTTTTGTAGTAAGGAAAATGCTTGAATCTATTATCAATGAAGAAATAGCAAGACATTTGGGTATAAATTGTCCCATTGGTAAGACACAACATGGGTTCATGAAAAGCAGGTCACGTTTCACTAATTTACTGGAATTCTTTGAGGACATTATCAGTGCAGTGGACATCAGGGAGCTGGTAGATGTGGTGTATCTGGATTTCCAGAAGGCATTCAATAAGGTGCCGCACAAAAGGCTGCTACATAAGATAAAGGTGCACAGTGTTACTGGTAATGTATTAGCATGGATAGAGGATTGGTTAATTAACAGGAAGTAAAGAGTAGGGATAAATGGGTGTTTTTTTTTGGCTAGCAATCAGTGACAAGTAGTGTGCCTCAGGGATCAATGTTGGGACTGTATTTGTTTACAGTTTACATAGATGATTTGGAGTTGGGGACCAACTAGTGTGTCAAAGTTCGCAGATGACACTAAGATGAGTAGTAGGGCAAAGTTTGCAGATGACACTGGAAGTCTGCAGAGGGATATAGATAGTTTGAGTGAGTGCACAAGAGTCTGGCAGATAGAGTACAATGTTGGTAAATGTAAGGTCTTCCATTTTGGTAGAAATAACAGCAAAGTGGACTATTATTTAATGGTAAAAAAAATTGCACGTGCTGCTGCGCAGAGGGACCTGGGTGTCCTTGCACATGAATCACAATAAGTCGGTTTGTCGGTGCAGCAGGTAATTAAGGAGGCAAATGGAATTTTGTCCTTCATTGCTAGAGAGATGGAGCTTAAAAACAGGGAGGTTATGTTGCAGCTGTATAAGGTGCTGGTGAGGCCACACCTGGAGTACTGTGTACTGTTTTCTCAATTGAGAAGGGATGTTCTGGCACTGGAGGGGGTGCAGAGGAGATTCACTATGTTGATTCCGGAGTTGAAAAGGTTGGCCGAGAAGGACGAAATCAGTAGACTGGGATTATACTCATTGGAATACAGAAGAATGAGGGGGCATCATGTAGAAACTTGTAAAGTTACGAAGGGATTGAATAAGATAGAAGCAGGGAGCTTGTTTCTACTATCAGGTGAAAGTAGAACTAGGGGGCATGGCCTCAAAATAAGGGGGAGCAGATTTAGGACTGCGTTGAGGAGGAACTCTTTCACATGAAGGGTTGTGACCCTGTGGAATTCCCTGCCCAGTGAGCAGTTGAGGCTACCTCATTGAATGTTTTTAAGGCAAGGATGGATACATTTTTGAACAGTAAAGGAATTAAGGGTTATGATGAGTGGATGCATAGGTGGAACTGAGTCCATGAAAAGATCAGCAATGATCTTGTTGAATGGCAGAGCAGGCTTGAGGGGCAAGATGGCCTACTCCTACTCCTAGTTCTTATGTTCTTGTTACAAGCTCTCCTTTATTTACCCTGTGACTTGCATCCTCAGAAATCTCTGATAAATTTTTCAAACACTATCTCCCTTTTGTAAAACCATGTTGATTCTGCCTGATCGTAATTATGTCTTTCTTTAAATGCATTGTTAGAACTTCCTTAATGGTAGATTCCAGCAGTTTGCCGATAATTGATGTCAGACTAACTGGTGCCAGGGTTTGGGACATCTGCTCTGGGCTGGAGAGGAACTTGCGGTGGGAAGGGGAGGTTTCCAT
Source organism: Carcharhinus amblyrhynchos (assembly GCF_965287045.1). Lineage (NCBI taxonomy): Eukaryota > Metazoa > Chordata > Chondrichthyes > Carcharhiniformes > Carcharhinidae > Carcharhinus > Carcharhinus amblyrhynchos. The sequence goes on from NC_137348.1 coordinate 29,269,705, forward strand.
GGCCACGGTCCAAGTAGCTCACTAACTCTGAGCCAGAGTTCCTCGAACAACCAAAATTTGCTGCAGACGTGGTCACTGTGAACCATAATGACCAGCTCCCATAGGTTGCAGCTACAACTCGTGGCCTGGCTCTGTGTCCCTATTTCATTGAATTAGAATTTACTTTATTTTGAATTCTGATTTGTTTTTACTTATATCATGAATCTTTACTTTCTGCAATTTCTGTTTCCCAGCTTCGCCTTCACTCCCAAACTCAAAGTTAGAAGAGAAAGACTCACTTGACTATGATATCATACAGATGTGTTCATTCCTTCTGCCTTGGCCTGCATCTGCTTCCACTGATCTGTGGTCACAGTAAACAAAAAAAAAGACACAGCAATACCCCTTTCCCCCACCTTCCTAATTTCTCACACCTAGCTTAACCCCCAAGCATTCAGGGCAAAATGGCACTCCGCGCTCAGGCACTGGCGGGCTTCTTTTAATCATCTCTGCCTCTCCTGTTTAACAAATCGCAGTCTGAACCTAACTGCCCTGATTTAATCCTCTTGCTAGTTCAACACAGGAACCTTGGTTTTTACCTTTGTTAGATCTGAATGATTTTCAAATTCCCACCAGCAATTTGTAAACCAGTAAATTTTTTCCAGCAATTTATTAGATTTCAGAAAAAAAAGAGATTTAAGGTTAACTGTCTTAGATTCCTCTAATCTTCTTCAGTCCCAAGCATTCAGACCAAAATTGCAACCCTTAAAAGCCGTGAATCGATTTTTGTTATTGGTTTCTCGATTAAATTTATTTTTTGTTGAACATTTTGTCTTGTTCCTTTGAACTGTTTCCCACTGTTTGTATATCACCATATCTTTTAACTTACATACCAAATCAATCATAGCCAGTGCTCCTCGCATATTTATGTAATTATCTTTGATAAGTTTAAGTTTCTTGTTTATGATTGGAGTATGTCGCTTTCAAATCTACTGTGGAATTCAATTGTACTATCATCACCGTTTCCCAGTTGATCTTTTATTACGAGACTACTAATTAATGCTGCCTTATTGCACACTACTAGATAAAAAATAGTTCTACCTCTAGTTGGCTTCACAATGCATTGCTCCAGGAAACTGTCACATGATCTGTTATCATCTTTGTTAACCTTTCTGCTGAGTGAATTGTGACAAATCCCTTTTATGTCATTGTGCTTTGCCTTTTTCCAGTCTAGAATCTATCTCTTTCTCATCCTTGCTATTTTTCTCATTGACTGTGTTGTGATCACTATTTCCCAATTATTCTCCTGTTTTCACATCAGCTCTTTGTTCCAATTCAATTCCCAGTACTGAATCACTCTTTCCTTTCTAAAGAAATAAGTTAATTTGAGCCAAACATATTCCTAAGCTTTTCGTATCGACTGTGACAATTAGTAAAATTTTAAAGTGAACCTTGCCGGGAAGTTACCGGGTAAACGTTAATATTGAAACTCAGCAGTAATTTTGATATAGGTTGTCAAAGAACAAAGAAAATTACAGCACAGGAACAGGCCCTTCGGCCATCCAGGCCTGCACCAACCATGCTGCCCAACTGAACTAAAAACCTCTACCTTCCGGGGACCGTGTCCCTCTATTCCTATCCAATTCATGTATTTGTCCAGTCACTAAAAGTCACTATCGTATCGGTTTCCATTACTTCCCCTGGCAGCGAGTTCCAGGCACCCACCACCCTCTGTGTAAAAAAACTTAACTCGTATATCTCCTTTAAACCTTGTCCCTCGCACCTTAAACTTATGCCCCCCAGTAATTGACTCTACCACAATGGGAAAAAGCTTCTGACTATCCACTTTGGCCATGCCCCTCATACCTGTCAAAGTAAGATGGAGAAGAGCTGATGGCCTAGTGGCATTATCACTATATTAGAAATTCAGCAAATGTTCTGGAAATTCCAGCTCGAATCCTACCTCAGCAGATGGTGGAATTTTAATTCCATAAGAAATGTCTGGAATTAAGAATCTACTGATGACCATGAAACCATTGTCGATTATCAGAAAAATACATCTGGTTCACTAATGTCCTCCCGGGAAGGAAATTTGCCGTCCTTATCCTGGCTTATATGTGACTCCAGAGCCACAGCAATGTGGTTGACTCTCAATTGCCCTCCAAGGCAACTAGGGATGGGCAATAAATGCTGGCCAGCCTGCGACACCCATGTCCCACGAATAAATAAAAAGAAATTCTAACTTTGCACAAGTGGACTTTTATCGTGTGATTATTGATCATTGAAGGGCAATAAATGTAATAAAGTGCATGAGTGTAAAGTTATGACAGATCAGTCAAAGGGCAATGCCAATGGGATAGCTTGGTTTGATTAAAACTTAATTGCTTTCAAAGTAAACGTGGTGATTTGGAGCCGAGTATCCATTGCCCTTAAAGTGATCTCTCTCTTGCATAGCATAACATGGGTGGCACAGTAGCACAGTGGTTTGCACTGCTGCCTCACAGCACCAGGGACCCGGGTTTGATTCTGGCCTTGGGTCACTATGTGGAGTTTGCACGTTGTCCCCGTGTCTGCGGGGGTTTACTCTGAGTGCTCTGGTTTCCCCCATAGCCCAAAAATATGTGGGTTAGGTTGATTGGCCATGCTAAATTGCCCATTAGTGTCAGAGGAATTAGTAGGGTAAATAAATGGGGTTATGGGGATAAGGCCTGTGTGAGATTATGATTGGTGCAGGCTCAATGGGCCAATGGCCTCCTTCTGCACTGTAGGGATTCTATGGACTTATGGTGATGTGTATTTGAAGGTTCGATCCTATGAGAGCGCTGGTCAATTGTGGAACATTTGCTTTAGGCATGAACACATACTGGCACATTGTTCATTTCATTTCTTAATATAAGCTTCTTATAACTGTGCCTAATCAAATGACCATATCTGTTTCAGGGTTTGACAGGACCGCCAGGGATCAGAGGCCCTCCAGGCAACCCAGTAAGACTGATTTTTAATTACTGTACAGTTCGGCATTTAATGAATTTTGCACAATGAAATGTGATTACTGGCTGCCTTCAAACGATGGGCATGTAGTGATTACTTTAAGAAGATAAAGGTGTAGAGTGATCCCTAAATTAAGTCAATTGATCATAATGGAGAAGGTTCACTCAACAAGGCACAGACTTTGGCTAGGATTTTCTGGGGGGTTTTTTTAACCTCAGGCAGGGAAAGCAGTGTGTAGCCTGCCAGCTGCATTGCAGGCTGTTCCGATTTTTTTTTGACATTAAAATCTCACAGGAGGGTCCCATGCTGCCATACTGGGGGCCTGGGATCTGAATGGGCCCATCCCACTAGCAATCTCGGTCAATCAGAGATTGGGTCCCCTTTTTGTTTTAGAAGGGTGCACCAATCAAAATAAAGCAAAAACAAGGATTCCCCCTCCACGCACATGGGAAGCCCCTACCTCCCCCCCCCCAACTCCCTTCCCCCATGCACATGGGAGCCAATGAACCCTGCTACAGGCCAGGCCACCCCAATGGAGGCTCCTCCAGCCGTGTCCTCTGCCATGGACACAAGGCCCCCCCCAACCCCCACCCCAGCATTCGCAGGGAAATTCCTTCCTAGGGACACAGGTAATTCCACCCCCCTACCACAAACTACCCCAATGAAAGCCATCAGTACTGCCCACTGGCACTGCCCCTGGGGGCATTGCCCAGGTATGGCCCTCTGTCCCCTGCAGGCTGTACCTAACTGCACATTGACGGGTTCTCTTTGTCATATTCCCACTAATCCACAGCTGTCTCAAACCCCACAGACATAATGTCACGTTTGCAGGGAGGGAGGAGATCTGAATGTCGGGGAGTGGGTGGTGGGGGTAGGTCCAGCAGGGGGGGCCCACTAATTAGATTAAAATTTATGGTAATGGGGTTCCTGCCCTTTCTGGATGGGAAATCCATCATGTCATTGGGGTGGAGCAGGAACAATGTGAACAGGAAATCCCATTGGCAGGAACGCTGTTTAGGGATTCTTTTTGGATTCTCTGCCCCCACTGGGCAGAGAATCCAAAGCGAAGGCGGGGGCAGAGGTACCACTGAGGTGTCGAGAGACTGCATAAATCTCCAAACAACTCATCTACCCACTCCTTCAATCACAACCAGCCGCACAGAGTCTGCACACTGGGCATTGGACTGATCAACTATCTCACAACCCGTTGAGATGAGGGAAGCAAGTCACACCCAATCCTGAAGTACCGCCTAGGTGAAGTAGTTGATCTATCATGCCATGAGCAACATCATTGATAATTGATCACTGTCCTCAGCCCAGGTCATAGCTTTACAGTCCTGAAATGTGGGACTCAGCTATCTATAAGAATGATTTACAAGTATTTTATCTTGTGATACAAGGTTACATTAACAATACTTTATTAGAATTCAAACAATGGTCAAGGAAACCATTGTCTTTGTAAACATAACCAAATGACAAATCATCCTTGTTCCTTTGGAAGATTGTGTTCTCTGTACCGCGGAGAAGTTGGACACAAAAAGTTATCCTTTTGACTTGTCATCGAGGGAGAATGCTGAGGAAAGACATGGCAGTTCCTGACAAGCATGGGCTAAAATGAGGGATTTGGCCCCTGGGCTGTCTGTGTGTCAACTTAGAGGCTGGATCAAGACGCAGGGAGGTGAGGGCTTAGTGGTAATATCACTAGACTATTAATCCACAAACTCAGCTAATGTTCTGGGTACCCGAGTTCGAATCCAGCCATGGCAGATGGTGGAATTTGAATACAATTTTTTTTAAAAACCTGGAATTAAGAATCTACTGATGACCGTGAAACCATTGTCGATCGTTGGAAAAACCCTTCTGGTTCACTAATATCCTTTAGGGAAGGAAATCGGCCATCCTTACCTGGTCTGGCCTGCGTATGACTCCAGCCACAGCAATATGGTTGACTATCAACTGCCCTCTGAAATGGCCCAGACAGGGGCAACCGAGGATGGCAATAAAGCTGGCCAGCCAGCGATGCTCATATCATAGAGTCATAGAGGTTTACAGCATGGAAACAGGCTCTTCAGCCCAACTTGTCCATGCAGCCCTTTTTTTAAAACCCCAAAGCTAATCCCATTTGGCCCATATCCCTCTATACACATCTTACCCATGGAACTATCGAAATGCTTTTTAAAAGATAAAATTGTGCCTGCTCTACTACTACTCCTGGCAGCTTGTTCCAGACACTCATCACCCCCTGTGTGAAGAAATTGCCCCTCTGGACACTTTTGGATCTCTCTCCTCTCACCTTAAACCTATGCCCTCTAGTTTTAGACTCCTATCTTTGGGAAAAGATATTGACTATCTATCTGATCTGTGCTCCTCATTATTTTATAGACCTCTATAAGGTCACCCCTCAACCTCCTACGCTTCAGAGAAAAAAGTCCCAGTCTATCCAGCATCTCCTTATAACTCAAACCATCAAGTTCCAGTAGCATCCTAGTGAATCTTTTCTGTGCTCTTTCTAGTTTAATCACATCCTTCCTATAATCCTTCTTGATAAGAGAGGGGATTAAGGGTTATGGGGAGAGGGCGGGAAAGTGGAACTGAGCCACGACAGATCAGCCATGATCGTACTGAATGGCGGGGCAGGCTCGAAGGGCTAGATGGCCTACTCCTGCTCCTATTTCTTATGTTCTTATAATAGGATGATCAGGACCACACATAGTATTCCAAGTGCGGTCTTACCAATGTCTTGTACAACTTCAACAAGACGTCCCAATTCCTGTATTCAGTGTTTTGACCGATGAAACGAAGCATGCTGAATGCCGCCTTCACCACTCTGCCCACCTGTGACTCCACTTTCAAGGAGCTATGAACATATACCCCTAGACCTCTTTGTTCTGTAACTCTCCCCAACGCCCTATCATTAACTGAGTAAGTCCTGCCCTGGTTCAATCTACCAAAATGTGTCACCTCACATTTGTCTAAATTAAATTCCATCTGCCCACTGGCCCAATTGATCAACAATTCAATGTAACTGGAGATAACTTTCTTCACTGTCCACCCTGCCACCCATCTTGCTGTCATCTGCAAACTTACTAACCATACGTCCTATATTCTCATTGAAATCATTAATAGAAATGACAAAGAACAGTGGACCCAACACCGAGCCCTGAGGCACACCGCTGGTCACAGGTCAGACGATTGAATAAAAAAAAACAGGGCTGACAGTAAGTTGGCCACTGGTCCTCTCAGCATGGCTTTTAGAGTGAGGAAACCCAAAGAATGGGGAAAGAATATCTCAGTTGTTTTGAGGATTAAAAGTGATGAAGCCCAGCAGTTAGTAACCTGAGAGTATAATTACATCAAATCACCTTAAAATATTGAAACTCTATTTTTCAATTTGTTATGGGTGAACGCATGAAAACTTGGAATGTAGGTTAAAATAATTCTGGAACATGAACATCTAATTTAATCATGTGTAACGTTTGGTTATTTCACTGAAAGGAAACATCACTTGCCTCAATGTCAAGAATGCTTATCTCCAGAAGAAAGTTGACAAGCATCAGATGTCAGGATCAAGATTTGTTTCTGTTATTTGGAATTGCTAACTTTTGACTTTGGTACTTTGACAGGGGCCAAGAGCATCAGATGGTGCACAAGGGGATCCTGGAGAAAAAGGAGATTCTGTAAGTTTCATTGAGAAATCAAACATTTATTTGCCTCATGTTATTTGCTCACACGCACTCTGTCTTCGCTGTGGAAGAGACGAATAACGCCACAGATATAGTTGCCAATCAAGAGGGGAAAGTGAGGGAGGAACTTCAAACAATCATAATCATCAGGGGAAAGGTATTGAGAAAGGTGGATACGTCAGCGAGACCTTGATGTCACTGATAATAAGCACGCAGCTATAGCAGGCAGTAAAGAAGGCAAATGGTATGTTGACCTTCATAGCGAGAGGATTTGAGCATGGGGATAGAGATGTTCTACTGCAACTGTATAGGGTGTTGGTGAGGCCAGACCTGGAGTACTATGTGCAGTTTTGGTGTCTTTACCTGAGGAAGGATATCCTAGCTATAGAGGAAATACAGCGAAAGTTTGTTAGGCTGATTCCTAGGATGCCAGGCCTGTCATATGAGGAGAGACTGAGTCGGTTAGGATTATATTCATTGGAGTTTAGAAGAGTTAGAGGGAATCTCACATAAACTTATAAAATTCTAACAGGGTTTGACAGGTTAGATTCCAAAAGAATGTTCCTGAAGGTGGCAAAGCCCAGAACTAGGGGTCATAATCTGAGGATAAGGGGTAAACCATTCAGAACTGAAGAAGAGAAATTGCTTCACAGTATTTGAACTAAATACCTTATGGACATATCCTCAGATCGTAAAAGCAGTCTCTGCAGCGATAGTAACTGCATTGGTTGTAATTTTCCAAAATTCTCCAGTTTCTAAGAATGGAAAATAGCAAATGTAACTCTTCCATTCATGACATGATGTGGGTAACTACAAGCCAGTTAGCCTAATGTTTGCCATTGTGAAAATACTGGGATCCAGTATTAAGGAAATGAGGCTGGAGAAGTAATAATAGGAAACAAAGGAATGGCAGAGGAAGTGAATAGTTACTTTGCATCGGTCTTCACGATGGAAGACACCAATGGGATGCCTGAACCCTGGGAGAATCAGAGGGCACAGTGAGTGTGGTGGCCATCACTCAAGGAGAAGGTTCTGGGGAAGCTGAAAGGTCTGAAGGTGGATAAATCACCTGGACCAGGTGGTCTACATCTCAGGGTTCGAAAAGAGATAGCTGAGGAAATTGCGGAGGCGTTGATGGTGATCTTTCAGGAATCTCTGGAGGCAGGGAGGGTACCAGAGGACTGGAAAGTAGCTAATGTAACACCGCTGTTTAAGAAGGGGAAATTATAGGCCGGTTAGCCTGACTTCGGTCATTGGCAAGATTTTAGAGTCCATTATTAAAGATGAGATTGCTGAGTACTTGGAAGTGCATGATAAAATAGGACTGAGTCAGCACGGCTTTGTCAAGGGGAGGTCATGTCTGACGAACCTGTTAGAGTTCTTTGACGAGGTAACAAGGAAGAAGTTAGATAAAAGAGTACCACTGGATGTGATTTATTCAGAGTTCCAAAAGGCCTTTGACAAGGTACCACATAGCAGACTGTTAAATAAGTTAAGAGCCAATTGTGTTAAGGGTAAGATCCTGGCAAGGATAGAGGATTGGCTGACTGGCAGAAATCAGAGTGGGGATAAAGGGGTCTTTTTCAGGATGGCAGCTGGTGACTAGCGGTGTACCTCAGGGGTCAGTGCTGGGACCACAACTTTTCACAATATACATTAACGATTTGGAAGAAGGAACTGAAGGCACCATTACTTTGTTTGCAGATGATACAAAGATATATTGGGGACAGGTAGTGTTGAGGAAGTGGGGGGCTACAGAAGGACTTGGACAGTGTAAGAGCGTGTGCAAAGTCGTGGCAGATGGAATACAATGTGAAAAGGTGTGAAGTTATGCACTTTGGAATGGAGGCATTGACTGTTTTCTAAATGGGAAAATGATTAGGAAATCAAACACAATGGGACTTGGGAGTCCTTGTTCAATACTCTCTTAAGGTTAACTTGCAGGTTCAGTTGGCAGTTAGGAAGGCCAGTGCAATGTTAGCATTCATGTTGAGAGGACTAGAATATAAGAACAAGGATGTACTTCTGAGGCTGTATAAGGCTGTGGTCAGACCCCATTTGGAGTATTGTGAACAGTTTTGGGCCCCATATCTAAGTAAGGATGTGCAGGCCTGGGAAAAGGTTCAAAGGAAGTTCCCTGGAACAAGGAATGGCTGAGGCCTCTGGGTCTGTACTTGTTGGAGTTTAGAAGGATGAGAGGTGGGGGATCTTATTGAAACTTACAGGATACTGCAAGATTTGGATAGAGTGGACATGGAGAGGATGTTCCCACTAGTAGGAAAACTAGAACCAGAGGGCACAACCTCAAGCTGAAGGGACGATCCTTTAAAACAGAGATGAGGATGAATTTCTTCAGCCAGAGAGTGGTGAATGTGTGGAACTCTGCCACAGAAGGCTGTGGAGGCCGGATCATTGAGTGTCTTTAAGACAGAGATAGATAGATTCTCGATAAATAAGGGGATCAGGTATTATGGGGAAAAGGCAGGACAATGGGGATGAGAAAAATATCAGCCATGATTGAATGGTGGAGCAGAGTCGATGGGCCGAGTGGCCTAATTCTGTTCCTATGTCTTATGATCTTATTAGGGGAAGTTATTATTTATTTTCAAAGTTAATCTTCTAGGTGAAGCCAGAAGAAAAATAGGTATAATTTGAACTAGCAATGGCATAGGCTAGACATTCCCAGCATTGAGTTACAGCAGAATGACACATGGCCCTAAACCCTATCACTACAGAAATCTCTTATCTCAGGTGGGATTTTATGATCTCGCCGAGTGAGACTGCAAAATCCCACCCATTGAGGGGGGATTTTCTGCTCCCTTTTCGGGTGGGTTTGGGGACGGGAACAGAAGATCCCGTCGGAGGCCCAAATCATGCTTCACACTGAGGTAAAAGCGGGATATGACTGTTTCCAGCTCCCCCCCACCTGTGACATGATGTTAGTGGTGGCTCCAATGTTGAGTGCAATCCTACCGACTGTTCACACCACACTCCCGCTGCAGCGAGATCAGAGAATTTGGCGGCCAGCCAAAACTCCATTCACTGCAGCGTGAAGAGAAAACCCTGTTGGTAAGAATGGTGATAAGATTCAAGCCATTGTGCTTCCTGCCTGCTGTCACACTTCGACAGGAAGAGTTCCATCCAATGACTTCCCAATCGTTGGACATTAGAATCATAAAATCCTGACAGTGCAGAAGGAGGCCATTCGGCCTATCGAGTCTGCACCAACCACAATCCCACCCGAACCCTATTCCTGTAACTCCACAGATTTACCCTGCTAATCCCCCGATACAAGGGTCAATTTAGCATAGCCAATCAATCTAACCTGCACTTCTTTGGGAGGAAGCCGTTGCACCCAAAGGAAACCATGCCAACACGGGGAGAATGTGCAAACTCCACACAGTCAGTGATCCAAGGCTGGAATTGAACCCAGGTCCCTGGTGCTGTGAGGCAGTAATGCTAACCACCATGCCACCGTGTTGCCCTATTGATTGATAGCTGTTTCAGCTCTTGTCAAGAAAAATTGGAATATGGTCTCTATTAATCATTCTGAGGATCACATTTTGCACTAAAGAATGGATTGCATATAATGACCTGTGGCAGTCACATTAGCATGTTTCAAAAGAATATGCACACTGCAAGAAGTATGACTGTCACTTGATGTCCCACTGAGTTTTAGAATGTGCTTGTTAAAACCTGAAAGGAAAAATAAAGAAAATTACACAGCAATATTATTTAAAACAGAAACATGCAGTATTTCACGTAATTTGCTTTGGCTATTTTAGCCAAGAAAAGAAACAATTGAACAATCTGATTTGTGAATGTTGCTATGTTTAGGGGCCACCTGGGTTGCCTGGTAAGAGAGGATTCCCAGGACCAAGAGGGCCACCTGGAATCCCTGGAATTCCCGGACATAAGGGACAGCTTGGCCTACCTGGACTTGAAGTGAGTAGCTCAGGGAACGTGTAAAAAAAATTGAATTCCTTTACTTTTCTCTGATTGTTTTGCAGACGCTGGAATCTATATTACTTGTCATTTTTCAAGTTACATATTTGTAAAGAACATTCTTCATTCTTCTTACACCATCACAGATTTGAAATCAGTATTCTCCTGCTCTAATACTTTGAGGGCCTCACAACCCTGCTTGTCTCATTAAGCTTCTCTCCATTGTTCAATGGGGCAACATTTAAAACTCAAATTTACCTCCATCTAACCATTAATCATTTTCTTATTCATCACAACCTGTGTCCTGTGCTGAGTTAGGCCTTTGTTCAAGTTATTCAATGAAAGATGGGTAAGCTCAGATGAGCTGAGTAGCCTACTTCATCCATAATTATCTCGTGAAGACAAACCTTTTTATACTTCCGCGGTTTTCTCCCACCGTCAAAAAGTATGCCGGTTAGGTGGATTAGCCATGGTAACTACGCGGGGGTCACGGGGATAGTGTGGCAGGGTGGACCTGAGTAAGATATTCTTTGAGAGTCAATGCAGACTCAATGGGCTGAATGACCTCCTTCTGCACTGTAGGGATTCTATGGAATATTAATTTGAAAGGATTTTCCCCCAGTTTCAGCAAAAAAAGGGAGACGATGGCCTAGTGATATCATCACTAGAATATGAATCCAGAAACTCAGCTAATGTTCTGGGGACCCGAGTTCAAATCCTGCCACAGCAGATGGTGGCATTTGAATTCAATAAAACTATCTGCAATTAAAAATTTACTGATAACCGTGAAACCATTGTTGATTGTCGTAAAAACTCATCTGGTTCACTAATGCCCTTTAGGGAAGGAAATCTGTCATCCTTACCTGGTCTGGCTTACGTGTGACTCCAGAGCCACAGCAATGTGGTTGACTCTCAACTGCCCTTGGGCAACTAGGCATGGGTTATCAATGCTGGCCAGCCAGCAACGCCCATGTCCCACGAATGAATAATTAAAAAAAAACGAGTTATGCTGCCTCCTTATTATCTCAAATGTTATAGTCTACTATGCAACCAAGGACTGAATTTTCCAGCCCTTTCCACCAGCTGATTGTCCAATCCTACAAATAGCCAAACTCTTGGGGCAGGTTTCCCAGCAATGCAACTGGTGAGCTACGCAAAACGGCATCGATATTGATGAACCAGAAGATCCACCGCCAGTCAATGGCAAGCCACCTCTGCCACTGGAAACATGCCACGCAAACTGCAAAGGTGGGAAAATCCCTCTGTGAAGCTTTGTACTGCATAGTTGAGAGGCAAATGCTGAACTATAGGTGGATGGTGAAATTAACTCTGCAATAACTTATTTTCTGCTTCAGTCGAACTTCAGCAATTCAGAATTTTTACATCCTTTGCAGGGCTGCGCAAACATTCCAATTTTCACTCATCAATGTTTTTGCAAAGGTGGACAATAATGAAAACAAATGAATGATTGTAATGTATCTGCAGCGTAATAGTGCAACTACAGTACAAAGCACGTTCACCATCCTTCAGCTACCATGTCCTAAGAGGTGACCATGGAGCTGCACTGGTTTTGTTCATGATTATGTGTGACTATCCATAAGTACAGCAGTGATTTGCCTTCTGCAGTCTGGCTGACCAGGGAAATTCCTGTTCTTACCACCTGTCATCAGGGGTATTGAAAGAAATTGCAAACTGATAATCAACCTAAGAGGCCACATTATGAACACACCTCCCATGGCCATCTAGCCCTTAAGGGGGACCTGAAACCAGAGTTCCAGTTCAGAGGTAGGGATGGTACCAACATGCCACAAGGTCTTCCCCTTAGTACATCACATTTTGGCTCAGATCAAGCCCAGGATGCGATGCAATGCCTTATCTTGTCAGCTTTGATCTTGTTTCTCTTATGGGGACCATGAATTGGATTCAACTTGAGTTTGGTTTTTGGAGCAAGCAAGGCATGGGTCTGACAGTCCACTCTGAGCATTGTCTTTGTAACTTTAAGAATGGAGTTTAAAAAAAAGTTTTTAAAAATTGTAAAGTCAAAGGGGAGAGTCTGATCAGTGTAGCCAATGAGGTTTAACTGACATGTTGCCTAATGCAATTTTTCAAAGCCACTTTGCCACTTTTGGCTAAAATGAAGATCAGAATGTCACCACCATTCACGCTGGCAAGATTTTCCCATTCCATTGCAGTGAACCGAGATTTGGCTGGGTGCCAAATTCCCCGACCTCACTGCAGCGGGAGCATGGCGTGAACGGCCAGTAAGATTGCACCCAAAGTGTTGGATCAAATCCAACCTGGGGTGTAATGCTTCACCTTGTCAGCTTGGATCTTATTTGTCTCTCTTGTGAGGGCAATGAATTGGATTCAATTTGAATTTGATTTTTTTGGATGGAACAAAGAAATTTGAAATAAAAAATGTTGTAAACTCAGAGTGCAATTTAGAAGTTTCTGTCCATTAGAGTTCACACAGCCAAATCTCCACCTCTGCAAACTGTTTTCAGATTTAAAAACAGAGGGTTTCAGTGTTGATGAAAAATTGGGTGATAACTTGCAGAAATTTAATCCCAAGGAGTGAGTGAAGAAAGAGGGTTAAATCAACCCAGTTCAGTTGGACAAATTTTAGCACAAATGTGTAGCAGTTGTATTCAATAGCTTGTTGCTTTTTATTTACTTGTACTCCTCAAAGAACTTTGAGAGTGTAACGTTCTGACATATCACATGCCTAGGAAGGAGTTTTCTTGAATAGCCTTTCATGGGATGAGGGTGTACAAGGCCCATTACTAATTGCCTATGAGCAAATTGGTTTGCCACACCATTCCAGGGGGCAGTCACAAGTCAACCACAGTACAATGGGGCAGGAATCGCATGTGGCCCAGAGCAGGTAAAGGATGACAGATTTCCCTCCCTAAAAGCCACGGTAAACCAGATGGGTTTTTGTGACAATTATACCCAGCTCCACCCTGGGCAGACCCATGAAACCATGCTGAGGCAAAACAAAGTTCTAAGTATCTATTACAGGTTTCACTATATTAAATAAAACACTCTTATGGATAAAAGTCCATTCATTACATTTGAATTTCTTCAAGTATCAAATCCCTAATAAAGACAAAGATTTCGATGCATAACCCTACATCAAAGATAGTTAATCACTTTATGACCACATGGAACTGTCAATCAAATTGTGATAGTCAAACAGAAATACAATAGTCATAGCACTCAAACTTACGTTGACAAGCACCGTTTGTTTTCAACTGCAGATGGGTCTTATTTTCAAAATGTAAAGAGCGGGGAATTTAAATGACTTGGCAGCGTGACAGTTCCGTAGGCCTTATCCATTCCTTATGTACATTCAAGCTTTAAAAGGTATATGTGACCTGTCCACAAAGGAAACTGACCTCTCCAAATAATGCCAATAGGTTTGGATTTTTCAATTAAATTTGTAAAGTTGTGGTTCACAAATCTGGGTGACCAATATTGCACTTTTAAATGTGTCACTGCCTCTGTGAACTGCAAATGTGCGATGCGCATCCCAACTGTGCCCATCCACGCCACTCCTCTCATTCACCAATGAAATTGATAGATGCTATATACTGGAGTGGGATTTCCAAAGTTTGGGTTCTGGCACCATTTTGGCTAAAATAAGCTATTCCAGCTTGGCGAAAATTCAGACCTTCGAATCAGAAGTATTACTTGCAACCCAAAGCTGGTTCCTGGGGGAAAGACTTACATTTAGAAGGATTTACCCCTAATATTCTCTCTAGTCCAAAGATGTGTGGGTTAGGTTAATTGGCCCATGCCAGTTAGTGTCAAGGGGAGTAGCAGGGTTAATACATGAGGTTATGGGATTAGAGTCTGGGTGGGATTGTTGTCGGTGCAGACTCAATAAGCCAAATGGCCTCCTTCTGATTGTATGGATTCCTTGAGTCCATTGTATGATTCTAATCCATTGATAGACTGATCAAATTGTAGACTCGGTACCTACACAGAATTATAGCTATTTCCTCATTTCTGGAGAAAGCTGTGTGTGTGATTTGTTATTTATTTAACATTCACTGTTTGTGAACTTTTTTTTTTAGGGTGATGATGGAGCCTTAGGTCTTCAAGGCCAGCAAGGACCTGTAGGATTCAAGGTCAGTTTGGCAAGGTCCTGATATGAATTCTAATTAAGAACTGGTGTAATCATCAAAATCTTTGAGAAACCTGATTTGTCTGTCTTTTTACTGACCATGTTGCATTAAATTTATTTATTAGTCACAAGTAAGGCTTACATTAACGTTGCAAGTTACTGTGAAATTCCTGTAGTCGCCTGTTCGGCGCCATGCACCTAACCAGTATGTCTCGCAAAATTTGGGAGGAAACCGGAGCGACCAGAGGAAACCCACGCAGACACGGGGAGAATATGCAAACTCCACACAGACAGTGACCCAAGCCGGGAATCGAACCAGGGTCTCTGGCGCTGTGAAGCAGCAGTGCTAACCATTGTGCTACCCTGCCGCCCGCATTAGAGAAAGTTTCAAAGTTCAATCCTATTGTTTGTTGTACAGGGTAATTGAAATGAATTTCTGTGGAGGTTCTCTCTCCTGGTCACCATAACTGTGGTGGAAGAGTCAAAGAAATCTCAGCTAAATCGTGACAATGCTATTTGGAGCAATTTTTCAGTGTTTCCACTGAACGTATGGAAGATTGGAGCAGTACGGTGGCACAGTGGTTAGCATGTTGCCTCACAGCGCCAGGGACCCGGGTTCAATTCCCAACTTGCGTCACTCTCTATGTGGAGTTTGCATGTTCTCCCTGTGTCTGTGTGGGTTTCCTCTGGGTGTTGCAGTTTCCCCTCACAGTCCAAAGATGTGTAGATAAGCTGCTTCGGCCATGCTAAATTGCCCCTTAGTGTCTTGGGATGCATAGGTTAGAGAGATTAGCAGAGTAAATATGAGGATACTTATGGATAGGATTGTTGTTGGTGCAGACTCGGGCCGAATGGCCTCTTTCTGCACTTTAGGGATTCTACGATAATGAGAAAATTCCTTGCAGGAATTCACCCGCACATCTAGATAGAGCGATTGTGCGAAGATTGGTCAAAAGAACCCTGAGATGCTTGGTTTTAAAGTCATGAAACAACCTGCAAGAATATGAGACTAAGAATGACTAAACAGTGTGATAACCTTGTCCCTGGCCATCTGATATATTTAATCACAGATCATACTCATCACTGATGAAGCAACTGAATATTTGTAGGATTATTTGAATATTTGTCCCATTTTTATAAGAAATGCATTTTATCCCATTTTAATTTTGTCCTATTCTGACAGTATGGTTGCAACAGATTTATTTGGCAGTTAAGATAGTATTATTTTGACGAATGAGTATTTGTTTCACTGAACGTCTATGCAGGACGTCAATTAGTGTAATGAGTGAATTGGTTAAAAATCCAGTAATAGCCTTATTTCAAGAAATCCATGTTGATTTTGACTTGTCTGATTTACAATGCAAACTCTTCCTCGGTAAAGACACCCACATTCACCTGCATTTAGAAAACGTAGACATAAAAACAGAAAATGCTTGTAACAGGGCAGGATTTTCCTGCTACACTCGCTCCAACGCCGGAAATTCCCACTGGGGGGGTCTGCCCCCCACCTGCTACGATTCCTGTGGCGGGCAGGGAAGGGGAAATTCTGCCTACAATCTATCAGGTTGCATCTGTGGAGCAAGAAAGGTAGGGTGGCTATTTCAGGTTGCAGACCTTTCTGACCAGCTCTGACCGAGGACGTTGACCTAACAGATTAACTCTGCCTCCCAGTCTTCCACAGATGTTGCTCAACTTGCTGAGTGTGCCCATTCTGTTCTGTTACAGTTCCAGATGTTCCCTATCCACAATATTTTGCTGTTTGTTCCTGAGACCTTTGAGTTCAGATCAAGCAAAAACCAATGCTTACGGGGTCCCCAGTGTAAATAATGGTGCTCTTGGGTTTTAATGAGCTACAACATTGTAGCTTACTGTAACAGACAAGAGGGGGATTAATTTAAACAGCACTAATTGCTTGTCACCACCCATCCACAAGCAGGAAGATATTTTGATTTATTTCCTTTTTTATAAGTGGCAGCTTGTTTCCTAACCCTTCAGTTCCTCTTAGATCCAATGTTCTGTTAGTTAGCCCACTGCACACTTGTAAATTGGAGGGACTAAAAAAAGTTTGTTGCACAACTCAAAATACAATAAAGTTTGTAATACCGTCTCCACACGCAGGTAATAAAGACAGGGATAGGCTAAGTAAAAAAATTACAGTACAGAGACCATAGAGAAAATAACTATTGTTTTGTGTGGGTTCCAGAGTTCCGAGGAGGTTGTGGGTTGAAAACCAATGCTGTACAACTCGCTTTTCTGGTGGTGTTGACTATACGTGATAGGCATGCAAGGATGAATCGGTCTTGTAGGTGATGGATTTTCCAGCAGGAGTAATGTAGATCAGATACTCCACCCAGACAGAGCTCCTTTTCCAGCTAAGAAAACTTTAAAAGGGATTCATTAGTAAATGTAGACCAAATGTTTCCCCTTATGGGGCAAACTAGAACAAGAGGTCGCAAGTGTGGGTTGAGAGGCGGTAGATTTCAAACTGAGATGAGGAGAAACTACTTCTTGCAGAGGGTGGTGAATTTATGGAACTCACTGCTCCATAGCAAGATGGAGTCTGAATCATTGAATGGTTTCAAGAAGGAGATGGATATTTTCTAATAACAAAAAAGAGATAAGGGAACATGGGGAACTGGTGGGGAGGTGGATTTGAGAGATCAGCCATAATCTGATTGAATGGTGGAGCAAGCTCAAAGGCTGAATTTGCCAACTTCTGCTCCTAATTCCTATGTTCCTGTGTTAGGCAGTTACAGACAGATGTAGGGTCAGGCATTTTTGAGATCTTTGTTCTATTTAAAAAATTTTAGAAATAGCAATGTATGTTTGTATAGATGTCTTAGTCACTCAGACTTACCAGGACAGAAATTTGTCAAGCGAAGTCCTCCTCCAGTTATGGTGTTGGCGTCCATAGGTTTACCCCTCCAGACCCAATGAAAGAATCAGCCTGGTTCATCAGCATCTGACTACTGCAGGTCAGTATACCCTTAGTTGTCAGGTCACCAAGCCCATCATAGAAACATAGACATAGAAACATAGAAGATAGGAGCAGGAGAGGAGGCCATTTGGCCCGTCGAGCCATTCATCACAATCATGGCTAATTGTCCAACTCAATAGCTTTTTCCCCATAAACTTGATCTCATTCGCCCTAAGCGCTATATCCAGCGCCTACAGATTTGTTGCAATTTCCCATCACATGGCAGTAAATTCAAACTCCTTTTTCTTTCTAAGCCCTTATCTGTTTCTCCCTTCTTAATCAACCAAGGGGAAAAACTCCCAATTCCTCATTAAACAAGTTAAATGTGTAAGGAGGCTGAATTACATCAAACAAGACGATAAGTTTTATACTGGGTATTATGCTGGAAAAGAACAGCCATAAGCTTTCACAAGAAAATTACAAATTATCCCAAGTGCTTTTGCTTTTGCTTTTTTTTTGTATCTCAGGGAAACCGAGGACCTGATGGCCCCAAAGGAATTCGAGGATCCAGAGGACACAGGGTTTGTACTCATTTGAAGGAAAAGCTTTGAAAAGGAAAGCAGTAATACAGGGGGAGAAAATTCTCTCCATGACCTGTATCAAAAGGACTTGCTGAATGTTGTACCCAATCTTTATTGTTTTCTATAGATTGGTTTGTTCGATAGCTCCTTTCACCATCAACTCCACACGGTCTACGTTCCCACACGGTCTACATTCCCTGTATTGATGTTAGTCCGACTGATCGTGTTCCTGTGACTATTCTGAATCAGTGCCAAATTCACCATCACCCTGTTTGAATTTATGTAAATTCGCAAGAGAAATTCCAAATTCATATTTATCCAAATGTATTGGCTGGAATCCTCCCATCCAGCCTGCCACTGGAATTTTAGCGGGCAAGGTTGCGGAGAACGTGAAACCCCATTGGCGGCCGGGCAGGAATTTCCTGCTTATAGACCAGCGCAGCCAGAGAATCCCGACCGTTTTGATTGCATCTAAATGCTGATTTTCGGAGACAACCAGGAAGTTATTACCAGAAGTGGAACCAATCGCCAATGACTCCTTAAGTTAAAAGGAGAAAATGGTGGAAATACAGGTCTGGCAGCATCTGTGGAGAGAGAAAGTGAGTGACCATTTCAGGCTGATAACTCACACCAGCAGGCCAGATTCTGCTGCGAATGGTGAATGAATAGCACCAGCCATTTGATAGGCCTGTACTCGTCCAAAAAATATTTGATGGGGTTTTCTATGTCAGGTTACTGCCAGTCAAATAGCACGGCACCTTTTTTAGGGCATCTGGAATCGGTGTAAAAAAGACAACCGTTCTGTATCTCCTTAATCAGTCAGACAGAAGAGTTGTTAATGAGCAATAAACAAGCAGAGGCAGCACGGTGGCACAGAAGTCTGTACTCACTGGAGTTTAGAAGGATGAGGGGGGATCTTATTGAGACGTATAAGATAATGAAGGGGATGGATAGGGTAGAGGTGGAGAGATTCTTCCCACTCAGAAAGGATAGCAGGACTAGAAGGCACAGCCTCAAGATAAAGGGGGGGCGGTTTAGAACGGAGTTGAGGAGGAACTTCTTCACTCAAAGGGTGGTGAATCTCTGGAATTCTCTGCCCGTTGAAGTGGTGGAGGCTACCTCGCTAAATATATTTAAGACACGGGTAGAGAGGTTTTTGGTAGACAAGGGAATTAAGGGTAATGGGGAGAAAGTGGAACGGAGCCACTTCAGATCAGCCATGATCTTATTGAATGGTGGGGCAGGCTCGAGGGGCTAGATGGCCTACTCCTG
The DNA here is from genome assembly GCF_965287045.1 of Carcharhinus amblyrhynchos. NCBI lineage: Eukaryota > Metazoa > Chordata > Chondrichthyes > Carcharhiniformes > Carcharhinidae > Carcharhinus > Carcharhinus amblyrhynchos. The sequence continues at coordinate 29,289,202 of NC_137348.1, forward strand.
CTCCTATTTCTTATGTTCTCATGTTCACAGTGGTTAGCACTGCTGCCTCAGAGCGTTAGGGACGCAGGTTCAATTCCAGCCTCGGATGACTGTGTGGCATTTGCACACAGCGTGGGTTTCCTTCGGTTCATTTGCTGTGCTAGATTGTCCCTTAGTGTCTGAAGATGTCTAGTTTAGAGGGATTAATGGGGTAAATATGTGGGATTACGGGAATAGGCCTTGGAGAAGATGAGTCAGTGCAGAGTTGATAGGTCAAATGGACTGAGTCCGAAACAGTTAAAATAATTTATTCAAACCCAAATCAGATACAGAAAGTGAAATAAAGGGATATTCTTTCATCTAAAAAATCCTGGGTTTTGTTGGGTAGGGGTGGGAAGGGTGAGGGTAATTTAAAGTCTGCAAGATCTGTGTTCAGGTCAGAACCTGTCTCGAACACTTCCAGCATTAACTGAGGCCAGATATTGGGCTGGTGACAAAACCAATCCAACAAGATGAGTTGGAACTTTAAATATAACAGTGAGGCTACAAACCTTATAGTTATTCTTCTTTTCAACTTTAACTTCCTGAGCATTGGGTAACTTGGCAGTTTATCACGTCAGAGATTTGGTAGGCTTGTGAGGCTGGAGCCTTTACCTTTCTTCCTGGATCCAGGTGCTAACCTAAGAACCTGTTGACCTTCCCGAAAAACCTCCAGTTCTGTTCACTGCACTGCCAGAAGAACATGGAGGCTTTTTGCGGAGAGTGCAAAGCAGGTTCACCAGGATATTTCCTGGTCTTGAGGGCATTTACTATGAGAAGAGGCTGATAAACTAGGATTGTTTTCATTGAAAAGACAGAGGCTGAGGGGGCACCTGATAGAGATCTACAAAATTATGAGAGGCACAGACGAGGTGGATAATCGGAGGTTTTTTTCCCCAGCGTGGAAGTGTCAGTAATGAGGATGCACAGGTTTAAGGTGAGAGAGGGGAAGTTTAAAGGAGATGTGGGGGGCTGGGGGGAGGTTTTACACACACACACACACACACACACACACACACACACACACACACACACACACACACACACACACACACAGGTGGGTGCCTGGAACACGCTGCCAGAGAAGGTGGAGGAAATATTAGCAACATTTAAGAGGCAGCTGGATGGGTACGTGAATAGGAAGGGGACAGAAGGATGTGGACTAAGTAAGGGAAGAAGGTGGTTTCTTTTAGTTTGGTTAGGCATCATGAGAGGCCAAAGAGTCAGTTCCTGTGCTGTACTTTTCTTTTATGCTTTGTTCTTGATCCTGCACACCCATCCCCCCCAGCCGCTTTTAACCTTCCCAAAAAGTCTCCAAGATTGTACATACCCAAACCCCAGCTCCATTGACCTTCTCCAATCCCACTACGGGTGCCCCGGCTCTTCCCCAACCACCAGGTCCCGAGGTCGCACCCTCCTCTCCACTCCCTGAGTCTCCAATGCCCCCTCACCCCAGCATTTAAAAAGCAATGAATTGTTTGATGGGAAAGAATGTTGTATTAACATGAAGCTTTTTTTTCTTGTCAAATTCAGCACCCTGCCTCTTAAACATTTGTTTATTACATTTTACAACATACAGCTGTAAGCAGTAACCTTACTGATCTCTTCCATTCACAGATATATATAAAGAATTTTTATAAGCACTTGTGGGGTGAAGGGCCTGTTTTGCTGTCATGTTCTATGTTCTATGCCTTCATACAGACTTTCTTCCTCTTGGGCAAGATGGGCTCCCAGCCTGATTATCAGCTTGTTCAGCCACATCATGGTTAGCAAGTCCTGATGTCCGACTCAAACCCGGAGCTTCTGGCCCATCAGTGCTGACACTATCATTGCCCCACCACAACTCCTCTATTTTCAAAATAAGGGCTGGAATCTTGTCACCGTTCACGCTGGCGGGATTTTCCCATCCCGCCGCAGTGAACATTTTAGCTGGCCATCAAATTCTATGACTTCACTGCAGCGGGAGCGTGGCGTGAATGCCAGGTGAGGTGGCGCCCAAAGTGTTTTCCAAAATGAACGTAACAGTTGAGAACACTTTTTGCAGTTTTATAATGCTCAACAGTCTGCAGAGAGGTTTCCTTGATTTAATTGTTTTAAACTTCTGTGTATTTTTTTTAAACAGGGGCGTGCAGGCCAGCGAGGATTAGTAGGATTACCTGGGCCAGCCGTAAGTGAATTTATTGAGACTGACACGGTTTAAATTCATGTGAGCGTGACAGTGTATATGACAGACGCACAGTCACTAAATAATATGGCAAAAAGTCAAAGTCGACATAGAACCGTAGAACATTCCAATCCCGTGCGTGGAAGGCCATTCAACCCATCAAGTCTGTGTTCGTACTTTAAAAAAATTATCCAATAGCATCCTGCTGATATTGTGTATTATTTGTTGACAGCAGATAAATTTGAATGAAATATTATAAACTCTCAATTTTTAGTGGTGATTATTGTAATAAGGAAACAAGAAGAACTGTTGTCTTGGTCATAAAACAAATCCAAATCCCAGTTTTATCTGCATCCAACAGGTTAGAAACCAGCCTGATGATTTGTAAAGCCCTGTTCCTGCAGTAGTGCACAAAACACAGTTCAAAAGTTTGGTTTCATAATCTCACTTTAAACAGTCAGTAAGAACCCCCAACATCGATTAGCTCTGGCTAGTGGTTAGCACTGCTATCTCACACCATCAGGGACTTGGGTTCAATTCCGACTTCCATGTCTATCTGTGCAGAGTTTGCACGTTCTCCCTGTGTCTGTGTGGGTTTCTTCTGGGTGCTCTCTTTTCTTCCCACGGTCCAAAGGTGTATGGGTTAGGTTGATTGGCTGTGGTAAAATTGACCCTAGTGTCAGGGGGATTAGCAGGGTAAATATGTGGAGTAACAGTAAAAGGGCCTGGGTGGGATTGTGGTTTGTACAGACTCAATGGGCCGAATGGCCTCCTTTTGTATTGGAGGAAAACTATCTCTATTGTATGAAACTATCTCTCACCAATTTGAGTTGCAGTGTAACCCCAGCCTGTTGTGAAAGCACATTTGGGAAGCTTACATTTGCTTTTCTTTCAAACATTATGAAAGACCCTGGGGGCAAAATCCGTCTTATAGCACAAAATAGCGAATGGCTAACCTGCCACATCTCTTGCACTCTTCTCAATGATTGTTTTTGAAGAGTCTAATGGAAATTGGAATGAAGAGTTGGAAAAAACATGCTGTTGACTTATTAATGACTGTTTTGCACCACCTCCCTCAATTGATTTTCAACCCCTTCATGTTTTCACCGGCTGTCTCCTATTTCAAACATCCAGGCACCGCAAACAGAGCTCCCTTTATGCTCCACAGACTAATACGTGATACAGCTCATTTGTGGCTAATCTCAACATGACAAGTCTAAGTGCACAGACTGCCTACTAAACAATGCTGATTCCACTTCAAAAGTAATTAATTGTCTATGAGGTTTATTTGCACGTCCTGAGGAGGTGCTGACTAATCCTCTTTTAATCAGTGGCCTAACTCCAGTTTGCTGACTGCTTTATGCTATTCTATAGTCACAGCACAGCGAGCAGGGAGGCAGAGAAATAATAGGTATTGTCACTGGATTAGTAATCCAGAGACCCAGGGTATTGTGGATTTCACTACTGCAAAGTGCAGTGGATGCTGGGACAGTGAGTAAATTTAAGAAGAAGCTAGACAGTTTTTTAATTGGTAATGAGTTGAAGGGTACAGGGAGAAGGCAGGAAAATAGGGATGAGGAGCATATCGGGCATGATTGAATGGCGGAGTGGACTCAATGGGCCGAATGGCCTGATTCTGCTCCTATATCTTATGTTTCAGAGGCCAGGCCCAAGTTCAAATCCCAGCAAGGCAGATGGTGAAATTTAAAATTAATAGAACTCTGGTATCTATAACCTGTGAGAGGGGAAAAGCCCATCTAATTCACTAATGCCCTTTAGGGAAGGAAGTTTGCTGTCCTTACCTGGTCTGGCTTGGCCTACATGCGACTCCAGACTCAAATGAAGTGGCTACTCAGTTCTGGAAGCAATTAAGGATGAGTAGTGAATATAGACTCAGCCAACGCATCCCATCAATGTATAAGAAAAATGCTGCAGCTTTAATTATTTGAGGTGTGAGGGATTGTGATATCTCTTTGATTTCTATTTAAGGAATTCTATGGACTTGTGAATGGATGTAAATTGCAGGATCCTACTGTTGACTGTTTTACCTGAATTAGTTTTGTTTTAGTCAACCAGTATAGACATTGTACTGTTGATAGCTTTTTCATTATTTTAAGGCACCTTAATATTTTGTCCTTCTGTTTTGCACAAAGTTTAATTCAAAACATGTTTTAATCTCTGCAGGGATTAAAGGGCCAACAAGGAATACGCGGTCCTGAAGGAAAGCCTGGTACACAGGTTCCCATTCTGTACTTTTAATACAGATTATAACCATTTTACATTCTTTGTATTTAAACTTTATTTGTCAAAATGTTCAGCATGGAAAAAAAGTTTTTTTGTACGTCAACTGTAACTTTTTCATTTGGGTTTCACAATTTAACTAAAGCGCCAGGGACCCAGGTTCAATTCCGGTATCGGGTGACTGTCTTTGTGTGGAGTTGCACGTTCTCCTCCTGTCTGCATGTGTTTCCTCCAGGTGCTCTGGTTTCCTCCCACAGTCCAAACATGTCAGGTGGATTGGCCATGGTAAATAGTTCCTTGGTTTCTGTTCCAAGATCTGCAGGTTAGATTTGATTTGATTTATTATTGTCATATGTTTTAGTATACAGTGAAAAGTATTGTTCCTTGTGTGCTATACAGTCAAAGCATACTGTACATAGAGTAGGAAAGAGAGAATGTAGTGTTACAGTCATAGCAAAGGTATAGAGAAAGATCAACTTAATGTAAGGTAGGTCTGTTCAAAAGTCTGATGGCAGCAGTGAAGAAGCTGTTTTTGAATAGGTTGGTACGCAACCGCAGACTTTTGTATCTTTTTCCCCATGGAAGCAGGTGGAAGAGAGTATGTCCAGGGTGTGTGGAGTCGTTGATTACTCTGGCTGCTTTTCCGAGGCAGCGGGAAGTGTAGACTGAATCAGTGGATGGGAGGCTGGTTTGAGTGGTGGACTGAGCTATGTTCACGACCCTTGTAGTTTCTTGCTGTGTCGGACAGAGCAAGAACCACACCAACAATGAGAAAGAATGCTTTCTCTGATGCATTGGTATAAGTTGGTGAGAGCCATAGCAGATATGCCACATTTCCTTGGTCTCCTGAGAAAGTAAGGTGTTGGTGGGCTCTCTTAACTATAACATTAACATGGAGAGACTAGGATAAGTTATTGGTGATCTGTACGCCTAAAAACTTGAAGCTCTCGAACATTTTTATTTCATTCCCATTGATGTAGACAAGGGCATATCCCCCACTATGCTTCCTTAAGTTGATGACAATCTCCTTCATTTTACTGACAGTGAAGGCAAGATTATTGTTGTGGCACCAGTTCACCAGATGGATTAGCCATGATGAATGTGCAGGGTTATGGGCATGGAGAAAGGAGAGGGCTTGGGTAAGATATTCTGTCACAGAGTGGGTGTAGACTCGATGGTCTCCTTCTGCACTGTAGGGATTCTATGAGCTCCCAGTGGACATTGAGCCCAAAGCACACAAAGTGCCTGGATAATGGGGTGTTCCAAACCTGAAACAAGTACAGTCAGTCTCCTGCATCCAATAACAGCTTCAAGGAGTCAAAGTGGAGAATGCGTTGCGGAGTGAATGATGTTCTGAAACAAGATGTTTTCTCAGCCTTTTGGTTAAGATCAAGTGTAGGATCAAGCCTGAGGTCAGGTGTAATGCTCATTCTTGTCAGCTTGGATCTAGTATTTCTCTTTTTTGGAGACAATGAACTGGATTCGGTTTGAATTTGATTTTGTTTTCAGAGCCAGCAAGGAGATTGATCAGGGGTTTGCCTCACCCGCTCTGCACATTGTCTTTGTAACTCTGAGAAACGAATAACGCTGTTTGAAAAGATGTTTTTCACCTATTATGATAATTTTTATACAGGACACATAGCTTTTTTTAAAAAATTCATTTTACAGGACATTGCTGGCTAGGCCAGGATTTATTGCCCATCCCTAGTTGCCCTTCTGAAAGCAGTGGTGAGCTGCCTCCTTAAACCTCTGCAGTCCCGGAGGTGTAGGTACATCCACAGTGCTCTTTGAGAGGGAGCTCCAGGATTTTGATCCAGTGACAGTGAAGGAACAGCGATATATTTCCAAGTCAGGATGGTGATGGGGATCTCCAGGTGATGGTGTTCCCTGAGATCTGCTGCTCTTGTCCTTTTAGATGGTAATGGTTGTGGGTTTAGAAGGTGTTGCCTTTGGAACCTTGGTGAGTTCCTGCACTACATCCTGTAGATGGTACATCTGCATTCCACAGTTCATAGGTGGAGGAAGGATTGAATGTTTGTTGAAGACATAGCAATCAAGTGGGCTGCTTTGTCCTGGATAGTGTCAAACTTCTTGAGTGTTGGAGTTTCACTTATCCAGGCAAGTGGAGAATATTCCATTACACTCCTGACTTGTGCCTTGTAGATGGTGGGCAGGCTTTGCAGAGTCAGGAAGTGAGTTATTCACCGCAAGATTCCTAGCCTTTGACCTGCTCTGGTCGCCACAGTATTTACATGGCTAGTCCAGTTCAGTTTCTGGTCAATGGTAACCCCCAGGATATTGATAGGGAGGATTCAGCAATGGAAATGCCAATAAATGTCAAGGTGCGATGGTTATAGCCCCTCTTGTTACAGATGGTCATTGCTGGCACTTGTGTGGTGTGAATGTTACTTGCCACTTGCCAACCCAAGCTTGGATACTGTCCAATGTTTGCTGCATTTGGGCTTAAACTGCTTCAGTACCTGAACAGTTGCAAGTTGTCCTGAACATTGTGCAGTCATCAGCAAACATCCCCAGTTCTGACCTTATGATGTAGCTGAAGATGGTTGGGACTAGGACTCTGACCTGAAGAATTCCTGCAGTGATGTCCTGGAGCTGAGATGATTGACCCCCAACGACCACAAACAGCTTCCTTTGTGCCGGATTTGACTCCAACCAGGAGAGAGTTTTTCCCCTTATTCCCATTGACTCCAGTCTTCCCAGGCCTCCTGATGCCACCCCGGTCAAATGCTGCCTTCATGTCGAGGGCTATCATTCTCACCTGTTCTCTAGCTTTCAACTCCATTGTCCATTTTTGAACCAATGCTGTAATGAGGTCAGAAGCTGAGTGAAATTGGTGTAACCCAAACTGAGCATCTGTGAGTTGTCGCCGAATAAGTGTTGCTTGATAGCACTGTCAATGACCCCTTCCATTCTTTTATGATAATTGAGAGTGGACTGATGGTGCAGCGATTGATTGGGTTGGATTTGTCCTATTTCTTGTGTACAGGACATACGTGGGCAATTTTCCACAATGCCACATAGACACCAGTATTGTAACTGTACTGGAAGAGCTTGGCTAGGGGTGTGACAAGTTCTGGAGCACAAGTCTTCAGTACTATTGCCAGTATATTGTCAGAGTCCATAGTCTTTGCAGTATGCAGCTGTTTCTTGATATCATGTGGATTGAATCGAATTGGCTGAAGACTGACATCTGTGGTGCTGGGGACCTCTGGAGGAGGCCGAGATGGATCATCCACTCGTCTAGCTGAAGATTATTGTAAATGCTTCAGCCTAATCTTTTATTCTGTGAAATACTGACCTCTCCTGGCAGGATCGTTTTTGTTTATTGCATTGAGATTTCCCAATCTAGAAATCTTTGATTATTTCCAGTGTCCGATATTAATGTTCATTACTTAGATACTTGGTTGTATGATAGGACTAATATAGTGACAAACGTATTTTCACTGTATAAACAAGATGTTAAAATTGTGGTGTCGAATTATTAGGTTTTGTAAAATCATAGAATCCCTATAGTGCAGAAGGAGGCTATTTGGCCCATCAAGTCTGCACCGACCACTATCCCAGCCAGGCCCTATCCCCGTAACTCCCCACCCCCTTAATCCCCCGGCACTGAAAGTCAGTTTATCATGGCCAATCCACTTAACCCTACACACGTTTGGACTGTGGGAGGAAACCGGACAGACAAGGTGAGAATGTGCAAACTCCACACAGACAGTCCCCAAGGCAGGAATTGAACTCGGGTCCCTGGTTGGTGCCACCGTGCCAACCGTTTCAGCATGTTTTGAGTAAATCCCAGCTGACCCAAGTTAGTTTATCTCAAGGCTCGAAAGTTATTTATCAGACAGCCTCCAGATCTTTGAACACTGGCATCTCTACTCAAACTGAAAAGCGGTGCATGCATTCATCTTTCTTCATTAATCTAGACTGAGAAGCTGGTTCTATAATTGGAAGTACTTAAATTCAAAACCAGTTGCAAACAAAATACATGAAGGTTCAAATTGTTTTTTTTTCCACATTGGCTCTAAGTTAACTGACCATTAAAATGTACGTATTGTAAGTGACAATCAGTCAAAATGCTGTGAATTATTGAATTCATTAAATTAAGTCCCATATTTAAACATCAGCTAGTATTGGTGAAAACAGTTAAGTGTGTGGTGGAAATTTGCATGTACTTTTGTCACTTTCAGACAATGAAGGAAAATATATCCTTGCTTTCTCTCACAGGGTGCATCTGGCATTCCGGGTGATAATGGGAAGAAGGGGCCTAAAGTGAGTATTTGTATTAGAGTTACCTTGTGTGATCATTAGGGATTTTTCTATCATTCTGAAGACCAAAAATGTGCGGGTTAGGTTGATTGGCCATGCTAAAATTGCCCCTTAGTCTCAAGATGTGTAGGTTATGGGAGATCAGCAGGATAAATGAATGGGTTACGGGGATAGGTGGGATGCTCCGTTGGAGAGTTGGTGCACATTCAAAGGGCTGAATGGCCTGCTTCTGTGCTGTAGGGTTTCAATGATTCATTGACTATCTGCCTAAATGTTGCTGTGTCCTTCACTCTTCAGATCTTGCTGAGGGCTGGAGAGTGTGGATGTGCACCCAGTTATTCAACAACATTGGATAATCTTGCATGGACAATTATTTTTACCCTATCTGTGCAATGAGGGTGTCACAAGTGACATGAGCTTCATTTAAAAACAAAACAGACAGACATAAATAAGCAGCCTTTGCTGTAATTTGGGCTGAGTTGTAAATAGAAATTGATTGAAGAGATTCTGTATCCATGGAGTCAATTACGTTCAGGCACTTGAAAAAAAATCACTGCTGTGAGAGCATCTGGAATATTAAAATTCTGGAATGAGAAAAGAGAGTACATTGTGTCATAGAGATATAGAAACTGGAAGCAGGAGTAGGCCATTCGGCCCTTCGAGCTTGCTCTGCCATTCATCTTGATCATGGCTGATCATTGGTCTATTATAAATATCCCTGCCACATCACCTTCATTTGAAGGTGTTTTGGAACTAGAACATAGAAACAGCAAAAACCCACCAATTTACTGATGATGCTAAATTTGCACCAGGCAAGCTTTGGTTTCATTGTATTGGGTAGTTATCAACACACTGCATAGATTTCCAGAAACTCATTTTTCAGGCAAGAAACCAGTAGCTAACAGTCAAAAACTCAATCTTGCTGTCTTCTCTAACTCTCCTTAAAATGAATTAAACAGTTCCAGTAATCCTGTGGAACTTTTTACATCCTCCACTCAGTATTATCAGTCCGACTCACTTGTAAAGATGTCAGTGGAGGCTGAATCAGTTATTTTCCTGTTTTCCATTGTTAGGATGGCATTGCAAGCTTTTACAGATCCTCAGCAGACAGTTGCATTGAGAATACACATAGAAGAACTCTTAAGGGTTTACATAGTTACTTAATCACACTAGTAACAGTTGCACGTATATCCTAATTCTGCTATTGACATTAAAGGTTTATGAGTACAAAATGATAATACAAAAAGTTCTTGTGTGGATTCAAAAATGCACCTTAAGTTTTTTTTTATTGAATTGTAAGAAATGTTCAGTTAGCTATTGAATCTCACCGGATTACGTTTTCATGTTGGCAGGGCTTTAGAGGAATAAGGGGTGAACAAGGAACTGCTGGACCTCCAGGACCACCTGTAAGGAAAGCCACCACCCAAAAGTGAAGGATTTGCTTTGAGTTTGTTATTTAACCCTGAGTTGTAGTGCAACATGTGACCACACTGCAGGCATTTAATGTTCTCATTGTTCAGATCTGGCGGACTAATTCAGGTTAAACCTATAAATCCTTGACTTTCCTCATTACAATTAATTGCCTTCACCACCTCCTCCTCCCCCACTCCCCCCCCCAATCTCTGGAATTCCCTTCCAAAACCCTACCTGCCTCTCACAAAATTCTACAGTGTAGGAGGCCAGTCGGCCCATCGAGTCTACACTGACCATAATACCACCCGAGCCCTATCCCCATAACCCCATGCATTTACCCTAGCTAGTCTTCCCTCATGCTAAAGGGCAATTTAGCAAAGCCAATCCAGCTAACTCGCACATCTTTTAACTGTGGGAGGAAACCCATGCAGACACAAGGAGAATGTGCAAATTCTGCACAGACAGTGACTCAACCAGAAATTGAACCCAAGTCCCTAGCGCTATGAGTCAGCAGTGCTAACAACTGTGCCTCTGTGTCGCCTTCCCTCTCCTCTTTCCTTTTAAGTTATTTCTTAAAACATCTTTGATCAACCTGCTTGCTCACTTGCCCTACTATCTCTTTGTCTCATTGTAAATTTCTGACTGATAATGATTCTGTGAAGCACCTTGGTAAGTTTTGTTATGTTAATAGTGCCATTTAAATGCAAATTAGTGTTTAATTTTTGAAATATAGCTTTAAGGCACTTCTAATTTGGGCACTGGCTGCCAAGTAACTGATTTGGGAACTGGAATTGATGCAATAGAGGAGAGAGGATGTTCTTCAAAAGGTCTTTTGATTTGATTTATTATTGTATAAGTATGCATTGAAAAGTATTCTTGTGTGCTATACAGACAAATCATATCATTCATAGAGAAGAAAAAAGAGAGAGTACAGAATGTAGTGTTACAGTTATAGCTAGGACGTAGAGAAAGGTCAACTTAGTGCGAGGTAGGTCCATTCTAAAGTCTGACGGCAGCAGAGAAGAAGCCGTTCTTGATTCGGTTGGTACATGACCTCAGACTTTTGTATCTTTTTCCTGACAGGAGAAGGTGGAAGAGAGAATGTCCAGGGTGTGTGGGGTCCTTGATTATGCTGGTTGCTTTGCCAAGGCAGTGGGAAGTACAGACAGTCAATGGATGGAAGGCTGCTTTGAATGATGGACTGGGCTTCATTCACGACTCTTTGTAGTTTCATGGAGTTTTGGGCAGAGGGTTGTTTTTGAGAACAGTCTTGGGGGGGTTATGGCCTGGCAGTGCCAACCTGCCAGTGCAAATCTGCTAATGCCAATCTGTGCCAGGGGGCAGTGCCAGGGTTGGGTCCTCTAGGAAGCCCCATGCTGGTGAAGTTCCCCATATGTGCTTTTGTGGGGGCAGGAGGTCTGATACATATGAGGAAGGAGTGTGCCCCTGGTATTACCATAGTGATAGGGAGTTGCCCTGATTCTTTTAAGGGAGGGGTCCTTCATGACTGTGGGGATGGGGGAAGTATATTTTAGACAAAGCTTGGGGCACTCTTTAAAGATGGCACCATAGTATCTATGGAAGGAGCCTTGTTGGCTCAATGAGGCCCCATCCCTCCAAAGTGATGATGCAAACCTCCCCCCAGATATTAAGTGCCAGAAAATCTGGTCTGAAAACTCAGCTGTGCATCTGGAGAGAAACATGTTGGTTTTCAGAAAGAGCCTGACACTCCTGACACAATTTGGTAAAATTCCACCCTAGATATTTGACTTTGTAAATTGCACAAATTGCAAGTGACTGAATACATGAATATATTCTCCGCATTGAAAGAGCATCATTTTCTGGAATAACATCAAATCAGTAATTTGGATCAAATTTACAGCCAAATAGGAGATTGTTACTCTGCGTTCCAGGGAAGATCCACAGTAAAAAGTCTGACAACACCAGGTTTTAGTCCAACCTATTTATTTGATAATATACTCACAAGCTTTCGGGGTTAGTCCCTTCGTCAGGTGAATGGAGAGTTCTGGCCTCAGACAGAGCATATAAAGCACAGACAGTTTAGAGATTACTGATTAGAATGCGAATCCTTACACCTAACCTGCTGTTCAAGACCTGAAGTGGCTGATAATGTGAGTGGATTCCATTCCAGGGAAGATAGCAGAATAGAATTCAGTGTTTTACAATGTGAAAACAAATGACAGTGAGATCAGAGATAATATTTGGTATAATAAGAGCATAAGAACATAAGAAGTAGGTGCAGGAGTAGGCCATCTAGCCCTTCAAGCCTGCCCCGCCATTCAATAAGATCATGGCTGATCTGAAGTGGCTCAGTTCCACTTTCCCGCTTTCTCCCCATTACCCTTAATTCCCTTGCCTACCAAAAACCTATCTACCCATGTCTCAAATACATTTAGCGAGGTAGCCTCCACCACTTCAATGGGCAGAGAATTCCAGAGATTCACCACCCTTTGAGTGAAGAAGTTCCTCCTCAACTCCATTCTAAACTGCACCCCCCCCCCCCCCCCCCCCCACTAAAGGGCTGTGCCCTCTAGTCCTGTTGTCCCTTCTGAGCAGGAAGAATCTCTCTACCTGTACCCTATCCATCCCCTTCATTATCTTATACGTCTCTATAAGATCCCCCCTCGTCCTTCTAAACTCCAATGAGTACAGACCCAGTCTATTTAGTCTCTCTTCATAGTCCAACCCCCTCATCTCCAGTATCAGCCTATCGAACCTCCTCTGCACTCCCTCCAAGGCCAAAATATCCTTGCGCAAGTGCAGCAACCAAAACTGCACACAGTACTCCAGCTGTGGCCTCACCAGTGCCCTGTACAGTTACAGCAAGACCTCCCTGCTTTTATATTCTATCCCCCTCGCTATAAAGGCCAGCATCCCATTTGCCGCCTTGATCACCTGCTGCACCTGCAGACTGGGTTTTTGCGACTCGTGCACAAGGACCCCCAGGTCCCTCTGCACCGTAGCATGCTGCAGCTTTTCGTCCTTTAAATAGTAATCTCTCCTGCCAAAGTGGATAACCTCTCACTTGCTAACATTGTACTCCATCTGCCAGGTCCTCGCCCACTCGCTCAGCCTATCTAGATCCCTCTGCAGACTTTCCACACCCTCCGCACAATTTGCTTTTCCACTCATCTTTGTGTTATCAGCAAATTTCGACACCCTACACTCAGCTCCCTCCTCCAGATCATCTATATAAATGGTAAATAGCTGAGGCCCCACACCGATCCCTGCGGCACTCCACGAGTTACCAACTGCCAATCAGAATAGCACCCATTGATACCAACTCTCTGCTTCCTATTAGACAACCAATCCTCTATCCATGCTAACACCTTACCCCCAACTCCATGCCCCCTAACCTTCTGAAGCAAGCTTTTGTGCGGCACCTTATCAAACGCCTTTTGAAAATTGAGAAACACCGCATCCACCGGTTCCCCTCTGTCTACCGCACTAGTCACATCCTCATAGAATTCCAATAAATTCGTAATGGATATTGTAACTATGAATAACCTTCCCTCATTCATTCAGTGATCTTGTAGCCTTCCTACCCTGCACACACTCACTGTTGGAATTAAAATACCCCCTTAAAGTGTCATTCTTTCACATAATCACAGAATCCTTGATCTTCCTCAGTTTCCACTTTGTACAGCAATCTGCATATTTCTGTTTGTTTTGCAACCCCGATAGTAGCCTGCACTGTAGGTCTTGATCTTTTACATTGCCACTGAGAACTCCAAGTGCAATCATAGTCATAATGCAATTTCGCTGTTACAGTTTGTGCAACTAAACCTTTCAATATCAGTCACCCAGCCCCTACATTGTCATACGTGTGTTATTTGTAGTAAATGTTCTGTGAAAGCAAATGAAGGTTTTGTAGTGCAGTGGGTGCTACCCCCCACCCTCACCTCTGAGCCAGAAGCTCCAGGTTTAAGTCCCACCCAGTACTTGGTGGACAAAGAAGGTGTGTTCATAATGTGACCAAGCAGTTCAAATGTCAACCTGCGAATCCTCCCGACACACCAGTGGCTGGTAGTAAGGCCGGGAGAGATTCCTAGTCAGCCACGCTTGATGCAGAGCAGCGCCCCTCAGGTTATAATCCTCTGCTGACAGACTAGTGACCTGTTCCAGGAATAACTCGACAAAGGCCTGCCTTGGTGCACCACTGGATGTAGGAGAAGAATTGGAAAGGAATGGAAAAATACAAAGTTTGTGTCAATTTTCTTTTTCACATCATTCACAGGGTCCTCCAGGACATCCAGGGCTTGATGGAATTCCTGGCCAAACAGGAGAAAGGGTAAGCTTAATAACAATTGGAGAGACTAGCACAACGTTTGTTTAAACGTTTAAAGTTTGTTTATTTATTAGTGTCACAAGCATCTTACGTTAACATTGCAATGAAGTTACTGTGAAAATCCCCTCGTTGCCACACGCTGGCACCTGTTCGACTACAGTGAGGGAGAATTTAGCATGGCCAATGCATCTAACCAGCACGTCCTTCAGACTGTGGGAGGAAACTAGAGCACCTGGAGGAAACCCAGGCGGACACGGGGAGAACTCTGCACAGACAGTGACCCATCTCACTATGTCATGGTGATCTGGATGTGTTGCCATTGTCTGAATCCACATTCATTGAACTTGATAACTTAGCAACTCACACAGTTGTGTCCAGTTTTACCAACACCATGGTGCCCATATTGATGGTGTATCCATGGGAATCCTGCGGAGTCGAGCTTTCGTGGACACTTTAACCAGTTTTCATGAGAAACGAGTCTTTGAAGGAATGACCCTGAACTCCTGACGTATTTCCAATTTTGAAATTGCATCTAATGTTGGGCTGCACTATGTTCTGAGTTTTGTTATAATTGTTTGTTGCAGACAGTTGTTATTTTTGAATCTGCAGCTGCTCATAAGAATTTGCTTAAACACCTTAATGGGCTCGATCCCACGCTGAAAGGGGCCTGCAGAATGGGCCAGTCTAACAAGCTCCTTTTCCTTGACATGTTGGTTGTAAAATCTGCTAATGGGTTCTCTACTACTGTCTACCTGAAGCCTATCTTCATTGGTCAATATTCCGCCGTACGCTTTAAGATTGGCCTTACTGGCAACCTCCTACATAGACCCTGAGCCATTCACTCACCAAGCATTATGAATGTCAAAGTAGGATGCATCAAAGCTAAGCTGAGGATAAAGGCTACCCTGATCAGAGATTATTGCTCACTAAATATCTTGTGAACTCATAAATGGGTCTAAGGACGTTCACTCCTGAAAAGTGCCCAGTCCTTTGTCTCAAAAATTTGACAAATGGATGAAGCTAGTCATTTTACCCAGTATGCTGCAAAAGCAACATGAATGGTATTCTCCACTAACAAGCAATGAGGTGTATAAATTTCAATGTCACGGTGATATCTGGTTTGTAGGATCATCTGGTGGATTGTATCAAATAGCCAATTCTTTTCGCTGTTCACAAAACTCGATCAGACTTTGCTTCCAAGGTTCGGAACATAGAGCAGCCCAACATTAGATATGATTTCACAATTGGACAACAATATCTGAACAATTAGGCTAAGAATTTTATTAGCAACAAACTTTAAGATTATCAGTCAGTCTTGCAATGTGGCCCATTTACATGTGCTCAAAGACCCAGTCCTTTGCAAACAGAATATGTCCAAACATTGTACCTTTTTTCAATTAAATAAAAGCTCGGGGGATAATTGCTCCCCGCTGCATTCTCCACGGCAATGCCCCAACCAAGCACTTGCCAACCAATGCAGTGGGGAAAAAAATATTGTTTCCTCTGAAATTTGGCATTCTGGGAATTCAGTTCTGATGAGTGCAAGAGGAAAAGTTTCAACATCATGTCTCTTTTTTCAGTGATTTACAAAGATAATTGCACATCACAACATGTACCCCGAACCAAAAGTATCTTGTTCTCATCTAATGTGTAAAGATTTAAATTTCTAAGTGTTTCTCGTTAACTGCAAGATTGCCACAAGACCCTCTTGGATTGAGATGAAGACTTACCTGGTTCATTGCCTTGAATTGAGATTTACTAAAATACAGTAATAGATAGGAGAAATGCATGTGTAAATTTAAACTAGAGAGTTTTAATGTTTATTATTAATGTGAATTAAAAAATACCTGCTTTATATTTCCAGGGTTCCACTGGTAAACCTGGACTCCCAGGACAGCAAGGACCTGTAGGCATGTATGTAAGTGAGAAGCAAAACCAGCCATTACATACAAATATGTGAAAATTATATTAATCAAAGCACTAACTGCATCATTAAGTTTAGATTCCCCTCAAATGCTACAACAAATGTAGATATTTGATGTAATAAATGATTGTATGCATAAAGTTTGATCTGATTTGATTTATTATTGCCACATGTTTTGGGAATACAGTGAAAAATATTGTTTTTTGCGTGCTACACTGACAAAATAGATCATTCATAGAGTACATAAGAGAGAAGGAGAGGATAGGATGCAGAATATACTGTTGCAGTTACAAATAGGGTGAAGAGAAAGATCAGTTTAATGTATGATAGGGTATTCAAAATTCTGATGGTAGCAGTGCAGCAGCTGTTCTTGAGTCAGTTTGTGTGCATTGTGGGGGGGGGTGCTAAAAACGGGTTGAAAAGATGGATCAGAAACTCTCCAGTTTCATGTCCACCCAGCACTTTTAAAAAAAAAGGTAAAGTAAGACCCATAGTGTCACAAGAAAAGTTATCAATTGAAAAGCAGACTACGATATTGAAAATTCTGTAACAGAATTACATTGATGAATGTCTAATGAATTACAAATTCCATCGATTGTGATGCTTTATTGGGTTAATTCCAGTTATTGGAAAGATTTCACAGAACCATCTGCACGGATAGAAAACTAAGAAGCCTCGAACATGATCAGACAATATGACATAGGAGCAGAAGTAGACCATTTGCCCCATCAAGTCTGCTCCATCATTCAATGAGATCATGACTGGTCTGATGTGGTAACCCTCAACTCCTGCCTTGTCCCCATAACCCTTGATTTCCTTACTGATTAAAAATCTGTCCATCTCAGTCTTGGACATACATTATGACCCAGCCTCAGCAGATCTCTGGAGAAGAATGCCACAGATTTACTACGCTCTGAGAGAAGAAATTCCTTCTCATCTCTGTCTTAAATGGGTGATCCGTTACTCTGAGATTATACCCTCTGGCCTGAAGCTCTCCCACGTGGGGAAAGAATTTCTCAGTATCTATCCTGTCAAGCACCCTGAGAATCCTGTATATCTGAATAAGGTCATCTTTCCTTTTTCTAAACTCCAATGAGTACAGGCCCAACTCAACCTCTCATTAAAGTCAGAAGAAATGTTAAACTCTCAGAGCTGAGATTGAAATGTCAACTCTTTTAAAAGGAGGTAGATAAATGATTGGTTAGGGTTGGGAAAAGAATTGAAGATTATTTGGATCTTCATAGATGATAGAAATCACCAGCTGCCCACCCAGCAAAGGCCTCACCTCAAGGTGGCCAATCTGGACCAACCTGCCCAAGCCAGGTAGTTCTGCTGCCAACCTGTGGAAGGACCTGTGGCACAATACCAACAACAAAACCCAAAATCAGCACCTGGTGAATGATCCGACATTGGGAAGCCCAGACTTCAACCTTTGTCATGGTGAACGGATCAAACCAAACATGTTTCACACGCGAGTCAGACTCTGCTGCAACAATCTCTTCTGTTGGGGACAACTTGATTCACCCCTGTGCAACTCTGTGCAAAGTGTGAACCATGGTGCATATAATCGACAAATGCCCCGACCTGTGCTTCTGTGGTGACCTAGCCGTCCTACACCGGACTGAGAAAGAGGCTGCCACTGGCTAAAAAATTTCAAATTCAACATCTAGCTGTTTATCGCGATATTGGTAGTAGTATTGTAGACTGAGGAGATCAATAACTTAATGGGATACAATCATATATTTTTGTCAGGCGTGGAAATGTTTGTCTGAAGAATGTAATGTCAGCATTTAATAGAGGAAATCTGAGAATACATACATATTTTGATATATTTGGACACTTATTTGGAGTTTGATCTTTGGAAGTTGGGGAATATTTAGGCAGAATTGTCCTCATGAGATTTTATGAGTGCATTAGAGTCCATGATGGGATGGACATGCATTTCAGTGGAAGAAATTGATTAGGTGTCAAATGATCATTTCTCACCACTACAAGATCTATTGCAGTTCTGGTCGTAGACAGGATATTGTTAAACTAGAAAGAGTGCAGAAAAGATTTAATAGGATGCTTCCGGGACTTGATGGTTATAAGGGGAGGCTGGGACTTTTTTTCTCTGGAGCGTAGAAGGTCGAGGGGTGATGTTGCAGCAGGCTGTAAAATAATGAGGGGCATAATCAGCTAGATAGTCAACATCTTTTCCCAAAGGTAGGGGAGTCTTAAACCTATGCCCTCTAGTTTTAGGTGAGAGGGGAGAGACACAGAAAAGGTCCAGAGAGTCTATTTTTCATTCAGAGGGTGGTGAGTCTCTGGAACAAGCTGCCAGAGGTAGTAGTAGAGGCAGGTACAATGTTTTCTTTTAAAAAGCACTTAGACAGTTACATGGGTAAGATGGGAAAGGGAAATGGGCTAAACGTGGGCAATTGGGACTAGCTTAGTGGTTTAAAAAAAGGGCAGCATGGACAAGTTGGGCCGAAGGGCCTGTTTTCATACTGTAAACCTCTATGACTCTGATTAGTCAAGGCTCCTTCAACGACACCTTCCAAACTTGTGAACTCTAAACCTAAAAGATCATGGGCAGTAGGTGTGCGTCAACACCACTGCCTTCATATTTCTTTCCAAGTCGCATACCATCCTGACATGGAAGGATCTTGATGTTGCTTCATAGTTGCTGAGTTAAAATTCTGCAACACCATGCCGAAGAGCAGTGGAACAAGAAGGCTCACCACCATCGTGGAATGGGGCCAAGCCAGCCACACCCACATACCATTAAAACATATCCATGTTTGCTAATCTTAACAGCTTGTGAAATAAACCTCAAAATTTCAATATACCCCGCTGATTATAGGAAATGTGCAAGGCAAATGTCTATTAAGTAGTTGTATCTTGCTTTTTTTGCTGTAAATTATTTACAGTGCTGTAAAATCCATTTCTGAAATAATTGAGATTCTAGGGTGGTGGAGTGGCATGGCAGTTAGTGCTGCTGCCTCATAGTACCAGGGAACCTGGTTTGATTCCTGCCTTGGATCACTGTCTGTGCGGAGTCTGCACATTCACCTCATGTCTGCATGTGTTTCCTCTGGGTGCTCAGGTTTCCACTCTCAGTCCAAAAAACATCTTGGTTAGGTGCATTGGCTGTACTAAATTCTCCCTCAGCCACCAGTTCGGTGGATTGGCCATGCTAAAAATTACCCCTTAGTATCAGGGGGACTAGCTAGGGTAACTGCATGGGGATATGGGGGTAGGGCCTGGATGGGATTATGGTCGGTGCAGACACAATGGGCCGAATGGCATCCTTTTGCACTGTAGCGATTCTATAATAATTCTTACCTGAACAGGAGCCGGAGTGTGGGGACTAGGGGATTTTCACAGTAACTTCATTGCAGTGTTAATGTAAGCCTACTTGTGACACTAATAAATAAATAGATCCACTTTAATGTATTTGCTAAATAAACAATTTTATTTGCATCATATAAGTCTTTGATATTTGGATTTTGTTTAATGGAGGTTTCTAATCCTGGCAAATTACTCTGAGTTAATTTGTTTGATTTGATTGTGAAGATAACTTTTAATTTATTCAACATTCGTTATTTTTGACTGGCTCATACAGAATGTTAGTGTGCCCTTCTGGTCTGTCCTTGGATATCTGGTAGGATTGAATGCATTGTTTGTTACCCACAGGGATTCCCTGGCACATTGGGTGAGCGAGGAAAGCCAGGACCAAGAGGAGTCAAGGTATGTGAGGCTTTTTAATAAGGAAGTTTGCCATGTGAGCCCGGTTTTAACAGTGACATACAAGTCTAAGCCTTGGCTTTTGAAAATGTTCTTGCTGAAACATCACTGGGGCCAGGCACAGAAATCTTCTGGTTGTCATTAGCATTGATCATTACTTCCTGAATTCCTTTATAATTCTGTCCTTGTTCTCCGTGCTAACTTTCAGCTTGCTCCTTACAGTGAACCACGCAGAACTCCACTGGTCCATGATGTATCTCGACATCAAGAGTTCCAACCTCGCGCTCGTCCTTCCTCTGAATAACCAAGAGTGTCTTAAAGAAAATATATCAAATGTTTAAATGCCCAGAATGCTCATAAACAGAATACATAACAGGCTGACAGTGAATGATGTCAGCTGTATCATACATGCTTTATGACCTGTGCCTGACATACTTGGAAGTTTTCAATCATCGGTCTTATTTTTCACAATCTGTCCCTTGACAGCTGTCCACTATTTATACGTGAGCTGGACTATTTTCTTTCTAACTTCCTATTTTTAACCCCTCAAGCGTGATGTGTTATCATCAAAGTTTTTTTTTATCTCCTTAGAAACTGAGAATGTCGAAGCAATGTTTGCACCACGCTTGGAAATTAAAATCATTATTTTCAGCATCTGGTGAAAAGAAATCGTAGAATCGTAGCGTAGAAGAGGCCCTTCGGCCCATCACATCCACACCAACACATGAGAAACACCTGAACTCCTGCCCAATCCCACTTGCCAGCTCTTGGCCCGTAGCCCTTAACGTTATGATGTGCCAAGTGCTCATCCAGGTGCTTTTTCAAGGGTGTGAGGCATTCCGCCTCCACCACCCTCATAGGCAGCGCATTCCAGACTGTCACCACCCTCGATATAAAAAAAAGTTTTTCCTCACGTCCCCCCCTAAACATCCTGCCCCTCACTTTGAACCTATGTCCCCTTGTGATTGACCCTTCAACTAAGGGAAACAGCTGCTCCCTATCCACTCTGTCCGTGCCCCTCATAATCTTGTATACCTCAATTAGGTAACCCATCAGTCTTCTCTGCTCCGAGAGAGACAACCCATGCCTACCCGACCTCTTTTCATAACTTCAGTATTCCATCCCAGGTAGCGTCCTGGTGAATCTCCTCTGCACCCCCCCCTACAGTGCGACCACATCCTTGAAAATAAATAAATGAAAACCTCACTGAATAGATGTCACTAAGTGCAAGAAGTAAGGTCAGTCTGTCTTGTTGTATCTGAAGTCCGAGAGGAGATTTTGTTTCACGCTGCTACGACTTTTTTTTAAACATGGGCGTTGGTGGGGGGATTTCATACCTGGCCACTGATCTCTGGCATACAGAGAATATATACCCGCCTCTACCAGTACCTCTGGCAGCTCGTTCCAGACACTCACCACCCTCTGAGTGAAAAAATTCCCCTCTGGACCCTTTCGTATCTCTCCCCTCTCACCTTAAACCCTATGCCCTCTAGTTTTAGACTCCCCTACAGGAGCAAGTGTACAGAGATCGAGAAATCCCGCTGGTGTAAAAACCATTCTGTGACTCTCATGGGATTTTCCGCCACTGTTGCAGTTATCATCCTCTTGAAAACAGGAGCAGAAATCCCCCCGCCCTTACCCCACCTTCTGCCCCTGTAGTTTAAATGATGTTTATTTTTCAGGAAGGAACGGGGGTAAATATTTCGGTCCTGCCCGCTGCAGGAATTGCCGCAGGCTGGATGGAAAATTTGACGGACAATTCAAAGATGCATTGACCTCACTGAGGAATTTCTGGTCTCGGGATGAGTGAGACTGGAAAATCCTGCCCTCTATCCCTGATCTCTTCTACTAAATAAGAAAAATAAAAGTCAGGTCCACGCTGAATGATGTTGGTGGATTAATGGGAATCATGAGCATTTGTCATAGAGCCATAGAAGTTTACAGCATGGAAACAGGCCCTTCGGCCCAACTTGTCCATGCTGCCTCTTTTTTTTAACCCCTAAGCTAGTCCAGTTGCCCCCATTTGGCCCATATCTCTCTGTACCTATCTTGCCCATGTAACTGTCTAAATGCTTTTTAAAAGATAAAATTGTACCCGCCTCTGGCAGCTCGTTCCAGACCCTCTGAGTGGAAACATTTCCCCTCTGGACCCTTTTGTATCTCTCCCCTCTCACCTTAAACCTATGCCCTCTAGTTTTAGACTCCCCTACCTTTGGGATTTGTGAATGAGGAAAGGTCATTTCTTCAATGCACGTCGTGTAAGAAATCTGCTTCGCCTGCCATTATTTGAAGCTCACAATTGACCGTCTATTTCAAATAATTGTGAAGCAATGCGTCAGAATTTCATTCCATATGTGTATTCGTCAACTGCGTGATATTAATTTCAGGGCGAACGAGGTAAACGAGGATCACCAGGACAATCGGGAAAACCAGGTCTGAAAGTAAGTAAAACCAAAACTTAAAAAAAAAACATTTGAAAAAAATGTTACTGATTGCACAATCTCATTTGAATTATTGGATTGAAAAAAAATCATTGGGTGGATTGTTCCAGCTGCGTTTTCTCTCCAGATATTTCAGCGCTCAGTGTACCAAAGATTTGGAGATATGGCACACCCCGTCAAGGGAACAGAGTGAGGCCTGATAAAGGGCGCCCAGACCTGAGCTCAGACTAACACTAAATCCTCCCCACACACAAGCTTTGAGGCAAACACCCCATGGCAAAAGGAGAACAGCCGCACCCCACCCCCCCCACCATCACACCACAAGCGTGCACACGCATGCACATGCATAGGCACCAGGGCAGCCCCCCACACATAAGGGGAACCCCCAAATGGAGCTTCCTAGCGGGGCCCTGTTGGCACTGCCATGCCTGGGGGCAACTCCAAGATACTCTCCAGGCATGTCCCTCTTCTCTCGGGAACTGTATTATCTTAGTGCCCCTGGTGGACTCCCTTCACTTGGTTCATGTTTTTCCAAAGCCTCATGCCATATTGGGGTAAATTTCTAAGTGGGGGAAAAATAATATCCTTTAATTATATTCTAATTTATGGGGATGATTTTTCCAACCTTTCTGGGAGGGTGGGAGGGCAGGGGAGTGTGGAGGAACCTCACTACATCACCAGCGAGGGCAGGGGAAATCAGGAAATGAGATTCTCATTTTGCTGATTTCTCACGAGAATTTGCGCCTGTGTCGACATTTGCACTCGCGTACGAACGTAATTCACCCCCGATGGGTGGAATTTTCCAGCCCTTCCATCCAGCAGGATTTTCCAGTCCTGCCAATAAAGTGGCGAAAGCAGAGCTTTCTAATAGTTAACACAAAAGCGATGTGAGATGAAGAAAATGCCCATTGCCTGTTGGGATTTTTTTTTAAGAAAATGGGACTCAAAGCTCGTGAAATTAATTTTCCAAATGGAATTATTTTTCAGGGTCCTCATGGCAAGCCTGGTGAGAGAGGGTCTCCTGGATCACCAGTACGTTTACAATTCTCTTCACCTATTAAAAGAAACAGTGTCCTTTTCGTTGTACGATATGTTTAAGCTTCAG
The DNA here is from genome assembly GCF_965287045.1 of Carcharhinus amblyrhynchos. Classification (NCBI taxonomy): domain Eukaryota; kingdom Metazoa; phylum Chordata; class Chondrichthyes; order Carcharhiniformes; family Carcharhinidae; genus Carcharhinus; species Carcharhinus amblyrhynchos. The sequence continues at coordinate 29,312,833 of NC_137348.1, forward strand.
ACCTGCTGCCTTCAGCTGAGCGATTACCATCAGTTCTCATTGTCATGGAATGAGTCTTTCACTGAATGTCATTCATCTTTCCTGATATAACCGTCACCTTATTCAATGTAATGAACTGTACAGATGATCGTGAACAAGTCTTAGAAAATGTCCCTTTGTCTTCCTGTCTGGAGGAAGACAGAAAGTAGATTATATATTTATTGATTGGCTGGATGATAACACTTAGCGTTTTCTCTGCCCTGTAGTGTGGAAGGAGGCTGGTCTGTTTTCAGTGCTAGCTCTCATGAACAATGGCACCAACAGGTTGTCGGCAATAAAACAGCTGTTGCCTTGCTTTACTTTGCTAGCTCAGGGTTGACATGGTTCATTTGGCAACTCGGAGGCCAGCACGCTGACAACAAGATAGGAGCTGGTGGGGTGCCTGTGGAAACCGAGACCCGTGTTACTGTCGTGCAACCCAGAGAAACTCCTGCACCTCCTTCACTTTGGTCGACAGTATTTGGTGTCCCCAACACGATCCCCTCTCCACTGGGGAGATTAAATGCAGACTGGGTGACCGCTTTGCAGAACACCTTCACTCCATCCGCAAATACGACCCCAACCTTCCTCTCGCTTGCCATTTCAGCGCACAATCCTGCTCCCGTGCCCACATGTCTCTCCTTGGCCTGCTGCAATCTTTCAGTGGAGCCCAACGCAAACCGGTTAGGCACGTTACAGTCCTTGGGATTCAACATTGAGTTCAGCAACTTTATACTGTGAACTTTCCCCTCCATCTTGACCCCCTTTTTTTTTTGTTCCCTTGGTTTGTCCCAATAGAATCCCATCCCTTCCCCAACTGAGCCACCTTGGGGTATTTCTTATTAGTTTTGTTTTCACTGAGCACTGACCCTTTGTTCTCCCATTAACATATTCTGTTATTTTATCTTTATGCCACTATTAGCACTTCTTTAGTCCTTAATGCCACCATGAATATTCTTTCTCTTGTGTCCATTTTAGCCAATTCTCTTTAGCTTTGACCTATCCCCAATCTTCTATTCCGCCCCAACCTCTCCACCCACTGCTTCCGCTCTCTAATTTATTTCATTTCTATCCCTCTTCAGTTCTGCACAAAAGTTATATGGACTTTTAAACATTAACTCTGTTTCTCTCGCCACAGATTCCGCTAGCTAGTTAATCCACCATTTGCTGTTTCAATTTCCGATTTCCAGCATCTGCAGTACTTCGTTTTTATAATAAATTTACACTTAGATTTTTGAGTTCCTTCAACTGTACCACCACATTTTAATGAGTTGATCGGGATCCAATATACATTGCAGATCAATGCTTACGAAACTGATGGAGATCTGTGTTTTATTCAGCCATAGTTGGGTGGCACAGTGATTCGCACTGCCACCTCACAGCACCAGGGACCCAGGTTCAATTCTGGCCTCGGGTGACTGGCTGTATGGAGTTTGCACATTCTCTCTTGTATCTGTATGGGTTTCCTCTGGGTGGTCCTGTTTCCTTCCACAGTCCAAAGATGTGTGGGTTAGGTTGATTGGCCATGCTAAATTGTCCCTTCGTGTCAGGCGGATTAACAGGGTAAATACGAGGGGCTATGAGAATAAGGCCTGCGTGGGATTGTTGTCAGTGCATTCTTGATGGACTGAATGGCGTGCTTCTGCACTATAGGAATTTTATGATTCTATTCTATCTTTCTAAAATATTCTCATTTATAATTGGCAAAAATTTGACAGTGGCCTATATTCTGGGCCAGTGCATGTTTCACTACCCCTTCTGGCATGATTAAAATACAAAATGTTTGTAGCCAGTATTGTCCGTATAATAAATGACTAGGGAGAAAATACACCTCTGCTGACTTGGTTAATGTCATCTCATATTAGTTCTTGTTGATGCAATTTTACTTTTACATTAGAACCTTTAAAAGTATTTATTGATTTCTCATCCCTTTGTCCCCTCTTGGTATCGCTGCTTGGCTAGGTGGGAACACACAAGTGATCAGCTGTGTCTATACTCCGATCATTCTTCAGTACCTAATGAAGGATGCGTAGAGTGGCTAGCAGAAAGCTTTTCCTTTGTGCTCTGTCCTCGTGCCATGATGGTGAAGTAGTTTCCCTTTGCTCAACACTTACATCGGAAGAAAAACGGTGGATAGCTATTGACTACAAGTTAGATTCACTAGGTTGATTCCAGAGTTGAGAGGGTTGGTTTATGAGGAGAGACTGAGTGGACTGGGACTATACACATTCGAATTCAGACGAATGAAGGGAGATATTATATGAAGATATGAAATTATGAAGGGAATAGACAGGATAGAAGCAGGGAGGTTGTTTCCATGGCAGGTGAAACTAAAACTAAGGGGCATAGCCTCAAAATAAGGGGAAGCAGATTTAGGACTGAGTTGAGGAGGAACTTCTTCACCCAAAGAGTTGTGAATCTGTGGAATTCCCTGCCCAATGAAGCAGTTGAGGCTACCTCATTCAATGTTTTTAAGGCAAGGATAGATATATTTTTTAACAGTAAAGGAATTAGGGTTAATGATGAATGACGGGTAAGTGGAGCTGATTGGAAAAGATCAGCCATGATTTTATTGAAAGGTGGAGCAGGCTCAAGGGACCAGATGGCCTACTCCTGCTCCTTGTTCTTATGTCCCACAATTCTGTAACACGCTCTCAGCAGTGTCCAAAATAATTTATCACCTCTGCAGCAACATTTATTTATTAGGAAATCAAGTTGAGAGGTAGATTGAATCAGCATTTGTTTACCCCGTTCGTATTTTAAATGATAATGTTTTGTTTTCAAATTATTTGCTTTGCATTTTCAGGGCAGAATGGGAGAACCTGGCCCCAAAGGACTAAAGGGATACCCTGTAAGTTTTACCTGACACACAAAAAATACACAATGAACATTTCATTATGAAATATTTTATATGTTTATAGGTATAAGGAGAATGTACAATTTCACGTCAGTATTTTAGACTATTTTTTATCAATTAAAGTAAAAAGATACCCTCTGTGGACCACAGAAATGGAGTACACAGCTGGTGTCTACACGTATCTTTTCCTATTCTCTCTCGGAATCTGGGTGTCGTGGACAAGGCCAAGCATTTGTTGCCCTTCCCTATTGGCCATGAACTGAATGGCCTAAGCAGGGGGACAGCTAAGAGTCAACCACATTGCTGGTGTTACATGTAGGCCACATAAGGTACAGATAGCAGATTTCCTTCTCTCAAGGACATTAGGGAGCCAGATGGGTTTTTCCAACAATCGTTGCTATTGACACCATAACTGAGACTCGCTTTTATACCCCAGATTGATTAATTGAATTTAAATTTGTGGTGGAATTTGAACTCCTATTCCCAGAACATTAGCCTGGTCACTGGATAACCACCATCTCCCCCTTTTCTTGTGTATAGTAACCAGGATTTTCAGTTACATGATATCATATTGCTGCCATCACAACTCTAAAGTGTTTCCAATCAATAAATTACTTTGAAGGCCTCTGTGATGATGGTAGACTTTGTGAACACAGCAGAGTGCCACATATAACAATGAGGTGAATCTGGTAATATTGTTCAATGATGGTCCGGTACCCCAAGGGTGCTCTTGAGTAAGGATGCTCTTTGGGAGGCAGTGGCTTACTGGTGTTATCACTGGATTATTAATCCAGAAACTCAGCCAATGTTCCAGGAACCCAGGTTTGAAACCCTCCATGGCAGAGAATTCAATAAAAAAAATCTGGAATTAGAATCTAGTGATGACTGTGAAACCATTGTCGGTTGTTGGAAAAGCCCATCTGGTTCACTAACGTCCTTTAGGGAAGGAAACCTGTCATCCTTACCTGATCTGGCCTACATGCGATTCCAGAGCCACAGCAATGCAGTTGGCTCTCAACTGCCCTTGGGCAACTAGGGATGGGCAATAAATGTTGGCAAGCCAGCGATGCCCATGATCCACGAATGAATAAAAAGAAAGGAATCTCTGAACCTGAATCCCCAGAGCAGAGAAGTGCCACCTTCATTACACCTTGTTTGAAGGGTTGGGGCCACTGATGATTCTTCTCTTTTCAACACTATCCTATTTTTAAATGATATGCACAAACTCCCGTCTGAACACAAACCTTTCTGGCCCAGAGAATTTGATGCTACAATGAAGCTAAGAGTAAAGTGCATTTAGTAGCATTCTTGCCACTTCATAGTTCCAGTTGTCACTTAACCACTGAGCAAATTGAAATCTGTCTGGATGCAGACAAGAGACAGAATTTTCCAGCTCCTCACAAGGATGGGATTATCTGATCCCACGCAATATGAACGGAGATTTCATTGGCTCACCAGCTCCACCTTTTGGGGAGGGGAGTGCTGGAAAATTCTGGTCATACATTTGTGGAAATATCAAAAAAAGGTGCAATAAAGAAAATGACGAAGAAAGTTAACCCAAAAATGTAGGCACTCATGGTTGCATTTGATGCATTTATTTATATGCCATTGGCTGTATTTCTTTCTGTTGCTATGTGATGGTGAAGTGATGTATTGTAGATTGCTGACAATAACATATTGTTACTGTCAGGAGTGGGGAGACATACGGCACTAGTCATACAGCAACATGGATTAACATCCAACTGTGACAATTTGAGAATTTGAATTCAATTTTCTAATATCGGTAAAACCACAAAGGTGTCAAATTGTCAATAGGCAGATTGGAAGAGGGGAAATTTAACTCTATTGTATAACATTATGAGAGACCAAGATGAAAGTCGCCAGAGTCTCAGGACCATAGGCTGCTCTCCCTTTCCCTGTTTGAGTGACAGAGCTGACTGGGTGGTGATTTAACCTGAGGGTCACTACGCCTTAGGCAGGGGTAAACTCAGCTGATCTCGGAATTGAACCCGCACTGTTGGCATCACACTGTATCACAAACCAGCGGTTTAGTTAACTGCCACCCTTGACAGAGTGGGTTGGAAGGACTGATTTCTCTTAACAGAGAGTTCAATAAACAGGGTGTGTGGATGTTTGGCTAGAGGGGAGTTGCGGAGTGATTTTTTTTCATCAAAGATAGTGGGAGTTTGGAACTCAATGTGTGAGAATTGAGTGTGAGAAAAACACTCATTTCACTTACAAAATACTTGGATAGATACTTGAAATGCCATAAGCTATAAGCCTATAAATCAATGACCTCTCCCCTGGTTCACAAATTCCCTTCCAAATGAAACCTGCTCTAAACACAGTCTGGCCTTTGTGTTTCATCTCCCCCTCCAACATGGTTAACTCTTAACTGATGTGGCCTTGCAAACCATGGTTACCACCACCTTCACAAGGTGTTGAGTGATAGGCAATAAACTCTGACAGTGTAGGCAATGCCCACTTTCCAAGAATGAATGAGAAAAGGAACACCACAGACTTAATCTTCAAGTCATGAGCAATGTCTTGAGAAGCCCAGGTTGTGTTTTAAGCAGTTGTGTTTAGGGCAGCACGGTAGCACAATGGTTAGCACTGCTGCTTCTCAGCTCCGGGGACCTGGGTTCAGTTCCCGGCTCGGGTCACTGTCTGTGTGGAGTTTGCACGTTTTCCTCGTGTCTGCGTGGGTTTCCTCCCACAGTCCAAAGATGTGTGAGTTAGGTTGATTGGCCATGCTAAAATTGCCCTTAGTGCCCTGAGATGCGGCGGTAGAGGGATTAGTGGGGATATGGGGGTAGGGCTTGGGTGGGATTGCGGTCGGTGCAGACTCGATGGGCCAGATGGCCTCCTCCTGCACTGTAGGGTTTCTATGGTTCTATGTGTTTATCTGTGACATGTCTTATTTTCAGGGTCAGGTTGGAAGCCCTGGCAGTGATGGTGCCTTTGGCAAGACGGGACCCCCAGGTGACCAAGGACCAAATGGACCAACAGGCCTCCCTGGAAGTCCCGGATATAAAGTATGTGTTATAATAGAAGAGTCGCTGATTAGTATTGTTTGTTTAAAAAAAATGAATTAAGCAATTTTGATAGACCTGTTTACAATTGCAAGTTAATGCAAATGGTCTCGGACAGAAATCATCATTTTTTTAAATATCCTGAATGCTCTATCATTGGGCCATATGTCAGGAATACGCTTTCAATTAGAAGTATTTTGCATTTGTCTCATACTTTTTCTTGCAGGAGTTTTTATTGTGCCTTAAAAATTTCACTTCATGGAATTCTGCAATATATTTATTTTTTAAAGTTTATTAGTGTCACAAATAGGCTTACATTAACACTGCAATGAAGTTACTGTGAAAATCCCCGAGTCACCACACTCTGGCGCCTGTTCGGGAACACTGAGGGAATGCACGTAACCAGCATGCCTCCCAGACAGTGGGAGGAAACCGGAGGAAGCCCATTCAGGCACAGGGAGAAGACGCAGAGTCCGCACTGACTGACCCAAACCGGGAATCAAACCTAGGTCTCTGGTGCTGTGAGGTAGCAGTGCTAACCACTGTGCCAAGGGGGCATTAATGAAAATCTTTTCTCATTTGCTTGTGAGGAGGGAGATCTCCTCTTATTTTCTTACAATGGTATTTCTCACAAGTGACGTAATGATAGGTTTCAGTACATTGTGCGTTCCCACTTCTAAATTTTGCAAACACGCAACTGCTTTGCAGAACAATATTTCATAAAACTAGCGCTCATTTAACTTGCACGTCTCAAGCAGTCTCGGGAAATTAGGGAGAACAGGTATATTCTGATAAAGCATTCCAACAAAACATTACCTTTTTTTGATGAAGATGGGAACAAGAGTCACCATTTCAGCCCTTGCGCTGATTTCAAACTCGCTTTTCCAGCCTTTGCCGATGTTCTAGAAAACTCCACCCATAGATTATCCATAAAAACAAAAAGGTTGAATGTTTAAAACTATTTCAAATAATCAGGAATGCCTATACTCATTAAGATGAAGGACATTAATACTGTAGAGTCAATTTAGACACCCAGGATTATTGTCCATCATCAGATGAGAAGTAGATTTTCCTTTACCATGTCCCAATACAGGTGTGCTGCTGTGAAGCAATACACTTGAGATTATCCAACTTCGTTTTGAGCAGTCCATGAACATCTGGTGAAAGAAGAATCCTTCGTCCAATCAGCCTGACTTGCCCTCAAATTCAGCTCTAAAGACCAAACAATTTTTCCAATGTGTCTATTTTTCCCCTCCTTTAAATATGTTTGAAAGGTCTTCAATCTATGGGCAGGATTTTCAGCACCCCTCTCCTGCGGCACGCTTTACAGTGGCGGAGGTGGCCCGCCATTGGCCAGCAGTGATATCTTCTGGTCCTGTCGCTGTCAAAAAGATTTCCTGTTGTTTGTACTCTCCGTCTCCAGGAATGAGGGTGGAGGTGGGGGGGGGTCTCTGTCAGCTAGACTGGAAGATCCCACCGACAGGAATGACCAGAAAATCCCATCCCTTACGTTTATTGGAAAACTCCTGACACCCAGCTGTTTTCAGTTTAACTTCATTCATAGTGTTAACTGAGACCCTTGCTCCAGTTAATTGATAGGGAGAAAACCTTTTTCTTTAAATCACAGAGCCCTCAGCTTTTTTGACTCCATTTGTATTTGGTTCTTGTCTATTTGATCCATTAGAATTAGTTTTTTGTCAAGGATGTGTGTTACAGCTTCTTCCTTGAAAACAACCATTGTCCAGAATCCTGCTGACTTTATTGCCCATTGTAAAACCAAAGGCATTTGTTGCAATGAAACAAAGCAGTCCACATACTCAGCCTGGAGTTAAAATCTTCTTTTCTGAAGTTACAGTAAGGAGTCTCACAACATCAGGTTAAAGTCCAACAGGTCTAATCGGTAACACGAGCTTTCAGAGCACTGTCCCTTCATCAGTTGAGTGGAGAGTTGGGTTCACTGACAGGGCATATATAGACACAGACTCTGTGCCCTCTATGCCTTGTTTGTGAACCCAACTTTCCACTCACCTGATGAAGGAGCAGCGCTCCGAAAGCTCGTGCTACCAAATAAACCTGTTGGACTTTAACCTGGTGTGTGAGACTTCTTGCTGTGCCCACCCCAGTCCAACACCGGCATCGCCACATCATTTCTGAAGTGAGCCCTATTTCCCATCAGGCCATGGTAATGAATTTTTTTGCTTGGCCATTTTGTATTAGACTATAAATCGAGTGAAATATCACAGTCAGGGTTTACTGGCTCTTCCCACCAGTGGGATCTCTTGGTTTTGCTAATGGCAGCAGGGGATGGATTCAATTAAAAATTTCATTCACAGCAGTGGGACCAGAAGATCCTGCCGTCAGCCAAACAATGGACCACCTCCCACTGCTGAGAAACACACCACTTGGGCACGGAGAATCCATCCCTCCATGCACATACCTCCTAACTCAACCATAGCATAGTGTCAGTGTCTTGTTATTTGTGCTCAAGGAGCAACCCAGTCAGTGCACTCCAAATGCACACAGTCAACCACAATTTCAATTTAATTAGCAAATCACGCTCTGTCACTGATTCTTGACATTTTTTTCAGGGAAGAAAAGGAGCTGTTGGACCTGAAGGACCTCTTGGACAGAAGGGGGAAAAGGTAAAACATTTGTATTGAAGTGTGCAGAAGTTTTTTGGAACTGTTTTTATATTTGAGCTACGTACTGTTCAAGTTTAATGGGCCTGCAACCATAGAACAATAGAATCCCTATAGTGTAGAAAGTGGCCATCCAGTCCATTAAGTCTAAACACCCACCCATCTCTTCCACCCTTTCTCTGTACCTCCATGCATTTTATCATGGCTGATCGACCTAACCTACACATCTTTGGACACTAAGGGGCAATCTAGCATGGCCAATCCACCTAATCTTCGCATCTTTGAATACCAGAGGGCAATTTAACACGGCCAATCCACCTAACTTACACATCTTTGTACATCAAGGGGTATGGCCAATCCATCTAACCTACACATCTTTGGACACCAGAGGGCAATTTAACATGGCCAATCCACCTAACTTACATATCTTTGGACTCTAAGGGGCAATTTGGCATGGCTAATGCACCTAACGTACGCATCTTTGGCCACTAGGGGGCAATTTAGCATGGCCAATCCACCTAACCTGCACATCTTTGTATTTCAACAGTTGATGTTCTTTTTGTGGAATACCATCTAAAAATAATCAAAAGGATTTTCATTCATTGGAGCTGATTTGCAAATATTTTTCTTCCCACTGATTTTGGAATTAGGGTGAAATGGGACCACCAGGAGACCCTGGTATCGTGGGACTGGATGGAGAACAGGTAATTATTACTCTTCAATTGATGAGTTTCCAATTGCAGATGAAAACAGCAGAAGGTGCATGATCAAATGACAGCTTAGTTATGGTTTATTGACGAGGATGTACAAATAGGATATATCAGATGGAGCAATGTTCACCTTTGTTTATCATGACTATGCCATTTATTGTGGTCTAATGACACATTATAGTGTGTTAGTTTAGCATGAAGATATTAGCAATCTAGTTTATCCAATAATCCCTCAACTGATGAACTCCCATTCTCGAATGGAGCAGTCTCTTAGCAAGTGCAGGACAGTCCCTCAAAAGTGTCAAATTAAAAATAAGTGAAGAATCAACTCACTCATTCGTTTTTGGAGAAATAATGTTTGTTTTTATGTCATTGAATATTTATATGCATATTTGATCACGACCTGGCCTCCACAACCCTCTGTGACAAAGAGTTCTACAGATTCACCAGCCAGTGACGGTATCACTGACACCGTCATTCAGACACGCTTTAATCAACATTAACCATACGTTCCAGGAAAGAATGCAACAAATTTCTGACGTCAGTTTTAGACTTACTTTCATCATTCTTTTGATTTTTTTTTCATGGTTTGTTAATTTTCATGGAGCTCGATTTAGCGCGGTTAACTGGATGGCTGGTTCGTGATGCAGAGTGACACAAACAGCACGGGTTCAATTCTTGCACCATCCGAGTTATCCATGAAGGCCCTGCCTCCTCAGTCTTGTCCTCATTAGGGGTTTGATGATCCTCAGGTTAAACCCCCACCAGTCAGCTTTCCCCTCAAAGGGAGAGCAGCCGATGGTTATCTGGGACTCTGGCAACTTTAACTTTTTATTTCCTTTCGTGTAAGCCATGTACTGAATCACTACACATTTCACTTGGTAAGGGAGAGCAACGGGGAATTTTTTGTTTATTCATTAGTGGGACATGGGCATTGCTGGCTAGCCAGCATTTATTGCCAATCCCTAATTGCCCTTGAAGTGTGTGGCTCGCTAGGCCATTTCAGAGGGCAGTTGAGAGTCAACCATGTTGCTGTGGCCCTGGAGTCACATGTAGGCCAGACCAGGTGAGGATGGCAGATTTCTTTCCCTGAAGGACATTAGTGAACCAGATGGGTTTTTTCCAACAATCGACAATGATTTCATGGTCATCAGTAAATTCTTAATTCCAGATATTTTTTATTGAATTCAAATTCCACTGCCTGCCATGGTGGGATTCGAACCTGGGTCCCCAGGACATTAGCTGAGTTTCTAGATTAATAGTCTGGCAAAATACCACTAGGCTATCGCTTCCACACGCCGAGCCAGGGAATGTGGTAGAGGCTAGAGAAACAGTTGACAGAAAGTGACAGGCAGTAAATAGAGAAAAGAAAGATGAAGGAATCGGAGGGGGAAAGCATGGAATTGGCAGAGAGCAAGAAGAGTTGCAAGTCAGAGACCAAAAGACTCTTTAAGGAAACTTTTGTCTCTGATCCCCATCAGAATTATGAGCCAGACCCAGAATATGATACTGGCAGGAGATATGCAAGTATTATGATGGGGAAAAAGAGCCACCTTTGACATTAAAGAATGATTACCGCTTTTAAGTGACCTGACTCACTGAATGTTGTTCTTGTGGGAACATCAAAAAAATCAAAACATTCCTTGGAAAAATCAGAAATTATAACAGCTCAGCACAATGATAAAATATTTTTATCAGACATTTTTAAAACAGCAACTCTCAGAGAAAGACCTACTTTCATGCAGCAGAATCTCCAAGAAAGAAACTTATCTCCTGGCAGATCCAGTTTCCAATTTCAGAGAGGGCAAAAGATAGATACTGCTCTCCCTCAACTTCAAAAGCAGCATCTAAACTTGAATAATCTATGTAAGCCCAGCTTCCACGTACCATGCCTACTTAACATCGCAATCAAGCCCCACTCTGCAAAATCCCAAGGGAAATCAGCAGAACAGCATTAGTTTAGATTAAAACCAATATTCTAGCCATTCGAAGCAATTATGCTGCTGCAGCAACAATGCAGGATGCTGGTCGACAGCACAGCTCTGAGGGCATAAAACTGCTACAACAGACCCTGCACAAGAACATGGCTCAAATGCATTTCTTAAAGGCACAGTATCATCACAATATAAACTTAAATAGCCTGATAATATGAGCAATATGCTGTATTTTGTCTCAGATTAGGGTTGTGGAATACACGATGCAAGATATGGGTAGTGATGAACTACATTGGAAAGAAGCTTGAAAACATTGGCAGCAGGACTCTATATGCTGTGTTCTGCTTACAGGCTAAGGTGAAGCTGAGATGAGATCAAATGAGACTTCCCTTCTCATGATGGCATGCTGCTACCTCTTAAAGGCATATTACAACACATTGTGCCACCAAGTTACTCTCTGAGGTTTCCATACCTGGAAGAGACCCACAGTCAAAACATTTCTCAGCATGCAGCCTAGAACTTGTACCATCTTCAGATTCTACTTTGAGTTTCTAACGTTTCTTATGTTCCGAGAGATAGTTTTAACATTACTTTGTTCTCTGTGACAGGGTGTGCCTGGAGGTGGCGGCGCAGAAGGTCCTGCTGGAAGGAAAGGAGAACAGGTCAGTGTTTTAAATGGATAATTATGAGGCATAATTTCACTACTTCCCTAACAATTCCCATTATGATTTCCATATTGTCAGTCTTTTCCCTGGGATAATAGTTTAAAGTAGTGGGAGTGTTCACAGTGTGATGGGTTTTAAATCGAATGCTGCCTGCCATCAGTCAATAGAGGACAAATACAGTTCCCTCAGCCCATCAGATGAGTGCCCCATTGGATAATCAGCCAGCATTCGGAGCTCAAACTCTGGTCATCATTGGCCAGGATGATCTGGAGCAGGTTACAAAATTAATCGCACTTTCTGACTCATAGGGTGGAATTTTCCTGACCCGCCCGCCACGGGAATTATAGCAGGTGGGACAGGACCATGTGAAGGTCCATTGACCTCAGGTGAGCATTTCTGGTCTTGGGTTGAGTGCAGCCAAAAAAACTCCCACCCGTAGTCTTATTGTCGTACAGTGCAGATAAAGCCCTTCGGCCCATTGAGTCTGACTGACAATAACTACCACTAAAGTCACCCTAATCCCATTTTTCTGCACTTATCCCATATGATGTTTCAAGTGTTCATCCAAATACTTTTAAAAGGTTGTAAGATTTCTGGCCTCCATTTCCCAGGCAGTGCATTCCCACCACATCTGAGTGAAATTGTTGTTTCTCAAATCCCTTCTGAATCTGCTGCCCATTGTCCTAAAACTGCGCCACCTTGCGATTGACCCCTTAACAAGGGAAACAGTTGTTTTCTATTCACCCTGCCCATATCCCTCATAATCTTATGTCCCCTCCCTCAGCCTTCTCTAGTGAAAACAATACAAGCCTCTCAAGTCTCTCCTTCTAACTTAAATGCTCTATCCCAGGCAACATCCTGGTGAATCTTCTCTGTACCCTCTCTAGTGCAATCGCATCCTTCCTATAGCAATGTGATTAGAACTGCACACAGCACTCCAGCTGTGGCCTAACTAACTTTTTGTACAGGTCCAACATAACTTCCTTGTTTTTGTACTCCATGCCGCAACTCAAAGATGGAAATGTTTTCACTAAGCGATGATTCTCTCCCAACAATTGTAGCTAACTATGATTATTTTAAACTAGAGTTTGAAGCTGTTTATATGGTAGAGTTTTAATATTTTCAACACACTACCACATTATTATAACAATAATTGACCCAGAGCAAGACTAGTGTGTGGGCATGCATTTGACATGGAATTTTATCTCCTCTTTTATGCTTTCCATGGGCGTGCTATAAATCCAAAGTTCCATCTTAATGTTTTTTGTTCATTTGTGGGACATGGGCATTGTTGGCTAGCCAGCACTTACTATCCATGCTAATTGCCCTTGAACTTGCTAGGCCATTTCAGAGGGCAGTTGAGAGTCAACCACGTTGCTGTGGGTCTGGAGTCACATGTAGGCCAGACCAGGTAAGGACAGCAGATTCCCTTCCCTAAAGGACATTAGTGAACCAGTTGGGATTTTCCGACAATGGTTTCGTGGTCATCAGTAGATTCTTAACTCCTGGTATTTTTTTATTGAATTCAAATTCCACCATCTTCCACAGTGGGATTTGAACCTTGGTCACCAGAACATTGGCTGAATTTCTGAATGAATAGTCTAGCAATAATACCACTAGGCCATTGCCTTCCCATGAGAAATGAGAGGGATGAAGGCCGTTCAATGGACAAGAGCTCCAAGGACAACCTGCCTTTACATTACCCTGTACTGTCTAGCTGAGTGCCATTCTATAAAGTCAACTAAATCAATTTATTATTGGCATATTTTGAAGATGTTAGTCATTGCTGATTGTCAAACAAAAGCTTGTTTGAATGCTGTTAGCATTTTATGGTAATCTGCCAATCGTGTTAATATCAAGGCTGGTTTTCAATAAAAGTAGATGTGATTGATACTGCCTGTTGCCCAAACTCTCCAATATCTGTCCCAATTGAGCAAGAGTTCCTAAGTGTCAAATAGGCCATTTTAACAGGCAATTGTCCTAGCTGAGGGAGTCCATTTCACATTATATAGAATCATAGAACCCCTATGGCGCTGTAGGAGGCCATTCGGCCCATCACACCTGCACCCACAATTTCACCCAGGCCCTATACCCATAACCCCACGTATTTCCCCTGACACTACAGGGTAATTTAACATGGCCAATCCACCTAATTTGGAATGTGGGAGGAAATCCACGCAGACACGGGGAGAACATACAAACTCCACACAGTCACCCAAGGCCGGAATTGAACCCGGGTCCCTGATGCAGTGAGGCAACAGTGCTAACTACTGTGCCAATGTGCCACCCCTCAGTGAAACTGAGATCAGGTGCCATTCTCCTTTCTCTGTCTACAGCACCTCATTGCCTGATCTTGCCTGGCAAAGACTGTGCTTCTGTAGTGAATGGTCCAAGTTCTTGAACTTCTGGGTTCATTGAGATTGTGTGGGCAGAAATTACAAAACCCTGCACTTGACTGAATCGATCCCAAAAAAATACCAAGTGCAAAGAAATTAACCTAATATAGAATATATAATCATTACCCTTTTACTACTTCACTCATTTTTCATTGCTTTGTTGTTTATCTCAAACGTACAATTTGAACCATGTTTGGTTTGGCTTCAAAGGGCCCCCAAGGAAGCCCTGGGATACCCGGTCCAACAGGAACTAAAGGAGAACCAGGTGATGAGGGATTGCAAGGGTCTCCAGGAGAGAGAGGAGAATCGGGAAAAATGGTAATACGTGTTTGTTGTATGATTTTTGTGTCCTGTCACCGCATCTAACAGGAAAACAATCTGTCATTCTTTCATCGATTAACCCACTCTTATTTGCCTCTTAGCATTCCTTTCTTCTTTTCCAATTGTCCCTTGAGCTGGTCTAATTACTATTCAAGCGTCATTCCCTGGTATTCATATAAATTGACAGAAACCCATTTGGGGGCTTTCAGTTTTTAAACATGTCTCTCACAGCTGTAAGTTCAGTGGGAAAGTAGAACATGCAGAGCATAACAGAGGCTGCCAATTTGCTATCGCTCTTTCTCCACTATACAAGGCAGCTTTCAACTCGTGCTTTTTACCATAAAGTGCACGTATAAGTCTACACCGATACTGACAGTTAGATCCTGGGCTATCGATAGTTGTGGTAATGCCAGGTGGCTGTACGGAAAAACTGACATATTGGTGGCTTTGATGTTCATTTATTTCCATCGTAACTTAACGGTGGTTTCTGTCTGACGAAACAAAAACCATAAACTTACAGTCGCACAAATGAAAAATGAGTTCTCCCTTGGCAGTGGAAACACGGTTCCTGTGGTAGCAGCAGAAAGACCGGGTAATAGCCTGAACCCAGATACTAAATGCAACGGTCTATTGTCAGGGATTCCTTGAGGTCTCCATGAACCGTACACGTGTGAATCCAGCCCATTCCCATCCCAGTTAAAACGGAAGGTGGCGCAAATTCCGATCTCAGCGTCTCAAGTCGCTTTCTTTCGGACATTTCAGACCTCAGTAGCTGATTAACATTGCATAACCTGAGCATCCCTGTCAAACTAAAACTATTTCTCACCAGAATTGGAAAATCCGAGCTGCATTGACATTTCTGAACAAGAAATTGATGCGTGAAGGCTTCAAATGAATAATTGGTTAATTTGTGATTACTTCTTGTGTTGTGTCCAACAGGGAGAAATGGGGCCTGCGGGTGATCCAGGGGATTTTGGGCCAAGAGGAGAAAAGGTAATATCTTTGTTCTTTAATTATCAAGATGCGTGTAACAAGAAAACTAAATTTAAAATGTTGCTTAACTTAGGAACGTGGGAACCAAGTAATTAGGAGCAGAAATAGGCAAATTGAGCCTTTCAAACTGCTCCACCATTCAATCAGCTCATAGCTAATCTCTCCCAGGACTCAAATCCACCTCCCTACCTGTTCCCCATATCTCATGAACCCATTTTTTATTGAAATATATCTATCTCCTTGAAACGATGTAATGATTCAGACTCCATCGCACTATGGAGCAGCAAGTTCCACAAATTCACCACCCTCTGCGAGAAGCAGTTCGTCCTTATCTCGGTTTTAAATTTACTGCCTCTCAACCTATACCTGTGAATTCCTGTTCTAGATTGCCCCATAAGAGGAAACATCTGCTCTGCGTAACCAGTTTTGCGGTTAGTCTATCAATCCCTTTTAGAATTTCACAATCAGATGCCACAATCATATTCCCCTCTCAGCCTTCTAAACACCAGCGAGTATAAGCCCAAACTTCTCCTCTTATGTCAAGTATGAACTCCCTTCATTTCAGTTGTCTGGTTTTTAATAGTAAGTTGCAACAAATATCTAATCTATTGGCATGATACTAGGTTTTTTTGGATCAATGCACCATGCAAAGCATCATTAAGCATATGAGGGTAGAGGCACTAGCTAAACAAGTAATAGTTTGGCAATGCGAAGCTTTGGTTCTGAGAGAAAAGGGAGAGGTTGGGAGATAAAGGGTTCTGCTGCTTTTGTGGGCCTGAAAAAAATCAGTACAGCTATGGTAAAGATATTTAAAAAAAAACCTTTTTTAATGTCACATTGTGCAATCTTGTTCATATCCCTGCAAGTTTGGTCTGTGTTTTGGAAACAGTATTTGGTGTGAAGGAATTTCAATTTAAGAATGGGGCAAATAAGGAGCCAGCAAAGAAATTAATTGGGCAGGATTTTACAGCCTCTCTTGTCCCAAAACCATAAAATCCCACCTGCGGTCAACGGATCTTCCTATTGTCCGCCCCTCGCCCACTCTGATTCCTGAGGTGGGTGGGTGGGGTGGCAGAATTCCAGCGACTGTGTTTCAAAATGTCACCCACCAAATCTGGGAATGGAGGTGGAGAAGGGGAAGGATGAAAATACCATGCCAGCTCATGTGCCAGTCTGAGGATGCCATTCCTATCACCATCAGTAATACCAGGGGGTGTTGGAGGACAGGACAGGCATCCCACTCTCCTCCCTATTGAGGCTAATTAAATTAATTAAAAAGCTTGTTAAAAGCTTGCTGCTTTGTAGAGGTTAAATGCAGACTGGATCGATCCATCCACAGACAGGACCCGGACCCTCCTGTCACTTGCCATTTCAACACACCATCCTGCTCACAGGTCCACTTGTCCATCCTTGACCTGTTACAATGTTCCAGTGAAGCCCAATGCAAACTGGAGGAATAACACGTCATCTTCCGATTAGGCACTTTACAGCCTCCAAAATTTAACATTGAATTCAACAATGTCAAACTGTGAACTCTCTCCTCCCACCTTCACCACATTTCCATCTTTTTATCATTTCTTTCGTTGATTAATTTTTCCGTTCCCCCCACTTTATTGCTTATCTTGCTTTCTATCATTTCCTCTTACCCCTGACTCCCCTCCTACCACCCCAACCCACTAGGACCATCTGTTACTTGTATCAGATAGTCCTTTGAGACCCTGCTTACCTTTGTTGTGCCATTTACACATTTCTGATCTCTCAATGTGCCGCTATCAGCACCCTTCTCAGCCGTGCTTACCACCATTTTCATTCCTTTTTGTCTGTGGCATCGCTGTCAATCTTTCCCCAGCCTCCACCTATCTTGGAATCATAGAATCCCTACAGTGTGGAAAGAGGCCATTTGGCCCATCGAGTCTGCACCAACAACAACTCCGCCCATCCCTGTAACCTCACCTATTTACCTTTCTAGTTCCCCTGAGACTAAGGTACAATTTTACATGACCAATGAACCTAACCCACACATCTTTATACTGTGGGAGGAAACTGGAGCATCTGGAGGAAACCCATGCAGACACAGGGATAATGTGCAGATTCCACACAGACAGTAACCTGAGACCAGAATTGAACCCAGCTCCCCAGCTCTATGAGACAGCAGTGCTAACCGTTGTCACCTCTGGCCCTCTAGCCAGCCCCAACACACTTTGCTCCCCAAAACAGTATAAATCTCATCATATTTCCAGTTGTCTAAAGCTTTGACAAAGTGTCATCAAGGCTCAAAACATCAGCTGTGTTCTCTTTCCACAGATGCTGTCAGACTATCTGGATTTTCCAGCATTTTTCAATTAAAAAGTCATAGAGATTTACAGCATTGAAACAGGACCTTCTGCCCAACTTGTCCATGCCGCCCAGTTTTTACCATAAGCTAGTCCCACTCACCCACATTTGGCTCATATCCCTTTACATCTTATTCATGTAACTGCCTAAATGCTTTTTAAAAGACAAAATTGTTCCCGCCTCTGGTACTATCTCTGGCTGCTTGTTCCAGACACTCATCACTCTCTGTGTGAAAAAATTGCCTGAAAGTTTTACTTTCAAATTCCAGCATCCGCAGGCATTTGCCTTTTTCTTCCTGCTATATTGTACATTGCTGACATCCATTTGTATTTTTTTATATTGTCAGGGAGCCACGGGACCACGTGGTCCTCCTGGCCCGTTGGGGCCTGTTGGAATAATGGGCAAAGCAGGCGACCGAGGGCAGAAGGGGGAGAAGGGAAAAGCCGGTGTGACGGTGAGAAATGTTTTACTGTTGCTGTTGAAGTAAAAATCCTAGGACTTGATTGGCACAGAGCTGTCCTAAGTGGGCATTGACAACCGTGGACTTCCGTTGGATTGGTCCATGATTGTGTGGCAAAACACTGCACTGGGGTTTGCCATTGCCTACTGCAGTGTGGCAGACCAGGAAGTTCGTCTGCTCTTACTGCCTGCTCTCAGGTATATTGGAATGGTTTACAGCATGCTGGTAACCAACCTGTTTGGCCTCATTATAAACAAACCTTTTTGTGGCCATCAAGTCTTGAGGTGGGGCTTGAATCCAGAGCCTCTGGCTCAGAGATAGAGGTGCTGCCACTATACCACTAGATCTCTCCCAATCCACTCTCAGTACCTCAAAACATAGAAAAAGATGTCCCTTTTTCCTTGCCTAGCTGATTCATAATTCAAGTTTTATTTTGCCTCTTATTATTCTTTCTTTCTCTCAAAACTAAGTTGGACTATTGTGCATTGAGAATTTTTGAAAATCCTCTTGAAGAAATCTAACAATTGTTATAATTCTGGTCAGAAACTCCAAGTTGTGTTATGAAATTCACCTGGGCCCTAGGTTTTGCACTTTGATTTTGGCTAGGATAAGCACGATATGTTTCACTGCAGGTGTGATTCAAGTGACCCACTGGGAAGCTTTTTACCAAACAAAGTTTATCTAAGAATACAGTTAACACATAGAAAGAAAATTAGCAATGGCTTTTACCAATTACAAACAAGAGAAAAAGCAACCATGATGTTGTATAAACCTTAACAACAAAATAAATATTCTAATACAACAAAACCTCCTCATAGAATCTCTCTAGTGCGGAAGGAAGCCATTTGGCCCACTAAGTCTGCATTAACAACAATCCCACCTTGGCCCTATTCCCATAACCCCAAATGTTTACTCTGCTAATCCCTCTAAACTATGCCTCCCGGGACACTAAGGGGCAATTTAGCATGGCCAATGCACATTACCCACACATCTTTGGACTGTGGGAGGAAACCGAAGCATCCAGAGGAAACCCACACAGATGCAGAGGGTACATGCAAATTCCACACAATGACCCAAGCGGGAATCGAACCCAGTCCCTGGAGCTGTGAGGCCGTACCACAATGTACAACCATTGTACCACAATGCAACCCTGAAACATTATAAACATACACTTGCCATCAATTTAGCACAGAAAATAAGAATGCTTAAGTGATGCTGTTAGATTCTGCAGCTTTCTTGACACACATCCAGACAAACTTGAGGTCAGAACAGCTTCCCAAAACAGCAGGGAGAGAGAGAGAGATAGAACACTGCATCCAGACTGAAGTCCAAACAGATTTGAACTAAACAATGGCCAGCATAATTCCCAAGATCAGGAAGAAAGGCACAAAAGTACTGCTTTCCATTCTGGGGTCCAACAGCTTCTCAAAACTCCTGGGAGAGAGAGCGAGAGACAAAACCTGCCTACAGCTTGGAAACCAGGACAGCCTCTGAAAACTGAACCAAACTGAAAATAAATGTACTCCTGACCTCTCATTCCTCTCCCCGCCCCCTAACATTTCAAAAGGGTTGTAAACTTGTAAAGCTTCAGGACATGGTATTAGGCCCAGATTAACAAATAAACAGAACCCCATTTAAACAGCAATGAAAGGACATCTAAGCAGATAGGTCAGCAACAACAAAAAAAAGCAGTGCGTACAAACTGCAGAGAACATGATTTTAAAAAATAAATTTCTTAAAGGCACAGTAGCTTCACACAGTTGACTCAAGTCTACTTTTGAATTTGTTAAAATTTGACTTATAAAGTACCATCCCAAACACGCTTCAAGGAAATAATGTTCACAATGTGTTGCTGTTTAACAGGGCCCTCTTGGTCTCATTGGCAATACAGGTCCAATAGGACATCGGGGACAAGCTGTGAGTAGAGTACTAAACTGTATAAAAAATGTGCATTGTAAGTGTCATCCATTTATTTCTGTAGGAAACAAGAGTCAAAGTGACGTTTCACAAGTAGACTTGCACTTTATATACTTTGTTTCAGGGTGAGCTGGGACTAATGGGATCACCTGGAAATGTCGGGCATAAAGGCAAGAAGGTATACATGAAGTATTATTCCTTTTGATGATTGCAAAATAGCACTCAGTATTTGTTTGGAGTCGACTTAGTTCTGTTGGAATGTGGTAAATTTTCAGGATCTGGTGTGGCATTATAAACAGGGAGACAAGACTCAGTGCAATCCTCAAGTCAAGGAGCATCAGAAAGAGGAGGATAATTGAGGCAGGTTTGAGGTAGGGGGGTTGCAAAGTTGGTGGGTAGATTGAGAATAAGGCATGGGAAATCACTTTTCCTGTTTGGGTTGTCAGTTAGGGTAAGCGTGATAGGTATGTGTGGAATCCTTGATAACCTATAACCAGTGCGACGTTAGTAAGCAGGCTTCAGCAGCGACCCCACACATCAAAGTTTTTGATAAATCACTGACTTCATATAGTGATTATAGTACCCCATGACTAATAGCTGTGGACTTTGCTTTGATTTGATTTATTATTGTCACATGTATTAGTATACAGTGAACAGTATTGTTTCTTGTGCTATACGGACAAAGCATACCATACATAGAGAAGAAGAGGAGAGAGTGGAAAAGGTAGTGTTACAGTCATAGCTAGGGTGTAGCGAAAGATCAACTTAATGTAAGCTAGGTCCATTCAAAAGTCTGAAGGCAGCAGGGGAGAAAGCTGTTTTTGTGTCAGCTGGTAGGTGAAGTCAGACTTTTGTATCTTTTCCCCCACGAAGAAGGTCGAAGAAAGAATGTCCGGGGGGTGTGTGGGGTCCTTAATTATGCTGGCTGCTTTTCCAAGACAGCGGGAAGTGCAGACAGTGGAGTGGATGGGAGACTGGTTTAAGTGATGGACTGGACTTCATTCCTTTTTAGTTTCTTGCGGTCTTGGACAGAGCAGGAGCCAAAATAAGCTGTGATACAACTAGAAAGGATGCTTTCTGTGGTGCATCTATAGAAGTCGGTGAGAGTTGTAGCAGACATGCCAAATTTCCTTAGTCTCCTGAAAAGTTAGAGGCGTTGATGGGCTTTCTTAACTATAGTGTCCGCATGGAGGGACCTTGTCAGATTGTTGGTCACCTAGAAAATTAAAAGATTATCCAATTTTGTGCGCTTTATCTTTTCACTCATTCTATGTTTCTATTACCAGGGAGAATCTGGACGTGCTGGAATACCTGGGCCAATGGGTGGCATAGGACTTGAGGTTGGAAGGAACAGGCACTTATTGTACTAAAATCATTGTTTTATTCCAATACTTAGGTCACAAATATGTTCAGTAATACACTTGTAATATTTTGCTGGGGTTTTTAAAATTATTTTCCTGTAGTGAAATACAGCAAGATTACAAATTTCTGCTGAATTAATTACCTCATGAAAATTTCACCTTTATGGGAAATCCACAGGTTTTGTGCTCTGAATGGAATATTCTGGTCTTGGAGATGGTACACTGAGCCCTAATTTCAATAAAGTGGAGAGGAAGATGTTGGATGGCATATTTTGAGCAGTTGCCTTCAAAACATTTGTCACTTGGAAAGATTCCTGCAACGTTGCAGAACCTGGCACTGGCTTAAAAGAGTCGGAAGCAGCTGAGGCAATCATAAGTCTGGCTCCTGTACCCACAATCCATTCAGCAATCCAGCTGCTCCTACTCTGCTGTCTGTTTTCCAATATGTCCTCCCATTTTGGTGAAATTGAGATTGATTCCATTCATTTCATCTAAATTAATCTTTCTCTTAGCTCCTTCATCTAACAATGAGGGATGGCACAGTGGTGAGCACTGCTGCCTCACAGTGCCAGGCACTGTGTGGAGTTCACACATTCTCCCCATGCCTGCGTGGGTTTCCTCCGGGTGCTCTGGTTTCCTCCAGTAGTCCAAAGATGTGTGGGTTAGGTGCATTGGCCGTGCTAAATTGCCCCTTAGCGTCCTGGGATGCATAGGTTAGAGGGATTAGTGAGGTAAATTTATGGGGATACAGACTAGATGGGACTGCTGTCAGTGCGATATAATGGGCAAAATGGCCTCCTCCTGCACTGCAGGGTTTCTATGGATCTTGAAGTCTTTTACAGCCCAGGATTTGCTTCATTACGTTTTTAATTTTATTCATCTTTGCTACTGGTTGTTTCCAAACCTGGTCACGCCTTTTACTTTGGTTCTTGACTCTTCATCTAGATTTGTCAACTTTTAGTAAAAGCTTTCAGTTATCAGACTGAACTGTGAACACTCACTCACCGATGAAAGGGTGCTTTTCCTCATCCTTGTTCCCAGGAATGTTCATTTCCCTCACACACAAGTCTGGATAAAAGGAGCAGAGACTCAGATTGCCTGGATCTTGCTCCCTTGCGTATGACTCCAGGGTGCTCTCCTGAGATGCAGTAATGGGGGAGCTAGGCCTTCATGTGTGGGAGAGGCAGGACAGGCTGAACAATTCACTAAGGTGGGAATGGTGTTGCCTGCTTCCTGCCTCAGTCTCTGGCTTCTTTGATGGCTGAGCTTCCTTGGGCATGAATGTTAACAGCCACGGTGGATCTGCAGTGTCCTGGGATAAGACGGAAGGATGCCAGGGCCGGATATTCTCCAACCTCGCTGGGATTCTCTGATTCCCCTTGCAATGAATGGAGATTAGGTTGAGCGCCAAATTCACTGCGCTCACAGGTAGCAGTAGTGGGGACGCATGATATCGGAAAATCCCAGCCCAAGTGAAGGCTGGGCCAGCAATTTTTAACTCATGCAGAATTTCCCAGGGCAGTCAGACAGCACTGTCCCCAAGCCATGGGAAACAACTGCAGATCTGTGAAGTCTGTAATCATCCCAGCCCTTTCATAGGTGGGACTGTCCTCTTCGCAATTTAAAAAGCTCATCAGAAAATCCATGATGTGTCAGTGCTAGACAGAAACAGCACACTACAGGTGCATTGCTTCTGTAAAAACGTGGGTGGGGGTTTGATGGGACAGGGGGTTGTTTGCGAGGGTGGGGGTGGGGGTGCGGACAAGAGAAAATCTCTGTGTGATTCTGTTGTCGGAAGTGAGTAGTTTTGTCTGAACTTTGATTTCTGGATTCTGCTGCTGTGGCAGCTTGGCAGGAATCATTACTGACCTGTGGCATAACCTGTCACTAAGGCAGAAAATAAAACTTTATTGCTTGGAGTCAGCACCTGCCCCAGACGTGTTGTAAGATTTTTGTTTTGTAGGTGAGTGAATGATCACACTTCGGTTAGGTAGCTTGTTCAATATTTGTTCATGCTCTTCAAAGTAAATTTTCTTTTCAAAAAAGAAACAAGTAACTCAAAATATGTCAATTGTCTAAAGCCTATTTTTTTTAAAAACAAAATTACTAGGGGTTACCTGGTGAGAAAGGAGAAATAGGAGATTGCGGTGATCCTGGACCCATTGTAAGTGTTTACTGTTGTTAAGGAAGTCATCTAAGCTTGAACAGTTGACAAAGATGGGAATGTTTCTTATTTGAGTTTTCAAAACTGGTTGTCAGTAAAACACGTGGGGATGACGACGCCAATTTTGGCCTCCGTATTGAAGGGAAAAACTGAAACTTGAGAATGATCAATACTGGCCAAACTTGTACACATGGAGGTCCAATTGGATGTCAGTGGTATTAGGTTTTGCTCATTTTGAGTTGGTTCTTCCTGTGGATGGTGTTGGGCTATCAAATGCAGGCAGCTTGGTTCAATCTAAAATTGGCCCTTATTTCCTCAAAATTGGCAGCTCAGCTATCCGTCGAACTGAATTTTGGACCGCATGCCCTTGGGTAAGGACAGCGGGTGGGGTGAGCGAGAGAGGGACCAACTGTGATTACAGTCATGAGTCAGGAGTGCAATAGAACCAGGAGCCACACTTCTGTTTCTTCCAGACCCACATAAAATTGAAAGGACTTTTTGATGGGCATCCTTCACTGAAAGCCCTCAGAAGAGCAGACCCAGTGCCTACAGTGCTCAAGGCATTCCAAATTTCCCATGAGGTTCTAAAACAGATAATAGGTGCTCATTGACATATGAATGGGGCCTAATGCCTGTTTGGCCGATTGCGCCTGAAGAATGGCCTGACCTGCTTTCCTGTTTGATGAGCTCTACTTGAGATGCAGAATGTCGATCTCCTAATTGGACATCATTGTACCCACACAACTGGCAAAACAAAGGCCAACTCATAGAACACAGAACAGTACAGGCCCTTCGGCCCTTGATGTTGTGCCGAGCTAGGTCCAAACTCAAGATCAAGCTATCCCACTCCCTATCATTCTGGTTTGCTCCATGCGCCTATCCAATAACTGCTTGAAAGTTCCTAAAGTGTCTGACTCCACCATCACAGCAGGCAGTCCATTCCACGCCCCAGCCCCAACCATTCATACACTAATTCCTTATGGCAACATAAGTATCATAAGGACTTGGAGCAGAGGTCGGCAGTTCAACCCCTCGAGCTTGCCCCACCATTTAATACAATAATGGCTGATCTCATCTGTGCCTCAACTCTACTTTCCTGCCCGTTCACCATTGCCCTTCAAATCCTTCAGAATTAAAGATCTATCCGCCTCTTCTTTAAATTTACTCAATGCTTTAGACAGTAGCAGCAACACTTCGCTACTTTTATATTCTATTCCTTTAGCAATAAATGCCAAGATTCCATTTGCCTTCCTTATTACCTGCATATCAGTTTTCTGTGATTCATGCACAAGGACACCCAGATTCCTCTGCACTGACAAACTACAGTTTCTCTCCATTTAGATAATAATTTGCCTTTGCGTTTTTCCTTCCAAAATGGATAAATACACATTTATCCATGTTAAAATCTACCACTTTTTGTCCCAGTCACTTAACCTATCCATATCCATTTGTAAATTCCTTATTTTATTTTTGCAACTTACGATCCCACCTATTTTAGTGTCATCTGTAAATGTGGCTATGGTACCTACTATCCTTGTATTCAAGACATTAATATAGGTCATAAATATTTGGGACCTGAGGACTGAACCCTGTGGCACCCTATTAGTTATGCCTTGCCAATCAGAAAAAGACCCATTTATCCCAACTTTCTGCTTTCTGTTGGTTGGGCAATCTTCCATCCAAACTGATAAGGCAATTGGCCACGATAAAGTGATCTTTAGCGCCAGGGGTATTAGCAGGGTAAATATGTGGGATTGTGAGAATAGGATGTGGGTGGGATTGTGGTCGGTGCAGACTTGCTGGACCAAATGGCCTCATTGTGCACTGTAGGGATTCTATGATTTGAAAAAAATACCCCATATCCCATGTGAACAAATCTTGTGTATTAACCTTTTGCATATCTGATCTGGAAGTCCAGATATTCTACATCTACAGGATCCCCATTATTCACTTTGTTATATCTTTGAAGAACTCTATCAAACTAGTCAAACCCTTCATGAAACCATGCTGACCCTGATGGATTGCACTTTGACTTTCTAAATATCCTGTTATTACTTCCTTTATAATGGATTCTAACAGTTTCCCAACAAATTAATTGGCCTATAGTTTCCTACATTTTGTCTCCCTCCCTTTTTGAATAAGACCGTTATATTTGCATTTTTCCAATCTACCGGATTCATTTCTGCAACCAGGGAATTTTGGAATATTGTAAGCAATGGACCAGTGGAGTTAAATTATTTCATTCTGAAACTTGTATCCTACCAATTACAGGGCCAATTATATAGTCAACTATTTTAAAGTGAAACTTTTGACTTAATGTGGACCCCATTTTCTTTTCAAACATCCAGGGCTAGGATTTCAGTCGGCCGTTGGGAACACAGCTGATGTTTGAATTGCAAGCCGAAAAAACGTCATGGGAAATGAATGTTGTTTTATATACTGGTGCATGTTGATTGTTTCCCTTCAATTTCTTACAAATGTGTTGAGTAAATGTTATCTGATACAGGGGCAAGCGGGTCGTGTAGGAAGCCAAGGTGTAACAGGACCCAAAGGTGAAATTGGACTTCAGGGAATGAAGGGTGAAATAGGTCTCAGTGGAGATCCAGGATCCATGGTAAGTGGTTTGTTTTTCTGCAGGGCAGAATGGAAATTATTGCAGTAGTGGAAAAATGTTCACTTGATTTCAGAACTTTATTACTTTGGCTAAACAAACTTAGAACTGGAGTGAAGGTCCATTCTTTTGGGGTTGAATTGGATTCTGTGGATTTACAATGGCCACCATCTAAGGGCCCCGCTAACCATGGGCGCAAATCCCACAATGGCTGCTAAGTCTCGCTAGAGGCCCAAAATGGGATTTGTGCTCGCAAAATTTTGGTTTGTGATCTTTCCAACCACACCCCCTAACCCCTTTCCAGTGGCACAGTGGTTAGCACTGCTGCCTCACAGCATAAGGGACCTGGATTTGATTTCCAGCCTGTGTGTGGTGTTTGCACATTCTCCCTGTATCTGCATGGGTTTCCTCTCGGTGCTCCAGTTTCCCCTCATGTTCCAAAGACATGCAAGTTAGGTTGATTGGGCATGCTAAATTGACCTTCGTGTCAGGCGGATTAACAGGGTAAATATGTGGGGTTACAGGAGTAGGGCTTGGGTGGGATTGTGGTTGGTGCAGACTCGATGGGCCAAATGGCCTCCTTCCGTGCTGTGGGGATTCTATGATCAGGTTCATGCCCAGAAAGAGCACGGGCCTGATTAGCATATTTTAGAATCAACTTGAACGTAATCAAAAAGGAGGAGGTATTAGGGTTCTTGAGAAACATTAAGAAAGACAAATCCCCACGGCCTGATGGGACACACCCCAAAAATACTGAGAGAGGAATAGAGGAAATTACAGGGGCCTTGGGAGAAATCTTTATATCCTCACTGGCTACAGAGGAGGCCCCAAGAGGATTGGAGAATAGCCAATGTTGTTCCTTTGTTTAAGAATGGTAGCAAGAATAATCCAGGTAATTACAGGCAGGTGAGCCTTACATCAGTGGAAGGCAAATTATTGGAGAGGATTCTTCAAGACAGGATTTACCCCCACTTGGAAGTCAAAAGACATATTAGCGAGAGACAACATGATTTTGTGAAGGGGTGGTTGTGTCTCACTAACTTGATTGGGTTTTTCGCGGAAGTGACAAAGGTGATTGATGAGGACAGGACAGTGGATGTTGTCGAGATGGACTTCAGTAAGGCCCCTGACAAAGTCCCTCATGGCAGACTGATGCAGAAGGTGAAGTCGTCTGGGATCAGAGGTGAGCTGACGAGATGAATACAGAACTGGCTCGGTCATAGAAGACAGAGGGTAGCAGTGGAAGGGTGTGTTTCTGAATGTAGGGCTGTGACAAGTGGCTTTCCTCAGGGATCAGTGCTGGAACCTTTGCTGTTTGTAATATATATAAATGATTTGGAGGAAAATGTAACTGGTTTGATTAGTAAGTTTGCGGATGACACAAAGGTTGGTGGATTTGCGGATAGCGATGAGGATCGTCAGAGGATACAGCATGATATAGATTGGTTGGAGACTTGGGTGAAGAGATAGCAGATGGAGTATAATCCGGGCAAGTGTGAGGTAATGCGTTTTAGAAGGTCTAATACAAATGGGAAATACACAGTAAGTGGCGAACCCTTAAGAATATTGATAGGCAGAGGGATCTGGGTGTACAGGTACACAGGTCAGTGAAAGTGGCAACGCAGATGGAGAAGGTAGTCAAGAAGACATATGGCATGCTTGCCTTCATCGACTGGGGCACTGAGTTTAAAAATTGGCAAGTTATGTTGCAGCTTTATAGAACCTTAGGCTGCACTCGGAATATAATGTTCAATTCTGGTCACCACACAACCAGAAGGATGTGGAGGCTTTGGAGAGGGTATAGAAAAAATTTACCAGAATGTTGCTTCGTATGGAGGGCATTCGCTATGAAGGAAGGTTGGAGAAATTTGATTTGTTCTCACTGGAACAATGGAGTTTGAGGCGACCTGATAGAAGTCTTCAAGATTATGAGGGGCATGGACAGAGTGGATAGTCAGAAGCCTTTTCCCAGGATGGAAGAATCAATTACTAGGGGCATAGGTTTAAAGTTCGTGGGGTAAGGTTTAAAGGAGATGTAGGAGACAAGTTTTTAACACTTGGTGAGTGCCTGGAATTCGCTGCCAGGGGAGGTAGTGGAAGCAGATATGATAGTGACTTTTAAGAGGCGTCTTGACAAATACATGAATAGGATGGGTCCCTAGTTCAGTTGGGCAGCATGGTCGGTGCAGGCTTGAGGGGCCAAAGGGTGTATTCCTGTGCTGTAATTTTCTTTGTTCTTTGTGATTATCGAGCTTTACGGTGGGGCATGAGGGAGTTGGTATGTCAGTGGGAGTTGGCGGGGGTGAGTTGGTGGGGTTAGGGAGAGCGAGGTCAGAGGCCAGGAATTCGGGAGAGAGCAGTTGGAGGTTTCAATGGATGGGGATGTCAGGGGGCCTTCCAGGGAAGGTCTCAGGCTCAGGCTCTCACTAGTCAGTCCTTTGCGGATGTGAGATTGTAAGGATTGGGGGGTGGTGATGTGATGTGCGTCAGTAACAGGAGTATGCAGCAAGTACATATTTCCTGGCTCCAAAAGTTCTTGCGTTTCTGTAATTGCTGAGTTTCCTGAAGTTTAAAGTACCTAGCCAGCCTGTATTAAATATGAATAGAAGCAAAATGCTGTGGATGTTCAAAATCTGAAACTAAAACAGAAAATGCCAAATAAACCCAGCTGATCAGACAGCATCTCTGAAGAGAGGAACAGAGTTAATGTATGACTCTTCAGAACAGCAGAGGATAGAAATAAACTAAATGATATAGTTCATAGAATCATTGAATCCTACAGAGCACAAGGAGGCCATTCGGCCCATTGAGTCTGCACCAATCACAATCCCACCCAGGCCCTATCTGCATAAACCCATGCATTTACCCCAACTAATCCCCCTGATACTAAGGGACAATTTAGCATGACCATTCCATCTAACCCGCACATCTTTGGACTGTGGGAGGAAACCGGAGCATCTGGAGGAAACCCACGCAGGCATGGGGAGAATGTGCAAGCTCTACACATATAGTCACCTAACCAGGAATCAAACTCGGGTCCCTGGCGCTGTGAGGCAGCAACGCTAACCACTGTGCCACCATGCTGCCCCTGAAGAGAGGGGTTGGGCAGAACAGAAGTTTGGCAAAAAGGAGCTAAGGTGAGATTAACAAAGAATGTTATGGACACAGGTCAATGAGGATGTTAATTTGAATGGGAGCGAGAATATGAGGCTCCCAGCCTCGTTAGAGTATTTAAACTTTATAATCTGTTTCCGAGGAGCAATTTGACTTCCCAGTCTCCTGCCACCCCCATCCCTCATCAGTTTAAGTTGGAGGTGGGTGACTTGGGGAGGGGATTCTGAATTTTTAATTTCTTAAGTTCCCAAATTCATCCAGCTGCCAGGGTTACTATTTTCCGCCTAGTTGTGAAATTTTTAAAAACAACTCTTAAAATTTCCTTCAGTTTTTTAATGATGATTCTAAATTGATGCACTTTCAATACGGAACTGGTTGAAAGAGTTTTTTTCAGGATTTGCTTTGTGAAGATATCTGATACTTCTCCTCCTGTACTTATTTTCTGAAACAAACCAGATTTTCCAGTTTCTCCTCCTACCTAAAGCCTCAATCTTTATCCATCTTAATAAACCTCTGCCACACCCTCTCTGTGGCTTTGGACGCCCTTCATGGTGGCTCGGTGGTTAGCACTGCTGCCTCACAGCGCCAGGGACCCGGTTTCTATTCCCAGTTTGGGTCACTGTCTGAGTGGGGTCTGCATGTTCTCCCCGTGTCTGCATGGGTTTCCTCCAGGTGCTCTGGTTTCCTCCCACAATCCGAAAGATGTGCAGGCTAGGTGCATTGGACATGCTAAATTCTCCCTTTGTAGCCGAACAGGCACCAGAGTATGGCAACTAGGGTATTTTCACAGTAGCTTCATTGCGGTGTTAATGTAAGCCTGCTTGTGATACTAATAAATAAACTTTAATACTTTAACTTTAAACTTTAAAGCCTTCCTAACTTGAACTAACAATGACAGATTTTAAGAATAAAAGCAATTATTTTATGGTACTTCTTTGCTAATTAATGTATATTTGCTTGAGCAAAGACCTGATTGGCAGATTCTGTGGAACAGTGCAGTGGTTAGTTATCTCCATCTGTCAGCCAGAAGCTCTGGGTTCAAGTCCCACTCCAGGACTTGGTGACAACTGAAGATATGTTCACAACATGGTCGAAAAGGTTGATTGTCAATCTACAGATTCTTCTAGCAAACCGATGGCAAAAGATACAGGTGGGAGAGGCTCCTGCTCAGCTATACCTGATGGGGTGTTGCTTCCCTCAAGCTATAGCCTTGGGCTAGCAACCTGTTCCATGAAAACAAGCTACAGAAATCAGACGTGAGAATTTGCTCTGTCTACCTTGTGTGTCTATAGGTATGGGAAGAGCGTAATGGACTACAAAAATGCCCTTTGACCACATATTCAATCAATTTGATACTAAATATTTGGCAAAGAACAGTGCTCCTTAAGCAAAAATAATTGTGTCGAATTATATGGAATGTACAGCACAAAAAGAGACCATTCAGCCCAACTTGTTAATTTTTTCTATTCATAAGACATGGGCGTCAATGACTGGCCAGCATTTATTACCCAGCCCTAATTGCCCTTGGGGAGCAGTTGAGAATCAACCACATTGCTGTGGCTGTGGAGTCACATGTGGGCCAGACCAGGTAAGGATGGCAGATTTCCTTTCCTAAAGGACACTAGTGTACCAGGTGGGTTTTTCTGACAATCAACAAAGGTTTTGTGCTCATCAGTAGATTCTTAGTTCCAGATTTTTTTTATTGAATTCAAATACCACCATCTGCCATGGTGGGATTCGAACCCAGGTTCCTAGAACAGAAGCTGAGTTTCTGGATTAATAGTCTAGCAATAATACCACTAGTCAACCCCGTCAACCTTCTTTCTCCCTTGCTTCTGTAAAAATCTAATTTCCCTTTAAATGGTACTGTTAACTCAGTTTCAATAATTGAGGCAACAAAATCTGCCACGTTAAATAATGGAACTTATCTCTTCAGGGACCAGAAGGACCAGCTGGAGAAAGAGGCCCAATGGGGAAACCAGGAGTGGAGGTGAGTAATGTTGAGGTTTTTGGCCTACGGATGGCTGAACAGGGTGGGGAATAAGATGACATCTCTTTGTGACTTAAATGTATTGATATTTTATTTTAGAAAACCGGTCTTCCCATTATTATTAATTTTTATATTTGGAAATATGTTACTTTAATATTAGGGTCCTCTTGGAGAGCAAGGACCTCCGGGTGATGTTGGCCAGCCAGGCAGAATGGTAAATGTTACTGTTTTGGAAAATAAGATTGAAAGGCGCATAATCGCTATTCAAAAACATCTTAAGTGGTTCATGTGAATTGTTTGCACCTTTAGGGTCCAAGAGGTCAACAAGGTTCTGAAGGCAGAATGGGAATCAAAGGAGCAAAGGTGATTGTAAAGTTGAACTACTGAATACATTAATCAGCACTGAGAATGGAGACCTTTCATGTCAGTAAGCTTTCTGAGGCGGTGTTGTCTTCCCCCAGCTCCGTCACTAGCCAGTGAACTGATGAAGGAATGAGCAAGTTTACAAGAGTTGGGTGCTGATTCACTTTCACATGCATTACAATGTATTTTGCAGCAAAAGGCTCATAAAAGCCTGTGCTTTCTCTGTGCTTCATAATTTATAGAATTTCCACTTTCCCTGTGGGCTAACCCCAGGCTTGGCCTTGCCAGATGGTAGGGCACCCAAAGGCCCCCATTAAAAGTGAACACAAGCGAAAGGAATGTAATTAAATCTGAGATAACCCAAAGGCGGAGTCCTCGAAATTGCTCTGATCAGTTACTGAGCAGCTCACGTTACTTTCTTTAGTTTTGTCCTTCGTCAAAGGTTGTGGAATTTTCAGTCTTTCAGCTGATGGGTGCTTTTGAAAGATGAATTCAGCAACGGTGCACAAGGCAAAACTCCTTATGCAGTCACACCTTTACCTTACAATGCCATGCATCAGCCTGGAGAAGATGATTTGGCTTACCAAAATTGAGCACTTTAATGCGCATGTCTTTCTGACTGTGGGTAGAAAGCAGACCACCCAGAGGAAACCTATGTGCAGACTCCGCACAGACAATATCCTGAGAATAGAATTGAGGCAGCAGTGCTAATGGCACCCAAAGTGTCACCCTGCCAGTCTGGCCTCCTTTTCCTACAACAGCAAGAAAAGGAATGTCTGCCATTCACCTTTCCCTCATGGAAAAGCTAGCACATTCAAACAGGACTACGACTTGACTAAACGGTTTCCACCACCACTTCTCCCAGCACAGCCATCCAACAACAGTCCCACTATTCCATAAAACCCAAAAAAGTTCTCCAAAGATGTGCGGGTTAGGTTGATTGGCCATGCTAAGAAATTGTCCCTTTGTGTCCAGGGACACGTAAATTAGAGGGATTAGTGGGTATAATATTTAGGGACAAGGGGCTAGGGCCTGGGTGGGATTGCATTGGGTGCAGACTCGATGGGCTGAAGGGCCTTTTTGTGCACTGTAGGGTTCTATGATTCTATGAAGTTGGGAGCTTGAATGTCTCACTCCACTACAGATGAGGAAATTGCTGGGGCCTTGAAAGAAATCTTTGTATCCTCACTGGCGACAGGGGAGGTCCCAGAGGATTGGGGAATAGCTGAGTCTTGTTCCTTTTGTTTAAGAAGGGTAGCAAGAATAATCCAGGTAATTACAGGCCAGTGAGCATTACATCAGTGGTAGGGAAATTATTGGAGAGGATTCTTTGAGACAGGCTTTATTCCCACTTGGAAATAAGTGGACATGTTAGTGAGAGGCGACATGGTTTTGTGAAGGGGAGGTCGTGCCTCACAAACTTGATTGAGTTTTTCAAGGAAGTGACGAAGATGATTGATGAGGGTAGGGCAGTGGATGTTGTCTACCTGGACTTCAGTAAGGCCTTTGACAAGGTCCCTCATGGCAGACTGTTGCAGAAGGTGAAGTCACATGGGATCAGAGGTAAGTTGGCAAGGTGGATACAAAACCGACTCCGTCAAAAAAGACAGGGTAGCAGTGGAAGGGTGTGTTTCTGAATGGAGGGCTATGATAAGTGGTATTCCTCAGGGATCAGTGCTGGGACCTTTGCTGTTTGAAATATTTATAAATGATTTGGAGGAAAATGAAACAGGTTTGATTGGTAAATTTGCAGATGACACAAAGGTTGGTGGATTTGCAGATAGCAATAAGGACCATAGAGGAGACAGCAGGGTATAGATTAGTTGGAGACTTGAGCAGAGAGATGGCAGATGGAGTTATCTAAATATGAGGTAATGCATTTTGGAAGGTCTAATACAAAGGAAATATACAGTAAATGGCAGAGCCTTTAAGAGTATTGATAGGCAAAGGGATCTGGGCGTACAGGTACACAGGTCACTTAAAGTGGCAACGCAGGTGGAGAAGGTAGTCAAGAAGGCATATGGCATGCTTGCCTTCATCGGCCGGGGTATTGAGTTTTAAAATTGGCAAGTTACATTGCGGCTTTATAGAACCTTAGTTAGGCTGCAATTGGAATATAGCTTTCAATACTGGTCGCCACACTGTCAGAAGGATGTGGAGGCTTTGGAGAGGATACAGAAAAGATTTACTAGGAGGTTGCCTGATATAGAGGGTATTAGCTATGAGGAGAGATTGGAGGAACTTGGTTTGTTCTCACTAGAGCGACAGAGGTTGAGGAGAGACCTGGTAGAAGTCTACAAGATGATGTGAGGCATGGGCCAAGTGGGTAGTCAGAAACTTTTTCCCAGGGTGGAAGAGTCAATTACTGGGGGCATAGGTTTAAGGTGCGAGGGGCAAGGTTTAAAGGAGATGTATGAGGCAGATTTTTTTATACAGAGAGTAGTGGGTGCCTGGAACTCATTGCTGTGGGAGGTAGTGGAAGCAGATACAGTAGTGACTTTTAAGGGGCATCTTGACAAGTACATGGATAGGATGGGAATAGAGGGATATGGTCTCCGGAAGGGTAGAAGGTTTTTGTTCAGTTGGGCAGCATGGTTGTAGCAGCCTTGGAGGGCCGAAGGGCCTGATCCTGTGCCATAATTTTCTTTGTTCTTTGTGTCTCCTTTTGATAGAGAATTTACATAGGTTGTGAGATCTGTGCGAGACGTCTGTGATGTGCTGTGTCTTCCACCATTGAAAAAGACTGCCTTATTCGTGAGGTAGAAAAATGTGGAAAAAAAATACATTATCCAATCAATAGGGTGGCACAGTGGTTAGTACTGCTGTTTCACATCATCAGGACCCAGGTTCAATTCCGACCTTGAGTCACTGTCTGTGTGGAGTTTGCATGTTCTGCATGGGTTTCCTTGCACAGTCAGGAAAATAGAACATAGAACAGTACAGGCCCTTCGGCCCTCAGTGTTATGCCGAGCTTTGTCCGACACCAAGATCAAGCTATCCAACTCTATCGTTCTGGTGTGCTCCATGTGCCTATCCAATAACTGCTTGAAAGTTCCGACTCCACTATCACAGCAGCAGTCCATTCCACATCCCAACCGCTCTCTGAATAAAGAACCTACCTAGGACATCCCTCCTATATCTCCCACCATGAGCCTTATAGTTATGCCCCCTAGTAACAGTTACATCCACCCGAGGAAATACTCTCTGAACGTCCACTCTATCCCCCTCATCATCTTATCAACCTCTATTAAGTCACCTCTCATCCTCCTCCACTCTAAAGAGAAAAGCCCTAGTTCCCTCAACCTTTCCTCATAAGACCTACCCTCCAAACCAGGCAGCATCCTGTTCAATCTCCTCTGCACTCTCTCCAATGCTTCCACATCCTTCTTATAGTGAGGTGACCAGAACTGCACACAATGTTCCAAATGTGGTCCCACCAAGGTCCTGTACAGCTGCAGCATAAAAATGTGCTGGTCAGATGCGTTGACCATGCTAAATTCTCCCTCAGTGTGTACCGGAACAGATGCCAGACTGTGGCGACGAGGGGATTTTCACAGCAACTTCATTGCAATGTTAATGTAAGCCTACCTGTCTCACCAATAAATAAAAATAAATCTTAGTATGTATTGTTTTAAACACCACAAGTAAAAAATAGTAAGTGTATGAAACGAGCCTAGACGTCCGAACTTAATCTTTCACATCAACAATTGGAATTAACATTATTTATATTTTTATTTTTAAGGGTGACAATGGGATTGATGGAACTCCAGGAAATACAGGGAAACCAGGAAGGGTGGTCTGTACCCAAAAGCCATTTGAAAATTGCTTCTATTTATCAATAGATTACAATTGCCTTTTTTTAAGAATGTGATAAAATGATGCCATTCCAGGAATATTCTGTCTTTTAGGGGAGGCGAGGAAAAACAGGATCAAGAGGATTAAGAGGAAAGAAAGGCTTAAAGGTAAATTGGGCCTTTTGAACCCCTGGTTACTTATTCAGGATTCATGTTAAGTTTTGCTAAAGAGCATTTAGTAGAAATTTTTGTCTTTGAAAATGCCTGAATGGTCCTATCACATATTAAGCAGAGCTTTCTCTTCACCCTATCTGTGACCGTAACACTATCCTCTGCACCTCTCCTTTCCTTCTCCCCTTTGTGCTCTGTGAACAGTATGTATAGGTCGCAAGAAATAATACTTTGCACAGTATCCCAAAACATGTGACAATAATAAATTAAATCAATTCAATTTTAAAAAATCACAGAAATAGTTTTGTGTTTGTCATGTTGAGGCACATTAACGAATACCCAGATATTTGGATGGATATTTGGGAAACTCCATGGAGGTGAAAAAATGGCAGCCTGGATCCGATTCCGGGATTCCTGACTCCAGTCCTGACGTCGTCCAGTTTCACCTGGACAGATTAAGGGGACAGGCTGGTTCAGGTCACGATTCCGCATACTGCACTCCCAACCTGGCCAACTCCATTGAGGGAATAGGAATGCCCTAGTCCTTTGTAATTTCCATTGAGTTGGGCCACCCTTTAAAAGCCTCATCGTTCAAGGCACCTCAGAGGGGTCATGTACCATTTTCTGGATGAGGAGACTTTTTGAAAGGCCCATAATGCCAAACTATGCCCCTTCCCACCTACACCCTGATGGTTCCTTATACTCTCAATTCCAAACTATACCCCTCCATGCCATTCATGTCCATTCACCCACTGTAGATATCGTATAGGGCTAATGAATCCTGTAGTAGCAATAGGATTATTGCGGGTGTTGGGGGGGTGCTTTAAAAACACATTAATTCATTGATAACTTTATAAATTTTTAAAAGAAACTCCTTTCACTGCAGCCAATAAAAGTATCAATCATCCAGACGCTTTAAAGTATCAATTGCTAAAATTACAAGCAATTAAAATCTCATTGTTTTGTGTATATAACCATTGGGAAAGCTAAGTGAGCCAGAGTTGTCAATCAAACAATTTCTCCTGAAGAGAAGAGCAGTTTCAACCCCCTGATAAATGCCAGGACACTCAGCCAAGAATGATTAGTAAAACTTGTCTGAAAGCCCAGACACCTGTTCGAGTGTTGAAACAGTTGCGCCCAGGGAAAACATTGCTTGATTAACAGCTCTGGTGCTGTGATCTATCTTGTAAATTCCACAGTGTGTATTTACGCATGATACGGAGGTTTCAAGTTTTTGCAATGTCAGCTATTGAAATCTTAAGTGGTCCACATGATTAACACTTTTATTGGCCTATAGTAAAATGGATTTTTTTTCAGAGAGTAGAAAGTCATGAATGTATGTTTTATTATGACTAATTCCCAGGTGAGGTTTCCTAATTTAGTATCCCACCCAAGACTCCTCAATTTGCTACTCTCCAACTAGGAACCGCCCCCTCCCCCGAATATTGTCATGCTGTGGGTGAAGAGGGATGAGCTGGCTTTGTTTCTTTTTTTGAATTTAGTTGATTTGATTTACTATTGTCACATGTATTGGGATAAAGTGAAAAATATTGTTTCTTACGCACTATACTGACAAAACATACTGCTCATAGAGTACATAAGGGAAGAGGAAAGGAGAGGATGCAGAACATAGTGTTACTGTCACAGATAGGCTGTAGAGAAAGATCAGCTTAAAGTTCAATAGATCCATTCAAAGTCTGATGGCAGCAGGGAAGAAGCTGTTATTGAGTCGTTTGGTATATGGCCTCAAACTTTTGTATTCTTAAGTGGAATGTGGGTCATGTGCAGCCCGTTTCACAGCACAGTATGCTGTGGATTCGTTCAGGTTGCACAACTTAAGGAGGACGCTAATTATCGGGTTGGAGGAGATTACGAAGACAGGGGCAAGGCGATGGAAGACTATTGAAGAGAAGGCTGACAGGATGTATACAGACACTAATTATCAGAGTGTCCAGTGTGATTTTAACTCCCTTTTAGCCAATGAATGAAAAGGAATTAGTGCATTGATGATGTATTGATTATGCTTTAACTCATAAATGCATTGATGATTATGCTTTAACTCATAAAAGCTTCACTGCACATACATTGGCTGGAAATCTCTGGCACCACCCCGTAGCTGGGATTCTCCAGCCCCGCTGCAGTGAATAGAGCTTTGGCTGAGTGCCAGATTCTCTGGTCTTACTGGCAGCAGTGGTGGGGCGAATGAGATTGAAGAATCCTGGCCTTAAGGTTTTCCATGAAACCTTCTTTATCTTTGCCTGATTAAAGAAAATTCTGGTTCTAAATTCTTCTATTTTAGGGCGCAAGAGGTCAAACAGGACACACAGGGCCACCTGGATCAATTGGACCTCCTGTAAGTTGTATATTTTTAATGTTGTGTCATTGGGGTAAATTTTCATCCTTGCATCCTGGACCCTGAACATCGACCTGGGTAAATGGCGGAAAGAAAGATTGGGTGCTGAGAATCAGCATCCCTTATGGAATCTGTGAATGTAGCCTTCTATTCATTCTATTTTCCCCCTCTGTGCATTGCCCAGGTGAAGCTTAACATCAGACAAGTAATAAGGACAAAAATTAAATAAATTACCCCTATGTAAAATTGTCAGACATAGGCCGGATTTCTCCTACGGATGAGACAGAAAATTGGGTGGACCATTGAAAAATCCGTAGAGCCGGGGTGGGATTTTCTGGTCTTGGGGTCCACGTGGCTGGTGAATCCCACCCATAGACGCACTGTAATATTTATCCATCAAAGTGGCACAGATATCAGGCAGACTACATGCCAGACAGATTTTCCAAACCTCGCTGGATTCGGGGGAAGTGCCGGAAGATTGGAAAACGGCTTATGATACGCCGCTGTTTAAAAAGGGTAGCAGGCAAAAGGCAGGGAATTAAAGGCCGGTTAGTTTAACGTCTGTTGTAGGTAAAATGCTTGAATCCGTCATCAAGGAGAAAATAGCGAGGCATCTTGAGGAGAATTGTTTGGTAGAGCAGACGCAGCACGGTTTTGTTAAGGGGAAGTCGTGTCTGACGAATTTATTGGAATTCTGAGGATGTGTCTAGTGCGGTAGATAAAGGAGAACCGGTGGATGTGGTGTTTCTTGATTTTCAGAAGGCGTTTGATAAGGTGCCTCACAAGAGGTTATTACAGAAGGTCAGGGGGCATGGAGTTGGGGGTAGGGTGTTAGCGTGGATGGGGGATTGGCTGTCAAATAGGAGGCAGAGAGTGGGTGTCAATGGGTGCTATTCGGATTGGCGGTTGGTGACTAGCGGAGTGCCCCAGGGATCGGTGCTGGGGCCTCAGCTATTTACCATTTATATAGATGATCTGGAGGAGGGAACCGAGTGTAAGGTGTCGAAATTTGCTGATGACACCAAGATTGGTGGAACGGCAAATTGTGCGGCGGGTGTGGAGAGTCTGCAGAAGGATCTAGATCGAATGGGCGAGGAACTGGCAAATGGAATTTAATGTTGGCAAGTGTGAAGTTGTCCACTTTGGTAGGAATAATGGTAGGAAGGACTACTACTTACGTGGCAAAAAGCTGCAGCATGCTATGGTGCAGAGGGACCTCGGGGTCCTTGTGCATGAGTCGCAAAAACCCAGCCTGCAGGTGCAGCAGGTGGTCAGGAAGGCGAATGGGATGCTGGCCTTCGTAGCGAGGGGGATTGAATATAAAAGTAGGGAGGTCTTGCTGCAACTGTACAGGGCACTGGTGAGGCCGCAGCTGGAGTACTGTGTGCAGTTTTGGTCGCCGCACTTACGCAAGGATATTTTGGCCTTGGAGGGAGTGCAGAGGAGGCTCACTAGGCTGATACCGGAGTTGAGGGGGTTGAGCTATGAAGAGAGGCTGAATAAACTGGGCTTGTACTCGTTAGAGTTTAGAAGGATGAGAGGAGATCTCATTGAGATGTACAAGATGATGAATGGGATGGATAGGATAGAGGTGGAGAGGCTCTTCCTGCTCAGAAAGGACAGTAGGACTAGAGGGCACAGCCTCAAGATAAAGGGGGGGGCGGTTTAGAACGGAGTTGAGGAGGAACTTCTTCACTCAAAGGGTGGTGAATCTCTGGAATTCTCTGCCCATTGAAGTGGTGGCGGCTGCCTCGCTAAATATATTTAAGACGCGGGTAGATAGATTTTTGATAGGCAAGGGGATTAAGGGTTATGGGGGGAAGGCGGGAATGTGGAACTGAGCCACGACAGATCAGTCATGATCTTATTGAATGGCGGGGCAGGCTCAAAGGGCTAGATGGCCTACTCCTGCTCCTATTTCTTATGTTCTTGTGTGGGATTGTGAACACGCTAATATTGTGGGATTTCAAAAAGAAATTAAATATAACTCTTGGAGCTGAAGGGATATGGGAGGAAGGCGGGATAAGGATATTGAATCTGAGGATCAGCCATGATCAAAGTGAATGATGGAGCAGGCTTGAAGGGTGAATTCCTACTTCGATTATCTATATTTGTGTATATATATGTTACATTAACAGCTAAACATGTATGCCCAATAATGGCCTACCCTTACTTCTGTTATCTCTATTTGTATGTATATGTTACATTAACAACTAAGCATGTATTCCCAATTCTCTGACTTCAGTTTCAGCCATTCAGTCAGGAAAGTGTCAATAAAAGCAAGTCAGTTTTAGCAAGCCAGCTAAGAATAACGCAGCCCGCTGATTTGGTTATTTGCATTCTGTTCTACGTGAGGCTGGTAAATATAGAAATTGAAGTAGGCCCCTTGAGTCTGCTCATTCATTCAATTACATCATGGCTGCTCTGCATTTTAACTCCATTTGCTCACATAAGCTCTGTACCTCTTACTTATGTCACAACAGGGAACAATGGAAAGGAGCAATGTGTTTTTGGCCAGTTTCTTCTCCATCCAAATTAAAAATGTGTCTTTTGGCACTCTGTACATATTTACCCATATTGAAATAGGAAGGCATATCATTTGAATCAGTTATTTCAGTAAGTGGAGAAGGCTGTATCCAAAATTAAACCTGCACAGTTGCAGTTTTATCATTCCTAATCTGCGTAGTTAGGTTGAATTACTCCGCTCGTGTTGTGGAGATGCCGGCGTTGGACTGGGGTGGGCACAGTAAGAAGTCTGACAACACTAAGTTAAAGTCCAATAGGTTTATCTGGTATCACAAGCTTTCAGAGCGCTGCTCCTTCATTGGGTGAACATTCCACTGTTGGACTTTAACCTGGTGCTTGTGAGACTTCTTACTCTGTTCACTTGTGTGGGAATCGGGACATGAGTGACTGGTCAAATATGCCAGCTGGTTCAACAGAGAAGGATCTCATGCAAACGGTGATTGCCCAGTTTTGATTCACTTGGATGGTTTCGGATGGAGGTGATCGTTTTAAGGAGAACAAAGTGAATGTGGAAAATAATCCGTTGTCTTGGGTAATGGGGAGGTAGGGGAAGCATCCAGTTCACATCGATAACAAATTAAAATATTTTGGAACATGTTACTGTCCAAATGTCCACAAACTGAGAATAGTGTCAATTCACCTGATTTCAGCTTCTGTTACGTGAACACGGCTATTCTAACACCAGGTTCCAATGTAATAAAAACAATTCACCATAATCAGGTGGCAAAGAAAAATCAAAGTTAAATAAAGGTTTAAGTGGGAGTTGCCGTTGAATCAACCATTGCCATTCATTACAAAACTATTCTGAGAACAAATACTCTTTCCGTGGCATCTATAGGAAGAGATTACTGCTGAACTGTTTGACAGAATTGGAAATATGTTCCTTAGAAACACTTCTTTGCTACACCCAAAGAATAGAAAAATCCTTACAATGCAGACAGGAGGAGGCCATTCAGCCCATCGAGCCTGCACTGACTCTCTGACTGTGCATCTTACCCAGGCCCTACCCCTGTTTCATTTCAAAGAAAGACCTTTCTCATCTGCCCCTATTTTCACACACTAATAAAGGTTGCAGTTATCCCATGGTGTTGACCAATATGTCCCTTAAGCATGTTTTCCACTGGTGGAGGTAGCTCGCCACTGACTGCTAGCGGGACTTTCCAGTCCTGCCGACATCTACAGCATTTTGCGTGCCTCGCTCATCCCACTGCTGTGAAACCCACCATGGGAGGGAGAGGGGGATCCCAATCCCACCAGTAGGTAAGGCCAAAAAAATCCCTTCCATTGTCTCAGATCAGTTACGGCCCTGTAAAGTACAGGATGTTAAAGTACAGGGGCACATCCCACATTATACCCACAACAAAATAACTTGCAATTTTGTTTTAAGGAACAACATCAGGGGGAAAGAAATGCAATACAACTGTGATCATCGCTGATGACACGAAGGTCGGTGGTGTTGTGGATGATCTGGAAGGATGGCAAAAGTTGCAGCAGGACATAGATAGGATGCAGGACTGGGCGGAGAAGTGGCAGATGGACTTCAACGCGGATAAATGTGTAGTCGTCCATTTTGGCAGAACCAACGGGATGAACGAGTACACTATCAAGGGCAGAAGTCTGAGTAGTGTTGAGGAGCAGAGGGATCTTGGGGTCCGGGTCCACAGGACTCTTAAATCGGCCTCGCAGGTGGAGGAGGTGGTCAAGAAGGCGTATGGTGTACTGGCCTTCATTAATCGAGGGATTGAGTTTAGGAGTCGGGAGGTAATGCTGGAACTTTATAAGACCCTTGTCAGGCCTCATTTGGAGTATTGTGCGCAGTTCTGGTCGCCTCACTATAGGAAAGATGTAGAAGCTATTGAGAGGGTGCAGAGGAGATTTACAAGGATGTTGCCTGGACTGGGAGGCATGCCTTATGAAGTTAGGTTGAGGGAGCTGGGACTCTTTTCCCTGGAGAGACGAAGGTTGAGAGGCGACCTGATAGAAGTTTACAAAATGTTGAGAGGAATAGATAGGGTGGACTCTCAGAGGCTATTTCCCCGGTTTGAAATGGTCGCTACGAGAGGACACAGATTTAAGGTGCGGGGAGGGAGGTTCAGAAGTGATGTTAGGGGTAAGTTTTTCACTCAGAGGGTGGTGAGTGAATGGAATCGGCTGCCGTCAGTGGTGGTGGAGGCGAACTCGCTGGGGTCTTTTAAAAGACTTCTGGATGAGTATATGGGGTTTAATGAGATTGAGGGTTATAGATAGGTCTGTAGGTAGGTAGGTGATGTGATCGGCGCAACTTGTGGGCCGAAGGGCCTGTTTGTGCTGTAGTGTTCTATGTTCTATGTTCTAGTCAAACTTAGTCTTGTTTTTCTTCCATAGGGAATTCCAGGACTGAGTGGTGAAAAGGGGATCCTCGGCCTGAAAGGACAAAAGGTAATTGTACCTTTTACCTGTACAGCACACTGCTTAAACTGTCAAGAATTGCCACTTTACATTGCCAAAGCTAAAATGTCTCTTTTCTCTTTTATTGAAGGGATTAACAGGAGATCCAGGACCTTTTGGGCCTCTTGGGGATCAGGGCAAGAAGGTATGTGGAAGAATATTTAAATGTTGCCTGTTGCTAAGATAAGCTTCATGTAGTTTAGTGATTAGTTTTACTTTTGTTGGTTAGCTAAGAGCGGAACTTGACAAAGCAACAGAATGTATTTGTAATATTAAATGAAATCACGAGCTTTTGGAGCACTGCTCCTTCATTCACTCACCTGAGGAAAGAGCAGCACTCAGAAAGCTCGTGATTCCAAATAAACCAGTTGGACTTTAACTTGGTGTTGTCAGACTTCTTACTGTGCCCACCCCATCCAACACTGGCATCTCCATCTCATGTAATATTGATGACAGTTCAAGTGCAGAGT
The DNA here is from genome assembly GCF_965287045.1 of Carcharhinus amblyrhynchos. NCBI lineage: Eukaryota > Metazoa > Chordata > Chondrichthyes > Carcharhiniformes > Carcharhinidae > Carcharhinus > Carcharhinus amblyrhynchos. The sequence continues at coordinate 29,356,453 of NC_137348.1, forward strand.
GCGTGACTCCCTAATTTTCTGGTTGATGCTTGGGACTTGTGCAAAGTGGACCCAGGCGTGATTCTGCCAATGTTGAGGTCAGCCGGTGATTGGTCTGTACAGTTGTCCCTGGGTTACAGAGGAGAAATGTTATTTCTCGTCTCTCATTGCGATGATTGCATTTATCCCTGCTGGAAGGTGGATGGTGAAAATTGAGAATTGTGCCCACCAGTGATCTGGTCAACAGCAGGACCAACCCCAAAGCCAGGCTGAGATACTCGAGGGCTGAATTCCCTTAAACCTGATGTTAATGAAGCTTTTTGTCATGAGCTCTACACAATGGCCTAATTCAAAACGAACTGAGACTGTATAGCTTTCAGCAGGTCCACTGCAGCGAATGGCCATGAAAATAACATGAACAGCATAATTCTTATACATAATCCCTGATTTTCCTGTTGCGCTCATCCCAAGGTCGGAAAATCCCAGTCAAAGTCAATGGATCTTCGCACGGTCATGCCCGCCACAATTCCCATGGCGGGTGGGGAGGGGAAAACACCGCCCACAGAGTCTGCTGAGCAATTTTAAGCTCAATAGACACTCTGATAGATTTCAGAATAGCAAAATGTTATTCCTATTCTGAAAAACTTGATGGGCTGAATGACCTCCTTCTACCCTGTAGGGATTCTAATAGCAAAATTTTATTCCTATTCTGAAATATCTAAATTAAGTAAACCTTGTTATATTTAAATCCAAAACAAAAACAGAAAATGCTGGAAAATCTCAGCAGGTCTGACAGCATCTGTGGAGAGAGAACAGAGTAAGAAGTCTCTCAACACCAGGTTAAAGTCCAACTGGTTCATTTGTAGCAAATGCCACTAGTTTTCAAAAGGTACACATTTGTCAATTATTATTGACAAAATCTGTTAGGATGATATTTGGTAATTAACTATGAAATTACACGGCATCAGTAAAAGTATGTTCTGAAGGTCTGAATGCGTTTTTGCGTCTCGTTGTTTAAGGGGAAACCAGGACCTGAAGGCTTACCAGGTTTACTCGGTCGTAAAGGTCAACAAGTAAGTATCACATCCTGAATCTAACTGGATGATAAATATAAATGACAAATTGTGCACTGCACGAAATAATGCTGAATGGCATTATCACATTTTGGGGTTTGACAATTCTGCAAATACACAATTCTTGGTATAGTTTGCCAGCCACTTGCGTATGTTGGTTTATTCTCTATTGTCTGGAGAGTGTCTTTTCTATCTAATATTGTGGTTAAATGATCAACAGACCTAAGGCGACCGGGCACCCTTACCCTCTGCCCACCAAGTACTAGAATGTACCATGACACACCACCACATAACCTGCTTATCAAACAATGAGACAGACACAGAGCGGAATGAGATGCAGCTTTGTGACAATGGGTCACTTTATTTTCACAAGGCAGATAAAAACTGAGTTAACAATGCAACTCAATAAAATAGATGTTTCTGCACACTTACCAACACACCAAAAGGATAAACCTGCTGTCGTTGTAAATCTATGGGGTGATTTTAAGCTAACTTGCAGTCGGAGTCTGACAGGACCAGATTGGGCTGCCATTTAACATCATTTCCAATGTTACTGCCTGATGACTTTAATGGACAGCAAAATAGAGTAGAATGTCATGTGGATTGCCAACCTGATCTTGTGTGTTTCTTATTGGGCAGGTTCGAATAAAATTGCCCATACGTCGCTAAAAGTTGAAGCTTTCCAAAACCACAACCTGGCCACGCTTTCCTTCTCTAAACTAGAATTCAGATACTGTACAAAACAAGGACAGCCCTCTGGCTGGTGCTTGTATGATTCATTCACTGACTTAAAACCAACCCTCAGTACAACACTGTGTGAGAGCAGAGCTATAGTTACTGAACTGTCGATTTTGGAGGAGTTCCGCTCCTCAGTGGCCTAGCCGACTATTCAAGGGAGCTCAAGCCACTCAGTCATTATCTCAAACAAGGTCCGTCCTTTGATCTGACACAGAAGTAGCAAATCAGATACCTCCCGTGATTTCATCATAGCAAATCACCACCCAACAATATGGGGTGGTACGGTGGCACAGTTGTTAGCGGGCCCAGATTTGATTCCCGGCTTGGGTCACTGTCTGTGTGGAGTTTGCATGTTCTCCCCGTGTCTGCATGAGTTTCCTCCAGGTGTTCTGGTTTCCTCCCACATTCTGAAAGATGTGCTGGTTAGGTGCATTGGCCCAAACAGGTGCCGGAGAGTGGCGTCTAGGGGAATTTCACAATGGCTTCATTGCAGTGTTAATGTAAGCCTACCTGTGACTAATAAATAAACTTTAACAATATTAACTCAAAGCAATCTCTGACAAGACCTAGGATCCGAATCATAGCTCTGATTAATTGATACCTTAGGTGTGATTTTCTGGCTGTGCTCGCCCCAAGACTGCAAATTCCTGCCTGAGGTCAATGGACCTATGCATGATCTGCCCCCCCTCCCCCTCCCAATTAGGATTCCCATGGCAGGTGGAATGGGACAATTCTGCCACTTGAGTTTACTATTGCCTTTTTCCATTCTCATTCAATGAAAATGCTGCAGCAATTCCTTCAGAATTGAACGACTGTACTCCTGTTGGAGAAATCTGCTAGCCCTTACACCTTCATTCCTTCGTTCTTTTTTCTCCTGCTTTTTATACTGCCTTGGGACATGCTCTATTTTAAAGACAGCTGGATAGTCTTCAGAAATTCTCAATCGTGATGTGAAGAATGTAATTGTTAGTGTGTTAATTGTCGTAGAATCCCTAAAAGCCCAGGAGAAGGCCATTCAGCCCATCAAGTGTGCACCAATTCTCTGACAGAGTATCTTACCCAGCCCCTCTTCCCTCACCTTTTCCTCATAACCCCACACAATCACCATGGCTAATCCATCTAACCTACACATCTTGGGACACAAAGGGGCAATTTAACATGACCGATCCACCTAATCTGCACATCTTTGGGATGTGGGAGGAAACCGGAGCGCTCGGAGGAAACCCACTCAGATACAGGGAGAACGTGCAATCTCCACAGAGACAGTCACCCAATGCTGGGATTGAACCTGGGTCCCTGGCACTGTGAGGCAGTGGAACTAATCATTGTGCCACTATGCCATCATGGTTGTATATGATGTACATTGATGGAGTTTAATATCTATGGGGTAAATTTTCCAGTCTCGCCTGCGGCCAGAATCGTCGCTGACGGGTCGGACAGTTTGACGAGCCGTTTAAAGGTCCGTTGACCTCAGTCTCAGAGCAGCAATGACTGGAATATCCCACCATGTGTTGTTGATGATGCTGGTGGCCTGGTCGTTTGCATGAAATAAAATCCATAACAAAGCAATCAAACATGCCCAATAATTCAGAATTCTGAACTCAGCTTTATTGGACAAAAAGTTTGATTCCATATCGAGTGAGCTTCTCAATGGGAAGAGTAACGATACAGGAAAGGGGAATGGGAAGGACATGAGTGATTCAATCAATAATCCAATGTAACAATTTTCTCACATCTTTTTATTCATTCATGGGACATGGGTGTCGCTGGCTGGCCAGCATTTATTGCCCATCTCTAGTTGCCCTTAGAGGGCAGTTGAGAGTCAACCACATTGCTGTGGCTCTGGAGTCATACGTAGGCCAGGCCAGGTAAAGTCAACAGATTTCCTTCCCTAAAGGACATTAGTGAACCAGATGGGTTTTTAGTGAACCAGTAATGGTTTTATGGTCATCAGTGGATTCTTAATTCCAGATTTTTTTATTGAATTCAAATTCCACCAGCTGCTGTGGCAGGATTCGAACCTGGGTTCCAGAACATCAGCTGAGGTTCTTGATTAAAAGTCTAACGATAATACCAGTAGGCCATGCCTCCCCTCCTCTACTCTTCAATATTTCAGCTTTGCTCTTTTATCATAATTTCATGTTTACTTTAGGCTCACATTGTTTTGTAGGTTTTTGCTCACAGAACAAATTTAGGATTGATTGAGGGAAAATAGTGTTCAAAAATTGTCTACGTTGCGATGAAAGTAGTGCAATTATCAGCCAGAGGGGACAGTCCCTGGCCATATGGAACCAAGGGGTCACTGTGCAATATTTATGAAGACAATAGATTTTTATTATTGTCAAATTTTGAGATTGAAAGTGCCAACAAATATTAAATTAGACAAATGTTGTGGTGAAATTATCGTGGGAAGTAAATTCATGAGCATTTAACAGTGAGGGTGGGATTCTCCAACAGCCCACTGCAGAATGGGGCATGGGCCAAAGTTCAGGACTCCTGAAAGGCGTCAAACCAATGGGGATTTGCCCCACCCATGCCTGTCGGTCTTGATCCGGTTTCCATCCACAGCAATAATTATGCCAACCTGCTAATTGTAACACAACTAACAGGTTTGATGGCCCATTCACCGCCCCCACCACCCTGGCCTTCCTCCACCCCCCCCCCCCCCCCAACACTCCCCCACCGCCCGCACCCCCCCCCCCCCCAAACCATCACCATTCAAATTACAGATCACACAGCCCCCCCCCCTCACTACGCACACACCCTGCAGCCACAACGGTGACCCAACTCCCACTCAGGCCCCCTCAGACACCTACTCAAACCTTCCCCTTCCCTCTCAGACCTTCAGTCAGTCTCCCCTTCAGGTCACGTGCCTTGGCAGTGCCAACAGTGCACTGCCCCCTGGGACTGACACCCTGGGCCCAAAGGGGCATCAAAGAGATAGGTCCAGTGGCCACTTGCCCCACTGCTGCTGCCGCCAGGCTAAAGAGAAAGGGCCCTTCAAGGGTGTTGGGGGTTGAGTGGTCCGGACTAGGGCACGGGTTTGATCTCAGTACTCTCTATGGGGAATGGTGTGTTATTGTTGGGCTGCCCCTTCTAGTCCTGGCAGACCTGAAGATCACCTCCGGCATGGTGATTTCAAGCATTCTTATGATCAACATTTGCATTCCTGCCTATCAGTGGTGAAAATTCTGAAGTGTCCAGGTCACTTTAATCTACATAGCCCCCTAGTCACCTGGCAGGATTTTAAATCATTGCAACACTCCATTATGCAGCAGAGATTTTCCCCCTCTCCTTGTCAGAAGCTGCAGGTGTGAGGAGAATGAACGGTTTAACCTCCTCTTTTGCGGACCATTTTATTGATCATGAAGGAACCAAAGCTGTAAATGTTTAGTTAGGAACAATGGAGGTACTTGAGATGCATTCAAGCGTGAAGGGAAATGTATATAAACACAGCTGGCTGAAGCCTGAGTAGAAATCTATTAAGCTGGCAATGGAAGCAGCATTTTGAAAGAGATAGTGTTTTTCAATGAAATAGAGAGGGTTTTAAAGGTTTCAGTTTGCTAGGAAGGCTCAGAGAATGCAAATCAAAGCTGTGTGAATACATTGAGGATGAGTGCACATCTGTGGAGATTGAAAGCCTTCCACCCCACCCCATTCCCCAGGTGAAATTAACATCTCCTCTCTGTCCAGAGGACTTCAAAGGGGTCTGCAGTTTCTGACAGGAAGAGAGAGAAATCTCTGTCGCAGAATGGAGTACTACAGTGATACTAAAGGCTGCAGGCGACTGGGGGAGGGGGACAGGGGTGGGCATGGAGGTTAAAGTGACCTGGTCACTTCAGCGTTTTCATAGCTGGTTGGCAAAAATGAAAATGTTGATCACAGTGCAGTCTGAAATCACCGTGCCAGGGGTGATCTTCAAGTCTGCCAAGGCTAGAAGGAGCAATCCAGCCATATGACCCCCATCCCTGAGGACACTGGCAAAGTCAACCTCTTGCCCCCAGTCCGAGTCCATTTGAGGAATCTTTCCTCTTTCGTCTAACAGCAGCAGAGGGGTAAATAGCCTCTGGACCTACTTCCTTGATCTTTCCCCCACCCACTCATGGTCCAACACAGCAGGCTAGTGTGTCAGTGTCAGGGTGCCAGAGGGCAGTGCACTGTTGGCCCTGCCAAAGAACATGGCCTAAAGGTGGCCCTGAGTGGTGTGTCTGAGGGAGGAGGGGGGAGCTGAGTCAGGGTGTGAGTCATGAGGGAGGCTGAGGTGGGAGAGGGGCTGGGTGGGTGGCTGAGTGGGGTGTCTGAGAGGGAGGGGTGGCTGAGTGGGTGGTCTAAGGGGGGAGAGGGCTGACTAGGATGTCTGTGGAGGGGTTCTGAGTGGGGTCTGAGGAGGAGGGGTGACTGATTTGGGGTTTTAGGGGGTGGGCGTTGATTGGGGGTGTGCAGGGGACTGATATTGGGGGGGGGGAGCATGGGGGTCAGGTCAGGTCACCCTCCTGCTTGTGTGGTTTTGGGGATAGGGGCAGTGACCAATTATTTGTGGGTGAGGGGGAGGATGCCCCTCTTTTGTGAGGGGTTGGTGGTGTTCCAATGGTCAGAGATGGTCATCATTTCATTTTGGGGGGGAGGAGGGTCTTGCCTCTTAGCGTGGAGATCTTTAAAATTGACACCTCGATCTCAACAGCGGGGGCTAGCCAGCAGGTTCCCGGAGATGAGCTCATTTGTATCATTCAGGTGGGTGAATCCCACCTGTCAGATGCTGCCAGCGTCAGTGGACAATACTCCCATTTTCCTGTTTGTGAGGGCACTTAACCTGAAAACAGGAGAATTCCGGCCTCAGTTTAATTCTGACATTGTGGGCACATTTGCTCTGTTAATTCAGGCCATTGGAGAATTTGAAATTACTTGTTTAGAATAAGGAGTGAACAATTAACTATCCAAATTAAATACAATTATTTCCTTTGATTTTAAAAATACTGAAGTGTTGCAAATGCTTATTGGAGCAGCACAGTTTAGTGCATTCAATTTACATGTCTAGGCCTCAAGTTAGTAATGATTTTTCTAATTAGTTTTCGATATGAACATTATCCCACTCAAAGCCAATGGTGTACCATTTAATGCAATGTTACTGTGTTCAGTATTGGAATTAAGTCAGAATATTGGATTCCTCATCAGGTTTCTCAGAGATGATAATTCAAATTGAATCATTTATTGATTTGAGTATTAATTTTAGCAATTGGTTTCAAGGGAATAGCAAATTTTAGGGCAGTAGCAGTAATCTTGAATAGAAAATATTTTCTCTGGTTTCTATCTTTTTTTCCAATTTAAAAATAGTTAAGAAATCTCTCAAGAATGTTAATAGCTTGGAATATGCAAAATCTTGCACAATATTTCAATACTGAAATTGGAAATTAAATTTAAATAAAATCATATACTATTTGGTTCGTTTGTGGCACAAGACTAGTTTTCCCTATGTCGAACTCCCAATTGTTAAATGGTAAAGCTGGTCAAATTGATGCACATGGTTGTCTCAAGTCTGTTTTCATCGAATCCCTACAGTGCAGGAGGAGGCCATTTGGTCCATCGAGTCTACACCCACTCCCCAGCAGAGCATCCCACCCAAGCCCCATCCCCCACTCCCTATCTCCATTTACCCTACTAATCATTCTAACCTACACATCTTGGGGCGCAATTTGGCATGGTCAATCAGCCTAACCTGCATATCTCTGGACTTTGGGAGAAAACTGGAGCACCCTGAGGAAAGACACGCAGACATGGGTAGAGCGTAAAATCTCCACACAGACAGTTACCCAGGGCTGGAATTGAACCAGGGTCCCTGGAACTATGGGGCAGTGGTGCTAACTACTGTGCCGCCCTTAATTAAAATGCTTGAGTAGAACAGGGCAGCATTTGAGTATATCGCGATTCATCTTCTTGAGTTCCCTGTCCAAAGGCAAGTCTTTGGCAGTTATTCATTGAACTACAGCAAAGTGGCGTGATTTCTTTTTATTTGGGGTAGGATGTGAAGGCAGACCCCGGGCCTGTCTTGGCGAAAAACCTCATGATGTTGGCATTAATCTGATCCACATACTAGCCATCTAGCCAACTGAGCTGACTGCTCCCCATATAATCCAATATTCTATCCCAATTATAGGCAGAACAAAGAAATGAATCTGAAATTAAGATTTAGGTGCGTGTAAATCAGTACTGGGACTAATATTGATTTGGCATGGAACAGTCTGGGAATGGGTGTATATTTGTATTCTGTTGCCCATCCATTGACTCTGTCTACACTTTCTGCTGCCTCGGAAAAACAACCAGCAGAATCAAGGACCCTACACACTCCGGACATACTCTCTCTCACTTTCTTCCATTGGGCAAAAGATACAAAGGTCTGTGATCACGTACCAACTGACTCAAGAGCAACTTCTTCCCTGCTGCCATCAGCCTTTTGAATGGACCTACTTCATACTACATTGATCTTTCTCTACACCCTAGCTATGACTGTAACGCTACATTTTTCCCTCCTTCCCTTGTCCCGATGTACTCTACAAATGGTATGTTTCGTATGTACAGCGCGCAAGAAATAATACTTTTCACTGTATCCCAATACATGTGACAATAATAAATCGAATCAATATTATTCTCTTGTCTGGAATGGCAAATCGCAAATAAAAACTGGATCTAAATTTCAAGGGCAGGGACAATTCCTGTGTGTTTGCAATTCAGAAATACTCCAGGGATACTGCCCCATCTGTTCATTTTCTTTACTTTGTATAAATGATTTATTCAGTCCTCCTTATTGTTTTATCCTGCTTTCAAATGGTAATAAAAAATAGTGAAATACATGATACAACGCATGAGACGACACAATGGGATAAAATGGATTATCGGGACTATAACATTAAAGATGTTTTAAAATAATTAGCCACTTGTAGTAAACGTGTTAATATTTTCACAGATTTCCTAATGGTCTCAGCTATCTTAATATACGAGTAACAAAGTTATGTTATTTGTCTACAACGACAGGGTGACACTGGCCGCCCCGGTGATGAAGGAAAGGAAGGATTGCCTGGACTGCCGGTAACTGCTGCTTACGTTAATTAATAGTGTCCCGTTCCATTCAAACTCAAAACTGTTTGCTGCATTTAATCATTAGCTAAGGCATCTGATTAAAGTTCACTTATTGTTTAAAAACTGGATACAGTCAACTCATTCAATCCATGTATTGTCCCCAAGCAAGATCCCAGTTACTGTCCATGCTTGGTACCTGGTCCAATAAGTCTGTGGTGGAGAGGGTACAGCAGGTCTCTGGGGTTCAGGATCAGGGGTCGAGGAAGCAGCCAGGATAGGTGTTGATAATTGACGTCCATTGCTACTGGGAAAATGATTGATGTTCATCACTGCTGAAAGACCTCACACACTTATCTGAGGACAGAATAGGCACAATTGTGATGCATCTACAACTGAACTGCGAGCGTAGACCATACAAGAAGCAAGCTGGATGTAATGTACTTGATGAACTGTAAGAGTAAGAACTTCAGAGAAGGAGAAAACCTTGTGGGTGGGAAATTTTTAACAAGGAAATTAAATGAATGAAAATACTTTTTACCTGGATGGCACGTGTATTATCTTAAAGCCAAGGTTCCTTCCTAAAAAAGCTATTTATAAGAGAGGCTCATATGGAAGTACATTGGTTGGAATTTTCTGGTCATTTACACCCTGTCGCGACTGCAAGTGAGGACGGAGAATTTGGCAGTCAGCCAAATTTCTGTCCCCTGCAGCGGGACTGGAGAATCCTGCCAGAGTGAACGGCCGAAGAATTCCCCCCATTTTGCGCAGGTCGCACTATTTTATACCGTCAAAATAAAACTGCTGTTGTTTTGTGCTTCATTTGCAGGGTCCACATGGAGCAAAGGTAAGCAGTCCCCCAATCAGTTCAGGGTGTGCACCAATGTATCTAGGTACAAGTTTGGTTTGTTCATGAATTTAAAAAGTGCGTCAAGGTTAAAAACAGTCAAAGCTTTCTTAAGGTCAAATAACCATAGCTCATAATATCAGACCACAGAAAAAGAATGCTTGTTGTTTGTGATATGAAATTGTTCTTATGATATTGGTACTTACTAAGTTTTGGGAAACATTCAGTGAAGTGTGTCTGGAATGTACAGCGGAATTCTCTGGCTGTGCTAGTCTAAAAGCCTGAAGTTCCAGCCTGACTGTCAGTGGGCCTTCATATTGTCCACAATCCGCTACAATTGCGGTGTCAGATGAAGCGGGAGAATTCCAGCCACAGTGCGTGAAGGGATAACGGCTAGAAATTCAGTAATAACTTTCAAAAGGGAATTGGATAAACAGTTGAAGAGGAAGGATTTGCAGGTTTGTGAGGAGAGAGAAATGGATAACTCTTTCAAGGCGTCTACTCAGGACCAGGAGACTACCTTCTGCACTGTCACTCCACTGTTATATGCGTTTGACTTCAGTAAAACGGTAGAGAAACGACATGTGAATTTGTCGGTGATTAAGATGAATTCTTTTTATTCATTCATGGGACATGGGCGTCGCTGGTTGGACCAGTATTTGAAAGCGAACTCTAATTGCCCTTGGGAAGGTGGCAGTGAGCTGCCTCCTTGAATCGCTGCAGCCCATGTGATGTAGGTAAATCCATAGCGCTGTTAGGGAGGGAGGGAGTTTCAGGATGTTGACCCAGCAACAGCAAAACTACAGCAAATCAGGATGGAGAGTGTTTTGGAGGTGGCAGTGTTCCCATGTGTCTGCTGTCTTTGTCCTTCTAGATGGTAGAGGTTGTGGAGTTTGAAGGGTTTTTGAGGGTTTGTGGGTCTAGGAAGTCTTGGTGGTTTCTAGCAGTGTATCTCTGATTTCTACCTGATGGTGTTTTCAGTAAATAACACAGAATCCCTGCTAGGTGCCCACTCTGCCCATTCTGCCTGGTGCCCATTCTGCCTGGCACCCACTCTGCCCATCTCTGCCAGGCGCCCACTGTATTAATGTTGGTGGATTATTGTTTTCTCAGACGATCTGATTTCCCTCCTGTTTGTTACAGAACAGGCTGCAGACTGCCCAAAACTCAAGAGATGTATTTAATAATTAGATGAACCATATCAATTCGGCTCAAGGGTCATTACACACCATTGCTCTGTTAATTATTCTCTGTTGGAATAGTGGATATAATGGATATATTTGGCCTGGGGTAAGAGGGAGAGATGAATCATATTTCCTCTGCTACAGCTTTTTTCTGAGGAAAGAGAGGCTGTGTTTGTGTGAGTGATCAATCGGTTAGGGATGGGATTGGATCTGGATGTGATATCTCTGAGCCTGCTATTAGCTGCTGTCAAAATTCACCTAAGAGTGAGCTGCAAGTGTCAAACGTGTAAGGAATCGAGTTTGTTTTCCATCTTAACTGCTGGGCAGGAATGGGGTGCTTCCACAATGAAAATTGCAGAACATTTACCACCCTGACTTTGCCCCATCAGTGAAGTCTACTCTTTTGCTGACGGCCTTAAAATGGGAAACCCGGGTGCTCTGAATGCCTGAGTTGAGGCCTGACGGAAGTTTGAAGTATCAATGGCCCTCGGCAAGATTTGCCCATTGGTACCTGCCCGTGAGTGACCTGTTCAGATGTTTCTAATGGGACCTGTGTGAACCATTCTAAACATCTCAAGTAAGGCTTTTAATCATTTTTTGTCAGATAAGGATGCCCGTCGTCCTCAATCTTGCAATTGCCTCCATTATTCTTCCTTTGTTCATGGTGGCAATCATAAAATCCCTACAGCGCAGAAGGTGTTCGTTCAGCCCATCAAGCCTACACCAACAACAATCCCACCCAGGATCTATCCCTTTAACTTTATGTATTTACCCCACTAATCCCCCCCGACACTAACAACCAATTTAGCATGTTCAATCCACGTAATCTGCATGTTTTTTGACTGTTGGAGGAAACTGGAACGCCTGGAGGAAACCCACACACACACGGGGAGAACGTGCAAACTCCACACACAAGTGACCGAGGTCAGAATTGAACCCAGGTCCCTGGCACTGTGAGGCAGCAGTGCTAACCACTGCGCCACCGTGCTGCCCTAGCTCCATTCCATGACGAAGCTCCAGAAATTCCCACCATGCTGATAGGGAAGCTATACTCATTTATTGCAAACAGCTGGTCAGCTAGATGAACGCAAAATGCTGGAATCTGAAATAAAAACAAAAATGCTGGAATCTGAAATAAAAACAAAAATGCTGGAATCTGAAATAAAAACAAAAATGCTGGAAAATCTCAGCAAGTCTGACAGCATCTGTGGAGAGAGAGAGTAGAGCCAACGCAGCTCTGATGACAAATCATCCAGACTCAAAACATTGGCTCTACTCTCTCTCCACAGATGCTGTCAGATCTGCTGAGATTTCTAGCTTATCAACTGGGCCTACCTGCTGAAATGGGTCAGGTCTCTGACCATTTCCATCAGGGAGATGGTCCCCTCTTCCTTCTGATGGATGCAGTGATACAAAAATCTGTACCAGCGTGTTAAAGATGAGGCAAAATTGGCAACACAAGTGAAGAGGTCGTGGGGGAGGTGGGGGGGGGGAGGGATGCAGATATATTTGAGGGTGGGAAATCATTGCACAAACCAAGCACACACTCATAGTTTAACCTGATCCTCGATAGCTGCTATGTGTCAAAATTTTGCTTCTCATCACTTCATGATATTGTACTGCGTTACTGCTACTATAATTGTACATTTATTTATCAATAATAAATATAACTCTCTTTGCAAGATGATAAAGAAATTGATTAACTCTGTCAATGGTTCTCAGGGGCTGAAAGGATTTCCGGGAATGCCAGGGCCTAAAGGCAATGCAGGACCGCCAGTAAGTAAGAACTTTGCTTTGTATAAACAGACCCACATCCACAGTTACATTCCTACATCAGTCTAATTTATCTCCCTTGGTGCCTCTTATCAAGGTAACCTTTGTGATCGTTGGGCTTGCAGCATATCTTTTACTCTGGAAAAGGGAAGGGGAGAAGGGTGGGTGGATAGGAAGGAGAATGGGGACGTAATTGATGAGTTGGGGTCTCCTCTCACTATTTTAGTAGCCAACTGTTGCCAACTCTTTCTGTTAGAATCATAAAATACCAATAGTGCAGAAGGAGGCCATTTGGCTCAACGAATCTGCATCACAACAATCCAACCCAGGCCCTATCCCCTTAAACCCCTTACCTACCCTGCTGATCCCCCTGACACTAATGGCCAATCAATCTAACCGGCACATGTTTGGACTGTGGGAGGAAACAGGAGCACCCGGAGGAAACCCACGCAGACACGGGGAGAACATGCAAACTCCACGCAGACAACGATCTGAAGCCGGAATTGAATCTGGGTCCCTGGCGCTGTGAGGGAGCAGCGCAAACCACTGTGCCACCGTACCGCTCACATTTGGAGGAGGTATTTAGAAATCAATGGGAACAGATGGGCTTTCCTTCAGTGGCATCATCAGAGGGCGTATAATCAATGAGATTCAGCCTAGACAGTCTTTTTCAGAGTCACATAATTGAATATGTAACCAAGGCAATACTTTGAGCAAGAAATACTCCCCTAACAATTCCCTTTCAGCATATAGTTACTGCACATGAATATAGTACACTCTGTTTATACTGAATAGGAATTCAGTGCTGTAATTACGGCATGGACTAAGATCAGGAGTTGTAGGACAGTGAGTAAGAGATAGGTAAGATTTTCAATTAAAACCTTCTGTCGAAACTGAAGGTTTGGAGAATGGAAGCTCCTGAATAACGAACAACCCATCCAAATAGAGAGATGATGTCTATTTATTAGTGTCACAAGTAGGCTTACATTAACATTGCAATGACATTACTGTGAAAATCCCCCAGTTGCCACATCCCAGCATCTGTTCAGGGACACTGAGGGAGAAATTAGCACAGCCAATGCACCTAATCACACATTTTTTGGACTGTGGGAGGAAACTGGAGAACCCGGAGGAAGTCTGCACAGACAAGGGGAGAACGTGCAGACTCTGCAGTGACCCAATCTGGGAATTGAATCCAAGGCCTAGGCACTGCGAGGCAGTAATGCTAACCACTGTACCACCAGGCTGGCATGAAGTTAATGGATTGAATGACCTGCAACCTTCTAAGAGGAAACAAAGAAGGCAATTGTTCAATGATAATCAGTACAATATTGCTAATGTGGTCTGAGGATGTGCTGACAGGTTAATACATTGAAATGTAAGCAATTAGCATTTGGTATCTGACTTTGCTGTGAACAAAAGTGCATCCTTGAAAGGATGCTGTACAATCATAAAACATTGATTTCGACATTGAGTTAATGCCCTCTGAATAGAAGTGTACTATTGGACGTGTGCTAAGTTGGAATGTTTGAGGAAATTCAAGCCTAAGTTAGAGAGCACATCAAATAGTGAACCTGCACGGCCAATAAAGTGCTTTTTGAACTGTAAGTAGTAGTTAGTATAGCACTGGACAAGAGAGCCGATAGGAGGAGGAACATTTCCCACATCATTGCTCATCCTCATCATCGGGTGAACCAACCAATGAAAAATCCCGATATTGGTTGCTATGAGATGACACAGTGACACAGTGCTTAGCACAGCTGCCTGGCAGTGCCAGGGACTTGGGTTCAATTCCGCTTTCTGGTGACTGTGCAGAGTTTGCATGTTCTGCATGGGTTTCCTCCGGTCCGAAAGACATGCTGGTTAGGTGCATTGGCCACGCTAAATTCTGTTTACCCGAACAGGCATCGGAGTGTGGCAACTGGGGGATTTTCGTAGTAACTTCATATTAATGTAAGCCTATTTGTGACATTGATAAATAAACTTTAATCTCGAATGTAGAGATAGGCAGGTATTCAAGTCACTAATTTGTACTTGAGGCAAAAATCAGAAGGCATATTAGTGATTTGATTGTGTAACAAGAATGCTTCCATTTCCTTTAGGGTCTTCCTGGTCCTCCTGGCCCACCAGGACCTTCACTGAAGCTTTCTGACGAGGAATTCCAGGTAAGCAGTGTATTCAGTCCCTACACAATTGCTTCTCACAACATAGATGTTCTCACTCAAAGGTGCCACTGGAGAGTTGCTCCATTGGCATCAGCTATGCCTATTTACTTTGACTTGAAAGCAGAAACAATGCTTTAATCAGTTTTGCTATCACAGAGCCATTACTGCTGAACTAATTGTCATCCATGCACGAACGCTTACAATAGTAAATTGCACTGGGAGGGGAGTGTTTGCTGTTTTATTTTTCCCACTTTCTTTAGCATCAGGGCGGCTTGTAACACCTCCCCTGTTGTTGGTATTGAGCTGCTGACTCAGTGTAAATAGCGCTGAAGCCTTCCTGATCTGTGTAGCTCAGTGGCATACTTGGCAATGGTTCTGCCGGCTGATCCCGGTAACAGGACTTTCAATCAGGAACCTGACCTTCCGGTTGCTTGCCATTTTAACACACGATCCTGCTGCAATGTTCCAGTGAAGCTGAACACAAACTGGAGGAACAACATCTCATCTTCCAGCTAAGCTTTCTATCTCAACATCGAATTCAACAACTTCAGATAACTAGTTCTACCCCACCTGGGCCCCTTTATTTTCATTTAATTTAGTTTTTAATTTCTCGCTACCTTTTTATTTCTTTTATTGACTTTTTTCATTTTTCTTCCCCCCACTCTTTCCCCCTATTGTATCCCCCCTTTTCTCAATTTTACCTCTCTTCCCCCTCCATCCAATCTTCATCTGTCACAGTTTACCTTCTGATTTCTTCTCTGCTGTTTGGCCATTCACACCCTCTATTCTCTCTCTGGACTGCCATTAGCAGCCTTTCCCCTTGTTTTTGTGGCTCTGACTCATCTTTCGTTACCCTTATCCCACTGTATAAATATCCACTTTCTCTTTCTTTTAGCTTTGACAAAGGGTCATCTGGACTCGAAATGTCAGCTCTTGTCTCTCCTTACAGATGCTGCCAGACCTGCTCAGATTTTCCAGCACTTTCTGTTTTGGTTTCAGATTCCAACATCTGCAACAATTTGCTTTTATCCAGTAACATGTAAACTGTCCACGTCACAAATTATACAGAACCCTGCATTCCTGTCTACGTCCAATTTAATTCAGGATGTGCCAGTCTTTCAGTGGCATAGCCAAAAGTAAAGGTGTGGCAGCTATCCACAAAACCTTGAGACCTGAGATAGCAGGTGAGTTCAGGAGAGCAGTCATGTTAGACTCCAAACATTGAGGGAGATTTCTACCCCTCCCCTCACTGTGTGTTTTGGGTGGTGGAGGTCACCCGCTATTGGCCAGTGGTGGAATCTTCCAGTCCCATCAGCGTCAACGGGGGTTTCCCATTGTTCGTACCTTCCACCACCAGGGGAGCTAGAGCAGGAGGTCGCTGATGGTGGGACCAGAAGACCCAGCAGTGGGAACAGCTGGAAAGTTCCACCCGAGTGTTTCTCTCTCTATAGACAACGCCAGACCCACTGAGTTTTTCCAGCACTTTCTGTTTTTAGTTAAGGTCTCCATCTTCTGCAGTATTTTGCTTTTGTTGAAGCAGTTGAGTAGCTAGGGCTAGAGCAAAGTGGTGCTCAGCCAAGTTCTCTGGGGGCGATTTTCCAGCCTCACCGCACCTGGCACAGATCACACTGATGCTGGAAATTTGCGTGCAGGCCTAAATACGAGTTTTGCCCTGGGTGCCAGCCAGCTTGCAGTTGTTCCGGTCCCCTGCCACTGGTGCAAATCTGATATCTCTCAAAAAGTAGCGTTTAAAAATGCCTAGCCTGTTCAACGCCAAACATTCCCAGCTTCCAGAATCCTCCAACCTGCAAGTGCAGCGCAAACACAGCAAGAATCACTACTGGTCTCCACCAGCAGAGACCAGGCTGAATGGCCATGCCAGGTAGGTGGCGGGGGAGTCTTGGAGGCAATTGAAGCCCTGAGTTGGTCAGAGATATGGCTGTCCCGTGTCCATCCTGGCCCTGAAGGTGGAGGTGAGGGAGGACAGCAGTGCAGGGGGTGAAGGGCAGTAGTGGGGAGGGAGGGGGCAGCAGTTGTAGCGGGAGGGGGGGGGGGTGGCGGGAGGCAGAGCTCAGAGGTCATTGGAGCCACAGGGTAGTCAGGGATATGGCTGGGCTGTGCCCATCTGGCCTGACGGTGAGGGGGGAGAGGGCGGGGAAGGGTGGCTGGGGGTCTTCCAGTGCACTAAGATCGCAGCACCCTTTCCGAATGGTGCCCAATCGCTTTGCAGCCAGGCTCACCGGCATGATTAGGCCCGACCCCTCCCAGGAACTGCATGTAATTCGCCACTCTCCCAAAAAGTATGTGATGATTGCGTGGTGGGTGGTGCCGGACTGACCAGGTGCAGATTGCTCCAGCTTTCTCACTGTTATGACACCTGGTCACTTTTTGAGACAATTCCACCAATTGGAGATTGAAAATTTGTCATCTCAGTATTGTCACTTTGGGAGTCCATTCTAAACAATTTGAACATCGGTAACTGTTACTCTCAATCTTCAACTATACGTAGAAGTACTTGCTTTTGTGATACAATTGACTATTAAATGTACTTGGATTATCCTTTTTACATTTCAAGGTATGGTAAGACTATAAATTGAACAGGAGTGCATAATAGATACTTTAACAACATCTTAACATATTAACGTGACGTCAAGGTGTTATTCGTAAATGTTGGTGAGGGAGACAGGTCAGAATTGCTTTAAAACTATCAGAACATGTTTATCACAGTGCATTGAGCTGAATAAATTATTCTCAAGATATCGCTGATGTTGCCACGGCTGCTCTTTATTCCCTGTTCCTAGTTGCCTTGTAAAAGTGCTGACGATGTGTCACCTTGAACTATCAGCAGTTAAGAGTGTGAGGAAAAAGTCACACGTTTGCCAGACAGGATCAGGGTGGCAGAATTCCCTTGCTCGTTAAACTCACAACGTGCCAACAGCTTCTTCTGGTGTTATAGCATTAAGTTTCACAGCTTGCTATTGTGGGATTTGAACTCTCAACACTTCCAAACCCCACCATTTAGGAGGGGAAGACTCCCTGACATAAATAACACCATTATGTTGAAAAGGAAACCACAAAGGCTTTTCAAGTTCTGTTGAGTAGAAACATAGAATCCCTACAGTGCAGGAGGGGGCCATTCGGCTTATCGAGCCTGCACTGACCACAATCCCGCCCAGGCCCTATTCCCGCCCAGGCCCTATTCCCATTAACCCACGTTTTTACCCCGCTAATCCCCCTAACACTAAAGGACTGTTTAGCATGGCCAACCCACACTTTTTTCGGACTGAGAGGAAACCAGAGCACCTGGAGGAAACCCACGCAGACTTTGCACAGTCACCCCAGGCCGGAATCGAACCCGGGTCCCTGGCGCTATGGGACAGTAGTGCTAACCACTGTGCCACTGTACTTGGGTGTGGGGACAACAGGTTATACGCACAGCTGAAATGAATGGCAAGCGAATTGTCATTATACTGCTGATCCATCGGGGTTTCCTGATCTGTGCTCCATTATTCCCTTGAAGGTTGCAAACCTGATTTGTGTAAGTCTTCCAATGTATGGAGAAGGATCTCAGCTCACTTGGCTTAGTTTCGTTCTAAACAAGTCCCAGTCTTAAACCAGTTTCTGTGATATAAAAATGTCAATTCTATATTTTTTTATTTCAAAAATGTACTTTACTCATTAACAAAAACTCTCAAATAAGCCATTGCAGAACGCCATAGCCAATAATTACAACATTGTAAAATTCCAATACTATACCATGTTCATTTACAGGACATTACATTCACTTCATTTCAGTACGTGAAACTATACATTCGTTAGGTTTACTCTGCTGTTTTTTTTTTGACATTGACATTGACGTAAAAATGTCAATTCTAATTGGCTAGATAGACCAGTTCAAATTTCTGGCCCTCTGACTTGTTGATATTTTATTAACGGGGTCACCTGTAAATGTGACCACAATTTACGCCACCTCACTGTCCATCATTAGACACATTTGCATGTGGATGTCACCATGTGGCTTTATTGGAAAGAACTGGGAATGTTTCAATCATTTCCCAATAACACTTCTGAGCTGGAGATTTTTAAATGCTATGCCTTAGAAAAGTAAGAGCATAAATATTGACTAAAGCAAATTAGTATCTCATTAGTAAGCTGCATTAATTAGTGACCGCCACCCTGTGTTTAGTAAAATTTGTTAATGTCACCAAACACCCAACGTTTTGCCTGGAATGTGTAGTTTAATACAGGCAACATGTCCCAAGTGGCATGGCCTGGCACTGGGCTGCTACATTAAATTAAGTGGGACCAAACCCTGTACTTAAAAATGCCTAAACAAGCGCTGGCTTTCAGTCTAATGTCTTGGAGGTACTATTTTAAGTTTTATTCATGTCACAAGTAAGCTTACATTAACACTGCAGTGACGTTACTGTGAAAACCTCCTAATCGCCACACTCTGGCACCTGTTTGGGTACACTGTGGGAGAATTTAACACAGCCAATGGACTTAACTAGCACATCTTTCAGATTTGTGGGAAGAAACCGGAACAGCCAAAGGAAACTCACGTGGGACACGGAGAACATCAGACTCCCAACTGACAGTGACCCAAGCCGGAATCGAACCCAGGTCCCTGGCATTGTGAGGCAGCAGAGCTAACCACTGTGCCATCGGGCCACCCTGTACATGACTGCATCATATCACAAAATCCAAGCACACTTTGTACTCGCCTTCACCCCAACTGCCAACATTCTTGATGGTCCAACTATAAATCTTGTCAAATCCCACCAGGTAGTATCACAATGGCCCTCTGTCTTCAGCTTTGAATAAATTATATCAGAGATTTATTTCAAATTCTACACCTCCAAACTAGCCGCGAAGTATGCAATAAATTCTAACGCTCGGGGTACTTCTGAGGAAACGCCTGCCTGCAGTTTTTCTGTGCTTTGTGATTTATTCTTTGTCTTCTATTGACAGGTACTTTTGAGCAAAGCACGCGGTGCAGATTCACAGAATATCTGGAAGGCGCTGGAAAAGTTAAATATGGAGATTCGGTATATTGTTGCCCCGCCCACTGGAACCAAAGCCAACCCTGCCTCAACCTGTAAAGAACTAAAGCTATGTCAGCCACAGCTTCATGATGGTAAGGCGAACCGTATACCCGCAATAGCGTTGGCATCCTTCAGTCTGTGTGTTAATCCACTTCTGGTTGAAGAAATGGACGAGTCTTCTCATGGATGGCACAGTGGCACAATGGTTAGCACTGCTGCCTCACATAACCAGGGGCCCCGGTTCGATTCCCGGCTTGAATCACTGTCTGTGTGGAGTTTGCACATTCTCCCCATGTCTGCGTGGGTTCCCTCCAGGTGTTATAGTTTCCTCCCACTGTACAAAGACTGTGACTAAAAAGTTAGGTTGAATGGCCATGCTAAATTGCCCCTTAGTGTCAGGGGGTTAGTAGTGTAAATAGGTGGGGTTGCGGAGATAGGGCCTGGGTGGGACTATAATCGATGCAGACTCAATGAGCCAAATGGCCTCTTTCTGCGCTGTAGGGATTCTATGTTTCTAATGTTTTAGCAATCTGGAGAAAACTCATTTGTTCATAATTAATTAGTGGGAGTCACTCAGACATGAAGGTGTTCAAATCCTTCTCCAGGAACTGATGAAATGAACAATGGTGAGATTCATAAGAGTACACAAGCTCCATTGATATCAATTATTTGCCAGCATTGTGTCCAACCTCCCTTAGTTACAATAAGGGTGTCATAGCATATAAAAACAGAAAATGCTGGAAAAAACACAACAGGTCTGGCAGCATCTGTGGAGGGAAAATCAGTTTGTGCCCATGTTCACCATGAGCACAAATGGCAGTGTGGTCGCAAAATTTTGCCAGAGTCGGAAAATGATTCTTACCTGCAAGATGTTGCTCCCTGATTTTCCCCGCCCCTTGCTGGTGATGTTACTGGGAACCTAATTTGAAAGCATTTAAATAAATTTAAATATATTTAAAGGGCATCCTTTCCATATGTTACTCCCAGGTAAGGAATTCCCCATCGCCAAGTTTATAACAGCTGTTTCAAAAGGGAAAATAGTCAAGGGGAACCCACTGGGGATATATAGGTAAGTATAACCCCCCCTATAGAAGAGGGACATGCCCCTGGCAATACCAAGCAGGCAAGGCCATCCAGGGTAGCACTGCCAGTTTTGATGGCGTAGCACTGCCAGGGGAGGCTGTGCCAGGGGACTCAAGCCCTTTGGGAAGACCCATAGAGGGTGGAGGGTTCACCTTATGTGTGGGGACGTTGGACTAGTTCTTGTGTGTGGGGTGGGTCTCCCATGTAATTCTGGGAGTGTTGCCATGTTGGTTGTGGAGAGGGTCTACGTGCAGCTAGGGAGCTGGATGCTCCAGAGCTTGTGATGGGGTGGGGGGAGGTTGCCCTGTTAATTTTGGTGATTTCCCCATATTCGGGGGGGGGGGGGGGGGTACCTTTTCAACACAAATCGAGGCACCCTTTTAAAAAAAAATGCACCCCAATCTCTCTGGAGCTGGCATTGCCTACTCTATCACACTCCACCCCATCAGCGTGACAGTGAAAACCATGCCACAGCTATATCTGGAGAGCTATCCGCTGGTTTCCTCACCCCAGCCAGGACGCTGAGTAGACAACGCAAGTTTCTGCCCAATGTTTCGAGTCTGTATGACTGTTCTTCAGAGCTAAAGAGAGGGAAAAGTATTTATTATTATTGTTATTTATTAGTGTCACAAGTAGGCTTCCGTTGACACTGCGATGAAGTTACTGTGAAAATCCCCTGGTTGCCACACTCTGACGCCTGTTTGGGTACACTGGGGGAGAACTTAGCCCAGCCAATGCATCTAACCAGCACATCTTCCAGATTGTGGGAGGAAACTGGAAGAAACCCATGCAAACACAGGGTGAACGTGTAGACTCCACAGAAATGGGAATTGAACCCAGGTCCCTGGCACTGACGCAGCAGTGCTAACCGTGGTGCCACCGTGCCATCCCAATATAATGGATTTTACACTGTTTAATAAGGGGTAGAGCAGCGTGAGCAGAGTAGAAAGTAGGAACTAGGAGAGGTTGCAACAAAGATGTGTCGGTCACGAGACAGGAAGCATTAGTGATAGTGTAAAGGGCTGTAGAAAGTGCTAATAGCCTCATGAAGGTTAGATAGCAGAATGTGTTAATAGGAAAACAAAGGTCAGTGAACCCAAAATGAAAAAACAAATGACAGATGACCCAGAGGGGCACAGAGAGGGGGAAAGGGAAATTTGTGTTGGGGCAGAAATGTGTGTATGTGATTTTTATGTAAAAGGTCACACGACACCAGGTTATAGTCCAGTAGATTTATTTAAAGTCAGAAGCCTTCAGAGCGCTGCTTGTTCGTCAGGTGAAGTGATTTCAGATAAACCTGTTGGACTATAACCTGGTGCTGTGTGACCTCTCAGCTTGTCCACCCCAGTCCAACACAGGCATCTCCACATCGCAACCTTTATATGTTTGCGATGTTGATGGCTCTCAAAGTGATCATCTGTACTGAGACAGTGAGAGTTCCCCAATAATTGTGTAAAGCATTTTCAGGTAAGCAAATAGTAGCAATCATTTCTGAGCAATTACAAGGTCTAGCAGAGAGTTGAGAAGAGAATTGCAGCAGTGTAGGAGAACATGGATTTGAAATGGCACTGTTCACCATTGAGTTTATGAGCATTCAGCACATTTATAGGGAATTCACTGATCTGCAATTTTGCTGGGAGATTTAATCAATTCAAAAGTTGCCACATAAATAATAAGCCTTGTACACTCATCTTCCCCCAGTATAATTTCAAGGCCTGTATCACAGCATGGGAGCAGATTTCAGTCTATCCACTTGCGTGATAATTTATAGACTGAAGCCTTTCACCAGTTCAAGACATTCCAAGACATTTCACAGCCAAAACGTTTGAAGTGCAGTTACTGATCTAATGCAGGAAGGAAGAGCTCAGAACTGCAGCATCAATATCAAGATGTGACTGCAGATGTTAGCACTGAAGGGAGATCTCCAGAAATTAAATACAAATCCATTTCAAAAAATTAAAGGTTTTTTTTGCTAAAGAGCAACTGGAAGTGAGTGCAACAATGAGGATATAATAGTATAGGCAGCACGGTGGCACAGTGGTTAGCGCTGCTGCCTCAGAGCGCCAGGGACCCGGGTTCAATTCCTGCCTCGGGTGACTGCCTGTACGGAGTCTGCATGTTCTCCCTGTGTTTCCGGGTGCTCCGATTTCCTCCCACTGTCCAAAGATGTGGGGATTAGGTAGATCGGCCTTTCTCAATTGTTCCTTAATATCAGGAGGATTAGGAGGATAAATACCTGGTGTTAAAGGGGATAGGGCTTGGGGGGGATTGTTGTCAGTGCAGGCTCGATGGGCTGAACGGCCTTCTTCTGCACTGTGGGGATTCTATGAATGAGACTAATTCACAGCCTAAGTATACCTTCAAGGTCCACAGCAAATTCAGGCCAGACTGTAAGGCCCCTACTGAATTATCCACGTCCTCCACTATTTCCATTTACTGCAAGTATAAAGGTAATCAACAACAACAACTTCACATTTTTGGTTTGTTAAGTGGTAATTGCGAAGTAAATTCGAAAATATTTAAACCTCAAAAAAGACAGTAGGACTAGGGGGCACAGCCTCAAGATAAAGGGGGGGCGGTTTAGAACGGAGTTGAGGAGGAACTTCTTCACTCAAAGGGTGGTGAATCTCTGGAATTCTCTGCCCGTTGAAGTGGTGGAGGCTGCCTCGCTAAATATTTTTAAGACGCGGGTTGATGGGTTTTTGATAAGAGAGGGGATTAAGGGTTATGGGGAGAGGGCGGGAAGGTGGAACTGAGCCGCGACAGATCAGCCATGATCTTATTGAATGGCGGGGCAGGCTCGAAGGGCTGGATGGCCTACTCCTGCTCCTATTTCTTATGTTCTTATGTTAATGGGTGATTGTCAATGGCAAACAACCAGCATCAAATTTGGATGACTTTACACAAGAACAGGAAATGCTGGAAAATCTCAGCAGGACTGACAGCATCTGTGGAGAAGAATAGAGCCAACGTTTCAAGTCTGGATGACCCTTCATATAATTTTACTTGTTTTCTTTGCTTCTCTCACTAGGTTTCTACTATATCGATCCCAATCAGGGCTGCCCCTATGATGCACTACTTGTTTACTGCGACTTTACGGCTGATGGAGCAACCTGTTTGCCAACTGTGGAAAATGAGGTACTACAGGTTACAGAAAGTGAATGGAAAGGTCCCGTGATAAATTTGTTGTGTTATTCCATCCCAGAACAGGAACTATCTTCTGTCATCAATGCAATCGCCCGTTATTAATAGCGCTGTGGTCTTGTTCAATGGTGGGGATTGGCAGTTTTGTGCTAGAATTTCTTCACCTGGGTAACTGGTGGAAGAGTGTTGAGCTGGGCACTTTTCCACTGGCAGTGATCCCAAATGTGGGCAACTGTATCTGGTACATACAACATTTCCAACCAGGCTTTTTAACAATTGTGGAAATAAGGGGCACCATTGCGGTCAATATCCCATACTGATATTCTATACTTTGAACAAAATACTTGAGGAAAAGGAGAAAGTAATGTATTGGGAGGGCAGGGGGGTGGGGGTGGGGGGGTGGTGGTGGAGGAGTTGGTGCCTGGGTATTGGATGATAGCTGTTCACCAGTTGGAAATGTGGTGGCGTGGTGGAACAGTGGTGAGCATTGCTGTCTCACGGTGCCAGAGACTCCACGTTTGATTCCCGGTTGGGTTCACTTGTCTGTATGGAGTTTGCACATTCTCCCTGTGAATGTGTGAGGTTCCTCCAAGTGCTCCGCTTTCTTCCCACAGTACAAAGATGTGCGGGTTAGGTAAATTGGTTATTCTAAATTGCCCCTTCGTGTCAGGGGGACTAGCTAGGGTAAATGCATTGGGTTATGAGGATAGGGCCTGGGTGGGATTGTGGTCGGTGCAGACTTGATGGGCCAAATGACCTCCTTCTGCATTGTAGGATTCTATGATGTCTATGGATAGTTCTGCAGTGACATGAACAAAGCTGCCTTTATTCTGTTAGAACAGAAAAAGTTGAGGAGAGATTTGGCTGGAATTTTCCCATCCCGTTGCAGTGAATGGAGATTTGTCTTGTCACCTAAATCAAACACGATTCGAGCCTTTCACGCAATTTTTCCACGCCTGCGACCAAACCCTTCCGAAAAGAACGGGAGCAGAAAATCCCAAATCGGGTTAATTGGGATCAATCTTTTAAAGAGCTGGTACAGTCAAGATGGACCGAATGGCCTCCTTTAAGGCTATATCACTCTGAATTAAGAAGCTTATTGCAGAAAAACTGTTGTGTTCATTCAGTTTTCTTTTTAAAGAGGGAGAACTTTTTTTTAATTGGAAAATGAATTCTTTTGACTTTTTAAAACATTATCCAGGTACCTACAAAAGGCTGGTTTAAACACCAGCCAAAGGAAAGTGCACATCATTGGTTCAGCTCGACAGAGGGAGGATTTGTGGTGAGAAAACTCTACAATCCAAATGTCATTTTAAAAAGAACCACTCTCGAGCTTCATATTTTCCACACCTCGTCTTAATTTTTGTATTTACAGTTTGAATATCCTGGAGTGAACGTAGTGCAGCTTCGTTTTTTAAAACTTCACAGCACGCACGGAACCCAGAAGGTAACCTACAGGTGTAAACCGGGTCTTAATTCATTCAAGCTGAATATCAGTGATCACAGAACGATTCAGTTCATGGGTGACAACCAAAAGAAAATATATAATGGACACAAAGGCTTCTCTGTCAATTTTGATGGATGCTCGGTAAGTTTTCAGCAATTTACTGAATACTTTAATGTGTCAAGCACTATATTAAAATGCAGGAATATTGTATTCCGAAACAAGTTATTCCAACAGTCAGGTCATAAGAAGCTCTAAATAAATGCAAGTTTTGATTTTGCTGCCAATTTGGGAACAAACTTCTGAAACTTTTATCCAATGAGTTTTCTTTGCTCTTTAGTTGAGTTAGGGCATCATGATCGGCACAGGCTTGGAAGGCCTGTTAGTTGCTGTTACTGTGCTGTACTTTTCTTTGTTCTTCTTCTTTGAGTAGAGTCTGTAACCACAGTATTACAAAGCAACTGTTGGAGGGTTTCCGTTCTGAATCATTTGTTGACATAAAAGTGCAACCAAAAGCAGCCCTAGGCCATTCGGCCCATCAAGACTGCACTGACAACAATCCCACCCAAGCCTAACCCCATTTCCCCACGTATTTACCCTGCTAATCCCCCTGTTAGTAAGGGGCAATTTACTAAGACCAATCAACCTAACCTGCACATCTTTGGAGTGGGGGAGGAAATTGGAGCACCCGGAGGAAGCCCGTACAGACACGGGGAATATGCAAGCTCGACACAGACAGTCACCTGAGGCATGGATTGAATAGAATAGAACCCCTACAGTGAAGAAGGAAGCCATTCAGCCCATCAAGCTTGCACTGACCACAATCCCAGCCACGCCCAATCCCTGTAACCCCACATTCTTAGCCTGCTGGTCCCCCTGACACTAAGGGGAAATTTAGCATGGCCAAGCCACCTCACCTGCGCATCTTTGGAGTGTGGGAGGAAACAGGAGCACCCTGAGAAAACCAATGCAGGCACGAGGAGAATGTGCAAAGCCTACACAGTCACCCGAGGCAGGCATTGAACTGGGTCCCTGATGCTGTGAGGTAGCAGTGCCAACCATTATGCCACCGTGCCACCCAAAACCAAATATGATAACTGCAAACGCACATACGCAATCTTTAATATGTATAAATACAATAAATGCAAGTACGTTGAAACTTTTCCAGTACACAATAGCTGTTATTCTTGAGAATATTTTTGCTTCCTGAGCACATGATTGATAGGAATCCCTTTATTTCATTTTGTTGTGGAACCCAATGATGTGTAAATAGTACATGTACCCTGACACATTGTTACAATAGAGACACCATTTCAAAGTCAGTTCCAGAGTATCAGTGATGAGCAACATTGTAACGTTTTGTTGTCTTCTTGCAGTTGAATGATTCTGGACCTCATGAAATTGAGTTTGAAGTCACCACTGATGACGTTGATCTACTACCTCTGAGAGATTTGGCAGTCTTCAATAATGGTGATGGCACTCAGGAGTTTGGCTTTTCTGTTGGTCAAGTATGCTTTTACTGATCACGCAGTCCAGCCCCTGGAAGACCAATGGACGATATAAGCACCAAGGTATAAACCAAGAACTGAAGTCAGGACAAACGTTTTATTTTCCACACGACTTATTGCAAGACAAGTGCTTTCACAAAAGCTGCATCTATTTTTATTTTAACTTTGCAAGGCATTAGTGACAGAGGCTTCCATTAACCTTTGGACTAAGTTTCTACCAAAGGGCCAGATATTGTTTACACTGATGGTGCAACTTCAGAAGGTTTTGCTGCCAACTTCTGCACCATTTGCCCATCACCTTAGCTGTACTGGATGGTACTGGTCCCGGGTCAAAGCTGGGCTTTGCTGAATTTTCATATTCAAGGAAGCACCTAAAACTGAGCTTTCAAAGCTTATGAATGACCACGGATCTCACAGTTTACAAAATGGTTACAATTATTACTGGTATTATTAAGAGACTGCAGAGCCTAATTATGAACAACAGCGTGACCAGTCAATATTTCACTATATTGCCAAAACCTAGCCCGGATCTCATGTTACAAAACAGAGTCCTGACTGTAGTAATACATGTGTATGTCATTTCCATACTTTCTTATGAGACACCTAATCGATGTTTATATCCAGCAGCAGTTGTGGATATTTCAGCTGGAGATTTCAGGTCAGTATTGATTATCAACAGAACCTTGATCACAATAGTCAGTGGATTTTTAACCTGAAGTCGGTAACTCGGGACACTGACACTATGAGTTAGCCAAGGTTTAACATCCATTACTGAAATCATTCTTGCAATCCTAAGAAAAGGACAATTCCAGAACATGTTTTTTTCTGTATTTGTTACACATTAATAATTCAGAAATTATTTGGTGAATGCTCCCCAAAAGACATTTTTAAGGCTTCGCTCGTCCTGAAACCGTAAAATCTATCCGAGGTCAACGGACCTTTCCATGGTCAGTCCCTCACCCGCTCCGATTCCCGTGGCGGGCAGGACGGTATAATTCCAGCCATTATAAGACCATAAGAACATAGGAGCAGAACTAGGCCACTCGGCCCTTCGAGTCTGCTCCGCCATTCAATCATGGCTGATATTTTTCCCATTCCCGTTCCCCTGCCTTTTCCCCATAACCCCCGATCCCCTTATTAATCAAGAACCTATCTATCTCTGTCTTAAAGACACTCAATGACCTGGCCTCCATAGCCTTCTGCGGCAAAGAGTTCCACAGGTTCACCACTCTGGCTGAAGAAATTTCCCCTCATCTCTGTTTTAAAAGATCGTCCCTTCAATATATATTGAAAAGAAACCTCATTATCACCAATGTACATAATACAGTTGAGCCACTACTCTAACAGGATAATCAATCAGCAACTTTGTTTATAACATACGACAGAAACATTGACCGATCCTGATTGCCCATCTAATGGCTAACTTTGCACGTTAAATACCACATAAGGATGATCGAACATCTCCTCTTTTATTATATGACAAAAGGAAACAACTTCAGGGACTAGGTGAATGAACCAATGTTCAACATTTACGTGGGAGACAGACAATGTCCACAAAGCCTTTTTTTGGTTTTGTATTTCTTGCACGTTTGGGACTTGATCTTAATTAAGAAGGTTTCTATTTTAACCCTTTTTTATTTGGCTTTGAGACCTGCAGATTTTATACTTGGGGTCAGTTTTTTGTTACGTTAAATACTTGTATATCTCCCTCTGTAATACTAATGTGTACAAGGTGCAAATGGTTTATTAGAATTAAAATAAGATGGCATATGTCTAGAATGTTGTATTT
This sequence comes from Carcharhinus amblyrhynchos, assembly GCF_965287045.1. NCBI lineage: Eukaryota > Metazoa > Chordata > Chondrichthyes > Carcharhiniformes > Carcharhinidae > Carcharhinus > Carcharhinus amblyrhynchos. The sequence goes on from NC_137348.1 coordinate 29,385,293, forward strand.
ATATACCTTACCTGGCAGTGAGGAGGCGTTTTGTATTTTCCAGCAGTACTTTATCATAGCTCTTATTTTTGTCATTAATTTTGTGTAATATGCATCCTCACGATCATAACATGATCTTGAATGGAAGTGATATGCTGGTCATTTTTGCTGATTTAAAAGTCCTATTGTTTTGTGAATAAATAAAGGTATTTTAAATTTATGAATATTTTTATATTTCACTGATGGAAGTACTTTAGCCAATACTTTTGCAAAACCTGAATAACTCCTGATAAGGTATTCACTTGACATTTCAACACTAACGAGTTTGATAACCTCCAGTGCAAAAGAAGCAATTCCTAAGATCAATATTGAACAGGAAACACTAAAGTATTGATTTCAGGATCTTTGTGATTGTGTTTGTTACTGCAAATAATTATTTTTAGAGAGCAATTCTAGTAAAGAGAAAAGTTTTTTAAAATGTATTTATTAGTGTCACAAGTAGGTTTACATTAACATTACAGTGAAGTTACTGTGAAAATCCCCAGTCACCACACTCCAGCGCCTGTTTGGGTACACTCAGAGAAAATTTAGCATAGCCAATGCACGTAACCAGCACATCTTTTGGACTGTAGGAGAAAACCGGAGGAAACCCAAGCAGACATGAGGAGAATGTGCAAACTCCACAGTCATACAAGGCCGGAATTGAACCCGAGTCCCTGGCACTGTGAAGCAGTAGGGACCCAGATCTGTTGAACTTGAAAATGGATGTTTCTTTTGAAGATGTACTGAGAGAGGCAAGGGAGGAAATTGCTGGGGCCTTGAGAGAAATCTTTGTGTCCTCACTGGTTACAATGACCCAAGCCAGGAATTGAACCCAGATCCCTGGCACTGTAAGGCACTGTGTCACCGTGCTGTCGCGACAGCAAATCACTTTTAGTGCTACAGATAGTGGTTAAGATTTTAAACATTATGCAGATAACAGAGGGAGCTACTATTTTTATGGGTATCCTAATACATTATTGGGACATCAGAAAGTGCTTTACAATTCATGCACTTCTCTTGAACACTTGTCATTGTAGTCCATTTGAATTCAGCAAACTCCCAAATAGCACATGGATAATCTAAATTTATGATGAGCTGAAGGAGGAATATTGGCCTAGTCATTGACCGCATTGACCCCTGCACTGCTTTGAATAGTTTACCGCATCTGAAAAGGTTGATGGATCCTCTGTTTAATGTTGAATCCAAAAGGTCACACTTCAACAATGCAGCTCACTCCTGCAGGTGGACCCCAGAAGACTCAAAAGCACCAATGAGAAGGCCAGCTGTTAACTTTTCAACAGACGGGCTGATTTTTCATTTCACTCCTTTGGCTCCTGTCAAAGCAATGATTCTGTCTACATTTGTACCAAGCAGTAACTTTGCTCACGAATGTATCTTGCTCTCTTTCCCCTTGCTCCTTCCTTGGTCTTCCTGCTCTCCTCTCCATTTCAAGTACTGGTGTTACCTGTGCAGCTTTGCAAGGGGAGGGGAGAGATTGAGTGGGAAGATTTTATTGTCACACGTTTTCTGTTTTCAGAAGTTGGAAAGACAATGTTTAAAAAGGTGTATTGAATAACGTGTAACATAGTTCAGCCTCTGTGGAAAATCATCGAATGTCCACAGTGCAGCAGGAGGCCATTCAGCCCATCGAGTCTGCACCAACTCTCTGACAGAGTATTTTACCTGGGCCAACTTCCTGCCATATCCCTGTAACCCCTACATATTTAGCATCGCCAATCCATCTAGCCTACACATCTTTGGACTGTGGAAAGAAACCGGAACAACTGGAGGAAACTCACACAGACAAGGGAAGAACATGCAAACTCCACACAGTCATCCAAGGCTGAAATTGAACCTGAGTCCCTGGCACTGTGAAGCAGTAGGGACCCAGATCTGTTGAACTTGAAAATGGAGGTTTCTTTTGAAGATGTACTGAGAGAGGCAAGGGAGGAAATTGCTGGGGCCTTGAGAGAAACCTTTGTATCCTCACTGGCTATAGGGGAGGTCTCAGAAGATTGGAGAATAGCCAATGTTGTTCCTTTGTTTAAGAAGGATAGCAAGAATAATCCAGGTAATTACAGGCCAGTAAGCCTTACATCAGCGGTAGGGAAATTATTGGAGAGGATTCTTCGAGACAGGATTTATTTCCACTTGGAAATAAATGGACGTGTTAGTGAGAGGCAACATGATTTTGTAAAGGGGAAGTTGTGTCTCATGAACTTGGTCGAGTTTTTCGAGGAAGTGACGAAGATGATTCATGGGGATAGGGCAGTACACATTGACTTCAGTAACGCCTTTGAGAACGTCCCTCATGGTAGACTGGTGCAGAAGGTGAAGTTGCATGGGATCAGAGGTGAGCTGGCAAAGTGGATACAAAACTGACTTGCTCACAGAAGACAGAGGGTAGCAGTGGAAGGGTGTGTTTCTGAATGGAGGGCTGTGACAAGTGTAGTTCTTCAGGAATCAGTGCTGGGACCTCTGCTGTTTGTAATTTCTATAAATGATTTGGAGGAAAATATAACTGGTTTGATTAGTAAGTTTGCGGACGACACAAAGGTTGGTGGATTTGCAGACAGTAATGAGGACCATCAGAGGATACGGCAGGATATAGATCAGTTGGAGACATGGGCGGAGAGATGACAGATGGAGTTTAATCTGGACAAATGTGAAGTAATGCATTTTGGAAGGCCTAATACAGATAGGGAATATACAATAAATGGCAGAACCCTTAAGGGTATTGATAGGCAAAGGGATCTGGGTGTACAGGTACACAGGTCACTGAAAGTGGCAATGCAGGTGGAAAAGGTAGTCAAGAAGGCATACGGCATGCTTGCCTTCATTGGCTGGGGCATTGAGTTTAAAAATTGGCAAGTCATGTTGCAGCTTTATTAGAATGTTAGTTAAGCTGCACTTGGAATATAGTATTCAATTCTGGTTGCTACACTACCAGAAGGATGTGGAGGCTTTGGAGAGGGTACAGAAAAAATTTACCAGGATGTTGTCTGGTAAGGAGAGCATTAGCTATGAGGAGAGGTTGGAGGAACTTAGTTTGTTCTCACTGAAACGATGGAAGTTGAGGGGCAACCTGATAGACGTCTATAAGGTTGAGAGGCATAGACAGAGTGGACAGTCAAAAGCTTTTTCCCAGAACGGAAGAGTCAAATACAAGAGGGCACAGGTTTAAGGTGTGAGGGGCAAGGTTTAAAGGAGATGCATGAGGCAGATTTTTTTTACACAGAGTAGTGGGTGCCTGGAACTCTCTGCCAGGGGAGGTAGTGGAAGCGGATACGGAAGTGACTTTGAAGGGGCATCCTGACAAGGACATGAATAAAATGGGAATAGAGGGATATTGCCCCTGGAAGGGTAGGTGTTTTAGTTCAGTTAGGCAGCATGGTCACTGCAGGCTTGAAGGGCCTGTTCCTGTGCAGTAATTTTCTTTGTATATACGAGTGGAACTTTCCTATCCCACCCACCAAAGGAATCGTAAGGATTGGGGGCGTGAGCATGACCAGAAAATCCCACTCATAGAGTAAGGATGAGTGGAAAGGATAATGGGTATGTGACAAGTAGCTGCATCTGGAGAGTGTGGTTATTAATGTAATAGGAGTGAGGGTTCAGTCGTGGTTAACAGTGTGATTCCTGACTGAGAGTAGGCAGAATATGTCAAGAATGTTCAAAGTGTGGCTGCTCATAATTTACCATGCTTCATTTTTATCTACTTCTCTGTGTATACTCAGTTTAAAATGCATTCAAGTCCTGAGAGGGACTTTACTTTTCACACAAGCAACAGGCTTTTCCATAACATTCTCAAAGAATAATAATTTTTCTGTAATTTAGGAGTTGAATTTTTGTCTGGGTGCAGAGGCACGTTTTGGTGTGTGAATGACCTTGCCTAGTTGTTTCTTGGAGGAAATCTGACTTAGAGTCATAGTTATAGAGGTTTACAGCACAGAAACAGGCCCTTCGGCCCAACTTGTCCATGCTGCCCTTTTTTTAAAACTCCTAAACTAATCCCAATTGCCCACATTTGGCCCATAACCCTCTATACCCATCATACCCATGTAACTATCTAAATGCTTTTTAAAAGACAAAATTGTATCTGCCTCTACAACTACCTCTGGCAGCTTGTTCCAGGCACTCATCACCGACTGCATGAAAAAATTGCCCCTCTGGACACTTCTGTATCTCTTCCATTTCACCTTTAAACTTATGCCCTGTAGTTTTAGACTCCCCTACTTTTGGGAAAAGATATTGAGTATCTAACTTGTCTATGCCCCTCATTATTTTGTAGACCTCTATAAGGTCACCTCTCAGCCTCCTACGCTCCAGAGAAAAAAAATTCCAGTCTATTCAGCCTCTCCTTATAATTCAATCCATCAAGTCCTGGTAGCATCCTAGTAAATCTTTTCTGCATTCTTTCTCGTTTGATAATATCCTTTCTATAATATGGTGACTAGAATTGCACACAGTATTCCAAGTGCGGCCTTACCAATGTCTTGTACAACTTCAACAAGACGTCCCAACTCCCGTATTCAATGTTCTGACCGATGAAACAAAGCATGCCGAATGCCGCCTTCACCACTCTGTCCACCTGTGACTCCACTTTCAAGGGGGTATGAGCATGCACCCCCAGATCTCTCTGTTCTGTAACTCTCCCCAGTGTCCTACCATTAACTGAGTAAGTCCTGCCCTGGTTCAATCTACCAAAATGCATTACTCAAAATGACTTGTCAATCCTGCACCATTTTCATCTAGTCTTTTTGCAAGTCAGACACATACACATGCCCTCCAATAAGTTTAAGGTCTCCATTTTAAATGGGGGATAAAAGTCAGTTTTCCTCCCACATAGAATTTTCATCTGGTAGTGCAAGGTTTTAAAAGCCCATTAAAAGCATACCAGGTTTGCGAGGTGAGGAAAATGCCGAAGAATTTGGAACGTTCTGAAAGATGAATGTGAAGTGTGTTCACACCTTCAGATATCACACTTCAATGTTGTATACTACGGTAAATATATTTTTAATGCAAGGATTCATTATAGGGGTTTGTTCTTTAAAGTTAACTGAACTCTTACATTGGTCAGCCTGTGTCTTTGTTCATGCATTACAATGCTTTTCTCAATGAGAAAGTAACACAATGCTGTGAAAAATTGATCAACATGCCCTTTTCAGCCTATGCTGTCATCTTTTCTAATGTGATTTAAGTGGCTCTAGTTCAAGAAATAAAACTCAGTTTTGACACTTGAAAATCTTAACCACATGCTCTCTTACAGTGACAGGCCCCCTACTATGAACCTAAAATAAGCACCTTCTGTTCCTTCCCTCCCAGAGTTTATTATTTGGACAGCAATGCTTGGCTGAGTTTCAAGTGCTAATGTATTTCCAACACTGTGTTTCATTCATCTGAGAATGAATTACACTTTCAAAACATTGTTATAACAGATTTCTCTTTGTGGTTTCTGGTTCATTGGCACTAGCTGATAGGATTAGAAATATTATGACATTTTATTCACAACAGAATGCACTTTTTTCTCAGTATCAATGATGGATCTTACTAAATTGCCAGAGGTTTATTTTTCTCCAAGAAATGTTAAATACTCCCCATTGATATTGGATGGAACCAATGGACTGGGTGAGTATCTATGCAAGATACATAGGGGCACAGACGTGACATGGGTGATCTGACAGGGCAGGAAAACATGCTGGCATGAAACATGTTCATACAACATAGCTTGCAGATGTTGGGACACATCTTACTCATGCCTAGTGTTGCCTCCAGAGTTCAAGATGGAGGCCACCCACAGCCCTGGATCCTAGAATATATCAGTTGTGGGTTGAGGTGCACCTTCAGGTGGCTCTTTCAGATCACGTGTCCTGGAGGGGGGGGGGGGTCCATCTTCCAGCCTCACAATGTCTTTGGAGAACCATCTTCATTCACAGGAGGTCCATTGTGCAAATCTCCAGAGTGCTCCCAGAAATCTAGCTTCATTTTCAGAAGGTCCACCTTTTTCCTTTAGCAGTGGGACAGTGATGTTGGGCATCTTTTCAACATGACAACTGGACGCAATGATAGACTATACGCCATCCAGACCAGCACCTGGATGCATAATTAATCAGGTTGGGACTGGAAGTTATAATGTGTTTTCCCATTGGCTGCTGCAGCAGGAAGCACTCCATGTTCCCGCCCCCGCCACTGAGTCTCAAAATGGGAGAATTTCATCGCGGGTTTAGGGAACTCATTTGTTTCATCTGCAGTTGATAAACAGTGAGTTTAGAGTGCAGTTTTTAGGTCTCAGAGAGAATTACTAGTCAGATAAGAAGCACCAAGTGAATGCTCAGGAATCTGTAGAATCCTAGAGTGCAGAAGGAGGCCAATCGGCCCATTGAGTCTACACCAACCACAATCCCATCCACCCCTATCCCTATACATTTATTCTAGTTAATCCCCTGACACTCGGGGGCAATTTAGCATGGCCAATCCATCTAACCCGCACATCTTTGGACATCACGGGAGAAAAACTGTTTGCAATTGTGTGTAAGTGAGTAGTCTCTATGTCATACTGGTGGTAACTCTTCAATGGTTTATGTGTCTATTCTGGTAAAGAAATAGTAGATGGCCTAGTGGTATTATCATGAGACTATTAATCCAGAAACTCAGCTAATTTGTTCAGTAACTTCCCTCCACAGTATGTACACATTTAATCATGCCTTAACCTTTGTAACCACAGCTGTTCCATATATACATATATACCTCCTGCCCGAGTCGCACTCACCCTAACGAGAGTGGTGGATCTGGGTTCGGGAGGGGATACATCCTAAATCCGGCACCATTTTGGTTCAGAAGTGGAGAGCTTCCTCACTGTGTAAATTCAGGCCTCAATTCCCAACCTGTTCAAAAGCTGCAATGAATAAAAGGATGTTGAACTCTATTTACAGGGTCAGCCATGGCTCAGTTGAGCATACTTCATCCTCTGAGTCACAAGGTTGTTGTTTCAAGTCCCACTGTAGAGACTTGAGCACCAAAACATAGACTTTCAGGTCGATGTGGGATTGAGGGGGTACCCCACTGGCAGAGGTGCCTTCTTTTGAATGCAATGTTAAACCATGGCCCCATCTGCTCTCTCGGGTGGATATGAAAGATCCATGGCAGTTTCCAGGGAGGGCAGTTATCCACAGTTTCCTAGTCGACACACACCTCTCAAGCATTAAGAGAAATGTGTGATCGTGATCAAATAGCTACTTGTTGGATGTTGCTGTGCACAAATTGGCTGTTATCTTTCCTATGTTACAGTGACTACTTTTTGGAAGGACTTTCAATGGCTGTAAAGCACATTGTGTTGCCCTGAGGCTGTGTACAAAGCTAAAAAATACAAGTTAGAAGGCGCCATTACCAAACAATACAGTGCTCCAGACAGACTGTACCTTCATTATTCTGGTCAGTTCACATTGGGATACAAAGGCGATATTCAGATTATTGAGGAACTAAAGAAATGTTTTACAATGATGATCATAGAATCCCAATAGTACAGAAGGAGGCCATCGAGTCTGCATCAATTCTCAGAGCATCCCACCCAGGCCCTATCCCCGTGACCCTATGTATTTATCCCGCTAATCTACATACTGGGACACTAAGAGATAATTGATTGATCCTCTGTCACTGAGCTTTGAGCTGATAGAAAATACCAAAGCTGGGCTTTTCAACATTGAAAGGGATCTGTTTAAGGTGGTGTAGAGAAATGGAACACTATATAGTATTCAAAAAGGTCAATCAAAGTGATCTTTCTCGCCTGTGATTACCCTGTCATCTTCTGAACATTTGTGCCTATTGTAAACTCTCATCCTTATTTCTCCAATCTGTTTCTCACACCTGTAATTCCGCATCTTTTGTGTTGTTTCTTTCTGCTCCATCTCGCCTTTCTGAATGCATCTCATCTTGTTTTCTCACACCCAGCTTTGAAATCCGATATGGAAACTTTAAATCAGCAGCTTGACAAGCTTAAGTGGGTGATAGATGCATAGAGTTCCTGGCCAGAATTACCTGGTCTCGTACACTCCATCGCTGCTGTCAGCAGGAACGGAGAATTTGGCACTCAGCCAAACCTCCATTTGCTGCAGCGGGACAGGGGAATCCCAGCTGCGGGCAAGGCTGGAGAATTTTGGCCCCCATTGAATTTGCAGTGGCAGTAGAACTAAAAACAATAGCATCTCAGAGAGCGGGAGACCAGAGTTAGGACAGGGCAAGAAACGAACACTTAAATGGCTGTCATAACTAATGAGTATAAGTGAAAGGCCAAAGTGAAATGTGATGTGGGAAGGCGGCAATTGGACAATGCTTTTTTCATAATAGGATTGTAATCACAATCAGCACTGGAATAACAGGATTGTAATAACAATCAGCACCGTAACCACACTTACCAATATAGCAACAGGATTGTAATAACAATCAGCACTGTAATCACATTCAGCACTAATAACAGAATTGTAATCACACCAAGCACAGGAATAAAAGAATTGTAATAACAATCAGCACTGTAATTGGAAGCATCGGTGGGGTGTAAGCTGTAAGATCACCAAATACAAATGGGTTAGGGTCGGCTGAGTAAGGGATATAAAAGACGCAGCAGTGCCATTTACTTGAAAATAGCAGATTTGTAAACCTAAACTCTTATCCAATGTGCTGCATCTCAGGTGTTCCTTCAGGCATTACTGTCATCAGGTATGACAAAATCAGGAGATAACAGCCAAGCAAATGCTCATTTGTCAGAACACTTTGGCCATGAGTTTCCTCATGGACTTCAGGGCCATGATGTCAGAACCAAATGGTGGTCAGAAGCCCACACAGTGTGGGAAACAACCATCAGATGTGAGTTTCCTTGAACTGACTAATTACTGGCTAGCAGGCAGAGTTGCTGCCCAATTAAGATGGGGTCCTCTGACATTGAAGAAACAGCAGTCTGCCTTTTGGTAAAGGAGTGAAAGGGAGAGATGTTTCAAGATTAAATAAACGATAGACTGAGAAGGCAGGCCATCCTGACCTCTGACAATTAGGCCTTGAGTGGCCATATAATTCCCTTAATTGGCTACACACCACTTACAGGTGGGTTATAGTACTGGCTGTCATCGGTCCTCTGAGAAAATAGCCGTGGGCAGCAAAGAGCTAGAAACAGGCATGTTGGCTAACAATGTAAATTTCTATTCCTACTGCTTTTTTTCTGCTCATCTAGTCCTGGATGCTACTGGTTGTTGCTATTACTACAATGCTTATTGGTCTTACAGTCCTTTTTGTTATTCCAGTGCTTATTTTTATTACAATCCTTATTATTATTACTATGTTTCTTGCTTTGTAATGCTGATTGTTATAACAATGCTTGTTTTCATTCCAATTCTTATTGACATTCTGTTTTTACTGCAATCCTTCTTATTGCAATGCTTATTGTTGTTATAATCCTTACTGTTATTACAAGCCTTGTTTTTATTACAATCCTTATTTTATTGTAATCTTGTTGTAAACCTTACTGTTATTAAAATGTTTACAATCCTTACTGTTATTCCAATTATTGTTATTATTACAATGTTTATTGTAGTGTTTATTATTATAATTCTTGTTATTACAATCCTTATAGTTACAATATTTATTATAATTTTTATTATGTTATTGATATTACAATATCAATATTATAGTACTCATTGTATAAAAGTACTAGTTATGATTGTATTCCTCTATCACAATATTTGTCATCTTTTTTATTATTTCAATGCATATTGTTGCAATGTTTGTTATTATTTTATTGTATTACAATGTTTATTATTAATGTTTATTGTTATTACAATTTGTTATTTTTATTGTTACTACAACTTATTATTATTCCTATGCTCATTGTTATTACAATCATGTTATTGCAATGCTTATTATTACAATCCTTATTGTTATTACAATGCTTGTTACCATTATAGTTGTTTTGTTATTACAATGCTGATTGTCACGGCAAGATTGGAATAACAATGTTTATTGTTATTAGAACCCTGTCATTACAATCTGATTATTACAGTGCTGATTGTTATTACAATTCTTTTATTCCAATGCTGGGTGTGATTACAGTTCTGTTATTACAGTGCTGAATGTGGTGACAGTGCTGATTATTATTACAATCCTGCTCTTCCAGTGCTGATTATTATTACAATCCTGCTCTTCCAGTGCTGATTATTATTACAATCCTGCTCTTCCAGTGCTGATTGTGGTTACAATCCTGCTGTTACAGTGCTGATTGTGGTTACAGTGCTGCAGCTTTGTTGATGTGCTGCTTGTTGAGGCCAGTGGGAGGTGTCGAGCGGCAGTGAGGCTGTGGCGGAGCTGGAGCCGGAGCCGGGCGGAGGGACCGGGGGGCTGGAGGAAGGTGAGGAGCCGGGGGCACAGGGCTGGGACAGGCAGCGGCGAGGTGGGTGCCAGCACTCCCGGACAGGGGGCCGGCCTGAGCCCGGGGCAGTGCGGCTGCTGGGAGCCCCCTCCCCCACCAGGCCCCCGCCGGCTGCTAGGCCGCGGCTCGGACCGGCTGCTCGAGTAGAGAGGAGCCCGGGGGTGAGGGGGCTGGATTCAGCGTCCCGGGGCAGGAGCTGCCCTGATTACCGCTGTTCAGACCACCTCCTGACCTGAACCCGATTACACGGTCACCGGATTAACTCAGTAAAGGGACAATTTGTGGTGTTTCGATGGGATTTTTATGCTGCTTCCACCTTCAGGCTTTCACTCCTGATGCTGGCAGGTTCCTGTCAGGGAAACAACTACTTGCCACCTCAGTGGATTTAATCTTCATCCCGTGGAGTTGACAGCAGGACCCACATTACACCTAAAATTAGTCAGTCAGTCAGCTTCTGTTTGTCCTCTTTATGAGTGAGGTTGTTCAGTGCTTGGCCGAGGAAGGCTGGGTTGACGGTTAACAACAAGGCAAGAAAGTGTCGTTAGGGGCACCATCGGATCAGCACTGGTCAGATATCAGCGTCACAGTGGGTCAGCACTGCGGCCTCGCAGCGCCAGGGGACCTGGGTTCGATTGCCGGCCTCGGGTCACTGTCCGTGCGGAGTTTGCACGTTCTTCCTGTGTCTGCGTGGGTTTCCTTTAGTTCCCTCCCACAGTCCGAAAGATATGCTGGTTAGGTGCATTGCCCGTGCTAAATTCTCCTTCAGTGTACCTGAACAGGTGCCGGAGAGTGTCGACTAGGGGATTTTCGCAGTAACCTTATTGCAGTGTTGATGTAAACCTACTTGTGACATTAATAAATAAACTTAAAAACTTAACTTAAATATGGCATTATTCACTGCTTCTCAGTTTGTTTTCCTTGTTTTGTACCCCATTACGGTCTCTCCTTCCATTTTGACACGGATATTTTAAATTTATTTCGTTGCCTTCCCTCATTGCCCCGGTGCCAAACATATTGCTGTGGGTCTGGAATCACACGTAGGCCAGACCAGATAAGGATAGCAGTTTCCTTCCTGAAAGAACATTAGTGAACCAGATGGTTTCATGGTTACTATTACTGAGACTAGGCTTTTAATTCAAGTTTCTTAATTACATTTAAATCCCACCAGCTCGGTGTGTTTGTCCATAGATTTCTGAAGGCGGAAAGGCAAGTAAATAGGGTGGTGAAAAAGGCATTTGGCACACTCGGCTTTATCCATCGGGGTACAGATTACAAAAGCAGAGAGTTCATGATGAAATTGTAACGAATTTTGGTAAGGCCACAGCTTGGAGTACTGTATGCAGTGCTGGTCACCGCATTACAGGAAGGATGTGAACGAACTGGAGGGGGTGCAGAGGAGATTCACCAGGATGCTGCCTGGGATGGAACATTTAAGTTATAACGAGAGGTTAGGTTTGGGTTGTTTTCTCTGGAGCAGAGAAGAGTGAGGAGCGACCTGTTTGAGGTGTTTGAGATTATGAGGGGCGTGGACAGGGTGGACAAGGAGCAGCTGTTCCCCTTAGTTGAAGGGTCAATTACAAAAGGACACAAGGTAAAAGCGAAGGGTTGGAGATTTAGGGGGGCTTTGAGGGAAAATCTTTTTTACTCAGAGGGTGGTGCTGGTCTGGAATGTGCTGCCTGGGAGGGTGGTGGAGGCAGGATGCCTCTACCACCTTCTAAAAAGTAGCTGGATGAGTACTTGGCACGCCAAGTGCTGGCAAGTGGAATTAGGTGGGCAGGTCAGGGCATTGTGTTGGTGAAGACTTGATGTGCTGAAGGGCCTCTTCTGCACTGCAGTAATCTATAATTCTGTGATTTGAATTCATGCTCCCAGGGAATTAGTCTGGGCTTTTTTATTAATAGTCCAGTGACGTCACCACAATGCCACCGTCTTCCCATTTACTCATAGAATCACTACGTTACAGAAGGAGGCCATTCAGCCTATCAAGTCTGTACCGACCACATTCCACCCAGGTCCCATCCCCCTAACCCCACACAATTGCTCTGCTAATTCCCCTGACACCAGCGTCAATTGAGCATGGCCAATAAACATAGTCCGCACATCTTTGGACTGTGGGACAAAACCGGACCACCCGGTAGAAACCCACACAGACTTGGAAAGAATGTGCAAACTTCGCACAGACAGTGACCTGAGGCCAGAATTGAGCCTGAGTCCCTCGCGTCACAGTGCCGCCCAAACTCCTTAAAATATAAGAAACTTAAGTGGGATAGAGGAATAAGGAGATATATGGGTGCGGACACGCGTTGTTGAAAATATTGATGCAGGTTAATAAGACCATAAAAGAAAGCAATAGGGTTGTTTTTTCAACAAATATAGAACATTGGTTTTACCGCACCTGGTTAACAGCACGTTTCTGGTCTCCGTATCAAAGAAGAATACTGGCAAAGGCACAGAACAATTTACTAGATATGAGAATTGAGAGATTAACGCTGTCAAGGATGTTTTGAATGGGCTAGAACTCGTTCGTCTAGGAACAAGAAAGGTGAGGATAGATATGATAGCGTAGATATAATGAAAATGTTTCGGTTTGGAGACAAAACTAGAGATTGTAGATATTAAATAATAATAAATCCAGCATGGAATTCGGAAAAACACATTTGCCCATAGAATGACTTAAATGTGGAACATGCCTACGCAGGAACAGGGGTTGAATCACATAGATGCATCTGAGGAATTGCTGGATAAACACATGGAGGAAAATAGAAGTGGAAATTGAGTGATTGTGTTGCGAGATGTGAAGTTTTACCAGTTTCTAAAAAGTAAAAAACGTAAAGTTTATTTATTAGCCACAAGTAGGCTTACATTTGCACTGCAATGAAGATACTGTGAAAACCCCCTAATTGTCACACTCTGGCACCTGTTCGGGTACACAGAGGGAGAATTTAGCATGGCCAATTCACCTAACCTGCACAACTTTGGACTGTGAGAGGAAACCAGAGCACTCATGGATAAAAGGAGAATGTGCAAACTCCACACACACAGTGACCCAAGCCGGGAATTGAACCCGGGTCCCTGATGCTGTGAGGCAGCAGTGCTGACCGCCGTGCTGCCCCTTTGTTAAAGGGCTTCATGGGCAAATCTCTCAACAGGTGAGATTTTAGGAAACTTGAGTTTAAGAAAATCTGCTTATTGCGAATGTCAACATTAAATATAACCATCATTTGTTTGTTTTCAAAATGACCCTGGTGTGAAGTTTGCAAATATCCAAGTTCACCACTCATAGCGATTGAAAAACTTTACATTTATGTTACTAGTGAAATAATTATTAATATCCTTTGGTACAAACTTTGCTCAACTTCTCGGTTGCAAACCAGAAATTCAAGTGTTAAGGTCATTTTTAAAATTTATGTATGAATTGTTAATGTCTCTGGCAAGGCCAGTGTTTAATGTCTACCCTTCATTGCCCTTGACTGGCTTCCTAAGCTATTCAGTCACATTCAGGCCAGATTGGGTAAGGACGTTAGTGATCTGGATGGCTTCTTACAATGATGACATGATTCCAGATTTACTTACTATTGAATTTATATTCCCCGGTTGCAAAGGTGGGATTTGAACATTTTTGAGTTGTTAATCCAGGCGTCCACATTGCTAGTACAATAACATAACCACTATTCCACTGTTGCCTATGTTTGCTATATGTGACCCAAGGCACTTTCAACTTCAGCCCCTAGAGCAGATAGTCCAATCGAAGTGGGGATGGTGAAGGGGGTGCATCCTGTGAATTAACAAAGCGCTGACTTGAATGGTCTTAGGAAAGGTGCAAAGTATACTTCAAGCCTTCCTAATAACTTTGTGCTAACCAAGGAATGTCAGTGGATTGTGTCCTTTTCAAAAAGCAAACCATGATGTTCCTTGGCTAGTCCAAAAGAAACCAGATGGCCAGAGGCCTTTTCTGTGTTACTTTAAGGTTCACTTTGGCTATTGAAGAATTGAGGAAAGATTGAAGCTTCTGCTCCTATTTTTCTTCAGTGGGAGAGGCCAGAACTGGGGTGCCTAACCTTTACATTCATGTTGGGCTGTTTAGGGTGATGCCAGGAAGCACATCTTGGCTAAGTTAAATCTGGATCTTCTTTCCCCTCAAAAGAAAGCTGTAAAGTCTAGATCAATTTTAAAATAGAAATTGATTTTTTTGTGAAAGGTTACAAAGTCAAGGTGGGTGATTGGAGTTTAAGGTACAAATCAGCCACGATGTCATTGAATAAAAGAACAGGCTTGATAGTCTGAATAGCTTCTTGCTGTGTTCCTCCCACTACTTCTGACCACTCAATTCCAACTCCATCCCCATTGCACTTTAATGAGGATTGCTGCACCATGCATTATACAATTTTTTTTGTGAACGGCTGTAACCTTGACCGCTATAATCTTATCTTATTTCACATTGAGAAAGACAAATGTGATTGTTCCCATGGAACTCTTGTAAGTTTAAAAATAAGACTAGTATCAATGCTTTTTCCATTGAATCAACTTGCAGTGTATTGGAAAGTGCCTTCCTCCCAGGAAACCTGAAGGATGTATTCGCCACAACGGAGGGACTTTATATCTGTGACGCTGGGTAGTCAGGCTGGAAGAACCTACGACAACAGTAAGGCCTGGAGGAGGCAATCCTGCTGGCGGGTAAGGCAGATGAGGTAGTTTGTTCCCTCAATAGCTATAAAGCTTTTGATTGAATTGGAAGACAGTGGACTGGATTTTCCACCTGGCTCACCTCAAAGCCGGAAAATCCCGCCCAAAGTCACTGGACTTTTGCATGGTCCGTATCCCACTTGCTGCGATTCCCGAGGCACGTGGGATGGGAAAATTCCTCCCAACGACTTTCTTCCAAGAAAAGGGACAAAATGACTTAATTATTTTCCGACCAGTTTGTTTTAAGAGCCGTTTCATAGGGCCCTGTTTTTAATGCTGTTCATGATGCAGAGATACCGGCGTTGGACTGGGGTAAACACAGTAAGAAGTCTCACAACACCAGGTTTAAGTTCAACCAGTTTATTTGATGTAATCCCACAAGCTTTCGGAAACGGTGTTCCTTTGTCAGGTGTGTGGAAGGTTCTGGTCAGAGAAAGGCATATATATGCCTTTGTGTTGTGAGTCTTCTTACTGTGTTTAATGCTGTTGTCAGCCTGTTGAATAAGGATGGGGGTGTGGTAGGTCTTGGTCTTCATTGCTGCCAAGAGGGTTGAACTCCAGGTTTTGATGTTTGTTGTACTCACCAGCAGATTGTTGCAGTCTTCGTATCTCGGTTGTGTGCATCATGATGTGAAAGGACAGTGTGACTAAACATCGGTCAGTGCCTTTCACACAATGTTGGATGATGAGTCAGAGTTTCCTGTTTCGCATTAGGGGGATACTGCAAGTGTGAATAGCAGCTTCCATTGAGTGCTTCATAGCTGGAATCTACATCAGAAAATCAACTGGATTTTCTTTAGTGTTTCTTCGTGTTCAGTTCAGGGTGAGTTTGTATTCTCCATGCCATGTTTATCCAAGACTGGGTGCTTGATCGATGCTGAGACTGGATCCCGCTTAGCTGGACCACTTTGTGATGAAGCAGTAAGAGGAGCTTGTGTAGAATAAGTGTGTGCCACTAACCTTATAACACTGCCTTTGTTAATAAGAGTGTATATATTGTCGTTCTGGGAGAGAATGTCCTCTGTTGGAGCTGCTGCAGTGCTGTTTCCTTCAAGGTGTCCCACTGGCCTAGCTCAGAGTATCTAAACTTATGTTTTTGTAGACTACATGCGCACACTGTAGAGCTCAGTGATCATGTGTACAGAGTAAAAGCACATTCTCACTAATTTGGAGCTTTCACTTACGATGTCCTTTTCTTGGATTCATCTGCCAATGAGGCAACAGTGCTAAAGTAACATCTTTCCAAATGTTCAGCCGCACAAAATTGGAACAGAACAAGCCCAATAAGAAATGTGAGTGCGGATGGGGTTACTGTTTCTGACCCTCAATGACTGACCATGTCAAGAGTTGAATTGTTTTGATAGTTCAAGCGTGAAGGTCTGGTGTAGTGATCGGTTATGATGTGGAGATTGCAGTGATCGGTTGGGTATTAATTCAATTCCTGATCTGTCCTGGGCTGTTCCAGTTGTAAGTCTGACAACACCAGGTTTAAGTCCAACCGATTTATTTGATAGTAAACTCACAAGCTTTCGAGGTTAACCTCTTCGTCAGGTGAATGGAGAGTTCTGGCCTCAGACAGAGCATATAAAGCACAGACAGTTTACAGATTACTGATTAGAATGCAAATCTTTACACCTAGCCCGCTATTCAAGTCTTAAAGTGGCCGACAATATGAGTGGAAGGAGCACTGATCACATGTTAAAGAGATGTGTATTGTCTCCAGACAGTACAGTAGGTGAGGTTTTGCAAACCCAGGCAAGTCACAGGGGTTACAGATAGTCACGGGCATTCGGCCTCTGACCTTCGGGTAAGCATTCTCCAAGGCGGCCTCCATGACACACGACAGTGCAGAGTCGCTGAGCAGAGACTGATAGCCAAGTTCCGCACACATGAGGACGGTCTCAACAGGGATCTTGGGTTCATGTCGCACTATCTGTAACCCCCGTGACGCCTGGGTTTGCAAAACCTCACTTACAAATCTGGCTGAATTTTCAAAGTCCAAAATGAGAAGAAACTGCTTTGAAATCCTTTGCCCCCCAAATAAATTTGCTAATTCCGGATGCTGTGCTTATGGGTTTGTGCTTTAGTCAATATTATGACGTTAACTTTGACTGTCCTCTCGCTGGATAAAGGGTGATGCTTTTCCACCAGCAAGGATAGAAAATTAAGGATACTTGTCTCAAGCTAATCTTGCATTGTCTCCTGATAGATAGATAACTAAAGGATGACTTTGTCAGCCTCTAGCCTGTCCAATTGGGTAAGAAACCTGAAGTAAATAACAAGCTCCTGAAACTTAAGAAAGAATGATGGCTTTTCTTTAAAGATGCTTACTACACAGAACATGCCATCATGAGCTATCAGGTAATTACAGTTGTTTCCACTGTTCTGTATCTTTTCAAGTACAATTCATTTTTCAAATTAGAAATGGAAACAGCTATCAAGATTGCAGCGGAGCCTAATTGCATTCCTGCTTGTCTTCATGGTGGTTTCTGGTATTGCGGCATACCCCAACCTGTCTGAACGATGGCAAGGTAAGAACCACCCCAGCCTTTTGGAATGGAGCTTTTCTTTAGTTGCTGATTTGAACGCAGTTCCATTGCTTTGCTTCAAAACATTGAGCGTTTTGGCGGTGCTACAATGAACTTGTTTTATGCCTCATTGGTGATGACATCTTTTTGTGTGAGTAATATGTTTAAGGTAAATGCATTGAACAGAAGTAAAACAGAAAATGCTGCAAACACTCTCAGCAATTTTGGCAGCAATTATGGAGAGAGAAGCAAAGATAGTGGGCGGGATTTTTTGACCTCGCTTGAGCGTGATGGAATAACCTACTCGAGGGTATTTCCATTGTCCGCCCCTCGCCAGCTCTGACTCTGTGGCGGGTGAGGCGGTAGAATTCCGGCAAATGTTTTTGGTCGAGACCTTTCATCAGACCTTAAACATTAAAAAAAAAACATTGGCCTGGATTTTGCATTAAGTAGAACACTAAGAGTAAACACTAAGGGAGGCACGGTGGAACGGTGGTTAGCTCTGCTGTCTCAC
Organism: Carcharhinus amblyrhynchos; assembly: GCF_965287045.1. Classification (NCBI taxonomy): domain Eukaryota; kingdom Metazoa; phylum Chordata; class Chondrichthyes; order Carcharhiniformes; family Carcharhinidae; genus Carcharhinus; species Carcharhinus amblyrhynchos. The sequence goes on from NC_137348.1 coordinate 29,403,451, forward strand.
AGTGCCTGATTTCTGGGTTCGATTCCTGGCTTACGTCACTATCTGTGTGAAATCTGCACGTTCTCCCCATGTCTGCATGAGTTTCCTCTGGGTGCTCTGGTTTCCTCTCATAGTGCGAAAGACATGCTGGTTAGATGCATTGGCCATGCTAAATTCTCCCTCTGTACCCGAACAAGCACCGGAGTGTGGTGACTCGGGGATTTTCACAGCATTTCAGTGTTAACATAAGTGTACATGTGACTAAGAAATAAACTTTAAGCTTTAATGCTCACCGTTACCACAGAGTAAATAAAGTAGCAACTTCTACAGTCTGCGTTTGCATGTTTAAAAATGGAAATCTAAAATTTGTAGTCCAAGTTCCTATCCCTCCACAAGGTATCCTGCTATCAGCCCTTGCCCATGAAACACAGCATTGAAGCTAATGTAATGAGGTGAAGTTGGAGTACTGATCCAATAGTTACTCACTAAACAGGTCAAAAAAAGTTGAGGCTGATGTAAATGAATTTTAAATCAGATAGTAGTGGTAAGTACTACCAACAACCACTCTGGCCTCAAAAAAATTGTTTTACAAGTTGGCATTCTCATTCCTTTAGTATTTGATTGGTTTTGGAGATTTTATTTTTACTGTTCCTCTCTGTGTCTTTTTATGTATCTTTCCCTTAATTTCATCCTTTTTTCTACAATGTTTGTTTTGCTTCCTGTGTTTTTACATTTCATTAAGTCAAATTGATACTTTCTGGTGTTGTGGTGCTGTGATGGGCAGCTGCTTACAGACCTCATCCTCTTCAAGTGACCAGATGAAGAACTCTAGAGTTTTTAAATTGGTTGTTTATTACAAGCTACGGCAAGGACTCCAGATTACTAGTTGGTTGGGCAGTCTAAAGTACTGGATACACAGATACGTATATTTCCAAATTCGATTAAAAGTAATTAGCATATACCAGTCAGAGATGAACATTTGTATAACTCCACTCAGAACTATTTTACTTAAAGGTAATGTTGTCCAATTACAATTTGTGCATGTCAACCTAATTATAATATCATCTAACAAGTGTTTCTTTTGCTATCCACCATCCTCCGGACATGTGTATGATAGCTAGATGTCTGACCAATGGTATACCCCCCAACCTCTTTGTCCTATATACATTGTTCATTGCGGTAACAGATACTGACAAGCTGCAGCTGCACTTGATTCAATGGAAGCCTTATATGTATACTGTGTGACTGAAGCCTCCATTGAAATTTGGAGTTTTATCATCCTTGACTCTTATCTGGGTCTGCTTAAATCAAGATCTGTTGTTTTCTCTGCTTTCCCAGTGTGATTCAGTCTAGCAGCTTATGTGATTTTTAAACTTGTGATATTATTAACCTTTTCAGTGGTTTGGAGTTTGGTTGTTTCTGTCTAATTGATTGAAGAGCCTGCTGCTGTCAGACTTTTGAATGGACCTATCTTGCATTAAGTTGATCTTTCCCTACACCCTATCTATGACTGTAATACTACATTCTGCACTGTCTCGTTTCCTTCTTTATGAATGGTATGTTTTGTTTGTATAGCGCGCAAGAAACAATACTTTTCAGTGTATGTTAATAATGTGACAATAATAAATCAAAAAGTTCTGCCAATGACGAGATACATGATGTGACATAACACAGCTGCCTTCCAGCATGCTGCAGGCAACAGTTTGACATCTGGCATTGCATTCTCTTCTGGCACCTGAGAGCAGGACTAGTAATAGGCAGGCTCTTCAATCAATTAGACAGAAACAACCAAACTCCAAACCACTGAAAAGGTTAATAATATCACAAGTTTAAAAATCACATAAGCTGCTAGACTGAATCACACTGGGAAAGCAGAGACAACCTTTTGGAAAGGTTACTAATGCTGTACATAGAACATAACAGCGCAGAACAGGCCCTTCGGCCCACGATGTTGCGCCGACCAGTTAAAAAGCAATGACCCTCTAACCTAAACCAAACCCTTTCCATCCATAAACCTATCCACAGATCTCTCAAACGCCCCCAAACTAGGTGCATTTACAACTGCAGCAGGCAGGGCATTCCAATCCCTCACCACCCTCTGGGTAAAGAACCTACCCCTGACATCCGTCCTATAACTACCACCCCTTAATTTAAAGCTATGCCCCCTCGTGCTAGCTTTCTCCATCCAAGGAAAAAGGCTATCACCGTCCACCCTATCTAAACCTCTAATCATCTTATATGTTTCAATAAGGTCCCCTCTTAGCCGCCTTCTTTCTAACGAAAACAACCTCAAATCCCTCAGTCTCTCCTCATAGGACCTCCCCCCCCATACCAGGCAACATCCTGGTAAACCTCCTCTGCACCCTCTCCAAAGCCTCCACATCCTTCCTATAATGTGGGGACCAGAACTGCACACAATACTCCAAGTGCGGCTGCACCAGAGTTTTGCACAGTTGCAACATGACGCTGCGGCTCCTAAATTCAATCCCCCTACCAATAAACGCCAAGACACCGTATGCCTTCCTAACAACCCTATCTACTTGATTCCCAATTTTCAGGGATCTATATACACATGCACCTAGATCCCTCTGTTCATCCACACTATTCAGAGTCCTACCGTTAGCTCATCCCTGTGATTTTGATGTATTGCGAGTTGCTAACTTCATCTGGGTTATATGGAAATGTCTACATGATATATTGAAGGGAGTTTCATTTGAAGAAAGAACATACCAGAGACGATGGTCTCCTGATCCTTCTCAACAGCTAAGTCTGAAAATTGGCACAGAGTTGGGTATGTGCCACATGCCCCAACTCTGTTAAAATGCGTCAGATACAGGGCAACCTCACCCACAGCCACTAGAACATAAGAAATAGGAGCAGGAGTAGGCCATCTAGCCCCTCGAGCCTGCCCCGCCATTCAATGAGATCATGGCTGATCTGAAGTGGCTCAGTTCTACTTTCCCGCTTTCTCCCCATAACCCTTAAATCCCCTTGCCTACCAAAAACCTATCTACCCGTGTCTTAAATATATTTAGCGAGGTAGCCTCCACCACTTCAACGGGCAGAGAATTCCAGAGATTCACCACCCTTTGAATGAAGAAGTTCCTCCTCAACTCTGTTCTAAACTGCACCCCCTTATCTTGAGGCTGTGCCCTCTAGTCCTGCTGTCCTTTGAGTGGGAAGAACCTCTCCACCTCTACCCTATCCATCCCTTTCATCATCTTATACGTCTCAATAAGATCCCCCCTCATCCTTCTAAACTCTAACGAGTACAAGCCCAGTCTATTCAGCCTCTCTTTATGGCTCAACCCCCTCAACTCCAGTATCAGCCTAGTGAACCTCCTCTGCACTCCCTCCAAGGCCAAAATATCCTTGCACAAGTGCAGCGACCAAAACTGCACACAGTACTCCAGCTGCGGCCTCACCAGTACCCTGCACAGTTGCAGCAAGACCTCCCTACTTTTATATTCAATCCCCCTCGCTATGAAGGCCAGCATCCCATTTGCCTTCCTGACCACCTGCTGCACCTGTAGGCTGGGTTTTTGTGACATGCACAAGGACTCCCCAGGTCCCTCTGCACCGTAGCATGCTGCAGCTTTTCGCCCTGTAAGTAGTAGTCCTTCCTACTATTATTCCTACCAAAGTGGATAACTCACACTTGCCAACATTGTATTCCACCTGCCAGGTTCTCGCCCACTCGTTCCTATCTAGATCCCTCTGCAGACTTTCCACACCCTCCGCACAATTTGCTGTTCCACTTATCTTTGTGTCATCAGCAAATTTCGACACCTTACACTCGGCTCCCTCCTCCAGATCATCTATGTAAATGGTAAATAGCTCAGGCCCCAGCACCGATCCCTGGGGCACTCCACTAGTCACCAACCGCCAATCCGAATAGCACCCATTGACACCCACTCTCTGCCTCCTATTTGACAGCCAATCCCCTATCCACGCTAACACCTTACCCCCAACTCCATGCCCCTAACCTTCTGTAACAACCTTTTGTGCGGCACCTTATCAAACGCCTTCTGAAAATCGAGAAACACCACATCCACCGGTTCCCCTCCATCCACCGCACTAGACACGTCCTTGTAGAATTCCAATAAATTCGTCAGAAACGACTTCCCCTTAACGAACCCGTGCTGCGTCTGCTCTATCAAACAATTCTTCTCAAGATGCCTCGCTATTTCATCTTTGATGACAGATTCAAGCATTTTTCCTTCAACAGACGTTAAACTAACCGGCCTATAATTCCCTGCCTTTTGCCTGCTACCCTTTTTAAACAGCGGCGTAACATTAGCCGTTTTCCAATCTTCCGGCACTTCCCCGGAATCCAGCGAGGTTTGGAAAATAATCACTCAGGCATCCACTATCACCTCCTCCATTTCCTTCAGAACCCTGGGATGCATTCCATCCGGTCCTGGGGACTTGTTCACCATCAGTCCCACTAATCTGTCGAGCACTACCTCTCTAGTAACAATGATCTCATTCAGGCCCTCCACTCCTACCATCTTTCCATCGTTAACACCCGGCTAACTATTCGCATCCTCCTCCGTGAAGACCGAAGCAAAAAACTTATTCAAGGCCTCAGCCATTTCCTCCCACCACTAAAACCCCCTCTCATCCTCTAAGGGTCCAACATTCACCCTAGCCAGTCTCCTCCTTTTTATATATTTATAAAAACTAGGGGGATCTGAGGGGTAGCTCTGCTCACAGTGACATTATAATGCCAAACAAGTGTGATGTTTATGAAGCCCCTGTGCAGTTTTTGAGAGGTAATCTTATTTTGTTTCTTCCCCAGTTTCCTCTCATGTAACCTCCCTACGCCACTCACCTAGCCTGGCCAAGAGGATGGGATGGACACCTACTCCCGTGCCTCTGCCAAAGCAATGTAGCAACATCCTCTGATAGTAAGAGGGTACCGTAGAAACTTTTATCAGACGGCACTTTACAAATGTAGATGTTGAAAGGTGCTGATCCTTTATCACCAACAATGGATTTTAGCAAACAAATCCCCAAGTGTGCTTGATTTTTGTGTGACTTGTGGGATGTGGAAATAAATGATGGATGGGAAATGGTGGGTGGGAGCTTTAAATTCTGTTCATTTAATTAAATTGCTCACAGCCGATGGTAAAGTGAAATGGAATTTCATAATCTGTATCTTTGGTTTTGCAAATTAAGTTTATAACTCTCATTTTCTGATCTATCAAGTACTGACTTGTAAGAACTAATGGAAAACATGTTTCTCAAAAGCAAAGTTATTAAGGATCTAACTTGCAATCTCAATTCTATGGATATAGGCAGCACTGCAAACATATAAATGTAGATACGAATTGCAGCTATACTTTAGTAACTGTGAAGGTACAGTCACTAGAAATAAAACTTGGCCTAGTAGTGGATTGACTTTAATGGAACAAGGAATTTGGCAGAATGTATAACGGCTGCTGATTCACTTCCACCAGTTCTGCACCTCCACCATATTTGGATTTTAACCCCTTCTCACACAACCCACCACCTCTTAGCCTCCAGAGAATATGTGGTCACACACAGACTGTGAAGGGAACTGCTTTTGAGAAAATGTGAGCTGCTGGGTGTCAAGGAGAGCCAAAATTACCATTCCATTTAATAGAAATTATAGCATGTGAAAGCAGACAATTAAGCACATTATCACACCAGCTATCCACTACCTTGGGATCAGTAATGTAGGAAATTTAAAGTGAAGTTTGTGTGTTACACAACCTTAAAGAAGAACGTTTTCTTCAACAACTAAGGACTCCTTTATGGGTTTAACTCGGAACTTAATTGCCTTCCTCATGCCTTAGCAGCGTTACAGGAATTAGGAACAGTAGGCTGTGGCACATTGGTATTTTCACTGGCCTAGTGATCCAGACACCTAAAATCTGGTGAAGCCAGGTTTAAATCGCACCACATCAGATGGTGAAATTTGAATTCAATAAAAATCTGGAATTGAAAGTCTAATGATGACCATGACAAAATCATTGTTAATTGTCTTTAAAACTCATCTTGGTTCACTGTTGTCCTTTAAGGAAGGAAATCTGCTATCCTTATCTGGTCTGGCCTACATGAGACTCCAGAGCCACAGCAATGTGGTTGACTCTTAAATGCCTTCTGAAGTGGTCTAGCTGAACCACTCAGTTCAAGGGGCAATTAGGGATGGGCAATAAATGCTAGCCCAACCACTGACACCCATGTCCCATGAACAAATTTTTAAGAAGAGTCACGTTTGGCCCATCAAGCTTGATCTGTCGTGTGATAAAATCATGGCTGATCTGACTGTGGCTTCAACTCCACTTCCCAGTCTGTGCCTCCCCCTTCCATTATCCCCGACGCCCCTTGTCAATCAAAAATACACATAACTCACCCTTGAATGTATTCAATGACCCAGCGTTGCTCCTCCCTTGCAATTTTTGATCTTGGGGTGCGACATGTGTTTCTCACAGTGATACTATTTACTGATGTGACCAGCAGCAGGGGAGAGCCTTGGTATTCAGCTGAATAACAAAGCTTTGAGTTTGGATCATGGATTATGGCAACTTATTGTGCCTTTTAATGTTGAGTTTTGTTTACATGTAGAACGCTGGAATAACCTTTCAACACTTTGAGCCCCTAGGCAAAATATGGATCTGTCATGCTATTATGCGACCTTGAAACATGTATCAACCCATTGGAGATGTGTTGTAATAAGGTTCACACATACAGGCTGCTTATGACATACTTAGAAAAGCATTTTGAGTTCTGCGTGGGGGTGAAATTAGAATCCTGTGACTGAGGTGAGCACTGAGGTTGTTGGTTAAATATTACTAACTTTGTTCTGAACCAAATCCATGAAACCCAATCTCAGACTGTTCAGTTTTATCCAGTATTACAATTTCTTTTACAGAAGTCACTGTATCTGCAGCATGGTTGAGTGCACCTATGGCCCTCAACAGTTATTTGTTCATTTTATAGTATTAAACTGCAGTGATCAGTCAAGCCATTTTACATTAACCTGATTCCTGCTGCTCCATAACTGATTAGCTCTACAAATTAAAAAAGTCAGTTTGCCAGCAGATGCTGTTCTCATTAGTTTTCACATCTGTAGCATCATGACATGGCTATGGGTTTGGCTGTATGTTATAGACCTGGTATAGCCCTTTCCATTCCATTCTTCCTTCCCAAAAGGAAAATAGAAACATCTTTCCTTCAGCTGATCGTATAAGATCATTGCTTGTTTGATCATGTTCTGTTTCAAAATACACCCAAATGACTTTGTACATGAAAACACACTCTGTCACATCATACATTTTACCATGCTTGCAAAACAGGGCTTGTTAACACATGTAACATGGTTGTATTTCAGACACATAATATTCAGAGGAAACTAGTGACATACAAGTTGATTTTCTTTCAGCGTTCAACTAACTCGTAGGTCTGTCTTAATTTTTTCTTTAATACTCTAGCGTGGAACGTGAGACGTGATTAAGTTTGCACAGAACCGCAGCAGAAGATGCAGGAAGTTAACCAGCACTTGAAGTTATTTTCGTGATACAAGTTTTTATACGTTTTACCCATCTCTGTCCTAAACAGTTTTCTGCACCTTCTCTTGGCCAGACTCATTCTTACTGTCACCAGCTGTGCGGTATCTTAATCAAGTGATCACTCATCATGCATGAGCTGTAAGATTGATTGTTGCACAGGTTTTTTGACCCCCAGATCCTATTACAACTATGCCCTATCATGTTCCCTTTTGACACTAATATGCGTTTTTGCAAAGTTTGCCTTGTCTCGGTATAGGACTTGCTCCTATATCAGCTGATTGTAACCGTGAATATTCTACGATCGTGAAAGGCATTTGACAAGGTTTCCGTACAAATTATTGCACAGGTACAACCTTGAGGCTGGAGTACAAGGGGGAGAAAGTTTTGCTTAACTGTACCGTACCTGTTAAAGTTAAAAGTTTATTTATCGGTCACAAGTAGGTTTACGTTAATACTGCAATGAAGTTACTGTGAAAATCCCCTAGTCGCCACACTCTGGCACCTGTTCGGGTATGCTAAAGGAGAATTTAGCATGGCTAATCCACCTAACCTGCACACCTTTGGACTGTGGGAGGAAACCGGAGCACCTGGAGGAAACCCACGCAGATATGGGGAGAGCATGCAAACTCCATACAAACAGTGACCCAACCGAAAATTGAACCCAGGTACCTGGCTCTGTGAGGCAACAGTGATGACCACTGTGCCACCGTGTTACAGCATACTAAGAATATATCAGTTTTAAAGTTGGATTCTAGCTTTTCCATCCCATTGTAACTTTTGTGTATTTTATGTCAGGAGTCAGTTTAACTCAGTTAGCTGGATGGCTGCTTCATAATATAGAGCGATGCAGCAGTGTGGGTTCAGTTCCGATAGGGCTGAGATTATTCATGAAGGCCTTCTCAACCTTGCCCCTCACCTGAGGTGCGATGATCCTCAGGTTAAAATAACCACCAGTCAGGCAATGGTCATCTGTGACTTTATATTGCTGGAGCAATGTCAAATTCATATGTTGAAGATGTGAGATTATACCTTATCTTTTCCAGGATCATACATAATAGATGGCACTAAAGTTTATTAACATGTTTAAGAAGTCCCTTTCTTTGTGTTCAGCAGATGAAAGTCACCATGATGGGGAGCTGAAGCAAGCCAAGCCCGCAGTTAGACCAGAAATAGCTGTTCCGTTCCCCAGAGCACTGCCTTTTTCACAAGCACAGGTAACTGAACAATTAGTTAGAACCAGTTGTAATCTGATATTAAATTTATTTTAGCTGGCTTTGAGTATCAGTTGTTGAATGGTGGACACAGGAAGACCGTTGGTGAATATGAACAGTAAGTGCAAATGGCAAGAGAAGCCTGGCTTGGAGAAGGTAGTAAACTAGTCAGTTAGAGCAGGGTTTCCCAAACTTTACCAGCTATGAAACCCTTCTGACCTCCCAAGAATATTGGCAGAATCCCCCAAGGGGACAGTCTTATTATATTGAAGACTTAAACCTCAAAACATTTTATTCTCTTTGTGCAATAGGTGCAAACATACAAAAACAAATTGATAAGAGTATATTCTATTCCTTTTATGTTTACATTTATTGTAATGAAAAGGTCCTATTTTCAAACAAATATTTAAGTCTTACCTTCTTGTCCTTTTTAATGGGAATGCTACTACTAATGTATCTCCATCATGCTTGTGCCTCTCTTTTGGTTGCACAGAACCCCCACCCTCAGTTGCCTACGCAGTCACCTCATTACCACAGGCACTGGCCTGTCCCTTTTCCTTTCAGTACATTGGCTGCTGATAGGCTGACGAATTGGCAGCCAATGCACTGTGAAAAGTGCCTTTGATTGGGTAGGCTGAAAGGACAGCGTTTTTTCACATTTAAATTTGCCGGAGTCACTGCGGAACCCTGCACAAGTCTCCCGGAAGCCCACAGTTCTGCGGAACCCAGTTATGGAAATGCTGAGTTAGAGGAACCTAAATTTATCAGAGAAACAGAGTTCGAAGGACTCAAGACAGTGATCGCTGCTTAGTATATACTGCACGTTTGTGAAAAGGTTTATTTCAAAATGATGACTAATTAAATAAAAACAGTACGTACATGGCATTGCTTCAAAGAGTAGTCAGTTTTTATTATAAATATTTAACATTTCCTTGTATTATCTTTCTGGGCTTAGAACATAACTGGTTGAAGACTTCAATGTTTATCACTAACAGTGGCTTGGTAATGGTGGTGGACAGTTAAACAACTAATGAGAGAGCAAGGCTTTATGAACATGCCCATCCTCAATAGCAGAGCAGGCAGGTGAATATGAAAGACAGACATGAAGCATTTACAGTCAGCTTCAGCAGAACAGACATGTGGATGATCCATCTTAACCTCCTCCTACTATTACAGCCAATTCAATTCACTTTAGGTGATGTGAAGAAATAGCTGATTCCATACGGATCATCGAAGGCTGTGCACCCTGACAACTCCCTAGCTGCAGTGCGTGCGTTCCAGAACAAACTGTGCTTTTAATCAAGCTGTTCCAGTACGGCGAAGTGGAAAATTGTCCAGGTGTCCTGACCACAAAAACTAGGGCAAATCTCCCATCAGTCTATTCCGAATCAACATAAAGTAATGGAAGGTGTTGTCACGAGCTATATCAAGAGGCATTTAGACAGCAACAACCTACTCACTGAAACTCAGTTTGAGTTCTGCCAGGACCAGACTTCAACTTTGGTCCAAACATGGACAAACGAGCTGAATGCCAGAGGTGCACTGAAAGGGACTGCCCTTGACGTCAAGGCAGCATTGTACCGACTATGGCGTTAAAGAATCCTTGATATTCACTCATGATTGCACTGTGTTCAGTGCCATTTGTAACTCCACAGATACAGCATGCAGCAAAACTTGGGTAATATTCAGGCTTGGGGTAATCAGTGGCAATTAACATTTGCACCACGCAAGTGTAAGACAATGATCATCTCCAGCAAGACAGAATGTGATCATCCTCCTCTTGACAAAAGTTAACAGACATTAAACGATAGGCATAAATGGATCATTCTCGGGTTTGCAATGGACTGTGGAGTACTGCAAGGATCAGTACTTGGACCCCAGCTATTCACAGTCTATATCAATGAATTGGATTGGGGGGACCAGATGTAGTGTTTCCAATATATGACACAAAGTTTAATGAGATTGGACAGGCTAACTGGGCAGGAACTTGGCAGATGGAATTTAATGTTGAAAAATGTGAAGTTATTACTTTGGTAGGAAAAGCAAAAATGCAGACTATTTCTTAAATGGGAGGAGATTGGGAAATGCCCAAAAGGTACTTGGTTGTTCTTGTTCATTAGTCACTAAAAGCTAACATGCAACTGCAGCAAGCAATTAGGAAAGCAAATGGTATGTAAGCCTTCATTACAAGGGGATTAGAGTACAGGAGTAAGAAAGTCTATGTGTGGTTGGATAGGACAACACAGTGACACGATGTTTAGCACTGTTGCCTCACAGATCCGGGGACCGGGGTTTGATTCCCGATTTGGGTCACTGTCTGTGTGGAGTCTGCGTGTTCTCCCCATGTCTGCATGGGTTTCCTCTGGGTGCTTCAGTTTACTCCCATAGTGCAAAAGATGTGCTGGTTAGATGCATTGACCATGCTAAATTCTCCCTCGGTGTATCCACACAGGCGACTAAGGAATTTTCACAGCAGCTTCATTGTAGTGTTAATGTAAGCCTACTTGTAACATTAATAAATAAATTTAAATATGGGTTTTGGTGAGACCACATCTGGAGTATTGTGTTCAGTCTTGGTTTTCTTACCCTCTGCCTGGCTACAGAGGGAGTGCAATAGGATGCTAATAAAACATCATCCTTACTTGTCTGGATGAGTGCTGCTCCAACACTCCAACACAGTAAGCTTGACATTGCCCAGGACATAGCCTGTTTAATCAGCGCTCCATCCACCACCTTAAACATTTTTATTCCCTCCAGCATGAGTGCATATTGGCAGCAGTGTGTACCATCTACAAGATGAGTTGTAGCAATTCATCTTGTAGATGGTAGTGTCTTCCAAACCCATGACTACAACCGTCTAGAAAGATCTGTCTCTGAGTCCAAATTCTGAAACCCCCCTGTCCAATAGCACTGTGAGAAGCCTCACAAACCGGGTTAAAGTCCAACAGGTTTATTTGGTAGTAAACGCCACTCGCTTTCTGGGCTTTTCCCCTTCGTCAGGCTACCAAGTTGTGAGATTTCTTACTGTGTTTACCCTGGTCCAATGCCTGCATCGCCACATCATCAGTAGCACTGTGAACATATCTTCATCCCGCGGGCTGCAACGGTTCAAGAAGGTGGCTCACCATCACTTCTCGAGCGTAATTAGAGATGGACAATAAATGTTGGCTCTGCCAGTGCCACCCACGTAACGGGAAAGAATACTTAAAACAAATTAGATGTTCTCCTTGGTTACTGTTTCCTTTTGGCAACTTAACCCGTTGCTTAATATTCTGTCAAAGATGTGAGAGAAAACATGAGTTGCTTTACTATGATTATTGTAAATGAGAAATATATTTGTATGACAATGTGTCTGTTGTTAGCGTTAAATATTTTGAGCATTCCTAGATCTTTAGCAATAGAAAATAGTATGCTAATCATGAATTACAATTGTGTTGCAGTGAAAGGCATACTGTTTCGTAAACTGAACAGGGCTGATGCAAATGCAGAGTACTTTCCCTCTATTGTCAATAAAATGCCATGCTTCATTTTAGTTTACTTTTAACTAACAGGTGTGTTTTAATCCAGAAACCTCGAAGACCAAATCTGAATAAGCGAGGGCCACCATTTTTACAGAAGAGATCGTCGAGGAACGAAAATGAAAACAAAGCTAAAATCAGTAAGAAAGAAGATGAAGCTGGAACTATAGCCAAGGACAAGGCGGAGGAGAAAGACAATATGATTAGGTACTCAGTGAATGATAACCCACCATCACTTGTGGCATTATCAGTATCCTTCAAGGTGTATGTGCTCCATATTCACATGGCTGGTATGCTTTATCTTGATATCCATGCTACTCTGTGAAGTAGTGGAATTATTGGACGCGAACTTATCGGCCATTGAGGCCACGTTTCCACTGCAGCGCAGTTGGAGAATTTGGTGGCCAGCCAAATCTCCGTTTGCTGCGACAGGATGGGAGAATCCGGCGTCAACAGTGGTAAAATTCTGGCAATTGTTTCTTGTTTCTTCAAAACTTGTTTTCCTTCCATGTCTTCAGCAAGCAGAGCACCGGCTGCTCTCTCTCTTTTTACCTTGATCTCTCCTTGGGGCTTTACTATCTCATTGCTAACACTGTCTTCCGTGGTTTGGGTTTTCCCCTCCTATGCAAAATATTTAGTTTGTGCTTAACAACACACAGCTGTGTTTATAAAGTCCAAAATCTTCTGAAACTTGAATATCTGAGGAAGCCCATCTATCTATTCCATCCTGGGCACGTCTTATTTGGTTCCTGAAGCTGTGGAACAAAACTATTTTTTATAAACTTGCCTTCATGTGCCACTTCCTTGTATCAGATAATAATGCTTGATAATTGTTTCTCACCTCCGTTGTTCCCAGCCTGAGGATACCTGGGCTTTTTCTCATGGCAGTCATTTATAATCTGTTCGATCTCCTTTTCTATCACTGTGCATTTTCTTCCCCTCTCCATCCCTCTCCCCCCCCCGCCCCTCCCTCTATCCCGCTCGCGCCCTCCCTCTATCCCGCTCGTGCCCTCCCTCGCTATCCCGCTCGCGCCCTCCCTCGCTATCCCGCTCGCGCCCTCCCTCGCTATCCCGCTCGCGCCCTCCCTCGCTATCCCGCTCGCGCCCTCCCTCGCTATCCCGCTCGCGCCCTCCCTCGCTATCCCGCTCGCGCCCTCCCTCGCTATCCCGCTCGCGCCCTCCCTCGCTATCCCGCTCGCGCCCTCCCTCGCTATCCCGCTCGCGCCCTCCCTCGCTCTCCCGCTCGCGCCCTCCCTCGCTCTCCCGCTCGCGCCCTCCCTCGCTCTCCCGCTCGCGCCCTCCCTCGCTCTCCCGCTCGCGCCCTCCCTCGCTCTCCCGCTCGCGCCCTCCCTCGCTCTCCCGCTCGCGCCCTCCCTCGCTCTCCCGCTCGCGCCCTCCCTCGCTCTCCCGCTCGCGCCCTCCCTCGCTCTCCCGCTCGCGCCCTCCCTCGCTCTCCCGCTCGCGCCCTCCCTCGCTCTCCCGCTCGCGCCCTCCCTCGCTCTCCCGCTCGCGCCCTCCCTCGCTCTCCCGCTCGCGCCCTCCCTCGCTCTCCCGCTCGCGCCCTCCCTCGCTCTCCCGCTCGCGCCCTCCCTCGCTCTCCCGCTCGCGCCCTCCCTCGCTCTCCCGCTCGCGCCCTCCCTCGCTCTCCCGCTCGCGCCCTCCCTCGCTCTCCCGCTCGCGCCCTCCCTCGCTCTCCCGCTCGCGCCCTCCCTCGCTCTCCCGCTCGCGCCCTCCCTCGCTCTCCCGCTCGCGCCCTCCCTCGCTCTCCCGCTCGCGCCCTCCCTCGCTCTCCCGCTCGCGCCCTCCCTCGCTCTCCCGCTCGCGCCCTCCCTCGCTCTCCCGCTCGCGCCCTCCCTCGCTCTCCCGCTCGCGCCCTCCCTCGCTCTCCCGCTCGCGCCCTCCCTCGCTCTCCCGCTCGCGCCCTCCCTCGCTCTCCCGCTCGCGCCCTCCCTCGCTCTCCCGCTCGCGCCCTCCCTCGCTCTCCCGCTCGCGCCCTCCCTCGCTCTCCCGCTCGCGCCCTCCCTCGCTCTCCCGCTCGCGCCCTCCCGCTCGCGCCCTCCCTCGCTCTCCCGCTCGCGCCCTCCCTCGCTCTCCCGCTCGCGCCCTCCCTCGCTCTCCCGCTCGCGCCCTCCCTCGCTCTCCCGCTCGCGCCCTCCCTCGCTCTCCCGCTCGCGCCCTCCCTCGCTCTCCCGCTCGCGCCCTCCCTCGCTATCTTCTCTTCCCTTATTCCCCACCCACCCCATGCTGGCTCTCCCTTTTCCCTCCTTTCCCAATGTATCTAAACTTCTAGCTCAACAGTCACAGACTAAGCTGAATGAATTCTGCAGGTTTTCTGGGCTTTAGACACAAATGCACATGCCTCTTGTTCAGTGCAATTAGTAATGCAACAGTCATTGTGTCTGTTTTCACTGAGCACAAAAAAGTGACATTTGGTTTGTGATAACCATTGTGTAGATCTGCTGCGGAAAGTTAATCAGGCTACATATTCATGTCACTTCAGGATAAGTGGACATGGTGCTGTAAATGCACAAACCAGAAAGATCAGCTCAGTGTGATTTCTATCTTTGATTTTTCTCTTCAGCAAGACGATTGTGCCGGGGGTTTTGAGCATTCAGCACTCGCCCACTGACATCTTAATGGCAGGATTTGCTGGTGACATAAAAAACCAACTATTGTACTTTGCTGTCAGGCAAAGGTCATGCTGACATTGAATAACATGCTTGTTGGGCCATACTTTGAATTGCTTTGTGTCCATTAGGTACAGATTTTGAGAACTCCTCCCCTCCTCCCCACCGTTTCTCCACCCCCCCCCACCCCCAAACAACCGCTCTGTATTTTGTGTATTTTTAAGATATCAAACAAAATAACTAATAGGCGATTTTTACGAAGCTAATCTGCGGCATTTATAGCACATTCTAATGTAATTTTTGTTCAGCAGAAAGTTGGCAAGAACATCCAAGTGTAAATCAGTAAAAGATGGATGAACTTGGCCCCACCGTTCTTTCCACTTTGTGAAGGCACACACCTGAATCCTCACTGACTGTACAGTCTCCTGCTAAGATCAAGTGTCGTATCAACATGCTGTACTTGGTTGAAGTCATTAGGTTATATTTCAGCTTCATTTGAAGCAAGTTTTAAAAGCGGCATCTCGGCCTTTTGGCTAAGATGCAAATTAGATCAAGCCCTGGAGGAGGAGCTACACCTACTCCAATCAGCTTGGATCATGTAGATCAAGCCCAAGACAGGAGGTGAGAGCCTTGTCCTGTCTGCTCGGATCGGGAATGTCTCAACTTGTTGAGACTCTGAATTGGACCTGATTGAATTGAATTAGATTAAGAACAAAAAAAAAATTCCATCCTGTTGCATCCTGCTTTGGAAATCCTCATCTGCCTCTGTCTTGCTGTGCAATAGACTTTTAATATCCAACCATAGGGCCCGATTTTACCATTTTCATTCTGAGTGCTGAACCTGGGTGCAATTCAGATCTGACTTGGAAATCTGTTTTCAGGCACCCCCTTAGCTTGAAAAAAAAATCTGCGAGTCTGAATTGCGCTGTGGGCGTGGCTTAGTGTGCCCAAAACGATTGGATCTCTGAACTTGCATGCGCAGTTAAAAAAAGATTTGACAAAGTGCACCCGTGTCACATCGCTCCCAGGCCTCAGAAAGCAGCCTGGGAGCGAAAAGTGGGAGCAGTGGTCCCTAAAGAGATCACCCCGATCCCACGACATAACTGTCCCCCTTATCCACCCACCGCTTCTGCTACCCAGACCAATCGCGACCCCCGGTCTCCTTCCCCCTCACTGATCGGCTGCAGAGTACCAGCGGACTGCCTGCCCCCCTCTTCCTCCCCCACTCCCAGAGATTCATCTGCACCTCCCCACCGCGCCCCCCCCCCCCCCCCCCCCCAACCAGAGATGATACATCTCACACTCCCTTCTCTCCCCCCCGCAAACCAGAGAATGATCTGGCATCACCCCGCCTCCCCACCAAAGAATGATCTGGCCTCCCTCCCTCACCTCCCCCAGAAGTAATCTGACCCGCCTCCTCCTCCTCCGCACCCCTCCCCCCATCAGACAATGATAAGGCCCCCTCCTCCCCTCCCCCCACACCACCGCTCTAAGTCATAGAGCTGTTGGAAGCTCTGAACTTACCTCTTCAGCAGCTGGAGCACCCGAAACAGAGTTTTATTCAGCAGATCCGTTTTGGCACGACTCTAGATTGGCGAACGCAGTGGTAAAGGGGGAAATGCTGATAAAGGTGGGTGGGCAGTTCATTAGTTCAATTGAAGTGTGTGCAAATGCATTTAAATCGCCATTGCCCCCATTTCAGGCGTGAATCGCATCACGGCCATTCCTGGATCCGAAGGAATCAGAAAGTAGCTATCAGCACGGAGGCGGGCCCGGATCACGTTAATAGCCTCACGCCCGACTTTACCATGTTTTCGGGTGTGACGCAAAGGTGAAATCAGGCCCATAGTGTTTCTCTTCATCACTAATCTCTGATTTAGATTGTTCCTTTTCATATCGTAGAATCCCCGCAGTGTAGAAGGAGGTCATTCAGCCCATTGAGTCTTCACCGACCACGTTCCCACCCAGCCCCTATCCCCGTAACCCTATGTGTTTACCCTGCTAGTTCCCCTGACACGAAGGGGCAATTTAGCATAGCCAATCAACCTAACCTGCACATCTTTGGACTGTGGGAGGAAACCAGAGCACCCGGAGGAAACCCATGCAGACAGTGGGAGAATGTGCAAACTCCACACAGAAAGTCACCCAAGGCTACAATCAAACCCAGGTCCCTGGCACTGAGGCAGCAGTGCTAACTACTGGGCCACCCTGCCGCCTTTTTACTTTTTTAATTTTGGTGGTGTCCCACATTCGGCGTCTGACCGTTCAGTTTTAAAAAATGTTACGATTGGAACTGTTTTGGGATTTTGGTAGTCATGTAATCCTGCAGGGTATATTTTTGAAGTGTACCCACCATCGCTGTGTCTGCAAGCTGAAGTATATTGTCAATTTGGCGTTGCAATATGTTCTTTCTCCACATCAGGCAGAGCTGTGTGATGTTTCATTTCCTTCTATACATTCCATCTGATGTGATTTCTCCTGTGAGCTTTTAAAAACCGTTGTTACTTTGATCAGTTGAAAAGCTCCAGACTACTTTTCAAAATTGCCATCAATTTCAGTGAAAAACATCTGAGTATTTCATCTGAGAAGTACTTTTAAAAAATGAATTAACAGATGGAAGAAAATCCAGCTCTTGTTGCTAAACCAGTGTTAATAACATTTTAGTGATAACTGAAGAAGGGTTACAGAGAGGAGAAAGTATGCTAGGTAATTCCTAATAATTCTTCCTCCTCGAGAATGGCACAGTGGTTAGCACTCCTGCTTCACAGCGCCGGGGACCTGGGTTCGATTCCGGCCTTAGGTTGCTGTCTGTGTGGAGTCTGCATGTTCTACCCGTGTCTGTGTGGGTTTTCTCCGGGTGCTCCAGTTTCCTCCCACAGTCCCAAAGAAATGCTGGTTAGGTGCATTGGCCATGCTAAGTTCTCCCTTAGTGTACCCGAACAGGCACCGGAGTGTGGCGACTAGGAGATTTTCACAGTAACTTCTGTAGTGTTAATGTAAGCCTACTTGTGACACTAATAAATAAACTTTAAAACTGACCTGGAAAATATTGAGGTAATAAAATGGTCAAGTACAGGCATCGATTGGACCACTGGTACTTTAACAATCTAAAACACAATGAAACTTACCACTGATTGAATAATCAACAGTGAAAACCAACTAAGTGAAGAAACTAACAAATTTCACTTAACTGCCCACCATTCTGCTCCCTCTGCAACACTAACATTGCTTCTGACATTAGTTCCCAGTGTTCCCTGTTCATTCCACCCGTTGAGTCCAACTTTGATCTCTTGCAGATCAGCCTTGATCTCTTCACTCTCGCGTGAAGCATTCTATCCATAACTATCATTTCTTTACTTGCAGTTGGCGTGGAATGAAGATTGAAGCTGTACAGGTTACTCCATCTTTACCTGATGCAAAAAAAGAGGAGCCAGTGCCTAATGAAAATACAAACCCCAAAGAACCAGGTAACATGCCATTTATAAGGTGTTTTTGTACTGGCAGTCAATGCTTTTCATTTTAATAATAACAAATTAAAGAGCAGCAAGAAGCAACTGAGGATTTGAGGACAGGTGGGTCATTCTGAAGGATAGAGCTACGTTCTAAGCTTTGGTTAGTCATCATTGATTGTGTCTACTCCGATATATTTTCTGCTGAGTAGATTTCAAATTGAATAGTTTCTGAACCTCCTGGATAACTTTGGAGGTTAGTTGAATTGACAAAAGTGTCTCACCACTGAAATATTCACCAGCTAATGACTATTAGTTCATCTGAATGATTAATCTTGGGAGACTGACTGTTAAGGAGATTTCAAAGATGTATTCTGCGGAGAGGCATGTGTTTTTGTTTCTTATTGGATAACTGCGGATAAGGAGGACACTTGTTTCCTTGGAACAAATCGACAACTTTATTCTGAGCTGCTGTCTTTCCGATTCCCCTCAGTGGAGATGTTCACTACTCATGTATCCCTATCACCCTCACCCTTACAACACCAGAGCTGCAGGTAATATCACAGATCTGCTGGTGATTTGCCTTGGTTAAACTAACTGGTATTTTTAGTATTTCTATGCTCTTTTGTCATCTCATTTTCTAGAAAATCAGCACTTGATTTTCCTCTCTAGCTGTTGTGTATCAAGTGGACTGTGCTCATACCACCTCCGGTAGATAGTCCTTTCCTGCTGTGTCATCCATGTCCAGACAACACAGCACTAGGTAGGTAATTATCTGATTGCTAATTTGACCATTATTAATTTGACGGCACCGGATTTCACCAGTTGCATTACTGAAAGTTAGCTACCTGACCCCCTTGCAGCTGTAGTCCCACAACGTCACTGGCTACTTGGAAAAGCTAATTCCCTTGATGTTCATCTGCAAATCCATTGCATTCACTGCTGTTCTCCAAAAGCAGCATGTACTTTCAGCCTTAACAGATAGCAGTCTTCCATGCACTCGTTAACATCCACTCTATGGCCAAAGCTTGTTTTTGTTTCTTGAGGTCTGGTTGGTTTTCTATGGCGCTGCACGTAGGTAGTCAAGTCCAGAGGAATTTTGCAGGTCGAGCAAAGTTAGAAGACAGGAAATTAATTCAAGCAAGCAATGAGAGGAAGAGATGATGGGGAGGATGGGATGGGAATTAGGGACTAAATGTAATTTTGGAGGAGGAGGAAACCACAAAGGACACGGAGAAAGTGAACGAGGCGTGAGGTAGAGGGAGATGGGGTGCTAAAGGTTTGTGATTATCCCTGTCTCCACTCGCACTGTCTGTATCTGTAAAGACTTGATTACCTATAAAGACTCTCATTCCAACCATTATCTTGCAATTGTGTCTTTATCTATATGTGCGGTGTTTGTGAAACCTACCTGTCCACTCACCTAATGAAAGAGCAATGCTCTGAAAGCTTGTGACCACCAAATAAACCTGTTAGACTTTAACCTGTGTTGTGAGACTTCTTGCTGTAAAAGGTTGAGGACAGGGTTGAGCATAGGAAAGGTTAACTGGACATGGGATGATTGGGGAGTGATGGGAAGCAGTAGCAAAGTGGGAAAGAGTTGGAAGGTAAGAGTGGGAGGAATGGTCAGGTGAAAGGAGCAAATCAGCTGTCCTTGGGGGAGAAGGAGGGAAGCAAAAGGATAGGATAAAAGGCAGGGAGAGAAGGAAGGTTAGAAATAAAATGGGAAAGAAAAGGAAGTGAGATGGAGGTGAATGAGTGTGCTTGTTGCCTCAGTGACGGGGTGAGGAAGTTGCCAGATAACTTCATAGCACTGAGGTGAAATATCTTTAAAGCAAAATTGGCCACCTTGCCGGTTCTGAAATGAGCCAATGAGTTCACAGTGCATTTTGTAAGTAGTGTTGCTGATTGCAAGTGCTTTTTAGCTCAATGTTTAACTTAATTACTCTTTACAGATTCCGCATTTTACAGATTTTAAGGAGCTCTGTTATAAAATCTCAAACACATTTTTAATTACTCTTTTGAGTTTCCAAAAATGGGTTTCTTGTTACCTGTCACCTATAGTGTTATGTTTACCACACCACTTAATCGTACAGTAGCTTTAAAATGTTGCACCGTGCACCACTTTAATTGTACAACGCATGAAGCCATGCTAGCAGCAACCAAGGTTGTGAAGAGCTGGGGTAGATCAAACAGCAGATGTCCAGGAAAGGAACAAAGGGCATTACAAGACAGCAATTGATGTGGGATGTTTAATAGGATTCTGTCCATTGTCTACCCAAAATCAGAGAAAGTGCTATTCAAATCTGCAGGCTTCCAAGAAAGCACAACCCCTTTAAAGCATATCATTTCAATGTTCAGTCACTTCTTAAAAGATACTAGGATTTTTGCACGTGGTAACTTCCTGGATGCCTATTTTGCGTGTTGGTCAGTCTGTGTAAGGCATCAGTCCTAAATTTATATTTCACTAGTTTATGTTGGTGGCACAGTGGTAGCACTGCTGCCTCACAGTGCTCGGGACTGGGTTCAATTCCTGGCTCTGGTCATTGTGTGGAGTTTGCGTGTTCTCCGCATGTCTGCATTGGTTTCCTCCGGGAATGTTCTGGTTTTCCCCTGCAGTCCAAAAATGTGTGTGTTAGCTGGATCGGCCGTGCAAAATTGACTATAGTTTCGGGGGGATTAGCAGGGTAAATATGTGGGGTTACGGGAATGGGGTGGGATTATTGTCGGTGCAAGCTTGATGGGCCGAATGGCCACCCATACTGTAGGGATTCTATGATTCTACGTCCATTTAACCAACGAATGTTCTCCAATTCCCTTTTCCATTCTCTTACATTCATTCGGTGCCTGGGAAGTATCGTCATTCTTTCATCTTTGCCACCAGGGATCAGTATATATCGCTCCACTTTTCAATATTTTAAGATTTCTCTTCCCCCATATCTCAGTAATTCGAGCTGAATGGAGTATGGTCTGATCAGAGCACTACAGTTTGGTAACCACTTGATGTGTATTCTGCTGTTTTCTCTATTCAAGGAGAGGACTTCCATTTATATAGCATCTTTCACGACCAGGTGTTTTACAGCCAATGAACTACTTTTTGAAGTGTGGTTACTGTTTTAAGGTAGGGAAACACGGCAGCTTATTTGAGTTCAGTACGATCCCACCAAAAATTTTAAGACCAAATCATGCTTCTAGCGGTTTTGGTTGCGGGATAAATTTTGACCAGGACTTTACAGCTCTTTTCCACGAAAGCTTTGCATCACCCAAAAGGACAGTTATTTAACTTTACATATCTCTACTAAGAAAACATGCCTTCGACAGTTCAGCACTCCCTTGGTACTGCACTCAATAAAATGCTTAGATTTCTGAAATGGTACTTTAACCTATCTGATTTGTACAGGAATGCAATCCACTAAGCCAGGGCTGACTTCTTGTTCAACATTCTGTTGGCTTATTTGCTGCTTGTTTGGACATGTTGAGAGTTTAAATCTACTAAACTTCCAGGAATTTTTTGACTTTATTCTTTGTTATTCCAGTACAATTCAAGAAGTACTCACAGTACCTAATGATTCTTTCTATGTGACTTTTGTGATAAATTTATGTCCACTAAATATTCTGCCTTGTGCAATTGGCTATTTCACTGATACTTTTACATCGGACTGCACTTCAGACGTATATAATCGCCTGTCAAGTGTTTTGAGATGCCCTGAGGTTGTAAAGGGTGCTATTTAAATAAACTCTAATTATCACTCAGTTACTGCAGCTAGGCAGAGTTTGTGTGTATCACCAGGGGAGGAACAGGACTGAATGTTATCTAAAAAGTCTGCTTACCTTCAAACTTGGAAAATTGCCAGCACAAGTTGAAGCCGACCTTAACAAGGACCAGTTGAGATGGGGAGCAAAAGGGACAAAATAGACAGGGATCAGATGGGAGAGTTTTGGGCCATTTTGAAAACAATGCTTCTTCAAGAATGATCATCAGAAATCATAATAACTGCAGCGGTTCCTTGAAGTTAGTTCTGTTTTCTTACAGGAGTGCTGAATGACCGACAGATCGCAGTGATAGAAGCATTCCAGCATGCGTGGAAGGGATACAAACAGTATGCCTGGGGTCACGATGAACTGAAGCCCATCTCTAAGACATACAGTGAATGGTTTGGCTTAGGACTGACCCTGGTCGATGCCTTGGACACAATGTGGATTCTGGGACAGCAAGAAGGTGACTTCATTGAACTGTGCAACAAAAAAGTCACGGTTTTCCCATTGATCTTGTTGCAATAAGCTTTGAAAAGTTAAGGAAATCAAGATCTTTCACATTTATAAGCAGGGCTTCTTCATTGTTGCATTGTACTTGTGCTTTCTGTGTTTAGAAAATGGAGTTCTCAAGGTTTGTACTGTTCTCACATTTCAAAAAATTCTTCTTAGACTGAGGGTTAACTACAGTGATGAGGCACTGTAAAGCAATTTATTTTATCACCTGCCTGTTATACACCTGCAGACCTTGGACCATTTGATGATGCATCTGCCAAATGTTCATAGGAATTAGGAGCAGAAGCCCTTCGAGCTTGCTCTGCCATTCAATCAGATCATGGCTGATCTCCGAGCTCAAATCCACCTCCCCATCTGTTCCCCATATCCTCTTATCCCTTTTTAGTTATTGCTTTTCCTCAGCACTGACATGCTTCATTTCAGAATGAAAGTAGTCTTTTAATTGATTGCATTTGTGCTTTAGGTCAAAGAGAAAACATCTGACAATTTTAAAAAAACATGTTAAATTGAAAGTGATATCAAGTTATTAAATTTGTTATTTCTAAATTCTCTTTAAATTGTTCCTCAGAGAGTAAAAGTGTACATAACAAACTTATTATTTTGTAATTTTAGAATTTGAGGAAGCCAAGAAATGGGTCGTTGACGAGCTGAATCTTGGTAAAAAAGTGGATGTGAATTTGTTCGAGACCACAATTCGCATTCTCGGTGGATTGCTTAGTGTGTACAATCTGACTGGAGACCAGGTCTTCCTCCAAAAAGCAGTAAGAATTTGTCTTTCACTGTCATTGCACTCATTCGAAAATATTTCATGGCTGATGTTAAAGAAACTGCAGATACAAAATAGCAATAGTCTGGACAAGTGCTGCTCTGATCTCCTTACTTTCCTGACTATTTGTAATGGTTACTGTGTTAAAGCTGCAGAGTTATGACAATGCCTCCCAGCCTCCCCGCCTCCCAGCCTCCCAGCCTCCCAGCCTCCCCGCCTCCCAGCCTCCCAGCCTCCCCGCCTCCCCGCCTCCCAGCCTCCGCCTCCCAGCCTCCGCCTCCCAGCCTCCCCGCCTCCCAGCCTCCCAGCCTCTCAGCCTCCCAGCCTCCCCGCCTCCCAGCCTCTCAGCCTCCCAGCCTCCGCCTCAGCCTCCCAGCCTCAGCCTCCCAGCCTCAGCCTCCCAGCCTCAGCCTCCCAGCCTCAGCCTCCCAGCCTCAGCCTCCCAGCCTCAGCCTCCCAGCCTCAGCCTCTCAGCCTCAGCCTCAGCCTCCCAGCATCCTGCAGTTCAGTATAGTGTGGTGAAAATGGCTTCAGTGACTTGCCTGTTGAAGAGCCTGACGTTTACCGGAGGATTGACCTTCAATGTTGACCATCAGGTGGGCATGTAATTTACACAGGCCCTGTGCCGTATTGCTAGCCAACCGGGTGTGTGCTCTGCTTCTAAGCAAAGGTTGTGTGTGTGCGAAATTAGCGCAGCATTCAGCGTCTTAGTTCTTAACTTTACTGTTATTTAGAAAAGAACTGTGTGCAGGGTTACAGGAAGAAAGTAAGAGAATGAACAGTTCACTTAATGCCATTTGGAGATCCAGCACTGACGTAATGGGCCAAAAGGCCCCCTCCTGCGACAATTCTGTGATTATTTAAAGAATAACAGCCATGTGTTTTGAAAATCATGAAAATGTCTATGATTCTTGACAGTAAGAAGGCCATTCTGTCCATTGAGTCTGCACCGACAACAATCCCACCCAGGCTCTACTGCACCCTACACAGTTACCCTGTCAATCCCCTGACACTAGTGTCAATAAAGTGGAACCTGTGAGTTTTTCTGATTCCCTGGTAACTTGTGTTGTACTGAACCATTTGACCTGAAGGATCCAGCGTTGAGTTTCATTTTTTACTGAGTTAGTTAATTTTCTTGAATGTCACTGTTGAAGTGTTTTGGTGAGTTGGATGAGGTTGGGTAGAACTAGCCAGCGTTCGTTGCATACCAGTGTCTGCTGAAAAATACACTTTTGTCTTGATGTCAGGATGAGAACTCTTGGGGTCTTGAAATACTGGCCAGAATTTTACTGCCTCATCTGTCCCAAGACTCGCAGCGTGGCATTCTCTGTTGGCCTCAGGCAGGATCTTACAAGCCTCGGGCGAGCGAGGCACTAAAATTCTGGAAACTGGGTCTATTTCTATCGGAGCCAAAAAACTGAGAATGTCTTTATTATTATGAAGGAATGGTCGGGGAAGGGTTACTTTCCCTGGTTGGGAATCGGTATTGAGGGAATAATCAACATCAATTAGAAACTGAGAGGATCAGAGAGAATTTGAAGTATCTTTGCACGGAATGTTCTGCCATTGGGAAAGTTGGCCAAATATTTGAAGCAGAGGAAAGAGTTGGGAAGTGGAATTAACTTAGGGAGCTTCCGTAAAGAACCCGCAAAGGGAATATGGACCAAGTAACCTCCATCTGGGCTTTAAGCTTTTTTGGTTCCATCGGATGTAAAGAGTATTGAGCTTTGCAGGACAGCTTCCTTGGTGAGATTACTTTTTGACCTTGTCTCTAGGTTCACGTGTGAGTATTACACATTTGGACAAGGTGACAAAAGGTTGCTGAGGGACCGGAATTAATATTCCAGCAAGAATGTACGTCTTTCTGAAGGGACGAGAGAGAAAACATCCTGATCATTACAGTATAACATTATCTTTTAAGAATCATAGAACCCTTACAGTGCAGAAGAAGACCATTTGACCCATCGAGTCTGCAGCGACAACAATCCCACCCAGGCTGTACTCCCGCAACCCTACATATTTACCCTACCAATCCCCTGACACTAGTGTCAATTTAGCATGGCCAATCAACCTAACGTGCACATCTTTGGACCGTGGGAGAAAACCAGAGAACCTGGGGGAAACCCATGCAAACAAGGGAAGAATGTGCAAACTCCACACAGATAGTGACCCAAGCCGGGAATTGAACCTGGGTCTCTGGCATTGTGAGGCCAACAGTTTGCGGTGTCGTATGCGTGATCTTCTTAGAGATTTTGGAGTTGTGAGACAGCAGTGCTAACCACTGTGCCACCATGCCACC
Organism: Carcharhinus amblyrhynchos; assembly: GCF_965287045.1. Lineage (NCBI taxonomy): Eukaryota > Metazoa > Chordata > Chondrichthyes > Carcharhiniformes > Carcharhinidae > Carcharhinus > Carcharhinus amblyrhynchos. The sequence goes on from NC_137348.1 coordinate 29,429,107, forward strand.
CTAAGTTGAAATGAGTTGAAATGGTCACTGATTTTCCCATCGTGTAATTCTCCTGTAGCTGAGAAGCAATTTGATTTGGAAGCAATGGTTTCTTTGTGCTGAATTACAATGATCACATCGGCTAATATCTTTTAGTTTCAACAATACTTGACTTGTTTCAGCAAATCTCACCAAGTTTCGTTGTAGTTCCAAAGGTCCGCTTGAGTTAATTCATCAGAGGTCCATCTTTGTTGCTATTGCAACCAACATGAACCCTAACCCTATCGGATGCTCATTTCAGTTTTCGTCAACTTAGTTTTGTACTTCATAATTAGGGTATTTGTCATGAAGCACTATTCTGTTGGCAATTATGTGCCGTAGGATCATTATTCACCTCGGTGAATTCATCCACGTTACCTCAAGAGTTGGTGAAAATGCCCATCTGTTTTTTATTGCCACAGTACACTATTGTGGTTGAGTCTGCTCCCATTGTCAGTCCTTGAGATTCAGATTTAAAACTTTTCTGCTGAAATTGCTCCAACGTTGCCTCTGCTGCCATCTAGCAGCCAGTGAAGTTGGAGCAAGTTCACTTTTGAATATTTTAAGTCAGATATGATTTCCTGTTTTCTGTGGTATCCGCCTTCTGATTTTCTTTGCTATTTGCCGTCATTCACACAAATACTCTGCAGCTCACGACCTTGTAAGATTGAGAGAGAAGCATATTTGTTTCAACATTAAAGAAACAAATCTTGTTTTAAAAACTTACAGTATAGTGGCATAGTTTCAACCAAATTTGACTCAAACTTCTCGAAAAAGTTCAGTGTGATGGTGTAGGGAAAGAGTTTAATGCCCAGTTTATCAACAGCATTTTTATGTTTGTTCCTCCTTTGTGCTGCTTACTGCTATATTTTATCTACATTGATTGGGTTCTGGTTAGGTTTGGCTTTGTTACTTGCTGGCTGGAATTTTACCAGCCTCAGAACCAGGGGCAGACGAGGCTTGGAGAATGGCATTCTCCATCAGCCTCGGGCGGGGGCGTCATATGAACCTAGGGTGAAAGTGCCAGTAAAGTATTCCTGCTATATCTGCCTAGTGTGTTTTTTCACAATGGTTATTTGGCCAACATGCTTGTGTTGACACTTTGAAACAGCTATCCAATTAATTCTCTCCATGCTCTTTCTCGTTCACCCTGCAAGTTTATACTCTTTAATTCTCTTTTTACATTGCACGTTTAAAAAAAATAAGGAAAGAAGGTATTTACACCAGGGGATAAATTCCTCTGTTGTTATGACCTTAATTGCTCTGTCTGTTTTACTTTGTCCTGTGTCCCTTTCCAGATTGTTTTCAATCTGACCAAGTCAATCACTCGGTTATATTGAGCTGATTGATATTTTAGTTCATATAAAATCTAGTCATAGATTTGCTTGATCCTCTGTAAACTCTGCACTCCTCTTTTGTGATTTCGCTCGCCAGTAATGTTGAGAAGTTGTTTTTGAATTAAATATTTTTATTTCCTGTGACTCTAGAGCGAGTTGGGGAGTCGTCTTATGCCAGCTTTCAACACTCCATCCAAAATACCATATTCTGATGTAAATATCGGTCGCGGAACTGCACATCCTCCACGTTGGACCTCTGACAGCACTGTCGCAGAAGTGACCAGCATTCAGCTGGAGTTTCGAGAACTCAGCCGCTTGACTAAAGAAGAGAAGTACCAGGTACGGTAGATTGTGAATCTCTGCTGGTTTAGCATGACTTAAAGTTAATCCTTAGAAGTTTAAGCACTATTTTTGAATGCTGAACTGAGAAGATCTACAATTTAGCATAAGGCTGGCCTACTTCATTATTTTTGGTCTCTAATTTTCTGTCAATACTGAGACTTCTAGTGGATTTATATGTTTTGAACAGTGCTCCATACACCTTAATAGCAACCTTATTCCGATGAGTTAATCGGATAAAAAAGTAGAAAAGCTACTGTAGAATCATAAAAATCTCCACAGTGCAGAAGGAGGCCATTCAGTCCATTCAGCCTATACCAACACTAATCCCATGTATTTACCCTTCTACTTCCCCTGACACTGAGGGGGAAGTTAGCATGAATCAACCTAACCCATACGTCTTTGGGCTGTGGGAGGAAACCGGAGTACCTGGAGGCGACACGGGGAGAATGTGCAAACTCCACACAGACAGCCACCCAAGGCCGGAATTGAACCCAGGTCCCTGGCGTTGTGAGGCAGCAGTGCTAACTATCCTGCAGGTTTTTAAAACTTCCCTGTTTCGTACCTATGTTTTCAGTTCTGGGCTATAATTGTTGCATTTTTAAAAAATACTTCTTTATTTTAATGTGAACAAAGTTTAGTGCTCTCTACACTTCAATAACATTCTAGACTGCTCGAACACATTCACTAACTTCCACATGCACTCGCGGAAAGGTGGGGTTAGGCATATTTTGATGGGTTATTTTCAGTGAATGGTAAATTGTTCTGTAGCTCTGGTTCACTGCTTTAAATCAAGATCTGTGGAGCAAAAAGGAACCGATGTCTCAGCTGTACCAGTCCATTATTTATTGATTTATTTAGCAGTGCATAGTTACACAGTCAAACAAAAGCCCTGTCAGTGGCAAGATTGAGTTCATTAATCCTGCTGTGCAGACACTCCTTGACAATGTGAGGCAGTGCACCACAGCTGCAGCCTGGAAGGCTTGGAGACCCCAGTGATGCTGGGTAGCTGCAGAGGCCATTGTCAATCTGGAAATGGTTATAAAGGGCCAATTCTTGCCTTGGGAAGTCAAAGCCAGTTGGACGTTAGGGGGATCTAGAATGAGATAGTGGTGTCTGGAGGACGCTGCTGGCAAAAATAACCAAAGAAGCAGCTAGTCACTGCTGAACCAGTCCATTACCATTCCATTTCACCCTTCATACATGTCTGAAGTGAATCACAATTGGTTCAAACTTCATGTTAATTAAAGCCAACAAATAAGAACAAAAAGGGTTACAGCACAAGAACAGGCCCTTTGGCCCTCCAAGCCTGCACTGACCATAAATTATTGTCAGCATCTAAAAGCAAAATACTGCAGATGCTGGAAATCTGAAATAAAAACAGAAACTCGGTAGGTCTGGCAGCATCTGTGGAGAGAGAAACACTGTTATCTGTACAAGGGACTTGAAACGCTAACTGTGTTTCTCTCTTCATGGATACATTCAGTATCTATGCTTAAAGTGATTAGGGAGGAGAAAGAGACCAAGTGCTTTCAAGACGGAATGAATACATACAAGTCTCGTTAGAGAGCACCAAACAAAAAGAAAAGCCAACAATTTAGAAAAGCATGGATAGTCTGAGAGGAGACTTAATAGAGTTATTCCTCAGGGGCATGGACACAGTAAATAGTGGGAAAATATTCTCATTCAAGCATCAAGAACTTAGAGGGCACTGATCCAAAATAATTGGCAAAAAGGGTAGAAGTGATGTGAGCAAAAGTTTTTCTCACCCAGAAGGTAGTTGGAATCTGGAACAAACATCCTGAGGGGGTGGTGGAGGCAGGTTTGATCGAGGTATTCAGAAGGGAATTGGAATGCCATCTGAAAAGAAGCAATGTGCAAGATTGAGGTATGTTGATAACAGGAGGATTCAGTGATGGGAATTCCATTGAGTGACAGGGGAAGGTAGTTGGATTCTCTCTGGTTGGAGAATTATCTGGTCCTAATCACAGTGCTGTTTGTGAATGTTCACTAAATCCATTGGCTGTTATATTCCCTATGTTCTGTCAGTGACTACACTTCAAAAGCACTTAATGGCATCTTAAGATATCCTCTGGCCGGGAAAGAAACGATATCAATGCAAGTCTTTGTGTTAATTCTCAAATGAATAATCTGTGACTTTTCTTTCTTCCAAACAGGCAGCAGTAAATGAAGTGATGAAACATATTCACACACTTGGTGGGAAAAGGGATGGATTAGTTCCAATGTTTATAAACACTAACACTGGACAGTTTAGTCATCTTGGTGTTTATACACTTGGTGCCAGGGCTGACAGCTACTATGAGTATCTGCTTAAACAGTGGATCCAGGGAGGAAGGAAAGAAACAGAGTAAGTGATACATGATTCAAATTTCTCCAACCAGTGTGGTTTTTATCAGTCATTTTTCAAGTCCTTCATTTTCTTTAATCTATTGAAATCCTAGCAATAAATGATTAAAAATAAATCTGTAGAAGTGGCAACTTTTGTTTTTGTACCAGGTAGGCCTGTAGCTGGTATCAAGCAGAAGCAGTTTGACGTTGTTGTTCAACAATGATTAGCACTGCTACCTCACAGTGCCAAGGACTTGGGTTCAATTCCTGGCTTGCGTGACTGTGCGGAATCTGCACTTTCTCACCGTGTCTGTGTGGGATTCCTCTGGGAGCTCTGGTTTCCTCCCACAGTCTGAAAGGTATGTTGGTTAGGTACATTGGCCATGCTGAATTCTCCCTCAATGTACCTACACAGGCGCTTGAGTGTGGTGACTCGAGGATTTTCACAATAGCTTCATTGCAGTGTTAATGTAAGCCTACTTGTGATGCAAATAAATATGCTTAAATACACTTAAAAACATGCTGTCATTTGTCCTGCAAGAATTTGGCCGGGCTAACTTCACTTGTGTTATACTTTGCAGATTGTACTGATTGAAAGTTACAATAACTTCTCAAGTAATGCAGTGTTACTGGCCTTTAAGAGTTTCAATGATTCCCTTGTTAATTTTAGAAATGCTACTGAACAATTTTGTTGTCTTAAGTAGCTGATTAACATTCAATGATTTTTATTTTTGCAAAAATTATTACTAGGTATGCAATGTTACAATTTATTTTGATGGCAATTTCTCACTGCGTACCCAGCTTCATCCTAAATGTTTTTACCATTTTAAAATCTGTGACCATGCTGGGTGGACACTGAAAGCCTTGGTCAGCGGTACCATCTAAACAGCTACTGAACTAGGAAGATTATATATGGTGAAACAGTTTTTCGTTATAGTGCTGAATGTTATACCAATTTCTGTTTTTAATCCATTTTTCTATTAATGCCAGGATGGTACATACTAGAGGTTTGTGCTGATTTGCATTATTGTGTTTAATTGTCAGCTTATTAGATGATTACCTGGAGGCCATAGAAGGGGTCAAGAAGAACTTGATTCGGAAGTCAGAACCAAAGAAACTGACCTTTGTAGGTGAATTGTCCCACAATCAATTCAGTCCAAAGATGGTAAGTAGAATATGATGTCCATTACTGGATGAATCAATAGTTAATGAAACCGACTAGTGATTTGCCATTCACTGCATTGTAAAGCTGCTTGCGATGGAGGACTTCACTGTGGGACTGAATTAATAATTGAACCCAGATGACTTTTAGATTATTTTTATACCAGGCATTTTCCACCATATATTTAATAAGCATTCCTGTGCTGAGGAAGAATATCAACAACCGTTTATTCCAAGACTAGGTAGCTGCAATTATACTGTCTTGAATGGGTCCATAAAACAAATGAGCCAGATTTATATAGAATAACCGTCTGTTTGAGTGGAGTGCTTCGTGATGCCATTTGTTTTGAAACAGGTGGCCCAGTGATTAGTGCTACAGCCTTACAGTGCCAGGATCCCAAGTTTGAATCTGGCCTTGGGTGACTGTCTGTTTGGAGTCTGCACATTCTCCCCATGTCTGTGTGGGTTTCCTCTGGTTACCTCCCACAGTCCAAAGATGTGTGAGTTAGATAGATTGGATGTGCTAAGTTGCCCTTTAATGTCCAAAAATGTGTAGATTAAGTGGGCGGGGTTACAAAAAGAACAAAAACAGCCCAGGAAACAGGCCCTTCGGACCAACGAGCCCTCGCCGCCATTTTAACATTACCAGTCCCCCCCCTCCACCCATGACCCTTATCTATTGTTTTATGGCAATCCATATTGAGGGAAACTAATTTAGGGACAATTTATTACTTCCAATCAGCCTAATAGCACATCTTTGGGGTGTGGGAGGAAACCGCAGTACCCAGAGAAAACCCACGCAAGCACGGGGAGAATGTGCAAACTCCCACAGACACTGGCCCAAATCCAGCAAACAGTGATAGTCACTGAGCTGTCGTGTTGCCCAGCATCTGGTCCAATTTAAGCACACACTAACGACATGAAGCACTAGGCCAATCTCGAACAATCAAGAGCAGCCCAAGCACAACCCATCACGTGTATGCCCCTCGTTGGACAACAAGGCAGACCGACTTAAAACCTGTGAATTAAAAGAGATAAAACATTATTATCATACCATATCCATTTACCTTACCAGGGACGCCCCAATGCTAATGAACCTTAGTTAAAACAATCTCCTATATCCACCCATCTCCAACCCACTCATGTGCCTAAGTTACTGTTAAACAACTCTAGCGTGCTTTCCTCCACCATCTTACTTGGCAGAGCATTCCATACTCCCACTACCCTCTGTGTGACAAACCTCCTTCTAATATCTGTGTTGTACCTCTCCCCCCCTCACCATGAGCCCATGGCCCCTTGTACTGTGTGTCTCTAACATAGGAAATAGCTTACCTCTGTTTACTCTATCGATGCCCTTCATAATCTTATATACCTCTATTAGATCCCCCCTCAGTCGCCGTCTTTCAAGGGAAAACAGCCCCAATTTGTTCAGTCTTTCCTCATAACCCAGCCCTTCCATACCAGGCAACATCCTGGTAAACCTCCTCTGCACTCTCTCCAGAGTCTCCACGTCCTTCCGGTAGTAAGGCGACCAGAACTGGATGCAGTACTCTGAATGCGGCCTAACCAACGTTCTATACAACTGCAACATTAGACTCCAGCTCTTATATTCTATACCTCTTCCTATAAAGGCTAACATACCATAGGCTTTCTTCACAACCTTCTCCACTTGTACTGCTACCTTCAAAGACTTGTGCACTTGCACCCCCAGGTCTCGCTGCAATTATATACTCCTTATGGGCTTACCCTTTATCATATAACTCCCCCCTACATTATTCCGGCCAAAATGCATCACCTCACATTTATCTGGATTAAGCTCCATTTGCCATACATCTGCCCAATATATCAGCTTATCAATATCCCGTTGTATTGCCAGACACTGCTACTCACTGCCTGCCAATCCAGCCATCTTGGTGTCATCAGCAAATTTGCTGATCACACCTCTTACTTCCTTTTCCAAGTCATTTATATACACTACAAAGAGAAGAGGTTCCAGTACTGAGCCCTGTGGCACACCACTAGTGACAGACTTCCAGCTAGAAAAAGACCCCTCCACTACTCTCTGTCTCCTCTTTGCAAGCCAGTTCTCAACCCATCTAGATACCTGGCCACGTATCCCATGAGCCTTAATCTTTTCTACCAACCTACCATGAGGGACTTTGTCAAACGCCTTACTGAAATCCACATAGTCGACATCAACAGCTCGTCCTTCGTCGACCGTTTTTGTCACCTCCTCAAAAAATTCTACCAGATTCGTAAGGCAAGACTTCCCCCTTTACAAAGCCATGCTGCGTATCCTTACTCAGATCGCAACGCTCTAGGTGCTCATACATCCTATCCCTAAGAAACCTCTCCATCAACTTACCTACCACTGACGTCAAACTCACCGGCCTGTAGTTACCCGAGTTATCCCTCCTACCCTTTTTAAACAACGGTACCACGTTCACTATCCTCCAGTCCTCTGGGACCTCACCTGAGTCCAAAGAAGAGACAAAGATTTGCGTCAGAGGCCCAGCAATCTCATCTCTCGCCTCCCTAAGCAGCCTAGGATAAATGCCATCAGGCCCCGGAGATTTATCAGTTTTAATACTACCTAAAAGCCCTAACACTTCCTCCCTCGTAATCGATAGATCCTCCAGTTGGTCTACAGCTCCCTCGATGACCGTACCAGACATCAAGCCCCTCTCCTTCGTGAATACCGACGCAAAGTATTCATTCAGGATCTCCCCCATTCCCTCAGACTCTAAGCACAATTCCCCTCGTCTGACCCTGAGAGGACCGATTTTACCCCTAGCCACCCTTTTGCTCCTAACATAGGAGTAAAACGCCTTTGGATTTACCTTAATCATACCTGCCAAAGCCATTTCATGCCCCCTTTTTGCCCTCCTAACTCCCCTTTTGAGATCCCTCCTACTGTCTCTGTACTCCTCCAACGCTCTCTCCGTTCCTAGTTGCTTAGACCTGACATACGCCTCTCATTTCTTCCTAACCAGGTCCTCTATATCTCTAGTAATCCATGGCTCTCTAATCCTACCTTTCCCATCCTTCCTCCTAACCGGCACATGCCTTTCCCTTGAAAGACTCCCACATGCCGAATGTGGACTTGCCCTCCAACAGCCTATCCCAGTCTGTATCCCTAAGCTCCTGCCTAATCCGGCTGTATCTAGCCTTCCCCCAATTTAGCACCCTCCCCTTAGGACAGCACTCATCTTTTTCTATTCGTATCCTAAAGTAGACGGAGTTGTGGTCAATATTAGCCACATGTTCACCTACCGCAACCTCAAGCACCTGACCCAGCTCATTTCCCAGAACTAAATCCAGTTTAGCCCCCTCTCTAGTCGGGCTATCTACATACTGCTCCAAGGATCCTTCCAATACACATCTTACAAATTCCTCCCCGTCCGAGCCTCCTGCTCTAGGCACTTTCCAATCCACCCCAGGGAGATTAAAATCTCCCACTACAACAACCCTGTTCTTCCTACACTTATCCAAAATGTCTCTACATATACCCTCTTCCACTGCCCGCGGGCTGTCGGGCGGCCTGTAGTACACCCCTAGCATAGTAATGGCTCCCTTCCTATTCCTCAACTCCGCCCACAGAGACTCAATTTCCAACCCCTCTATGTTATCTTCCCTCTGCACTGCTGTGATGTGCTCCTTAACTAAGAGCGCCACTCCCCCTCCTCTTTTCGACCCTCCCGTCACGCCTAAAACACTTATACCCAGGAATATTTAGCTGCCAGTCCTGCCCTTCCTTTAACCACGTCTCCGTTACTGCCACCACATCTAAATTCCTCGCGCGCATCAAGGCCTTAAGTTCATCCGTCTTACCCGTCACACTCCTCGCATTAAAACAATTGCACTGAAGATCCTCAGGCCCACTCGGATCCTCCTTCTCTTGGGAGATTTTCCTCTCATCTAGACTTACCCTGTCACCCAACTCACTCCCACTCCCAGTGCCTACTGAGCTATCTGTCTCCTCCCCACCCCCCCTCCATATTAGTTTAAACCCTGCCGAAACACTCCAGCTAACCTCCCAGCTAAAATATGTGTACCCTTCCCATTTAAGTGTTCCCCATCCCACTTGTACAAGTGCCCTTCCTTCACAAAGACTTCCCAATAGTCTATAAAACTAAAACCCTCTGTCCTGCACCAATCCCTCAGCCACGCATTCAGCTGTAGGATCTCGTTATTTTTATCCCTGCTATTACTGGGCACTGGCAGCAGCCCAGAGAATGCCACCCTGGAGGCCCTGCACTTCAGCCTGGCCCCCAACTCCCTGAACTGCCTACTTGTATCCCCTCTACTTTTCCTTCCTACGTCCTTCTCTCCTATGTGTATAATTACATCCGCCTGGGTCCCTTGGCCCTTCAAGATTCCTTCTACCCTCTCCGACACATCCTGTACCCCTGCTCCAGGGAGGCAGACTACCATCCTGGAGTCCCGCTTTTGCTCACAGAACCGCCTATTAATTCCTTTAACCCTCCCGTCCCCCACCACTATCTCACATCCAGCCCCCTTCCTTCCCTCTGAGGCATTCTGGTCTTCCTCTCTTGTCCTTTCCACCCCAGTTGTCGCCTTACCCCTGATATCTTGGGAGACTACCTCTGGGGTAGCCTTTGCACCATTACTCCTCCTCTTTTTCCCCTTCCTAACTGTAACCCACCCATCCCCCCTCCTAGGCTCTGGGAACCCCTCGTGACCGTGGTTCCTATTCATTATTGCCTCATTCTCCCTGACTAAAAATAAATCCTCCAGCCCCAGCTCCAATTGCCTAACCCAGGCCCTCAAACGCTGCAACTCCAGACATTAGGTGCAGAAGTGGACTTTCCGGAGATGCTGCGTCTCCAGGAACTCCCACATATTGCATCCAACGCAGCTGACGTGTCTCCCAAAGGACCCTGCCATTTATTTGACCAACCTTAGAATTAGGGACACAAATGGAAAAATTGGACCAGTAACTCACCTTGCCCAAGCCTGCTCTCGCCTAAGCCCTGTGAGCCAAAGCCCTTGCAGCACTCACTCAGCACCCACCTCACTCCACTGCCCGCTGTCTACTGCAGCCTTCTTTTTGTACTCCCGCGCTCGCTTCCCAACTGCCCTTGCACCTAGGTCCTGCTACGGAAAGCGAAAACTAACAAAAACCCCGTGAACCGGCAATACAATTGAGAATTAAAGTACAATCGCAATTCAAGCCACCAGTACACTGCTCTGGAGAACAATGAGGGGGGAGCCTGGGCTCTTTCACAGAATTGGTGCAGAATGGATGGGCCAAACGGCCTCCTTCTGCACTGAAGGGAATCTGTGTCCTTCAGATAGATCTTTGCATCTCACTTGGTTCAATTTAATTACCTGCCTTACACCAGTTAATCAATCAATACAGGATTGACTCTGACTCAGCAATCCCTTCTTGAGGGCAATAATGGATAGATAGGCAATAAAAGCTGGCCTTTCCATGAAATAAACAAAATAATCTGAATCCATTTGCCCTAATGTTGTACTTTTCTTTGTTTTCTGGTGATCTGTGCGTTAAAACGCTAGTTTCAAATAGAATCCTGTGTGTTTTGGATTTGGGTCACCATGGTGACAGAATAAAAGACTCTTTCTTATTCTTCAAGCTATTTGAGTGAGTTGTTTTCTGCGAACACTAAGTGAGTTTCGGTTGCACTATTTGTTGAGTAAATATTGATTAAGCTTGCAAAGTTTGGAGTACTAGGATCAGAAAACATTTTCCCTCATTCAGTAACAGAAGTTGTTCTTGTATTGTAGCAAACTCTTATTAAATGTCTTTCAGTGGCTTTTTCTGCACATAACTGCTATTACTATGACAAGCCTTGAGCTTCATAAATAGAGGTTTGCCAAATACAAGCGCGAGGAAGTTACGCTATTCTTTATAAAAATTCTATTTAGGCGTAGCTAATTTGGTCACTACATTTTAGGAAGGATGTGAGGGTGCAAAGGAGATTTACCAAAATGTTTCCAGGGATGTGGGATTTTAGCTACGAATTTAAGTTAGATAAGTCTGGATTGTTCCCGTGTCACTAAGGAGACTGAGGGAGATTTGATGGATTATGCAGGACTATGAAAGAATTAGATAAAGTAGCCAAAGGAAAACTTGTTCCCTTTAAGCAATGGCACAAGGTAGAGGGAAGGACCCAGCCTTAAGGTTTTGAGCAAGAGATGCAGGGGGGATGCGAGGAAGAATGTTTTAACACAGCAAGTGGCAACAACCTGGAAGTGGCCATCTACGAGGACAGTGGAAAAGGAAATGAAGAATGATTTCAAAAAGACTTTAGATGAACACTTGAAGGCATAAATTTGCAGCATTCTGGGATTAGAGTGAGGATATAGGGCTGGCTTGATTGCCTTGTCAAGAGCTGGCATGAACTTCATGGACCAAATGGCCTCTTTCTGTGCAATGATGACTTTCAAGGGTAGAATAGAATAGAAATGTAGAAACTAGAAGCAGGAGTAGGCCATTTGGCCCTTCAGCCTGCTCCGCCATTCATTTTGATCACGTGTTGATCATCAAATTTAATATCCCGATTTCATTCATCCCCCCCCTCCCCAATATCCTTTGATCCTTTTAGCCCCAAGAGCTACGTCTGTAAAAACATAGAAGCATATTCACGGGTTTCTCATATGCACTCAGTTGACGCATTTACAGAACCAAATATAATTACTGATTTGTGCCAATATTTGAATCTTCTTTGAGCAGATATGGTTTTTGTTAATATCCAGCATACATTGTGATGATTCTAACAAAGAATTAACATATAAAGATCTCAGATTCATTTATGTTTTGTAATGTGCTTTTACTGTTAGTTTCAGTAATTCCTGCAGTTTGACAACTGAGCAACAGGATGATGACAGAATGTAATTGCTCCTTCAGAGAGCTAGTTTGGTCATGAAGCTTGTGAAATGGGAGGAACATTTTTGGACAGTTAGCGCTTAGCAATTAAAATAAGTGAAAAAGGCCTTTGTAAGTTACAGCTGTCAGAGCAATTACTATTGTCAATTTTTTTTAGAAAAATCTCTGCTATAAATGAGTATTACAACTGGGGTGGCAGGAGTGTGTGGATTACTTAGCCCCTCGATTATGCAAGTCATATTATGAATTTATAAATTCAATTTACTCACCAAATTGGCTAAGAATCTTTAATCAGATTTTTTTCAATAATTGTAAAACAAAACATTTTTAATAAGTTGCAAGCATTGGTTAACATACAATTCTACTTTGGAAGTATAACTATCTGTTTTTAAAAGTTCCCCTATCCACACAGACAAACAAACAGATAGGCACTCTCTACAGAGATGGTCTTTAGAAGATAGGCATTATAAAATAAAGGATAAAATTCAAAGGGCCTTGATGCTGTCGATCTAGAGTTCCCTCAGGTGAGAATGGGCAGGGGTCCCGATGGATATCCGGAAGTTTTCACCAACGGGACTTTAGCATAGAGAATATGCTGGATCAGTTCTTCTCGTCTCAGCTTTGCAGATCCAAATGCAGACATGTTACACTCAGAAGAGGATTCTCTGGCAGCAGATTGAGAACCAAGCATACACACAACAGTGGTTAGCACAGCTGCTTCACACTGCCAGGGACCTCGGATTCAATTCCCTGCTAAGGTGACTGTGTGGAGTTTGCACATTCTCCCTGTGTCTGCATGGGTTTCCTGCACGTGCTCTGGTTTCCTCCCACATTTTGAAAGACGTGCTGGTTAGGTGCATTGACCCAAACTGTGGCAACAGGGGAATTTCACAGTAACTTCATTACATTGTTAGTGTAAGCCTTACTAATAAATAAGTGTTACTTTTTTGGGGCAGGGCAAAGAAAGAGGGAGGGTCCAGTAGGGTGGCCTTCCTTTCTTAGCTTATTCCCCAACAAGATTGACTTCCAAACCAGCAGGTTCAGAACTTAAAGGTTGTTTCTACCATATGATTTCTAGTAAGTCACTAACCTTTGCCTTTTTGTTGTTTCCCATCAATTAAAATGATGGAAAGTTCAAAGCAAACAGATCTTCCTCAAATACCATGCAGGTTGGGTGATTTCTTAGAAGAAGGCAGACTTAGAATCATAGAACCCTACAGTGCAAAAAGAGGCCTTCGACCCATCGAATCTGCACCAGACACAATCCCACCCAGGCCCTACCCCCATATCCCTACATATTATACCCACTAATCCCTCTAACCTACACATTCCTGGACACTAGGGGCAATTTATTAGCACAGCCAATCAACCTAACCCGCACATCTTTGGACTGTGGGAGGAAACCGGAGTACCTGAAGGAAGCCCACGCAGACATGAGGAGAATGTGCAAACTCCACACAGACAGTACCTGAGCCGAGAATTGAGCCCAGGACCCTGGAACTGTGAAGCAGCAGTGCTAACCACTGTGCTACCATGCCGCCCTGAGACTTGATCTCAGTCTGAGATGAACTTAAGACCATTTTTTCTGTCCAAATAATGCAACGTCTTTAAAAAAGTTTTTCAAGATATGATTTTTCCAGTAAGGAGTTGCACATTTTTCATTTGGGTCTTAACACTTTTTCTACACTGGCGTTAATGGAATTGAGAACCACAGGCAGCTTCTGAATCTATGAATTGATGGTGCTCGTAATTTCTGTGACATTGTGCATCACCAAGATCAGGTGTCGCATTCGAATCATGCAGGGTCCCAGTGTGAAAGGTAATTGAAATGGGGCCAAGTTTGGGGAGGATGAGGTTCAGAATGGAGAAGGGAAAAAAAACAGAGGAAGAGAGAGATTTTAGCAGGATTATGAGGAGGCTAGCTCTAATCAATTAATTAATGCTCGGCAGGGGAGGGGCCAGACAGACCATCATGCTTGTGCCAGCTTTCTGTAACAGCGACTCAGCTGGTCACACTCCCCAGCTCTTGTTCCGTAGATCTGTAAATATTTCCCTTCGGATGCTTCCGCAACTCCCTTTTGAAAGGGATGATTGAATCTGTCTCCATCATGTTCTTAGGCACTGCATTCCAGATCCTAACCCACTCGCTAAGTAAAACATATTTATCATCTGTCGGTATTGATTTATAGTCATTGGAAAAAGAACCAGTTATGCTCTGCCACATAGCCAATTGCCCCGGGCTCGTAACCAGTTGCCCTCTGGACAGTAACCTTACCACCAGTTTCTCCATATTTACTGTGTTTCTTTTTTATTCATTTGTGGGACATGGGCGTTGCTGGTTGCCGACATTTATTGCCCATCCCTAGTTGTCCGAGGGAAGTTAGAGTCAACCACGTTGCTGTGGGTCTGGAGTCACACATAGGCCAGACCAGATAAGAATGGCAGATTTCTTTCCCTAAAGGACAGATTGGTTTTTATGATAATCGACAATGGTTACGTGGTCATCGTTAGATTCTTGATTCCAGATTTTTAAAAAAATTAAGTTCAAATTCCACCATCTGCCACGGCAGGATTGGAACCCAGGCCTCCAGAACATTAGCTGAGTTTCTGGATTAATAGTCTAGCAATAATACCACTAGGCCATCACTTCTCTAAGGCTACTTGTGATTTTGAACATTACAGTCAAATCTCTTGTCAACCTTCCCTGCTCTATGGAACCTCAGTTTCTCCAATCTATCCACCTAACTGAAGTCCCTAATCCCTGGACAGATATTTGTAAAAAGTAGAAATAAGGATCATGTTGGAGTTCTTATTATGTCTTTATTATTTTTTGGTCACAATGCCTTTGTCAAGCTGAGATCAATCACAATTTCAGATGAACGATAGCTTTATATAAATGGCAAATGTGACATCCTTTTTCACAGTTTTTAACACTGATTGCAAGGAAATAGGCCTTGTTGAATCTACGAACCACCGCCCCTCTCCCCAGTGTCTCTTTGGTAAAATTTGAAGCCTAATGATAAACTGGGTCTGCAGTTTCAATACTGGAAAAGAGCCCAGTTTAGTAATCAGAAGGCGAGAGTGTAGACACCTTAGCCTATAAGAATACAAATTAAACAGGTGTTGGTATAACAACTGTCCTTATGCATTAGAAATCTCATCCAATTGTAGAGGGAAAAACCACTTAAATGTTTTTAATTTAGGTGACTCAGTGAGTGTAGTTACCCAAAGCCGTGCCACATGACAAAATTCCTGATCGCTGGGGGAGAAATCACACTCACTCAATGCGACAGCTATCCCATCCTAATACTAGTGCTGCAAATGACGACTGTATTTTTCAGCTTATGCATGTAAATATTTGCTTGTGTCTCTGCCCTTCAACCCTTGAGAATTCCCTACCAAGAGACATCTTGCTTTTTTTGTTCCTCCTTCCATGCACCACTTGTATTTGTGCTCAGACCCAGTTCCACAATCTGTGCTCAGATTATTTATATTTGGGGTTTTAATGGAGCTTGCCAAATGTGGACATGCCAATTGTCATTTGATTAAAATTTAAATGAAAATAATGACGGTCATTTGTTCCTTATTGCAAACTCTGTCCTAAACTCTAGTAAAAAATTACACCTCATACCTTTGCAACTTTAGTATTTATGCACATTAAATAAAAATATAAAAAGTAATTATTAAGTTTATTTTATTTACTTATTAGTCACGAGTAGAAGTCACACTGAAATGAAGTCACTGTGAAAATCTCCTGGTGGCCACACTCCGGCGCCTGTTTGGGTACACTGAGGGAGAATTTAGCATGGCCAGTTCACCTAACCAGCACGTCTTCGGACTGTGGGAGGAAACTGGAGCACCCAAGAGGAAACCCGCGCAGACACGAGAATGTGCACACTCCGCATGGACAGTGAGCCAAGCTGGGAAGTAAACCCGGGTCCCTGGCGCTGTGAGGCCGCAGTGCTGACCACTGTGCCATTGTGTTGCCCGATTAGATTAGATGGGAGAAGTGAATTGTATGATGAGAATACCAGGACAACTCATACTGAAATGATATCCCTTGAAGCGTACTTTAACCCTGTCACAGAATCACATTTAAAATGTGTGTTAGAGTATAACATCATTATTTCAAGTCAAATCTCACAACAACTTCCCTTGTTTTCTATTAAAAGCAAAGTTGTGGGTGCACCCAGGACTATGTATTGCCATATAGACTTTGTTGATCAGAGTTATTTCTTCCTTGTTTTTAAAGGATCATTTGGTGTGTTTCCTCCCTGGGACCTTAGCTTTAGGAGCTCACCATGGGCTTAATGCAGATCACATGGAGTTGGCAAAGGAGCTGATGGAAACCTGCTATCAAATGTACGCACAAATAGAAACTGGATTAAGCCCAGAGATTGTACACTTCAATCTGAGTCCACACAGCAGCAAGGATGTAGAAGTTAAGGTAGGTGCAAAGGGAATTGTTCATTTTAATTTGGTTTCTCCTGCAGGGGTACACAAAGAACAAAGAACAACACAGCACAGGAAACAGGCCCTTCGGCCCAACGAGCCCGGGCCACCATTTTAACATTATGAGTGCCCTCCCCTACCCATGACCTTTGTCTACACCTACTGGGGAAGATTAAGGGAAGACTAATTTAGGGACAATTCGTTACACCTAACAGCACGTTTTTGGGATGTGGGAGGAAACCGGAGCACCCGGAGAAAACCCACGCAATCACGGGGAGAACGTGCAAAGTCCCGCAGACACCGGCCCAAATCCATGTATCTGCACAGCAAACAGTGATAGTCACTGAGCTGTCATGTTGACCGTCAGATGGTCCAGTTCAAGCATACACTAACGACGTGAAGCACTAGGCAACTCTCGAAGCAACATCCAAGAGCAGCCCTCGCACGACCCACCGCGTGTATGCCCTTTGTTGGTCAACAAGGCGGACCGAATCACCTGTGAAGTAAAAGAAAAGACATCAATAAACATGCAAAACTTAGACATTTACGGAATCCCCAGGTGCAGAAATAAGGCAGATATTTTTGGAAGGTCCATAGGAATCAATTGATTCCCAGGGATGTCCCAAAGCTCTTGATCTTTATTTAGAAAAGTCTCCTGTATCCCTCCATCTCTAGTCCGCTCATGTGCCTGTCTAAGTAAGCCTTAAACAACCCTAGCGTGCCTGCCTCCACCACCCTACTTGGCAGTGCATTCCAGGCCCCCACCACCCTCTGTGTGAAAAACCTCCCTCTAACATCCGAGTTATACCTCGCCCCCCCCCCCCCCCCCCCACCCTAAGCCCGTGGTCCCTCGTAATTATTGTATCCAACCTAGGAAAAAGCTTACCTCTGTTCACTTTATGAATACCCTTCATAATCTTATACACCTCTATTAGATCTCCCCTCATCCTCCGCCTTTCTAAGGAGAACAGCCCCAATTTGCCCAATCTTTCCTCGTAGCTCAGGCCTTCCATACCAGGCAACATCCTGGTAAACCTCCTCTGCACTCTCTCCAGGGTCTCCACATCCTTCCGGTAGTAAGACAACCAGTACTGTACGCAGTACTCTAAATGCGGGCGAACCAACGTTCTATACAACTGCAACATTAGACGCCAGCTTTTATACTCTATACCCCTCCGTATAAAGGCAAGCATACCATAGGCCTTCTTCGTCACCTTCTCCACCTTTACTGCCACCTTCAAGGGCTTGTGTACTTGCACCCCCAGGTTTCTATACTCTTAATAGGCCTACCATTTATCATGTAACTCCCCTTTACGTTATTTCTTCCAAAATGCATCACCTCGCATTTATCTGGATTAAATTCCATCTGCCGTTTCTCTGCCCAATATACCAGCCTATCTATAACCCGCTGCCTGACACTGCTCACTATCAGCAAGTCCAGCCGTGTTCGTATCATCTGCAAACTTGCTGATCACACCACTTACTCCCTCTTCCAAGTCATTTATGTATATTACAAATAACAAAGGTCCCAGTACTGAGCCCTGTGGCACACCACTAGTAACAGACCTGCAGCTAGAAAAGGACCCTTCCGCTACTACTCTCTGTCTCCTATTACCAAGCCAGTTCTTAATCCATCTAGACACCTGTCCTTGTATCACATGAGCCTTAACCTTTTCCACCAACCTACCATGAGGGACTTTGTCAAATTCCTCTCTGAAATCCATGTAGACGAATTCCATGGCTCGTCCTTCGTCGACTGTTTTTGTCACCTCCTCAAAAAATTCTACCAGATTCGTAAGGCACGACCTCCCCTTTACAAATCCATGCTGCCTCTCACTAATCAAATTCCGCACTCTAAATGCTTATACATCCTATCCCTAAGAATCCTTTCCAACAACTTCCCTACCACTGACGTCAAACTCACCGTCCTATAATTACCCGGGTTATCCCTACTACCCTTTTTAAACAACGGTACCACATTCGCTATCCTCCAGTTCTCTGGGACCTCACCTGTGTCCAAAGAGACAAAGATTTGCGTCAGAGGCCCAGCAATTTCATCCCTCGTCTCCTGAAGCAGCCTAGGATAAATGCCATCAGGCCCCGGAGATTTAACAGTTTTAATACTACCTAAAAACCCTAACACTTCCTCCCTCGTAATAGATATTTCCTCTAACGGGTCTACAACTCCCTCCAAGACAGTACCTGACAACAGGTCCCTCTCCTTCGTGAATACTGACGCAAAGTATTCATTCAGGATCTCCCCCATTCCCTTGGACTCTAGGCATAGTTCCCCTCCTCTGTCCCCAGGAGGACCAATTTTTCCTCTAACCACCCCTTTATTCCTAACATAGGAGTAAAATGCTTTTGGATTTTCCTTAATCCTGTCTGCCAAGACCATTTCATGCCCCCTTTTCGCCCTTCTAACTCCCGTTTAAGCTCTCTCCTACTCTCTCTCTATTTCTCCAATACTCTCTCTGTTCCCAGTTGCTTAGACCTAACGTACGCCTCTCTTTTCCTCCTGACCAAGTTCTCAATCTCCCTAGTTATCCACGGCTCCCTGATCCTACCTTTCCCATCCTTCCTCTTAACCGGCACATGTCTTTCTTGCACCCGTTTCAGCTAAATCTTAAAATACTCCCACATGCCGAACGTGGACTTACCCTCAAACAACCTCTCCCAGTCAGTATCTGTAAGTTCCTGCCTAATCCGGCTGTATCTAGCCTTCCCCCAATTCAGCACCCTCCCCTTTGGACAGTACTTGTCTTTTTCCATTAGTATCCTGAAGTAGACTGAATTGTGGTCACTGTTCACTACATGTTCCCCTACTGCAACCTCGATCACCTGACCAGGCTCATTTCCCAGAACTAAATCCAGTATAGCCCCCTCCCTAGTCGGGCTAGCTCCATATTGCTCCAAAGACCCTTCCAGTACACATTATACAAATTCCTCCCCGTCTGGACCCCCAGCCCGAGGCACCTTCCAATCCACCCCAGGGAGATTAAAGTCTCCCCCTACAACAACCCTATTTTTTCTACACCTATCCAGAAGTTCTTTACATATCCTTTCTTCCACCTCCCGTGGGCTATTTGGTGGCCTATAGTACATCCCTAGCAAAGTGATTGCTCCCTTCCTATTCCTGAACTCCACCCACAGCGACTCATTTCCCGACTCCTCTAAATTATCCTCCCTCTGCACAGCTGTAATGTGATCCCTAACTAACAACGCCACTCCCCCTCCTCTTTTTGACCCTCCTCTGGCACGCCTGAAACACTTATACCCAGGAATATTTAGCTGCCAGTTCTGTCCCTCTTTTAACCAAGTCTCTGTCACTGCAACCACATCTAAATTCCTTGCAAACGTTAAGGCCTTAAGTTCATCCGTTTTACCCGTTACACTCCTCGCGTTAAAACAGACGCACTCCAGACCTCCAGGCCCACTCGGATCCTCCCTCTCCTGGATGATTGTCCTCTCGTCTAATCTTACCCTGTCACCCAACTCGCTCCCAATCCCAGGGCGTATAGAGCTACACGATGGCATTCGATCTTCCTCAGAAATATACATCATAAGAAAGATATATATGCACTGTCTACGACTCCATTCGAATCACATGTCAGTTTGCTGGCAATGCACGGGTTATCCATACTTATAATTAAATGTCATGTCAACCAAATGTTGTCTAAAATGCTGCATGTTAAAACCAGAGCTATGCATAAACCTCAGACAAGCATGCCTAAATGTAAAACTAAATTGGCTTGGCATTCAATTGAGAAGTAAGGCAGTGAGAATGCATTCAACATTGCTACACTGTGGTGGATGAACGTTGTTTTAACTTGCCAAATGTTCCCATCTAGGTTGACAATTAGAATGAAAGTTACTTCACTATTAAGTTTTATTTATTGTTGCGTTCATTAATCGTTATAATCAGATGTGCGTAATAGATTGCAGCTTTGGAGAATTACAGCCTGCCTTCGCCCAGAATGATGTACCAAGCTGAGAATGTAGCATGCGATTTGATTAATATCAACACTATTATATGATAGAGGAATTATACAGCAGCTTGTCTTTTACCATCACCAAGTTTATTCTACATACAGTTAGGGTAGCACTGTGGTTAGCACTACTGCCTCACAGAGCCAGATACTTGGGTTTGATTCCCCACTTGGGTCACTGTATGGAGTCTGCATGTGTTCGTGTGGGTTTCCTCTGGGTACTCCGGTTTCCTTCCACAGTCCGAAAAATGTGCTGCTCAGGTGAATTGGCCATGCTAAATTCTCCCTCAGTGTACCCAAACAGATGCCCAAGTGTGATGACCAGACGACTTTCACAGTAACTTCACTGCAATGTTACGGTAAGCCTATTGTGACACTAATAAATAAACTTAAAACTTCAGCAGAGATACAAAATCTGTATGGTTTCCCCCACGTCCAAGTGTTCCAGCTGTGTGCATTTTAATTCTTTTGGAGGTTAAGACAACAATCATCACTTGTCTCTACTAAGACAAGTATCGTAATAATGTAATTGCCAAAACCATTACTCACTGATACATTGACAATTTGATCGGAACAATTATGCCAGTTCAGCTTAAACATTGTTTTTTGCTACTTTTGTGAAAGTCCTTACTTTCCACACATAAATTGTATGTACCTGGCTATGTATGTCATTTTAATGGCTTTACAAAGTGTTGTTTCAAATCATTCTCGATCTTTTTAACAGCCTGCCGACAGACACAACCTTCTCAGGCCTGAGACAGTGGAAAGTCTTTTCTACATGTATAGATTTACACAGGATAAAAAGTACCAGGATTGGGGCTGGCAAATTCTTCAGAACTTCAACAAGTATACCAGAGTGAGTAAAGCATGATGATTCTTGGTTTTTCAGCTGTAAGGTTGCTCATAGGATTGCAAATATAATGAAATTAACATGCTGATCTGTCAACCTTTTTTTTTAGTTCAAATAATGAGCTTAACCTTTGCTGACTTTGTGATATAATGATCAAGAAAGCAATTTATTTTTACAAAATGATTCCAGCCATTGTTTTGATTTCTGGTCCAGCTATGGTGTATATAAATAATAAATACATAATTAACTTCTGTTTAAGCTTACCCCTAAAATTTGTCACTTAATATTGGAAGTCGCAAAGAAGCTTCCAAATATCCCTTGCTTTTGGGGCGTAACTTTTAATAGTCCTGGTCGTAGCATCCACCCGAGGTTCCTGTTCCAGGATTTCCCAACTCCTGATGGACAAGTTGTAGCTGAGTGGGAGGTACTTTGGGAATTGTACCTTATTCCCATGGAGCTACAGCAGGCTGCGCTGCCACTTGGTGTCTTCCAACCCAATCCGATTTCCAAACATTGAAGCATTCAAAGGGTGGGGCACGTGGAAAGAAGGCATGAGAATGTGAAGTGAATGGTGTATTTAAGGATGTATCTCAGTCAGATGGAGGTGGTAGGAGACGTGAAGTAGATTGAGGGTAACTTTATAATACAAATTTGTGGTGGGAGAATGTTTTACCGTTGGCAATAATTTTTTCTCCCGGGCCCTTCCCTTACCCTGATCGGGTCGGTTTGGATTTTGTTCAGTTTGCTTCGCACCCTGCCCACTTCATGCTGCCACTGCTAGGTACTCTTACCATTTCCGTTCAGGAGCTGAATTTCTTCTGACCCTGCAATCAGAGGGCTAATAAGTTGAAACAGTGGGAGTTGAGGAGGCGAAAGGGAGGAAAGAAATGGCAGGAGAGGGAAGGGTAAATCAGGAAGGAAACAACTTTACTGGAAAAGGAGAGGGAAGGCAAGAAGTTGAAGAGAAGGGAAACAGCATGTGGGAGAGAATCAGAGAGATGTGGAGAACGGTAAATGGCTTTGTATAGGAGGGAACGAGAGAAAGAAAAGTGGGAGGGAAAGAAGACAATTGCAGAATGATTAGAGCACAAAGCCTGTTCCTTTCATCATGTCCATGCCTGCTCATCCCATTACCAGCCCTCCCCTGCCTTTTCCTTCACAACCCTGCATTTATTTCCATTTAAGATAATTTTCTGAGTCTCTTCTGTAGGCTTTGATTGGATTTGCCTCTGTTAGACTCTCAGGGAGTGCATTCCAAATGCTAAACATGTGCTGTGAGAAGAAAGTTTATCCTTTTATCTTTCTCTTTGGCCACTCAAATTGGTGCCTTGTCCTTTGCCCCTCATACTTATCATTCCAATGCATTCTCTTTCCATTTCCCATTGGCCCAGTATGCACTATGTACATAACCAATATGCCACATGGCAGGTGAGGACCTTCTATGAGAAAATTAAACATCCATTGACAAATCTATTTCAAAGTAAACTGCTGTTCCTACAGTTCTATAGAAGTGCCAAACTATTAAAGTATCAATAACAGGAGCTTTAAACACTTCACACCTGTTAATGCTGTCCAAATAAATAGAGACATTGACAAAAAAGTTCACAGACAGTTTATAACCACCTAAATGTTATCAGTTGAACAAAGTCAGCTACTTGCTTCTATTGTCAGAACTGCAGAGCTAATGACTTTATTGGTTTCACTCACTTGATCAGGGCCTGAGTTAGCATTCAGCTGGCTAGAGAGTATTAAGCTATTAGGTTGGTTGGGAACATGTGAGTTGGTATGGTGGGGGGGCATTGGAGATGTGTGAAGGGTAAGGTCCTAAGTTCTTTTTGACACATATAGGAATTTCCAGAGGCCCAAGGTGAGTTATCTAACCAGTCCACCACACCACTTGCCCATCTCTATGGCTGCAGATGTTTGGTGGACCCAGCTACATTTCACACCTGCCTCTCCCAAAGCCAAATCTGCATTTGTCAGTGCACATTTTACTGAGGCAGATCCAGCAAGTTTTGAAAATTTCCTGACTTGAACTACCCACTTCATCTAGTTTCATTCCTCTGTTTATAAAGCCCATGATTCTGATTGCCATTTTGAACCACTTTTTCACCTGCCCTGCCACCTCAACAATTGTGCATTTACACACCAAGACTGCCCTGTTCTGCACCTAGTCGAGAATTGTACTCTATGTCGCTTCTCCTCATGCTTCCTACCGAAATTTATCATTTCACTTTTCTCTACATTACTCATCTGAGGCGTATGTACCTATTCCAGGAGCCTGTCTATGTCCTCTTGAAGCGGAACACTGTCCTCCTCACAGCACTTTGAAGTTTGTATCAGTTGCACACTTTGAAATTGTGCATCCAAGGCCAGGTCATTAATGTAGACCAAGAAAAAACATAATCTTAGTACCAATTACTGGAGATCTTACTGTAGCTTCATCCTTTCCAAAAAAAGCCATCACTCACTATCATTGTTTCCTGTCACTCGGGCAATTCTGTATCCATGCTGCCTGCCACGTCCCCTTTAGTTTATGAGCTTCAACTTTGCTGGTAAGCCTAACATGTGGCACTTTATCACCTTTTGGAAGTTAATTTAAAATGCATTACCCGCATCAACTCCCCTCAAAATGTAGCTAAACATAATTTGCCTTTGACAAATCTTTGCTGGCTTTCCTTAATTAATCCACATGTGCAATTGACTTTATTTTATTCTAGATTATTGTTACTCAAAGTTTTTCCAACACCAAGAGTACAATGACTTCATTTTAAGATGTCTTGAAATCATAAAAGGTGTTATAATAATGCAAGTGATGGATTTATTATAGAGCTTTTTACAGCCATCCTCAATTTGGTTGTTTCTAATTTTACACAGGTTGATACTGGAGGATACACTTCCATTAATAATGTAAGGAGTTCTGAGAACCCTGAACCTAGGGATAAAATGGAGAGCTTCTTTCTTGGAGAGACACTGAAGTATTTCTTCCTTCTATTTTCTGATGATTTCAACTTAATAAACCTGGACAAATATATTTTTAATACTGAAGCACATGTTCTTCCAATATGGACAACCTGATGAATCTTGGAATGATTTGAATGGAGTTCTAATTCTTGGCACATTTTGGCTGTGGGGTCTACGATGTTAGCTAGAGATAACCACTATGTGGAGGTTTTGTTCTACTTGTATTGATCACTGTGAAAGTCCATACCTACACAGATGTGTAAACAATGTGAATGCAACAAAAACTATAAACCAGGGAACAAATATTTACGTGAACTGTTGCACTCAAAATGGCCTGTTTCTACATTATAAAACTTGCTTACCACATGTTGCCTCCTGTCCATTCATTGATTCCTTCCTGCCTTTTCGATTCAGTCCAACCAATGACTATGTATGAGTTTATACACAAAAGTCTTTGCAAAGGAAAATGACATTTGTGCAGTCAATAATGCCTTCAAAAAATTGGTAGGTCCTAAGATTCAATGACAATTGAGAGTTAACATCTTAACTCTTAATTCATTTAAAAAAATGAACATTGAGTGGTCCAAATTCAGAAATGGGAGAAAAGCTTTTGTAGATGCGCTAGACTGACAAGGGTGGAATTCTTACAATTGCCATAGTCACTTGTATTTAATATCTTCCTTGGGTCAAATACAGACCAGAGTTGATTCAAATGATCATTTTAGTCCAAAATATTGGTAAGGTTATGTAAATAAATATAGCAACAATTTTAATTAACTATATTTGCAATGGATGCAAGTGTGAAATATTAAAGGAAAAAATGCGGGTCCCAACTTTATTTATGAAGGCTACTTGTTTACTTATGAAGGGTAGTTAGTATAATCCAACAGACATTTCTTCTGTTATCACAGCTGCTGTTTATCTAGATTCTCAACTTTGATGCAGGTTAGAATTTATTTCATTTCCCACTGCGTCCTCTAATCCAACAGCACTATTTCCAGGATTGTTTTAAATGCTTATTGTGCTTTTCTCTGCTATGCTTCAGGCTAGAGTTGGACTATATTTGAAATACATGAAATCATTTGGCAATACATTTCCAAAGCGTTTTTACATAGGCGCTGTTGCCGAAAAGGGTTTATTTTTTAATGGTAGAAAAAATTTATTTTTTCCCTTATACATCAAATAAAACGATACTTTTGCTGCATGACACAAGAATTTAAAAGCATCTTTTATTGATTTAACCGTGTAGAAAAATGGTCTGGTACTGGTGGAGGAAGAAAAATTCAAATAGTAAGATGCAATATGAGACTATTTTAAATCTATTGTAAACACATGACTTAGGAAATGAGCCATAATATTTCAGTTGTGCAATTTGTCGGAGGATCAGTAACCAAATTCAATCTTCGAACTAGTTGTAAAACTTGATTTGATGGCCTTTTAGATCTGTTGTTGAGATCTATAGATTTTATGCAACTAGTAGCAAATGCTGATCTGATCCAGTTTGTTAATGCATGGATGATTTCTTTGTCTTAATGATTTGATTTACATAATGTACTTGAAAATAAACTGTTCTGTGATTACAGATTAGTTTAGAAGGTCACTGGTAGTGCTACTTTGTGCCAGTAAGTAATTTAAATTACCTTAAAAGTAAAATGTTCAAAACTTAACAGCCCTCTTCCAGGTAACCACTGAAATATCGCCATGCTTAAAAGGGAAAGGAAGTGTACTTTAGAAATGCAGATGAATCGAATTTTTCAGTGAGCTAAGAAGTAATTGAAAAAGGATAATGGGGCATAAACGTGCATAATGGCCAACTGCTTCCTATGAAATAGGGCGTGCAGACCTGTCATGTACTCTATTGTCAAATGTTGAAATATATTTCTACAAAGTGATTTTGCTAATGGTAGAAATGTATGAAATGGCCAAATGTAGATTCCTTGCAGCAGCACTTACGACACAGGAAATTATTTAAAGCATTACTCTTTGGTAGAGCTATCCAATTAATGTCCATCCCTTTCTGTAAAACTGTTTTCTTTAGCTGATTTCTATTTCCAGAATGGTTTTAAATTATATATAGCTTTTGATTTAGATCCTTATCATTTTTAAATGAATGTACTGTTATAGAAATGTTGGACTGGGCTTTTAGAAGTATGTAAAAATTTTGGTGAGTTAACTGACCTTTTCATATTTTTCCCCCTTATAGAAAACATTGTAAATAAAGATAATTGTTCTGTAAATTGTTTGTTTATTTCATTTAAAACATGACAACTGTATAAAAATTTTTTTCAAAAATTATTTCTCTCTCCAACACTATTTAGTTTGTTTCATATATTTCCTAGTCTCATAATTATTTCCAACATTAACACAGTCAACAAAAACATCCTTTTTGCTTGTACACACTTTTGGTTCAACATTATCAGATATTACATCCGACTTGTGTTAAACAAAACGAAGCTGATGATTTTTCACCCAGTCTTTGATGATGCTCGCTTCCATTTTACGAACTAAAGTAACTGATGGTGGATCAGCAGCATTAGAAGCTCTGAAAGAGGAAACATCATTTAGGTGGACTGGTCTATTTTGAATGTAGTTGCCAGAAGCTTAAAACTGTTGACTGCTCCATGTTATATCATTAACATGGGGCAACTAACTTCAGCTTTAATTCTAACAACTCCCGGCACGTACCTCAGGTCTAGATGATGCGCTGCACCCTCTATAATTAAAGAAATCACTGAAGGATTCACAGTTTTGAGGATCTGTTTCACACAGGAAAAAATAATCACTGTTTTGCATCATACTCGTTTGAATTGTAGTCATTAGTACAGTAGATACTTACACCACCATTTGCCCAGGGATCCAGGTCACCATTAGAAAATATTATATTGCTTGCTGCGTTGTAATCTACAATATCAACAAACTTGTGGTTGAATCAAAACTCATTACAACAAAATAACAGAAAAGAAAAATAATATGTGCTATTACCATCTCCCCAGTATTGGATTTTCAGCCATTCCTCATTTGGGTATATACCCCATTTACTGTGACAATAATTCCTCCTCATTGCTTCAGTAAACCGAATGACAGGGAACATATCTGTGTCATTGTTGCTTTCGAACAGCAGGCTGATTTCTGTGCAAGCCTATAAAAATGTCAGAAACAGGATAATGAAGGAAAAGCTGCTGTGTTTAAACCTCTTACTCCCTCCACATCTTAAAACCTAGTATGAAGAAGGTGGGAAATGTGCAAGAATTATAAGCAGGATAAAAAAAGTTTTAAGCATTTTAATAGTATTGTAGTGAATGAGCTGGAAATTGTTCAAGGCAATAAAGGAGCTACATATTAAAGGCTGTTAATTATACTGCAACACTAGGGGAGAACTTCCTGCACGTACACAAAATGCCAGTCTTAATGAATCAGCCTGTTACTTTATCATTTGCAATCACAAACATCCTAAATTAAGTTGTTACAAATTGGCCTTGGGGAGTAAATTAAAATAATGTTGGAATCGACTGCTCCCCAAACTGTTCATTTGTCAAATTTTACCTAAAAGAGGCTGAACTTTTTTTTATAAATAACTTTTATTTAATGTCGCAACTAGCTTACATTAACACTGTAATGAAGTTACTGTGAAAATCCCCCTAATCGTCACACTTTGGTGCCTGTTTAGGTACACTAAGGGAGAATTCAGCACAGCCAATGCACCTAACCAGAACGTCTTTTGGACTGTGGGAGAATACTGCAGCACCTGGAGGAAACCCACGCAGGTATGGTGAGAACGTGCAGACTTGGTACAGACAGTGACCCACGCTGGGAATCGAATCTGGGTCCCTGGAGCTGTCAGGTAGCAGTGCTAACCATTGTGTTGCCCGTTTATTGAAATTCTCATCTGATATACATCAGTATGGCTTTTCGAATAGGACATTCTCAGGTGCTACCTAAACAACTAAGAAGTTACTTAATTTTAACTATTTCTATAATTCATGTTTTCTTTGTTATATATATAAACATCATATAAAACCATTGCCCAATTTAACTCTGTTAACAATTCTATTAATTACCAACTGGGCATTACCTTCACTAGGTGGTTCCAATTTCAGAAGGCTGTTGTTTAATCTATAATCACCATTCTTAGTTTGTACACACAAAATGCATGGCAAATTCAACAAATTTATTCCCAATAATAAAGCAGAAATCTGAAGTATGATTTGATGTTCTGCTAGTGTGCATATGTCTCTGATGCTCCTGCTGCTGAATTAAAAGTTATTAGCATCATAACGTATTATCAGAGGTCACACTGCAGGCTGGGTTCATGTGCTTAGACTTGATCAACCCAGTCTATCATGCTTGGAGACATGAAGAACAGCAGGTCTGATAGGAAACAGCTTACTTTTCTTAAAATTGTTGAACTGAGAATTCTTTTGAGAAGTAAATTGTTCCCAATGTTATGAGTCAGGGCAGAAGTACCAAACTGCTTTATGAAGTCTGCCCGAAACAGAAGTTTTGTTACACTGAATTTAGCTAGGATCAACATGATATGTTTCATTTCAAGTATGATTCAATAACCCACTAGAAAGCTTTTATCAAACAAGGTTTATATAAGAATATAGTTAACATGTATAGAAAGAAAATTGGCAGCAACTTTTATCAATTACATACAAAAGAGAAAAACAATCACAATAAACAATCACAATAATGTATTAGCCCTTAATTGAATATTAAAGTTCTTTCAACAAACCAAAACATTTCAAAGGCAAAACCCTTTTCACAGGCTTAACACAGCACAGATTAAAATCTCACTTGACCGAAAATGAGTCTTTTCGAAGCCTGCATTTCCTTCTGGAAGGCAAAATGCTCAGGATAACCAGCAGAATTTCCAAATAGAAGAGGGAGACAGAGACAGAGACAGAGACTCCAGCTTCTTTCTTGCTTGAGGCCCCTGCTAAAACTAAAAACTAAACTGCAGCCTTAGAACTCTCAAAACTGAAACTTTAAACTCACCGGGGGGGCGGGGGGGGGAACCTATCCACGTACACATGACCTTTTCTCCTAATAATGCAGGATCGTAAAACTAATCCCAGAGTAAATACAAACAACACCATTTAAACTATTAAGACGCAATAAAAGGACTCAGCATAGTCAAGCCGGCAACAATGACACCACTGAAGCTGTGAGCTAAGAAACCAGTGAAGCTTTGAGCTGCAAAAATCATGATTTAAAAAAAAACTTCCTTAAAGGTACACTAACATTACATCATATAAACTTAAACAGTCAAAACAGGACTAAGACAAAGAATGTTTATTAAAAGAGCTTTGAAATTGGCCTTATGTGAAAAGGCAGTTGTATGCATGCATCCTTCAATGTCCCTGAGACTTCATGTGCACAACCAGTTACCAACCAGACACACTAGACAACATAGTCAATCCGAAACAAGATCTGACAAAGATCATCAGAAAGCAAAGATCCACACCCAAATTACCACATGCTGGTTTTACCTGTAAAATATAGTTGTCATTTTGCTCTGAGTGCTTGGGAGTTAAGGAATAAACTAAGCTTCAAATGCTAAACAAACAACTCTAAACATAGTACCTACCAACTTTACATTCATATATATATTACAATTTAAACAGAATTAACTTAAAATTGCTGATAAATATTCTGGTTTACAAATTGCTTGTGGAAATTTGAGAATCCTTCAGATTTAAAGAAAGTAACAACAAGTTCCCCTATTGGACTAGCCAGATGATTGATTTAGGGTAGTTAGTAAGCCAGTTCTGACTTTTTAGGTGAAAAGGGGCAGCAGAGACTGTAAAAACAAACCTGCCAGTGCCTTTGCAAGAAGTGCCATTTCTTTCTGAGTGCTTGGGAATTAATAGAGTCAAAGGGGTTTACAGCTTGCCCATGTGCCCCCTTTTTCTAACCAATAAGCTAGTCCCAATTGCCTGTATTTGGCCCACATCCCTCTACAGCCATCTTACCCATGTAACTGTCTAAATGCTTTTTAAAATACAAAATTGTACCCGCCTCAATTATCACCTCTGGCAGCTAATTCCAGACCTCACCATCCTGTGTGTGAAAAAATTGCCCCTCTAGACTCCCCTCTCACCTTAAACTTATACCCTCTAGTTTTAGACTCCCCTACCTTTGGGAAACGATATCGACCATCTTGCTGATCTGTGCCCCTCATTATTTTATAATCCTCTGTAAGATCACGCTTAAACCTCCTATGCTCCAGAGAAAAAAGTCTGTCTGTCTAGCCTCTCCCTGTAACACAAACCATTAAGTCCCGGTAGTATTCTAATAAATCTGTTCTGCACTTTTTCTAAATTAGTAATATCTTTTATTTAAGCTAAGGGTGGGAGATTAGGAAGTTGGGGGAGGAGGTATTGTATCTCGTTTTTCTTTATTCTGCCTATAGGTCAATGAGGGCAGTTGCAGGCTAAGGCAGGAGGACTGAACACGTCAGTCATAGGTAAGTGACTGGGAAATGAGTTTCTCGCTCTTCTACTTCTCTGACTTTGAAAGTGAAAACTAGGTAAGGGAACAAATTGTAGACAGTAAAGATTAGTAATATATGTACAAACAAATTTAATCAAGGGTAGGGAGTTAGTTAACTAATTATTTTTTGTGATGTTTGTGTGCCTTTAAGAATTTTTTTTTAAAATCATGTTCTCTGCTTCAATTCAATCACAATTTTTTTCTCATTATGGCATTGGCCGTCTACTGAAAGTCATTTTATTGGTGCTTCAATAGCTTAAGTGGGATTTATTTTTTATCCTGGGGCCCCAGGTTCTTTACGACCTTGCATTGTGAGAGGGGGAAGATTGATTGACATGTCAGTCAGGTGGTTCTTCCCCAGAAGAAAATCTCGGGCTTCATTTTTCAGTTTTAATTAGAAAGGGGTTGTTGATCAGACTGGAAAGCAGTGTTTCTCTCTCTCTCCCTGGTTTTGGAAATTCTGCTGTTAACTGGAAGCAAAGTTAGCTTGACTGAAGCCTTTCTCCCTGATGTTTTGAGGAGCTGTTCTGAATTCAAGCTGGTCCATGTGCACCTAATGAGGACTGCAACATTCAACCAAAGGGCTAAGTTCCAGTATCATGTAGGCATTAGTTTTTGCTGTATTAAACCAGTGGGAAGGATTTTGTTTATGGGATTGGTTTGATTGGGACATTTCCTACATTCATTAAGGGCTATACAATATTATGATTGCTTTTTTCTTGTCTGTAATTAGTAGAAGTTATTACTAATTTCTCTCTCTATATGTTAACTGTATACTTAAATGAAGTTTCATTGATAAAGGCTCCTTAGTGGGTTAGTCGAATCTGAAGTGAAATATCTCATGCTCACCCTAGCCAAATTTAAAATGCAAAAAACTTATGACCCACGTGGACTTCATAAGACACTGTAGTTTTTGACTTGCATTATAACACTTTAAGAAATCTATTAAAGTTTTAAACTTTAGTCATGGCAGGAGAACGTGAAGCCATAGTTTGCTCTTCTTGCTCCATGTGGGAGGCTGGGCACATTTCCAGTGCCTGGGCCAGCATGTGTGCAGGAAGTGTGTCCAGCTCAGCTGTAGCTCCTGGAATTTAGAGTTTCAGAGCTAGAATGGTGGCTGGGAACATTTAAGCATTCACGAGGAAGGACACTCGAGGGGCGTAGAGGAGATTCACCAAGATGCTGCCTGGAATGGAACGTTTAAGTAATTAAGGGAAGTTATTTCAGCTTGGGTTGTTTTCATTGGAGCAGAGGACTCTAAGAGGTGCCTGATTGAGTTGTACAAGATTATAAGAGGCATGGATTTGATTTTGATTCGATTTGATTTATTACTGTCACATGTATTAACGTAGTGAAAAGTATTGTTTCTTGCGCGCTATACAGACAAAACATACCAATCATAGAGAGTGCAAAATGTAGTGTTACAATCATAGCTAGGGTGTAGAGAAAGATCAACTTAATGCAAGGTAAGTCCATTCAATAGTCTGACAGCAGCAGGGAAGAAACTGTTCTTGAGTTGGTTGGTACACAACTTCAGACTTTTGTATCTTCTTCCTAAAGGAAGAAGGTGGAAGAGAGAATGTCTGGGGTGCATGGGGTCCTTAATTATGCTGGCTGCTTTGCCAAAGCAGAACGGATAAGGAGCAGCTGTTCCCATTAATTGAACGGTCAGTCACGAGAGGACACAAGTTCAAGGCAAGAGGCAGGAGGTTTGAGGGAGGAATATAAGGAAAAACATTTTACTCACAGGGTGGTGACAGACTGGAATGTGCTGCCTGGGAGGGTGGTGGAGGCGGGATGCCTCACATTGTTTGAAAACTATCTAGATGGATACTTAGCACGTCATAACATTGAAGGCTATGGGACCAAGTGCTAGTAAATGGGATTAGGTAGGAGGTCATGTGTTTCTCATGTCAGTGCAGACTCGATGGGCCGAAGGGCCTCGTTCTGCATGGTATGATTCTATGAATTTTGAATTTCAAAACAGCTGTCAAGGGAGAGAGAAGTGATCCAATCAAATCACTGAAGCTGACAACCACTACAGACCTGAATAATCTTCAGCAGCTTCTGGAGTTTAGCTCCTTGCAACTTTGTGGGCCCGATTCTCCCAAAAAAATTCTAAGTGCTGCACTAGCAAGAAAAATAGTGTAAATCACGATTGCTTTTTCAGTGGGAGTTCAGACTCGGATCTCCCACACTCGGTGCAATGCAGAGGTCACAATCATGAGTAGCATTAAAAGCCTGGGTGGGGGGAGCTATTCATGCTGGAGTCTGACGGTTTTGAGCCTCTGTGCATGCACAATGGCTCCGATCTACCAGACTGCAGTTTGCTGGCCAACTCAATCGCTGGGGCCTGAGGCCCCGCCCTCTTGGCACTGACTGATATCTGGTAGGCAATGCTGAGGTGCCCCCTGAGCATGGGCACTTCACTCTTGGGCCAATGGGCAGCGCCGGCTTGTGGGGCCGAAGGGCCTGTTTCCTGTGCTCTGCTGTTCTTTGTTGGAACAGGCTGGCAGGGACACCACCCGACCCTCTGGAGAGTCCTGATTGCTCCCCTTCAGTCCAGCGAGATCTCCCGGTAATGCCCTGCAAGTAGAGAAATACCCTAAACCCCGCTGGAATGAAATATTCCTGGCAGGGTGGGAAATGCTATTGGACCTGGAGAATTCTGTGCTGGGCCCGATAATGGCATTTAAAATACACTAAAAACAGATTTAAATCACTTACCTATCTTCCTGTCATGTTCTGGTCTTAATTGCGCCTGTTCTTCGGCTGTGGGAGATGTACGCGCGTCAGGAATGCATGCGCAAATCCCACGAAATGACATGCACATCTCCCATCCTAACGTGCCAAAAAACGTACACGACGGGATGGAAGAATCAGGCCCTGTACTTCTGTTGTTTTTAGTGCTTGGCTAACAGTGCATTGGATGTGTTTGCATGCAAGAGTAGTGATGATTAACTGATGCGTTTGAGTGTTGTCTCATCATTTCTGTAATTCTTGGAACCTGTCAAGACAAGGAGAATCTTTTAGATCTGCCTGGATAAATTTCACCAACAGTTTGATGGTGTTAGGATCTCTGACTGAAAGCGGTGGATTGTTTTGAGCAAAGCAGAGTAAGAACATAAGAACATAAGAAATAGGAGCAGGAGTAGGCCATCTAGCCCCTCGAGCCTGCCCAGCCATTCAATAAGATCATGGCTGATCTGTCGTGTCTCAGTTCCACATTCCCGCCCTCTCCCCATAACCCTTAATCCCCTTGCCTATCAAAAACCTATCATCCAACAACTGTGCACTTATTTGGGTGAAGGAGAATTCAATTCTTTGCATACCAACTTTGAAGTTGCGCAAGAACAATTGGCAGATGAAGACTCAGTGTGAGTGCAATGCTTGCTTGTCCCAGAGTAAATGTAGGTCAATGAGAACAAAGACAACCAGGGCGGTTCTCCCAAAAAAATTCAAAGTGTTGAATTATGGAGTAAATCACGCTGCTTTTTTTCCATTGGTTTAAAAATTAATCTTCCACACTCTGTACACTGCAAAATGAACTTGCGTGAATCATTATGAAATACAGGGGGTGCAGTCTTTTCCCCCGAAAGGCCGGCAGTATAATGCTGAGTGGGCCACTACTCATGCACCATGTCAGCACGAGATCGGCACATGCCCAGTAGCACCGCACTGCCGGTCTCCCAATTGCTGGCGACCTTTCCGGCACTAGCATTGACGGCCCTCTCACCCTGCCATGGCCCGATCGCCCCCATCACCTCCCGGCAGACCCAAACTTCCGACCCTGCAGTCCCGACCCCCAGCAGGCTGGGTGCCCTCCTTCCCCCACCGATCCCAACTGCAGTGTGGCAGCAAGACCCCCCACCCCCACCAATCGTAGGTTGGGGTGGGAGGGCTGGTGACATGCCAGCAGGCCTGGAGATTTCAGTCCTGGGCCTGCCAATGGTATTTAAATTACATGCAAATTAGGTGCTGCATAATGTGTTCAGCTCCGTGCCGTTTTCCAGCAACAGAAATCAGGCTGGGAGACGAGTTCGCACCTGGGCATCCAGTTGGGAACCCGCAAATCCGGTGCTGCTAGAATCTCCTGGCCCGCCATGCTAAAAAATCAGTGCAGCAGGATGGGAGAACCACCCCCAACAAATGGGACTTTGCGCAAGTTATGAAATGGGCTCTGCGTCTGTCATCTCTGGTACAATTCTGGTAAATTTCCTCTGCAATGTACTCTTGAGGACTTGACAACCTTCTTCTGTATTATGCTTAGAATATTTTAATTGTGGTCTAATCAGTGTTTCATAAAGGTTTAGCATAATTTCCTTGCGTTTTTGTTTATTTATAAAGCCTAGGATCCCACATGCTTTTTTAAATAAGTTTTCTTAACTTGTCCAGCTACCTTGTCATGTCTCCCTGTTCCTGCAGCCTCTTTAAAATTGTAACATTTCGTTTATATTGCCTCTTATTTTTCAGCTCAAAGTGAATAAAGAAAGCTCAAAAAAAAAGATTAATACACAATTATTTTATGTGCAGGTGTGAACCTCTTGGTTCCATAAACAATATCATGGTCGCTGCTACCTCAAGCTCTTGCCTTGCTCAGAAAAGCTGCCAGCCATGTAGTACCTGAGCAATGGGATATTGCAAAAGTCATGAGTTGCACAAGGATTTCTACTGGGGCCATACAGCTGATGGGTAGGTAGCCAGTGCACTGCCCCAAACCACTGAAAAATAGAATCTATCTCCAAGGTCACCCATTAGGAAAAGTGCTGTTTAATTTCCACATGGTACATGATCACTTTTTCACTGTGTACATTTCACTTTGATGTGCTACATTAAATTGGGAAGAGCCCTAATCAATTGTTTAAGAAAATTTGCACAGTAAATTTCATAAATACATAAACAAAACTGGTACCTGATAATCCCATGCTTGACTTGCAGGGCCGAAGCCACATCCTGTCGGATCGGAACAATGCATGTACTCGGTATAGATATCAAAGCATTTTTTGTTCCCAGTTGAATTATAAAACATACCTGTTAAATGAGCATTAAAAAAGAGTACAATTAGTGACATTTACTAAACTTGACAACTTCTTCAACTAATCATTTTCTTTGCAATTGACAGCTCTGCCAATTTGCAAATCATCAGCATTTCAACTAATAGTGACAGTTAAAACACATCTGATTTCAGTCTTAAAGCCACTTACAAACAACGCCAATAATATTGTACAACAAACTTGAAAATCTTCAGTCATTTGTCAAACTAAGTTTCTTTTTCTAACTCATCCATCAGAGATAATCCTTGGTGATAAAAAATGATTAAATTAATTACATCATAAAAACTATACTTAAAAATATGAACTTTCTCAAAACCAACAAGCTGCCTGAATTTCATATAAAAATCAGAGAATCCTACATAATTTGACAGGTTTTATCACCACCAATACAGCATATTTGAAGGATATGTTAACAATAAACAATGCATGTTATATCTTATAGCTTTATCCTGTGCAGCAGGAACTTAATATGTTAAAATTCCAGAGGGGTCCGGTTCTCAACATTTCACAATTCATTGCAAATTGCCTTATTAAGGCTAAGTCCAAAAGCAACGAGTAGGAAGGAGGGGGAGCGGAGTCGGGGAAAAACTTAAAACAAATATTTTGAAACTGCTGGAATAGTTCAAGTGATCTATGAGTAAGAAAAAAATGCAAAAAATTGGATAAACAGGAACAAAAACTTACTTTTCTGATGCAAAATCACAGACCATAAATGTTAACTTTGAATGGATTTTCTGACTGCGCTCACCCCAAAACTGGAAAATCCCACCTGAGGTCAACGGATATTTATATGGTCTGCTCCAATTCTCATGGTGGGCGGAATGGGAAAATCCATCCCCTTGTTCCTCTGCACAGATGTTGCCAGAACTTTTGTGGACATTCATATCAGTGGGGCTAGGAATAATGAAATCCTACAGCTGAATGCATGGCTGAAGGATTGGTGCAAGCCAGAGGGTTTTACATTTGTAGACCATTGGGAAGTCTTTGAGGGAAGGACACCTGCACAGGAGGGATGGGGAACATTTAAATGGGAAAGGCACGAATATTTTAGCTGGGAGGTTAGCTGGAGTGTTTCGGCAGGGTTTAAACTAATATGGAGGGGGGGGTGGGGATGAGACCAATAGCTCAGTAAACACTGGGATTGGGAGCAAGTTGGCTGACAGGGTAAGTCTGGATGAGAGGAAAATTCCCCGGGAGAAGGAGGATCCGAGTGGGCCTGGAGGTCTGGAGTGCATCTGTTTTAATGCGAGGAGCGTGACAGGTAAACCGGATGAACTTAAGGCCTTAGTGTTCGCGAGGAATTTAGACGTGGTGGCAGTGACAGAGATGTGGTTAAAGGAAGGGCAGCACTGGCAGCTAAATATTCCTGGGTATAAGTGTTATAGGCGTGACAGAGGAGGGTCGAAAAGAGTTGGGGATTGGCATTGTTAGTTAGGGAGCACATCACGACGGTGCAGAGGGAGGATAATATAGAGGAGTTAGGAACTGAGTCGCTGTGGGTGGAGTTGAGGAATAGGAAGGGAGCAATTACTATGCTAGGGGTGTACTACAGAACACCCAACAGCCTGCAGG
Source organism: Carcharhinus amblyrhynchos (assembly GCF_965287045.1). Lineage (NCBI taxonomy): Eukaryota > Metazoa > Chordata > Chondrichthyes > Carcharhiniformes > Carcharhinidae > Carcharhinus > Carcharhinus amblyrhynchos. Next base: position 29,466,558 of record NC_137348.1, read on the forward strand.
CAGTGGAAGAAGGGATATGTAGAGACATTTTGGATAAGTGCAGGAAGAATAGGACTGTTGTAGTGGGAGATTTTAATCTCTCTGGGGTGGATTGGAAGGTGCCTAGAGCTGGGGGTTCGGATGGGGAGGAATTTGTAAAATGTTTACTGGAAGGGTCCTTGGAGCAGTATGTAGATAGCCTGACTAGAAAGGGGGCTATACTGGACTTTGTTCTGGGTAATGAGCCAGGTCAGGTGGTTGAGGTTGCAGTAGGTGAACATGTGGCTAACAGTGACCACAACTTCATCTACTTTAGGAAATTAATGGAAAAAGATGCGTGCTGTCCTAAGGGTAGGGTGCTAAATTGGGGGAATGTTAGCTACAGCCGGATTAGGCAGGAACTTAGGGATACAGACTGGGATAGGCTTTTTGAGGGCAAGTCCACATTCGGCATGTGGGAGTCTTTCAAGGGAAAACTGAAATGGTTGCAGGAAAGACGTAACGGTTAAGAGGAAGGATGGGAAAGGTAAAATTAGAGAGCCGTGGATTACTCAGAATATTGAGGACTTGGTCAGGAAGAAACGAGAGGCGTATGTTAGGTCTAAGCAACTGGGAACGGAGAGAGTATTGGAGGAATACAAAGAGTAGGAGGGAGCTGAAATGGGGAGTTAGAAGTGCAAAAAGGGGGCATGAAATGGCTTTGGCAGACAGGATTAAGATAAATCCAAAGGCATTTTACTCCTATGTCAGGAACAAAAGGGTGGTTAGAGGAAAAATCGGTCCTCTCAGGGACAGAGGAGGGGAGCTGTGCTTAGAATCCGAAGTAATGGGGGAGATCCTGAATAAATACTTTGTATCAGTATTCACGAAGGAGAGGAGCTTGATGTCCGGTACTGTCTTGGAGGGAGCTGCAGACCAGTTGAAGGAACTATCCATTACGAGGGAGGAAGTGTTAGGGCTTTTAGGTAGCATTAAAACTGATAAATCTCCGGGGCCTGATGGCATTTATCCTAGGCTGCTTAGGGAGGCGAGAGATGAAATTGCTGGGCCTCTGACGCAAATCTTTGTCTCTTCTTTGGACTCAGATGAGGTCCCAGAGGACTGGAGGATAGTGAATGTGGTACCATTGCTTAAAAAGGGTAGTAGGGATAACCCTGGTAATTACAGGCTGGTGAGTTTGACGTCAGTGGTAGGGAAGTTGATGGAGAGGATTATTAGGGATAGGATGTATGCGCATTTAAAGCGTTGCGATCTGATTAGGGATACGCAGCCTGGCTTTGTTAAGGGGAAGTCTTGCCTTACGAATCTGGTAGAATTTTTTGAGGAGGTGACAAAAATGGTTGACGGAGGATGAGCCATTGATGTCGTCTATATGGATTTCAGTAAGGCATTTGACAAAGTCCCTCATAGTAGGTTGGTTGAAAAGGTTAAGGCTCATGGAATACAAAGACAGGTATCTAGATGGATTGATAACTGGCTTGGTAATAGGATGATGTGGGTATGCCGGCGTTGACGAAGGGGCTAACCCCGAAAGCTTGTGAGTCTATTATCAAATAAATAGGTTGGACTAAAACCTGGTGTTGTCAGACTTTTACTGTGTTTACTTGGTAACAGGAGACAGAGAATAGTAGTGGAAGGGTCTTTTTCTAGCTGGAGGTATGTCACCAGTGGTGTGCCTCAGTCTATTTGTAATATACATAAATGACTTGGAAGAGGGAGTATGTAATATGATCAGCAAGTTTGCAGATGACACTAAGATGGCTGGACTGGCAGACAGTAAGGAGCTGTGTCAGGCAATACAACAGGATATAGACAGGTTGGTATATTACGCAGATAAATGGCAGATGGAATTTAATCCTGATAAATGTAAGGTGATGCATTTTGAGAGAAATAACGTAGGGGGGGTTATATGATTAAAGGGTAGACCAATGGAGAGTATAGAAACGCAGAGGGACCTGGGGGTACAAGTGCACAAGTCTTTGAAGGTGGCAGTACAGGTGGAGACAGTTGTGAAGAAAGCTTCCGGTATGTTAGCCTTTATAGGAAGGTTATACAGTACAAGAGCTGGAGTCTAATGTTGCATTTGTATAGAACGTTGGTTAGGCCGCATTTGGAGAACTGCGTCCAGTTCTGGTCGCCTTACTACCGGAAAGACATGGAGAGAGTGCAGAGGAGGTTTACCAGGATGCTGCCTGGTATGGAAGGACTGGGTTATGAGGAAAGATTGGGCAAATTGGGGCTGTTTTCCCTAGAAAGACGGCGACTGAGGGGCGATCTAATAGAGGTATATAAGATTATGAAGGGTATAGATAAACAGTGGTAAGCTTTTTCCTTGATTGGAAACGCACATTACGAGGGGCCACGGGCTTAGGGTGGGGGGGCGGGGGGGTGAGGTATAATTCGGATGTTAGAGGGAGGTTTTTCACACAGTGGGGTAGTGGGGGTATGGAATGCTCTGCCAAGCAAGGTGATGGAGGCAGGCACACTGGAGTTGTTTAAGAGTTACTTAGACAGGCACATGAGCAGGATGGAGATGGAGGGATATAGGAGACTGTTTTAAATAAGGTTCAGGAACCTCGGGATGTCCCTGGGAATCAACTGATTCCTATGGACCTTCCAACATATTTTCTGGCTCACTTGTTTTACTTTTGAGCTTCTGGGGATTCCCTTGAACGTTTGTACAAGGATGTGCATGGTATTGACGTTTTTCTCTTTCAATCCACAGGTGCTTCGGTCTGCCTTGTTGTCCAACAAAGGGCATGCACGCGATGGGTCGTTCAAGGGCTGTTCTTGGATGTTCGAGAGTAGCCTAGTACTTCACGTCGTTAGTGTACGCTTTAACTGCACCAGATGCTGGGCAACACGACAGCTCAGTGACTATCACTGTTTGCTGTGCAGATACATGGATTTGGGCTAGTGTCTGCGGGAGTTTGCGCATTCTCCCTGTGCTTGCGTGGGTTTTCTCCGGTTGCTCCGGTTTCCTCCCACACCCCAAAGATGTGCTCTTAGGCTGACTGGTGTAACAAATTGTCCCTAAATTAGTCTTCCCTCAATGTGGAATGCCATAGGCATAGACAAGGATCATGGGTGGAGAGGGGACTCATAATGTTAAAATGGCGGCGCGGGCTTGTTGGGCCGAAGGGCCTGTTTCCCGTGCTGTGTTGTTCTTTGTTATTTCCAGGATTTTGTTTTTATAAATAATTTTTCTGGTCCATTTTACATTAATATCTGCTCAAAAAACTACTGGCAAATGGTTAAAATGGACTTGCATATCCAAATCTTAATCCAAAGACTGGCAGAAGCCTAAAGAGATCTGTAAACTAAAATAATTTTGCATTCAGCCCAAGGTTCAATCAAATCATTTAGGTTTACTCCAGTCCCTTTCTGACAGCACTTCAATTAATTAACAGTACCCTTTAACAAGTAGCAAGGGTACTTTTCACATGATTCAAATTCTTTTTATTTGCAAAAACATTAAGCAGTGTTCTTAACATCCATAAAATAATCCGTGGATTGCTGAATACGAATTGTATTGGTCCTACGGCATACACCTGAATGCTGATAGTATTTCATTTGTAGAATTAAACATTCAGACATGTCCAGGCAAGTGCCGCTGACATTTTATAATTGACTGAGATAAAGCACAACAGTACTGGAACTAAGCAGCCAGTTCGAAAACATCTCACTCTGGTCACTATATGAAAAAGGGCAGTACGAAGAAGCAAGCAATGAACCTACGTTGTCACACAGATAACCTAAGGGCATTTCGTGTTATAATGCAGGACAACTGGCTACTAACAACCAACAGGGGACAAAGGTGATTCAGCACTTTCAACACCTTTACTAGCTGAACATCTCCATAACTACAGATTAATGAAGCAGAAAGGAAACACAATGTAAGCAACAAAGGATGCCTTCTAAGGATTACAGAACTTGAAGAGGCAGCAGCAGGATTACTGTGAGTTACGCACCACAATTAAATTGTAGCTTAACATATGCTTCAACAAAATGATTCGACATACCAAAGAGTAAAAAAAAACTGAAAATAGTTAAACGTATACTTTTGGAAGTCTTCAGGGCTACTTAACACTGAATGACCCTTGTTTATAACTGGCACCCTCAGGCCATAATCTCATCAGATTTTCACTATTATGATTAAAGTCAAACATGCAAACACCTTCTTAAAGCATCAGTGTACTGTAGCATGAGATATGGTGTTTGCTTTTTACCAAGTTGGAGCTTGTGATAAAATAAACAATTGTAAGCAAACTTAGAAATAATAGCTTTACATAAATCTTTTTTTCTACCTTAGAAAAATGTCAACCAGTTTCCAAAACAGTTTGGAGTACCAGCCACTTGTTTCAGACACCTACCCTTGCAGATTACTGGAGGGGCTGCTCAATTTACGAATAAGGAATATTCTGTGCGATGTTACGATGGAGGCTGAAGGAGTTACTTTTCCTGCACACAAAGTAATTCTAGTATCTGCAAGTAGTTACTGCAAATTATTGTTAGAGAGCCAACATACTAAAGTTATTAAGCTGAATGTCACTGCAAGAGGGCTCAAGCACGTGTTGGATTTTATTTATTCAAACAGACTGGATCTTACTTTAGAAATCATTGAAGATGTATTAAAAGCTGCAGAGGGTTTGTTGATCCGAGATGCAATCAAACTATGCTTTAGATTTCTTGAAGAACATCTCAACAAGAAAAATTGTTTGGATATCTTTAAAATAACTCAAAAATTTGGACCAGAGGAGTTAAAACAAAAAGCATTTTCATACCTGGGTCAGCACTACCAATATATACTAGAAAATCCTAGTCATTTAATAGAATTGGACAAAGCAGCTCTGTGCAAAATTCTAGAGAACAATGATATACAAGAGTACAGCGAACTGGAACTATTTAATCGTGCGACAATGTGGTTACATCACGATAACAACAGGTTGAAAGATGCTGCTCATGTCCTGAAAAAAATTCGATTTGGCCTCATTTCAGCTCCGGATTTACAGAAATATGTTCAAGAAATCTCAATTATGAAGACCGACCCCCAGTGTTATAAATACCTCCAGGAAGCACTTAGTTACCATTCTCGGCTATATGCTCAGCCCATGCTGTCATCTGAGCATACACGGATTCGGTCAAGTTCTGAAAATATGTTAATCCTTGGAGGCCGTACAATGAACAACAATGTTTGCAGTGATATTTGGGTTGCTGATGAAACCGGTAGTTGTTGGAGAAAACTGCGAGAAATGCCAGCTCCATTATACAATCATGGGGTAGTGGTTGTGAATAATTTTGTATTTGTTATAGGCGGGCAAAACACATTCGATGCCACTGGAAACCAACCATCAAATGAGGTACATCCTTCAATTTGCATTAAATCAAGATTTTTAAAATCACTTTCAGAAATGTGCAAGGGTTATTCTTCAAAGTTTGCTTGCACTTTAGCTCTATGCTCTGGGAGTTTAATCACCTGGTGTGGAGGCTGTGGTACTGACAACCAAATGCGAGGACTTGCTTTGGATCTTGCCAAGTGGCCATCCACATGTCCAAGGTGGATATAGCTTACTGGTGTGGTTGCTCTGACAGCCAGCACTTCTCTTGTCCATACCCAGGTGGCCTTGGAGATGGAGATGAAGCATAAAGCATCCTCTGGTGGACCTGAGATTTCAATGATTGGTGAGCTAGTCAGAGTCTGGTGGGCATAACTGACAATAGTAATAATAATAGTAATAAATTTGATAGATACCCTTTTTTTATGATTTGGGTTTTTAGGGCATGCCTTTGGTAGATTACGAAGCTAGGATAACAAGTATATCCTTAAGGATTGATTATAAGAAGCATACTTCTAAGAGGTTGTTTGCAAGGATTATGACAAAGATCAGGATACATGCAATCAAGGGCTAGGGTGAAAATTGATTGAAATATGGATGCAAAAGATAGTTTACTTTAAGGAAAGAATTTCAGAACTGGCAGATGTGGTGTCCTGAAGGCAGTGCCCACTGGTGTTTCTGTGCTGTACATGCTATATAACTTACACCAATATGCCTCACTTCAGTTGCAATTTTTTTTTGGACATAAACTGTTGTTTATTAACTATTAATTACTTATTAACTAAGATTCCAACATTTGCAATATGGACCACAACTACTTTCAATCTTGTAAGTAATTAAAGGGTCAGTTTACACATGGACGCTAAAGACATTGAATTGTCACCTCTCTATAACAATATTTCAACTGCTTTCCTCCAGCCAAAATTGCTGCATTCTAGTACTAATCTCATCCCCTCTATGGCTGCTCTCACAAACTGAATGCAGCATTGCATGATGTGTGGCCTTTTGGATATTTAAGCTTAGCTTCAAATCTCTGCATATCATGCAGCGGTAAACCTATTTATTTTTTATCTCCTTCACATTGCCACCATTGCCACTAAAGTCCTCATCCACACCTTTGCTCAAGTTCCATCTTATGTCAGTCCAAGGTTGTCTAAAGCTCCACACTTGCATTCTATCCCACACTAAGGCTGAATTTTACTGCCTTGCCTGCCCCAGAATCTGGGCTGGCAAGGCTCGCAGAATGGCATTCTCCGTTGGCCTCAGGCAGGATCTTATGAGCCTTGGGCAGGCGAGGTGGTAAAACTCCGGCATAAGGCTGGGATTTTCCGATTCCCTTCGTCCCGCTCCACTGCTAGCGAGGATGGAGAATTTAGCACTCAGCCAAACCTCCATTCTTTGCTAAGGCACCAGAGAATCCCAGCTGTGGGTGAAGTCTGAGGTTTCTGGCGTAAATCACACTCGCATTGTCTTTACTAGCTCTCCATCACCCAACACACTGAATTCAATGATTCTAGCCTTATGCAAATCATTCTTTGGCCTTGTTCTCTTTCTATGCTGCAATAACCTCCTAGCACAACGATTTTCACTCTTCCAATTTTGATTTCCTTTTATTTCATCTAACCCACCTTAAGTGACAAAACCTTTAGATTTCTGGACTCCACTATATGAAATTCTCTTTCTAACATTTCTACCTTTATTCTTTTCACTTTTAAAATCATCCTCAAATCTTGCCTCCTTGACATTCAGCCGTTTTCCCAAACTTGGCTGCTCAATATCAGCTTGTGCCTCTTCACATCGCACTATGACACCACAGCCCAGAGTTTCCAATATCTGGGAGTCTGTGCCCAGGATGTACCTCAGAATATATACTGGGACACCTCCCACTCTATGAAAGTTAAACCAGAAAAACAACTTACTGGATAAAGCTGGGTATTTCTTTTAAAACTCATTTAAAAAAAAACTCCTCCCCCCACAGACTTACTTCACCCTAATCTCAGAACCCATAATTTCTTCCCTCCCTCCCCATACAGTTTTGCTTCCTCTGTGTGACAGACTTCAACAGTGACTGCAGACCTGAATCATAATGGGTACCACAGTTCAGTAGGATTTAAATGCACATTTGACATCCAAATACATGCACTTTCCAGTAAGAATCATAAAGTTGATTCAGAAAGGCACTCACCTTAATCCTCCACCAAACTCACACACTGAATAAACGCAAATTTAATCTGTGCCGAGCCAATAAATAGACATCTTTGTGGTGAAATAAAACATTGCCACATTTGCAATAGAGCCCAACTGTTTCTAAAACTTCTGGTCAACAAAACTAGCCACCACAAATTGATCATTGCACAATTTGAGGAACCAGTTTCCCTACAGAATTATTGCAAGGTTTCATGCCAATGTTTGACATCTGTTTTCTGAGTACTGATTTGGCTGCAAAATACTACCAAAAGACAAAATGCATTGCAATCCAAAGACAGAAAAATTGCTACACCAGTAAAACCAAGGAAGAAAATAAAATTTGTGAGGCATTACATTTATATAGAAGAATCAATGTGATGTCAATTCAGTTGATTGTTTGAAAATATTCAAAATTCAAATACATTTCATTAGAAATTATATTCAATTTTGGTGTTATTAAGATAAAATAGCAGGGAATATATAAATATTAACTAGTTATGCATGTCTTTATTACCTTTGTCACTGAAAGTAGGGGAAAGTAATTCTTTTGCTCATTTGTTAGTCTCGATATCGCAAAAACTAATGGACTGATTTCAAGAAAACTTGTTACTGTTGTGATCCATGTGTGGAAACCGTAAACCAAAATAGTCAAATTTACTAAATGACCCTCAAAGGAAGAAATTATTGACAGAATTTCATTTTCTGTAATTTTTATTTTAACATGACCCAGAATGGAAATTAAATATGAATGAACAGGCAAATAATACTTCAAATAAAAAAGATAAATTTGACTTTAAATAGTTAATAAGACAAAGATATGTCCTTTACAATCACAAGCATTCCCCTACATTGTTCTCCACTTAGCTGTTCTTTATTTGCACAGGGGAGGTCAGGAATCCTATCCAACAGCAACTATCGTGCTAAGTTTAATGAGCATGATTTCATGGCACACCTTTTCCAACCCTCTTGCTCTCAGGTGACAAAACACCCGATGGTGTTTGTTCCCAGTATTCTTTTTCAATTGAGCAACCAATAACATCCTGGTTCATGGTGTGGACACTTCTGGGAAAATACCTCTGAACCATGCACACAGCTTTCCAGGTTTTGGACCTTTTACACCAGGTCAGATAATATCTCCAAGAGGTCCTGTCTCCTTTTCTGCCAAACAGCAAAGCTGACTTGTTCTTGAGAGTAACTTGGTTCTTCTCCACACAAGAATTGTGTTCTTCTTTATCTCTGTCTGCTTTCATTTTGTGTCTGCATCTTTGCAATGTGCTCCTCTGCTTGTAGCTCATTGTGTCTGCAACTCTCTTTTGTATCTACATGGCTTCTTTCTTAACTTCTCTCCTGCCTATTGGTGGTGTCCAATATTTCCCATTACTGAACAATATTTAAATTGATCCCTTTACAATTTATGCAAACTCTGAAAACTCCTTTTCAAACATTTTTACAACAGCAGGATCATTACCCTCACTCTTAAAAAAACATTTGTTAATGTTGACTGATGAGGCAATGCAAAAATCAGAAACCATTCCTATACTGTAGCTGCTTCATTCTGGATGATGCTACTAACAAGTTATCCTCTTTCAAGTTTGTGAGATGACATACGGCACAAGAATAGTGTAGGAGACAGGGTGAAATGGTGGAAAATAACAGGAGTTAAATCTCCCCAGATTTCTGGCAGACTTACTGTTTGGAGCAGTGTCACAACAGACTAAGGCTCAAGCTTGACTCCTGCTCACTACTGAATCAGCTGATCTCAGCCAGGGCAGTACTTTAATGACTAATGATTAAAACAACCCTGGTGCAAATTGGTAACCGAAATGCAACCCAGATCAAAGTGGGTTAACAAGAAAACTGTGTAAATGAAACAAAAATGGCAAAAGCATACTCGTCAATTGTTCACTGCTTAATATGAAAGTGATGTGGCACAACTAAGCTAATTTTCTGAGTATCAGGTATTCTTCTGTAGTAAGGTTCCCTGTCAACTTATAAGTCTTAAAAATAGTTTAGCAAATATACTGATCACATTTAGTTTCTTTTCTTTCCCTAGGTTTATCGGTTTGATCCAAGAAATAACTCATGGCTTCAGGTTGCTGGTATGCTGGAAAGACGCACGCGGTTTTATGTGGATGCAGTTTTAAAGAACATTATTTCTGTGGCAGGAGGGACACTTTCAGGGAGCCTCACAAATACTGTGGAAGAATACAAGGCCGATGAGAACAAATGGGAGTTTGTAGCATCTTTCCCAATGGCAGTAGCAGACCACACTGGGGCTGTACATAAAGGTATTCTGTACATTTCAGGTGAGGATGAAAGAAAGGGACATACCAACTATGTGTGATATCTGGAAGACTGGCCTTTCAAGAATATTCACCTTAAAAAGTGTTGACATCTCATGCTGACATGTACCACAAAAAAATACTTCATCTCATCTCCATACCCTAAATCAGCTTCTATAAAAGGGACATTATGAGCGAGGATATTTAGTGACACTATTCATAGGACCATTTTTGAACACATTCTAGCATAACGGCAGCACATCCACTGGCATTGTGTAGGTTGCCTACCAACAGTGCAATGTCTGAGATACACTTAGGAAGGGACGGGGAAAAAGAAACAGGAGGGTAATATCAGGAGAAAGATAATCTCTAGAAGCAACATTGCTAAGAACAGTATTTGTTAATTAGCCAATAAATGAAATTGAGTGCCCCAGCTTAAAAAAAACTCACTTCTATGGAAAGATGAACACAAATATCAGTTATTTAGTGATATGAGCGCAAGTCTTCCAACTGCAAAAACAGAAGTTACAGTGTAGTTAATCAACCCTCATAATTTAGATGAACTTTTAACAAACTGGTCACTACAGTTATAGACTGACTATGGAGAACTACTTATATAGCACACAGGAAGAAAGTTTTATATTATTATGCACATTGAGGTTTTGCAGGACCAAGAACCAAATTGAAAACTTTCATCCTTGCATTCAAATCCCGTGCCTCTCTTCATCTCTGTAAACTCTTCTAATCATAAAACATGTGAAGAGCTCTGATTTTAGCCTTTTCCGTACAAGATTTCTTTTGTCACTGATAGTTCTAACTTCAGCCATCCAGGCAATGATCTCTGCAGTTCTTTTCCTAAAATTCTCTCCTTCTTTAAGGTGTATCTCAAAGCTCCATTGACCAATGTTTTGGTCACCTCATCCCAATATCTCATTTTTTGGCTTGGTATCAAATTTTGTCCAATTATAGTCCTGAGAAAAACCTCAAAATATTTTTACTAAATTAAAAATGTGCTTTTTGTTAATGTCTTGTGGTGTTACACATGGGTAGTTGCAAAATATGGTCTTGTCTGCTTCTTTATAATTTTTGCAGCTTTGGTCTTTTCTTTCATGTTTTGCACAGGCCTCATCTGTTTCTCCCTGTCTTTTCTTGCGAGTTGGAATTGGTGGATGGCATGCTGTGGTATAGCATGAATAAAAACATCCACTGCCTGAAGATTATATTTGAGTGGAGATTGTGAGAAAATGAAATCTTTATCAGTTCATTTCTCACCCTCCAGTACAAGAAAATATTAGTTTGATGTAAGGTTCCAAAGCAGTATCATATTTATCTCCCGGGTGCCTTATCCCTTCCAACTCTGACCAATAACTTCAGATCTAAATTAAATCCAACTTTCACATTTCTTGTTGTAACCAACTCTGAGTGTTTTCATTTTTGTTTCCCTAGGCCCTTCTAGTGTAGCTTAGTTTATAAACACTGGACACAATTCTTCCAAGCTCCCAGCAGCCAATTTGATGGTAGGCATGGTGGGACAATATAGCACGAGGCTGAGAAATTAAGTTTCACTCCGGCCAGAATTTACAGCGGGTCTTCCATGGTGCCCACATTGGTGGGTCAGAAAATCTGTCAGAGGATGGCATGAACCTCATTTGCATTTCGTTAATTGAATGCAAGGAAACAGAGTGAAACATTCAGAATAATGTGGGGCTCATGTGAACAATGCCTGGGGCTGCCCCGAAGTTCAGGATGGATGCTGCCTGCAATCCTAGTCCCTGGAACATAACAGCAGAGGACTGGGGTTGCCCTCAGAATGTTCCTGGAGATTGGTCTTCAGGTCTCAGGGAGTCCGTCTTTCGGTTTCAGAGTGCAATCGGAGACCTATCTTCATTTTCAGGAATCTACCTTCTTTATTCATGATGTCGAATGCCTTTTCAATATGGTAACTGGGCACGACAGCAGACTACACATCATCTAGGACTGCCCTGCTAATGAAGCCGGCATGAAATACATGGATACGTAATGAATAATTATTCATTATGGCAGGGCGGGAAGATTGGGTGTTTTCCTGCCAGCTGTTGCTGCAGGAAACACTCCACCTTCCCAACATTAAAGGTGGGATTCTCCGGCCATGCTTATCCCTAGGTCAGAAAATCCTGCCCAAGATCAATGGACCTTTGCACAATCACTGTCCCACCCGCTACAATTCCCATAGCGGGCAGGATGGGAAAATTCCAACCCATATGTTCAGGGAACAGTATTCTGCAAGAACTTATTTCAAAACAGAGAATGTGAATTTTAAAACAGCATATATATTTAATTATATCATCACTACCACCAGGTGGATTCTCAGCAGGAAAAGCTGTAAAGGATCTGTACAGCTACCTCCCAAGATTGCAACGATGGATCACTAACCAGTCCATGACATTTGCCCGTTGTGACCATGGTATGGCTACTATCGGAGACAAAATATTCTGTGTAGGAGGAAGGACTTTAAATTCAGTAAGGAAAATTTTAAATCTTCATGTTGTTGTTTTAAATTCAAATGTTTTCACTCTTAAAAAAAGTCAATAGGTCAATGGTTACAGTTTTAATTACAACTCCCAAAGCAATACCAATAAACGTTTCTAAGAACACTTACCAACATATCACAGAATTATACTGTGCAGAAGAGGCCCTTCAGCCCACTGAGTCTGCAGTGACATGTGAGAAACACCTGGACTCCCACTTTAAACTGAGCAAAGAAAATAACAGTCCAGGATAATGCTTAGGTCCTCGCCACCTTGTGCAAGATGAATTTCTGAGTGGGTAATGGTTGCCCTACTCTGTGGGATGCTGCAGCGCAGTGATCTATCCAGCCCCATCCCACAAACAAGTGTCGTTCCCCCTCCCACTAAACAGAAATAATGAAGAAAGAGTCAAGAAAAAAAACTCCCACTAATCCTATATATCAGCACTTGGCCCATAGGCCATATCAAGCAGTATCAAATTGTAAGAAGAAATTGGCAAACAATTGAGCTCTGCCATCCATGGTTTACACAGCGAAATAGGTAAAGATAGAGACTGCATAAGCAAGATTTTTGGGATTTAATCTATCCTTCAAGCCTGTACACATTAACTATTAACTCTTTTAAAAAATAATAAGACATTACTCTTCACAAACTGTACTACTAAATGGATTATGGACTGTTGCTAGCACCATTATAAGACTGCCTGCAGTCTTATTTCTATCACATTCAAAAAATATAAAACTATACAAGATATTGTCATTATAGTAGTATTCATCCAGAGATGACTAAACTGCAACCTCCCTTTGGATTAGTAAAAACAATAGAAAATACCCTAGAATAGCACCATGACGACCATTATATTTTACTCACTCAACATATACTAAAAGAATGAGATATTAAGCATTGGATCACAGTTTTACTTGATGTAGAATGGCAACCAATGACTCATGTTTGATGGCAATTATTGATTATTATTGGAGAACAATACATTGAAGTGCACATTAATTATAATGAAAAGCCTTGCATCTTCAGCAGTGCAATGTTCTTCAGAGGTATGGCTACTCAAAGGCATTGGCCTCAAAACAGCTATGAAAGCAAAAAAAATTGTTAGCTCAAGTAACTATGTTCTGTTAAGCTAACAGTTCTAATGTGTAAATGACATTTGTCATTTTTATCATGTCACTTGCCAGCCTTTAACAGTCCAAGGTACCTTTCCTCAATTGCACTCAGCCCAAACCCTGTAAACAGGATTACTGAAAACACACTGCCTTTAACTAAATCTTAATAATGCCACACAGATCAGCATAAAATAATTGTAGTAATTAAGTTATCAAACAGGTAGATAGCCAAGTATGTCCAAGTATTCTAATATTAGGATCATCATAATTTCTTACATACTAATTCTTTGTGTCAGGTCAACTAACTGGGGAGATTATGTGCAGAAATGGGGCCATAATATATTGTGAAAATGAATAAGAAGAAAATTACAAACATCATCACTAAATTGGTAATAAACTGTAGACATGTGAGCAAAAACAAAAATAATTTAGTTATGTCATCTACAGAAGATTTAAAATTCAGAAATAAATTTTAATTCAGAAGAATTATCTCTCTCAGCTAGGTTTAAATCCAGGAAACAAGAAAACAACACCGAACAATTATTCTATGTACCAAAGCAACTCAGCCCAAAAATATATATATATAAAAACACTATTCAATCCAATAACTTCGAAATACATTGACAAACTGTTATTTCTGAACACAATTTCCATAGAAAAAGGTGTCTCAATCTCTGCACTACTTAATACTGTGAAAGGGAGGAGACACGTTAATTACAAATAAACAAATATTGTGATGTTACTTTTTTGTAGTTTAACAGAAATGTATTAATTTCTTCCAGTCAGACGAGTGGTTTCACGTAAACGAAACAGAATATTACATTCCTGCAGCTGACCAGTGGACGACACTTAAAGTATCGCCTTTCGACTGCTGTCAATTTAGCACCTCTGTGCACAATTCCAAAATGTACATCACTGGCGGGGGGTCCCTCCGTCAAATGATTAAAAAGGATAGTGTTTTCATCTATGATCCAGAAGCCAGACGGTGGGGAAGGGCAGGTGCCTTACCTCTGCCTCTGGTGGATCATGCAGCCTGCATGGTTAAACTTTCTGGCGAAATATTGCACAAGTTAAAAAGTGAGGAGTGCGTACATCCACTTCTTGGAACAAAAAGGAGTTCGACTCTCAATCTATTTGTGACTGAATAATAGATGCACAATACAAAAGCTAAAAATTAAACTAGATGTACTAGGGATTGCAAAGCTATAACTATATAAAAAGCTAGAAGCTTGCCGTTTGCCTACAAATGTTTCTGCTTGTGTAAAGTTGAATATATGTACAAGTTATGTTATCAGAATGAGCTTCCTGAAAATCATGCAAGAATCAAAATTTTTATTTATGAAATTAACCAGGGTAGGATATTTGATATCAACACATGATTACTATTATTTGTGAAGTCACTAGTTTTACAGCATAAAGCAAAGTAAAATACATATATACAAAGAGTAGTTTTTAAGAGTACACTACGTACTCAGGCTTAAGTAATTTGGAATTCTACAACCACTGCATCTGGCAATGGATCACAAAACAATACAAAATCATTATGTGTTGAACATACTTCACCTGAACAACGAATAGAAAATTACAATCAACAAATTAATTGACAATGTTTGACATTTTTAAGACCTTTTGTGCTAGATCAGCACGTTATTAAACAGATGAAGAAAATGTGAACTCTTTTTAAACTATAACAATAAAGGGTTATTTTTAATCCCTCTGATAATGTACGTTTTCTAAGTACCCTGCTGAGCTCATCCCAAAAAATAGAGATTTTCATTTTCATCAATTCTAGCAAGGGAAGGATCAATAATAAAATTAATTGAGACAGAGTTTTATCATTTTGATCTCACAAATGCCAAGTGCAAATGATAAAACTTCACTCTGTCAAAAAGCTTTAGAGTCACAGAATCTTACAGCATCTGAGGAGGTCCTTGGTCTATCACACTAGAGCTAGCCCCTTGAAACAGCTGTCCAATTTAGGCCCACATCTCATCTTATCCCCAACACCCTCTAAGTTGCTCTTTTCAAGTACATGCCCAAATGCTTTTTGAAGTTTCTATGGATCAGATTCCACTATCCTTTCAGGTAGTGAGTTCCACATAAAATAATTTCTCCTAATTTTCCCTCAAGCTCTTATTCAACTATTTTAAATTTATGATACTAGTGGTTTGCCCGCCTAGCAGGAGTTTTGCCCCTACTAGTTCAATAAAAACACTTAATAATTTTATGTACTTCTATTAGATCGCCACCCAAATTTCTCAACTCTCAGGAGAACAATCCATGTGTCTCCAATCTTTCCACATAATTGAAGTATCTCTTTCGTGGTGTAGGTCTGGTAAATGTCCTCCATATTTCATCCAAGACCTTAACAACCTTCTTAAATTTGTGGTGCTCAGAATTGTACACAATCCTCCAACTGAGCCCTACCCTGATATTTGTAAAGGTTCATCAGGATTTATTTGTTTCTCTATTCAATACCCTATTTACAAAGACAAGTATTTCATACATTTTAACCACCTTCTCAACTTGCTCTACCACCTAAGAGGTTTGAGAGGATTGTCTTACGTTCTTTTTTGCATCCTTCGGAAAAGATACAATTTAGATTGTACTGCATCTCCATACTGTTCTTGTCAAATGCAATACTTTACATATCCATATTAATTTGCATCGTGAGCTATGTGCTCTTTTCACAAATCAGTGTGTATTTTCCTGAAGTCTGCTTCCATCCTGCCCACTATTTACTGTTTCCAAATTTTGCATCATTTGCAAACTTCAAAATTATATTCCCTATACCCAAATCCAGTTCACAGGAAAAGAAATGGTCCTAATACTAACCCTGCATAGCCCTACAATAAAATTCTGACGAGTTTTCAAAGGGACACTGAAATCTGATGACTAAAATCAGTTTGATTTATAAACAATTACTTGTTTTAAAGGTGTTATATATAATTCTGTCCTTTATTGTTTTACTTTTACTAATAAAATAAGCTCAAGTGTACCACAGCCACATTTTTTAAAAAAAGAAACGCTCTGAAGCTTGCAAATCTGGTGGAGATTGAGTGATAAATTCTGCACCTGACATTTACACAATTTTGAAATGACAGCATAGTTTGCACTACATACACTTCAATAATCAACTTGCTGCAATTATTTGATCCAAAGCTCATAAAATATAGCTAGAAATGCAGATGATGTGATAGCTTTTGTGTCTTGGCAAGGATGACATCCTTGATATAGAAATAGCATGCAACGGATGGCAGTAAAAACTGTGCCTTAAAAGCTCCAAAAGATTATGACTGGGATTTTATCAACTCGCCTCGTCTATTGATGATACTCGATTTCTCAGCTCTTGCGATCTTGCGAAAGCTAGATTCTGAATAAATAATTTAAATTTATTGAAATTGTGTTTGTCATGGGATTAGCGAGCTCAATTGTCCAGGCTCACCTGCCTTTATGGCCTCGCCGGGGGAGGTTTTCTCCAGCGAGGAAAACATCTACTCCCCACGAACAGGGAACAGTCGTGTTGCCCTCACCAGTAGAACCAGAGACCATTGAGGCCTTCTGGAGCAGCTGAGGGCAAGCCTGGCACCTTTGTAATCTCACTGGGCACCTTGGAACTGTCACCGGTCAGTGCACTGGGTAGGACATATGGAGGCAAGGCCTATAGGGGCAGGGCCTGAAGGGGGTGGGGCTTGGCAGGATTGGGGTTTATGGAGGAAGGGCTTATGGGAGACTGGGGGGATGGAGGGGCCTCTGCAACTCTGCAAGTCCAATCGTTATTTGTTTGGGGGGGGGGGGGGGGGGTAGTGGTGGCAGTGCTGCCACTCTGCAGGTAAGTGGTGAGAGGGTGGGTAGAATCAGAGGTCTGCACATGCACAATAGCTCCCTCTGCAGGCTAGCTGATGACTAACGCCCCACCCACTGCCTGAAGCAGCCAGAAATGGTCTAAACAATCTTTTCAAGCACTAATTGGGTATGAAAACATGCCCAAAAAACGATCTGCAACTCCCCATTTTCATGCCAGCTAGATACTTAGAATCATTCTCATAAAATTCCATTTGTCTGGATCTCTCTAACACCGAAGTTTATTCTTATTTAAACTAAGCCTAGAGTAATGCTAGAGTGATGACTTGCTTCGATAACTCATGTTCAGTTCCAATGTCAAAAGGAAGGACAATTGGATCTACATTTACAAATAAATGGAAGCAGTGTTCAAACACATGAAACAATAAAGATCTGTGCTGGAGCAACATGGCATGGTATAGGAGAAATCAAGGGTTACCCACAAATATACAATAATAACTTATTTGACTCCTCATACTAGATACGTCACTTCTTTACCAGAGGCAATTGTTTTTGAAAGATAACTCGAGAAGAACTAGTGTGTTACACCAGTAGTTTTGTTCACTTGTTTTGTCATAATGAACACTTATAACTGAATTAAAGAAGATACATGCCTATACGTCTGCTTTGTTTTCTGATTGGGTCTCAATTTCTTTATAATTTCAAATAGCACACTTACCCAATATATCTAGCAAGCCTTCAATATGATCAGCTTTCTTCAGAATGTAACGACAGGCAACCTTGGGAAATTAACATTATCATGAACGTATGTGTATGAATGCACATATAAAACGTGACTTTTAAAATTGATAAAATTGGAATTTTTTTCACATTGAAAATACTTTACTTATATTAAACTAATTCATTCATTTAGTAACATTTTTCATTATTCAGGAAAATAAGATAACTTACATCCACTGGGTTTGCAGGGAAATGCAATCCGACTTCAGTCTTGTACGGATAGTTGAACATTGATAAATAAGTAAATGCATTTCGTGCCCATCCATAGAGATGATCAACTTCTTTCTTGGATTTCACTGCCTTGCACAAAGACAGTTTAGTGGTGATCTTGCCCCATGCTGTAAAAGACGGATTAACAGGCATGGAAATTGAAGTTTGCGACCGATTTCCTTATAGCTCATTCTACCATTGAAATGATATGTTCAGCAAAGCATAGAGGCCTGATCCCATTCAGGCAATGTAATTATCAGGCAAGATGGTGAATAACTGCTATACAATGAACTACTGTATCAATGTAGAAAAATTAAGATACATGCATCAGTACATGTACCACACAATAAATTGACGGCATGGGAAAATAAACCATGACAGGTTGGCAAATTTAGATACATTCTTGACCCAGGCTAATTTTCGAATGTAGGTCAATTTGCATTTTCTTGGTAGCTTCCCCTGCTTCCATCAAAAGATCTACCCTGGTTGATGCAAGATTGAATTTGCTGCTAAAGCAATTGATCACTCTTAGGGCCCTATTTTACCATTTTGATTCTAAGTGCTGGGTGAACTTGAAACTAAGAGTGTTTCAGATCTGACTTTTAGACTTGTTCTCAGGTGTCATACGCACTCTGCCAACAAAAATATCAGTGATTCCGAATCACACTGCAGAGGCCTGGAGGTGGGGCTTAACACGCCCGAAACCCTGCAGCTCTGATCAGCATCTCCAACATGTGCAACAAAAAAATGATAGAATGCCAGTCCCCTGCTACATCCCTCCCTGGCCGGATAATGCCTCCTCCCCGGCCCCCACAGACATTGCTGCACCCCCACAACATTACTGACTACCTTATCCCCCACCTTTCCCTGCCATCCAGTCTGATCACGGGCCCCTCCCCCACCACCGATCTCAGGCAGAGTGGCAGTGGACCCCCCCTCCCCTCCACTAATCTCAGGCAGCGTGGCAGATCGGTTCCACAGATCCTTTCCTTCCACAGATCTCAAGCAGAGAGCCTTTGGATGCTAGGCACCTACCTTCTCACTAACTGGTGCGCTCAAATCGGACTTCTATGGAGCATGTCTGTTTCACATCAATTCTGGATGGGCGAACACGGTGATAAAGGGGGAAATAGTGTACAGCCCATTAAGTCAATTTAAGTGCATGAAAATGCATTTAAGTGGCTGTCGCGACCACTTTGGGCGCAGTCCCAATCATGGCCATTTTCGGGCCTTGGTAAAGGGGGAACTGGCGCAGAAGCGATGTAGATCACGCTACTTGCCTCACGCCCAAATTTACCAAGTTTTTGTGCGTGAAAACAGGAGCAGCTTGATGATAAAATAGGGCCCTTAGTGTTTTTGGATATAAAATAATGAACCTTCTGTTTCTGCCTCAATAGCAGCATTGAGCATCAGGGACAAATGGGTATCTACTTCTTTGTGCGTGTTTACAACATGCTTGCTAATTCCTTCATATAATGATTGTGCATTTCTTCCAACATTCAGTAACAGAAAGTCTGAAATTGTGACTCTGAAGTATATGAAATTCTTCATAACGGATACCCCATACCTTGTTGCTGTGCCAAAGCTTCAAGCTCCTGAAATCCTCTCCGGATTGACAAAACACAGTCTGGTGAGTTACGCTCAAAATCCTAATTAAAGAATTAAAATTATAATAACTGCTAGTGAGTAACAGCAAATTGAAAATTTCATCACAGTTAAAAGTAAAAGTTGAACTTGTAAAGCACCTTTCACATTCCGAAACACCTCACAGTCAATGAGCTCATTCATAAGTACAGTCACAGTTACATTTTAGGCTAATGCAGCAAGGTTCCAAGAATAACAACTGTATAGCTGTCCAGTTAATCAATCTGAGGGCAATGGTTGAGAGATGAATGTTGGCCAAGACCTCAGGCAAACATCCCACTCCTGTGTAAGAGGTGCTGTGAGATCCCCGAGGACGGTAAATGTGACGCTGGTTTAACATTCATTCGTTCAACAAAGTAAGTCTGGGTTAGATGCTGGAAGTTCTGGGCTGGAGCTCAAACTTGCAGATCTCTAACTCAGATGTGAAAGTGCTGTGATCATGTCAAATGCACAGTGCAAAAATATATAATCAACCAAAACATTCTGCTAGAATCTTTCTATCACTAAATATTCCAGAAAAGATGCTATTATAATAATCGTGCTTCTTTTAGATTATAGCACAAGACACATGGATTCAATCTAAAAATCCTAAAATAATACTGGCAAAGTCTCTTACAACTATCTAATGAGATTATCAATTCACTTTTTATTATATGATGGACTTTAATTAGATAGCTTGTTTGGGATCTAACCAAATATTAGATTTACAGTTCACCCTTTGCCAATATCAAAACTGATAGATTGGAAGGAGCCTCTACCTTGTTTGCTGGAGCAGATGAGTGAAGGAGCAGAGAGACAGATAAGAAACTACCTGTTAAAAACCTGTTTAAATAAGTTTAAAGCACTTTGTAGTAAGAACTAACCTTGTAGAACTGTTTAAATCATTTAAAAGCATTTTTGTGGGCTTTTTGTATTTACCGCTTTAAGAATTCTGAGGGAGTGGTTAGAAGGGAGTTGAGGGGGAGCAGGCTTTAAATCAGCGCCAGGTTTAAAAGGAGGCCTGGTGTAGAAAGCGGGCAGCGGAGTAAGAGGGAAGCAGAGTGAGCTATTAGGGCTTAAGATCAAAAGGGCTGGGGGGAAAAAGGGCCAGGTAAGTTTGTGTTGAAATATTCAATACTACTACAGTGAATAATGGAGGGGCATGTGATGTGTTGTTTCTGTATGATGTGGGAGCTGGTGGACCCCAGGGTCCTTCCCGGTGACCACGTCTGCAGTAAGTGCAGGTTGCTGGAGGAGCTCCAGCTCAAGGTAGACGAGCTGGCCTCTGAGCTACAGACACTGAGGCTCATCAGGGGGAGAGAGGGTGCCATTGTCAATGGGGTGCAAATGACATTCACCCCCCCTAGACTGGCTAACTCTAAGGGTCAGGAACAAGAGGGGGCTGCTGAGAGGAGGAAGGGGGGTGGGGAGCGGAGGCCTCAGCCTCTCAAACTGCATAACAGGTTTGAGGTTCTTGCTTCCAGTGTGGATGAGGACGAGGGAGGTGAGGTCGGTGAGCAAACTGCACATGGTACAGTGATGCAGCAGGACATAGGCAAAGAGAAGGTGAAAAGGAACGTAGTAGTAGTTGGGGATAGTGGGGTGAAGGGTATTGACACTGTCCTTTGTCACAATGACAAAGTGCACAGAAGGGTGTGTTGTCTGCCTGGTGCTCGGGTCCAGGATGTCACATCTGGGCTGCAGAGGAACCTGGAATGGGAGGGTGAGAATCCGGTTGTTGTGGTACATGTGGGTGCCAGCGACATAGGCAAAATGCAAACTGAGGATCTGGGGAGGGAGTATGAAAAGCTGGGAATGGAATTAAAAAGTAGAACCGACAAGGTGGTTATCTCTGGGCTACTGCCTGAACCGAGTGCAGACGGGCGTAGGGTTGACAGGATTAAGGAAGTGAATGGGTGGCTCAGGGATTGGTGTGGGAGGAATGGGTTTGAATTTATGGGGCATTGGCATCAGTATTGGGGTAGGTGGGACCTGTTCGGGCGGGATGGGGTGGGTCTGAACCGTGCTGGGACTAGAGTTCTGGCGAATCGTGTAAAGAGGACTGTAGACAGGGCTTTAAACTAATTAGGAGGGGGGAGGGTGCGAGGGTAGGTGACGTTACGAGGCCTAAAGTTAAGGAGAGGGTACAGGTAAGGGTAGAGGCCGAGGATGTCCCAATAATAAAGGGAGTGGGGGGGGCGTGAGCATGGTTGGTGGCGTTCCGGCAAATAGGGTCCAGGTGAAGGCTGGGATGAAGGCACTTTATCTGAATGCACGAAGCATTCGGAACAAAGTGGATGAGCTGGTGGCGCAGATCAGCACAAATGGATATGATCTGGTGGCCATTACAGAGACGTGGCTGCAAGGTGACAGGGACTGGGAGCTGAATGTCCAGGGGTATCAAGTGTTTAGGAAGGATAGGCAGGAGGAAAAAGCAGGGGGGGGTGTAGCTCTGCTGATTAAGGATAGCATCAGGGTGGTAGCAAGGGATGATATTGGAGCCAAGGAGCAGAAAGTGGAATCGTTGTGGGTAGAGATTAGGAACAGCAAAGGGAGGAAGACGCTGGTGGGTGTCGTCTATAGGCCCCCGAATAATGATCTGGAGGTGGCGCGGGCTGTTAACGCGCAAATAAGTGCGGCGTGCAGGAATGGGACGGCCATAATTATGGGGGATTTCAATCTGCACATTGACTGGTCGACCCATGTTGGACGCGGTGAGCTCGAGGAGGAGTTCTTAGAATGCTGCCAGGATAGTTTCCTTGAACGGTGTGTGTTGGAGCCGACGAGGGAGCGAGCTATCTTGGATCTGGTGTTATATAATGAGGCGGGTAGAATTAGGGACCTTGCGGTGAAGGATCCTCTTGGGGAGAGTGATCATTGTATGGTGGAGTTTCTGGTGCAGATGGAGGAGGACAAAGTGGGTTCCCAGACACGCGTCCTTTGTTTGAACAGAGGGGAGTACGGTAGGATGAGAGAGGAATTGGCGAATGTGGACTGGGGGAGCGTGTTGGAAGGTAGGTCTGCTGAGGAGCAGGTGGAGGATCTTTAAGGAGATCTTTCTTGGTGCTCAGCAGAAATTTATTCTGATGGTCAAAAAGGACCGTAGGAGGAGAGGTAATAAGCCGTGGATAACGAAGGAGGTGAAGGAAAGTGTTAAAAGCGGAGGCGTTTAGAGTAGCTAAGAGTAGTGGGCGAGAAGAGGATTGGGAGAGGTTTAAATGTCAACAAAGATTGACAAAGAAATTGATAAAGAAGGGTAGGAGAAACTATGAAGCTGGGCTAGCACTTAATATAAACAAGGATAGCAAGAGTTTTTATAAGTATATAAAAAGGAAGAGGCTGGCTAGGGTGAACGTTGGACCCTTAGAGGATGAGAAGGGGGACTTAGTGGTAGGGGATGGGGAAATGGCTGAGGTCTTGAATAACTTTTTTGTTTCGGTCTTCACGGAGGAGGACGTGAATAATTTGCCGGGTGTTAGTGATGGAAAGGTGGTAGGACTGGAGGGTCTCAATGACATTACTGTTACTAGAGAGGCGGTGCTCGACAGACTGGAGGGGCTGATTGTGGACAAGTCCCCAGGACCGGATGGAATGCATCCGAGGGTTCTGAAAGAAATGGCGGAGGTGATAGTGGATGCCTTGGTGGTTATTTTCCAGACGTCGCTGGATTCCAGGGAAGTGCCGGAAGATTGGAAAGCGGCTAATGTTACGCCTTTGTTTAAGAAGGGTGCCAGGCAAAAGGCGGGGAATTATAGGCCGGTTAGTTTAACGTCTGTTGTAGGTAAAATGTTAGAATCTGTCATCAAGGAGGAAATAGCGAGGCATCTTGAGGGGAATTGCTTGATAGAGCAGACGCAGCACGGTTTCGTTAAGGGGAAGTCGTGTCTGACAAATTTACTGGAGTTCTATGAGGATGTGTCTAGGGCGGTGGATAGAGGAGAGCCGGTGGATGTGGTCTTTCTTGATTTTCAGAAGGCGTTTGACAAGGTACCTCACAAGGTTATTGCAGAAGGTCAGGGGACATGGAGTTGGGGGTAGGGTGTTAGCGTGGATAGAGGACTGGTTGTCAAATAGGAGGCAGAGAGTGGGGGTCAATGGGTGCTATTCGGATTGGCGGTTGGTGACTAGTGGAGTGCCCCAGGGGTCGGTGCTGGGGCCTCAGCTTTTTACCATTTATATAGATGATCTGGAAGAGGGAACCGAGTGTACGGTGTCGAAATTTGCTGATGACACCAAGATTGGTGGAACGGCAAATTGCGCGGAGGGTGTGGAGAGTCTACAGAAGGATCTAGATAGGCTGGGCGAATGGGCCAGGAAATGGCAAATGGAATTTAATGTTGGCAAGTGCGAGGTGGTCCACTTTGGTAGGAATAATGGTAGGAAGGATTATGACTTACGTGGAGAAAAACTGCAGCAGGCGACAGTGCAGAGGGACCTCGGGGTCCTTGTGCATGAGTTGCAAAAACCCAGCTTGCAGGTGCAGCAGGTGGTCAGGAAGGCGAATGGGATGCTGGCCTTCATAGTGAGGGGGATTGAATATAAAAGTAGGGAGGTCTTGCTGCAACTGTACAGGGCACTGGTGAGGCTGCAGCTGGAGTACTGTGTGCAGTTTTGGGCGCCGTACTTACGCAAGGATATTTTGGCCTTGGAGGGAGTGCAGAGGAGGTTTACTAGGCTGATGCCGGAGTTGAGGGGGTTGAGCTATGAGGAGAGGCTGAATAAACTAGGCTTGTACTCGTTAGAGTTTAGAAGAATGAGGGGAGATCTCATTGAGGCGTATAAGATGATGAATGGGATTGATAGGATAGAGGTGGAGAGACTCTTCCCGCTCAGAAAGGACAGTAGGACTAGGGGGCACAGCCTCAAGATAAAGGGGGGGCGGTTTAGAACGGAGTTGAGGAAGAATTTCTTCACTCAAAGGGTGGTGAATCTCTGAAATTCTCTGCCCGTTGAAGTGGTGGAGGCTACCTCGCTAAATATTTTTAAGACGCGGGTTGATGGGTTTTTGATGAGAGAGGAGATTAAGGGTTATGAGGAGAGGGCGGGAATATGGAACTGAGCAACGACAGATCAGCCATGATCTTATTGAATGGCGGGGCAGGCTCGAAGGGCCAGATGGCCTACTCCTGCTCCTATTTCTTATGTTCTTATGTACCTTCATTATGCACAGCTGTAGACTAGAACATGCATATGAAATTGGCTCAGTTGGCTGGATGGCTGATGTAGATCAAAGTGGAGCCAACAATACAGAGTTGGCTTCCGGTTCTGGCTGGGGTGGTTTTGGGACCTGCTTCCTTGCCCTTGGTGGAGATCATGGTGCTGTGGGTAGACCAGCCATTGGGCACAGAACTGATGATGATGACTCGACAGCTGAAATTGCACATTATTTAAAACCACAAATGTATTTCACAGTCATAGAGTCTCAGAGGTTTGCAGCATGGAAACAGGCCCTTCGACCCAACTTGTCCATGCCACCCCTTTTTTTTTAAACCCCTAAGCTAATCCCAATTGCCCGCATTTGGCCCATATCCCTCTATACCCATCAAACCCAGGTAACTGTCTAACTGCTTTTTAAAACACAAAACTGTATCTGCCTCTACTACCACCTCTAGCAACTTGTTCCAGACATAACCACTCAGTGTGAAACAATTGCCCCTCTGGACACTTTTGTATCCCTCCCTTCTCACCTTAAACCTATGCCCTCTAGTTTTACACTCCCCCACCTTTGGGAAAAAGTATTGATTATCTAGCTGATCTGTGCCCCTCATTATTTTATAGACCTCTATAAGATCACCCCTCAGCCTTCTACGCTCCAGAAAAAAAAGACCCAGTCTATCCAGCTTCTCCTTATAACTCAAACCATCAAGTCCCGGTAGTAGCATCCTAGTAAATCTTTTCTGCACTTTTCCTAGTTTAATAATATCCTTTCTATAATAGGGTGACCAGAACTGCATTCCAAGTGTGGCCTCACCAATGTCTTTAAGTTTTAAGTTTTCTTTAAGTTTAACCTCCAATTCACTAAATTTTAGTTGTTTATGAATTTTCTTAACATCCACTTGACACATTCATAGCACATTCAAATCTGAATAGTGATAAGTTGTAAACTTAGCAGATTATGGTGTCAGAACAAATGAAGATTAAAAATGAACAAAATGAAAATTTTAAGCACTGAATAAACAATTTACTATCCGTTTTATTTGGGTCCATCTGGCCTTTGAAATCTTTTCTGGGTCCGCAATTTAATTTATCACCATAAGCTGTTTTAGAGGAAAGAATTATTAAAAATTGATTTCCTCTCAAATTTGAAGAAAATCATTAAACAATCATACTGTTTTATCAAAAATCAAGTCCAGATATGGTTATGCATTGCATCAGGATATATATTAAAGAGTCTTAATAATGACTTCAGCAATGTTAATAAGTTTGTTATATTGCATACAATGATAATAGAATGCTCATAGCATTTACTTCAAAATTAGACTTAAGTCAACTATAATTCTTAAGCAAATTTCAAGACAGTTTATGATTTACAGCCTAAAAACAGAAGCAAGAGAAAGCCTTTTAGCCATTGAGTCTGCTATTCAATATGATTATGGTCGTTTTTATACCCAACATCACCTTCCTGCACTACCCCCATATCCGTATATTACCAATTTCCAAAAATCTATCAGTCTCTTCTCGAATATGCTCAACAGCCTTTTGTGTCACAGAGGTCAGGAATTTACCACCATTTTAAACGGGAAAATGCTATAAAATTGTGCGTAAAGTGGCTATTGTGAATGGCGTCAGTTTTCATGATCGGTGGGATTTTACGACAGTCAGATTTCCGGCGCAGTCAGTTTTTCACTGGAAATGGGCGATAGACTGGTTAATTTATTGAAATTTATTTAAATGCTGATTTTAATGCGTTTAGTGAGGCTGGTGGTCAATCAACCAGGCTGACTTGCCTTTATAGCTTCACCAGGAGAGGTTCTCACTGGCGAGGAAACCTCCTGTTCCCCATGAACGTGGAACAGTCTTGTTGGCCTTGCCAGGGAAACCAGAGGTCACTGAGGCCCTCTGGGAGCCTGAGGGCAAGGCAGGGGTGTCCCTTGGGCATTCCCAGACTGCTGTTACCATCCTGGCACCATGGCAATGCCAGCCTGGTACTTGGTAATGCCCACTTGGTAGTGCCAGGGGGTGGCACTAATGGGGACGGAGCCAGGGGATGGGCCTGTGGGTGGGGGGACATGAGTGGGTGTGAAGTTGTACGAATGAAGTAATGGCATGAAGGGAAAATTGGTCAACTACTTGGTAAGAAAAACCAACTCCGCATAACCTAAGACACGAAAAAGACTGGAAAAGGTCAAGACCTGATAAGGCTGACTCCGCATAACCTAGGGCTGAATGAGTACAACAAGATAAGGTCAGGGATGAATGAGTCACTGACCTTCTTCTGTTCTATCAAAGGGCAAGATAAAGGTATGACTGATGAGACAAAGAGTTCTAGGAGGTCAGCAGGTTGTACCACGATTTATGACATTGCTTATGATGCTACTACTGATCGAATTCCTGAATAAGCTCTGGTCACGCAAACTGATATAATTATGTATAAATATTGAACTGATTCCTTATGCAAACGCGGACTTGAGAAGGAATTAACAAGTTGTAACGATGGCTCTCCAAATTCAAGTTTTTGCCAATACTGCACGCTGTCCTTCGGAAAGAAAGTTATTTTGTCAGAACGAACTTTGTTGAGTCTTTTTACCACAGTCAAGAAGCAGGAAAATTTCCACTTCAACATGGGAAGGAGGGCCTACTGCCAGCCTGCATTTGATTGGTGGGGGAGGGAGGGCCCGCTGCCACTCTGCATGCGATCGATGAGGGACAGGGTGTTGCGATTGGTGAGGGAGGGAGATCTCTGCAATCAGTCAGGGTGGTAAAGGGGTCATGATTGGTCTGGGCAGTGGGGTCGTTGGGGTTGCATCTCAGGTCATGGGCCCCGTGATTGTCCACAGTGGGGGAGCTGGTTGAGGCTGTCTGCAGCAGCAGGAGCCTGACGGCTCTTACTCTGTCAGACTCCTGCTGCTGCACACTCTCTCTCGCTACAGGCTGTCAGGTGCATTAAGCCCCACCCACAGCTTCTCTGGCCAAAAACAGACTAGTCCAAAATTTTGCAAACAGAATACATAAGATTGCACCTGAAGACGTGGCCAAAAAACAGATCTGGAACTCTTTCAGTTTCACACCTGCCTGGCACTTTGAAAAAGTCTCGTAAAATTCCACCCAGAATTTCTAAGATCCGCAAGAAATTTCTCCCAATCCTATTCCAAAATTGCTGACCATTTATTCTGAGACTGTGATCCCCAGTTCTGAAAATCCCAGCCAGGGAAATGTCCTTCCAGAATTTACCCTAAGGGGCCTTCTTCCCGCTCAGAAAGGACAGTAGGACTAGAGGGCACAGCCTCAAGATAAAGGTGGGGGGGGGGGGTGGTGGTTTAGAACGGAGTGGAGGAGGAACTTCTTCACTCAAAGGGTGGTGAATCTCTGGAATTCTCTGCCCGTTGAAGTGATGGAGGCTGCCTCGCTAAATATATTTAAGACGCGGGTTGATAGGTTTTTGATAGGCGAGGGGATTAAGGGTTATGGGGAGAGGGCGGGAATGTGGAACTGAGACACGACAGATCAGCCATGATCTTATTGAATGGCGGGGCAGGCTCGAAGGGCTAGATAGCCTACTCCTGCTCCTATTTCTTATGTTCTTAAAGAATAGTACATGTTTCAGTTAAATCACCTCTCATTCTTCTAAATTCCAGAGAATCTAATCCCATCTATTACATCTCTTTCACCTGAATTCCAACTAATCTCTGCCAATGTTTATACCCCATTAATCTTTCCTATTCTAATTACCTCTTCCTACCCTACCCCATTATCCCACTATTACCTCTCTTTCATATATGCATCAATCCTCCTGCCACACGAGTCAATGCAACATGTGTTCCAACCACTATGTGGCAGTGAGTTCCACAATCTTTTTGTAAAGCATTCTATTCACAAATAAAATCAAAATAATTTACAGCTAAAATAACTGCAGCAGGTTTGTGATTTAGCAAACTTAAGACTATTTTTGCAACTACCAATATGAAAATGTCACCTCTGGATGTATATGTAACTGTAGATTGCCATTTAACTTGACCACCATGTTTTCGGAGTATCATGCTTATTTTGTTGAGGCTTAATGATATCTAAAACAAAGGGTGCAATCTTACCAGCTTATCACACTGGTTGATGGGCAGGGCAAACCTGTAAGATTGTGAAAAAAAACGAAAAACCAGATTCGCGCACACTTTCTTGCCTCTTGCAATCTTACAGGCACTGAGTTGCTGGCTTGATCAGCTTCACATCTGGGGGAGGGGACGAGGCTGATCATAATATTTAAATTTGTATTTAAATATTACAAGTGAGCCCAGGATGCAATCGTCTGGGTTCACTTGCCTTAATGGACTCAATGGTGGAGTTCCTCACTGGGGAGGATCATGGATGGTCCCCATCAACTAGGACTGGGCGGGATTGGAGGCCATTGAAGTCCCCTGGGAGGTCGGGGGGAACAGTGCCAGCTTAGGACCCTGGCACTGCTCGCCTGGCACTGCCCACCAAGCAATGCCAAGGGTCAGGGTGAGCCTGAAAGGGAGGCCGGGGGGAGCTGCACACTCTGCATCAGGAAACAGGGTGGAAAATGGAGGTCAGTGGCTGGGAGAGGACGGGTGGTTGGTGGGGGGGTGAGCAGCAGGGGGAGTGACAGATCTCTCAGTGTACTGTCTGAGCTTGCACAGTACACTGAGAGATCGACACAAACACAACAGCACACACTAATGTGGGCAGCTCGCTTTCTGATGAGAACAGGCTTTGTCCATTCCCTCTACTGGCGTGAATCACACTTTGCCTCTTTTTTTGCACTAAGTACATAAGATTCCGCTTGAAACCTTACCAAACAAAATGGGTGCAATTCTCCCATTTTCATGCTTGTTCTGCACTTTTTGGTGAGATAGCCCCCAAGACTTTTTACTGATTTACTCCAAATTAACTGTCCTGGGGGTTCTAGGTTTCTCCTTGATTATCTCAAGATGCAAAATAATTTTAAAAAACTGCCTTTCTAAATCATGTGTAAAAACTAACTTTAAAAAGTCCTTAAAGATCATGAACAATGTTGTACACCCGTTTCTTGCCATTACGTGGCATAATATGATTTAATTCCAATCTGAAACAGAATATCCAGGAGAGGGCTCTGCTTTGTTGAAATACTACCATTTTTTAATAACCATATTCATCATATGTACGAAGCATAAAAAAGTCACAATGAAAATGAGGCAGATGATTTAAATGCAGGAATGAACAGACTTCAAGATGATGATGTGTTATGGAGTGGCCAGGTTTCTGGAGAAATTAGGAAATCACAAAAATAAATTGTTCAATGTTTGCCCTAAGATGAAACGAAAAGAACTGAATATATAGACACGTGCACACACTCATACTCACTTTAGTTACATCATGAAAGAACTGCCGACTATCTCCAAGATTAGTTGCGGAGACCACAGGTGCACTTGATGCTAGAGCACCATCTACAACATTCGGATACTTGATTCTCATGTAAGCACTTAACATTCCTCCATAACTGGGAAAGAGAATTAGAAGATAATGTCAGATCTGCATTTTTTGGAACATTGCTGACATTTTCATTTAATCAAGGTGAAAAATATCAATGTTGCAAAGCAAAACACTTCATTATTTTGCATTTGATGTAAACAGATGAAACTGCCAAGTCAGATTTACTACAGGCCAGATGTTTAACCTCCAAACTCAAAACACTCTTCTGCCCAAGTGTGAATTGTCTTCATTCTCAAATGCATTCCTCATTATTTTTCTGGATGAGACTGACGCCAATGACTTATCCATTAGGTAATGTGATACTGGAGGCTTTATCACAGGAAATACAGTTAAGCAGGAAACTACAACGGGTTGTGAACATAGCCCAGTCCACCATGCAAACCTGCTTCTCATCCATTAACTCCATCTACACTTCCTCCTTCTTGGAAAAGCAGCCAGCATAATCAAGGACCTCACACATCCCGGCCATACCCTCTTCCACCTTCTTCCACCAGGAAAACGATAGAGGTCTGAACCCATGTACCGACCAACTCAAGAACAGCTTCTTCCCTGCTGCCATCAGACTTTTGAATGGTCCTATAACAGGTTAAGCTGACTTTTCTCTTCATCCTATTGGTAATTGCAAATACTATATCCTGCACCCTATCCTTTCCTTCTCTCCTATGTCCTCTGCAAACGGTATGTTTTGTCTGTACAGTGTGCAAGAAACAATCCTTTTCACTGTATCCCAATATATGTGACAACTAGAAATGAATTCAATTCAGTACAGCGCTGCTGAAAAGCTCCTATCTGTAAATTCTAGGTGCAAACCGCATGTTTGGAAGCAGCTCAACTGAATGAATGAAGAAACATAGGTCTGCTATAACTCGTGTCTAAGTAGAAAGATGTATTTTTCGCCAAGGAATCCTTTGACAATAAGTTTCAAGATTTGACTTCACCACCCAGAGATTCTATTCCATTTATTATGATCCTTTACTCACTACCTCACTTCTTAAATTATCTGAATTATATTGCATTTAGGGCAACTAAATATACATTTAAAAAATAAATATATATTTAGGGCAACTGTTGTTGGGCCAAGGGACTTTATAAGGTTATATTGGCACTATAACATATTAATAACTCAGAAACTGGCATGAGTGATCTGCAATTCAACAGAAGGAGTGAGTGAAAGGACAGGAAATGAAAAAATGCAGCCAAATCATGACTTGTAACTTAGTTACACAGGGACTGGTACCTTACTGCATCTGCTCACAGGCAGCTCATGCAGTAGCAAAAGGCATTTACCACATCCTTTGAATTCACTGTGAGCTGTCTGCAAGAACTGGAAGATGGTGCACAGAAATGCATCTCCCACATGAAATGCAAACTCATAAGGCAGCTACATGGAAAGAGCTGACTTCATTGAAATCTGCAAGACCAGGTGATGGAATCATGGTAATGGAAAGAACAACCTTTTCCCACCAGATGACTGTGATATTTATGTATTTATTTATGGGATGTGGGCATCAGTAGCAAGGCAAGGATTTATTGCCTAACTGCCCAGGGGTGGTCGTGCACCAACTTATCGAAAAACTGCTGATAGTGTGGTGAAGGTACTCACACAGAGCTATTAGATATGAGCTCTAGGATCTCATTCAATAACAATGAAGGAGCAGTGATATATTTCGAGGCCCGGATGGTTTGTGACTTGGAGGCAATCATGGAGATGGGGATATTCCCATTCATGATGTGCCTCGTTTTAGGTGTTAAGAGTTTCTGCCTTTACATAAGAAATAGGAGCAGGAGTAGGCCATCTAGCCCCTCGAGCCTGCCCTGCCATTCAATAAGATCATGGCTGATCTGTCGTGGCTCAGTTCCACATTCCCGCCCTCTCCCCATAACCCTTAATCCCCTCGCTTATCAAAAACCCATCAACCTGCGTCTTAAGAATACTTAGCGAGGCAGCCTCCACCACCTCAACGGGCCGAGAATTCCAGAGATTCACCACCCTTTGAGTGAAGAAGTTACTCCTCAACTCCGTTCTAAACCGCCACCCCACCCCCCGCCTTTATCTTGAGGCTGTGCCCCCTAGTCCTACTGTCCTTTCTGAGCGGGAAGAGTCTCTCCACCTCTATCCTATCAATCCCATTCATCATCTTATACGTCTCAATGAGATCTCCCCTCATTCTTCTAAACTCTAACGAGTACAAGCCTAGTTTATTCAGCCTCTCCTCATAGCTCAACCCCTTCAACTCCGCCATCAGCCTAGTAAACTTCCTCTGCACTCCCTCCAAGGCCAAAATATCCTTGCGTAAGTACGGCGACCAAAACTGCACACAGTACTCCAGCTGCGGCCTCACCAATGCCCTATACAGCCGCAGCAAGACCTCCCTACTTTTATATTCAATCCCACTCGCTATGAAGGCCAGCATCCCATTAGCCTTCCTGACCACCTGCTGCACCTGCAGGCTGGGTTTTTGAGACTCATGCACAAGGACCCCGAGGTCCCTCTGCACCGTCGCCTGCTGCAGTTTTTCGCCACGTAAGTAATAGTCCTTCCTACCATTACTCCTACCAAAGTGGACCACCTCGCACTTGCCAACATTAAATTCCATTTGCCAGTTCCTGGCCCATTCGCCCAGCCTATCTAGCTCCTTCTGCAGACTCTCCACACCCTCCGCGCAATTTGCCATTCCACCAATCTTGGTGTCATCAGCAAATTTCGACACGCATGTCATGTCCAAATGCAGCACTTAGGTCAATGTTGGGTGGTCTATCCAGTTTCAGTTTTATTATAGTTTTCATAGCTGTTTGATTAAACTGAAAGGCCCGCTACTCCATTTCAGGGAGCAGTTAAGAGTCAACCACATTGCTGTGAATCTGGACAGGTCAGACTGGCAAGTTTTCTTCCTAAAGGGCACTGGTGAAACAAAGGGGTTTTTATAACAACCTTTCATTTTCATGATCACCATTACTGATTCCAACTTATTTTGGATTTAATTAATTAGGTAATCAGACTCTCCCAAAAGCCATGATGGGACTTGAACACAAATCTCTGGATTTCTAGGTCAATAGCATAATCCATATATGCTACAGCACCCTGAGACCTTAGGCATCCAGTTACCGGATTTGAAACATGGGTGAATATTTCAAGAGTCATGACAGCAGGCTTTATCTGCAGCAGGGACTCTGCATGGGCTGTTGTTATGCTGGTTGCTGGAAGTGACATGGTAGATGCATCCAATGAGGCAGCTTTCCTCTTGAGTGTCTGCATATCCTGTCACTCCAGCTAAGGCCCTTAAAAAGATTCAGAACAGGCAGACACTAGGGATGATCTTGACTAGAGGGAATGCATAGTATGTTCAATGGAAACAATATGACAACCACAGCATGGTTTGTCCATTACTAGACAAAATTCTAAATTACATTGTACCAATGTACAATGTTAGCGATGGAAAGATGGTAGGACAGGAGGGTCTTAATGACATTATTGTTACTAGAGAGGCGGTGCTCGACAGACTGGAGGGACTGATTGTGGACAAGTCCCCAGGACCGGATGGAATGCATCCAAGGGTTCTGAAAGAAATGGCGGAGGTGATAGTGGATGCCTTGGTGGTTATTTTCCAAACGTCGCTGGATTCCGGGGAAGTGCCGGAAGTTTGGAAAATGGCTAATGTTACGCCGTTGTTTAAGAAGGGTGCCAGGCAAAAGGCAGGGAATTATAGGCTGGTTAGTTTAATGTCTGTTGTAGGTAAAATGTTAGAATCCGTCATCAAGGAGGAAATAGCGAGGCATCTTGAGGGGAATTGCTTGATAGAGCAGACGCAGCACGGTTTCGCTAAGGGGAAGTCGTGTCTGACAAATTTACTGGAGCTCTATGAGGATGTGTCTAGGGTGGTGGATAGAGGACAGCCGGTGGATGTGGTCTTTCTTGATTTTCAGAAGGCGTTTGACAAGGTACCTCACAAGAGGTTATTGCAGAAGGGGGCATGGAGTTGGGGGTAGGGTGTTAGCGTGGATAGAGGATTGGCTGTCAAATAGGAGGCAGAGAGTGGGAGTCAATGGGTACTATTCAGATTGGTGGTTGGTGACTAGTGGAGTGCCCCAGGGGTCAGTGCTGGGGCCTCAGCTATTTACCATTTATACAAATGATCTGGAGGAGGGAACCAAGTGTATGGTGTCAGAATTTGCTGATGACACCAAGATTGGTGGAACGGCAAATTGCGCGGAGAGCGTGGAGAGTCTGCAGCAGGATCTAAATAGGCTGGGCGAATGGGCCAGGAACTGGCAAATGGAATTTAATGTTGGCAAGTGCGAGGTGGTCCACTTTGGTAGGAATAATGGTAGGAAGGACTATTACTTACGTGGAGAAAAACTGCAGCAGGCGACGGTGCAGAGGGACCTCGGGGTCCTTGTGCATGAGTCTCAAAAACCCAGCCTGCAGGTGCAGCAGGTGGTCAGGAAGGCTAATGGGATGCTGGCCTTCATAGCGAGGGGGATTGAATATAAAAGTAGGGAGGTCTTGCTGCAGCTGTATAGGGCACTGGTGAGGCCGCAGCTGGAGTACTGTGTGCAGTTTTGGTCGCCGCACTTACGCAAGGATATTTTGGCCTTGGAGGGAGTGCAGAGGAGGTTTACTCGGCTGATGCGGGAGTTGAGG
Organism: Carcharhinus amblyrhynchos; assembly: GCF_965287045.1. NCBI lineage: Eukaryota > Metazoa > Chordata > Chondrichthyes > Carcharhiniformes > Carcharhinidae > Carcharhinus > Carcharhinus amblyrhynchos. The sequence goes on from NC_137348.1 coordinate 29,501,670, forward strand.
GGGTTGAGCTATGAGGAGAGGCTGAATAAACTAGGCTTGTACTCGTTAGAGTTTAGAAGAATGAGGGGAGATCTCATTGAGACGTATAAGATGACGAATGGGATGGATAGGATAGAGGTCTTCCCGCTCAGAAAGGACAGTAGGACTAGAGGGGACAGCCTCAAGATAAAGGGGGGGTGGGGTGGCGGTTTAGAACGGAGTTGAGGAGGAACTTCTTCACTCAAAGGGTGGTGAATCTCTGGAATTCTCTGCCCGTTGAAGTAGTGGAGGCTGCCTCGCTAAATATTTTTAAGACGCGGGTTGATGGGTTTTTGATAAGCGAGGGGATTAAGGGTTATGAGGAGAGGGCGGGAAAGTGGAACTGAGCCACGACAGATCAGCCATGATCTTATTGAATGGCGGGGCAGGCTCGAAGGGCTAGATGGCCTACTCCTGCTCCTATTTCTTATGTTCTTATGTTCAATGCCCTCCTATATCACACTGTATTTTTCCTCCTGTTCCCTTTGTGACTGTTTATCTTCCTGCTGTATGCTCACTCAAAAATTGTGCAGCATATAACAGTATGACTTTGCAACATGCTGTTGGAATGTTGGGATGCACTCTGCTTGAGCAGACCAAAATGGTTGCTTCAATATCACTTTGATGTGCTGCTTGCGAATATTGTAACTGTAGGTTAGTAGTTCACAAGGCTACCTTCATTTCACTTGTCTTGAAAAAGGAATGCCACACAGATAGTGCGTACAAAGCAAAATATGGGAGAAGAAAAAGTTCCATTATTGTCAAAAAAAATGCAGCATTACAAATCAATGGGTATATTTACCTGCCACCAAATGCAATGACAGAACAATTATTTGCATTATGGTCAACTTTCAGTTGCGTAATTAGAATCACGAAATCTGCCACAGCTTGTTCTATTGTCAAAAATTCAATATTTGACTTTTCATACGATTTCTTCCCAAAAGGAAGGGATTTGCCATAGTATCGCTGCAGGAAAAAGATAGAAAATCTTAACGAAATTATTTTATGAATGTGGCTTCTGTACTGTATGATCTGATTTAACTATACAAGTCAGCCTCGAATTTCAAATAATTAATTAAAGGGAAATTATACATTACAATATAGAAAACTACCAAGGACACAGCCTTTAAAATTAAACAGCTACTGTTAGCAAAATTAATTAATAAACTAATTCAGCTATTTGAGGGATGCTACAGCAAATTAATAACTGTAGTTTAGCCCAGCTTACATGCTCATATATAAGGCAACGTTTTGTTGATCTAGAATCAGAACTTCTTCCCCCTCCCCTTCCAAAGCAATAACCTATATGTATGACCAAGTGCCTGTGAACATTAATATGCAAGAAATACAGCTTTAAGCGTTGAAAATTTTCTAGATTGACCACTGAAGTTGTCAATAAGTGCTATAAGTAATAATGTCACCACAATTGTTTATTTCAGTATCATCTCAGTACAGGGAGTTCTTACTTAAAGTTGTGTTGTGTTCCTGGAAATCACAATTTTAATAGAAGTAACTTTAAGTGAATCTTGAATTTACGATATAATATACAATATCATGTAAAATGCTTAGAATTACTGTACACTCACCTACAGCATTACAAAGTACTTTCAGATGGACCAGGCGTCGTATATGGTAGAAGTTGATTGATATAAGTAGCAGCTGGAATCCAAGGATTACATACACTGACCAACTTCTGCCAATAGAAGGAGCCCAGGACCTCAGTGCAAAATCAGCAGTGGAGCCAGGAGCAAAGACACCAAAGAGGAAGTTTGTGGCAAATGATGTGAAAGTGAAACTGACACAGTTAAATTGATATATTAATATTACTTTATTAATGCTGTTAAAGTGAAACAACATTAATTGAGTCAATATTAATCGGGGACTTACTGTTGATAATACCATTCCAGAGCAGGCCTATTTTAAGAGTAGACACTGTCATATCAGCAAACAACAAATCCTATTTTCTTTCTTGCACAGACCAAGGTGGCTGTGCAACTTCATTTGTTGGCATTCTTGGTTCAGGTACTAATACATACACCCTTTTTGGCTTTTGTCTAGCTATTTCTTGTATGTTAAACCCATCTGGTTCACTGACATCCTTTAGGGAAGGAAATCTGCCATCCTTACCTGGTCTGGCCTATATCTGACTCCAGAGCCATAGCAATGTGGTTGACTCTTAACTGCCCTCGGGCAATTAGGGATGAGCAAAAAGTGCTGGCCAACTAGCAACACCCATGTCGAATGAATTAATAAAAAAAATCAAAAAAATTCCCTCCAACACTTTACAAAGTGAAATATGATCTTACATACAGCACATCTTAATACATTTGCAGAAGGCTCTACCATATTTATCTTAAGAAATAGGAACAGGGGGCGGCCATTTGGTCCCTTCAAGCTTACTCAGCTATTCAATAAATTTATAGCTGCTCCGTTTGAGGTCTCAACTTCACTTTCTTGTAGCCCCCATAACCCTTCATTCTTTTGTGGATTAAAACTCTGCTTCAGCTCAGGCTTTAATATACTCAATGGCACAGCTTGCATTGATCTCTGGTACAATTAATTGCACAGTTTAATGACTCTCAGTGAGATTTAAATGGGAGGCTCCTTATTCTGAAACTATGCACCTTAAATTCTAAATTCTCTCACGACAGGGAACATTCTCTCAGCACTTCTTCTGTCAAGTCCCCTTAGAATCTTATTTGTTTCAATAAGAGCATGTCTCAATTTTTTGAACTTTAGTGAACAAAGGCCCAAATTGCTCAACTTTTCCTCAGAAGCTAACCCCTTCATTCCAGGAATCAACTTAGGAACCTTCTCTAAACTGTTTTCAATGCAAATACATCCCTCCTTAAAAAGGAAAACTAAAACTGTAAACAGTACTCTTAAGCGTGATTCCGCCATTGCCTTGTACACTTGTAGCAAGACTTGTATAAAATCAAACACTGTGATTGCCAGAAATCTGAAATAAAAATAGGAAGTGCTGGAAATACTCAGCACGTCCGGCAGCATTGTTGGAGAGGGAACTAGAATTAACATTGAGTCCAAAGATCTGCTGAGTTTTTTCAGCAATTTTTGCTTTTATTCTTTACTTTTGTACTTTATCTCCCTTGCAAAAAAGGTCAATGTCCTATTTGCCTTTCTGGTTGCTTACTGTACCTGTATGCTAACATTTTGTGATTCGAGTACAAGGACACCTAAACCTTTTATCCCTTATCATCTCCTTGAAAATGCTAACATTTTCTCCAGAACATGCCTGTGAACCATGAAACAATTTTCTTAACAGATAAGCAGTATCCATAGACAATAGCAATTTACTGTATTCACCTTTTTTTAATTTTAGAAAAGTACAATCCTTCATTCAATCGCTTTCATATCCAAGCTGCATTTATAATTCTAATTGTGTGCTTTGAAGTTTTGTTGGACCTACAAAATTCACATCACATGTCACAATTTTTTAAAAATCTCTGAAGATCTTAGGAACTGGGAGTAAACTCCTGAGTTAGATCTCTTGACCTTCTGAAGTTTGAGTCTGGAATGGAGGACACCTACAGGAAATGATACTTAGCAAAGATTGGAAGAAAATAGCAATATGCTTTTCAAAACTAACAGAATATGGCAATCCAGTGTTATGCCCATATTAATAAATCAACAGTAACAGATAAAACTCAGGGAATATTTCCAAATTAACCTAGGATGAAATAGCACTGGCTGGGTTTCAAGTAAGTAATTACAGAGTTACAAACAGAATGACAATCCAACTCAATTGCCATTCCACCGAGGTTATGGCCCATGGTCTGAAAATGCAGAATCCAGAAATTGGATACAAAGAGAAAATCAATTTTCACTTGGTAATCATCATTTAATAAATCAGCAAGTTCTTTACCAAGAAGAAGAAAACAGAAAACTTTACAAAATTCCGGGCATAAGTCTGGGTAATGAAGCCTTGCAAAATTCACACAATTCTCCTTTTCTGTTTTCAAAGATGACTGAAGTGCAGTAACTGGAGACTAGAGGGAGTTTGCTGCAAATCATTCTGCAGCTAAGTAAGATAATTTGCAAGGAGCATAGCCTCATAAAATTCACTCTAACACATAATTCTAGGTGAATGGTACAACTTATCTGTGCAACAATATAAATGAACTACAGTATTGTATATACAGAAGTATTTCCAACGTAGAAATTGCCTTGCTTTTTTCTATTTAGTGTCCAACAGTTCCTTTAGATTAATTAATACAGGGTGGACTCTAGGCATTCAGCATAAGCTTGCCTGGTCAACATCCAACACAGTAGCTTTTGTTAGTCTTGCCAGGTGAAAAAACATTAAAAATAATTCAAGGTTAATTTTGAATCAGTCACTAAAATTCACTTCTAATGAAATAATGAACTTACATGTTCAGCAAAAATGACCATAGCCTGTTGCTCTGATGCTAATTCAATGATAAACCTGGAGCTATTGGCAAAGTCCCATATATCACCTTCATTTCCAGTATACAGGAATATTGGTCCAAAGTTCTTGACCCAGAACTGATCTGCAATAATTAAAAAAAAAGTTTTGCATTTTTTTAAAGGAGAAATAATATGGAATTGAGTATATAATTAAAAAGAGAGAAGCAGAATAGCCCAGTAAAGTACTCGTGAAAATAAAATGCTCAAGAAAAATCAGACTGGCAGTAATAACCTGGATGAGGAGTTCTTTCTAATGCTTTCAAAATAGTTTCTTAGAGCAGCACATTCTGGAACCAACCACGGAGCAGTTTATTTCAGGCTTAGTTTTGGGTAATAAGACAGGATTCATTAATGACCTTAGAGTAAAAGCATCTGTTGGTAGCAGCAACCATGATATGATTGAATTTTATATCCAGTTTGAAAGGAGAAGTTTAGTATTTTAAACTTAAACAAGGGCAACTGTATGGGCCTGAAAGCTGATCTAGCTAAAGTGAACTGGGATAGGAAGCTAGGAGATAGATCAATAGAAAAATAGTGAGACATTTATGGAAATATTTCAGAATACTCAGAGTAAGTACATTCCTACTATAAAGAAAAATTCTAATTGGAGGGCCCACCATTCATGGTTAATGTAAGAAGTTAGAGAAAACATCAATTTAAATATAAAACATATAACTGTACAAAGATATGTAACAGATTAGCTGATTGGTCCGAATACACAGAATGGCAGATAATGACAAAAAACGTTAATCAGAAGAAAGAAATAAGAGCAGAGAAGCTAGCTAAAAATGTAAAAACAGATAGCAATGGCTTCTTCATGTATTTAAACAGAAAAACAATATGTAAATAAAGTGTGTTAATCCTACAGGCAATGACAATAGAAAATCGTAGATAAAAGGATGAAATTAACAAATAATCTGCTATTGTTTTCACGATAGAACATACAAAAAAATTCCAAAATAGCTGTAAATTAGAGGGTGGAGGGGAAAGAGGAGCATAGAAAAATTACAATCACTGGTGAAGTGACACAGAGCAAACTGATGGAATTGCGGACTGAAAAGTCTCCAAGTCCAGGGCTTCAGCCTAGCGTGTTAAAAAGGTGGGCCGGGAGATCACAGACGCATTGGTGTTAACTTTCCAAAATTCACTGGATTCTGGAAAGGTTTTATCAGGCTGGAAAGTAGCAAATGTAACCCTTCTAATTCAAGAACGGAGGGAGGCAGAAAAGATGAAACTATAAGCTTTTGGTACATTGGCCTTTATAAATCAGAGTATTGAGTATAAAACTGGAGTGTTATGGTAAGGTTGTATAATGATGTGGGTATGCCGGCGTTGGACTGGCGTAAACACAGTAAAAAGTCTGACAACACCAGGTTTTAGTCCAACCTATTTATTTGATAATATACTCGCAAGCTTTCGGGTTAGCCCCTTCGTCACCTGACGAAGGGGCTAACCCGAAAGCTTGCGAGTGTATTATCAAATAAATAGGTTGGACTAAAACCTGGTGTTGTCAGACTTTTTACAAGGTTGTATAAGGCATTGGTGAGGCCGAATTTAGAATATTGTGTACAGTTTTGGTCACCTAGTTCCAGGAAGGATGTAAATAAGGTTGAAAGAGTGCAGAGAAGGTTCACAAGGATGTTGCCGGGTCTTGAGAAGCTGAGTTACAGAGAGAGCTTGAATAGGTTAGGACTTTATTCCCTGGAGCATAGAAGAATAAGGGGAGATTTGATAGAGGTGTACAAGATTTTGATGGGTATCGATAGAGTGAATGCAAGCAGGCTTTTTCCACTGAAGCTAGAGGAGAAAAAAAGAGGGCATGGGTTAAGGGTGAAAGGAGAAAAGTTTAAAGGGAATATTAGGGGGGGATTCTTCATGCAGGGAGTGGTGGGAGTGTGGAATGAGCTGCCAGATAAAGTGGTAAATGCGTGGTCACTTTTAACATTTAAGAAAAACTTGGACAGGTTCATGGATGAGAGGGGTGTGGAGGGATATGGTCCAAGTGCAGGTCAGTGGGACTAGGCAAAAAATGGATTGGCACAGGCAAGAAGGACCAAAAGGCCTGTTTCTGAGCTGTAATTTTTTATGGTTCTTTTATGCCAACTAGAATATAGAAAATAAGGAAAAGTACGGCATAGGAACAGGCCCTTAGGCCCTCCAAACTTGATGCCTGTTGTGGGATGGGTGCTCTTGTCGATCATTAAAGAGGTTATTGTCAATTCTAGTCTAGGGCGACTGTCTATGTGGAGTTTACACATTCTTCCCATGTCTGCATGGGTTTCCTCCCACATCCAAAGATGTGCAGATTAGATTAACTGGCCATGCTAATTTGCCCCTTAGTGTCCCAAGGTGTGTAGGTTAGGAGGATTAGCAGGATAAATACAAAAATTATGAGTTATGGGGCTCGGGCCTGGGTAAGCTGCTCTGTCAAAGTGTCAAATAACCTTCTTCTGCACTATATTCTGATATAGGTAAACTGAGTAAGCGGGCAAAAATCTGGCAGATGGAATAGCGTAGCAAATGTGAAGTTATCCACTTTGGCAGGAAGAATAAAAATGCTGAGTATTACTTAAACGGTGAATGACTGAGGTGTAGAAGAAACTAGGTATTCTTGTGCATAAGTCACAAAAAGTTAATATGAAGGTACATAATGTAATCAAGAAGGCTATAATGGAATGCTATCCTTTATTACAAGAGGATGTTATGCTTCAGTCATACAAGACTTTGGTGAGGCCACATCTCAAATATTTATTTAAGGAAGGACGTAAATGCATTGGACACAGTTCAGTGGATTGCTTTACTAGGTGGATACCTAGAATGAGGGGTTGTCTTAGGAGAATAGATTGGACAAGCTTGGCTTGTTTTCACTGCTGCTTAGAAGAGTAAGGGTGACTTGATTGAAATATATAAGATCCTGAATGTTCTTGGCAAATTGGACATGGAATGGATGTTTCCTCTTGTGACTGAGTCCACAACTAGGGGGCACTGTTTTAAAATTAGGTATTGCTCTTTTACGAAAGAGATGCGCAGACATTTTTTATCTCAGAGGGACTGTGCGACTCTGAAACTCCGTCTCAGAAGACAGTGGAAGATGAGTCAATGAATATTTGTAAAAAGGTAGGTTCTTGTTTGGCAAGGGAATTAAAAGTTATCGGGGTAGACGGGAATTTAGAATTCAAAACACAAACAGATCAGCCATGAATAGAGGAGCAGGCTCGAGAGGCCAAATGGCCAACTTCTACTCCTACTTTATATGTTCAATGAGTTAGCTATGAATTTATACAGTTCAATCCAATATGAAATGGAAGAAGTTTAAATAAATATTTTTCACTACAAAATATCAGCTTCAACTTCACTGTGGCTTAACATCCTTCACTACACTTTGTTGCAGTATGTATTACCTAGAGGAGTCATGTAGCAGGGCCTCAAAACTTCTTCAATAGTGTCTCCCATAATCCAAAACCTTTGCACCAGAACAATACCGACCTGTTCCCTTCCACCTCACGCAACAACTTTCTTTGGACATATGTCACGATTACTTAATTGTCACAAGGTCAAAATCCTGGGATTCCCTTTCCTGACAGCTGTACATTCATCAGACTACAACAGTCAAGAAGGTGGATAAGGTGGTTGTTCTCCATCTTTGAAGGCAACTAGGGATAGGCAATAACTGCCTTGCCAGTGATGGCCTTATACTAAGGATGAGTATTTTTAAAAATATACTGGTTGATTAAATGTTTCAGAATCAGTTCATATATGTCATGTACTTATATAATTGTTAAATTCTAAATGCTCTGTTTGATTATACTAGACATATTATGAACTAAATTGATTACGGCTAGTAATATCTTCAGATGGGGAAATTTTCAGTTCAAAACAATCAAGGATCAAAATTCTATTGTTCCAAAAAAAGACTGCTAAAGTTTTCATTGTGCTAAAAAGGTCAACTTACATCAACTTGCTTCATGATACAGTTTGAGAAAGATTTAATTCTTCCATATAGTTAAGTCAAAGTTTTGATTACAAAAGAAACTACAGCAGCATCTATGAATGAAATCAATATATCAATTTATTAAAACAAAATAAATGAATTGCAAGTGCCTTTTGAGGTAGCAAGTAAGCTACTGCCAAAGTATAGTTGCAAATTCTGAATTAACAGAGGAATGGTGCTGAAAATTTTGAGACCTGAGGGGCAATCTTACGAAAAAAATTCTAAGTCCAGAATGAGCATGAAAACAGGAGACTTTCGATTCCCTTTTTTGGCAAGTCCACATGTTGAATCTTATGTGCTCTGTGCTTGAATACATCTTGAAATCCATTTCATGCCAGTAGGTAGATAGGATGATAGCAGCAGAGGGTGCACATATGCAGATCTCTGCTCTGATAGCAGTAGAGACCTGTCACACAGCCTCTGCTACATTAGCCAGCAGGCCTTCATGGCCTAAACGTGTCACACTCTACCCCCAGGCTGGACTGATCGCCAACCAGCCCCCAATTGCTATGCAGTGTACACAACGGACTCCTCTCCCCCCTCACCACTGATTGCCCCACCTCTCGTCTGTCCCTGCTCCCTTTAGGTCCTCTCCCATACTGGCAGTGTCCAGTGGACATTGCCAGGGTGTCAGGCTGGCACTGCCCAAGGAGCAACCTCTCTTGCCTCCAATCTCCCAGGAAGGTCCCAATGGCTTCCGGTTCCACTAGTGAGGCCATCATGTCTGGTCCCCCTTAATAGGGCACCATACATGATACTTACTGGAGAGAACCTCCCCTGATGAGGCCACACAGGCACTCGAGCCCAGACAACTCTGTCCAGAGCTCTCTGATCAGACTGAAATGATAATTAAATGACATTTAAATAATTTAATCAGCCTTGTGCTGGAAATGGTCATAAGGCTGAACATGCCAGATATCCAGTGCCAGTGAGATAATGATAGGTGAGAAATCTGGTGTGAACCTGATTTCTCAGCTCTCTCACAATCTTACCGGCTCGCCCTGCCCATTGTCTGATGGAGTACAGTGGTAAGTTCTCCCCCTGCAATCATTGGGCCTTCCTTTGATGAAAGAACTAGGCTCTACAGCTTGTCAGTTTAACAGTAACATTGTGAAAGCCTCAGGTTTGTCCATTCAGGCAGAGATCATTTCACTGCCCAGCCCCAGGTGACACCAATCCATGCCCCATCCACTCATGCCCCTCACTCTACACTATTCGGGTAAATAATTTTCAGTCTCTCAAAAACAACTCACTGATTATCACTGAGTTTCAAACGCTGGTCTTAACATATCAGTTCTTGATTGGCTACAGCTGCTCTATTTTATGTTCACATGGTCAATTTTACTCTTCTGCAAATTTACCTCAAAAGAAATTTGCTTCAAGCAAAACAGTAACATAAATCATGTCAAACCAATCAAAATATTTTCTCTCCTTATCCCAGGAAAAACTAGTAAAAACATTTCCTTTAGAACTTTAAACGTCTTATCCTCATTTCTAACACAAGAGGAAAACTGCACTATTCGGGAAGGTATCTTTGCTGCTGGGTTTGAATACTGTTATGCTCTGGTTAGGGGCTAAGAACTCCTTGCTTAATGTAGGTAAACTGTTTGAAATCCCAGTTACCCACTAGGATAGTCACAAGATTAAATGGTTTTACACAAAATAAATTTTACTAGTCAGAACAGTAAAACAATCCACATACTATTAGCATTCAGAATTAACATGAGATAAATATGGATTAAGGGAAAACTATGGTTGAACACTGCACATTACATGGCACATACGAAAAAGTCAGATCCGATGGATTCTCAGCAACCCAGCTAGATGTTATTGACCACTGAAAGTCACCTCACAAGAGATTCAACTTTTGACTTTCGAAGATCTAGGGGTGAATTTTCCCATTCTGCCCACCACAGGAATTGTAATGGGCGGAGGGTGGACCATGGAGAGGTCCGTTGACCTCAGGTGAGATTTTCTGGTTTCACGGCGAGCGTGGGCCAGAAAATCTCACCCCTGATCTTTGAATTCATTCAAGTCACTCTGAGCTCGCCTCCAATAGTTTAATCTCTTCACCTGAGATTCGTAAACTTGCACTCCGTCTCTAATTATCATGACATTTCCAACTATTTCACAGAAGCTAGCTTAATTAAGCTCACATTGCTTCTGAGTTTCTCCAAATACCAGTCTCTCTCTGCTGCACCGATCTATGAGTGGCTCATATACTTATTCTGAGCCAGAATCCTCTCCAGGATAGAACCAGTGGCCTGCCATCACGTTCCCAGCCCTTCCGGATTTCTCCTGAGCTTGAACTATACTAAATAACTCCCAGAGCTTCTCTGTGACCTGCAAATAAAGTCTAAACTGCAACTAAGAGCTGCAGCACTGGCTCGCAGGCATTCTCAGAACCCTAATTACCTGGGGCCTGCTAACAGCGGCACCCTTTCAGTGTCCAGCCTTTTGCCCTGCTGCAGAATGCACACTATTCCAGTAATTTAAATGTAGGTTACTACATGTAGATTACTTCTTGAAAAGAAGTATCAAGTCATAACTATTGCTCTGTCCATTCACCTTACTGTGGGAGTTAAAGAGACTGAATGATTTATCTGAAATAAGCTTTTCCTCATTTAAAATTAACTTGATCTGCCTTCAGATTAATTGTATATATACCGACAATGACACAGATCCCCTGTTTAAAACAGAAAGGGAATGGTCCACTGACTTATTTTTATTCTTTCATGGATAGGAAGGTTGCTGGTAAGTCTAGCATTTGTTGCCTATCCCCAATTGCTCTTGAAGTTTGGTGGTGAGTCACCTTCTCGAATCAATGTAATACATCTGACACAGGTGCAACCACAGTGCTATTCAGGAGTTCCGAGATGTTGACCCAATGATAGTGAATGATAAGCGATATATGTGGTTAGGAGCAGGACTTGCCTCTGAGCTACTACACTAGTAGCCACAGTATTTATATAGCTAGTCCAGTTAAGTTTTAGGTCAACTATAACACCCAGGCTGTTGATCATAGTGGATTCAGCGACCACCCCCCCTCACTCCCCACCAATCGCTGTGCAGGGTGCGCAGTGGTCCCCCATTGCTCCTTCACTGATCACTGTACAGAATGGCAGCAATCCCCTCCCTCCTCACCGGGCGCAAACCTGATTTCTCGGCTCTCTCACGATCTTACAGGCTTGCTCCGCCCATCATCCAGTGGGGCGCAATGGTAAGATTCCAACATGCCCCCTTGTTTTTAACACTTGAAAGTCTAACCACCTATTCCCTTTGAGACATGCATTCTGCTAAGCCCTTGTTGTTCTTTAGTGGGGTGCCACAGGGATCAGTGCTGGGACCCCAGCTATTCACAATATCAATGATTTGGATGAGGGAACAAAATGTAACATCGCCAAGTGTGCTTATGATAACAAGTTGGGTGGGAGGATGAACTGTGACAAGGTTGCAGAGATCCTTCAGAATGATCCGGATAGGTTGGGTGAGTGGGCAAATCGATGGCAGACACAGTATAATCTGGATAAATGTGAGCTTATTCACTTTGGAAGCAAAAACAAGAAGGCAGATTACTACCTGAATGGCTGTAAATTGGGAGAGAGGAATGTGCAGCAGGGCCTGGGTGTCCTTGTGCACTAGTCACTGAAGATAAGCAAGCAGGTGCAGCAGGCGGTAAAGAAGGCAAATGGCATATTGCAAGAGGTTTCGAGTTCAGGAGCAGGGATATGTTGCTGCAATTATATAGGGCCTTGGTGAGGCCACACCTATGTGTGCAGTTTTGGTCTCCTTTTCTGAGGAAGGATGTTCTTGCTCATGAGGGAATGCAACGAAGATTTACCAGGCTGGTTCCGGAGATGGCAGAAATGAAGTATGAGGAGAGATTGACAAGATTAGGATCGTTTTCTGGGGGGGGGGGGGGGGGGGGGGAATGAGTGGCAGGGAGATTCATAGAGACTTATAAAATTCTAACAGGACTAGACAGGGTAGATGCAGGGAAGATATTCCCAATGGTGGGGCAGTACAGAACCAGGGATCATTGGATTCATGGTAGATCATTTAGGACGGAGATCAGGAGACATTTCTTCACCCAAAGAATGTGAGCCTGTGGAAAACGTTACACAGGAAGCTGTTGACGCCAAAATATTGAATGTATTCAAGAGGCGCTGGGTATAGCACTTGGGGTGAATGGGATCAAAGATTATGGGGAAAAAACAGGACTAGGCTAATGAGTTAGACGATCAGTCATGATCGTAATGAATGGTGGAGCAGGCTCAAAAAGCCAAATGGCTTCCTCCTCTCGTCTATATTTCTATGCTCTTTCCTTCCCAGAGAGAAGTCAATTGTTTGGAAACTGTGGTCTCTACCAATGCTTAACTGAATTTCAAGTGCTAATGTTTTAGTACAATGGGTGTTATATTCATCTGAAATGAATGACAATGTCAAGAAGCTGAATAATAGATTGTGCTTTGATGTTGTTTCTAACGTATTGCCACAAGTTAATATACAATTAAAAGTATTTCAAGAATTTTTTCACATGGTAGAATGATGTTATTCTATGAATCAATGATACGGAGTCTTTATCTGGCAGAGAGGTGTATGCATACACCAAAGAATCTAAAATATGGGTTGGTGCGCGCTTTGCAGACCATGACAGTTTGGTTTTTCTGAGTCCAGCGGAAGATTTAGCCCAGTATTTCGAAAGGGACCTTCACTTGAGAGACAGTATAAGAACAAAATATTCCACACCTGGAAACAGCCTATAATTCTTGGTGAACAATGATTTCAAGCCACAGATGCAATGTTTCAAGTCCAACTACTGCATGTTGCTAAAGCAGATGGTATATTTTCTGTGGGCCAGCGGAATTATGTTTTAAAAGTTCAAGCACAATATATCATGTTAATTTGTTTTTCAGTCTAAGCAGCAGTGAAACTGGCCTCCATCCAGGAACATCTGTATAGCTGTTGATTTTAATTGGGAACATAAATAGGAATTAACATCATATTTTCAGCACCCAGGCAAATATGCCATGCAATTAGTAATTGTATAAGTCACTTATTCCATAAATCTTTCTTTCATTTGCAAGTGCCCTTATCCATAGCAGTGCTATTAAGGGGCAAAGTACCCAGGAAAATCTAGCCCATTCATAAAAGCAAGAGGATGAAACTCCAAATAAATTTTACCATGGTGTTTTATAATATTGAGAAGCATGGCCTGATAATTTTAGTCCCTTTAAAAGGTGATCTAAATTAAGTTTCTGGGATGCAGAACATTTGACAAGCAACTTGATCCATGATATAACCACATAACGAGCCAGATCATACAAATCTAGTTTAGGAATGCACCAATTCCCTAAATTAAAAGTGGGTCATTACAAATACTGGACACATGTTTGTTTCTCTTCGTCCTCACTGCTAATCTCAGCTAGCCTATTGTGAGAGGTAATTAAACAAATGTTAAACTATAAAAAAAACACCTAAAGATGTTCTTATAATCCTCTTCTAACTAATAGAAAAGAAATTGAAGTAGAAGTCTACAAGTAGGTTAAAGTCTACAAGTAGCAAGACCAGAGGGAAAACATAATCAGTGACATAACTTCATTAAACTCCATGCAACTAGAAAGATTTATGCACTATTGGATTTGGACGAAATCTTCCCAAAAATTTTGAAGTGTCATAGAAGTGTGAAAACGGCAGTGTTCCACCCTAGTCTTTTGGGCAAGTTTGGCACTGCCACTGTCTGGTACTCATCAGTTTTTCTGACAGTTGAGAGTTTTGTGCTGACGGGGGGGGGGGGGGGGGGGGGAGGAGAGGAGGAAACAGAGCCTAGGTATACTGGGGAAGCTTGAGCACTCAGGTGCCATTGCGCAGGGTGCCCAGCTCACTTACTCACTCTCCCTCCCCAGACATCGAACACCCTCTATCAGTGGCATTTATCACCCCCTCCCCTGCCCCCAACACGAACACAGTCACCAGCAACAGCACCTTCTCGATGAGTCTCCTAGCGGATCCTCGACATGACCCTGCCCCTCCCCCAATCATAACTTCCTCAATGATTCAACTCTATGTGGAAACTGCAGAGATAGCATAACTGTCATAGGGAAAATGTTAGAAGCTATTATTAAATACATATAGTAGATCACTAAAGTGAATTCAAGGCGATCGGGCAGAGACAAGCCATGTTTTTTCTCTTGTCAATCTAGGGACCACTGTTTAAAAATAAGTCATCCATTTTAGACAGAGATGAGTAATTTATTTTTTGTCATAGGGTTATGCATCTTAGGAATTCTCTTCCAGCAGAAGTGATGGAAAAGTCTTTGCACATTTTTAAGACAGAGCTCTGTGCTTAATAAGCAATGGAAGGGGGGAAGTGGGAGGGGGAAAGAGGAGGAGAAAGATTATCAGGGATAAGCAGGAATTTGGAGCTCAGTTTACAAACAGATGAGCCATTACCTCGAAGCTGAGTGGCCTACTCTTGTTCCCAATTTAATGTTCTTATGAACATCATCTATGGCGTCTTCAAGTAGTTGAGGGTTATCAAGATTGCCCATTTAAGGTTGAAACCTGGGACTTCACACTCAGGGGAGGCAGTGTAGAGTGACATTGTTGCTGGACTAGCAATCCAGAGACCTTGATTTGAATCCCACCATAGAGATGTTGAAATCTGAACTGAATAAAAATCTTAATAAAAGTCTAATGCCTAGTATACAACATGGAGATGATTTTTTTCTCTGCGCGATTTTGGAACCCCCCCATCCCCCACAAGGGGGACCTCATCTCATAATCTTATACGAAAGTGCGTGAGATAATAAGAAGCTACTGGTCTTGGCAAATTAAAGCAGGATCTGACACACTCTATCATGAACAATTAACATCTTTATTTTTAAACTGGTGACAACTTCACTAAAACAATTAACAAACTAAATAAAATCCCAATAGAATGCTATTCGTTTTTGACAAGACTCATTCAGGAATAAAACAAATTCTTATAGAATATAATCTCTCAAATAATATAAAAGCAGGCGTCTGTTGGAAGTATGAACTTTCTTCTGAGGCTTCCATCTAGGGTACTTTCTGAGTTAGTATCTCTTTCTCTTTAAATGATGACTTCCTGAAGACGTATATATTAAACTGCAAGATTCTATATGACAGCCTCCCCTCGCCCTCCTTCCAACTAAAGAGGTGGCAAGCTTACTCTCCAGCTCTTGCTCTCTGCTCTGGCAGTTGAAACCACTGGTCTTGGTTTTTATACCCAGAATTATCTCACAGTATTCCTGCAAACCAACTGGTTCAGAGCTATACACAAACTCACATTTGAATTTTATTGGCTTTGGGTCTCTGAGGGCTTGTTTTAACTAAAAGTCTAAATCAAAAGCCTGTTTTGTGCCAATGCAAAACTCTGTTGCTGGCTTTTGAATCAAATGTTGCAAATCTTCCTAAGCCTGCTGCCTTCACTCTGCAATTTAAATTTCAAGCAGAAGGATACCTGCTATTTACAAAGACAACGTTATATGATTTCTTTTGGTTTTCTTAGCATTTCTTTTCACTATTTACATTTTCAAACACTACAGTTTTAACTTTAGATACGCAACTTCATAACACTATTGACCATGAAACCATTACCAATTGGTATAAAGACTCATCTGGTTCACTAATATCTTCTGCCATCCATTCCTGGTCTGACCTTCAGAAAGAGGTATGGAAAATAGGTATGGGTAATAGGTAGGAAAATAGGTTGGCCCAGCCAACTATGCCCACAACAAATGAATGAATAGGAAAAAAAAGTCAGTTATCAGGTTCGAACTGGTTGATGAGGAGCTGAGGCTGTTGTCAGTTTGTAGGGTGTGATGGATATTCTAGTAGGACTACAGGTTTTCAGACAAGGGTTTTTAGCATGGGCCTTTTCTGAGATCCTATGTCAATGTGAGTGCTCCATTAGCTGTCCATTGTATCTTTGCCATTTGATCTTTTGTGCCCTCTAACCTATCCCTGACGTTCTATTTTCTTCCACCCACCCCTGATTTTTCAATAGCATTAAACCTATTACATTCTAGCTCGCTTCAGTTCCAAAGAAATTATATTGCACTCAAAACATCAACTCTGTCTCTCTTTCCAGAGATGCTGAGAGACACAAGTTTTTCCAGTGTTTTGTGTTGAGTTTTATTTGTAATGGGATGTGGGCATTACTGACTAGGTCTCCATTTATTGCCCTTGAGAAGGAGGTGAGCTGCCTTCCTAAACTGCGGCAGTCGTTGTGGTGCTGGCATAACCACAGTGCTGTTATGAGGGGGAGTTCTAGAATTTTGACCCAGCAACACTGAAGGAATGACGATATAATTGACAAGTCAGAATGATAAGTGACTTGGAGAGGAACTTTCAAATGGTGGTGTTCTCATGTGTCTGCTGACCTTGGCTTTCTCAAAATGGTAGCGAAGGCATTGTCTGAGGAGTCTCGGTAACTTTCCGCAGTGCATTTTGCTGCCATCTAATATTATTCCATAGTGCAATGTCTGGAAGATTGAAATTGCTCCATATGTCTCTGACTTGTATATGCAAGTAAATTCCATTGCCATTCTTTCGGACAACTTCGGAACAATTTGGGAACGTTTCCTCTCGGAATGCAAACTCAACTAGTTCAAGATAGAAGTCAAATCACAAAAGAAACCTCTAAATATTCAGTAATCCTAATGAGGATGTGTGCATGTAGCAATGATTGAATTTGCAGAAGTTGATTGTATTAGACAGTGAGGATATGTGCACATAGCAATGATTGAATTTGCAGAAGTTGATTGTATTAGATGCTTGCAGTGATATGATATAGTGCCTGGAAAACAATACCTCCTGCTATACGAATACTACTCTGATTGATGATATCTAAGCTGTAGCTAATAAGATTACGTGCATGCATTAGCAGAACCTATAAGTATTGTGCTAAAACCACGAGTCAGTGTCAGTCTCTCCTTGGTGATGTAGGCTGTTTGCCTGCTTCATTGTAAAAGGAAGACCGACCCTACATCGTAACATTTGATCAATAAATGCTGTGGATGCACATCTGGAGTTGAATCGACGTTTGTCAAACCGAGTCTGACGAGGCGTGCTGAATTGTAAATTGTCACTATCACATCGTGCAATTTGCAACAGCAACTCCAAGATCCACAAGCGCAGTAATCAAGGAGAAAATAACACTCAGTTTCTCTCCAAGCCACACAACACCTTAATTTGGATATACATCAACACCCCTTCACTGCTGCTAGGTTAATTCCTGGAATTCAATACCTAAGCTAAGTGATTTAAGATAGAAGGCACAGAACAAATATAATTTTTAATAGTTCAGATGAGTGGTGGTGATGAATCTATCAGGGGCTGGCCTGCCTGATGGAATTGTTTATACGATTAACCAATGTGGATTGGATAGGCTAAATCGCTGTGTTATGTGTGACAACATAGTGGACAGCACTACAAGGACTTCAATAAGAATGCCCACCACTATCTTCCAAAGAGAATTCAGAACAGAAAATAAATGGAACTTTCTCAGGAACACCAGTGGAGCATTAACAAATTAATAGAAAGCAATCTGTAACAATTTCAAATACAGATCAATATCCTTTATCCAAAATCTTAGTGCAGATTGTGTTTTCGTTTTTGGATATTTTGGTTTTCAGTTATGTATTTAGGATAAGTAAGTTGTCATTTGCAGAAACCTAGATAGTAATGAGGAGTTGGAGATGAGGTTTTTGTGGTACCTTAAACAGTTTGTGAAGTAAGGGAAAGGAGCCTCTGGCAGTCTAGACTTGGGACTCCTAGCTGTACTTTCAAAGTTTCAGATTCTATTTTAATCGGATATTGTTATTGGACCAAAGGGCAGCATTTTCTAGGTTGAACTTAGTTTCCATAATACAGTTTGAGTCAAAAGCAAAGACTCTCACAGCCAATATTTTATTTACATCTGAGCACACACATGCAAGGTAAGTAACTAGGGAATGAAAGTAGCAAGGACTTTGCCTGAATGTATATTTCCCATGATACTGGGGTGTAATAACACTTCCATTCTCCATATTAAAAAGACAGGTGAAGGTGATGCAAAAAAGATTGACAAAGTATGATATCAGAACAGAGAAGTTATAATCAAGAGACTGAACACGCCGGCTTCTTTTCTTCTGTAAACAGAAGGCCAAGACTGAAAAACTCACAGAGGTTTACAGCATGGGAATAGGCCCTTCGGCCCAACTTGTCCACGCTGCTCTTTTTTTAAAAACCCTTAAGCTAATCTCATTTGCTCACATTTGGTCCATATCCTTCTCTACTCATCGTACCCATCTAACTATCTAAATGCTTTTTAAAAGATAAAATTGTACCCGTCTCTACGACTACCTCCAGCAGCTTGTTCCAAACACTCACCATCCTCTGTGAGAAAAAAATTATCCCTCAGGACACTTCTGTATCTCTCCCTTCTCACCTTAAACCTATGCCCTCTAGTTTTAAACTCCCCTACCTTTGGGAAAAGATATTGGCTAACTACCTTGTCTATGTTCCTCATTCTATAGACCTCTATATGGTCACCCTCAGCCTCCTACGCTCCAGAGAAAAAAGTCCCAGTCTATTCAGCCTCCCGTTATAACTCAATCCAGCAAGTCCCGGTAGCATCCTAGTAAATCTTTTCTGCACTCTTTCTAGTTTAATAATATCCTCTCTACAATAGGATGACCAGAATTGCACACAGTATTCCAAGTGTGGCCTTACCAACGTCTTGTACAACTTCAACAAGACGTCCCAGCTCCTGTATTCAACGTTCTGACCAATGAAACAAAACATTCCGAATGCCTTCTTCAGCACTCTGCCCACCTGTGACTCCACTTCCAAGGAGCAATGAACATGTACTCCTAGATCTCTTTGTTCTGTAACTCTCCCCAATGCCCTACCATTAACTGAGTAAGTCCTGCCCTGGTTCAATCTACCAAAATGCATTACCTCGGATTTGTCTAAATTAAACTCCAGCTGCCATTCGTCAGCCACTGGCCCAACTGATCAAGATCCCATTGCAATGGAGATAACTTTCTTCACTGTCCACTTTGCCACCAATCTTGGTATCATCTGCAAACTTACTAATCATGCCCCCTATATTTTCATCCAAATCATTAATATAAACGACAAACAACAGCAGACCTAGCACTAATCCCAAAGGCACACCGCTGGTCATAGGCCTCCAGTTTGAAAAACAACTCTCCACAACCACCCTCTGGCTTCTGTCAAAAAGCCAATTTTGTATCCAATTAGATACTTCACCCTGGATCCCGGGAGATTTAACTTTATGCAACAACCTACCATGTGGTACCTTGTCAAAGGTCTTATGAAAGTTCATGTAGTCAACATCAACTGTATTGCCGTCATCTACCTTCTTGGTTACCCCTTCAAAAAACTCAATTAAATTTGTGAGATATGATTTTCCACTCACAAAGCCATGCTCACTATCCCTAATCAGTCCTTACATCTCTAAACGCCTGTAGATCCTATCTCTCAAAATACCTTCCAACAATTTACCCACCACAGATGTGAGGCTCACTGGCCTGTAGTTCCCAGGCTTTTCCCTGCAGCCCTTGTTAAACAAAGGCACGGTATTTGCCACTCCCCAATCTTCAGGCACCTCACCTGTGACTACTGATGATTCAAATATCTCGGCTAGGGGACCTGCAATTTCCTCCCTAGCGCCCCACAAATTCCTGGAATATTTTTCATCAGGTCCTGGGGATTGATCTACCTTGATGCATTTTAAGACTTCCAGCACCACCTCCTCTATAATATGTACACTCCTCAAGACATCACTATTTATTTCCCCGAGTTCCCTAACATCCATGCTTTTCTCAACAGTAAATACTAATGAGAAATATTCACTTAGGATCTCACCCATCTCTTGTGGATCTGCACATAGATGACCTTGTTGATCCTTAAGAGGCACTACTCTCTCCCTTGTTACTCTTTTGCCCTTTATGTATTTGTAGAAGCTTTTTGGATTCTCCTTTGCCTTATCTGCCAAAACAATTTCATGCCCCCTTTTTGCCCTCCTGATTTCTCTAACTCTACCCTACACCCCCAATATTCTTCAAGACATTCACTTGATCCCAGCAGCCAATGCATGTCATGCGCCTCTTTCTTCTTCTTGCAACACCAGATTAAAGTCCAAAAGGTTTATTTGTAGCAAACACCACTAGTTTTTGCTACAAGTAAACCTGTTAGACTTTAACCTGGTGTTGTGAGACTTCTTACTGTGTTTACCCCAGTCCAACACCGGCATCTCCGCATCTTCTTCTTGACCAGGGCCTCAATATACCCGACTCATCCAGGGTTCCTGACTTCTGCCAGCCTTGCCCTTCACTCTAAAAGGAATATGTTTACCCCGAACCCTGCTTAACACACTTTTGAAAGCATGCCACTTAACAGACGTCCCTTTGCCTTCCCACAGACTCCCCCAATTAACTTTTGAAAGTTCCTGCCTGATACCATCAAAATTGGCCTTGGCCCAATTTAGAATTTTAACTTTTAGGACAGACCTATCATAAGAACATAAGAAATAGGAGCAGGAGTAGGCCATCCAGCCCCTCGAGCCTGCCCCGCCATTCAATAAGATCATGGCTGATCTGTCGCTGCTCAGTTCCACTTTCCCGCCCTCTCCCCATAACCCTTAATCCCCTCTCCTATCAAAAACCCATCAACCCGTGTCTTAAAAATATTTAGCGAGGCAGCCTCCACCACTTCAACGGGCAGAGAATTCCAGAGATTCACCACCCTTTGAGTGAAGAAGTTCCTCCTCAACTCTGTTCTAAACCACCCCCCTTTTATCTTGAGGCTGTGCCCCCTAGTCCTATTGTCTTTTTTGAGCGGGAAGAGTCTTTCCACCTCTATCCTATCCATCCCATTCATCATCTTATACGTATTATTATTATTATATTATTATATTATTATTATTATATCATTCTCCATAGCTATCCTAAAACTAATAGAATTATGATCACTGGTCCCAAAGTGATCCCTCACTAACACTTCTGTCACCTGCCCTTCCTTATTTCCCAAGAGGAGGTCAAGTATTGCCCCCCTCTCGAGATAGTTATCTAGGGTTCAGGATAAAAACTTTCCTCCTGAATACACTCAACAAATTTCTCTCCATCCAGCCCTCTAATACTACGGCTATCCGAGTCGATGCTGAGAAAATTAAAATCTCCAACTATTACCACCCTATTTTTCTCGGAGCTATCTGTAATCTCCTTACATATTTGCTCCTCAATTTCCCACTGACTATTTGGGGGCCTACAGTACAACCCTATCAAAGTGATTTCCCCCTTATTTCTCAGTTCTACCCATATAGACTCAGTGGCCAAACCCTTGGATATATCCCCTCTCAGTACAGCCATGATGCCTTCCCTAATCAAAAATGCAATTCCCCCTCCTCTCTTACCTCCTGTTCTATCTTTCCTATAGCATCTGTATACTGGAACAGTCCTGTCCCTCCCTGAGCTGTTTCACTAATTGCTATAATATCCCAGTCCCATGCACCCATCAATGCCCTGAGTTCACCTGCCTTGTCTGTCAGGCCTCTCGCATTGAAATAAATGCAGCGCAATCTGGACTTTCGTTACTCTCTATCTTGTTTTTGCCTGATCTGTCTGGTACTAAGATTACTGACACTGCCTTTACTATTAACGTGCTCTCTTTAAGAGAGACGTTAGAGAAGTACTTCCAATACTAGAGATCATAAACATGATAGTTACCAAACTATCCAATAAGGAATTCAGGGGACTTCATTCCTTGGGGAGAGGTTAGAACGTGGAACGTACTGCCATACAGAGTTGTTGGGGCATGCAGAACGTATGTGTTTAAGGAAATTGAGCTAAGAACTGAGAAATGAATAGAAAGATATCATAGAATCCCTATAAAGCAGGAAGTCATTTGGCTCTACAAGTCTGCACTGACCACAATCCCAACCAGACCCTATTTCTGTAACCCCATCTGTTTCCACCACTAACCTCCTGGCATGAAGGGGACGATTTGGCATGGCCAATCAACCTAACCTGTACATCTTTGGACTATGGGAGGAAATCAGAGCACCTGGAGGAAACGCCCATGCGGACTACGGGAGAACGTGCAAACTCCACACAGACAGTAACCTGAGGCCAGGATTAAACTCGGGTCTCTGGCACTGTGAGGCAGTAGTACTAACCACTGTGCCACCATGCCGCAAATGAGATGAAGAGGAGGAAGTCTGGCTGAAGGATAATGCTGTTAGATCAACTGCCCTTTTTCTGTACTATAACAATTATGTAATGTAGTTGTTGCATCCTCCCTTTCTCCCATCCCAAATGCCAAATAATTTTTGAGATCAGCTAATCAGTTAAGCAAATTTAACACAGTCTGTATAACATTATCACACTGGCTGATGCATTTACCCAGTAAAATCATTCAGAAAGCCACATACTGCAACACCATTAGACCATCAATAGCAGAATGAAAATTTCAAAAGAAAGCTCCTCCCTTACCAGTTAAAAGGTATCTTTGACGGTAGAGTTTTTGATGGGAGGTGAAACTGAAGTGGTCTACAAGCTGATTAAAATACAGCTCCTTGAATTGTGGTTCTGGGACTGTTACTTTAGTCACAACATTTGTGTCACTCAGTCCTTCGTCATTGATGCTAACCATTGTATCACCAGCTTCAGATTCATTATCATTGACAGCAGCATTTACATCTCTGGTGCTGGTGTTAATGCTTTGGGTGCTGGAGACGGTGTCTGTATCCGTGATGCTGATCTCTGAGGCATTGGTGACTGTTTCCACAATGCTGATCTGTGGGGGTTCGGTGTCAGTTTCCGTGATACTGATCTCTGGGGATTTGGTGCTAATGTCTGTGACAATCACGTCTGGGACAATGCCATTATCTGTGACAATCACTTCTGGGGCTTTGGTGTCTATGTCTGTAACAATCACGTCTGAGAAATTGGTATATTTATCTGTGACAATCATGTCTGGGATTTCGATGTCAAAATTTGTGACAATCACATCTGGGACAATGGTGCTAGTGTCACTGTCTGTGATAATCACTTCTGCGACTTTGGTGTCTTCGTCTGTGACAAACATGTCTGGGATATTGGGATATTCGTCTGTGATGATTACATCTGGGCCCTCGGCGACACTATCTGTGACAACTGGGACGTTGGTGACAGTGTTATTTGTGACAATAACTTCTGGGATCTTGCTGACATTGTCTTTATCTGTGACAATCACATCTGCAACTTCAGTATCTTTGTCTGTGTCAATCACATCTGGGATATTGGTGTAATTGTCTGTGACAATGGCGTCTGGAACTTCGGTGACATTATTTGTGACAACCATGTCTGGGACTTGGTTGACGGTGTCTTTATCTGTTACAATCACATCTGCGGCTTTAGTGTCTTTATCTGTGACAATCACTTGTGGGACCTCGGTAACAGTGCCTTCATCTGTGACAATGATGTCTGGGATATTGGTGTATCTGTCTGTGACAATGACGTCTGGGATTTCGGTGACATTATTTGTGACAACCACATCTGGAACTTTCGTGACAGCGTCTTTATCTGTCACAATAACGTCTGGGACTTTTCTGACAGCGCTTTTGTCTGTGACAGTCACATGTGGGACTTTGGTGGCAGTCTCATCTTTGACAATCACTTCTACTTCAGTCATTGTGTCTTCATCTGTGATAACCACATCTGCAACTTCAGTGACGTTGTCTTTATCCGTGACAATCATGTCTGGGACTTTGGTGACAGTGTCTTTGTCTGTGACAATTACATCTGGGACTGTAGTGCTATTATTTGTGACAATCACATTTGGAACTATGGCGTCTTTATCTGTGACAGTCATCTCTGGGACTTTGGTGTCTTTATCTGTGATAGTCATCTCTGGAACTTTGGTGTCTTTATCTGTGACAGTCATCTCTGGGACTTTGGTGTCTTTATCTGTGACAGTCATCTCTGGGACTTTGGTGTCTTTATCTGTGACAGTCATCTCTGGGACTTTGGTGTCTTTATCTGTGACAGTCATCTCTGGGACTCTGGTGTCTTTATCTGTGACAGTCACCTCTGGGACTTTGGTGTCTTTATCTGTGACAGTCACCTCTGGGACTTTGGTGTCTTTATCTGTGACAGTCACCTCTGGGACTTTGGTGTCTTTATCTGTGACAGTCACCTCTGGGACTTTGGTGTCTTTATCTGTGACAGTCACCTCTGGGACTTTGGTGTCTTTATCTGTGACAGTCACCTCTGGGACTTTGGTGTCTTTATCTGTGACAGTCACCTCTGGGACTTTGGTGTCTTTATCTGTGACAGTCACCTCTGGGACTTTGGTGTCTTTATCTGTGACAGTCACCTCTGGGACTTTGGTGTCTTTATCTGTGACAGTCACCTCTGGGACTTTGGTGTCTTTATCTGTGACAGTCACCTCTGGGACTTTGGTGTCTTTATCTGTGACAGTCATCTCTGGGACTTTGGTGTCTTTATCTGTGACAGTCATCTCTGGGACTTTGGTGTCTTTATCTGTGACAGTCATCTCTGGGACTTTGGTGTCTTTATCTGTGACAGTCATCTCTGGGACTTTGGTGTCTTTATCTGTGACAGTCACCTCTGGGACTTCGGTGTCTTTATCTGTGACAGTCACCTCTGGGACTTCGGTGTCTTTATCTGTGACAATCATCTCTGGGACTTCGGTGTCTTTATCAGTGACAATCACCTCTGGGACTTCGGTGTCTTTATCAGTGACAATCACCTCTGGGACTTCGGTGTCTTTATCTGTGACAATCATCTCTGGGGCTTCGGTGTCTTTATCTGTGACAATCATCTCTGGGACTTCGGTGTCTTTATCTGTAACAATCATCTCTGGGACTTCAGTTACAGTGACTTCACCTGTGATAATCAAGTCTGGAATATTGGTGGATTTGTCTATGACAAGTACGTCTGCAACATCGGTGACATTCTTTGGGACAATCATCTCTAGGACTTCGGTGTCTTTGTCTGTGAAAATCACATCTGGGACATCGGTGACATTCTTCATGAGAACCACATCTGAAATAGTGGTGTATTCATCTGTGACAATCATGCCTAGGATTTCAGCGACATTATCTGTGACAATCACATCTGGGACCATGGTGACATTACTTGTGACAATCATGTCTGGGACTTCGGTGACATTTGAGGCAATGACATCTGGGACTTTGGTAACAGTGTCTTTGTCTGTGACAATTACATCTGGGACATCAGTGCCATTCTTTGTGGCAATTACATCTGGGACTGTGGTGTCTTTGTCTGTGACAACTACATCTGGGACTGTGGTGTCTTTGTCTGTGACAATTACATCTGGGACTGTGGTGTCTTTGTCTGTGACAATTACATCTGGGACTGTGGTGTCTTTGTCTGTGACAATTACATCTGGGACTGTGGTGTCTTTGTCTGTGACAATTACATCTGGGACTGTGGTGTCTTTGTCTGTGACAACCACCTCTGGGACTTCAGTGTCTTTGTCTGTGACAATTACATCTGGGACTGTGGTGTCTTTGTCTGTGACAATTACATCTGGGACTGTGGTGTCTTTGTCTGTGAGAATTACATCTGGGACTGTGGTGTCTTTGTCTGTGACAATTACATCTGGGACTGTGGTGTCTTTGTCTGTGACAATTACATCTGGGACTGTGGTGTCTTTGTCTGTGACAATTACATCTGGGACTGTGGTGTTTTTGTCTGTGACAATCACATCTGGGACTGTGGTGTTTTTGTCTGTGACAATCATCTCTGGGACTTTGGTGTCTTTATCTGTGACAATCATCTCTGGGACTTTGATGTCTTCATCTGTGACAATCATCTCTGGGACTTTGATGTCTTCATCTGTGACAATCATCTCTGGGACTTTGATGTCTTCATCTGTGACAATCTTCTCTGGGACTTCGGTGTCTTTATCTGCGACAATTACACCTGGGACTGTGGTGTCTTCGTCTGTGACAATCACCTCTGGGACGTTGGTGTCTTTATCTGTGACAATCATCTCTGGAACTTCGGTGTCTTCATCTGTGACAATCATCTCTGGGACTTCGGTGTCTTCATCTATAACAATCATCTCTGGGACTTCAGTTACAGTGACTTCACCTGTGATAATCAAGTCTGGAATATTGGTGGATTTGTCTATGACAAGTACGTCTGCAACATCGGTGACATTCTTTGGGACAATCATCTCTAGGACTTCGGTGTCTTTGTCTGTGAAAATCACATCTGGGACATCGGTGACATTCTTCATAACAACCACATCTGAAACAGTGGTGTATTCGTCTGTGACAATCATGCCTAGGATTTCAGCGACATTATCTGTGACAATCACATCTGGGACTTCGGTATCTTTTTCTGCGACTACATCTGGGACCGTGGTGACATTACTTGTGACAATCATGTCTGGGACTTCGGTGACATTTGTGGCAATGACATCTGGGACTTTGGTAACAGTGTCTTTGTCTGTGACAATTACATCTGGGACTGTGCTGTCTTTGTCTGTGACAATTACATCTGGGACTGTGGTGTTTTTGTCTGTGACAATTACATCTGGGACTGTGGTGTTTTTGTCTGTGACAATCACATCTGGGACTGTGGTGTTTTTGTCTGTGACAATCACATCTGGGACTGTGGTGTTTTTGTCTGTGACAATCACATCTGGGACTGTAGTGTTTTTGTCTGTGACAATCACATCTGGGACTGTGGTGTTTTTGTCTGTGACAATCACATCTGGGACTGTGGTGTTTTTGTCTGTGACAATCACATCTGGGACTGTGGTGTTTTTGTCTGTGACAATCACATCTGGGACTGTGGTGTTTTTGTCTGTGACAATCACATCTGGGACTGTGGTGTTTTTGTCTCTGACAATCACCTCTGGGACTGTGGTGTTTTTGTCTGTGACAACCACCTCTGGGACTTCGGTGTCTTTGTCTGTGACAACCACCTCTGGGACTTCAGTGTCTTTATCTGCAACAATTACATCTGGAACTGTGGTGTTTTTGTCTGTGACAACCACCTCTGGGACTTTGGTGTCTTCTTCTGTGACATTCATCTCTGGGGCTTTGGTGTCTTTATCAGTAACAATTACATCTGGGACTGTGGTGTCCTTGCCTGTGACAATCACTTCTACGACATTGGTGACATTTGTGACAAAGAATTCTGGGACTTTGGTAACAGTGTCTTTGTCTGTGACAATTACATCTGGGACATCGGTGGCATTCTTTGTGACAATCACCTCTGGGGTTTTGGCGTCCTTGTCTGTGACAATCACCTCTGGGGCTTTGGTGTCCTTGTCTGTGACAATCACCTCTGGGGCTTTGGTGTCCTTGTCTGTGACAATCACCTCTGGGGCTTTGGTGTCCTTGTCTGTGACAATCACCTCTGGGGCTTTGGTGTCCTTGTCTGTGACAATCACCTCTGGGGCTTTGGTGTCCTTGTCTGTGACAATCAGCTCTGGGGTTTTGGTGTCCTTGTCTGTGACAGTACTTGAATTCAGGTCGTTGGAGTTGGTGATGATTTCCTCCTGGGCGATGGTGCCTGGGGTTTTGGTGACGGTCTCTGGCACTTGGCTGCTGTCGGGGGCATGGGTGATAGTGGCATTTTCGATGGCGTCGCTCAGGGCACCGACTTCGTTGGCAATAATCTCGATGGCCAATGGAAGCTCACTCTCCTGCACGGCGGTGGCAGTGGGTTCAACGTCCTCGATGACAAGGAACACCTGCGGGAGACTGGTCCCCTTGTTGCCGGCGCCCTCGGTCACTGAAAGAGGAGGGCGGCGGGTAACGGGGTGAGCTTTGGTCTTGTTGCCCGAGCTGTGCTCGGCTTTGGGCTTCTTGGCCACTGGCGGCGTGGCTTTTTGCTTGTGGGGAGGGGGTCTGGGTTTCTCGGGCTCCCCTTCCTCATTCTGCTTCTTCCTCCTGGGTGTTCCCGGCTCCTGCCCGGGCTGGCTCATGAGCGGCCGCTGGGCCGGCGGCTCGTCCTCCTCCACCGCCAGCAACGCGTCGGCGACGAGGTCGATCGGCGGCGGGGTGCCGGTGGTCAGATCCACGACGACGAGGGGAGACGGGATGATGTCCAAGGCGCTGTCCTTGGGGCTGGCCTCGGGCAGCTCCAGCATGATGGTCTCCTCCGCCAGGACGGGCGGTGGCGGTCCGATGCTCTCAGACGGGGCGGGCTTCGAGGCCCCAGACGATATCTTGATGCGGTAGGGGTGCTGGGCCGGCTCGGTAGCGCCCAGCGGCGGCCCGTTGCCGTCGTCCATCTTCCCGATCTCGATTTTGACCGCCTCCGCCTCGCCGGTGCTGTTGCTGGGGGCGGCGGCGCTCTCACTATGACTTTTCTTCTCCTCATCCATCGCCATCAGCAGCGGCCGCGTGTTGCTGTCTGCCAAGATGGACTCCTGGGCGGCCGGGTTCGGCATGCTCCGGCGGAGGGGGACGGCCCGCTGGCTGGCCGGTGCGGTGAGCCACAACATCAAGAGCAAACGGCACAGCCCGCTCCACTTCATGGCCACCGGCGCCATGTCCAAGGGCGACCCGCGTGCGCCTGGCAGCGGCACCACGCGACCAACCGTCAAGCCCATTGTTGTCACGCTTTTGGAACGCGCGTGCGCACCACCGCCATTGCGCGGGGGAGGCCCGGCGGACGCCGGCTGCTGCGGCTGCGCAGGAGATTCACCCTGCCCACTCCGGCTGCGCAGGGGGAGGCGACTTCACCGACCTGGTCGATGGCTGCTGCGGCTGCGCGTTAACTCCACCCGGTCGCCGTCGAAATCTGGTTGCTGCGGCTGCGCAGAAGCTTCACCCTGCCCACTGCGGCTGCGCAGGAGCTTCACCTGGCCCATTGCGGCTGCCCAGGAGCTTCACCGTGTCGCCGGCTGAAGCGGCTGCGTATTAACTCCACCCGGGCTGCCGGTGAAATCTGGTTGTTGCGGCTGCGCAGAAGCTCCACTCTGCTCTGTGCAGCCCTCGCCGCCACCCCCCTCCCTGTAGGAACGCACACACTTGTCGTGTATATTGGGTCGGATGTGGAGATGCCGGCGTTGGACTGGGATAAGCGCGGTAAGAAGTCTCACAACACCAGGTTAAAGTCCAACAGTCTTGATTACCTGTAAAGACTGGCATTCCAAATATTATCTTGTAAATTGTGTTTGTGTCTTCATATGCCCTGTTTGTGGACGCAACTCCCATTCATTTAATGAAGGGGTAGCGCTCCGAAAGCTTGTGCTACCAAATTAAACTGTTGGACTTTAACCTATGTATGTTGGGGTCATGCCACTTTTAAGAGAATGGACCATAGAATCATAGAACCCTACAGTGCAGAAAGAGGCCCTTCGGCCCATCGAGTCTGCACTGACCACAATCCCACCCAGGCCCTACCCCCATATCCCTACATATTATACCCACTAATCCCTCTAACGTACACATCCCTAGACACTAAGGGGCAATTTCTTAGCATAGCCAATCAACCTAACCCGCACATCTTTGGACTGTGGGAGGAAACTGGAGCACCCGGAGGAAACCCACACAGACACAGCGAGAATGTGCAAACTCCACACAGACAGCGACCCGAGCCGGGAATCGAACCCAGGACCCTGGAGCTCTGAAACAGCAGTGCTAACCACTGTGCTACCGTGCCGCCCCTGGATCAGGTGACCTGGGCTGTGGCGCTTCATTGCAAAGCCTACAAATCAAAAAAACTCAGACTTGGGCTGACTGTGACACATTTAGGATTAAGACTTGTTAATCAACTCTTCTGATTTACTACCACTGACCTTGTGGTTTATTATTAGTTTCAATAACAGACCGCTTACATAACAACTGGCAATGGGGCAGAGCTGCAGCCTGTGGATGGCAATTCATTTCCAATTTCCAGGTGAGGGAGGAAGATTGACATTGTAGCCCTGATCTCCAAAAGCAGTGGGAATTGTTGCGATAATGGTGTAGACTCAAGGGAGCAGGCCTCGGCATCGAGAGGAGCAGCCACAAGGGCACTTGGACCACATTCAACACCACAGAGTTAATCGCCGGGAAGGCTGAAAGCAGTGGCCTTGAGGGGACTCGGGCTATAGTTGGAGGCCAGATGTAGGAGAGGAATCTCTTCAGTGGGAGCACCAAGACCATCAGGAGGGTGGCGGATGAAAGGAGACGTGGACGGCAACCAATGGGCAGAGTAGAGGAGCATAGCTGGCGAGGGAGCAGTATCGAGAAGTGCGCAAAGAGGAGGGAAAGTGCATGGAAATGGCTACAGAATGCAAAGATGGGGAAAGCTCCCACCAAAGGAACCAGGAAATGACAGGTCTGTTTGGGGTCATATGGATGTTATACATGGAGCGTTTCAATTCTTATTTAAAAGCAAATAAGATAGAGGATAAACCAGCAGTAACAGTGTCCTTAACCATGATAGCGAGTAAAATATTTGTGACATTAAAAAGCTTCATACAACCAGAGAAAACCAAAGTGTCCCCGAGCAGAGCTGTGTGAAGCACTAAGAATCATTATGCCCCGAAGCCACTTATGATAGCAGGACAGTTCGTATTTTATATGAGAATGCAATTGGAAGTTAAATCTATTTTAGAATAGAATCCATGGAATCCTTACAGTGCTGAAGGAGGCCATTCAGCCTATTGAGTCTGCACCGACCATAATCCCTTCCAGGCCTTATCCCCATAACCCCATGCATTTACCCTAGCTAGTTCCCCTGAGACTAAGGGACAATTTAGCATGGCCAATCCAACCAACCTGTATATCTTTGGACTGTGGGGGAAACCCGCGCAAACACGGGGAGAACGTGCAAACTCCACACAGACAGTGACCCAAGCCGGAATCGCACCTGGGTCCCTGACACTGTGAGGCAGCAGTGCTAACCACTGTGCCGCCCTATTGTGCAATTTGTGGCTGTGTTGAAGAAACAAGCTGAACACTGTGAATTTAGAGTTTTCCTACAGGATGCTTTGAGGGATTTTTTGGTGTGTGGGCTTCCAAATGAAGCGATACCACAAAAATTGCTGACAAAAAATGTCTAGATTTTAAATTAGCTTTTGAGATAGCTACTTGCATGGAATTGGCTACAAGTGAAACAACACAGTTGAGCGTCAGTGCCCAAATACAGAAAATAGCCAAAGAGCAACAAAACATGGTGTCAAATATAGAATGCTGCTGCTAAAGCAAATCCGACCACAAAGAGCCAAAGTGCTGGATTTGTGAAGCACAATTCCACTGCTGTAAGTGGGTGGGGCACGTTGCCTGGAATTGTAGGGTGCAATTAAAAAAGGACGAGGGGACAAACCTGAAGACTAGGCAGAAGATTCATGCCACCAGCCAAGAAGGGACCAGAGAGTCTGCTGGATCTGCCGATGAGGCAGAAGAACCCAAATCAACAGGATTTTAGTTGAATGTTTTATTGGCTTGAGGAGTAGCAGATAGATTCTGGGCCCATCCAAAGGTGGAAGGGAAGGTAACCAAAGCAGAAGTAAATATAGGGGCAGCAGTATCATTGATCCCAGACTCAGTACACAGAGACAAGTTTGAAAAGCCTTCAAAAATCACCTTACATACATTTATGGAGCAAGTGGTGCCACTGAGAGGATATATGATGGTAAAGGTACAACTGAGCGATCAGTGTGCAGCACAACCATTGTATGTTGTCAAGGGTTACTACGCTGTCCTGTTTGGTCTTTCTTGGCTGCAGAAATTAAAATTAAACTGATGCGTGGTAATCAGGCTGGCGGATTCAGAGCCAAGGTTACAGGATTGTCTTAGATATAAAGATATATTCAAAGGGATCCTGGATGAGATGAAAGTGGTTGAAATAAAGATTCAACTTAAGTCTGAGATTTGTCCAAGGAGCCTGAAGGCATGTCTGGTGCCATATGTGATTAGGCCAAAGATAGAGGCCGAATTAGAATGTCTGTTGAGAATAGGGGCGGCGGAAGCAATCTCAACCAGTGAATGGGCCGCCCCAATTGTGCCAGTTTTGAAGACCGAGCGTGGGGACTTCAAGTTAACTGTAAACCCAGTACTATGTGCAGATCAGTACCCACTTCCTCTGATTGAGGACTTACTTAGTAGATTAGCAGGAGGGACAAAATTTTTAAAGATAGAATTATCTCAAGCATATGTTCATATGGCAGTTGCAGAACAGTCCCAATCACCCCTGGCAATCATAACTCATTTGGAGCTTTTACATTATAAGTGTCTTCCTTTTGGTATTACATCAGCACCAGTCCTTTTCCAAAGATCAATGCACCAAATTCTAAGTGGGTTACCAATGTTACCTGGCCAACATTTTGGTGATGGGCTGTACCAAGGTGGAGCATTTGAAAAACCTTATAGACAGCCTAAGAAGGTTGTAGGAACATGACCTGTAAGCAAAGAATGATAAATGCAAATTCTTTAAAGAATCACTTGATTGCCATTGATTGTGAGAGACTACAGAAGGCGCCCAAGAAAATGGAGGCTGTCATGAAAACTCCTAGACCAGAAAATGTATTGCAGTGTGACAGTACTGTGCCTTTAAGAAATGTATTTGAGCCATGTTCTTGAGCAGGATCAGCTGTAGCAGTTTTATGCACTCAGAGCTGCACTGTCTGCTACCATCTTGTGTTGTTGCTGCAACAGCATAATTACCATAATTTTAATAGCCAGATGTTGGTTTTAATCTGAATTAATGCTGTTCTGCTGTTTTCCCTCAGATTTTGCAGAGTGGGGCTTGATTGGGATGATTGGCAGGTATGATCATGTGATAGTGAAGCTGGGTTTACACAGAAGATTTAAGCTTTAGTTGCTACTTTTAGAGTTGAGAGAGAGCAGTATCTCTCTTTTCTGTCTCTGTCTAGATGCGTTAAAAAGCTGAAAGTCCAGCTCACATGAGCATACTTATTTTGTTGCTAACTAATTCTGAAGAAGGGTGTATGTCTATGGGCATTGCTTTAAATTGGAACAAAAGAGATAGCCAGCTGTTAAGGATTATATTTTACCATGTCTAAGTATTTTAATTGGTGAATATTATGCAAATTATTTTTGTCTTGTTCTAATTGTATTCTTAATTAAAGTTTATTTTGATAAAAGCTTCCTAGTGGATTAGTTGAATCATACCTGTTGTGAAACACCTTATGCTCATCCTAATGCCAAAATCAAATGCAAAAATTAGGTCCATATAACATACCTTGAAGTTTCTGGTCTGGGCCTTAACAGCAGTTATGATCATGGCAAATTTGTACCAGATTTGGCCACTGTTCTGAAACCTTTACACCACCTGCAGAGTAAAAGCCAACCATGAAGATGGACCCAAGAGTGTGAAGAAGCTTACCAGGAGGGAAAACATGCCTTATGAAGGTTGGAAGTGTTGGTACACCTCAATTTGAAGTTGCCATTGCAATTAGCCTGAGATGCCACAACTTATGGAATTGGCACTGAATAGTTACACGTACTATCCAATGGAGAAGAAAGCCCATCACTTTTGCGTTAAGGTCATTGACAAAAACAGGAAAGATATGCCCAGGTCAAGAAAAAGGAGTTAAGTATCATATTTGGGGTGAAGGAATTTTCCCATTTTCTATATGACCAGCATTTTGTGCTGTTAACCGATCATAGGCCATTGGTTACCATCTTCAAACCATACACAGGAATACCACCTATGGCAGCAGCAGCACGGTTACAACGATGGGCACTATAAAAAAAGTTTATTTATTAGTGTCACAAGTAGGTTTACATTAACATTGCAATGAAGTCACTATGCGCAATACTTTGGTGCCTGAGGGAGAATTTAGCATGGCTATTAACCTAACAAACACATCTTTCGCACTGTGGGAGGAAACCCATGTAGACACGGGGAGAATGTGCAAACTCCACACAGACAGTGACCCAAACCAGGAATTGAGCCCGGGTCCCCGCCGCTGTGAGGCAGCAGTGCTAACCACTGTACTACCATGCCACATACGCCTACGATATACTGTATAGACAATCTGAACAGCATGGTATTGCTGATGCACTTTCAAGGCTGGCTCTTGCTGAAGGAATGGATGTTCCTGATTGGCATTTGAAAATTGTATATTTTCACCATGATAATAAAGAACCTGTATCAGTGATCCAGGTTCAAAACGCCACAAGAAATGACCCAGTCTCAAGTCACATAATGGATTTAGTATTACAAGGGTAGAATATTCATAGGAATCAGCCTGATTTGAGTCTCTACCTGTCAAGGAAGTGGGAGTTGTCCATAATGGAGATAAGACTTTGGGTGGAAGACTTTTGTGGGGTATGAGAGTGTTAATTCCTCCCACTTTACATAGGAAGGTGCTAGATCAAGGGCACAGGGGTGTGGTGCAGATGAAAGAGATTGCCAGATGCTATTTTTGGTGGCCAGGTGTTAGCTCCCAGATCGAGGAGAAGTGCTTGTGAATCCTGTGCACAGCCGTTGTTGCCCCTTCACTCATGTGAATAGCCTGAACTCCTTGGCAAAGGATTCACGTGGATTTTGCAGGTCCGGTGGAAGTGAAAATGCTTTTGGTAGTTGTTGATATCCACTCGAAATGGTCAGACCTAGCAATTATGAAGTTGGTGTTCACAGACGTGACTATAGAGTGATTCAATAAATTGGTTGCTCATTTTGGAAGCCCTGATCACATAGTGAACAACAACGGGACATAGTTTGTGGCGAAGGATTTGTGGACTTTTCGATCATCAAGGAGTTCTGCAGGTGAAGTTGGCTCCATATCACCCTACAACAAATGACCAGGCCAAAAAAAATGGTCAGACTTTAATACAAGCATTGAAGATTTCCCAAGGGAAGGGGTCCCTTGGACGGCAAGTGAATTGATTTTTAAATACATATCGCAACACGCCTAATGCAATGACCCAAATTTCCCTGGTGCCATTGGTGTGTGGCTGCAGATTGAGGACCACTTTTGACTTGATGTGTCCAGAGGGGACATGAGAAGTGATAACAAGGAACCAAGAAGGGCAAATAGCCCAAAGAGAGGGAAAGGCAAGGAAGTTCAAGAAGGGAAAACTGTGTTGTCAAGGAATTACGTGGTGGGGGGAAAATAGGTCCCTGCAACAGTGGTGGCCCAGATGGGACCAGTCATACACAATTGAGAACCAGAATAAAGGGGTCTAGAGAAGGCACATGGATCTGTAGGTGGTCCCACATCAAAGCAGGGAAGTCCGCCCTGTCACAGAATTGTTGCATGATGAACCTAAGGAATTGACTGAGTTTTGTGTTCCTGAAACTGAGGGAGCTCTGACCAGAGAGGGAATGTTAGCAGAAGTTGCTGATGTCAGTAACCAGGTTAGAGAGGAAGATTGAGAGCTTCTGGAAGTGCAGGGAAGAACACCCGAGAAGAGCCAGGTGGCAATGAAACGGTCAACCAGGAACTGTTGTCTTCCAAATAGACTGATTTTTGTCTATGTAGACTTTCAATGAACTTTGATCCTGTCAAAGTTGTTTTTTTTGTATGTAGTTTTTTTTATATAATTGATTTAATAACATATGTTGTATGGGAAAGAGGGGACGATGTATGTTAGGGGCATGCCCCTTTAAGAGAACAGGTCAGGTGTCCTGGGACTCGAGCGCCACCCTGGGTGTGTTAATAAACTGTTCTAATTAGTTTGCCTAACTGATTTTGAAGAGGAATTTATACCTATTGGGTTACTGCTTAAATTGCTAGCAATTAAGAATTATACTTTGTCATGTTTAACTATTTCAATTGGTTAAGATTATGCTAAATTGTTTTGTTATATTTTAACTGTGTTGTTAAATAAAGTTGGTTTTAATAAAAGCTTCTTAGTGGATCAATAGAATCATACATGGAGCAGGACACCTTATGCTCAAACTAATTTTAGAATCAAATGTAGTTGGGGTCTGGTCTAACTTTATAATATAACTTGGAGTTTCTGATCTGGTTCCTAATGTAATTACACCTGATTCTGACTCCCCTTTGGCTATTTTCATTGATGTCATTTGTAC
Source organism: Carcharhinus amblyrhynchos (assembly GCF_965287045.1). NCBI lineage: Eukaryota > Metazoa > Chordata > Chondrichthyes > Carcharhiniformes > Carcharhinidae > Carcharhinus > Carcharhinus amblyrhynchos. The sequence continues at coordinate 29,538,144 of NC_137348.1, forward strand.
CATATACAGATAGCCTCCTAAGAAAGTAGAGGCATTGGTGGGCTTTATTAACTATAATGTCAGCATGGAGGAACCAGGACAGATTGTTGCTGATATGAACACCAAGAAACTTGAAGCTCTTGACCATTTCCATTTCACCCCGTTGATGTAGACAGGGGCATGTCATCCACTCCTCTTCCTGAAGTTGATGACTATCACCTTTGTCTTACTAACATTGAGGAAGAGATTTTTGTTGTTGTACCATTTCATCAGATTCTCTATCTCTTTCCTATACTGTGCCTCATCATTATTTGAGATCTGGCCCACAACAGTGGTATCATCAGCTAACATAAAAATGGAGTTGGAGCAGAATTTGGCATCAGTCATAAGGAGATTAATAAATAACTGTTGATTCATGACTTTTTAATAATTGCCAGAAGTTAGGGTTAATCCATTCATTCATTCAGTCTTCTCTGCTCTACCAAGGAAATGGGCAAACATTAAATCACATTTGTTTCAGCTACTGAGTAGAACTTGTTGTGGTCTCATCAATGCCGTGCATAACTGAAGCATAATATTCTTAACTTTTATGTTTAATTTCTCTTGTAATAAAGGATAGCATTCCATTAGCCTTCTTGATTGAATGCTGTAACTGCATACTAACTTTTTATGACACATGCAGGAGAACACCTAGATTCTTCAGCACTTTGGAATTCTGTAATTCGAACCATAGAACACTACAGCACAGAAAAAGGCCTTTTGGCCCTTTATGGCTGTGCCAAACCATTTTTCTGCTTATTCCCACTGACCTGCATCTGGACCACATCCCCCCACACCCCTCTCATCCATGTACCTGTCCAAGTTTTTCTTAAACTTAAAAGTGAGCCCACATTTACCACTACATCTGGCAGCTCATTCCATATTCCTACCACTCTCTGTGTGAAGAACTACCCCCCCCCCCCATATTTTCTTTAAACTTTTCCCTCATCACGCTTAGCCCATGTCCTCTAGTTTTTTTCTCCCCTAGCCTCAGTGGAAAAAGTCTGCTTGCATTCACTCTATCTATACCCATCATGATTTTATACACCTCTATCAAATCTTTCCTTATTCTTCTACGCTCCAGGGAATAGTCTTAACCTATTCAACCTTTCTCTACAACTCAGTTTCTCAAGTCCTTCTTGTAATTTGGTGACCAAAACTGGACACAATACTCTAAGTTCAGCCTCACCAATGTCTTATACAACCTCACCATAACAGTCCAACTCTTTTACACAATACTTTGATTTATAAAGGCCAATGTTCCAAAAGCACTCTTTACAACCCTATCTACCTGTGATGCCACTTTTAGGGAAATATATATCTGTATTCCCAGATCCCTTTGTTCTACTACACTCTTCAGTGTCCTACCATTTACCATGTATGTTCAACCTTGGTTTGTCCTTCCAAAGTGCGATACCTCACACTTGTCTGCATTAAACTCCATCTGCCATTTTTCAGCCCATTTTTCTAGCTGGTCCAAATCCCTCTGCAAGCTTTGTATCTCCAGTCTTTGTATCATCAGCAAATTTGCTGATCAAATTTATCACATTCTCATCCAGATCATTGATATAGATGACAAACAACAATGGACCCAGCACTGATCCCTGTGGCACACCACAAGTCACAGGCTTCCACTCAGAGAAGCAATTCTCCATTACCACTGACTGGCTTCTTCCATTGAGCCAATGTCTAATCCAATTTACTACCTCTCCATGTATACCTAGCAACTGAACCTTCTGAACTAACCTCCCATGCGGGACCTTGTCAAAGACCTTACTGAAGTCCATGTAGACAACATCCAGCGCCTTCCCTTCATCCGCTTTCCTGGTAACCTCCTCGAAAAACTCTAATAGATTGGTTAAACATGATCTACCATGCACAAAGCCATGTTGACTCTCCTTAATAAGTCCCTGCCTATCCAAGTATTTGTAGATCCGATCTCTTAATACTCCTTCCAATAATTTACCTACTACTGACGTCAAGCTTACCGGCCTATAATTTCCCGGATTACTTTTTAAGCCTTTTTTAAACAACGGAACAACATGAGCTATCCTCCAATCGTCCAGCACCTCACCCGTGGATACCAACGTTTTAAATATATCTGCCAGGGCCTCTGCAATTTCAACACTAGTCTCCTTCGTGGCCCGAGGGAATACCCTGTCCGGTCCTGGGGATTTATTTACTCTGATTTGCCTCAAGACAGCAAGCACCTCCCCTTTAATCTGTATTGGTTCCATGACCTCCCTACTTGTTTGCCTTATTTCCGTAGACTGCATTGCCAGTTTCCTTAGTAAATACAGATGCAAAAAACCCATTTAATATCCCCCCCATTTCTTTTGATTCCATACAAAGCCAACCACTCTGATCTTCAAGAGGACCAATTTTATCCCTTACTATCCTTTTGCTCTTAATATATCTGTCGAAGCTCTTAGAATTATCCTTCACCTTGACTGCCAAAACAACCTCATGTCTTTTAGCCCTCCTGATTTCCTTCTTAAATAGTTTCTTGCACTTTTTATATTCCTCAAGCATCTTATTTGTTCCCTGTTGCCTATACATGTCATACATCTCTTTCTTCTTCTTTATCAGGTGTGCTATATCCCTCGAGAACCCAGGCTTCTAATTATTATTCACTTTGCCTTTAATCCTGACAGGAACATACAAACTCTGCACCCTCAAAATTTCTCCTTTGAAGACCTCCCACTTACCAATCACATCCTTGCCAGAGAACAGCCTATCCCAATCCACGCTTTTTAGATCGTTTCTCATTTCTTCAAATTTAGCCTTTTTCCAGTTCAGAACCTCAACCTGAGGACCAGATCTATCTTTATCCATGATCAAGTTGAAACTAATGGCGTTATGATCACCGGAACCAAAGTGTTTCCCTACACACACTTCCATCACTTGTCCTAACTCATTTCCTAATAGGAGATCTCATATTGCATCCTCTCTAGTTGGTACCTCTATATATTGATTCAGAAAATTTTCCTGAACACATTTTACAAACTCCACCCCGTCTAGACCTTTAACAGTATGGGAATCCCAATCTATATGTGGAAAATTAAAAATCCCCTACTATCACAACTTTGTTTCTGGCAGTTGGCTACTATCTCTCTGCAGATTTGCTCCTCCAATTCTCGCTGACTATTGGGTGGTCTATAATACAACCCCATTAATGTGGTCATACCTTTCCTGTTTCTCAGCTCCACCCATATGGCCTCAGTAGACAAGCCCTGTAATCTGTCCTGCCTGAGCACTGCTATAACATTTTCCCTGACTGGCAATGCCACTCCCCCCATCTTTCATCCCTCTGCCTCTATGACATCTGAAAACATTGGAACCCTGGAACATTGAGCTGCCAGTCCTGCCCCTCCTGTAGCCAGGCTCCACTAATGGCTATAATGTTATAATTCCATGTGTCAATCCACGCCCTCAGCTCGTCTGTCTTGCCCACAATACTCCTGGCATTGAAATAGACACATCTCAGAAGATTATTACCACCACACACAACCCTTCTATTTGTGATTTTGCATGAACTATCATTTATTTTCACCCCCACTCCACTATCTGCTCTGGCACTCTGGTTCCCACCTCCCTGCAAATCTCGTTTAAACCCTCCCCAAATTGTTCTCAATTTAAATAATACTCAGCCTTTTTATTCTTCCTGCCAAAGTGGATAACTTCACATTTTGCTCCACTCTACTCCATCTGCCAGATTTTTGCTCGCTCACTCAATCTATATTCGTCTGCAAACTCCTCATGTGTTCTTCACAACATATTTTCCTACCCATCTTTGTGTCATCTGCAAATTTAGCTACCATGCCTTTGCTCCCCTCATCTAAATCATTGATGTAAATTGTAAAAAGTTGAAGCCTCAACCAGTACCCTATGGACTCTACTTGTCACATTTTGCCAACCGGACAAAGATGCATTGATGCATACTCACTGTTTTCTGCCAGCCCGCCAATCATCTATCTGTGGTAATATGTTACCCCCCGCCCCCTTACATTCAGAAAATATTTTGACACATATTCCCAGGAGCTATTTGACGACAGCAAAAGCTTGTGCTAGATTTTCAGTCTGCAGTTCAATTGTAACACAAACACAGCTTTGAGAATGTAACAAGACAATTTCGTTGGTTTATGATTCTGCATCTAAATGTATTTCTTCTATCACGGCAATTTCAGATCAACATTTATTATATAGTCTGGTACTGTGATCACAGCTGTCTAATATATTTTCAAATCTGTTGTGCAGCCATTGGCTTACATATCCTCTGATCCTTTTTCAATAACTCAAATGTTTCAGGGCTTTGTGCCATTGAACATTATGCCTCTGTACACTATAATCAATAATTTTCTCCACATCACCCAATCCTAGCCATTGTCTTGCTGATTAATGCATTCATCAACATGTAAACAATCACTCTTCATAGGCTCCAACCCACTTATAATGGAATCCATGAATTAAGCATCGTGATCGCCTCTATGGCTTCTCTGTCGACTGGCTTTTAGCCACATTCTGGTTTATTTTCCTTTCCCTTCACTTGAAACCTCTGTCCCTTCCCTAACACGTCTGTCTCCCTCTCTCCCATCCTAACTTCACATGGGCAACTTGCCTTTTTCATGTCTCATCTAATGGTACTTTTCAGCTGATCATTTCTCCTACTGCTGTCCTATCAAGCCTGCCTTCTCGATGCAACTACATATCTCCTCTACTCTGTCTTAGGTGTCTGTTTCTTCCAGCCTAACATTTACTCTAATGGCCTCATTGCCCATTCCAAACAAAAATTCCATTTGAATACCCTCTAAGGGGAACACTGCTCTAATCTCTTCCATCACTGTTTTCCTACTGACTGTATGTCTGGTGGTCATCTAGTATTACTGCTCTAATATTGCCAACAAAAAAACTTTTGTTTGTGAATGAGGGCCTTGCCACTTGCAACCGGATAGCAGGTAAGAGTTTTGGTGTCTGGTGCCTGATAGGAACTTTGCTTGCAGCTGCCAAACCTAAACTACCCCAGAGATAAATCATCCTTACCTGACCCAGATTGCTGCCCTACACTGTGTCTGATATTGTCAAGGACATTTTTGACATCTCTTCCCACTCCTAAGGTACCTTTTCCTTTTACAAACTCCTTTCTTTCATCTCTCCTGCCTTGTAAGATTGTTATCGTCCATCACCCTGGTAAGCCACACCATTCCCCTGGCTAAATTGCATTCTTTCCTCTATTGGCAATTGAGCAACTTATCTTCCTACCTTGGTACACTTTGTTCATTCCCCTTTAATTTCTCTGTGCTCTATCAACATGCTATATGTCAATGCCTCCATTCGTAATCTTACCAGTCCATCATAATTTTATGTGGCCTCATTAACTTGGAGATATGATTCTTGACAGGACAGAAATAATTTGTAGTTATATAAGATACAAATTTGCCAAGAACTACTTTTGTTGTTGCTATTGTTATGCAAATGCAGCAGCCAACTTGCGTAGATAGAATCCTTTATTTATTTATTAGCCACAAGTAGGCGCACATCAACACTGCAATGAGGTTACTGTGAAAATCCCCTTGTTGCCACATTCCAATGCCTCATCGTCAACATGTGAGTTTTCAGTTATCTGCAATCACTTCCACATCTTCCTCTCCATCCATTTCCCCAACATCACTAATCTCACCATCTACCACTAAGAAAAACGACCCTCTTTCACTCTCATGACTAATTATTTCCAGGCCATGGCTCTTTACCATTAAAGCACCATTCCTACTGTTGACCTGCTCAACAGCTCTCTTGGTTTTGCCTTCAATGAGCAGCCCAAGACTTTATTTTGAGCTGGTCCATGCATGTGGGAGCCACTGCAACTCTGAAACATTGGAAGTCAGATTGTGATGATTATGATGGCCTATGCGCTTGTGACAGGAAAAAATACTGACCTTATGTCAGGGTGGTGTTTCATTTAACAATAAATTTCTCTGGAAAATTACTTGTTCCCCACCAGTGTCATCATGCCATCAGTTTCCAGGAGGTAATTATGCAGTTGCAAGTCTGTGCTTGTGCATGATATCAGGCTTGCCAATTTGCACCTTTGCCATGCAGAATGCATACAATTTTCATGCTAAAAGCAAAATACTGTGTATGCTGTGAATCTGAAATAAAGTAAGAAGTCTCACAACACCAGGTTAAAGTCCAACAGGTTTATTTGGTAGCAGATTTGTAGTTATTTGGTAGTTAACCTGGTGTTGTGAGACTTCTTACTGTGCTTGCCCCAGACCAATGTCAGCATCTCCACAATCTGAAATAAAAACAGAAAATGCAGGAAAAACTTAGCAAGTCTGGCAGCTTCGTGGACAAAAAAGCAGCATTAACATTTTGAGTGCATGTGACCCTTAACGAGTCATATGGACTCAAAATGTTAACTCTGAATCTCTTGCCACAGATATTCCAGACCCGCTGAGTTTTTCTAGCATTTTGTGTTTTTATTTCAGTTTCAAGGTAGTCCAAGCTCCTGCTATGTCCAGTGAGCTGCCAACACTGCATAGGTCTCATCCCCTGTCAGGAAAATGCCAGTGTTCTCAGAAAATTCTTGCTAATTACTTCACTAAGAACCTCAATTAGCTGCCCCTTGCTGCCAGCTAAGTTGCCTTCAGTGCCCAGAAGTTTCCTCTTGCTAAAATGGAGAGCAATTAAGGATGGGCAATAAAAACTATCCTAGCCAGTGACGTACATACCGTGAATTATTTTTTATGTAGTGGGAAGCGGTGCGAATATGTTGACATTCAGGTCTGACCTCATTTTTCTAATTGCATCGCAACCCTTCACCACCCAACCCACAACCTCTCCTCGAAAGGCCCAGTAAAATTCCACCCATTGTCTCCTTTGTCAACTGGTTAGCCATGGATCCCAAAAATCAGATAAACTCACTGTTGTAAAATGAACCAGAAGAGTTAGTTGTATAAAGAAGGACATTATCAGCATTGAACTATATTTTACATTCAGCTTCTTCAGCTTGTACTTTGTAGAGGACCAAGCTTGTTTTGATGCTGTCTGATTTTTGGGATCCATGCTTAACCTGCTGGCAGAGGAGACAATGAGTGGAATTTTACAGTCCCATAGAGGAGAGGTTAGAGTTGGGTGGTGAAGGGTTGAGTTGCAATGAAAATTAGAAGAATGTAGTCAACCTGAATGTTAACATATTTGCACCTCCTCCCACTTCTTAAAAATAATTTATGGTATGTGGGCATCACTGGCTAGAGGAGTTATTTCTTGCTGTTCCGACCAATATGCATCGTTCAATCAACATCACAAAAACAGATTTTCTGGTCATGTCTCATTGCTGTTTGAGGAAAGTTGCAGTATGAAAATTGGCTGCTGTGTTTCCAACATTGCAAAAGTGAGTACATTTCAAAAGGCACTTCATTGGCAGTAAAGTGCTTCGAGACATCTGGTGATTGTGAAAATATAAATGCAAGTCTCTTTTTATTTTTCTTTCTCTTGCTTATGTCCACCATTTCCTTAATTTCCCCATTGGAGATTTTGTCTTTGGCCATCTGGGCACTAAACTCAGCAACAGATTTTTTTCAGATATTTTTACCTCTCTACTTTTCTCTCTCTCCCTCCTTTCAGATGCTGCTTAAAACCTACCTCAGTGACTAAAGATTTGGTCAGTTGTCCTTAGGACTCCTTCCCAGGTTTTGTGTCAACTTGTGTCTCATTCCAATGCTGTGAAGCAGCTTTACAACAAAAAGACATTATATAATGCAAATTGTTATTGTTTTGGGGGAATGTAGACATTATATCACAGAATTTTGTTGACATGAATCCAAATCCTGCACAGTGGTTAGCACTTCTTCCTCACAGTGCCAGGGACCCAGGTTCAATTCCAGTCTTGGGTGACTGTGTGAAGACATTTTCTCTGTGTCTGTGTGGGTTTCCTCCAGGTGCTCTGTTTCCTCCCACAGTTCAAAGATGTGCAAATTAAGTGGATTGGCCATGCTAAATTGTCCCTTAGTGTCCCAAGTTGTATAGGTTAGGGGAATTAAGGGTAATAAAGTGAGGTTATGGGGATAGGGCCTGGGTAAGATACACTGTAGGAGAATTGGTGCAGACTCGATGGGCCAAATGGTCTTCTTCTGCACTGTAGCAATTCTATGATTCTAATCTATTATCACAGATCCATCAACCTCAGGTCTCCTGTGGTAATCTTTCACCAAATCCCGCGTTAGGTGGTGGAATTTGAATTCAATAAAAAAAAAGGAATTAAGAATGTACTGATGACCATGAAATCATTGTCCATTATCGGAAAAACCCATCTAGTTCGTTAATATCCTTCAGGGAAGGAAATCTGCTGTCCTTACTTGGTCTGGGCTACATATGACTCTAGAGCCACAGCAATGTGGTTGACTCTGAACTGCCCATGGGCAACTAGGGATGGGCAATAAATGTTGGCCAACCAGTGATGCCCATGTCATAGAATTATATAGCACATGGCCCTTCAGCCCATCAAGTTCTCAATGGCACATTAGAAACACCTGAACTCCTAAGTAATCCCATCTGCCAGTACTTGGCTCACGAACGGATAAAACTAACCTCGAACAATGATAGTGAAGGGGACAATGCCAGATGGGATAGGAGAAAAGATACATTTTAGCATGAATGGAAATTTATTTTTTAAACTTTGAAGTTTGCGTATTAGTGTCACAAGTAGGCTTACAATAACACCGCAACAAGTTAATATGAAAATCCCCTAGTTGCCGCACTCCTGTGCCTGTTCCCATCGAGGGGAAATTTATTATGGTCAATACTCCTAACTAGCACGCCTTTCGAATGGATGTAGAGGATAGATGATAGAGAATGGAAGACAAAAGTGTAGACTTTCCTGACCTTATAGATGGTTGTATTTGAGTGTGGTTTTATCTTTGTTGTATTCTATTTGTAGATGTTGTTTGATAAAAAATAAACGTGTATTTTGGGTTGAGGGCGTTCCTGGATGTGCCTCTGACTGGCTCCGCAAGTACTGCCCTGTCGCTGTGTGTGTGTGACATGCGCTGAATCCTGCGATCTTGACCCTGCTCTTGCGGAACGGTCGCAGACAAGCTGAGCCGGGGAGTTTCTAGGACAACCTCGCAGGGCAGCCGGGGAAATGCGGTGCGCTGACATCGCGGCTGAGCAGAGTTCCTCCCCGGGCTACCGTGTGAAATAACCAACCTTCTGCTACATGGGATCCAGGCACCTGCTGCAATGCACCCTGTCCGAAAAAGCTTTGGGATGTGGGACTGAACTGGGAGGTGATCGGGAAGAGTTTGCCACCGCGGACGTTTGAAAGCGAGATTGAACTCCACTTCCAGTGAGGAGACAGTGGGGGGTATTCTCTTCCCAGCCGCTTGCCACGGTGACTGCACCTTTCCTTATACAACTTGCCACCCAGGGTAGGTTTAACAATCTAGCTTTCGACTTGGCTACAGTGCTGACAAACCTGCTTTCCAAGCGCTGTATTTTTATTTCTTAATGTTTACACCATCGCCTCCAGTCTTTGAATGATTTCCATTTTGAACTGCAATGGGGGAGGGGGTGGAATAAAGTTTTCGTGTCGTTAGAATTGTAACAGTGTGTCGTTTTACAGTGCAGTTACAGCAAAGTCTCTCTCTCTGTAATAGCGACCAGGATTAATCGCTTCATGTCGATGTCTTGTTAATTGCGGGAGCGCAGCTAGTGAAACTTATTGGAGCCAGGTCGCCAGTTAAAGTTAAAGACGCTACTTAAATGCAAATTTGTTGTTGTGTAAATTACAAGAACATCTGTGCAGCTTTCAGTGCAATGCCCGCTCAGTCAATAGATGAGAATAGGAGCATAGGAATTAGGAGCAGAATTAGGCAAATCCAGCCCTGCGAGTCTGCTCGGCCATTCGATAAGATCATAGCTGATCTCTTCCTTGGTTTCAAAGCCACCTCCCCTCCTGTTCCCCTTATCCCTTTTTTCCTTTCTTTTTGTCAGAAGTATATCTATCTCCTTCTTGAAACCATTCAACGAATAGACTAGCATAGAGGTTATGGATTGACTAGAAACCCAATTGCAAATTCTTTTCGTATAGATTTACATCAAACGTTTTGCCTGGATCATTAATGATGGTGTAATTTCATCACCTTACGAAAGATTACGAAAGATTAATATTGCCCGGAGAATACCAGCAGTTTGAAGGTGCCAGTTGTAAACAGCCTCTTCTGAATGTTTCAATTCACAGCAGTAGCCTATGCCAGCATGCCTTAGGTCTGTGTCTGAGTATGCTATTATGCAGTTGCCACATGTTGCTCAGGTCAATGACAGGACTTTGGCAAATCATATTTCAAATCTGTGACAGGATGTGGTGGAATTATCTCCCCTGCTTCCGTTCAGCTGCTGCTGAAACCCTCATCCTTGCCTTCTGTTAGCTTTAAACTTGATTCCAAAGCTCTCCAGGTTAGATTCACATCATCCACCTTCTTTAAACTCAAGATCGTCCAAATCTCACAGCAGGATCCATTCGCCCATCATCTCGCTGACCTGTAATTGGTTACTGAAAGAGCAAAGCCTTGACTTTCAGATCCTCACCCTTGTTTTCAAATCCAATCACAGTATCACCTCATCCTTATCTTTGTAATCACGGGTCTACAATCCTCCAAAACATCTGTGCCCTCCAATTCCAGCCTCTTTGTGGTCCCCGGTTGTAATTGTGCCGCCATTGGTGGCCAGGCCTCAGCTTCTAAGCTTCGGAATTCCATCTGTAAACTCGCTGCCTCTGTTTCCCACTTGTAAGAAACATTTAAAACCTACTTCTTTGACAAAGCTCTTGGTCATTTCCCCCAATAACTGTTTACGTGGCTGGTGTTAAATTTTTTTGGACAATTTTCCTGCAAAGCGGTTGGGATATTTTACGGTGTCAAAGATGCTACAAGATGTGGGGATGCCGGCATTGGACTGGGCACAGTAAGAAGTCTCACATAACCAGGTTAAATCACGAGCTCATTCCTCACTCACCTGAGGAAGGAGCAACGCACTGAAAGCTCGTGATTCCAAATAAATCTGTTGGACTTTAACCTGATGCTGTGAGACTTCTTAATATAAATACAAGTTGCCGTTGCTGCTTGATACCAAGACAACACAGGAGATGTTACAATTCTGCAGTTACAAAGAAACATCAGTTTTACAATGGGATTTGTGTCAGCTAACAGTTTCTGAACCCCTCTAAAATTGGATTAATGGCAATGCTATTTTCTTAAGGTGGCACAGTGGTTAGCACTGCTGCTTCACAGCTCCAGGGATCTGGGTTCGATTCCCGGCTTGGGTCACTGTCTGTTTGGAGTTTGCACATTCTCCTTGTGCCTGCATGGGTTTTCTCTGGGTGCTCCTGTTTCCTCTCACAGTCCAAAGATGTGCAGGTCAGGTTGATTAGCCGTGCTAAAATTACCCCTTAATGTCCTGAGATGCATAGGTTAGAGGGATTAGTGGTAAATATGTAGGGATGGGGGGGTAGGACCTGGGTAGGATTGTGGTCGGAGCAGATTTGATGGGCCAAATGGCCCCTTTCTGCACTGTAGGGTTTCTGTGATTTCTATGATATGCAAATGTACACAGAATACAAACCAACATTCACTCCAAATTCACGACTGGCATCTGTCAGGTGCCAGTCGGGTATTTTGTGAATCAATCTATACATTATTTCAACAATGCGCTCCCAGCATAATTTATAAAGGACTTCTGCTACCGCAGTGTCATTTCTGTTACCCAGATGCTGTTCTTCTGGTCTCTTGGAAAAGATTGTTGTGGTTCTAATTAGCATAGAATTCAAAGACACTTTTGTTCTCAGCTTCTCCACTATGAACTGTTCAGTGTTGCTTACATTTTGGATCTCTCTTAGCTGTTGGAGTAGAGACTAGAACCCCTGTGAGTCCAGAGGATGATTCGAATCCACATCACTGAGGTGAAATCATAGTTACGCAATCCCTTAGATACCCTGTATTGATGTCAATGACACATGTAGGGATGAGCAAAATAATGGCGAGTTTACATTGTGCAGAGCCTTATTACCTCCTTGTATTTTGCAATCTATCCTGTTCAAGTTATTGGGTGATTTTCAGGGTGTCAGTGGCAATTCAAAATTGTGTGACTTGGTGGAAAGCTGCGTGCGGCATTTGTCTCCTTACTTTTGTGATCGTAAAACTTCGGTGCTGCCAGGAGATAGATTTGATGTGCCAACAACATGAAGACCACACTGAGCGCTCAACCCACCATTGGCCAAAGTAAATGTGCGACATGCAGAGTCCAGGAGTAATAACAGCATTTATTTAAGCAGGTGGCCAGTCGACATTGTGCCTTGAGTGTTTATATAACTGCCTCGTGAAGGGGTAATCAGTGTTACAGTAGTGTTAGTATCACATCATTTATATTTACAGTGCTGCAGCTAGAGCAACCTAGTGACAGTACTGTGATACAATGTAGCATAATATTAACACTTGCAAGATCAATATTGTTAGGGTTGTGTCGTAGGCCCAAATGGCTTATTGTCAGATGGACACTACCTTATTAAAAAAGCAACATGGAATATCAACACTGCATTTCCACAAAATGGGCTCCAAGGGAGTCGGATGACATTTTGTGTTTGCTGTACAGACAGCGACAGAGAAGTCTGACCATATCTCTGGGAAGCTACTTAAAATGCAAATGGCTTTCTCCAGATACTGGTTAACTACACCTCACCATTACAATGGATGAAATTTAAAATAATACTAGACTTGTCAGGCCAATGAAGATAGAATTTCAAATAAAGCCATCCAGCAGGATAATCGTTGCTGGAATGTTGATGGGATAACAGCTATTCCCCCATTTTTAGTCAGTGACATCAGTTTCAACCAATTGTGTGCACAATATAATGTATGGATACTGTCATCACATGTTTGAAACTGGCTGGAGAGAGGCAGTACACTGGGGCAGTGAAGCAGGTCAGTCTGAGGTGATATCAGTGTGAATTCATCATCAGATACATGGAATCTTTAGTGCACTGATACAGAATATTTCAGGCCAGCAACCTCTCTACTACCATCATAGAATTGTTATAGAATCACAGAATCCGTACAGTGCAAAAGAGGCCCATTTGGCCCATTGAGTCTGCACTGACTCGCTGACAGAGTACCTTACCCAGGCCTTCTCCCCTGCCCTATCTCCATAACCCACACATTTCCTGTGGCTAATCCATCTAACCTAGACACCGTGGGACGCTAGGGGGAAATTTAATATGGCCAATCCACCTAACCTGCACGTTTTGGATTGTAAGAAGAAACCAGAACATCTGGAGGAAGCCCACACAGACAAGGGGAACATGCAAACTTCACACTGTTACCCAAGGCTGGAATTGAACCCACGTTCCTGGCACTGTGAGGCAGCAGTGCTAACCACTGTGCCACTATATTGCCCCTTGAGGACTGAGTGGAAGTGACGTTTTTGACCTTTGAAGTAATTTAAGTGTATATTATATCTTTAGAGATTATCTGTTGTGTGTATCTGGTATGTGAGAGGAGTGAATGGTGTAGCGATTACATTTTGGTGATTGTGAGAAATAAACTTTTACTCTTTCTTTCAAATTGAACTTACAGGAAAAGGTGTTTTAACTGTTCTTTAAAGTCTACTCGGGTTAAAACACTTTTTCACAAAAACACACTTTGTTGCAGTTAGCTGAGAGGTGAGGAAAGGGAGAAATTCTTCCACATATCTCTCCCCATCTGCAACAGTATTATCAGCCCACACCAAGTTAGAGGACATAGAGTCCCTACAGGGCAGAAGGGGGCCATTTGGCCCATCAAGTCTGCACTGACCACAATCCCACCCAAGCCCTATTTCCGTAACCCCATATATTTATCCTGCTCATCCCCCTGAAACTAAAGGTCAATTTAGCATAGCCAATCAATCTAACCGGCAAGTCTTTAGACTGTGGGAGGAAACTGGAGCACCCAGGAGAAAACCACGCAGATACGCAGAGGACATACAAACTCCACATGGACAGTGTCCTGAGACCAGAATTGAACCTGGGTTCCTGGTGCTGTGAGGCAGCAATGTTGACCACTGTGCCACCGTGCCACCCATATTAATAAGTTACTTGATTTTTATTGTTTCTGTTGCAACAATCAATTATACCATTTGTGCATTTTAGAAATTGTATTGCCATGGAATTAAACATTCAACTAATTATTAATTCCTCAACAAAAATGTATACCTACAAAGGAAAGTTCTTTAAATGTCAGAGGCTATAAAGAGAATTTTTTAAAAAATTTGAAATGCTTATGAATCTGCATATAAGGACTTTCAGTCACCAAATATTACCTGATATAATTTTGGTCTCCTTGTTTGAGAAAGGATGTGGTAGCATTGGAGGCAGTTCAGAGGAGGTTCACCGGATTGATTCCAGGGATGCAAGGGTTGGCATATGAGGGAAGATTAAACAGTTCGGGCTTATACTCGCTGGAGTTTAAAGGGATGAGAGGGGATCTGATCGAGGTATATAAAATTTTCAAAGGGGTCGATAAAGTAAATGTAGACCAAATGTTTCCTCTTATGAGGCAATATAGAATAAGAGGTCACAGGTATCGGTTGAGACGTGGTAGATTTAAAACTGAGATGAGGAGAAACTACTTCCCGCAGAGAGTAGTGAATTTGTAGAATTCGCTGCCCCATAGTGTGGTGGAGTCTGAATTGTTGAACGGTTTCAAGAAGGAAATAGATATTTCCTTTACTAAAAAAGGGGATAAAGAGATATGGGGAATAGGTGGGGAGGTGGATTTGAGACCAGGGTGAGATCAGCCATGATCTGATTGAATAGCAGAGCAAGCCTGAAGGGCTGAATTTGCCTACTTCTGCTCCTAATTACATATACAGCAATGTATTGAAATATTGACACTGCTTTGTCTGAAGTAAAGCTGTAGGTGGAACTGAAATTACTTTTTAATGGATACATATTGCAATCATTACTCATTTAGCCTCTCCAATGTAGAATTTCACAGGCAGAACAGAGCATGACGAATCGAGGGAGGATGGAGTTAGAAAAAAGTTTTTGAAATAACATTACGTGAAGGGTGCAATAAGAAACCTGGCACCTACTTTGTAATATAAGCGAGCAATGAAACCTCAAAATGCTGGATGTTGGATGGAAAGGATATTGGCTTTTCAGAATCACCTCATGTGAGGTTATTGAAGAATGCGCATCATCAACCCAAAGCATTTCCTCCTTGTTAAAGTTTCAGGAGAAAGGGGCTTGGTGAATGGGAAAATGCACTCTTAGAATTCTCTACTGCCGCCATTATCTAACTCCATCACAAAGACAACACTGTGTTCTGGGTAACAGGCCTTGCATTCAGCAAAACCAAACAAAAGAGATGTGAAAACAGAAGGGGGCAAAGAAACGGCTACAGATGAGCTCACCGATCATAGTGATGGGCAGTTTCAAGACAGGAATCTTGAATTGATATAGAGCTGTGATTGTCCAAAAACTTACAGCTATATTGAGTATTGTAGCAGGTTTTCTACTAACCATAGGACATAAAGTTACAGACTGGGCAAGAGAATAGCATGTTAATTAAGTTTGCATTCCCATGCCATCATAGCACCTTCTGGATCATTCAGTTTAATCTTTAATATGTCCCTGAAGGAGTTTTAATGTCAGATGACTTATGCTATGGGAAACAAGCAATCTAGTCATTGCCAGTGTGGTATTTCGTTTGGATTTTTTAGTAATACCATGGGGATTACGCTAGCTGGTGCAATGGCGGAAATTAAACAGATCAACTGCGCATGTTTTTTAAGTATTAATTTAGGTGGCCAACTGAGCAGAGATTGCTTTTCTATGGTTCAATCAGTGAATAGCCTGTGGGATATTACTGAGCCGTGGAAACTAGGAATGAGGTTAAAACTCTGGTCTGCATTGAATTAGCTGATCTCTAAGAAGGTGAGTGCAAGTACTATAATCCGCCTTAGGATGCAGAGGGGAGAAAAAGAATAGCCAGGGCTCACATCTCTACTGGAAAGAGTGTGAGTGTTCAAGTGAGGACAGGATTGAGTTTAGAAGATCACAAATTCTAACAAAACTGATGATAAGGATCACACTAAAGGACTTTATTAAAGTTTTATTTATTGTTAGCATCACAAGTAGGCTTTACATTAACATTACTATGAGGTCTCTGTGAAAATCCCCTAGTTGCCACACTCCAGTGCCTGTTTGGGTACATTGGGAGAGAATTTAGTATGGCCAGTGCACCCAACCAGCAATCTTTTGGACTGTGGGAGGAAACTGAAGCACCCAGAGGAAACCCATGCAGACACAGGGAGAATGTGCAGACTCTGCACAGACAGTGACTCATGCCGGCAATCAAACCCAGATCCCTGGTGCTGTGAGGCAGCAATGTTAACCACTGTGACACAGTGCCGCCTTTGAGCTACTGTGCTGCCTTAATTGAAGTAATGGAAACTTGATAGAAGTAATGGAAAGTGACCCTCCCTTTGTAGAGTTTAGGAAGAGGCACAACCTTTGAGAAAGGTGAGGGAAAACTGGGAGTAGATATTACAATGTTTTTGCAGGTGAAATATTCTAGCTTATTCTAAGTTGGTGACATATTATTTCGTAGTGAAAGTAGAACTCTTTAGCAGAACTGGTAGTCAATTGTGTATGATACTCCTGTTTCAAACTTAGAGGGGCATTTTTTTTTCATCTACTGATGTAAGCTATTTCTAAATGTTGAAGAGCTGAAGCTAATCCTCCTGAAATGATAAATAACATGAGAACTCAAATTTTCTGACTTACTTGCACAATTGTTGACAAATCCAGGTGCAAATTCAGGAGTTGTCAGGGTTGCTGGAGGAATTTGTGTGTAAATGAAATATAAAATGATGGGACTATTAAAAGAGATTGTTACAATAGGGTGACAAGTATATAAAGGAGCAAATGCACCTCATCAAATAAGTTAAAGTTTATTTATTAGTCACAAGTAAAGCTTACATTAACATTGCAATGAAGTTACTGTGAAAGTCAGTAACTTCTGTCAAGGTTGAAGGAACAGAGAAAAATAGAATAAGAAGACTGAACGTGAAAGAGAAGCAAACCTCATGAGTCAGCATGTAAGCAAGTAATGGAGCAGCCCAGATTCTGACCTATTTTCTAGCTGTTAAAGTGAAGGTGATGTTGTTTAATGTGATATATGAAAAGGATAGCCCGAAGTCCCATTTCATAGCATCATCATGATAAACCCACATTGCAGTTTCCTTTGAAGGAGATGAATGCAGACCTCAGTAATAGCTGACTGGTACAGTCACTGGGCAGCACAGTAGCACAGTGGTTCGCAATGCGGCCTCATAGTGCCAGGTACCCAGGTTCAGTTCCTGCTTTGGGTTACTGCCTGTGTGGAGTTTGCACATTCTTCCCATAATTTCCTCCGGATGCTCCGGTTTCCTCCCACATTCCAAAGATATGTGGGTTAGGTTGATTGGCCATGCTAAATTGCCCCTTAGTGTCAGGGAAACTAGTAGGTTAAGTATGTGGGGTTATGGGGGTATGTGGGGCCTGGGTGGGATTGTTGTCGGTGCAGGCTCAATGGCCTCCCTGTGCACTGTAGAGATTTTATGATATGATGATTGCAGCTCTCTCCTACACTTTAGCAGCAAAAACCTTTAAAACACTCCCTAAAACCTTGCCCATAGCTTTTAGTCACCCTTCTAATGTCTTTGATTTTGTGTCCATGTATCTCCAATTATATGTGGTGCAATTACATTAAATGTGCTGTGTGTAAGTGCAAACTGTAATTGATCTGTTCAATGCTCAATGAGCAAGAATCCTTAACATCCGTTTACGTGAACTGTAAGCACATCATTTCCGCTGCCTCACAGCATCAGGGACCTAGGTTTGATTCTTGGGTGACTATTTGTGCAGAGTCTGCATGTTCTCCCTGTGTCTAAGTGGATTTCCTCTGGGTGCTCCGGTTCCCTCCCACAGCCCAAAGATGTGCAGGTTAGGTCGTGGTAAATAAACAGGATAGGAGGAGATAGGCAGAGGAAAGGGCCTGAGTGGGATGCTCCCTCAGAGAATGGTAATGGTTGATAGTACTGCATTAACAATTCTGGCCTAATCTCCTTCCTGTGTGTAGTAAATTGTTGTTAGGTATTTATAATTTTACATTTTAGAAATCTTGGTTTTCTTCTTCATTTCTGAATCTCTTCTCTTTCTTTTTCCAAGCATTTTTTTCTCTATCATTATTTGCCCTTGTGTACCTTATTTGATTCTAAGTTACCTCCTTCTCTGTTGTTCCGGTTTCTTTTTCAATCCTTAACTCACATTTGTTAAAAGGGTACACTGTAGATTCCAAAGTTCACCATTGTCCCATTGCCCTCACCGTACTGTTAACAGCTCACATTCCAAAAAGTTACAGTGCGAAAACACAGGGCCGGAAAATATGGCAAACCATTCAAAGCTCCATTGACTTTGTCGGGAGTGAAAGATCCTGCTGGCAGGAGGGGCTGTAAAATTCCACCCCTGCTACCTGAAGGGTGCAGAAAACCGTCAAACTAACAATGCATGCTGCCAGTTGTTCTGCTGCAGCAAGATCTGGACCAGTCACGGAAGTGATGGCCTAGTAGTATTATCGCTAGACGATTAATCCAGAAACTCAGCTAATGTTCTGGGGACTTGGGTTCAAATCCCATCATGGTAGATGGTGGAATTTGAATTCAATAAAAAAAATCTAAAATTAAGAATCTACTGATGACCACAAAACCATTGTCGGAAAAACTCATCTGGTTCACTGATGTCCTTAGGGAAGGAAATCTGCCATCCTTACCTGGACGGGCCTGTATGTGACTCCAGCACCACAGCAATGTGGTTGACTCTCAACTGCCCTCCAAGCGCAACTTGAGATGGGCAATAAATGCTGGCCAGCCAGCGGTATCCATGTCCCACAAATTAATTAAAATAAAATTCAGGATGAAACATAAGATACTGGGAGCTATTTCAAAAAAGAGCCCAGTGAAAATCCTCCTAGTTCTTTTTAACCATGCAGACATTAATGTAACATGTGAGGAGACATTTCTTCACCAAAAGAGTGGTGAACCTGTGGAATTCATTACCACAGGAAGTAGTTGATGCCAAAACATTGAATGTATTTAAGAGGTGGTTAGATACAGCACTTGGGGGCGAATGGGTGCATAGGTTATGGTGAGAAAGCAGGATGAGGCTGTTGAGTTGGATGATCAGCCATGAACATAATGAATGGCGGAGCAGGCTCGAAGGGCCAAATGGCCTCCTCCTGCTCTTATCTTCTATGTTTCTGTCATATTATTCCAGGAAAGTGATCCCTGTGAGGCAAAGTGGAAAACGCAATGGCCATCAGCTCAAAAAATAAAATTAGAAATTGAGAAAGAATCACAGGCGTGGAATGGTGCTCGAACCTTCTGTGCCATAATTCAAATGTAATGGCCTTCCTCTGTGAAACAATTGCACCGCAGTCTGTTTTTCACCTCCACATACTTAGGAACTGCCATTGTATCCTCAGACGTTGATTTGCTGAAGCACCTGCCTATAGTAATCGTTCACTATATGTAAACAATCACACCTCTCTCTTGGGAACTATAAGAAGCAACTACTTTTAGACAGCAACTTGAACTATTTGGAACAGTTTTTGGAGTTTGTGTCACCAACAGGGAGTCTCAAACATATCAGGTTTCATTTTGCATCTTAGCACTGATTACAGTTACCTGGATGCTTGGCAGATAAAGGCACATTTTGGTCCAAAAGGATAGGCATAGTGTTTATTTCTAAATCTGCGAAAAGAATATCCAAGGTAAAATTTCCCAAGAATGGGAAACTGCCACTCTCAAAATAAAGAACAAAGAAAAGTACAGCACAGGAACTGGCCCTTCAGCCCTCCAAGCCCGTGCTGACCATGATGCCCAAACTAAAGTAAAAAAACCTTCTGTCCTTACTGAGACTGCATCCCTTCTATTCCCTTCCTATTCATGTACCCATCCAGGTGCCTTTTAAATGTTGCTAATGTGCCTGCTTTCACCACCTCCTCTGGCAAAACGTTGCAGGCACCCACCCCTCTCTGTGTGAAAAACTTCACCCACATATCTCCCTTAAACTTTCCCTCCTTCACCTTGAACCTGTCTCCCTTTGTAATTTAAACTTCCACCCTGGGAAAAATTATCTGATTATCCACCCTGTGTATGCCTCTCATAATTTTGTAGATCTCCATCAGTCTCCACTCAGCCTCTGTCTTTTCAATGAAAACAATCCTAGTTAGGTCTGGATTATCCTGATTTCAGGTGCTAATAACATTAAAGCAGTGATTGCTTGCTGCTGGTGTTTCAATTCAAATAACTAGGAGATAAAGGATAGAATTGCAGCCTCATCGTTATACACATATAACTTAGAGACACACATTACATATCATTCACCTCTAAATCAATAGCCCCACTTTCGACTGCTTCTGTATCCATAAGCAAAGGTGAACCCCAGATGAATGCCCAACACCTGATAGAATTAACCTCAATTGGTATATAATTAACAAATAATGAAATGCTGACTTGATTTCAAAGAAACCATGATCGGGCAGGAAATGAGGCTAGCCCATTGCACTGGGGGTGTGCTGACACCTGCGATGAAGATTTGCTCAGGCTAGGGTAGAGTAAATATTCAGGATAGCCAATAGGTTAAACTGAGGCTTTGTCTGAGGCAATTTTTCAAAGCTATCTCGGACTTTTGACTAAGACGAAGCGTCAGGTCAAGCCGGGAGGGGGTGCAATACCTCATCCTATCAGCTTGGATTTGTTTAATCGAACCCAAGATGGGATGCAATGCCATAAGACATAGGAGCAGAATTAGGCCACTCGGCCCATCGAGTCTGCTCCACCATTCAATCATTGATGATATTTTTCTCATCTCTATTCTCCTGCCTTTGCCCCATGACCCCCTGATCCCCATATTAATCAAGAACCTATCTATCTCTGTCTTAAAGACACTCAATGACCTGGCCTCCACAGCCTTCTGCGGCAAAGAGTTCCACAGATTCACTGCTCTCTGGCTGAAGGAATTCTCCTCTGTTTTAAAGGATTGTCCCTTTAGCCTGAGATTGTGTGCTCTGGTTCTAGTTTTTCCTACTAATGGTAACATCCTCTATCCAGCTCTCGCAGTACCTTGTAAGTTTCAGTAAGATCCCTTCTCATCTCTCTAAACTCCAACAAGTACAGACTCAGAGTCCTCAAATGTTCCTCATATGACAAGCTCTTCATTCCAGTGATCATTCTTGTGAACCTCCTTTAGACCCTTTCCAAGGCCTGCACATCCTTTCTTAGTTACAGGGCACAAAACTGCCCACAATATGGGGTATGACCAGAGCCCCATACAACCCCAGAAGTACATCCCTGCTCTTGTATTCTAGCCCTCTCGACATGAATGCCAACATTGCATTTGCTTCTTAACTGCTGACTGAACGTGCACGTTAATCTTAAGAGAATCTTGTCTAGTCAGCTTGCATCTTGTTTGCCCCTCACACACATGAGTACAATGATTGGAATTAATTTGAATTGGCTTTCTTGTTTAGAATTAAAGTACCAAAAGGTGCCAATAAAAAAAGTGTTATTAAACCTGAAAATTGTGATTCTCAGAGTCAAGGCGGAGTATTTCAATTTACTGAGTGCATCTAACATCTTCAGGACGAGGCAGTGGGATGCTACAGAGTAGATTTTCACAGTACCTTCATTGTAGTGTTAATGTAAGCTTACTTGTGACTAATAAATGTCTACTTTTTAAAAAGGGAGCTGGAAACTTGCTAAGTTGTCTTGCACGTCACAATTACTGTGTTTACAGGGTGGAGTAGTGGCAAATGAAGAGTTCATTATTCTATTTACATTGGTTGTGCAGGGTGGGAGACTGAGCTTTTGCCAAGTCAATCAGTCAGTTGTAATGATTTTTTTTTAATAGTGCCGTGTGCAACAACACTTAAAGAAAGTGGAGCTCTCAGAAAATGCTTTCGGGCCAGCGAGCGATTGAAATGATGGCCCTGTCGGCATTAAATTACACCCCATTAAACAGCTGTTATTACAGAATAAACAAAATTAATATAGAGGCTGTTTCAGTGGCCGCTGCCTCTTCTCTGCGGTTAGCACTTTGCAGTTGAACACAAGAACTGCACCAATTATTTGTGGGGATGATTATTATAATCACACTTATATTCTGCAGGGAAAAAAAGGGCATCAACCAGAAATAGTAATCTAAAGAAAAAACTGATAAATTTATTTGTGCTTGGAGTGGCAAGAACTGATTCATAACTTACATGAAAGCTCACTCCAATGACTCAGCTGGCAGATGTGCTGCCAAGTTTAGAACAAAGCTATGCAGTTAGATTTTCTGCCACTGCTTGGCATTATTTAGTTGCCCCTTCTATGAGGCCCCACCATGAGGCATACGAGTTTAAAAATTCTTTCCCCCCACTGAATTTAATCCCTGCACTGTGCCATGTTACCTGTTGGCTGAACAGGCCCTGGAAAAGACAGACTGGCCTTTGCATCATTCAACTAGTAGGAGGAAATCATCAGCAGTGCTTTATGCTGTTGCTCATTGTCCGATAACTCTTGATAGAAGGTGCCTATTTTGGAGTCTTTGGGTGAAGAAACAGATTGAACTTGCCAATGATGTCCCATTCCCCACTCTCCTTGCCCAATGTTTAGTGATCCTACCTCACTCACTTTCATGCATGAAGAATGGGCAGAGAGGGGAACAGTGGCTGAGGGTCCATACCTCATGATGTGGGTATGCTGGCGTTGGACTGGCGTAAACACAGTAAAAAGTCTGACAACACCAGGTTTTAGTCCAACCTATTTATTTGATAATATACCCACAAGCTTTTGAGGGGACTGCCTCTTCGTCAGGTGAATGGAGAGTTCTGGCCTCAGACAGAGCATATAAAGCTTTATATGCTCTGTCTGAGGCCAGAACTCTCCATTCACCTGACGAAGAGGCAGTCCCCTCGAAAGCTTGTGGGTATATTATCAAATAAATAGGTTGGACTAAAACCTGGTGTTGTCAGACTTTTTACGGTCCATACCTCAGCAGTGCCTACAGGGAGGGAGAGAAAATGAGAAGATGAAAAAACATAGGAATGTCCTAAGTTACTACTTGTGCTGCAAATAGTGATTGTATCTGTTCTTAAATCACACCAATTATATCTCTTGCTTCCATTCCTCTCTACTTCATTGTAGCCGGTGAGTCATCTGCAATGGCATCTATTCCAACTCCTGATCACTACTTCTGATGGCCTCAATAGATCTTTCCTTGCTCCCTAAATCTCACCTACGTTACTTCCCTTGTGACGTAATCTGAAAATTGCATCAGTTTCCACTTGGACACAGACGATACCGAGCTCTACCGCATCACCACCTCTCTCAACTCATTCACTTTCAATTATGGGGCTGCTTGTCTGATATCTAATACTGGACCAGCAGAGATTTCCTCCAGTTAAATAATGGGAACACTTACATCATTGGGTGGGATTTACCCCTCCCTCCCCTTCCACAGCACATAATGTGGAGACGGCCTGAATTTGGCCAGTGGCAGGATCTTCCTGTCTTGCTGATGTCAATGGGACTTCCTACTGTTTGCATTCTCCACTGCCGCTAGGAGCCCTGCAACTGTTGATCCCACTGGCAGGAAGGGCTGGAAAATCCTGCCCATTTGCCGGAAGTCTACCACCCCACCCGCCATGAGAATTGGAGCGGGTGAGGGGCAGACAATGGAAATTAACCTCGGTGGGAATTTCTGGTCTCACTCGAGCAAAGCCGGGAAATCTTGCCCATTGTCTATGGTTTGTGTCATCACCACGACTGCCTATTTCCAGCTTTGTAACATACCTGACTCCATTGCTGCCTCATCTTATCTGACGATGAAACCTTCATTCATGGCTTTGTTGCATCTAGATTCCGTACATGTGGCCAGCCTCCTAAATTCCACCCTCCATAAACTTGTGGTCATCCAAAACTCTGTTGCCATTGGAGGGAATTTTTCCATCCCACCCACCACGCAAATTGGAGCGGGCAGAACACAGACCCTGCAAATGTTCGTTGACTTCAGGTGGGGCTTTCCAGCACTGGGGTGCACGCAGCCAGAAAATCCCATGGATGGGATTTTACAGCCTCGCTTGTTCCAAAACTGTAAAATCACGCCTGAGCTCAACGTGCATTTTCATTGTCTGCCCCTCGCCCACTCTGACTCCATGGCAGGCGGGTCGGTAAAATTCTGGCCTATGTGTTTGTTTGCACTGAATAATTCGCTCATGACCCTTTTTCTCATTAACTATCATTGGCTCCTAGTTAAGCCCTGCCTCAATATGAAAACTATTGCCCCTGGTTTCAAATCCCTCCATGACATGCCCCATCCCTCAACACCTCCAATCTCTACAATCACCTCCTGCTGCATGACCTACCAGGAGATCTGCACTCCGTTAATTCTGGCCTCTTGAGCATATTCGGTTTAATTTGCTCCACCATTGCTCTAAATTCCTTTCTTAAACCACTTCATCTCTCTGCTTTGCCCTTTGAGAAGCTCCTTATATCCTATTTCTGTTACCAAACATTGGCCCAAGTGTCTTATTTGTGTGAAGCTTGATGCCAAATTTTGCTTTTTATCACTTCAGTGAACTTCCTCAGGGCATATTACATAAAAGGCGCCTTATGAGTACATGTCATTATATTTTTATGGCTGCTGTACTGACTTCTAAAAAATGCTTCTATACAACATTGCAGTTCATGAAATAGTCCTTGATATTTAAAAGGCAGAAACATTGGGGAAATGTAGTTGTTACCAAAGACCTTACACTGGGTAGATTCGCATGGAGACAATACTAAAACATTGATCTTCTTTTGATCAAATTTGATGATTATCAGGAGACCAGAAGTTTTGCAGCCATTGGAGCAGGAACAAATTAATTCTGGTAATGTTAAGAAAGCCCACCAACGCCTCTACTTTCTCAGGAGGCTAAGTAAACGTGGCACGTCAGCTGCGACGTTCACCAACTTTTACAAATGCATCTTTTCTGGATGTATCACAGCTTGTTATGGCTCCTGCTCTGACCAAGACTGCAAGAAGCCACAAAGTGTTGTGAACAAAGCCCAGTACATCATGAAAACCAGCCTCCCATCCATTGATTCTGTCTACAGTTCCTGCTGCCTCGGAAAAGCAACCAGCGCAATCAAGGACCTTGGACATACTCTCTTCCACCTTTTTCTGTTGGGAAAAAGATGCAAAAGTATCTTGGTCATGTACCAACCGACTGAAGAACAGCTTCTTCCCTGCTGCATCAGACTTTTAAATGGATCTACCTTATATTAAGTTGATCTTTCTCTGCACCCTAAGTATGACTGTAACACTACATTCTGCACTCTCTCCTTTCCTTCTTTATGAATGGTGTGCTTTGTCTGTATAGCACGCAAGAAACAATACTTTTTACTGAATACTAATATATATGACAGCAATAAATCAAATTAAAAAAAACTGAAATCATTCAATTAAAGCACCTGAATCTCTAAGTGATTAAACACCAAAACCCTGCTAAGTTTAAAACAATACAGAGATTTATTTTTAATAATATCAAAAGTACTGAGGTTCCAAATGAAGGCAAAAGTAAGCTATCTGATTGTAGAACACTTGACACAGCCCTTGAAAAAAATTTTCTGAATGCAAGTGGCAACAAGATTTATTTTGTTAGCTGTGCAAATAAGGCACGATGTCAGACAAAAATTGGATTGTTTAAGAACTGCCTCAACTGTCAAAGCCCTGCAGAGAAAGAGATGGGCAATAAATGCTGGCCTAGCCAGCGACGCCCACATCCCGTAAAAATGAATATTAAAACAAAAGCTGAAGGGAGCATGAGTGACAATAGAGGCTCTGTGAAGATTTTCTGATTAAAAGAAGTACTTCCAGTGGATGAAAAAGCCTTGGGCAGCATTAACAAAATGTCCCATTGAAACATAAAAGGCTGAAGGATCCTGTTAAAAGGCAGCTTTTGCATAACTGCTTGCTTAGTTTGGATTGCAGGAGAAAAGCTATCTAAGTGCAGGCTTCCAGTACTCACCCTGCTAAAATTGCCTCCCTCACCCTGTTGGGAATATTTCAGCACACAGCAAGTCTGAACTGACTCTGACCCTGGTCCTGCAGTACAGGAGTGTAGATGGTTATTCTGTTATCTCCTGGGAAGGGATGGTATACCTGAACCCAGTCTTTTGTGTTGAGGAAGACTGAACATTTCTGGATGAGTTTGTGGGTTGCTTTTGTGAATTTATTTAATTTTTAGTGTCACTTTTTAAAAGTTATATGAGTTAAATTGTAATCCTTACCAGCTATCATTCTCCCTGGTATAGAGCTAATCTTGACTCCCTCAAATTCAGGGGCTGCAAATTTGAGTATACCTGGGCTGGCATCTCCATTTGTCACATGCCCCTTCTGACTTCACTCCCTTCAGTCTCCATCCATGGAAAAAACCCTGAAATTTACAACTGCCCTTTCAAATTCTCAACTTCGCTCCATTGTCTCACGAGTTCTGAAGTTATCAATTTGTTCAGCCGTTCCCTGAAAATTGTTGATAATGCTATCAGCCCCAGTGCCAGGTTCATTATTATCCTGGGTGGCACGGTGGCACAGTGGTTAGCGTTGCCACCTCACAGCACCAGGGACACAGGTTCGATTCCTGGCTTGGGTCATTGTCTGTGTGGAGTTTGCACATTTTCCTCATGTCTGTGCGATTTTCCTCCGGGTGCCCCTGTTTCCTCCCGTAGCCCAAAAAACGTGCTGGTTAGGTGCATTGACCCGAACAGGTGCCTGAGTGTGACAACTAAGGGAATTTCACAGTAACTTCATTGCAGTGTTAATGTAAGCCTTACTTGTGACTAATAAATGAACTTTACTTTTAACTTTCGCCCTCTCTTCCTCAAATCTGAAGGATAGAAATTTGATTCTACAAGGTGCAGTCAAAATCATAGAACCCCACAGTGCAGTAGGAGGCCATTTGTCCCATCGAATTTACACCAACCACAATCCCACGCAGCCCCTATCCCCATAACCCTACGCATTTACCCTGCTAATCCCCCTGACGCTAAGAGTCAATTTAGCTTGGCCAATCCACCTGGCCTGCACATCTTCCAACTGTGGGAGGAAATTAGAGCATCCAGAGGAAAACCAGCAGACGTGGGGAGAATGTGCAAACTCCACACAGTCACCCAAGGCCAGAATTGAACCTGGGTCCCTGCTGCTGTGAGGCAGCAGGGCTAACTAGTGTTCCACCATTGTTGCACTAAAGGCACAACCACCCGTTATAAATTCTGACTTTCAACATTAAACTCAGCTGGGCCTTTCTCTCCTCCACCACAACTGCCAATTACTGTAGAATACTGAAAGTCAAAAGGAACCTCGTGTTCTCTTTTTCAACTAACAATGATGCTGTAAACCCCATATCCCTCCGTCCACAACTCCAACGACAAGTGAAGGCAGAACATGGATTTCTCTGACAAATAAATTAGATATCCGCCTATTAAGGTCTCTCACCTGCTTTCTGTTCCGCTTGATCCTATGTCAAACACTTCAGGCGGGATTCTCCCAAAGAATTTTTAAATGTTGAATACATGTAACAACGGGAGTGAATCATACTGTTTTTTCAGTGGGAATTTCACAATGAATCTCCCACACTCTGTGTACTGCAGAGTGTAGTAGTATGAATCTCGTGAAAAATCAGTAGGTTCCCAATGGAGGGGCCGGCAGCATTGGGCTGAGTGGGCCACTGCGCGTGTGCTGGTCTGTCAGTGTGGAGATCGGCTCATGGCCCCTGTCTTCTGCCGTCTGCCCCACGCACCCGCCCCCCCCCCCCCCCCCCCCCCGACCGCTGGCCAGACCTATGTCCCCCACATCACTGGCCCCCCGAGCCACACAAGCCTGATCGCTGGTCTCCTGGACATGTCCGCGCCAGCCTCACCACCCTTCCACCCAGCCCTCGGCTCACCTCAATCTCCTGCCCCCTCACCCCCCGACACCCGCTCCCCACAGTGCTGATCCTGCCTCCAACCCTCCCCCCAGCAGTCTGACCCATCCTTCCACCCTGATAGCCAGCCCCAGTTGCTGCCTCCCTCCCTTTCCCACTGACAGACTACAGAGTGGCAACGGGATCCCAAACCCCACCAAATGCCCCCAGAGGCCTTGTCTCCATTAGGTCCCACTCCTCAGCACTGCTCTATGTCCGATGGGCAGTGCCAATGTGCCCCCCCAGGCATTGCCACTTTGCTTTAAACTAGCATTGCCAAGGTGGCAATGCCCGCAAGCAACCCTCTCGGGGGGGGGAGGGGGGGAGGCATGCGGGCGTTGGGGGGGGCCTCGAATGACCTCCCTTCACTCCAGCGATCTGGAGCTGTCAGCTCCCCACAATTGGGGAGTTATAATAAACCCTAATGCAGTAAAATACCCCTGGTGGAGGGGGAGAGGCTAGCGGGCCTGGAGACTTCAGACCGCGAAGGAGATTTAAACTAGATTCAAATTAGTGGCTGCATACATTAGGCAACTCCACACTGATTTCTGGTGCAGAGCTGACAACCAGCGCTGGGAGACCGGTGGAAGTCTGGACGCCCAGCATGAATCGCGCAAATCGACTGCCAATCGAGTCTCCCGGCCCACTGCGCTAAAAAAGCAGTGCAGCAGGATGGGAGAATCCCCCCCCTCCAGTTCCCCTCTCACCCTCAGACACGCATCACGTTAATTTTTCTTATTTCTCCCTACTTTCCTTTCCAAGTGAACCTTGTCCATGAGTTATACCTCCTGTTCCATGAGGCTGAAACGCTCAACTCATTTAAAAGATAAAAGCAAATAATTGCGGGTGCTGGAATCTGAAACAAAAAGAGAAAATGATGGAAAACCTCAGCAGGTCTGACAGCATCTGTGGAGGGACAAGAGAGCTAATGTTTCGAGTCAGAGTTCTGTGTTTCTTTCATTTAAAAGGCACTTGAATCTGCTCTTTAAATGCTGCAAATGCAAGGTTACAGATTTGGTGTTAGAAATTGGGATTAAAAGGAGTGGCTACGTTCTTTGGCTGGTGCAGCCATGATGGGCTGATTGGCTTCCCTTACAGCGCTGTAACTTTTCTACGCTTCTTGATTTAAGGCAGAAGAATAGAGTTCAGATACAGATCAGCCATGATCTAATTGAGTGCTGGAATAGGCTCCAGGAGCTGAGTGACCCATTCCCGTTTAACATTCATGTATCTGTGGACAGGTGCAGTGCTGCAATTGCTTAAGTGAATAAGGCTACAGGAGATAAATTGTGACGGTGATAAAATTAAAAGAAGGAACTAGTGCATCTGTAATAAATTAATTTCAATTTGTGTAAAAGGACTTTTACACTGAGCAGAACACTTTATACTTTGTTATGAAAAGGACTGTACGTATACAACTGCAATTGATTAAATTGTTGAAAATGAAGAGCAGATTTATAATCAAGCCATTCACATTGCATTACATGACATTATATATATAAAAGTTACATTCTATATGTTCACATTATATATTCATGATTTGGACATGTGAACTAAATTATTATCTCAAAATTTGAAGATGATACAAAGTTGGGTGGGAGGATGGGCTGTGAGGAGGTTGCAGAGATGCTTAAGCATGATTTGGACTGACTGAGTGAATGGGCATACTTAAAGCAGATGCAGTATAACGTGAATGAATGTGAGGCTATTCACTTCAGTGTCAAGGACAGGAAGGCAGATTATTATTTGAATGGGTGTAAATTGAGAGAGGTGTATACTCAGCAAAACCTTGGTGTCTTTGTGTATCAGTCATGAAAAGTAAGTACTCAGGTACAGCAGGCAGTAAAGAAGACAAATGGTATGTTGACCTTCATAGTGAGAGGATTTGAGTATAGGAACAGGGATGTTTTATGCAATTTGTATAGGGCATTGGTGAGGCCACACCTGGAGAATTGTGTGCAATGTTGGTGTCCTTATCTGAGGAAGGAGGCTTTAGAGGGAGTGCAGCAAATATTTACCAGGCTGATTCCTGGGATGACAGGGCTGTCGTGTGAGGAGAGACTAAGTTGTTTATTTGATTTGATTTGCTACTCTCACATGTATGAAAAGTATTTTTTTCTTGTGCACTATGCAGACAAAGCGTACCATACATAGAGACGGAAAGGAAAGAGTGCAGAATGTAGTGTTACAGTCATAGCTAGGGTGTAGATAAAGATCAACTCAATATGAGGTGGGTCTGATCAAAGGTCTGATGGCAGCAGGGAGGAAACTATTCTTGAGTCAGTTGGTATGAGTCCTCAGACTTTTGTATTCTTTTTCTGACAGAAGAAAGCGGAAGAGAGAGTGTGTGGGGTCCTTGATTATGCTGGCTGCATTCCTGAAGAAACGGGAGATGTAAAGAGAGTCAGTGGGTAGGAAGCTAGTGTGTGTGATGGACTGGGCTTCATTCACCACTTTTTGTAATTCCTTGCAGTCTTGGGCAGAACAGGAGCCATATCAAGCTGTGATACAACCAGAAAGAATGCTTTCTATGGTGCATCTGTAAAAGTTGGTGAAAGCCGTAGTGGACATGCCAAATTTCCTTAGCCTCCTGAGGAAGTACAGGCGTTGGGGGACTTTCTTAACAATAGTGTCAGTGTGGAGGGACCGGGACAGGTTGTTGGTGATCTGGACACCTAGAAACTTGAAGCCTTTGACCATTTCATCTCCACTGGTGCAGGCAGGGACACGCTTTCTGAAGTTGATAACTATCTCCTTCGTTTTGTTAATGTTGAGCGAGGGATTATTGTTGTTGCACCAGTTCAGCAGATTTCCTGTACTCTGTCTCATCATTGTTTGACATCCGACCCACTACAATGGTGTCATGAGCAAACTTGAAAATCAAGTTGATGGGGAATTTGACCACACAGTCATAAATCTATAAGAAGTATTGTAAGAGGCTGAGAACACATCATTATGGGGCGCTGGTGTCGACGATGATCATAGAGGAGGTACTGTTGCCTATCCTTGACTGCAGTCTATGGGTTAGGAAGTCTTTCACCACCGCCCTTCTCTCAAGATGCAGTGAGTGAGAATTCGCAGCACTGAGGATAATTAGCAATAAAACTAACTTGCCTCTTTCCAGTTAGAAATTTGATATGGCATTTTTTGGATATATAAGACTTAATCAAAATATATAGAAGAACAAATGAGGATATGTAGAGCATACATCTATTAGAATATAATCACGCATGTGAGTATTTACCAACCAGTTCAAAACAAAATTTGACGGACAAGACCTTAACCGGATTTTAAGACATGTTGGCTGGAATTTTACCGGCTTGCCCGCCACAGGAATTGAAGCGGGCGATGGGCAGAGTGCGGGTAGGTCCATTGACCTCGGGTGGGATTTTGTGTCTCCAGGTGAGACCATAAAATCCTACCCATTGGCATTTTCCAGGAAGCTTTAAGCCCCCTTGATATGCAGGAGAGTTTCTGAGGTGGAAATAAGGTTTACATTGTTAAATTTAAAGATTTAAATTGTGTATTCAGAAGCAGAAGTCCCTTCACCAAAATCCTTTTATTTACAATTCCAACAGCAGTACACAGAGTGCTATCAGTCAGCAGTTTACCTTTGGGAGTGCCAGAGGAACTGACTCTCCCAGTTAAATATAAGGAAAAGACTCCTAGATTGGTCCATCTAGAACATAGAACAGTGCAGCACAGTACAGGCCCTTCGGCCGTCGATGTTGTGCCGAGCTTTGTCCGAAACCAAGATCAAGCTATCCCACTCCCTATCATTCTGGTGTACTGCATGTGCCTATCCAGTAACCGCTTGAAAGTTCCTGAAGTGTCCGACTCCACTATCACAGCAGGTCCCACCCACACCCCAACCACTGTCTGAGAAAAGAACCTATCTCGGACATCCCTCCTATATTTCCCACCATGAACCTTATAGTTATGCCCCCTAGTAACAGCTACATCCACCCGAGGAAATAGTCTCTGTACGTCCACTCTGTCCACCTCATCATCTTATAAACCTTTATTAAATCATCTCTCATCCTCCTCCGCTCCAAAGAGAAAAGTCCTAGCTCCCTCAACCTTTCCTCGTAAGGTCTACCCTCCAAACGAGGCAGCATCTTGGTAAATCTCCTCTGCACTCTCTCCAGTGCTTCTACATCCTTCTTATAGTGAGGTGACCAGAACTGCACACAATATTCCAAATGTGGTGTCACCAAGGTCCTATACAGTTGCAGCATAACCCCTTGGCTCTTAACCTCAAACCCCCCGTTAATAAATTATCGACTTTTTAATCAGGGAATTCACATTCCAATAGGTCAACCTCAATGGCCTGATTGAAGTCAATATAAATTGTTAAATGTAAAGGTTTAAATTGTTAAATTTAAACATTTAAACACTGATTGTAATGTTTAAATTGGGCTCAGCAGCAATTTGAATTTACTGCCTTTTGACCAGGTTTCCAAATCATTGGAAAATCCAACAGCGAGAGGGGAGATGGGAACTGTCAGAATCAGCCGTTAAGTGCTTTTGCAAAGGTGCTTGTGGACCAGGAGGAGCACGATTGCTTCCCCTGAATCTTCAGAAAATCTTATGCTGCAATCTTCAGAATCCCACCCGATCTTCAGATGCCTCCCCACCCCCGCCGCCCACCACAAACCACAGCCCCCGCAAGTCAAGAAAACAAGGCAACAACCTTAAACTTTTCTGACCTGCTCACCCCATTTCAAAAATGAAGTGGGAGAAGAAAATGCATTGTAGAAATAAATTAGTGTTTTATTCATTCCTTCTGCTCACTGCTTCCCACAGAAACAATGACTTTCTGTGTGAAGCTTAAGGAAATGGCCACAGACAGGTGAAGGCATTGCCACTGATGATGGGGCGAATGAAGTGGGGGCCGCTTGAGAAGTTAGAACTGGAGGAAAGCAGAGTTCTCAGATCGTTGTCAGGCTGGAAGAATTACAAACTTATGGACGGGATGAGAGAGATTTACGCAAGATAAGTTTAAAATCGAAGCCTTGGTGAGCCAGAGAGCCAATGTTAGTTAACAAACACCGGGGCAGGACTTTATGGCCTCGATTGTTCTGAAACTGTAAAATCCCGCCCGAGATCAACGGATCTTTCCATGTTAGCCCCTCGTCCATTACGATTCTCAAGCTGGGTGGGTCAGTAAGATTCCAGTCCAGCTTTACAAAAGCACCTCAGGGTAAATGGCAATCTAAATTTTCCATCTTTTTGTGAGAGAGGTGAGTCGTTTGACTTGATCTGTTCTCAACAGTCCAATTCGCTAACAACTTGCCAATGGGCACCATGTGAAAGAAAAAAAGGGGCAGTCTTTGCAATCCTTGCTCAGCATAAGGGAGTAAAGGGAATAGAAAGAGCAAACATTGTCAGGTAACTTCCATGTGGTGAAGTGGATCACTTCTTAGGTTTTCCTTCAAGTATTAGATAAAGAGGAGGCTGAACAGATGCTGATTTCATGGCGTACACCTTTGGGTTGTCAATGATGTAAATAAAAATGCGACGCCACAGAAACATCCATTTAGTAAGCTAGATTGTGGATAGGTGAAGGATAAATGACAAAGCACTGAGCCATCATAAAGCTTCCTAATGTTATTAGTTTAAGAGGGTGCATTTACTTTTCCATTACTGGAGAATTAGAATGGAAGGAGCTACTCAATGCACAGTAAGGATTTCATACTCCTCCCCTCTTTATAACTATTGTTCCATATCCCATTTTGCTCACCACAAATTTTGATAGTTTTCTTGCCACCTAATGTCATGCCTTCCTCTTCCAAATATTTCCTTTTGAATCCCCACAATCCGGTTTCTGCCCTGCCCGTCACATTGAGCTAAGTTACTAAAAAGATGCTTTGTGACTACAGCTGAGGTGCATTATCTCCTGATCTGCTGGTGGTGTTCAGTACAGTTGATCATTTCATCCTCCTCTCCTGTTGCTCTGCCATGGTCCAGTTTCAGGAAACTGGCACCCACACTTGGTTCCATCCTTGTTTGGACCAACACATCTCCACAAAAATAGTGGGTGGAAATCCCCCCCTCATCTGAAGCTAAGTCCTGCGGTGGGGAGCAGAGAGCATTTTCTGGCATTGTTAATTACGCATCTGGGGGTTTTGCGCCTTCTCCCTGTGAAGGGATGAGCTTGAAGGCACACATCCTGATGTCATAACTGGATGCTATATTTAAGAGGCACCTGAAATCACTGACCCACCTTGAAGAAAGAAGATGGACCTCTGAAACTGGATGATACTAATGCTGAGAGATCCATCTGATAGATGCTCCCCTTACCCAGTACTGTGGTGTTTAACGGTCCATCCTGAAATCCAGAAGCAGCCCAGGCCGCCTTCACGTAAGTCCTGACGTTTGTACACCGTGCTGTTCCAGACCTGTTCCGGACTGGTGTGTTTTCATCCTTCATCCGCATCCCATTAGTGGGAGGCAAATCAGTTTCACGCTGGCTACCAGTGAGATTCCCAGTTCCGAGATTGTGGGCATCAGTGGAAAATCCCACTGTAAATTCATGGCAGTGCGTAGCAGGGACATGGGAGAATCCCACCCAGTGTCTGCTGTTACACCTACACTGTAATCTTCACAGCACTCAACATTTCCATTCTTGTCCCCCTTCTTCTTTTACATTTCTAAGTTATCAATGAAAACCATCAGTTTTCATATGTATCCGAAAAATTGAGGGCCAATCAGAGGTCTTCCAACTTGAAAGCAGCAAAAGACACAACTGAAGGTAAGGGAGGCTTCAAAATGAAGGCCTGCTGACTTTCCAACACTTCTGTGGCTTACAACAATTGCAATTTGGTGGGGAAGGTAATGTGTAGAGTTCCTCTAGGGCATCTGAAGCTGCTCCTGAACCCACACAGCCAGGGGCCTGATTTCTAGGCTTTCTTAGTCCAGCAACCAAGGCAGGTGGATGCTAAAAACAGCACTGTCAGGGTATGTGTCGTTTACTGCCTTTCTGAGTGCTGACGTCTAATTTGCCACCAGGATGCTGTCACCAGACAGTTAAGCTTTTCCTTTGGTCTGCTGCCTGTGGGAACCTGGAGCTTGACTGGCAAATCCCAGTTGACCTTTGTTACCATGCTGTAGGTGGCCATTAACTATTTTAGATGGCTACCTGTCATTGGGGGGAACGCAGGTA
This sequence comes from Carcharhinus amblyrhynchos, assembly GCF_965287045.1. NCBI lineage: Eukaryota > Metazoa > Chordata > Chondrichthyes > Carcharhiniformes > Carcharhinidae > Carcharhinus > Carcharhinus amblyrhynchos. The sequence continues at coordinate 29,573,388 of NC_137348.1, forward strand.
GCCTTGCCCTCCTCATGCAGCCTAAGAAGAATATCCTCGGGCTGGGATGGATGGAATTGAGACACAACTTGGTAGCGTTACTTTTAGCATCCACCTGTCTCCGTTGCTGGAGCAGGAAGGCTTAAAAATCAGAACCGTAGCAAAAATATGGCTAAACACATTTTTAAAATGAGCTTTGCAAATTTATGTTCGTCCTTTTAATTTTGTATCACAACGCTTGATTTGTTTTTTGTTTACAAAAGCCTATGGCCATTGGTGATCTATCCACCGAAAGATTGGTGCAGTTTCGGGTGGCACTGCTGCCTCTCAGTGCTAGGGACTCAGGTTCAATTCCAGCCTTGGGTCACTGCCTGTGCAGGATCTACACGTTCTCCTTGCGTCTGCATGGGTTTCCTCCAGGTGCTCCGGTTTCCTCCCACACTCCAAAGATGTGCGGGTTAGGTTGATTGGCCGAGTTAAATTGACCCTAGTGTCAGGGGGATTAGCAGGGTCAACATGTAGGGTTACAGGAATAGAGCCTGGGTGGGATTGTGGTCGGTGCAGACTCAATGGGACGAATGGCCTCCTTCTGCACTTGTAGGGATTCTGTGATTCTATGAAAGCCCATTTTTAAAATCCTTTCATAGGATGTGGGCAAAGGTAGCATTTGTCGCTCATACCTAATTATCCTTGAGATGGAGATGGTGAGCTTTTTGAAGTGGTACAGTCCCTCTAGTGCTGTTGGAGAGGGTGTTCCAGGATTTTGAAACAGCGACAGAGAAGTCACAGTGGCTTCAATTCCCAGCTTGGGTCACTATGTGGAGTCTGCACGTTCTCCCATGTCTATTTTCATTTGCTGTTCTCTTGTCTTCCTAGGTGGTAAAGATCATGGGTTTGGAAGGTGGCTATCAAGGGAGCCTTGGCAAGTTGCTAAGCTTTCAACATCTGGGCCGGAATTTTACTGACACACTTGCCCCAGAATTGTGGCGGGCACGGCTCGCAGAACGGAATACTCTGTTTGCCTCAGCCTGGATTTTACGAGCCTTGCCTGAGCGAGGTCGTAAAATACTGGCCTTGAAATACATTCTGATTTAGCACAAAAACTTCCATTTTCCCAAATTAAATTGCATCTGATATTTCCATGTCCATTGGTTAACCGTGAATTAGTTCACATTGATATTTATCATTTCCTGATGCTCCTGATTGTAATTTAATCTGCACAGTTAGGCATATGGCATATAATTCTGCTCTCTAATTCACTTATAAAATGATAAACAACAGTTGTCCAAAAACTGAGCCTTGTGGTATTCCTCTGGTAACTGTATATACCCACATCATCAACTGTATATCAACCAGATTTATGCCCATCCAGTATTTCTCTTTGATGTCTAGTGGACAGCCATTTGCAAATGCATTTTAATACATTGCTATCCATCCTGTGGACTCGGAGCATTTGTATTTACCTATTACATGGGACAGCCTTAAATGCCTTCCTAAAATCCAGGTAGATAACATTTACCCTTTCTACTCCATGTAGTATCTCATCACAAAATTATAACAAGTCATAGTCTCCCACTGCTAAGAATATCCTGACTGTCCCATGTTGGTTCATGCTTCTCAAAATGCTCCCTTCTATTGTCCCTTGTAAATATTTTCCCAACAGTGGAAGCAAACCTTACAGGTCTCCAATTAAAGCTTCGCCCCTATCCTCTTTTCTGAAGATGGGAGAAGTGTTAGACATGGGGACAGTATTGAAGTCAAGAACTAATTTCAGCTACATGGAGAGTTAAGAATTATATGCAGTAGCAACCACTCAGTGCTGCCTGTTGCCAAGAGAACCATCTGCTCCCCAGCTGTTTAATATTAGTGAGAGACGTTGCAAACTGTAGGTGGATGAGCATCAAGGTTATTATCATTAGGATGGATTGACCTATTCTTGCACCTTTGTTAAGGCTTCGAGTCGGTTTATATATGTTTCTTGAATAGATAGTGACCTGTTCGTCTTTAAAATGCAATTGTGTTTTCCTGTAGTATTTAGGCTCCCAGTGTGCTAAAAATACAAGCTACCCATGAAAACCAGCAAATGAAACAATAGGTGCAAAGGGTAAAGATAGATACGGTACGATAATGAGCTCCTGTTAAACATTAAAAGGAGAAATTGAAAGAAGAGAAAATAGTGCGAAATATGACAACCCGTGAATATTGTTTACATTTTGCATGAAATTGTGTTTGATTTGATTTGATTTTATTATTGTCACATGTATTAGTACACAGTGAAAAGTATTGTTTCTTGTGCAGTACAGACAAAACATACTGTTCATAGAGAAGGAAAGGAAAGGGTGCAGAATGTAGTGTCACAGTCAAAGCTAGGGTGTAGAGAAAGATCAATTTTAGTGCGAGGTAGGTCCATTCAGAAGTCCGATGGCAGCAGGGAAGAAGCTGTCCTTGAGCTGAGTGGTTCGTGATCTCAGACTTTTGTATCTTTTTCCTGATGGAAAAGGGTGGAAGAAAGTACATCTGGGGCGCGTGGGGTTCTTGATTATGCTGCCCGCTTTTCTGAGGCAGCGGGAAGAGTAGACAGAGTCAGTGGATGGAAAGCTGGTTTGCGTGATGGACTGGACTCCTTTCATGATCCTTTTCAAATTTATTGTGGCCTTGGACAGAACAGGAGCCATACCAAACTGTGACACAACCAGAAAGGATGCTTTCTATGGTGCATCTGTAAAAGTTGGTGAGAGTTGTAATGAATTTCCTTAGCCTCCTGAGAAAGTAGCGGCACTGCTGGGATTTCTTAACTATCGCAAAGTTTATAATTAATATTACTGGTAGTAATACAAGGATATTAATAGTACCACAAAACTCCAGTGGATGTCTTTATGACCTGTTACATTAAACATTTAGTTCTACATAACTGAGTGTGAATTGAAGCCAAATGAAATCAGAGGACCCAGGAGAAAGGGGTTTCCATGAGTCCGGTGGCAATTATAAGGGGCAAGTGAGAAGAAAGATACATTCTTTCTAAAGGGCACCAAACAAATTGCGATGTGTCAGCCCTTGTTTCTGTGCTTACTCCTGGCACTCGCTATCACTTTTGTATCAGAAAGCAAAAGGGTTTTCATTTCCAGTACAAAGCTAGCACTTGTTGAAGTGTGTCATTTGCACTTTTCAAGGAAGACTGACATTCAGTATCATCTGTGCAGTGTGCTTGAGAGAGCTAGCAACATACAAAAACGTCAAACACATTTCTTATGGTTTCGGCTTTACGAATTGGTGTCTGGATGTGACATTTTTCATTATAAAATGGAAGGAAGGAACAGTACATTCCGGAATCAGCAAAGATAATATCATAACTGGCAAAAACTGTGCTGCAAACAAGCAAACCTTTTGAACTGAAGTATTCTAACTATTAGCAAAAGCGTAAAGCTGAAGACACTTGGTTTTATTGGTATTGTCTGTCCTTCAAGGCGGAGATGGCCATGCCTGTCATCTGGGGTGTTTGGTCAGGTTCCACTGGGTATGGAGGTGATTGCTGAAGCCAGTCTGCATCCAGAATTTCTGCTGAAAATAGAACAGGATACAGCAGGTGATGGAATTTGGGACAAATTGTTTTCTCAGGGATTTCCTCTCTATGTGTTTCTCCTCTGCCTCTGATGCACTTGCTTTCAAAGGAGGCTGCAAACTTTTATATTTGGTTGTGCCAGATGCAACAATCTTGGTTGAGCTTCTCCCAGGACCCGGACTTGATAACAAAATACCCCCCTTAATGGAGCCTTCAGGGCGTCCTTGTATTGCTTTCTTTAAGCATCATGAGCAGGCACCCCAGACTCAAGCTCTCTGTTGGAGGTTTGCTTTGGTGAGCATCAGGCATTCCAACAAAATAACCAGTCCAACTTGCTGTGAATTGCTCAATATGGTGTGGTTGCTTGCCATGCTGGCTGGGGTGAGCATCTCAGCGTCTGACATTTTGCCTTGCCACCTGATCTTCAGAAGCTTCCGAATGCAGCTCAGATCAAAGTACAATGAAAAATGTTGCATAGGGACACCAATTGGAGCAGCATGGTGCCACAATGGCTAGCACTGGTACCTCACAGCACCAGGGACCCGGATTCAATTCTGGCCTTGGGTCTGTCTTTGTGGAGTTTGCTTGTTCTCCCCGTGTCTGCATGGTTTTCCTTTGGGTGCTCCGATTTCCTCCCACAAGCCAAAGATGTGTCGGTTAAGTGGATTGGCAATAATAAATTGCCCCTTTAGCATCCAAAGATTAGGTGGATTAGTGGCGTAAATATGTGGGATTACAGGGATAGGGTGGGAACTGGGCCTGGTTAAGATGCTCTGTCGGAGAGTTGGTACAAATTTAATGGGCAAATGATCTTCTCCATTGTAGGGATTCGATGAATTTGTAAAGACCAAACCATAAAATGTGTGTCACAAAAACGGAAAATGCTGAAGAAACTCAGCCAGCCTGACAGCATCTGTGGACAGAGAATAGAGCCAAAGTTTCGAGTCTGGATGATCTTTTGTCAGAATTGAAGAGAAGCCTCTGATGCTGGTACAATAAGTGTGCAATGCCCAGAGCAGTTTTGTCACCAAATACAATTAAAATTGCAGCTTTTCTCCATTTACCTTTTAGCATTTGCTCATCTCCCCATTCACTGTCTCCACACTATGTACACTGTTAGTCTGTAGAATAGAAAATCTCCCAAATCAAATAACAAATAATTAGTTCACCTACAATCTCGACTCAGAAAATTATGATTTATGATGTCAGGACATTAATTCTTCCTTTCAAAAGTGATCTATTAGTGTATCTGGTAAGGAATCTAACAGCTTGATGCTGGGTGAGTTAAGTAGCAGGTGTGGAATACTAGTATTCAATACATTTATCTCCTTCTTCAGTCATTCACCGGATATGGGCACTACAAATGAGACCAGCAATTATTGCCCAATCCCCGTGAGTAAGCGTGGGGAGCCACCTTCTAAAGTACAACTGAGTGGTTTTGCTTGGCCATTTTAGAAGGTAGTTAATGGCAGCATGATGGCACAGTGGTTAGCACTGTTGTCTCACAGATCCAGGGACCCAGGTTCAATTCCAGCCTTGGATGACTGTCTGTGTGAAGTTTGCACCTTCTCTCCCTGTCTGCGTGGGTTTCCTCCACGTGGTCCGGTTTCCTTCCACAGTCCAAAGATGTGTAGGTTAGGTGGATTGACCACGCTAAATTGTCCCTTAGTGTCCACTAGAATCATAGAGTCCTACAGTGCAGAAAAAAACCATTCGGTCCATTGAGTCTGCACCAACCACAATCCCACCCAGGCCGTATCCCCATATCCCTACATATTTACCCACTGATCCCTCTAACCTATGCATCCTGGGATACTAAGGGACAATTTTTAGAATGGCCAATCAACCTAGCCCTCACATCTTTCACTGTGGGAGGAAACCACAGCACCTGGAGGAAACCCACACAGACACAGGGAGAATGTGCAAACTCCACACAGACAGTGACCCGAACTGGGATTCGAATCCAGGTCCCTGGAGCTGTGAAGCAACAGTGCTAAACACTGTGCTACTGTGCCATGCCACTAGGGGTTATGTGAATAGCCTGGGGGATGGGTCTGGGTAGGATTATCTTACTGAGAGTCAGTGTAGATCTGATGGGCTGACTTCTGCGCTGTAGACATTCTATGGGATCCTAAAGCCAAACTTTTCCATTATTGGTTTACATTTAAAAACAGTCACTTAAGCACATAGGAGGTCTTGTGGCACAATGGTAGCATCCCTTCCGTTGAGTCAGAAGCTCTGAGTTCGAGTCAGACCCTAGGATTTGATGGCCAAGGAAGGTGCATTTGTAATGTGGCCAACAGTTGAGTAGAAATCATAGAAACCCTACAGTACAGAAAGAAGCCATTCAGCTCATCGAGTCTGCACCGACCACAATCCTGCCCAGGCCCAACCCCATACCCCTACTTATTTACCCACTAATCCCTCTAACCTACGCACCTCAGGACACTAAGGGCAATTTTTAGCATAGCCAATTAACCTAACCCACACATCTTTGGACTGTGGGAGGAAACCAGAGCACCCGAAGGAAACCCACGCAGACATGAGGAGAATGTGCAAACTCCACCCAGAAAGTGACCCAAGCTGGGAATTGAACCCAGGTCCCTGGAGCTGTGAAGCAGTAGTGCTAACCACTAACCATTCCAGAGCCACAGCAGAATGGTTGACTCTCAACTGCCCTCAGCCAACTAGGGATGGGCAATAAATGCTGGCAAGCCAGTTGCGCCCATGTCCCACAAATGAAAAAAAAAACTGTCCTTTCCTCTTTTGATATGTAAGCCCTATTTGGCATTTTCTTCCAGAACAGGCCAGTTTTATCTGTGTTAAGGACTTGTTCTGCCTGGTAGTCTTGTCCTCAATACATTCCTGCAAGAGCTTGGGGAATTCTGCTCCAGCTGCGAGGTTGCCTGAAACAGCACCGCCCCCGCCCCCACCTCCCCCCTCCCCACCCCCTCCTCAACTTCACACCATGCAGTGCAGAACACTGCTTAAAGCAATCAAACCATCCTGTCCTGGCTGACAATCCTTTGGAAGTTGAAGGAAAGGCACCATCTTCATCATCACTATTATCACCAGCGACGCCAGCAGCACCCTCTTTACTACTTCCTACATAATGGTACAATTCAGGCTCTTAGTTTTGAATGATTGGTCCACCTTTGATGCTGGTGCTCTATCCACACATTTAGTAACTTCTCCACTTCCTCCAAGTATGGATCTCTTCCACTTTCAAAAGTTAATCTGGCAGCATGACAACCAGAACCACTAACACTGACTAGCCCTTATTTTTCCTTCAGACTGCCTAATGTACCTAATTATAGATTCATTCACAGAGCGTTCCTTGGCCAGCATGACACCACTTGCACCAGTTTTCATTCTATGTAAGATTTGGCTGGGATTTTATGACCTCACTGGGATGACGTTCGTAAAACCCCGCCCAAAGCCAACGGCGAATTCCGTTCTATAAGCCGCACCCGCCCCAATTCTGGGCGAGAGAAGCGGCAAAATTCCAGCCTTTATGTTCAAGTGCCATCACTTTCCTTGGCTGCTTAGTGTTTGGCTCTGATTCTCGCTTTTAATATAGTGCTTTACTGTAACATACTGTATCGTGTAAATCACAGCAACCCATGTGCAGTTACACATGACACGTGCGCAGCGTGCACTTCCTACTGGGAAATATGCGCCACAGAAAGCTTGATTTTTATATCTCCCAAGTACTGTTTTTTCTTTACTTCAGGACCAGTACATTTTCAGGTACAAACTGTTTAGATCACGGATAGGTGAAGAATGGGGCTGCAAAAAAGTGATTGTGTGCGCAAGGACTTTCATGCGGTTAAAACCAACTCAGGAGACAAGTCAGGAAAGGCGGGACTTTACTGTATTTTGTCATAAATTGATCAAACTACTTTATATAATTGTAAACACACTCCACAGACAATTCTTGCATTTCCAGCATTTGTCCTGAATTCTTGTAGCAAGCAGAACTGTACTGTAAATCTCCAGTGTACTGTAAGCTGCTTCACATATTGAGTTACTGAATGTGAACAATTGCAAAAGCACTAAGGCAGAACTGCTATATCCTGCAATGTGAGGCTATTATAGTACACAAACCACAGGAAGTACTTTAGGTACCTGTTACCATTTCTCGGAATGACTCTCATACATACCACCCCGTAATTGTTATAAAAAAAAGACAATTTGACATTTCTGTAAATACATCAAGAAATCTTATTGCAGGGTTAAACAAAACCCGCACCCTAGATTTAATCTTGAAATTCGATCTTGCTCACATCTTCCGGTCATTAGGCAATGAATAACATTTCAAAAATGTTAATTGTTAAAACCTGTTCAGCCTAAGCTTCTAATTGTTGTGGTTTCTTAATCTGACTGTCAATGTTAAAGAAGATTAGTGGATGTTAACTCATGATGACTGTTTTGAAAATGGGATAATAGTTAAATACATGTTAATTAAAATTCAGATTGTCAAAACTGGAGACAAAGACAATTGCCTTTAGCCCATTGAAAAATAGCTCACGTAACTAAAATATGAGTACTTCACCTTTGTTTTACGCTTTGTTTTAAACTCATACTTAATTTTACCAAGGCATAAGAATGAATTTCAATGTCTAGATTGTAAAATTGATATCTTTGTGTTCAAATCTCTCTACAAGCCTTTCCCATATCCATAACCTCCTCCCGCCCTGCATCCCTTAAAAAAACTGTGTTCCTATTATTCTGGCGTCTTGTGGTGGCTTTATCTTCAGCCCTTTTGGAGCTAAACACGGGAATTCCCAAGTCCAAACCTTTTCACTTTGCCACCTCCCTCTCCAACTTTGGACCAAGCATTCCATCAGCTCTCTTCGTGTTCCTTTCTTGGCTCAATTTATGTCAATTTATATCTGATGTTGTTTCTGTCGAGCAACTTTGAACACTGGCTAAGTTAAAGGCGTCATATGAACAAAAGCTGCTGTTGTTGCAGTTGATTAGATTTCGGCTCAGACCTGGTTTAGTTCATTATAATCCCTTAGGTCCTATTTTGGGTAAACAAAATTGGCTTGCAATGCTACCAACAATCTGGTCCAGTTACTTGAGCTGCATTTGATTTGAGAGAGACAAGGTTTCCCTGAAGAAAGAAGGCCATGGTATATATTGATGTGTTTTGTGAATCGATTGCTTTGAAATTTCCAGTGTTGTCCTTAATATTCCCTTAATCTTTCATAATTTGTTCAGATAAGGAAGAATGGAAAATACTGTGAAGAAAAGAATAATGGAATAGGGGTTAACATTCTAGGTGAAACCTTTTCTCACTATAGCTAAAACACTGAAATATCTTTTTTCCTGGGCAGATCAGTGTAACAGTCAATGCAAAGCATCATGACCTATCTTTTCTCAGTATGAACGCCAACTGATTTGCTGAGTTATCGGTGGAGTTGATAATAGACCTGCATTCTTGAGAAGCAATTGTTTTTCTTTACAGCTTCATGGGTCACTTCCAAAGGCATCACAAGTCAATCAGTGTGGGAACAAAGTCATGAGCAGGCCAGTCCAAATTGCATAACAGCCTGGAATCAAGAATCTACTGATGACCAGTGTGAAGTGTGGGCACCTGATGACCATAAATGTATTCAAGAGGCAGCTAGATATAGCACTTGGGGCGAATGGGGTCAAAAGTTACGGGGAGAAAGCAGGATTAGGCTATTGAGTTGGACGATTAGCCATGATTGTGATGAATGGCAGAGCAGGCTCAAAGGGCCAAATGGCTTCTTCGTCCTCCTATCTTCTATGTTTCTATGCTGTCGATTGTCAGTAAAATCCAACTAGTTCACTAATATCCTTTAGGGAAGGAAATCTGCCGCCCTTACCTGGTTTGGCCTACATGTGACTCCAAAGCCACAGCAATGCAGTTTGCTCTCAACTGCCCTTCAAGGTCAACTAAGGATGGGTAATAATTTTTAATCAGCCAGTGATGCCCATGTTCCACAAATGAATTTTAAAAAGTCTTCCATCCCTGAACGGCACAAAGCCTTTGAGCTTTTATAACAAATCCAAAATTTTCACGGGCCATTTTGTTTTCCTTGACCAGGCCATAAATGATTAGATTTTTAAATTCAGCTTCACAATTTATCATGGTGGGATTTTGAACAAATACCCCCCCTGAATACTAGTTCTATACAATAACCATTATAATGTTATAAATGTACATTAATCAAATATAGAAAGGTGTTATCATAGCTTGCAAACTTTGCCTCCTTGGGCATACATATTAAGTGTGGGTTCAGTTTCAGACTCTATAATGCTTTTACTCATGATATATAATAGTGTCGCTATGAAAAGGGTTGCATGATTGCTTTAAGAGCAGGTCACATGACGTTATCATGCAGTCATTGGGTGTTTCACAGACTTCTGTATTAGTTTCACTTTCTGTTCTGTGCAAAAAACATCTCTTTCAATAAACCTTCTTACTGTTATTTTGAATCTACGTGTGCAAGCCATGTCTTTTTCTGTTTGTTTAAAACCCACGACCATTAAATATGACCCAATTGGCATCATTTTGGAGAGGCCCCTCCTTTACCTTCCCAGCTACTGCTGATCCCCCTGCTTGCAAGACCTTCCACTTGTCAATCCTACAAGTTGTTCCTGATTGTCCCACTCTCTGACCCTCCATTTTGCTGACTTACCATCACAATCGCTCCTGACTCTCTCAAACACTACACCACACCACCAGCCCCCCCCTTTCCCCTGGCCCAACGTCTCACCAATTCACTGACACTCTGCCTCACCAAATCCTCCCACTTGCCAACCCCCCTTTTCCTGGCCCTTATGTCAACATTCCCATTCATCAACCCACCCATTAACCAATCCTATCCCTCACTCTTGCCAACCCTCTCCCTTTCTGGTCTTTCTTCTCACTGACTCTGTGCTTCATTGACTCTCTCTTTCTCTCTCTCACCAACAGTCCCAGTCCATCCTGACCCTCCTCTCTTTCCTGACCTCTCTCACTGATACTCCTTCTGCTGAAGCTCAGTCTTGCCGACCCTCTCTCTCACTGACCCAACCTTCAGTTGACATTTGCGGCCTTCATTCTTGTGACCCTCCCTCTTGAAACTCTCCCTCTCGTGACCCTCTCTCTTTGACCCTCCCTCTTTCGACCATCCTTCTTGCGAACCTCACTCTTATCAATCCGCCCCCTCTTGCAACCCGATCTCTCGCTGACTCACTCTGTTGCCGATCCTTCCCCTCTCCAATCTTCCCTCTCGCTGACACTCACTCACCCTCCCTCTGTTTGACTCTGTCTCTTGTTGATATTTGCTCTTCCCAACCTTTCTGTTACCGATTCTCCCTCGCACTAATGCTCCCTCTCACTGTTCTTCTGGCCTGCAGCTTCACTTCACTGCAATGTAGAGGAGCTGTCCCTCCAGAGAGCTCTTCCTGTCTTGCGCCTCTCGCCTCTCAGGCCCATGGACACAGTGAGGATTTGGAGAGGGAAGCGTGTGTGGGAGAGGTGGGGAGGAGGAGGTTTAGCAAGAGGGATGGTTGGCAGTCAGAAGGAGGATCATGGGAGTGGGAGAGGGATGTTCAGCAAGTGGGAGGGTCAGCTGCAATTTTCTCCTTCACAACAGTGGTCCAGATGCTGAATTCTTTTTTAAGTTTACCAAGTTAGAGAGAGGGTTTCCCAAAATGGAGGCACTCTCTGTTTTCGTTATTAGAACATCATGCTTCATATCTTTCTGAGCTGCCAAATTCCCCATCACAGTGTGGGGTTGTGACCCCCGTTGACCCTGACATCAAGGTTCTGACCCAAACGGCATAATCCTGCCCAGATTATTTCAGAGCAAGGAAACCAGATGGAAAAAAGCAAGGTTGTGAATGGATTTATGGATGAGGACAAGGTTTTGTGGATATGGAACTAAAATAGGCCAGAGAGGCGTGCAGAATGATTGACCATTTAAGAATGTAATGATGTGGCTACAGTACAGGTCACGTTGTGGGGCTCGGGAAGTTATCCCTGGGATTTCAGGCAGAGCACAAATTCTGTACTTAGCTGTTGAGCTTAGGTATAAACTACCATTGTTGGAAGTTCTTCATGTCACTGACTTAAGGAACGCACAACATTCTTCATGGGGGATTACTGATAGGTGAGTGGGATTTAGCATGGGTGCAGATGACCTTGGTTTTAAGACTTCTTGCCTGGGGTAGGTGAACTTCTTGCCTGATGCAGGTGAAATTAGTGAAATCCTTGAACGTAGAACATATAAAATAGTAAAAACTTATTGCCCAATGTCAGCAACATTTTCTCTTCCCAGCTATTGAAGTCTCAAAGATTAGCCACCCCGTCACACTATAGAGCAATGAGGTTCTAATCTGCTTCACTTACTGAGTTTATTTACTTATCCAGTTACGTTTGATTTTCCTCATACCAGTTGCCTCAGTTCCAGCTCCAATCTTTCAACTTTTGAAGAGTTGACAATTTGTGATGCAAGAAGCAAGAGCTCGTGATGGAATTTTATCACTGTAACATGCCGGATTTCATTCATGAGTCAGCGTGGTGTGATAGTTGTTCCTGTTTCAAAGGTCATCAGCAGGATGAAATTTAATGCTTTTGCTCTCTGGTGGTTTTCTCTTGCTCAGGTGCTTGTTGTGGTTTGACTGATTCCTTCCTATCGGAAGCAGACAGTTGCTTTAATTATATGCGCAACTTGAAGAAGCAGCGACAGCAAATAGATTCAGATTGCACAGTGGAGGTCCTCTTTGTCAGACTCTCTGAGGTATTGCCAGGCGATTGTGTTTCATGCTTCAAGGGGGGCGGCGGTGGGGGGAGAGGGCATGGTGGCCCAGTGGTTAGCACTGCTGCCTCACATTGCCAGGGGTCCAGGTTCAATTCCAGCCTTGGGTGATTGTCTGTGTGGAGTCTGCACTTTCTCCCTGTGTCTGCGTGGGTTTCCTCCAGGTGTTTCAGTTTCCTCCCATGCCCCAAAGATGTGCGGGTTAGGTTGATTGGCCAAGCCAAATTCCCTCTTAGTCCCCCTCAGGGGGGGTACTAGCACTTGGGTGGGATTATTGACAGTGCTGATCAATGGGCCGAATGGCCCCCTTTTACACTGTACGGATTCTATGATCCTATGAACATCTGCTGAGATCTCTTGCTTGGTCTGACAATCATCCGTGGCACCATCCATGCAGCTAATATAGAACAGGGAAATTTACATTTGTAAAATCCCTTCTGCTTCACTGGTGTGCTTTTGGGAGGGAAATCTGCCACCCTTACCTGGTCAGGCCTACATATGATGTCAGACTGCCCTAAGTTCTGAATCGGCCTAGCTACCCATGCAGTTCAAGGGGGATTGAGAATGGGCTAAATGTGCTGGGCTTGCCACATCCCAATTAAGAAATTTAGAATGAACTTCTATCTGCCAAATCAGTCAATTATTTGGCAAACAGTGGTGTGCCCTTGTAGTGACAAGTTCTCTCACTTGGTTGACTTCCATCCTCCCTGTTTGTCTCATTTTAAGTTTCTTATTTGCCTCCTGTTTTCAAGCACCCTCGATAATTTTCTTTCTATTTACGTATTCATTGTGATTATCTGGAACAAGAGATAGCTGCTCATTTTTCAATTTCGGTCTGTTTTTAGCAAAGTAGATGTTTACATTCATTCTGGCATGTAGCTGTAATGTGCACAGATAATCAGCTATACAACGTTAGCCTGCTTTTGGAGACATCCGATCGCTGGAGCTATAGTGGTAGACACAGAATGGTTCCCTATAAAACAAAAGCTCATATTGCTTAAAATTCTGGACAAGAGAAATGTTGTTAACAAAGTGAAGAGGCCCTCCTAGGATTACAAGGTTACTGCTATCCTGATATGCTGACTTGTGTGGCATTTCGAGCAAGCTTTTGCAATGTGCATTTCTGTAATTGTGATGCCAATTAGGCTTACTGCTGCAAACATGTCTTAGGCTAATTGCTTAAGAGCTGCACTGCAATGGTTTGTGTGAAGTATCACTATTGTTGGGCTGCACTTTCTATTGTGATTACTGGTATCTGGATTTGAGAAATGTAAACCGAAAACACCTAGAGACTGCTCGATTCTCACTTCCCCCCAAATGGGGGAAAAGCTGAACACTGCACTGTCTGTAACTGCCAGAACTGGATGAGTCAACTGTTGATTAATTCAATTGATTATTGTCATACATATTATTATACAATAAGTAGTCTCACAACACCACATTAAAGTCCAGGTTAGAGCCTCCTGATGAAGGAGCAGTGCTCCGAAAATTTGTGTTACCAAATAAACCTGTTGGACTTTAATCTGGTGTTGTGAGACCAGGAGAAAAGGCTGTTTTCTGTGAGCATCCAGGAGGGATACAGATGGCATGACATTCTCTAGTTGAAGAGACAGAACTTACAGAAATTTGATTATATAGATGATCTGGAGGAGGGAACCGAGTGTATGGTGTCGAAATTTGCTGATGACACCAAGATTGGTGGAACGGCAAATTGTGCGGAGGGTGTGGAGAGTCTGCAGAAGGATCTAGATAGGCTGGGCGAATGGGCCAGGAACTGGCAAATGGAATTTAATGTTGGTAAGTGTGAAGTTATCCACTTTGGTTGGAATAATGGTAGGAAGGACTATTACTTACATGGCGAAAAACTGCAGCATGCGACGGTGCAGAGGGACCTCGGGGTCTTTGTGCATGAGTCGCAAAAACCCAGCCTGCAGGTGCAGCAGGTGGTCAGGAAGGCAAATGGGATGCTGGCCTTCATAGCGAGGGGGATTGTATATAAAAGTAGGGAGGTCTTGCTGCAACTGTACAGGGCACTGGTGAGGCCACAGCTGGAGTAGTGTGTGCAGTTTTGGTCGCCGCACTTACGCAAGGATATTTTGGCCTTGGAGGGAGTGCAGAGGAGGTTTACTAGGCTGATACTGGAGTTGAGGGGGTTGAATTATGAGGAGAGGCTGAATAAACTGGGCTTGTACTCGTTAGAGTTTAGAAGAATGAGGGGAGATCTCATTGAGACGTATAAGATGACGAATGGGATGGATAGGATAGAGGTGGAGAGACTCTTCCCGCTCAGAAAGGACAGTAGGACTAGAGGGCACAGCCTCAAGATAAAGTGGGGGCGGTTTAGAACAGAGTTGAGGAGGAACTTCTTCACTCAAAGGGTGGTGAATCTCTGGAATTCTCTGCCCGTTGAAGTGGTGGAGGCTGCCTCGCTAAATATATTTAAGACGCGGGTTGATAGGTTTTTGATAGGCAAGGGGATTAAGGGTTATGGGGAGAGGATGGGAATGTGGAACTGAGACACAACAGATCAGCCATGATCTTATTGAATGGCGGGGCAGGCTCGAGGGGCTAGATGGCCTACTCCTGCTCCTATTTCTTATGTTCTTATGTTATGTTCTTATGATTTGATTTATTATTGTCACGTGTATTAACATACAGTGAAAAGTAATATTTTTTGTGTGCTATACAGATAAAGCATACTGTTCATAGAGAAGGAAACCAGAGAGTGCAGAATGCAGTGTTACAGTCATAGCTAGGGTGTAGAGAAAGATCAACTTAATGCAAGGTAAGTCCATTCAAAAGTCTGACAGCAGCAAGGAAGAAGCTGTTCTTGAGTCGGTTGGTATGTGACCTCAGACTTTTGTATCTTTTTCCTGAAGGAACAAGGTGGAAGAGAGAATGGCCGGGGTGCATGGGGTCCTTAGTTATGCTGGCTGCTTTGCCGAGGAAGCGGGTAGCGTAGACAGAGTCAATGGATGGGAGGAGGCTGGTTTGAGTGATGGATTGGCCTACATTCATGACCTTTTGTAGTTCCTTGTGGTCTTGGGCAGAGCAGGAGCCATACCACCACGCTGTGATACAACCAGAAAGAACGCTTTCTATGGTGCATCTGTAAAAATTGGTGACAGTCATAGCTGACATGCTAAATTTCCTTAGTCTTCTGAGAAAGTAGAGGATTCCATGCCTCTCTCTATCCCTCTTTCTCCTGGACTCCTCCTCTCTCTCTGTCCAGAGTCTCTCAGTCAGACTGCCTCAGAGTCTACACGACTACCTATTGCAAAGTCAGCTGCTCCTTTCTTTACATTCAGGTGTGAAATTTGGCACTTGGATTTCAATAGGACTTGACCTGGGTCCCTGGTCTCCATGGCAACCAGGCCACAAAGGAACATCATCAGCAGAATTAGTGGAAGACCATGTGCCCCCTCCATTACTCCATTTTAACTTGCATTAAAGAGGCAATTTACATAACTATGATATAATATCTAATGGTCATAACAAAATACAAAATTACTGCACACCATCTGATGGTGCACAGGAAAACTGCACTGGAACAGACCACATGTGCTGCATAAAATTTCTCAACAATTATTTAATAACTTTTTGGATGTCTTTCCCCCGTTACTTCAAACAAAATGGCTAAGGTGGACAGATAACAGGAACCACAGCAGCGGCTCCTTCTCATTAGTGTTTGTGGGATCTTCCAGTGTGACGTGGCTGCCTTATTTGCATACACTAAGTCGCTGCAGATAACGTTAAGCTGGTGTAAAACCATAATATGGCCTCAGTGCGAGTACTGTGTGCACTGTTAAACACCACAATCTGGAAGGATGTTGTTGTCTCCGAAAAGGTACAGCACATATTCACTGGGGTACTACCTGGTAGGAAGTAATACAAATATAAAAATGGATGTGAAGAACAGCAAGTCATATTGTGGATGATATAATAAAAGTGTAGAAGCATGAGACAGGATAGATAGAAGCAGAGTGGATCCTGTAGTTGTGGCATCAAGAATGAAATATTAAAGAAGCAGGATTGAATGTGAGAGAATTAGAATGTAGAATATTGATACAGACAGGATTTTTTGGATGGTGAAGTGTCCCAGCCTGTCATCTGATGAGTTGGCGTGGAATGCATTTCCATTGATACTGGCTGCCACTCAGCCTCATTTGGGTTGGAGAAGGGACATCCGCCCCTAACTCAGGAGCAAGTCCCACCTTAGAGAGCTCCTGGCTTTGATTTGATTTGGTTTATTATTGTCGCGTGTATTAATACGCAGTGAAAAGTATTGTTTCTTGTGCTATACAGACAAAGCACACCGTAGATAGAAGAGGACAGGAGAGAGTGCAGAATGTAGTGTTGTCGTCATCACTAGGGTCTAGAAGAGATTGAATTAAAGCATTGCTAATGAGATTAGAAGAGTTAGGATAAAATCTTAGAAGCATAGAAAGAGTGTAAAAGATAGAATTAAAAGGTATGCTGGATTGCCCACCAGCTTGGTGGTCCAAACAGCATCGGTTTGGAGTACGAGTACAACCAGTCTCCAGATTAGAAGTGCTGAAGTCTGGGACCAGATAAATGCTGGTGGTCTTATGGCGGATAGGGAGATGAGGCTCAAGGGAGGGATGAGGAGAGGGGAGTGGGGGTCCTGATAGAGATCCTGGTAGGAGGCAGTGGGGAGGGAGCATCCGCGAGGGGTAGATCTTAGAATCATAGAATCCCCACAGTGCAGAAGAGGTCATTTGGCCCATCACGCCTGCAGCATCTCTCCGAAAGAGCTTCTTACCCAACCCACCCCCACCCCAGCCCTATCTCTGTAACCCCATGTATTTACCCCGCTAATCCCCCCAACCTACAAAAGAGGGCAATTTAGCATGGTTAATCCACTTAACATGCATATCTTTGGACTGTGGAAGGAAACCTGAGTACCCGGAGGAAACCCACACCGCCACGGGGAGGACGTGCAAACTCCACACTGACAGTCACCCAAGGTCAGAATCAAATCTTGGTCTTTGGCGCTGTGAGGCAGCAGTGCTATCCACAGTTTCAGAGGGGCACTTGATGTGGAAAGGAAGCTGTTGAAGATGCCTCCACCTTTATCCTTCTCACCCAAGACATGATAAGGGTGATGTTCCGGGCCGTCCCCCATGCTCCTGATCACCTTCTGCCAGCCTGAAAATTGAGGCCAGGCTGAAAACATCATCTAAATGGTCATCAGTATCCACTTAAGGGTCCCAAATGGGGCTGTAGTTCCAGACAAAATGACAAGGCTGATTACTATCTCTGGCAAAGACAAAGGAACATAATGGCTAACTCATCCAAAGACCTGAGGTACAATTGCTCAGAACAACTAGTGAACTCCAGTTTGACCACACAAATCACAGAATCATAGAATCTATAGTGCAGAAGGGGGCCATCTGGCCCATTGACCCTGTACCAACAACAATCCCATCCAGGTCTCATCCCTGTAACCTCATATATTTACACTCCTAATCCCCCTGACACTGAGCGGCAATTTATCATAGCCAATCAACCTAACCTGTGCATCTTTGGAGTGTGGGAGGAAACCGGAGCACCCTGAGGAAACCCATGCAGACACGGGGAAAATGTGCAAACTCCACACAGACAGTGACCCAAGGCTGGAATTGAACCTGGATCTGTGGTGCTGTGAGGAAGCAGTGCAAACCACTGTGCCCTCGTGCTGCCCTCTGATTTCCAGAAGGAACCTCTCTCAATCTATGCATCACACATTACCCTTGTGGATTCATTTTAAAAAATCAGGAGGCGGGACCTATTCTGGGCCAAGAGCTGGCAACGTAGCACTGAGTGGGTACCTGCACATGCACTGATCTGTCAGCGTAGAGACCAGCGCATGCACAGTGGCCCTGCATTGCTGGCTTCTCAATTGCTGCCAACTCAATTGCTGGCCAGCCCTGCAACCCCTCAAAGGCAAGGGTTAAAAGCCAAGGGATCTGCCCAGTTTCTGTCTGGCTGTCAGCCTATGCAATGAGAAACAGCAGATGGAAGTTTGTCACGCTGAAGGTGATATAATAATCAGGGTAGGGCAATTGCAAAATAGCCATTTTTCACAGGAACATCTAAAACTCTCTCTTTGTGGAAGTCGATCAGAAAATTTCAGCTGGAACAAGAACAGAAATCTCTCTAATGAACCAGAGAACACCTGAACTGAAGAATCAACTGTTAGCCAACGGAAGCCACTACCGTGATCAACCTATATTAGCCATTAAACTCATCGTCTACTTCTCGCAACTCAAGGATTGTTTCATATAACACTTTTTATATTTACTTACTATTGGACTCAATTCTTACTTCTAATCCCCATGAACGTAGATGCATGTGTTTTACCATTTCTCCTTGCCTTTTTAGTAGTTGATAAACTTAGTCTATCTTAACTCAAGAATGCCTGGTTAAATTGGTTCCTTTTTAAACATAACTATTGGGTCTGGAAAAGATATCCAAGGGGAAGGAAATTCTGTTAGATTAAACCTTTGTTGTTATCAACAGAGGTTGG
The DNA here is from genome assembly GCF_965287045.1 of Carcharhinus amblyrhynchos. Classification (NCBI taxonomy): domain Eukaryota; kingdom Metazoa; phylum Chordata; class Chondrichthyes; order Carcharhiniformes; family Carcharhinidae; genus Carcharhinus; species Carcharhinus amblyrhynchos. Next base: position 29,592,235 of record NC_137348.1, read on the forward strand.
GTTGAATAAAGACACACAGATAGTCACCTTTCCTCACTTTTGGGGATATCCCAGCCAGGTGTGTCAAATCAAGGGCTCTCTCCTGGATCAGCAGCTTTTGGGGAACTGCACAGTGGCACAGTGCTTAGCACTGCTGCTTCACAGCACCAGGGATCCAGATTCTGTTTCCTCCCACAGTTCTAAGATTTGCGGGTTAGGTGGATTGCATGGTTAGGCCATGCTAAATTTTGCATGGTTAGGCCATGCTAAATTGCCCTCTCATGTCCAGGGGACTAGCTAGGGTAAAATGTATGGGGTTATGGGGATAGGGCCTGGATGGGATTGTACACAATGCAGACTCGATGGGCCAAATGGCCTCCTTATGCACTGTGGGATTCTATGATTCTATGATTCTACCTGGGCTAGTTGTAACAAGTTGAATGAAAGAAAAAGCATTGAAGTGTAATTAGAACAGGGTGAGTAAATATGAATTTTTTTGCCTGCATAGTGGGTGTGTTGATATGGGCTAGTTGAGCTAAATAGACTGTAGACTTGTGGCAGCTTTTATATGCGTCTTTGTGTGTCAAAAATATTAGTTCACCAATCCTGTGTTTCTGGTGCGTAGTTGTACTGAATGGAATCAGGAGTCTGAGAACCATTGCTGCATTTCTGTGTAGACCTATCTCTGATCCACGCTGGCTTTAAGTGCAACTACCTGCTTAGTCTCTTGTCTGTGAAACTTTCTGAAATATTTATAAGAGACAGACTTTGTTCTGCATTAATGAATGCAATATGTTTTGCATAAGATTTATTTTAATCTGAAAGGCATCTGGTCACATATCTCAATCAAAATACAAGTGACATATGTTGCCTTTAAAGTGCATAGGGTTAAGTTTTGATCTAAAGAGAAGGATAAATAAGTAGGCAACATCACCATGAAATAAAGCGTCTCTGTTTCTTGTTACAGTATCAGGCTGTTGGAGAAAAAGAAAAAGTGTGTATTTTGTTTGTGGTCTAAAACATTGTGAGGGGATTTTCCTGTCCCGCCCGCCGCAAGAATTGTAGCGTGTTGGTGGGGGAGGGGGGGGGGTGGGGGGGTGGGGAGAGAGCCCTGCAAAGGTCTGTTGATCTTGGGTAGGATTTTCCGGTTTTGGGTTGTGCGAGGCTGGAAAATCCCGCCTTGTGTATCAGCAGTACACTCGGTGGTAGCACTCTTACCTCTATGTCAGATGTTTGTGAGCTCAAGTCCCCTCCAGGGACCTGTGCAGATGATCTAGACTGAAAGTAAGGTGCAGTATTTCAGATGAAATGTTAAACTGAAGATCCGTCTACCATCTCTGTTGGATATGAAGAATCCCAAAGAAGTGTTGGAAGAAGAGAATCCCAGCATCCAAGGCAACATTTTTGCATAACCAAAAGAATCCTATAGTGCAAAAGGAGGCCATTCAGCCCATCGAGTCTGCACTGACCACAATCCCACCCAGACCCTATCACCACAACCCCATGCATTTACCCTAGCTAGTCCCTCCAACACTAAGGGGCAATTTATCATGGGCAATCCACCTAACCTGCCCAGCTTTGGATTGTGGGAGGAAACTGGAGCACCTGAAGGAAACCCATGCAAAAATAGGGAGAATGTGCAGATTCCTCACAGATAGTGATGCAAGCCGAGAATCGAGTCCCTGGCGCTGTGAGGCAGCAATGCTGGTCACTGTGCCACTGTACCGCCCACTTATGCTGGCCATTTATTTCAGTGCTGTTTATGTGATTCTGCTGCGTGCAAATTGGTAGCTGCATTTTCTACATTATATCATTTCAAAAATGCTTCATTGGTTTTAAAAGTGCTTTTTTGACTTCTGAGATTAGTAATGGTACTACCTCAATGCAAATCTTTCTTTCCCTTATAAGATATCTAATTTCAATACTTTGCTGTACACGTTATATTGTTAAAGTGTCTCTCTGCTTGTACCATTCTAGGCATTGCTGTCATGTGTGAAACAGAAATAATATCAAACGAACCCACAAGCCCTTCATCATATTATGGCAAATCATCGGATTCATACTATCGTGTGGACCGCTGGCAGAAGCTTCGAACAGCTGTCAGGAAGCTAGAGTTCTGGGAAAACTTCAATGCTGAACTGGCAGGATGTGGGTTCTTTTCTAAAGTGTATAAGGTAAAAGAACCATGATTCACCATCTTAACAGCACCCTTCATTCTTACACAACTTACATTGAATTCACTTGTGTCAGCTCCTTCCTCATTTTGTAGAGATGAACGCTCAAAGTTTAATTAAAGACTAAAGGTGGAATTTTACCAGGATGTCCGCCTGAGGTTTGTACAACCCTGCCTGAGGCCAAAGGAGAATGCCATTCTTCGAGCCTTGCCCACCCTCGGAATTGGGGCGGGCGTGCCGGTAAAATTCTGGCCTAAGGGTGGGATTTTCCAGCTGTGCTTGCCCCAAGACCAGATATTCCTGCCTGAGATCAATGGACCTTTGCGTGTTCTGCCAAATTTTCTGTCCCTCCCACTACGATACTCATGGCGGCGGGACAGGAAAATTTCACCCTAAGTTGAAATTCCTTTCATGTGGACACTAAGAACTGATTTGTCAAATTTTTGGTTCTATTCTGAAGAAGAGTATTATTCAACTCACAGCTTCAACATTGGTTAAGGTTTTAAAGTTTTTTTATTAGTGTCACAAGTAGGCTTACATTAACAATGCAACCACTCTCCCACCGTTTCTTTCCCTCACTCCCCAAATGCTGCCAGACCTGCTGAGTATTTTCAGCAATTTCTGTTTTTTGTTAGTTTTGTTGTTCATTGCTTAGCTCTGTTTATAAGTGTGTGCAATATATTTTTAGACAATGTTGTTGGTCTTTATTCTGAGCCAAATACCTATTTACTTTGAAACAGCATCTCCTTCATGTACAGAAGTTCATAAGTCATGCTCTGGCAAATTAATATGCAAAGTGCAAATTAAACAGTTTAATATTTATCACTGAACAAAACCTCCTAGATGCCTTGTTGAACATAGGCAGATTAATTGAAAGACAAGCATGTCACCTACAAACTGTGCCGATCTGTTTCACACAGTAGACATTTACCTCTGGTATTTTTCAAAGGCAGTGCCCCACATGACTGAATGTACCAAGGTAAAGTAAAGGATCACCACCTTGTTGATTCACTCCTGATTTCATTAGCAATAGAGGTCAAAGTGTTCCTACCTTAAACTGGAGAAATTTATGAGAATCTTAATATGAGGCCATAATGAGTTAATTTTATCTTATGCCCTGTTTTATTTTTGCATCATGCTGAATGCCAAATCTTGCCTATGAGTAAATGGATGTCAGAATCACTAAATGATCAGCAGTTCATTTAAAGGGCATCGTAAGAAGATTTAATGATCAGTTGTAAGGTCACCTCTGCATCAGTGGGCCTGGACCAGTAGAGCAGAAATTGCAAATCAGAACTAACTGCTATAAAGACATCTGCAGCAGTTTAGAGCTGGCACAGCCAGTAACTGTAAGATACAAAAGGACGGTCAAATCTGCCTGCGAATCCTCCTGGGCGTGTTGCAATGCTGGTTCTCATCCACTTGTAACAGCTATTCAATATGTGTTGGAGTTGATCCTTCAGTTGTCACAACTCATGTCTGTTTGTTGGGCCTTCTCTCTTTGTTAGGCCGCATTTGGAATATTGCGCGCAGTTCTGGTCGCCACACTACCAAGAGGACATGGCTGCTTTGGAGAGGATGCAAAGAAGGCTTACCAGGATGTTGCCTGGTTTGGAGGGGTTTAGGTGTGAGGAGAGGTTGGATAAACTCGGATTGTTTTCACTGGAAGGATGGAGGTTGAAAGGCGACCTGTTGGAGGTCTACAAAATTATGAGAGGCATAGATAGGGTGGATAGCCAGAGGCTTTTTCCCAGAATGGAAAAGTCAACTACAAAAGGGCACAAGTTCAAGATGAAAGAGGGAAAGTTTCTGGGAGATGTGTAGGGAAAGTTTTTCACACAGAAGGGGGGTGGGTCCCTTGAGTGCACTCCCTGTGGAGGTGGTAGAAGCAGAGACATTAGCAGTGTTCAAGGTGTACTTTGATAGACACATGATTGGGAGGCGAGTAGAAGGACAGAAACCATAAATGGGCAATAAGTAGTGGTCTAAATAAGGATTAGGGATCAGCACACACCGGTTTTTTGTTCTTTGTTCTTTATATTTTTGCTTGTTATGCCTTAATTGCTTGCCTTTTCAGCCTTTATAAAGGCTACAGATGTGTTATGTGCCATTGAGACTTTCTAAAGTTTCTGCAAAATTTGTGACTCTACTGTGATACTTCCTCTCATTGCTTCTGTTATATTTTTGGGTCTATTCTGCTTTCTTATCTTTTCAGTTCTGTATCTTAGATTATAGAATCACAGAATCCCTACAATGCAGTAGTAAGACACTAAGACCATCGAGTTTGCACTGACCACAATCCCACGCAGAACCTATCCCTTTAACCCCAGATATTAGCCCTGCTATTCCCCCGACACCATGGAGCAATTTGGCATGGCCAATCAAACTAACTGCACATCTTTGGACTGTGGGAGGAAACCCAGAGCACCAGCGGGAAACCCACATAGGCAGAAGAGAAGCGTGCAAACTCCACATGTTCAATTCCGGCCTCGGGTGACCCTGGGTCCCTGGTGCAGTCCTGCTAACCACTGTGCCACTGTTATATGTTAGCTGTCTACAAGTATGTCCAGTGGGCCTCATACCTAGCTTACATGTTAAAGGCAAGTTCAGAATAATATTTGGAAAAGCCTTGTTTAAATTAACTACTGTTTCCTTTCTGTGCCAACACAGGAATTTGCTTCCTTCTTCAGAAAGTAATAGAAACCGCAAGAGTTTAGGATCAAGCAAATATATAGGACAATCCATGGATAAGTGAATACGTACCTGTTTAATATGCCAATCAACTCCTCCAGCAGCAACAATAAATGAACTTGACCTAAACGTTAACCTTTCATTTTGTGCTTAACCTTCATATGTGCAGTATTCCTGTGGTCTTCCTTTACTTAACAGAATATCTTGGCTTAACCTATCTCATCAATTATCCAAAAATGGGAACAATTTCTACCTACTCAGTCCAAGATTTTGAACACCCCTGTCAAATTTCCTCTCAACTGTTTCTCCTTCAGGAGATCTAGGCTGATACTTTCACCTAACTGAAGTCTCTCATTCCTAGGACCATTCTCAAACAGTATATATCTTTTGAACCCTGTCTAATGCCTAGAGTTCCTTCCTAATCTCTGCTGCCCAGAATTGGACACAATACTCCAGTTGAAGATGAACCAGTGTGTTGTAACTTTCTTGCTTTTTTTTGCGTTGTATGCCTCTATTCATAAAACCAAGGATCGTGTATGCTTTAAAAACCACTGATTCAACCTGTCCATCAATGACTTACATGCACATAGCCTCAGGAATTTCTGTTCATGCACCTCCTTTAGAATCATATCCTTTTCTCATATTGTGTGGGATTTCCGGATCGCACTCATCCCAAGACCAGAAATTCCTATCCATGGTCCTATCCTGCATGCTACGATGCCCACGGTGGGCAGGACAGGAGAATTGCACCCATTGTCCCTCCTCATGCTTTTTATCAAAATTGATCACTTCACACTTTTTCATGTTAAGTTTGATCTGCCACTTGTCCATCCATTCCTCCTGTGTCCCCTTGAAGTCCGCCAGTGTCCTCCTCACAGTTCACAATACATTCCACATTGTGTGTTCTGAGAAATTTGTAATTGTGCTCTGACAACCAAGTCAAGAATTGAAAGAAAGCAGTTCTCTTTGAGCCTCCCTCATGTAAGACCGTAAGACATAAGAATACGGCCACTCGACTCATCGAGTTTGCTCCACCATTCAATTATGACTGATACTTTTCTCAGCCCCAATTCCCTGTCTTTTCCCCATAACCCCTGACCTCCTTATTAATCAAGAACCTATCTATCTCTGTCTTAAAGAAACTTAATAACCTGGCTTGCACAGCCTTCTGCGGCAAAGAGTTCCACAGATTCACCACTCTCTGGCTGAAGAAAATCCCCCCATCTCTGTTTTAAAGATTGTCCCTTTAGCTTGAGGTTATGCCCTCTGGTTCTAGTTTTTCCTACTAGTGGAAACATTCTCTCCACATCCACTCTACCATAGGCCTTGCGGTATCCAGTAAGTTTCAATAAGATTCCCCCTCATCCTTCTAAACGCCAATGAATATAGACATGGAGTCCTCAACCGTTCCTCATATATGATTGATTCATATAAATATATTCATATAAGTGATTTATTGTAATTTACTTTGAACACCATCATCAGTTTTCTTCTTAAACCTAGTGAAAATGGCCACAATTTCTTGGTAGTCTCTCATCATAACCTGCACAACCAATTTCTGAGAATTCTATTTTATCCATAAGTTCTACACAGTATCCTGCTTCAAATCTTGTTCGGTGACTTCTCACTGTGGCTCTTAATCACTAATATTGTCAAAAGTTTGGGGGTCTGGGCCAGTGATCGTGGGAGGAGGAATTCAAGCTGACATTCACAGGGTAGGAGATGTTGGGTGGAGGTGGGGTTCATGGAGGTAGAGGTATCCGCACGGGTCGGGGAGTGGGTTGCAATAGGCCGCGGGCCCTTTTGGTACCTGATTGCTTTGTTAGATTTGCTGAGAGCGATGGAGGCTGAGTGACAGGCCACTGCTGCTTGAGACCTGCACGTGCGCAATGGCACCCTCTGCTGCTCTCAGTCAGCATTCGGGTGATCTAAGCCCCCCACCCCCACTGGCGGGAAATCGTTTTTGAGTGTTTTTTGTCTAAGCACATGAGGTAGCTGATTTGAACTTGCCCAAAAACCAGATAAGAAACTCTCCCATTTTCACATGCGCCCTGGATTTACAATTTTTTAGATCATCCCCTTCAAATGTATTCTGCCATCTACATCAAAAAGTTCTGTTGCAGAGGAATATTTTAGCCCTGTGTATAAAGAACTAATTGGCGTAAACTGTGTAGCTACATAAGAATGAGAGAGAATTGCTGTTTAATTGTTTAGGAAATATAATAAAGTATTTACAAAGTTCACCTCGAGGGAAGCTATTCTCAGAGCTCATTATGTTTATTAACCAGATTAAACAATACCAGTCAGCCCCAAGTTGATCAATGTTTAATGAAGATATACTAAAAAGAGCATGTTAATATTGGTATAATATTTCAAAGAGCACTATCTTAAATATTAAAACCCTTAAATAATGAAGGTGTGCTGTCAATGCTGAACAGATATGCCATTAAATTAAACGGTGAAGGAGCAAATGGCCAAGCATTGTCAGCTTTCCAGGACAATAGGGAGACAATTTCATGGCCTTATGTAATTTGTGGCCACTAATGCTTTTTTCATTGAAGTGAACAGTCAAGAAAGGTTTTCCTTTCCAGCAAAGTGGAGTCAGAATTTTGTTAGAGTTCCTTAGGCTAAGTAAGGGGATGAAGGGCTTGATATAAGAGGAGCGATTAAACAGCTTGGGCTTGTACTCGTTGGAGTTTAGGAGGATAAGAGGAGATCTGATCAAGGTGTACAAAATTTTAACAGGAATTGATAAAGTAAAGGTAGACCAAGGGGGTGATGTTACCATTTTGATTCTAAGTGTTGAATCTGTGTGTAATTCAGATCTGACTTGGAAACCTGTTCTCAGGCACCCCCATATGCACTTAGCCTGAAAAAAAAGTCATCAGTCTGAATCACACTGTGGGCGGCGCTTAGCCCACCTGAAACGCTGCTGCTGTGATCGGGGCTTTGAACTGTGCATGTGCAGTAAAAATAAATTTGAAAAACGCTCTCCTGTCACATCGCTCCCAGGCCGCAAAAAGTGGATAAAGCGGCCTGGGAGCGATGGCCCCCACAGACATTGCCCCACCCCCACAACAGAACTTTCGCCCTTATCCACCCACCCCCCTGCCACCCAGGCCGATTGCGACCCTCTGCCCCCTTTTCCCCCCACCAATTGCCCACAGAGTGGCAGCAGACCCCCCCCTGCCCCCCTCACCAGAGATCCATCTGCCCCGCACCCTCACCCCAACCAGACAATGACCCCCCGCCCCCAATGACCTGAGTCAGAGAGCTGCCAGAAGCTCTGAACTTACCTCCTCAGAAGCTGGAGCGCTCGAAACAGACCTTTGCCGAGCATGTTTGTTTTGTGCCGAATCTGGACGGGCGAACGCAATGGTAAAGAAGGAAATACAGGTAAGGTTGATGTCCAGCTTATTAAGTCAATTTAAATGCATGCAAATACATTTAAATTGACGTCGCGCCCGTTTTGGGTGCAGTTTGGATTACGGCCATTTTCTGGCCTTGATAAAGTGGGCGTCTGTACGGACGCAGGCGCGAATCGTGCTATTTGCCTCTCGCCCAACTTCAACAAGTGTTCGCACTGCAACGCAATGGTAAAATTGTGCCCAAAATGTCTCTACTTATGGACCAATCTCGAACGAGAGGTCACAGGTACAAGTTGAGAGGTGGTAGATTTAAAACTGAGATGGGGAGGAACTACTTCTCGCAGAGGGTGGTGAATTTGTGGAACTCGTTGCGCATACAGCGGTGGAGTCTGAATCATTGCATGCTTTCAAGAGGGAGATAGACGTATTTCTAATAAACAAAAATGGGTTAAAGGAATATGGGGAACAGGTGGGGAGGTGGATTTGAGACAGGGAGGGATCAGCCATAATCTGATTCAGTGGCGGAGCAGGCTCGAAGGGCTGAATTTGCCTACTTCTGCTCCAAATGCCTGTGTTCCCATAGGTTACTATGGGGTTGTACTCAATGTTTTGATGTAACCAGGCTGACCTTTCTAAAATGTTAGAACATAAATTTTATGTGAAAGACAAATAACCCTATTAAACTTATATAGCAGCAGTAAGGTGCTGCTAAAAATCAGTAATATTGTCTGAAATTACAAGATAACGTATAAATACTTTTAAGAACGGTAGATCATTTTATTTCTTCTAAATTTTTTAATGTCCCATGATCTGTAACTTTCACTAGTTCTGTACACAAGATATAACTTTTAATATTTCATATCCAAATTCCTCTGGATTCCCTGATATTAAGGTGTTTGCATCTGTTTTCCGTTCTTAAATGTTTATTTTGTTTTACAAACCAACGTGGCTTCTCGGATGACTGATGATAAATGACCAATTATATGATAAATATCTCAATATATGGGGATTCTTCCTCAGTTTGCAGCATTTATGTCGCCCTGTACATTGACAGGGCTGATACTTTATTCTGGAAGTACATCAAGCAGGGAAGTTGGGCCACAAGGCTAGTTAGGCATCTAGTTTGAGTAGGTACAATTTCTGTGTGTGTTCGGGTGAATGTTGGGAGTGCTAGTACGCTCTCATTAATTGGTCGAACACAATCTCTGCAGCTTTGATGCTTGGAGGGTTCTGTGAACTGGCAGTTAAATGGAAGCGTTCCTGACGAACAAAGGCCACACCTCTTTATGCATTTCCACTCTGATAAAATGTGGCAGATATGCTTATAGATAGGGTTGAGAATTGATGGTCTGGTCTGGAGTGTCCTTGAATTAATGACTACTCTCCAGGGCACTGTAGACCTTCAAACATTCCTGTCTCTTCTCCAGCATCAGCTCATTTTTGACTGAAACCCTCATCCATACCTTTGTTATCTTTACTTTGGCTATTCCAAAGTTCTCCTACCTGAACTCCCATCTTCCATAAATATGAGAGCATCCAAAACTCTGCTGCCCGTTTCCTAACTTGTTCACCTTTCAGCCCTGTGCTTGCTGGCTTGCAGTGGCTTCCTATCTGGCAACACCTTGATTTCAAAGTGTTGCCCCTCAAGTCTGCACTGACTCTCTGAAAGAGCATCCCACCCAAACCCTCCATTCTGCCCTATCATCATAACTCTGTGCATTTACCATGGCCAGTCCACCTAACCTGCACATCTTTGGATTGTGGAAGAAAACCCAGATAAACGCAAAGCAAATGTGCAAACTCCACACAGACAGTCACCCAAGGCTGGAATTGGACTTGGGTTCCTGGCGCTATGTGGCAGCAATGCTAACCGCTGTGCCACCATGCCACCCGTAATTGTTTTCAAATCCCTCCATGACTTTGGTCCCCTCTCTATCTCTGTAACCTTCTCCAGATGTCCAGCCTTCTGTGGCTTCTGCACTCCTACTATTCTAGCATCCTTCTGTTAATAACTGTGCCCATCAGCTGTCTAGACCCTGAGCTCTACACCTCCCTCCCTAAATCTCTCTAATTCTCTTCCCTCCTTTAAGATACTCTGTAAAACTAACCAAATATCTGCCCTATTATTTGTCTGGGGAGCACTGTGTCAATATATTTTTTGCTCCTATGAAACAAGTAGGGATCTTGTATTACATTAAAACTTTATGTGTATGCAATTCATTCTTCCTCCAAGCTGCCGGCAGGAATAGTCATGTAGGTATTACAATAAATTACATCTTCTTTTAATTACTATTGGACAATTTGTCAGTCAGAAAAATTGAAATAACTCCTCCGAGGCCAGTGTTCCTTCACCAGATAGCCTTCATTTAGAAACGTATCTCCACTCCTAAGAGTGCTTCAGAATCCAGAGGACCCGATTTTACCATTGCGTTGCACCCGTTTTCAGGTGCAAAACTTGGTAAAGTCAGGCGTGAGGCGAATAGCGTGACCTGTGCCCATGTCCACGCAGATTCCCACTTTACCAAGGCCCAAAAATCGGAACCGTGCCCGAAACGGGCGCAACATCAATGTAAATACATTTGCATGCATTTAAATTGACTTAACGAACTGGACGCCCAGTCTTACCAGCATTTCCTCCGTTACCATCGCGTTTGCCTGTCCAGATTCGGCACGAAACAGACATGCTCGGCAAAGGTCTGTTTCGAGCGCTGCAGTTTCTGAAGAGGTAAGTTCAGAGCTTCCAACCGCTCTCTGACTCAGATTGGTAGTGGGGTGGAGGGGGGGGTGGGGAGGCGGGCCAGATCATTTCTGGTGAAGGGAGTGAGGGGGAGGTGGGTCAGGTGCATCTCTGGTGGGTGGGGGGAGGAGGGAGGGCCAGATTGCTGTCTGGTGCGGGAGGTGGGAGGCAGGAGGATGGAGGCCAGATCATTCTCGGGGTGGGGGGGTTGCGGGGAGAGGAGGAGGGGGGAGAAGGGAGTCCAGATGGTTCTCTGGTGGGGGGTCCAGGGGGAGGGGGGGAAGGAGTAGGGGGTGTCCACTGCCACTCTGGGGGCAGTTGGTGGGGGAAAGAGGTCAAAGGGGGTCACGATCGGTCTGGGTAGCGGAGGGGTGGACGGATAAACAAGATAGTTATGTTGTGGAGATGGGGCGATGTTTGTGGGAGCCATCACTCCCACGCCACTTTATTTGCTTTTAGGGGCCCGGGAACAATATGACAGGAGAGCGTCTTTCAATTTTTTTTCACCGTGCACGCGCAGTTCAAAGCTCTGATCAGAGCTGCAGCGTTTCGGGCGCGATAAGCCCCATCCGTAGCACGATTCGGACTCGCTGTGTTTTTTCAGGCTGAGGCCACCTGAGAACGGGTTTCCAAGTTGGACCTGAATTACGCCCAGATTCAGCACTTAGTATCAAAATGGTAAAATCACCCCCAGAGTGTCAGTAGCCCTGAACACTCCTCAATATATACACAGGTGAGACTCCCTGATTGGGCAGGTAATCATTACCTCAGTCAGGAAGCTCATCCTCCAAGAGGCCTCATTGAGGTCATTATAAAAAATATTGGCAGTTGGAAAGAAAAACTGTTTGATTACTTGGAATAGTTGGAGACAGGAAGTCATGCAATGCACACGGTACAGGTTCAGAGTAGGCAATTGCTTGCTTGATGTGCTTTTTGTAATGGGTTTTAGATTACATCAGGCCAAGGAAAGGTTGGGTTGTGTTCTCAGGGGGAATCTGCAGAAAGTCTGGACGAATAATTGATATTATTGTCCTTGCTATAGAGGCAGTTCAGCAAAGGTTTACCAAGCTGATTCCAGGGATGGCAGGTCTGTTATTTGAGGACAGAGTAAGCCAGTTAGGATTATATTCACTGCAGTTTGGAAGAGTGAGAGGGGATCTCATAGCAACTTATAAAATTCTAACAGTGTTAAACAGGAATTCAGAAAAATTATTCCCAAAGGTGGAGGAGTCCAGAACTAAGGGTCATAGTTTGAGGATAAAGGGGTAAACCTTTTAAAACTGAGGTGAGGAAAAACTTCTTCATCTAGAGGATGAGGAATGTGTGGAATTCATGAGGCCAAAACATTGTGTGATTTCACAAAGAAATTAGATATCGCTCTTGGGGCTTAATGGATCGAGAGTGGAACGGGAGATCAGGATATTGAACTCGATGATCAGCTATAATCAAGGTGAATGGTGGAGCAGGCTCGAAGGCCGAATGGCCTACTCCTGCTTCTAGCTTCTATTAGTTGTATATTAGTTAGTTGTTTAATTGTATTCAGGTGGTGGAAGTTAACTGGGGATTCTCTTACATAGAGGAGCAGAATGAAATTGTGCTTGTTGATTTTGGGGATGTCTTAGTGATGTCTGTCACTCTAAATAAAAAGAAAATTCAAGCTATTTACAAAGGGATACTTCCATTGAAGTGTGGACAAAATGCCCATCAGTTTGATAGTGGAACAGAGATGCCTTAGAATCAAGAGTTAACCAGTTTTGAAGAGCAGCAGCGCAGTTGAATCAAACTAAATTTTTGCAGGGGTTTATTTGTCCAGGGCATACGGTTATGAGAAATCATGAATATAATGTACAACAGAACACTATTCATACTTGGATTACAATTTCGTTATTATTGCTGGGAGTCAAGCAGCTTGTAGTTAAGGTGTTTGTCTGGCACTCAAATATTCATAAATCTGGATTAACAGTGATGAGGTGGTGGTAAAGGGATTTACAAGACACAAAAGTGCTTAGGTTGTAGAAATTTTTAGAAGCAAGATTGGCTGCAACAAATGTGATTATTTTAGTTTCCCAGACTAGAAAATCCTCTTCTAATGTCTCCAACATTGTAAATGTAATGTTTAATATATTTTGTTTAAAACAGCTTAAACATGGCTGTATATCCAGGCTGTTCATTATACTTCAGCTTGCTGCTCAGACCCCTTTAATCCTGTGTTAGCCGCCTCGCTGACTAAAACATGGAATGGAGTTATTGCGAACAATGGAATGGATTAGATCACTGTGTTACAACGCAAGCAGTGGATCAACGAGTTTAAGCCCAGTGATGCTATTTTCATGCTATTTCCCCCATTGAACTGCAGCTGCATTTATGGCTATGCATGGAATGGGTGCCAGTTTGTTACAAGCTGTTCTAATAGCTTCCATTTATTTCATTTATTATTTATTTATTCATGGTCCTTGTGAATGAGTCGCAAAAACCCAGCTTGCAGGTGCAGCAGGTGGTCAGGAAGGCGAATGGGATGCTGGCCTTCATAGCGAGGGGGATTGAAGATAAAAGTAGGGAGGTCTTGCTGCAGCTGTATAGGGCATTGGTGAGGCCGCAGCTGGAGTACTGTGTGCAGTTTTGGGCGCCGCACCTGCGCAAGGATATTTTGGCCCTGGAGGGAGTGCAGAGGAGGTTTACTAGGCTGATACCGGAGTTGAGGGGATTGAGCTATGAGGAGAGGCTGAATAAACTAGGCTTGTACTCGTTAGAGTTTAGAAGAATGAGGGGAGATCTCATTGAGACGTATAAGATGATGAATGGGATGGATAGGATAGAGGTGGAGAGACTCTTCCCGCTCAAAAAAGACAGTAGGACTAGGGGGCACAGCCTCAAGATAAAGGGGAGGCGGTTTAGAACGGAGTTGAGGAGGAACTTCTTCACTCAAAGGGTGGTGAATCTCTGGAATTCTCTGCCCGTTGAAGTGGTGGAGGCTGCCTCGCTAAATATTTTTAAGAAGCGATACGGGTTGATGGGTTCTTGATAAGAGAGGGGATTAAGGGTTATGGGGAGAGGGCGGAAAAGTGGAACTGAGCCACAACAGATCAGCCATGATCTTATTGAATGGCGGGGCAGGCTCGAAGGGCTAGATGGCCTACTCCTGCTCCTATTTCTTATGTTCTTATGTTCTTATGTCACAGGTAGGCTTACGTTCGCACTGCAATGAAGTTACTGTGGAAATTCCCCAGCCGCCACACTCTGGCGCCTGTTCGGGTACACGGAGGGAGAATTTAGCATGGTCAATGCACCTAACTGGCATGGCTTTTAGACTGTGGGAGAAAACCGGAGCACCTGGAGGAAACCCATGCAGACACAGGGAGAATGTGCAGTCTCCAGACAGTCAGAGTGACCCAAGTCGGGAATTGAACCCAGCTCCCTGGCGCTATGAGGTTGCAGTGCTAAGCACCGTGCCAGCCCTGCTTCTTTGTGGTCTCAGCGATCAGATGAATAGAAACATAGAAATTAGAAGCAAGAGTTGGCAATTCGGCCTAAAGTCATAACGGAAAAATTTGATTTTCAACATACATAAGATTACTCATTCAGAGCCAGTGAGATTGTTCAGCAGTAATTGTGAAGTTAGAATGCTGTCCTGAACCCAGTTACACCTCATTCAGCAAATTATTACTTTTACAGTGAAACTTCTTCATGGAATCCCTACGGTGCAGAAGGAGGCCATTTGGCCCATCAAGTCTGCACCGACTCTCCAACAGAGCATCCCACTCAGGCCCTGTCTCATAACCCTACCTATTTACCACACTAATCCCCCTAATATTTACATCTTGAAACAATAAGGGGCAATTTAGTATGGGCAGCCCACCTAACCTGCACATCTTTGGACTGTAGGAGGAAACCAAAATACCCGGAGGAAACACACGCAAACATGGAGAACGTGCAAACTCTGCACAGTAACTCAACATCAGAATTGAGCCCGGGTCCCTGGTGTTGTGAGGCAGCAGTGCTAACCACTGTGCCACCATGCCGTCCTTCTCGTACAGTTCACCACCAGCAGGCAGGTCTGAGTCAAAGTGCCACAAACTCCACTATGGTCAGGGCAAGAAGGAGGTCCTGAATCCACGCCAATCAGAACAGTAATTGAATCCTGTGCTTTTGACACCAGTATAATCCATACTGGCTATAAGATCTCCGATACAGTGAAACAAATGGAGGACTTGATCAGTTCATTGTTTCGGCATTGAATTTGGGTGGACCTGAACAGCATACCCCATGGAGGAGGCTAGAATCATTGACAGCAGCATCTGGATTTCTGCTTTTAGCTGCAGCTGCAAGGCCTCCAGAGGTTGCTCCACTTCAGAGGAGTTATGACAGTGAACACAGCCAATTTTGCTTCATTACAACCACAAACATGATCAGGGCCCTTGCTTCTTAGGCCACTTATGGACAATAGCAAATGAAACACACTTAAGATGCATACTGCTGGATATTCAGTCAGAATTTTTCACAATTCCCCTTTGAGGCAAGGTGAAAATTTGCAGAGACTAAATTAGTTCAATTGAATCTGCAACTGTGAAAACCATTCACGGGAAGAGTGGTTTGGGTGAACTGTGTAGCACGAGAATATTTAGGCTTGCCAAACTAAAGAGTGAAAAACGCACAATAGGACATTGAGTACAAGAGTTGGGAAATTATATTGTAGCTGTATAAAACCTTGGGTAGGGCACGTTTGGAGTTTTGCATGCAGCTTTGGTCACACACTATCAGAAAGATGTGGATGCTTTGGAGAGAGGGCAAAGAAGATGGACCAGGATGTTGCCTGGTCTCGAGGGTGTTGGCCAGAAGGAGAGATTGAATAAACTAGGATTGTTTTCACTGGAATAACGAAGGCTTAAGGGACACAGAATAGAGATCTACAAAATTATGAGAAGCATACTCAGGGTCGATAGTCAGAGGCTTTTTCCAAAGGTGGAAGTGTCAATTACAAGGGGGCACAGGTTCAAGGTGAAAGTGGGAAAGTTTAAGGGAGATGTGCAGGGGAGATCTTTCATGCAGAGAGTGGCGGGTGCCGAAAGGCATTTAAGAGGCATCTGGATGGGTACATGAATAGAGAGGGAATAGAGGGATATAGACCGAGTAAAGGCAGAAGGTTTATTTTAGTTTAGTTAGGGCAATCATGATTGGCACGGGCTTGGAGGGCCGAAGGGCCTGTTCCTGTGCTGTACTTTGCTTTGTTATTTGTTCTTTGATAAAGGCAAAATACTGCGGATGCTGGAGTCTGAGACAAAATCAGAAAATTCTGGAGAAACTCAAAAGGTCTGACAGCATCTGTGGGGAGAGAATAGATCCAAAGTTTCGAGTCTAGATGACCCTTTGTCAGAGTTTTTCTGGATGCTGTGGAGCTCTGACGAAGGGTCAAGCAGACTCAAAACGTTGGCTGTATTATCTCACCACAGATGCTGTCAGGCTTGTTGAGTTTCTCAAGCATTTTGTATAGCTATGTGAGTGGTTACACTCCTGACTTCACAAACCCCTTTAACATGCTCCTTAAGGGACTTATATGGCCTGGTAATTGGGTGCCAGGAGATTTCCCATTCCTTTCCTGCTGCTGGCCCTTTGAAAGTTTAGGCTGTCCTGGAGGTGTCGGGATCAGGATTCAACCTCCAGAACCTCGATTTTCAAATCCAGTTTGCGTCTGGTCCTAATCTGGCAGGCACAGACCACAGGACTCTGATCCTCGATGGCTTATCAATTATCTGGGACAATAATCACTGTGTGGAGTTTGCACATTCTCACCGTGTCTGCGTGGGTTTCCTCTGGGTGCTACAGTTTCCTCCCACAGTCCAAAGATGTGCAGGTTAGGTTGATTGGCCATGCTAAATTGACCCTAGTGTCAGGGAGAATAGCAGGGTAAATAGAGCCTGGTTGGGATTGTGGTCATGCAGACTCAATGGGCTGAATGGCCTTATTCTGCACTGTAAGGATTCTGTGATTCTATGAATGATTATCCTTTCCTTAAATCATCACAAAAAGGCTTGTATTCATGTAATGTTGCACACAAACTTCGGACATCTCACATTACTTTATAGCCAACAAAATGCTTCCCGAATTTTAATTCTTGTTCCAATGTACAAAATACAGCAGCTAATTTGCATACAGCAAGCTCTCAAAAGTAGCAATGTGGCTAGAGAGGCTGTCTTAAGTGACATTAATCGAGGAATAAATATTTGACCAGACATCAAGGATAACTTCCTGTTGCTTCTTCAAAGTTAGTGCCATGGGATCATTTACATCCACCCATAATGATAGAAGTGTCTCGGTTTAATGTCTTATTTGATAGATGGTGTCTCTGACAGTGTAGTACTCCCTCCGTAGTGCACTGGAGTGTCAATCTTGATTGGTGCACTTGAGGTGGGATTTGAACCTGGAACCTTGTGACTCAGAAACATAGATATCATCTAATGAGGCTGATATACCATATAGGAAGCCTGAAGAGAGAGATTAAACCTTATGGTTCATAAATCTGCTGGTCTTGCTGGCAGATCTATTGCTACCTCTCCCCAGCAGAAAGAATTTGCTACTTCAGATGGAGCCATATGTAAGTATTGTGTTCCTGTAAAGAGGCCAATATTGCAGAGTACAGTGGAAGTCTGGATTGAAATCCATTTCCTAAACTAGTTGTTTAGAAGAGTCATATCGTCTTGAAACATTGACTGTAATTTTACTGCCCCGCCTGCCACGGGAATCGGAGCAGGCAAGGGGCAGACAATGTGATGGTGTGTTGACCTTGGTTGGGATTTTACAGTTTCAGGACGAGCGAGGCTGTAAAACCGTGCCCATTAACTCTGTGTTTCTCTCCACAGATGCTGCTAGACCTGCTGAGTTTCAGCTTCTTCTGTTTTTATTGCGTAAATCTATATCGTTTTGCATGCTGAAAAACAGAACTTTTTGTAGAATGTAGAAAAAAAAACAACATATTTGACTGACCATGATGGAAAATTGCATGGAAATAGGTTTCATTCTTATGTCAGAAAATAATCCCTTGAAACACTTTGCACTCTGGAGAAAAACTGGTCTTCAGTTGCTGTAAAATCAGAGCCTGAAGCGTTTACGACAGTGGATAGTTGGTCTTAATCTCAGCATGGAAATATTTCTAAGTCTAAAAAATAAAACTGGTTATGCAACTCTGAACAGACAGTAGTAGAACTTTCTGTTCCAGTCTTTTGACCATTCCATGGGAAGTGGATTATCACAGCCCATTCCTAATTGCTTTTGAGATGGTGGGCTATTTGCAGAGCAGGGAGTTCATGCCCTAGAGGGAATTAAAGAACTGCAAAGGCATTTTTAACAGTGTGATCATTTGTGGTCACCACTACTGATACAAATTTTTAATTACAAATTTATTTAATTAACTGTATTTAAATTTTGTAGTTGCTGTGGTGGGATTTGAACCCAAGCCTCTTGATCATTTGTTCAGCCCTTTGGTTTATTAGTCCAGTAGCGTGATAACTAAACTACCACACTGGATTCAGGCATACAAGAGAATGCTCAGGTCGTCTCTCTTACTATTTTATTAATTATTCAGAGCTTAAGAGTTTTGCACTCATAGCTGCAAGGGATAGACATTCTGCATGTGTGTCTTTGGTACTGTAGCTGTTGCTGTTACTCAGATATAATACTTTCACATTTCACAAGGTAAACCTGAAATTGACTAGCTTTGCAGATTATTAATAGTGCAGATTTGATGATCAGTCATGATCAAAATGAATGGCGGAGCAGGTTTGAAGGGCCGAATGGCCCTACACCTACTTCTAGTTTCTATGTTTCTAGATGTTGGCAGCAATTTTAGAAGCAGCGATGGAATGGTTGCTGCCTCAGAAACTCAGTGTTTGAGTTGCAGTGAATGAAATGTGTGAGATATGCCTCAGGACTTGGAATGCTATTCTCAGGATTACTGTCTGCTACCTGGGAAACACTACAAAACAACATTGCAGTTCCCTATGTGAGATCTATGAGTCACGAACAAGATATAACATTTGATAAAGAGTTTAAGAGCACCGTGATCTTATAAAAGTTGACTTTATTTCACCAGCATCAAAAATGTTTCAGTGGATTCTAAAATGTGGATTTAGGCTGAGAGGGAGTGGTGCCTGTCATGTTGTTATAATGATGTAAATCCACCAACGGAGAGAATGCTGTGCGCGCAGTGTTATTGTCACTAGATTAGTAACCCAGAGACCCTGGGTAAGACCTGGGTTCTAAATCCCACCATGGTACATTGTAATATTTGATTTTAATAAAAAATCTGGAATTAAAAATCTAATGATGCCCATGAAACCATTGTTGATTGTTGGAAAAAATTCATCTGGTTCACTAATGTCTTTTAATAAAAGAAATCTGCCGTCCTTACCTGGTCTGGCCTACACAAAACTCCAGATCCACATCAGTGTGGTTCACTCTCAACTGCCTTCTGAAATAGAGGGCAGTTAGGGATGGGCAACAAATGTTGGCCCAGCCAGCAATGGCCACATCCTGTAAATGGAGGACATGCCCTTCCAAATGGAGGACATGCCCCACTCTCAATGGTGATGAAGTAGAAATGGTCGAGTGCTACAAGTTTTTAGGTGCCCAGATCACCAACAACCTGCCTTAGTCTCTCAACACTGACTCTATAATTAAGAAAGCCCATCAACACCTCTACTTTCTCAGGAGATTAAAGAAATTCGGGACGTCCACTACGAATCCCACCAATTTTCCACAGATGCACCATAAAAAGCATCGTTTCTGGATGAATCACAGCTTGATATGGATCCGGCTCTGCCCAAGACCACAAGAAACTACAAAGAGTTGTGCATGTAGCTCAGTCCATCACGCAAACCAGCCTCTCATCCATTGACTCTGTCTATACTTTCCGCTGCCTTGGAAAAGCAGCCAGCATAATCAAGGACCCCACGCATCCTGGACGTACTCTGTTCCACCTACTTCCATCGGGAAAAAGATATAAAAGTCTGAGATCACGTAACAAGCGAAGAACAGCTTTTCCCTGCTGACATGGACCTACCGTATAATAAGCTGATCTTCTCTTCACCCTAGCTATGACTGTAACACTATATTCTGCACCCTCTCCTTTCCTTCTCCCCTATGTACTCTATGAACAGTATATTTTGCCTGTATAGCATGCAAGAAACAATACTTTTCTCTGTATCCCACTACATGTAACAATAACAAATCAAATGACTGAATAAAAAAAGCTGCTCATAAGGGATTGGGTAAACATGTTGTGGCTTCATTTATTTAAGATGAGCCACATGAAAACAAATATACATAGGTGTAAACCTTGAAGACATCAACAACAGAGCTGTGTGCATGTGCACAAGCATACATGCATGCATGTGCTCTGCTCAAAAGAAAAGCAAAGCTAATATTGGATCACATGCCACACTTCCCTTTGAGTGATGCCATGCTGCTATTCCTTAAAGGCATAATAACAACATCGCTTTCTTTTTAAGGATAATTTCCCCTCTTCCAAAAAAGTGTAACCATTCATAATACACATTCATGTTTAGTTACCATTACATAAGTATATAGGACTGGTGAATCTATGAGTCTCTGAAGCTTAGAGGTAATTTGCTGAAATGCCAAGATATCTTGCACTTAAGTCCTGAGTGCAAACATGTGTCCTGGATACCATGAAGGAAACGTGAACATTTGTCGAGTGCATGCTGCTTCTGCACTGCAGCTGTGACTACTTGACCCTATATTCATTCTGACATGTAGGGATTAGATGCCAATTGAGACCTAAATTTAATGTTTTCTCACCTGAATGTGCACCTTTTTTTATTCTTACATGGCATGTGGGCATCACTGACAAGGCCATCATTTATTGCCCGTCCCCACTAGACCACTTAAGAGTCAACCATATTGCTGTGGGTCTGGAGTCACATGTAGCTCAGCCCAGGTAAAGACAGCAGATCTTCTTCCCTAAAGGACATTATTATATCAGATGGATTTTCACGATACTTGACAGTGGTTTCATGGTCTTCATTAGACTTGTCATTCCAGATTTTTGCTGAATTCAAATTTCTCCATCTGTCATGGGAGGATTTGAACAGAGGTACCCAAAATATTACCCTGAATCTCTGGATTGCAAATGAGTGCCGCCTTAAACTGTTGCAGTGCGTGTAGTGTAGTATGTCCACAGTGCTATTAGAGAGGGAGTTTCAGGATTTTGACACAGTGTCAATGAAGGAATGATGATACTTTTCAGTCAAAATGGTGAGCGACTTGGTGGAGAACTTCCCAGGTGGTGGCGCTCCCATGTATCTGTTGCTGTTGTCCTTCTAGATGGTGGTGGTGGTTGAGAGTTTGGAAGATGCTGTCTGAGGAGGCTTGCTGAATTCTTGCAGTGCATCTTGTAGATGTTGCATACTGCTGCTGTTGTTCGTTAGTGATGGAGGAAGTAAATGTTTGCGGAAGGGGTGCCAATCATTAGGTTGCTTTACCCTGAATGATGCCAAACTTTTGAGTATTGTTGGTGCTGCACCCATCCAGGCAAGTGGGGAGTATTCCATCACACTCCTGACTTATGCCATGCAGGTGATGGGAAACCAGGAGGTGAATTACTTGCCACATGATTGCAAGCCTCTGGCCTGCTCTTGTAGTCCCAGTATTTACATAACTAGTCCAGTTCAGCTTCTGGTCAATGTTAATTCCCAAATAGTAGGGGATTCAGTGATGGTAATGTCATTGAATATCGAAGGGGAAGTGTTATATTCTCTCTTGTTTGAGATGGTCGTTGCCTGGAACATGTACAGCCCAAATGTTGCTTGCCACTTGTCAGCCCAAGCTTGAGTATTGTCCAGGTAGTGCTGCATTTGACCATTGACTCTGCTTTGGTAGGAAGAATGGTAGGAAGGACTATTACTTACGGGGCGAAAAACTGCAGCAGGCGACGGTGCAGAGGGACCTCGGGGTCCTTGTGCATGAGTCGCAAAAACCCAGCTTGCAGGTGCAGCAGGTGGTCAGGAAGGCGAATGGGATGCTGGCCTTCATAGCGAGGGGGATTGAATATAAAAGTAGGGAGGTCTTGCTGCAGCTGTATAGGGCATTGGTGAGGCCGCAGCTGGAGTACTGTGTGCAGTTTTGGGCGCCGCACCTGCGCAAAGATATTTTGGCCTTGGAGGGAGTGCAGAGGAGGTTTACTAGGCTGATACCGGAGTTGAGGGGGTTGAGCTATGAGGAGAGGCTGAATAAACTGGACTTGTACTCGTTAGAGTTTAGAAGAATGAGGGGAGATCTCATTGAGACGTATAAGATGATGAATGGGATGGATAGGATAGAGGTGGAAAGACTCTTCCCGCTCAAAAAAGACAGTAGGACTAGGGGGCACAGCCTCAAGATAAAAGGGGGGCGGTTTAGAACGGAGTTGAGGAGGAACTTCTTCACTCAAAGGGTGGTGAATCTCTGGAATTCTCTGCCCGTTGAAGTGGTGGAGGCTGCCTCGCTAAATATTTTTAAGACGCGGGTTGATGGGTTTTTGATAGGAGAGGGGATTAAGGGTTATGGGGAGAGGGCGGGAAAGTGGAACTGAGCAGCGACAGATCAGCCATGATCTTATTGAATGGCGGGGCAGGCTCGAAGGGCTGGATGGCCTACTCCTGCTCCTATTTCTTATGTTCTTATATTCTTATGTATCTGAAAAGTCATAAATAGTGTTGAACACTGTGCAGTCATCAGTGAACATCCCCACTCTGACCGAAGTTCATTGATGAAGCAGCTAAGGATGATTGGGCCTAGGACACTCGCCTGAAGAACTCTTGCAGTGATGTCCTGGAACTGAGATAATTGACCTTCATCCACCACTGCCATCTTCCTTTGAGCCAGGCATGACTCCAAATAGCGGAGTGTTTCCCCCGTGATTCCCATTGACTTCAGTTTTGTTAGGGCTATTTGATGTCTTATTCACTTGATGTCAAAAGCAGTCAGTCTCACCTCACCTAACACTACTTTTGTTTTGGTGCTTCCTTTGTAATCCAGCCTCTTTTTCTCTCCCTCTCTTTCAACAGGTGACTCACAATACAACTCATAAAGTTATGGTGGTAAAAATTTACAAGCAGGATGTTGACCAGGATGCCATTGTACGAGAGATCAGCCTTCTCCAGAAACTCTCTCATCCTAACATTGTCAGGTAAAAGTTAGGGATTTTCATTCCTGATTAATTGTTCCAATAATTCTTTATTGAGAGTGCATTAAATAATGGTAGTTATAAAATCCAATGCCAGCCCTTTGCTACAATATTAACTATGCAAAACTCTAGAAATCATTCATGCTATTGTTTGTTCTTAGAGTGTGAGTGACATTGACATTGCTCTTTTAGTGAACAAAGCAATTTTTACTTAGTATTCTATTAGCTTGTTGGTCAACTTGAGAAAGTATTAAGTACTAACAGTGGAGTGTGAGTCTATCGTCACCTGAAGCTCGCACTGGGTATAGATTAGAGATTCCTTTGCATCAAAGGACATTATTGAACTAGTTACATTTCGATAAAAAACAGTCTGAGGGGCACAAATTACACAATGTATTGAAGTTAATTTCAAAATTTACCGGTCTTGTAACAGAGCAACTACGCTAACATACTTGCAACATCTTTGTGTTTGTCTATCTGTACATACCCAGATAATCCATGGGGTGGCATGTTGGCACAATGATTAGCATAGTTGCCTCACAACGTAAGGGACCCGGGTTAGATTCCTGTCTTGGGTCACTGTCCGTCCTGTGTCTGCGTGGGTTTCCAATGGATGCTCTGGTTTCCTCCCACAGTCTGAAAGACGTACTGGTTAGTGTACTGGCCGTGCTAAATTCTCCCTCAGTGCACCCAAAGAGTGTAGCAACTAGGGGATTTTCACAGTAACTACATTACAGCATTAATGTAAGCTTACTTGTGACATTGATATATAAACTTGAAACTTAATCCTCCATCCAGCACATGAGCCAGAATTCTACAGCCCCCCCCCTCCCCAATTCCCCGTAGGTTCTGAGGCTTGGATGGTGGTGGGTTTTGGGGAATGGGGGGGTTGACATGAGATTGCATGAACAGGATTCCTCCTAGGATCACACCTGCAGATTTTAGGTTAGGGCAAGCAGGGCCTCATTCATGAAGTCTACCCTTGCCTTTATTAAGGCCTTTAAGTGGCTGGCCTGCTGCTCAATTGAGTGTGAAATGGCATCAGGCCTGTTAGAGTGCATTCCCCGCCAACTCTCAGGAATCTGGGCACCAAACACGCACCATCCTTAAAATTCAGGCCACGAGTCTCACATCGCAGACTCCAGAGCATCAAAGGTATAAAGGAAGAGAAGGCCAATTATTTTCTGTGGGTGTTGCTTGTCTTCAGAGCCTGGTCTGCTCTATGGGCAGGGATTGAGCATTAGCTGTTAGTTCACTGTAAATTCCTTTAGCTCTTGCCCTGTGATTAATTGACCTAAGAATTAGATGACTTCTAAGCAAGATTTATTCAATACTTGCCACTTGTATGGTAGAGCATAAAATCTGAAGTACATAAAGGCGCAATTTACAGCAGCAATGGAATTAGAAATCAGTGAAGGGGAATAGCTGAAGAAGCAAGGCTTCTTTGCCAGTTGGATTGGGAGACACATAACTTTGACCTTTGACTCTGCATCTTCTCTTATTTGGAACTTCCTAAGACTTTGCTCTTCATTGCAAAGTATATCCATCCTGGAAGAAAGGTTTCTAAAAATAAAAAGGAAATGAAATAATTGTAAAGACTTCATGTGGGGGGGCTTGATTTTTAACTTCTCTTCCAGGTGTAAAACTCTCATTTGTGAGCCAATACCATCATTCCTCCTTCAATGACACAATTTTTGTTTCAAACTTGAGAACCTAGCCCTATAACTTTTAATATATTTTGATGTTTCAGTTGAACAAGTGCCTGGGTTGGAATGTCACACGGAAACATCAGGGTTAATTTATACCCATTTATTGTCTGGGCATTAAGCACTATACAGATAGAGCGTAGTTTTGCTCTGGCCTCTTCAAATTCTCCTGTTCATTAAAGTGGAAGTAAAATCAGACAGATTGTTATTGGGCATGATTTTCCAGCCTGTCCCGCCGACGGGATCACCGCATCTCACTAACGGCAACTCCCCGCCACAGGTTCCCAGATGGTGGAGGAGGGTGTGAACAGCGGTGGGACTGGAAGATCTCACTGCCGGCCAATGGCGGGTCACCTTATATGCCGCAAAACACGGGGCGGAATGGGGGGGGGGTGTGGAAATCCCCTTCAAACTCACAAGATTTGTGTGCCACCAACAGTGGGTAAAAAGTAGTTGAGTTTGATTAGCTTGAACAGACTTGTGTACCTCTTTCAACTGGTCCAATTGGCTCTCAATGGTGTCAGTCTGAGTTTTGCTTTCCACGTGACTGATTCAGACAGGTTTCAGTTTGACCTTTGTCTGCTATGAGTTGGAAGACAGTGAATCCTTAGTCCCAGTGAAGAGAGTCATAGAATCCCTGTAGTGTAGAAGAGGCCATTCGGCCTATCAAGTCTGCACCGACTCTCTGACAGAGTATCTGACCCAGGCCCGTGCACCCACCCTATGCCTGTAAACAACACATTTACCTTGGCCAATCCCCCTAATTTACACATTATGGGACAATAAGGGGGCAATTTAGCCAACCAACCTGCATATCATTGGACTGTAGAAAGTGTCTTTTTCTTTGTAATGCTAATAAGTGGACAACTGCTAGATTAAAAAGCTGGCGCTTTTTACTGAGAGACTCCAATCTCAATGAAAAAGCCCATTTTTCTTATGAAACAATCAAGTTGACATATGCATTGTAAAGTTAACAGCTTAAAAAGCTTATAGACTCCTGCATTGCAGAAGGAGGCCATTTGGCCCATTGAGTCTGTACTGACCACAATCCCACCCGGGCCCTATCCCCATAACCCCATGCGTTTACCCTAGCCAGTCTCCCTGACACTAAGGGGCAATTGAGCATGGCCAATACACCTAACCTGCACATCTTTGGACTGTGGGAGGAAATCAGAGCACCCAGAGGAGAGAGTGCAAACTCCACACAAAGTGATCCAAGCCAGGTATTGAACCCAGGTCCCTGGCAGGAGTGCTAACCACTGTGTCACCGTGCTGCGTGTGATGGCCTGACAAACCATGACACACGTATTAAAATTCTAGATTAAATATAAAATACATTGGGCATTGTAGCAATGAAATAACAGCTTAACTCCATTTGCTAATTTTACTTCCTTCTACTTCAGTAAAATGGTTTAAAAGCAAAGATGTAATGGTCAGTTCACCAAATCTACTATCAAAGAGAAAAGGATTGGGCTATCGACTTTAGTGTCAATTCTTTGACCTGTGATTTCTTAGCATGTAGTTCTCTGCTGGAAGTGCAGGATTGATGAATTAATCAAATAGTCTTACCAACGGATTTAGTTTCAAACATTTAAGATCTAGAATTACAAGGAGTAGTTATTAACTTGCAAGTGGTTAGCTTTTTAAAATCAATATATCCAAACAATTCTGACACATTCTGATTGTTTGGAAATTGCATTTCCAAACTTTTAAGTCTTCTGTGGCAGCACGATGATGATGTATTGTAATGAAAGCTCAAAAACCTCACCAGAAAACTAATCCCCCTACTCCCCACTTCCTTCATTCTAATACCTGAGAATACATCATCGAGACAGTCTCTCTGGCTTTCAATAGATAGAATGAAGGGCACCAGGATTAGAGTGTGATTGAGTGGTGTAAACAGGAACTCTACTTTGACGATGCTGTTTGGTGGAGGATTCAAAACCTGCTATCAGCTTTCTCCTTTAGTTGACCTGTTATCAGAAATACCCATGGGGGGCTTTCTTACCAATAAAATTCTAAGTGCCAAATGAGAGTGAAAAAGGGGAGAAAATCTTGCCCATTATTTGGGCGAGCTCCCAGATGCAATTGTACGGCACTTAGAAAATGCAAGAGCCCAAGTGTGGTTCTTGCCTGCAGTGGGAGGGGGCAGAGCATCTTCTTGTCTGGAACTTGTCATCAGAGCCCTAGGGCTGTCATTACGCAGGTGCCCCAATCTCCCAGTGTATGGTACTCCAGCCATGTCCGTATCGGTGATTTCCACAAATACATCGCCTTTCACAATTTATGGCTTATCCTGCTGGCTATACATCACATGATTGGGTTAGATTTCCTCAGTGAACTGTCTTCCAAGATATGCGTGTGGTATACTATAGACCACAACCAGTTTGTTTATATTCAGTTATTCTTTACCCCAATTAATCCCCTTTCTGGGGCTCGTAACATCACAAGAGGCAAAACACTGGGCACGAACCCGGTTTTTCATATCTCGCCCAATCGTATTGGCTCGCCATGCTGATCAACCAGCGTGTTGATCCAGTAAGATCTCCCCCTCCCTCTCCTGTGTAGAACGTCATTACTAACCCATCTAGACATCTGAAATCTTTCATTCAAATTCACAAATTTGAAATTTTAAAATTTTAAAAAATAATTTGCACACTATTCCGATGTACCTGATCTTTATTCCCTAAATGACTGTTCCATTGATGCCCGAAACTAATAGTTTGTTCCAATGTTTGCTTTGTTTTGACTTTTAAACAAAGTTGTTATGTAAGGCTGGCTCCGACTGGTACTCTTAGCAAGAAGTGGAGCTTATAAGGAGTGCCAGTCAGCAAATCCCAGGGCTGACTTTTCAACCATGAATTATTTTCAACAGTGGAAGATTTTATAGTTGAGTCAGGTCTTGACCATTCTTCTGTAATAAAAATAGAAAATGCTGGACAAACTCAGCAAATCAGGCGGCACCTGTGGAGAGAGAGAAACAGAGTTAACTTTTCAAGTCCATACGATTCCTTTTCAGAGCCTGTTGAGTTAATCCAGAGGTTATCTTCTATTTTGGTATTTATTTCAGATTTCCAGCATCCACAGTATTTTGCCTTTACTTGATCCTCTTCTGGTATCCATGTGTGCGTCCTCCAACAGGGACCATAGGCTGCATTCGTTCCCCGTAGCTCATGGCACTAAAGCAATTATAGTGCCCTCACCACAACCTCCTGAGATCAGTCAACTCCATGCAGATTTTGGAGGGAAGAATAAGAAGGCGGGTTATTATTTAAGTGGGGAGAGACCACAGAAAGTTGTAGCATAAAAGGAATGGGGATCCTTGTTCATGAAACCCAGAAAGCTAGCATATAGGTGCAGAAGGTATTAGGGAAGGCAAATGGAATGCTTGCTTATATTCCAAGAAGGCTGATGTACAGCAGTGAAGAGGTGTTGCGACTCTACAAGGTACTAGTGAAGCCACATTTAGAATACTATGATAGTTTTTGTCACCTTATTTAAGGAAAGGTATATAATCATAGAGAAGGTTTACTAGGTAATCCTGGATGCAGAAGAACTGCCATATGAGGAAAGATTAAAAAGGTTGAGCCTGTACTCCTTGGAGTTCAGGAGAACGTGAGATGATATGATTGAAGCATAGAAGATTGTTAGGGGGTTAGACAGGGTAAATGTTGGAAAGATATTTCCACTTATGGGACAGTGTAGGACCAGAGAGCACAGTTGCAGAATAAAGGGTACTCATTTGAGATGGATTTGAGGAATAATTTCTTCTTGAAAGAGTGGTGAATCTTCGGAATTCTTTATCCCGGAAAGTTGTGGTGGCCGAATCTTTGAATGCTTAGGGTCACATGGTGGCACAGTGGTCAACACTGCTGCCTCACAGTGCCAGAGACCCGGGTTCAATTCCTGGCTTGGGTGACTGCCTGTGTAGAGTTTGCACATTCTCCCCATCTCTGCATGGGTTTCCTCCAGACGATCCAATTTCCTCCCACAGTCCAAAGATTAGGTGGGTTGTTCATGGTAAATGTGTGCTGTTTTGGGGATACGGTATATCACTTCCCATTCTTCTGAACTCTAAGGAGTTCTATGAGGCTCAACCTCATAGAATAATAGAATCCTACAGTGCAGAAAGAGGCCGTTTGGCCCATCGAGCCTGCACTGACCACAATCCCACCCAGGCCCTATCCCCACAACCCCATACATTTACCCCAGCTAGTCCCCCTGACATGAAGGGTCAATTTAGCATGGCCAATCCACGTAACTTTTGGATTGTGGGAGGAAACCGGAGCACCTGGAGGAAACCCACGCTGACACGGGAAGAATGTGCAAACTCCACACAAGCCAGGAATTGAAGTGGGGGTCCCTGGCGCTGTGAGGCAGCAGTGTTAACCACTGTGCCAACGTGCCACCCCAACCTGTTTAATCTTTTCTCTTGTGGCAGTTGTTCCATATCAACCCAGTAAATCTCCTCCATGATAATATATATTTCCTTAAATAAAGTGACAAAAATTATGTACAATATTCTAAACATGGCTTCACTAGGTAAGATACTTTGTCAGAGAGTCAGTGCAGATTTAATGGACCAAATGGCCTCCTTTGGTAGGGATTCTATGATTTTGAAAGCTGAGATTGATCGGCTTTTAATTAGTGGAGGCATTAAGGGTTACAGAGAGAAGGCAGGAAAGTGGGCGGAATGAATGTTAGATCAGCCATTGTGGAGCAGGCTCAAAGGGCTGAACAGCCTTCTCCTGTTCCTATTTCTTTTGGTCTTCTCGATTGGGATTTTATGGCCGTGAGCGAGACCGAAAATTCCCGCCCAAGGTCACTGGACATTTCCGTTGTCTACCCCTCGCCCACTCCGATTCCGTGCCGGGCGAGGCAGCGGAATTCCGGTGATTGCCTTTTGGGACTTTGTAGCCCAAAGCACTGAATAGCCAATTACCACCTGGGTGATCAGTGGGGTCTCATGCACAAAAGTACAGCATGGGTGAAAAATGCTAACGTTCAATTTGATGAAAGATGGGCAAAAATGTAACCAGTCCCAAAACCATTTGCATAATTGCACCTAACAAATCATTAAACAGAAGGTAATTTTTAAGACGTTGCCTGGGAGTCTATGATAATCATAATTTATTAATCTAAATTTGTCTCACTCAAGTGAAAATAATACTGTTTTATTTAATAATGTCACAGCATATGGAACAAATTAGTTAACTCTTTGGTACACAGATGCCAATGATTTAAACAAACTTATGTTAATGCAATAATAATATATATTTTAATGAAAACCTTTCTGGCATTATTACGTGTAATGAGTAAACATTTTCAATATGTTGTGTTTTTTAATAATGAAAGAGTAGTGAGGCGTTTCATTATTCGGTCTGTGCAGGGTGTGAGACACAACAGTCAAACCATACCACTGCAATATTCTTTTGATAATTTACCATATCCTGATCCAAGAGTTGACTGCTCTGTTAGCACATGCGTAGAGCAGCATTCTGGCACAGTGGTTAGCACTACTGCCTTACAGCACCAGGGATCCAGGTTTGGTTCTGGTCTCCGATAACTGTGTGGAGTCTGCATGTTTTTCCCATGTCTGCGTGGGTTTCCTCCAGGTTTCCCAGTTTTCTCCCACAGTCCAATTGAACCTGCACAGACGCCATTCCCATCTAAGCCTTACCCCCACAACCTCATGTATTTACCCTGTTAATCCCCCGACACTAAAGGGCAATTGAGCGTGGGCAATCAGTCTAACCCATGCTTTAAACTATGGGAGGAAACCGGAGCACCCGGAGGAAACCCATGCAGACACGGAGAATGCGCAGGCTTCGCACAGGAGTCACCTGAGGCCGGAATTGAACCTGAGTCCCTGGCACTGTGAGGGAGCAGTGCTAACCACTGTGCTACCGTGCCACCCAGTGAACCAGATGGGTTTTTCCATCTTGACAATGGTTTCATGGTCATCAGTGGATTCTTAATTCCAGATCTTTATATTGAATTCAAATTCCACCATCTGCCGTGGCAGGATTTGAACTCAAGTCCTCAGAACATTAGCTGAGTTCCTGGTATTATAGTCCAACTATAATACCACTTGGCTACCGCCTCCACTTAAATTCCATCCTGCTTATCTACCACAAATGTATTAGCTGCTCAGGACACAGGGAGGAAAGATATCATTCATTAATTTCAAAGTCAAAAATTGTAATCTCTGCTCCAAGTACCAAATCAACATGGGAAAGATTTGCTGCGTCACACACATTAACGCAAAACTTGTGACCTACTTTACAAAAAGTTTTCATATTGACTTTTTTCCAGGTATCTGGGGGTGTGTGTTAAAGAAGATAAACTCTACCCTATGCTTGAGGTAATTACTATTTCATATAAACATTGTTTTACCTCACAAATACAATGCAAACAAGAGATAAGCAAATTAGTGCACTTGTGTTCTCAAATATTTGTGTGTGCACTGTTTTGCAGTATATTAATGGCGGGTGCCTGGAAGAACTTCTAGCCAACAAAGAAGTTAATCTCACTTGGAAGGAAAAAGTGGATCTCGCATCAGACATTACACGAGGAATGGTATACCTACATTCAAAGAATATCTATCACAGGGACTTAAACTCCAAGGTAAAAAACAGTGCCTTTATATACTTAAATATTCAGTTTGTCTTCAGTTTAGCTGTCACAATAAAACGTGTTTTGTTCTTTAAAATCCCCAACACTTCACCCGAACTTTTTTCTCTTTACAACTTAAGGTTGTTCGAATAAGAATTTATGTTTATTTCCCAGTTCCTAAATCAGAGTTGTTTTTAAGTGAGGAACTTTTCATAGAATCCCTACAGTGCAGAACAAGACCATTCGGCCCATCAAGTCTACAGCTTCAACAATTCCACCCAGGCCCTATCTCCGTCACCCTACATAATAACCCTGCCAATCTCTCTAACCCATCCATTCTGGGACAATAAGTGACAAATTAGCATGGCCAATGAACCTAACCCACACATCTTCGGAGGGTGGGAGGAAACCCATGCCTACATGAGGAGAATGTACAGACTCCGCACAGACAGTGGCTCAAGCCGAGAATTGAATCCAGGTCCCTGCTATAGGGCAGCAACGCTAACCAATGTGCCACCGTGCAAATTTGATTTGATTTATTATTGTCACGTGTATTAGTATATAGTGAAAGGTATTGTTTTTTGTGTGCTATATAGACAAAGCATACTGTACAAATTGAAAGGAGAGAATGCAAAATGTAGTGCGCCAAATCTGTAAGAGATTGTAATAGTGCATTTTAGAGTTTAAAAGAGTTAGGATAAAGTTTTAGAAGCATAGAAGGAGAGTAAAAGATAGAATTAGAGACTATGCTGGGCACAGCTTGCGAAGAGGCGCCTCATGCCAGTGCCTCCTTTCTCTAGACACAAGGTTGAGCTGTGTGTTAAATCACTTGTATTTCATTCCTGAGATTTGGGTTTGAATCTCAGTCACATGGATGAAATGCTTTCCTCTTTTTGGTCTCTTAGCTCAAACTGTCCTGGGTCTCAAGTCAATTTTTAGTTCGCCTGATTTCCAGTTAACTGCTTCTCAAAAAATGACTCTTAAATGGACAATCTGAGTCATAGAGTCATAGATGTTTACAGCATGGAACAGGCCCTTTGGCCCAACTTATCCATGCCACCCTTTTTTTAAACCACTAAGCTAGTCCCAATTGCCTGCGTTTGGCTAGATCTCTCTATACCCATCTTACCCATGTAACTGTCTAAACGCTTTTTAAATGACAAAATTGTCCCTGTCTCTACTACTACCTCTGGCAGCTTGTTCCAGACACTCACTAACCTCTGTGTGAAAAGAATTGCTACTCTGGACCCTTTTGTATCTCTTCCCTCTCACCTTAAACCTATACCCTCTAATTTTAGGACTCTCTTATCTTTGGGAAAAGATATTGAACATCTAGCTGATCTGTGCCCCTCTTTTTTTTTATAGATCTCTAAAAGACCACCCCTAAGCTTCCTACACTCCAGAGAAAAAGGTCCCAATCTATCCAGCCTCTCCTTATAACTCAAACCATCAAGTCCCAGTAGCATCCTAGTAAATCTTTTCTGCACTCTTTCCAGTTTAGTAATACCTTGTCAACTAACCACAAAGAATGCTGTAGAAAATGGTAACCTGTCATCTTAAGCCAGCAAGATTCAGGGGTTTTAGGAAGTGCAAAAAAAGGATTAAAAGACGTTGCCACATTTCTGAATATCACATCCTTGAAATGAATGTGGCTTTTCAGAAAAAGAAATCTTTGAATTGCTGCAAATCAAGGGTTGACTGACACTAACTGAACAGCATAATGGACAATTACAGTTACCAAAATGGGCTGGGACAAAGGCCTATATCTGTGCCGCAAAAAATAAGCAAAAATAATAAAAAGAATATGAAGTTGATTTGGTCAAGTACTTTGCTTTCTTCCTTTAACTGTAGAATGGGTTTAGAAAGATTGAAGTGGATGCAACTTTTGAATGGGAAATATAGAATGATTAATAGCCCAATTACAAAAAGAAATATCAAGGTTGCTGCCTGAATACAACAAATCTTCACCAATTCAGAGATACAAGAAGAGAACATTCTCTGTAAAATATTGATAAACATTCTGTTCAATTTTCAGATGGTGATAAATGAATAATGTCTTTTATTGAGTGGAATAAAGACCACTTCCTCTTTATCATGTGGTGAAAACATGATGTGAAGGA
Organism: Carcharhinus amblyrhynchos; assembly: GCF_965287045.1. Lineage (NCBI taxonomy): Eukaryota > Metazoa > Chordata > Chondrichthyes > Carcharhiniformes > Carcharhinidae > Carcharhinus > Carcharhinus amblyrhynchos. The sequence continues at coordinate 29,625,800 of NC_137348.1, forward strand.
TGCAGATAATAAGGATTAACTTTCTTATTCACGAGAACTGGGTTGCCTTTATTCTCTTTCAGTGTAATTTTGAAAGCTGTTATGTAACTGGAATTGCACTGTTCAGTTGGTCAGCTCCTTACAAAAACACAGACTACAGCTCGTAGAGTTATAGGATATTGTTGAATCATTGTTGGAGAATACAAAGCTCTCCTGCCACAATATGCAGCATGCTACTTAGAAACATAGAAAATAGAAGCAAGAGTAGGCCATTCGGCCCTTCAAACCTGCCATTCATGGCTGATCATTAAAATCAATATCCTGATCCCTCCTTCTCCTCATATCCCTTGATCCCCATAGCCCCAAGAGCAATATCTAATTACTTCTTGAAATCACACAATATCTTGGCCTCAGCTACTTTCTGTAGTAGCGAATTTCACACATTCACCACTCTCTGGGTGAAGAAATTTCTCCTCACCTTGGTCCTAAAAGGTTTACCCCTTATCCTCAAACTATGACTCTTAGTTCTGAACTCCCCACCATTGGGAACATTCTTTCTGAATCTACCCTAACTAACCCTGTTAGAATTTTATAAGTTTCTATGAGATCACCTCTCGTTCTTCTAAACTCCAATGAATACAAACCTAACTGACTTAGTCTCTCCTCAGATGACGGACTTGCCATCCCAGGAATCAGCCTGGTAAACCTTTGCTGTACTCCCTCTATAGCAAGGACATCCTTCCTCAGATAAGGATAACAAAACTGCACACAATACTCCAGGTGTTGCTCACCAATGTCCTGAGCAATTGCAGTAACGTATCCCTATTCCTATACACAAATTCTGCCACTATGAAGGCCAATATACCATTTGCCTTCTTTACTGCCTGCTGTACCCCTATGCTTACTTCCAGTGATTGGTGCATGAGGACACCAAGGTCTCGCTTTGTAGCCACCTCTCTTTATTTACATCCATTCAAATAATAATCTGCCTTCCTATATTTGCTACTGAAGTGGATAGCCTCACATTTATCCACATTATACTGCATCTACAATGCATATGCCCACACACTCAGCTGCTCCAAATCACGCTGAATCTCTGCGTCCTCCTCACAGCTCACCCTCCTATCCAACTTTATATTATCTGCAGATTTGGAGATAATGTCCAGAACTCTCCAGCCCTTTATGCGGGTGGAATTCTCCGGTCCCAGTGGCAACTCATTCCCCCTGTGGGTTTTCTGCCAGTGCGGGGTGACATCAGTGGGAATTTCCATTGACGACAGTGGGACCAGAGAAACACTCCACCAGCAAGCAATGTGCCGCTGTCGGGAAACAGGTGGCAGGGAGGCCAAAGAAACTCGCCCAATACCTTTAGTTTCCTCATCCAAATCATGAACATGTATTTCAGGATTTTCACGTATTTCATGCTTAAGTTTTAGTTTTATTTATTAGTGTCACAAGTAGGCTTACATTAACACTGTAATGAAGTTACTGTGAAAATCCCCTAGTTGCCACACTCAGCTGACTGTTTGGCTGCATGGAGGGAGAATTTGGCATGGCCAAAGAGTTTACACATGAATGACTGGTGATCCAGATCAGAAAGAGGAAGCACTGCGTAGAAAATGCCATTTCATCTTGCTAACAGAGGTACAGAAGATTAGAAAGAAATGGAGATCTCACTTATACATTAGTATTAGTAGTCTACAGTATTTAGAGTTGTGCATTTTGTGACCTCTACATCCAGAAAGTAGGAGAGCTAAGAGTATGGCTGGAATTTTCCAGTTCCATCACAGCGAGTTCCACTATGGAGGATGGGGCAAGCCATTCAAATGTCTTAGGTGGGAACGGAAAATCCAGCTGGCAGGAGGGGTCAGAAAATCCTAGCCTGTGGCAATTACTTCCAGTTTTGACATAGACAGTTGTGAGCCATGTCACACTTGGTAACTGAAATGTTGAAGGATGATTGGATGGGTACTTAAAAGGAAAATGAAAGAACTTCCATCTCTATAGCACTTATTCCTGTCCTCAGGTCTTCCCAAAGTGTTTTACAGCCAATGAAGTATTTTTGAAGTGCAGTTGCTATTATAATGTCAGAAGCAAGGGGGCCAATTTAACACAGCATTCTCACACGGCATATCCAAGCATAATACTGAGATATTGGCCAGATAATCTACATTAATATATCGATTGAGGAATAAATATTGACCAGGACACAGAGAAATTTCCCTTGCTGTTCTCCAAAACAGTACCGTGGGATCTTTAATATCTACCCAAGAGAGCAGATGGGACTTTACTTAAATGTCCCTTCTAAAAGACTTCTGACAGTGCAGCATTCCCTCAGTACAGTACTACAATGAAATTTCAGGTTAGGTAATGTGCTCAAGTCTTTGGGGTGGGATTTTGTTAGGAACAAATTCAGAAACTTCAAGGTATACTATGAAGTTAGCTTAGACCCCAACTATTTTTGGTTTTAGCATTAGTATGAACATAATGTGTTACACTCCAGGTGTTATCTGATTGATCCACTAGTAAGCTTTTATCAAAACAAAACTTTATTTAACAATACCATTTAACTATAACAAGAAGAATTAGCGTAGCTTTTATCAATTGAAATACATAAATGTGACAAGATATAATTCTTAACTACTAGCCTATCTCTATTAGTTCCAATTTAAGCAATATTCCTCATGCACGTAAACTCTTCTTCAAAATTAGTCGGCAAACAACAGACTAATGAGCTAGTATGTGGGCTGCTAGTCCTCAGACCTCCATAACATCTCTGGGAGAGAGATAACTATTTTCTAGCAGGTCCCAGAGTTCAAGCTTTAGAGAGAGAAAAAGAGAAGAGCTGCCGCTCTTTGTAAATCCAAGCAGAAATTGCCTGCTTGTGACACTAATAAATAAACTTTGAGCCTTTAAACTTTAACGCTTTTTCCCTCTGTAAGCTTTGTTCCTCCCATTAGTATATGATGTGCTGTTGTCAATCAACCTTACCCCAAAACCTCAGGGAACAATCCAAAAAATAAACAAAACTGCAATAACCCGGATGAAACCAAACATCCCAATAACTAGGAACAATTATTCTCCTGCATTCAAGTTTAGTTTATTTATTAGTGTCACAAATAGGCTTACATTAACACAGCAATGAAGTTACTGTGAAAGTACTCTCATCGCCACACTCCACCTGTTCGGGTGCACCGAGAGAGAATTTAGCATGGCAATGCACCTAACCAGCACATCTTTCAGACAGTGGAAGGAAGCCGGAGCACCCAGAAGAAATCCACACAGACACGGGGAGAATGTGCACACTCCGCACAGACAGTGACCCAAGCTGGGAAACGAACCCCAGTCCCTGGCACTGTGAGGCTGCGTGCTAGCCATTGGTGAAACATGGGATATCCACAGAAGATGCTGCATTCGCTATTATACTCTCCTGCAATGCTTTGTCTGATGTGGTGAATAGGGTATTTTTGACTCAGAATGTACATTACATCTTATGGCAATTTGTTGTCAACGATGTACAAAATTTTGACTTTGGCTAAATTGACCAAACACCTGAAGAGAAAGATACTCTCTTTTATTGCTTCCAGGAGATGGAATCTGACTCATGCTACATTAACACAGGCAGCTTGTGTATCATATATCATCTCACTATTACATATCAAAGAAGATGCCACCAATCCTTTAACTTAAATCAAATATACTTTAACTCATCTATATGGATATCATTTTCCAAGTACTAACCAATGACAAAGAACCTTCCTTACCATCAGTGCATACTGGCACGGTTTCTCAGTATGTGGCGCTGGACAAGATTCCTTGCTGCCAATGCATACTTGGAAAATTACTCCTCTGATTATTAAATATCTACTGGGATCAAATCCTTCAGTGTTGACTGTAGTGACACTAACAAAATGTACTGAATCACCAGGAGTGGAGGGGTGGGGGTTTCTTGTTTAGGTGAGGTTTATGGGCACACATGCCACCATTCAACTGGGAAATTAGGCATCAGCCTGTCATATTGGAGAGAAAATACCAGACCTATTCTTGCCAACTCTCTCCCAAAGGCTTCATTGGTCTCTCCCTTGGTGCATGAAAAATATCTTTGACTTTTTTGATTTGATTTGATTTATTATTGTTATTGTTTACCACTTGTAGGTATACAGTGAAAAGTATTGTTTCATGTGCGCTATACAGACAAAGCATATCGTTCATGGAGTACGTAGGGGAGAAGGAAATGAGAGAGTGCAGAATATAGTGCTATAGTCATAGCTGGGGTGTAGAGAAAGATCAACTTAATATAAGGTAGGTCCATTCAAAAGTCTGATGGCAGCAGGGAAGAAGCTGTTCTTGAGTCAGTTGATATGTAATCTCATACGTGATCCCAATGGAAGAAGGTGGAAGAGAGTATGTCCGGGGTGTGTGGAGTTCTTGATTCTGCTGGCTGCTTTTCCGAGGAGTGTAGAAGGAGTCAGTCGATTTGCATGCTGGATTGGGAATATCGATCCAAAATCAAATTCGGAGAAGGATGACGCCTACTTCATATAGCAAATCCGAGCGAGTGAAGTAGGAAGTATAAGTCAAAGAATCCCTGCTTTTGTTTTTAATGCCGTTAATAAGTCTTTGGCTTTGTAGATGGGATGGTGTCCCTGATGATGCTAACCAGGAAATCTCAGAAAGGAAAGCGAATTGGTGCAATAAGAGTCCAGTGGAGCTCCTGAGGAAATCTGGGGCAGTTAATGAATTTCATAAAACATAAGGCACACCTGCAGATATACTTTTGTACCTGGACATAAGTAGATTAGAAACCAGTATGATTAAAACAGGAGTATTATTTACATATCAGATCTTATGGTGAGCACATGCTCATTGTGAATTGGGAACAACATTTCAGTTTGCTTCATTGGGATTGAAAGCTGTCATCCCAACTGTACTAATCAGCAATTATTTCCCAAAATAAGATTTTCATAGGAGAAGGTCAGCAAAAGTAACATTTTTAATTAATAGGTCTTCAAGTTGTTGGTGACAGAAAAGTTTCCCAAATCCCCCTAAAAGGTATTTTTCCCCTTTGAATCCCTACAATACAGAAAAAGCCCACCTGGCCCATCGATTCTGCACTAACTGTCCAAAAGAACATCCCACCCGGGCCATTCCCTCTGTCCTATTCCCTTAATCCTGTGCACTTAACGTGGCTAATCTGTCTAACCTATGCATCTATGGATACCATGGGATAATTTAGTATGACCAATCTACCTAACCTGCACATCTTTGGACTGTAGAGGAAACCAGAGCACCTGGAGGAAACCACGCAGACACGGGGGCTGGAATTTTACCACTCTGCCCGCCATGGAAATTGGAATGGGCGAGAGGTGGACCAAGGAGAGGTCTGCTGACCTTGGGTGGGATTTTACGCTTTTGGGATGAGCGAGGCCATAAAATCCGGCCCTGGGTGAAGATGCAACCTCCACACAGACAGTCACCCAAGGCCGGCATCGAACCCAGGTCCCTGGCACTGTAAGGCAGCAATACTAACCACTGTGCTGCCAACATTTGCTAGGACAACTCGACACATATCCATTGCCACTAATGCAATTTTATAACGCAATAAACATTGCAAGGGTGCATTGCCACGTAGAATTGTTGCTTTCAGCTGATCCACATAATGCAACAGGGAATTAAATTGATAGAAGAATAGTGAAGCTTTCCCATGGAGGTCAAGGAAGGGAGGAAGGAACTATTAAAGATGGAGGATCTCCTGTAAATACAATACATATAAAAATAAGTTAACTTGCATTATCTTGTACTAAAGTTACTGTACGAGTAATCCTAGTGATGCAAATTGTTGTTGGCACACTAGTTATGCTTGGTTTCTTCTTCAAAATCATGTGGAGGCTTTAATCAGAAGCCATAATTTTGTTGTATGCATTTTTCAGCGCATATCACATATACAGTAAAATTTCTGAGCTATAATTATTAGGCTTGCCCTCTTGTAATTTTGTATAAAAACTATAATTTTGTCTAAATTGCACTGTAATTGTAATTTGTATGAAAGTCCTGGAGGCAATAAAAATGCCATTTCTGATTAAAAACATAATCACTTGTGCCAACGATTGTTGGCACAGTAGTTAAAGGCCAACACCAACAATCAGCTCAGTTCAACAATGATATATCAAAGGTAGCTTTGCTTTCAGTTTATTCCTCAGCGGGTTATGGAATCATGTTATTGGCAAAGGGTATGTCTATCTAGCCAAATATTGAATTGCTTTGCTGTGGGGCCAGCGATAGCTTGGCATGCCTGGAGTCAAACAGCTGCATACAAGCTCAATGCAAACATTGCTTGGTCCTAAGTTGTGCAATCCTTGGCTTTGCTCCAGAAACATTCAGCACTACTTCCTTCAACATAGTAGTTGAGTGTTTTGTTACAAAGTTACATTATCCTGAGTGTGTATGTGTGTCGTTCAAGAGATCCTTTGCTGATGTAGAAGCTGGGTTACCAATTTTTATTTATTTCCAATCAAAAACCCAATTTGACCCGATTAGAGTTCCCACAAGAGAGACATTACAGATCCAAGCCGACAAGACAGGGCCAATACCACCTACGTGGGCTCGATCAATAAGACCCAAGCTGGCAGGATGAGGCATTACACCCCCTCCTGGGTTTGACCTGAGTTTCATCTTAGCCTAAAGGCTGAGACAACTTTGAACAATTGCTTCAGGTGAAGCCTCCGTATAACCTCATTGGCTTCGACCAAGTGCATGACCAACGCTTTACTTCATCACGATGTTCAAACTTAGTTCCAACTTTACTGCAAAACGATTAAATTGTGAGTGTTCCCATAGAGTCCCTACATAGAATTGCCACAGTGCAGAAGGAGGCCATTCGGCCCATCGAGTCTGCACCAGTAACACTCCCATCCAGACCTTATCCTTGTAACCCCACATAATCCCCCTGACATGGAGGATAAATCCCACTCAGACCTGTGTCCCGTAACCCCAAGTATTTACCCCACCAATCCCCCTAACCTACACATCTTGGGTCACTAAGAGACAATTTAGCGTGGCCAATTCACCTAACCTGCACACCTTTGGAGTGTGGGAGGAAACCGGAGCACCTGGAGGAAACCCACATAGACATGGGGAGAATGTGCAAACTCCACGCAGCCAGTGATCTGAAGCCGGAATTGAACACAAGTCCCTGGCACTGTGAGGCAGCAGTGCTAACCACTATGCCACCTGGTACATGGTTTCATTGGTACACTTTTGCATAAAAGTAATCTGTTTCCAATTTCGAAAAAAGTGTTTTCTAAAAATTGTCATCAATAATTCCCAAATGCTGACATAAGCTAACTTCATGCTCTTGTATTTTGCATCAGAACTGCTTGATCAGGGTAACGTCGCGTGGGAGAGAGGCCTTGGTTACAGACTTCGGGCTGGCACGAGAAGTAGTTGAGCTGCCTACCAAGGACCTTGACCGGAAGCTTTCCTTGGTCGGATCAGCTTTCTGGATGGCACCTGAAATGTTACGTGGTGAACCTTACGACAGAAAGGTAAAGCGTGGTTCTAAACTTGGAAAATGGTAGAATTCCTCTTGCTCAATTGTTTTCCCACTATAACAAGATACAAATTAATTTGAATGTGTTGTTTTAAAAAACAAATGTGAAACAAAACCATAAAAAAAGCTACAAGTACAAACGTAATATGAAATCAGGCTCTCTCATCTCTTTAGAATAAATCCAGTTTCAGTTTTCAGTTTCAGACAGATTTGCCTGTCTCAGGCAATATTATTCCCTACTTTCCGTTTCATGTCCTTGCTTGTTTGGTTTAATCAATGGTTTATCTTTAACTCTTTTGGGACTGAATGCGTTGGAGATTAAGGGTCAGAATGGTACCATTGTTCATGCAAGTAAAATTTTTCCCATCCCCTCCAGAACGGAGATTTGGCTGGGCCGCCAAATTCTCCAGCCTCGCAGCAGCGGGAGAATGGCGTGAACGGCCAGTGAGATTGCACCCTAAGCATTGTCCAACTTTAGGCAGAGACTTATCACTGCACTAACTGTGGGGGCCTGAAGCTGGCCTGGAATTAACAAAGAACAAAATCAGCCCGGGAAACAGGCCCTTCGGCTTAACGAGCCCGTGCAGCCATCTCAACACCACCAGTCCACCTCTCTACCCATGACCCCTGTCTAATGTTTTATGGCCATCCAGATTGAGGGAAGCTGATTTAGGGACAATTTATCCCTGCCAATCAGCCTAACAACACATCTTTGGGGTGTGGGAGGAAACCGGAGCACCCGGAGAAAACCCACGCAAGCACGGGGAGAATGTGCAAACTCCCACAGACACCGGCCCAAACCTCATTAACAAGCTGCCAATGCCTGTCACACTTTCCCAGGTAGCTCGTTCATTGAAGATGATGAACGCTGGGTCTGCTTACTTCACTGGCTGTGTCCTACTGGTCTGTCCTGGGAGGTGAATGATTGTGTAGGGGTTGTTAATGATGTCTGTGGAGTCAAAGAGAGCACCCCCTGCTCCACAGACCGGTGTCTCTTTCGTATTGAAAAATAGGGCAAAGCAGACCACCTGATTGTAAACCCATGTGCTATCTTAATGATCAAATTTCTCCACGTCAATGCACTATGGCTGCGGTGTCTGCAGGATGCACTGCTGTACCTTAACAAGGCTTCACTTGCAAAACCTCCCAAATCCACAACCTTCCCCAGCTGGAAGACCCACCCCCCAATCCCCAACGCTTATCATACTGACTGGGGCACATATTGCCATCACTGGTCAAAATTCTGAAATTCCCTTAGCCAACTGTAGTAGTGGGGATACCTTCACCATGTGGCCTGCCATGAATTGAGAAAAACTCACTACCTCCTTTTCAATGGCAAGTGGAGATCAGCAAAAAAAAATGCCAGGCTCCCAGTGAGGCTCAAACCCCAAGGAATAAATAGCACAATTGCTTTGGGGTGTTGTTAGTGGTCTAATGATATAGCTGATATAAACATTGGGCCCTGTAAAGGGTCAACTGAATATATTCTAAACCGGTAAAGAAAATGTAAATCATTAATGATTAGTTCCTTGCTCAATAAGCGCCTGGGTCCACATTCAATAAGGATGGAACATTGTGGGCCACTCCTTTCATAGCTTCTCTTTATTGTAGCCAATGTTTGTGACTTTTCTAGTGAAAATATTCTCATTCTACATTTAGCACAGAGCTTCCTTCATTGTGTCCATGAAAGATTTAATTAAGAAGATATTCTCAATGCTGCCACGGATTTTTGTCCCCACTGGGAGATTTAATTTAATTTAAGTGTACGACTCAAAGCACTATTTCATATATTCTCGCACATTCCTGTCCACCCTATTTGAACACAGCTGTTAATTCTATTTGAAACAGGTTGATTGTTCTGACAAAGTAGCACAAAGCAAATATTTTAAAAAATCAGGAATACATTAATTATTGGACTAAGATTCACACGTAGGAAATTGAACCACCAACTGCCTAATTCATGGGGGTACCAACGAGTGGTTCAATTCATGGCAATCGTCATGGTGAAGGTATCCCCAACTCTACAGCTGGCTAGGAGAATGTCAGAATTTTGACTCAGTGATGGCAATGAGTTCTCACCCTCTTTCAGACCTCACTAAAACAGACTTGGAATCGCATTTAGCTGTCCGAAACACTATCGTTCTTACCTTACTCCTTCAGCAGTGATGTCTATGGCAGACAGAGGAGGCCATCCACTTTATCAGTGAAATGTAAATCAGCATGTTTTCTTAATGCTGACACAGGAAGCAACAGGTCTAAGGTGTCCGTGTGTACAAATCGGTAAAATCTAGTTTACAGGTTCAAAACGTCATCAAAAAGAAGAATGGCCTTTATCACAAAGGTCAGGATTTTAAAGTTTATTGTTTATTTATTCGTCACTTACATTAACACTGCAGTAAGTTACTGTGAAAATCCCTGAGTCGCCACACTCCAGTGCCTATTTGAATACACTGAGGGAGAATTTAGCATGGCTAATGCACCTAACCAGCATGTCTTTTGGACTGAGAGAGGAAACTGGAGCACCTGGAGGAAACCCAGACAGACTTGTGGAGAACGTGCAGACTTTGCACAGACAGTGACCTAAGTCGGGAATCAAACCCAGTTCCTGGCGCTGTGAGGCAACAGTGCTAACCACTGTGCTACACAACCACCCATATGCTCCCATTTGTGACAGGCTTCATGGCAAGCTTTGTTATGTATGTCGGGACATAGCCCCTTTAAGGGAATGGGTCCTGTGAGCTCGGGTATGGAACGAGCTGTTGGGATCCACCCTGAGAGGGCAGTCTACGTTTGGATTGTAGAACATACAGACATAATAAAGAGCTGTGTTCCCTGATCCCTGACTGTGGAGGGAGTAGCTTTTGAGGAGAAGCCCCAGAACCACAGGTTGGGAGTGAAGGGTGGTGAGGGAGCGGGGGGGGATGTGGAATTTGATGGGGGACAGCAATTGGTTTCATGCCAGTTTGAAATCACAGCAGGATCATGCATTGGTGTCCTCCACGCTGATTGCCAATAATGCTGGAGGCCAACGTGAATCCGATTTACACCATGCTAATGAGATTTTGACAGGCTGGTTGAATGGACCTGGCAGAACAGATGGCCTAGTGGTATTATTGCTAGACTATTAATCCACTCATATTCTGAGGACCCGGGTTCAAATCCTGCCATGGCAGATGGTGGAATTTGAATTCAATTAAAAAATATCTGGAAGTAAGAATCTACAGATAACCATGAAACCATTGTCGATTCTTGGAAAAACCCATCTGGTTCACTAATGTCCTTTAGGGAAAGAAATCTGCAGTCCTTACCTGGTCTGGCCTACATGTGACTCCAGAGCTATAGCAATGTTGACCCTCAACTGCCCTCGGGCAACTAGGGATGGGCAATAAATGCTGGCCAGCCAGTGACGCCTTTTTCCTATGAATGAATAATAAAAACATTCCTCTTGTGATAGTGTAGGGCTGACCTTCTTTGTGCTCAGTTGGTGCTGACTGCCACTGCCATTGCCTCTGGTGGACACCATGCAGCCAGAATAGGATAGAGGCCATCGTGGAGGTCCTCAACAGTATACAAAAGGATATGCATTACTAAGTTTGGGGCTGCCACAGTTCTGGCTTTCAGGGCCATCTGTGGCCTGGAGCAGTCCTGGGCCAGAATTCCCCAACCGTTTATACCCCATCACCAGTGAGAACGGAAAATCTGACACCCAGCCAAATCTACATTCACTGCAGCGTGAGTGGAAAATTCAAGCTGTGGGCAAAGAAAAAATGTGTTGTCTGTATTCATGAAGTATGCTGTGCTCTAGTGCACTTTAAATATGGTGCCTGGAGTGAAGAAGCGCTGAGGTCACGGTGTGGCAGACAAAACTGAACCTGACCACCAGCAATCCTGCATGTTACCTGTGAACCCATTATTAACGACACGGGATGCACCAGGAAACGGACTATATGGTGCAAAAACACACCATAGCAACTGACAGGAATAACATAGTTCTTCATGTCTGCTGCCACACTTAGTGCAATTCAGGGAAAACTCCCTGAGTGAGATGGACAGCCTTTTGTTAGGTGAAGGTACTCATGAAGAGTTCGGAATACAAAATGAAGGAAGTGAGGTCAGACCATACCTGGAATACTGCATTAATTTTATGTACTGACCTTCAGAAAAAATGTATTGGCCTCAGACACGATGCAGTGCAGTCACCAGAATTAATCCAGGAGTTCATGGGTTAAATCATGATGACAGATTTCAAAGTCTTAATTTGTGTTCCCTCACGTTTAGGAGGCTGAAGGGTGAACAACTCCAGGAACAGAATTTTCCTATCCTGCCCACCATGGGAATCATAGCAAGCGAGGGCAGACCACGCAGACATCTCTTGACCTGGGGATGGGATTTTCCAGCCATACTTGGCCCAAGGCCGGAAAATCCCAGTGTTTCTAAAGTAATTTGACACAGTGGATGTGAGGAAACAATTTTTTTCTGATGGAAGATATCCAGAATACGAGGCCGTAATCTTAAAATTAGAGCTAGATCATTGAGGAGTGAAATCAGGAAGATTTTTCATACAAACTTTGGAATTCTCTCTCCCAAGAATCTACGAACGCCGGACAAATTGAAATGTTTAAGGGTGAGATGGACAGCTTCTTGTTAGGTAAAGATACTAAAGAATATTGAATGAAAGAGGATATTGAATGAAAGTGAATATTGAGGTACAAATTAGCCATGCATCAATTTCATTTAATGGATGAACAAGATGGAGGGGCTGAATGGCCTGTTATGTTCCTATGTTCCCTTACAGATGTTTGTGCAATTCAGATTCATACTGACTAATGCCTCAGATGTAATTTGCTTCTGTCCAATTCACAACCGATAATTATCTCACCGACTGTCAATCACAAACAGGTTACTAATTACTTAAAGGTCTTGAAGACGTCAGCCCAAACCAACATGGAGAGCAAGAGACTTAGAATTTGATTTCTTCACGTTTGCAACTACTTACAGATATAGGGCGGAATTTTCCCATACTGCCTGCCACGGGAATCGTAGTGGGTGGGACAAGACAATGCAAAAGTCTGTTGACCTCAGGTGGGATTTTCTGGTCTTGGGTCGAGCGCAGTCCTTCCATGATGAGATCCATTGTGGGAGTTCTGGTGGGCCCAGCCAAAATGCCATTGACATTTGGCAGGATTACATAATCCCAAGACCAGCCAGGCCTGGAAAATCCCACCTATGGAGCTGATACACTCTGTTAACGCAAACTTAACTGAATTCACATTGCTTTTAGAAACAGCTACTCTGCATTTTCCATTTATATTTCTTCCTAGGTAATGTAACCCTGAACACAAACACTAAAATGCACTATCCTGAATATCATAATTGGAGCTCTTAGGAGAATCCATTTAGGGAAGGATGTAAGGAGGTTATTCCTGATGGTAAGGGAGCCTATGGGTCAAATTTGAGGAATCAGGATAGACTATTTAGGACGGAGACAAGGAGACACTTCTTCACCCAAAGAGTGGTGAGCCTATGGAATTCATTACCACAGGAAGTAATTGATGCCAAAACATTGAATGTATTCAAGAGGCGGCTGGATATAGCACTTGGGGTAAAGGGGATCAAAGGTTATGGAGAAAAAGCAGGATTAGACTATTGAGTTGGACAATCAGCCATGATCATGAAGAATGGTGGAACAGACTTGAAGGGACAAATGCCTCCTCCTGCTCTTATCTTCTATGTTTCTATGTACCTATCTTAGCGTTAACCATAAGATTACATTGTTTCGAAGGGGAATATACTTATACAGACAAGCTGATAAAACTATGAATGTAAAGGCTGTGAATTATGTTTTACTCTTACCAAGGTTTCTTTGTCCTATAAATCAAGATTTTTGAGTGATCTATGATATGAAAGTGCATTGTTACCTGCTAGAAATGCCATGGTTTGATTTATCCATGAGGGTTCATGTTTTTTTTTAAAGGTACGTTGATATCTGGTATCAAATTAGGTTGTTGTTCTTTGTTACGTATCTTTCAGGTTGATGTTTTCTCCTTCGGTATAGTATTGTGTGAAATACTTGGCAGAGTCACCGCTGATCCTGAATTTCTTCCCAGAACGCAGGTACCTATTAACAGCCTGGCTAGCTGGCTGCACTTGAATCCCAGAACAGTTGAACGATAGTACTTTTAAGTGGAAGGTGAAGCCATTTTAGGTGGGAATGGATCAACACCCAAAATTTGATGGTCTTTTAAGTTTATTAGTGTCGCAAGTAGGCTTACATTCATAATGATGTTAGTAGGAAAATCCTCTAGTCATCACACTGGCGTCTGTTCAGATGCACTGAGGCAGAATTTAGCATGGCCAATGCACCTAACTAGCACATCTTTTGGACTGTGGGACGAAACTGGAACACTCAGAGGAAACCCATGTAGACACAGTGAGAATGTGCAAACTGCACACAGACAGTGACCCAAGCAGGGAGTCGAACCTGGGTCCTTGGCGCTGTGAAGCAGCAGCGCTAACCACTATGCCACTGTGCCATCCATTGCATCAATGTAAGTGCAGAACAACTGAATATTTTTAACACAATGAAAACCTGAATTTGGTCATTCCCTTGAGCCTATATGAAATGTGGAGGTCAGCAACAAAAGATTTAATTTTGTTCCATTTCCAGATTGAACAAAATAATGGGAATGAAATTGAATGCTTAGATATCATAATATAAACCAGCAAATGATTCACCAATGTACTACCTGATTCATGGTCACAGAACAATAACAAAACTGTCAACAGACAGGATTAATTAAATGATCAGAGAGAAGATAGATGGTAATTCTAAATATAAAACTGAATAATTTAAATTCGATGTCAAATTATGATTTGACAGCAAATTTCATAATAAGATAATAGGAGGTGGTAGTGTAGTGGTATTGTCACTTGGCTAGTAAGCCAGAAACCAGGGATAATGCCTGGGGCACCAGATTTGAATCCCACCATGGCAGATTGCAAAATATGAATCCAGTAAAAATCTGGATATTAAATCTAATGAAACCATTGTTGATTGTCATAAAATTCCATGTGGCTCAATAAGGATCTGTTGTCCTTATCTAGTCTGGTCATGTGACTCCAGATTCACAGGAATGTGCTTAACTCTGAAATGGCACTTGGAGTCAGGGACACTGCCCGTGGCATGACAACATCTCCACATCATGACGACAGGACTTCCTATTCCTGTATAGCTCAATTTTTATTTCATTCTCTGTACAATGATTAAATATGAAGGACTCTTAGTGCATTTTCTTTCTTAATTTTCTGTCTGCGAATTCTTCACTATTTTAATGGCTGCTTTGTTTACTTGATGACATCACTGTTGTTGGCCATCAGAGACCTCTACTGTTAAGGCATAGCCCATTAAGGAACAGGTCATGTGACCTTGGGTGTTGGGTGAGCTGGTTGGAAACCGCTCTAACTGGGCAGTCAATGTTTGGAGTGCGGAGCGAGTATACTGAATAAAGAATCATGTTCCCTGATGCCCAACTGTGCAGCGGTTACTGAAAAGACCTCAGGATCAAAAAATTTAACACAAACAGCTGATTAACATTAGAAAAAGTGAAACCCATGCCCCAGAGGCTGCTGGATCTATGTGAGCAACGTTCCAGTGGCTAGTGATGAGTGCTATCACTTTGTGACTGTCCACAAAATCCAGCCCGTAGGTTCTCGTGACGACAGTGAATTTTATATATACACAGCATGTGAACCTGTATAGTAACCTATTTAGCATCTACTTATCAAAATGCTGGCTGAAGCCAATGATGCAGTTTAAAGCTATTGCCTGGAATGCAATTATTAATACCACGTGTTTACACAAAGTTTGACAGAGCAGGTAGAAAAACTGTACACGATTCTTAAATAGATTTTCTTCAAATTAGAACAGAGTTAAGGAGCTTAGAACAGAGATGAGGAGGAACTTCTTCTCTCAGAGGGTAGTGAATCTCTGGAATTCTCTGCCCATTGAAGCGGTGGAGGCTACCTTGTTGAATATGTTTAAATCACGGGTAGATAGATTTCTGATCGATAAGGGAATTAAGGGTTATGGGGAGAAAGCGGGAAAGTGGAATTAATCCATATCAGATCAGCCATGATCTTATTGAATGGCAGGGCAGGCTCGAGGGGCTAGATGGCCTGCTCCTGCTCCTATTTCTTATGTTCTTATAAATATTTTCTAGGATTATGGACTGAATGCTGAAGCATTTAAGGAAATGGTGAATGGCTGTCCAAAATGTGTCCTGGAATTAACTGTGAACTGCTGTAAGGTATGGAGTTATGTTTGTATGTTATATTTACACAAATGTATGAATGTAGGTGTCCTGAACTAGTCACTGTTTTAAACAAATGACTTTATAATTATATGTTATACTGAAGGTGAGGACAAGTTTCCAATTTTGCGTGAACAATACAGTTCCTATTGTATTCAGTACAATACCGTATCCTATTCTATTCTATTCCATTCTATTGTATTCATGATTAACCATCATGCTTTCTACAGAGTTACTTAACTGCTCTGTTGTTAGTTATATTACATAGACCTTGGACAGGCTTTTGCACCCATTAAACGTCAGACAAAGGAATCTCAAATGAATGTGTTGTTGCAGTGATCATTAATCATACTGAGTCATTTGAACTTTTAATATTCCTAACTTTTTAATGAAATTCGAACAGTCCTGGCCAGTCTAACATGGGAGCACATATAGCTGTGGTCTGCCAAGCCCAGGTCCTTTCGTGATCACAGCTTTCACAACTTTCTAATCTATGGATGTTCACTATTCTCAAGTAAAGTAAAGTTTATTTATTAGTTACAAGTAAGGCTTACATTAACACTGCAATGAAGTTACTGTGAAATTCCCCTAGTTGCCACACTATGGCACCTGTTCGGGTCGATGCACCTAACCAGCACGTCTTTCAGATTGTAGGAGGAAACCGGAACACCCGGAGGAAACCCAGAGGAGAAAATGCAGACTCCACACAGACAGTGACCCAAGCCAGGAATCGAATCCGGGTCCCTGGCCCTGTGAGGCAGCAAAGTCCATGCTTCAGCCTCAAACAATATAAACTCCAAATCACAATCTTTATAATTATTTTTGTAAGCTCGCTACTCATTCCCATACCAAGTAATCCTATGGGCGGAATTTTCTCATTCCGCCCACCACGGGAATTGTAGTGGGTGGAATACGGACTATGCAAAGGCTTGTTGATCTCTGGCAGGACTTTCCGGTCTTGGGACAAGCACGGCTGGAAAATCCTGCCCTATACGTTTGGAGAATGTATTGTTTGCCAGTGCTATTCTAGCTATAATTTCTTTGTGGCATTAACCATCTTCTGACAACACACTTCCCAGATATTTAAGAGGATTAGAAGCCAAAGCAAACCATTGTATTGGCTGTGATCAATGTGATTTGAGAAAAGAAATCGTAGAAACCCTACAGCACAGAAAGAGGCCATTCGGTCCATTGAGTCTGCACTGAGCACAATCCCACCCAGGCCCTATCCCCACATCCCTACATATTTACCCACTAATCCCTCTAACCTATGCATCTCAGGACACTAAGGGCAATTTTAGCATGGCCAATCAACCTAACCCACATATCTTTGGACTGTGGGAGGAAGCCGGAGCACCCGGAGGAAACCCATGCAGACACGAGGAGAATGTGCAGCCACAGTGACCCAAGCCGGGAATCGAACCCAGGTCCCCGGAGCTGTGAAGCAGCAGTGCTAACCACTGTGCTACTGTGCCGCCCATAAAAGGTTGTGAATTCGAGAGGATAAAGAGTGATGAGTGTGTTAAGTGAAAGAAACATAGAATATTAACAAGACATTTAGACCTCCTTTGTTGATTGGGAATAAACTTTCAACTGGGTGAATTGGCAAAAACTGTTAGAAATAGTGGAGGTCATCAGATTAGATTGGGAGGGATAAAATAATGACTGAAGCTCTGTACCAGGGACTGACTGACAGAATCAGGACAGTAGTGGAATTGAACCTGGTGTAATTGAGTGCAGAGTGGGAAAAGGTTGTTCACAATTACCATTGATGTTTAACATTGACGTGGAAGCCATGGTGAGGGAAGCACTAGATGAAATCCAGTAAGGTGCAGGAAGTCAATGGGTGAAGTTAGTAAGATTCATAGATGACCAGGCCCTAGTAGCCAGCACAGCAGGAGACAGTAATGGATAGAATGAATTAAGTGGTGAAAACTTCTGACATGAAACTTAATGTACAAAGGATCAAAGTCATGAAGATTGGAATTATGACTAGTGGAAAAGCAGAAGTCAAGATGAATGATCAACTGCTGGAATAGGTATCACAAGGACACATTGGCTGGTTAACAAACGGAACAAGACTGTAGCATGTGTTTTATAAGTGAAAGATTATTTAGTGTCTTAGAATTGGGTGTTCCTTTGATATTCTCAATTGTACGATTTTTATTTACACATGATGGGGTGAATTTTACTTTCCCGTCCATCATGAGAATCAGAGCGAGTGAAGCGTAGACCATGGTAATTTTCCAGTTTTGGGGCGAGCGAGGCTGGAAAATCCTGCCCAATATGTGGAGTCTACACTTCACAAGTAACACCCAGATTATCCACCTTTGATGCGTCAAAATCTCATTACTGGGGGGAGAAAAACTAATACCAAATTATAGCATTTTAAAATGATGCCAAAACATATATGCAAGGCAGCAATAATTTGATATTTTTCTTTCTGTTTGTACAGTTTCATTATGGCTGTACACCACGTCAGTATCTTTCCTTACAAACCTGTACTCTGTTTTTCACCCAACAGATTGATGCCTTTAAGAGGCCATCCTTCAGTGAGTTATTGGACCAACTCGAGGAGGTCGCTGAAAGTTTGGAGACAAATAAGGACAATCAGATGGCTGTGTGAATTTATCAATGTTTAACTCTGCCACAAGGCCTTACGTGGGTGACAGCAATTACTGTTAACGTCATCTAGAGTATTGAGAGAAAAAGAGAGGAAAAATGTACCTGCGACCTGTGGGAATTGAATGTTCAAACGGACTGATTCACTCAAGATAGTGAAAGGACCCACTCAACTATCAAACTACATCAATGTGTTAGTCAAGGGGAGTGGTGCAATTTTGAATGTGGAGTTATCAAGTTAAATGGGCAATATTGATTCAGCCACCTGTTATCTCTCTTGATCTTTTTGTCCCTTAATGGAAATTAAATTTGGGAGCAAGGCATGGATGGCTGATTTGATATCTCCTCATTTTGCGTTGTTACTCAATGTCCAAATGATCCCACCTTCAGTAAACAAAATTCAAGATATTAATGTTTGGCACTTGTTGAAAAGTTGCCATTATTCTGGGTTACCGGGCAGAGAAGTGGTTTCATTGAATCCATCATACTTGATGGAGTACAGGGTGGCATGATGGCACAGTGGCTAGCATTGCTGCCTCACAGCACCAGGGACCCGGGTTCAATTCTGGCCTTGGGTGACTGTCTGTGTGGAGTTTGCACGTTGTCCCCGTGCCTGCATGGGTTTCCTCTGTGTTCTCCGTTTTCCTCTCACAGTCCAAAGATGTGTGGATTAAATGGATTGGTGATGCTAAATTGCCCCTTAGTGCCCAAAGATGTGTAAGTTAGATAGATTCGCCATGGTAAATGGATGGGGTGACTGGAATAGGGCAGAGCAAAGGGCCTGGCTAAGATACAAAAAAATTGGTGCAGACTTGATGGGCTGAATGGCCTCTTCTGCACGGTCAGGGTTCTTTGACTCTTGATTCTTTGATTTGATGGACTGTAATGTACATCCTGAAGACTGCTCTCATTGGAAATGCAACCTCTGTGAATCTAAAGCTATCCATGCAAAAGAGTCAGTCTACTGCCTAACTCATTAGTGAATTTTCTCTGCAGTATTTCTGACTGTGTTTTGATTACACTGTGCTAAGCAAATCTTGTGTAAGTTGCTAATACTGAATAATTTACAGCAAGCGTCAGAGAAGGAAACAATATTACATATTAAATTTGTATGAGGAGTATTACCTGAATTTTGATTTTTTTTTGTCCCAAGAAAATTGACCTCCAAGGGTTGGCAGTAATATCTAGAGAACCAATATTGGCTCAGCCCAAATGCCACCCATCAAACGCGGAAGTGCCTCACCCACAGGCAATTATTGCACAAGAGAAGAACATCGGGGGATGGATCTGATTTCTAAAGAGGTTTATCTGTCAATTGACTGAAAATTGAGACCAAGGTTCAGTGAAGCCAATTCTGGTGGATTCTCCCCAGAATAGCCAAATCCTTGTGGACTCAACTTTGGAACCCGTTATTTTATTTATCCTTCAATGATATCATGTCTGCCTTAACAATACCTTGTTTTTTTTACTGTAATATATGCTCTGAAGAATGGCAGCATAGTGCCCCCATTAAACCTCAAAAGCAAACAGAAGCAGAAGCCAAAATATTTCAAGAAGATGGGTTCACGATAATTAAGTCTATCTTGAATTTAATGAAAGAGCTGTTCCCTGCTGCATCAAGCTGACATCCTCCTTTGTTAGATGGCATTCCAGTACGTATAGAAGCAATTAATTATCCTCTGCTATATATGTTTTTCATAATTATGTGAAAACTTGAATTCTAGTACCTACCATAAGTAGTGCTCAGACTGAAAAATAATCAAAAGTAATTTGTATCTGTTCCACTGATGAACTAATTACTCATTATCTTGAATACAAAAACTGATTATTCAGAGTTTTATTGGAAAAGCAAAAGGGTTTGGATGTAGAAGTTCCCTTGATGCTTCAGGTATTGAAAACTTGAATTTATAAAGCACCTTTCCAAAACCTCAGAATGTCTCAACGTGCTTTGCAGCCAATTAAGTATGTTCGACGCCTAGTCACTGTTGTAGTGTAGGCCAGTTTTCACACAGCATCAAAACTCAGCCTACAGTTTGGAGATGCCGATGTTGGACTGGGCTGGGCACAATAAGAAATCTCATAACACCAGGTTAAAGTCCAATAGGTTTATTTGGAATCTGAGTTTTTGGAACACTGCTCCTTCAGGTGAGTCCAAAAACTTCTGATTCCAAATAAACCTGTTGAACTTTAACCTGGTGTTGTGAGACTTCTTACTGTGCCCAGCCCACAGTGATAATGGGTTAAATTTTTCACTGCCCACGGGAGCAGATTTGGGTATTGGAAAGAGGTCACTGGTTTCTGAGCAACACGTTTGCATTTTCAAAAGGAGACTAGAAGAGTACAGCTCATAATTTGTATATACGATTATGAGGGGCATGGACGTAGTGGATAGGGAGCAGCTGTTCCCCTTAGTTAAAGAGTCAGGCACAAGAGGCATAGGTTCAAGGTGGTGGGCATGAAGTTCAGGGAGGATTTGAAGAAAAACTATTTTGTCCAGAGCATGGTGATGGTCTGGAATGCGCTGCCTGGGAGGGTGGTGGAGGAGGGATTCCTCACATCCTTTAAAAAGTACCCGAGTGAGCACTTGGCACATCATAACATTAAACGCTATGGACCAAGTGCTAGTAAATGGGATTAGTTGGGAGTTCAGGTGTTTCTAACGTACCAGTTCAGACTCGATGGGTCGAAAGGCCTCTTCCGCACTGTATGATTCTATGATAACCTTCCTGCCTCTAATTAGAGGCTTGTTAAGCTCCTTGGAAAACGTGTGAGGAGTATGGAGAACAGCAGACAGCAGTTTTCAAATAGCCAGCCTGAGGAACATGGAGGGTCTGGGACAAGTTTGTGTCTAACCATCAGGAACACAGCGGGGTGCCACCATCGCTGAAATGAACAAATTACACAAAAGGGGAGATTGAGACTCAGTTGCTCGTGGATTGGCTCAGGGTTACTTTTGCTAGAGCCGGGGTGGGGGAGGGGGTTGCGGTGGGGGGGGGGGGCTTGATTTTGAGAGGAGAGTGTGTTTAGACTCCTAAGATGAACATGGGGCTGCTGGCATCTGCAGCCAGTTCTAGCCATGCCTGGTTTGGCTGGCTCTCTTCCAGATGAAGAGAAGAATATAGCTCTTCTTTCCACCATAATATCAAGCAAAGCCCCAGGGGAGGCATCAGAGAACCACGAGGTTGCCTTAAATGAGCGCTTAACTCACCCATGGGCCAATTAGTTGCTGCCACTTTGAAAATTACATCACATTACTATTATGACACAAGATCAGGACCAGAAAACGGTCTGGGGATCAGATCCCAGAACAAAAATACACCCTAAGGAGGTTCACTAGATTGATTCTAAAGATGAGGTGTTTGTCTAATGAAGAGAGATTAGGCTTTTTCTCTTTCGAATTTAGAAGAATGAGAGATCTAATTGAGGTATATAAGATGCTAAAGAGGATTGACAGACTAGCCATAGAGAAGATTTTTCCTCTTGAGGGGTAATAGTTTTAAGATAAGGGATAGCAGATTCAAAACAGGTTTGAGGAGAAATTATTTCTCTCCTAGGTTGTGAGATACCACCCCAGATTGCGGTGGACGCAGAGATCTTTACCAGAATTTTACTGCCTCGCACGCCTGAAGCTCGTAAGATCCCACCAGAGGCCAATGGAGAATGCCATTCTGTGAGCCTCGCCCGCCCCAGAATTGATTCCGAGGCGTGCATGCCGGTTAAATTCTGGCCATTGTGTACATTTAAGGGGGAGCTAGACAGATTCTTAATTAGTAATGGGTTGAAGGATTATGGAGAATGGGTAGGAAGGTGGTGTTGAGTCCAAGACAAGCTCAGCCTTGATGGTATTGAACGACTGAGCAGGCTGGAGGGGTTGAACTGCCTACTGAAGCTCCTAACTCTTGAGTTCTTACGTTCAGTGGTAATGTTTTAAGGTAACTGTTGATTAAGGAACGAATATTGGCCAAGATACCAATTAAAATTCATGACAAACTTAAAAAAATGTCTACATATGGATAAAAGAAGCTCTAGGCTTGGTTCTTGATCATGGCTATGTTAACTAATCTCATTTGCGATAATGGTACAAATGGCTTTAACAATTCTGAACCAGTGTTTGGAAAAAGGAAAGAAAGCAATCAGTATTCCATGCCTGCTGGCTGGAAAGCATGTTTGTGTCAGGCCAGGGAAGGACTGGGCTCAGTTACGATGCTGTCCATTCTGAAAATAGCCTGCAGTCACCTCTGGGATGACATACCCAGTTATGGTCCTGAGGTGTCCAGCACAGGTCCAAAGATGTGTGGGTTAGGTTGATCGGCTATGTTCAATTGGCCCGAATGTCAGGGGGATTAGCAGGATAAATGAGGCCCTATTATGGGAATAGAGCCTGGATGGGATATGGTGGGTACGGACTCAAAGGACCAAATGTCCTCCTCCTGTACTGCAGCGATTCTATGTGAATTGTACCCAGCATAAGTCAATATCTTCAAGAGAAAAGATGGAACTGGACATAGCGGTAACACTTTCGATATTACTAACAGCTGGGCAAAAATGAAAATAAAGAGAAAACCTGAGATTAAAGACCTAATATTCTCCCTTGGTTTTCTTTAGCTCCAGTTTGGGACTGTTAAATCACATTTCACAATAGGTCAGCAAAGCTGTGAAATCTGTGTGCAGTTTTTAAATAGATTTTGAACGCCTTTTTGAGATCCCCGAAATCTGTGAAATACAACTGTCATCATTTCAGTATCAATTGTTTTAAAATCTCTGGCACTGCTGTTTTGGAAAGGTGCATCTATTGTGTGAATGGATGAAATGGTGCAGCAGTTTTCAGGGCTGACCCTTTTCGAACCCAATCCTTGGAGGTAGAGAGAAGGTGATTTAACATTTCAGTTACTGAATTATTTCCCTTATGTTATCTGCCATAGAACAAATACACATTGACTGCTTTGAATGTTCGTGATGCTGACTATAAAATAGAACAGTAGCGTTTGAAAGTGTAAGATTATATTGTAGATTTGCAGTATTTAATACCCTAGTGTAGAATGTGAAAACTGGAGAGAAATGCATTTAATTTTCTGAAAAATGGTCAATTTATTTTTGTGTTGTATTGCTTGGAGAGTCTCTGATTTAATTGGCTGTACCAAGTGCAATCACTTTTTTTTTGTGACAGGAGCATTTGATCAGGGAAATCTTCCAGTCTGCACTTCTTAAGTTATAGAAATAAAAAAAAAACTGCTCAGTTGTGTAAGAGACTTAAAGACTACCAGTATGTCATGCCAGGGTGTAGCTGGGCATGTCCAATCTCTGTTGTTCCAAAGTAATTCCTTAGTTTGGACTGAGCAATCTGAGCAACTACCCAAGTAGAACACGAGACTGCTTTTCCCTCAGGAAATTAGGGAAGTTCAGAAGACCTTTCAGGGAAGAGACACTTCAAGCTGCCTTCATTTCCCCAAATGCTACTGGCTCAGCACCAACCAAGTCTAGGGAATTGAGTTCCACGTCGGTCATCTCGAAGGGCAAATTAATATTAATAGGGGACCATTTTTGTTTTGCAAAAAGAAAACCTATAATGGGCATTGAAAGTGTAAAATCAGAAACAATAAATATAGGGAGCTATTTTACACACCAAGTCCTTAAGGGTCATCAGACCCATCCGAAACTGACTTTAGCTGTGAAACTGGTCAGAACAAGTAAGGAACTGATTTTTTTTTATGCTGCATAGAATTGCATTGCAAAGGAGTACTTGACTCGCTCGTTCATTATGTATGCCAAGACGTCAGTCTGTGATTTTAAGATCCTTGTTCAGAGTTTCTCCTGCTTCTCCTGTTTATAGCCAAGTATTGTATATAACGCACTGTACACCTGTGGATTGATAAAATGTACATATTCATATCTATATGTATATAGATATGCTTACAGACAAAAGCATGTGATTTGGTCAGTGCCTGCTGGTTCTAGATGGTGCTAAATTATTGAAAAGCATTGCGCAGAACTGAACATACTCAAGAAATTGTTTTTTTGCCTTGCATTTGAAGATTTGCAATTGAAAATTTAAGCTAGCTGTTACTTATTACTAAAAACATTTAATAATGCACATTTTGTTAAAATGGATATTACTTTAATCATCTCAATTATCTTTTTTAAATTCCGATATTTACATTAGTCAAGGATAGTGAGGGGTTGTTCACCCATTAATACATATAATGGTTTTGAAACAATAAAAGTTAATTTGAAAGAAACACGGCTTTTGTACATTTGATTCATTTGCTTGCCGATTGAAGAAACAAAGGTGTTTCAGACAACCTGCAAATAGCTTAAAGAAAACTCGATTTATATTAAAAGTAGCTTATGAAAATACCACCATGACACATTTCAAGACTGCCGATAATCTCCTCAGGCGGTGGCCATTCCAGTAAGTGGTGAGTGCTGCCCACAATCTAATCAGCAAGATTTGCATTTATAAAAACACCTTTAGTACAGTAAAACAGTGAAAAGCTGTTTACAAGATTGTAATCAGCCAAGTGAGGCTGTACTAAGGCAGGTGACCAAATGCTTGGTCAAAGATTAAAGCTTTAAGCAGAGTGTCAAAGGAGGAGGGAGAGGTGGAGAGACTTAAGGAAGAGAATCTCGCTCTTTAAGGATTTTGATGACAGGACTGTGTGACCCCGGGGTTGGGGAAAGGAGGGTGGGGGTTGGGTAGTGTGGTGGTAACAGCAGCATCCTGTTGCTGTTTGAAATAGATGTTGGCCAGAATTCTCCAGTGCTGCCAGCGAGAACGGAGAACTTGCCGCTCAGCCAAATCTCCATTCCCTGCAGCGGGACTGGAAAATCTTCGCTGAGGGCGCGTTTGGCAGATCCGGCCCATTCTCAAATATCCTCATCAACATACCCCCTAATTTTTTTGTGTGGTGCCTGGCCAATTCCTTCAAGAGTGCAGTTCCTTTCAGATCTTTTTTGCATGTTGTGGTATGGGCACTGATGCCATACTTAAAGAGACTGACGTGTGTGCAGCCTTGAGAGGGAGCTTTAGGGTTGAGCAGTTTGGATGGAACATTGTACTTCCCCAGTCTTCAGTGCCTGGGCTGATGACACTTTAATGAGATGAGGCTAAATATAAATAGCTAAGCTGCTTTATACTGTAAACAGTGAGAATGTACAGAGTAACAGTGATAGTCAATGTTCTTTCTCCACCTGTTTTTAAACCCCTCCTTGTGACTGAGGAAAAACCAAGTGATCTGGCCTCCTGGTTGGTTGGGGGGGGCGTGCGGGGATGGTGGGGATGTGGATGCAGATGCACATATTTTTAACCCATTTTAACTTTGAAATGGACCAAGCCTTGACTGACACAAGCTCAACAATCAAATCCCATTGCTTTTTCTACTCTCTCTCTCAGTGAAGCATTCTAAATCACCCCATAAGTGGGCTTTTATTTTATAATCGTCACATAAAGGTGGGGTAGGGTATTGGGGGTTTTAATAGTGGGTATTTGAGAGTAATTAATGCAATAATACAAGGCCTTGCTGAGGTCACACCTGGAATATTGTCTCCAGTTTTGGTCTCCTTAACTGAGGAAAGATGCTCTTGCCTGAGCAAGAGTACAGCCAAAGTTTACCAGATTGATTCCTGGATAGCAGGACTGATGTATGAGGAGTAATCAAGCTGGTTAGGCTTATATTTGCTGGATTTTACGTTTAAGTTTGTTTATTAGTGTCACACTGCAATGAAGTTGCTGTGAAAATCCCCTAGTCACCCAGTGCTTGTTTGGGTACACTGAGGGAAAATTTAGCATGTCCAATGCACCTAACTAGCACATCTTTTGGACTGCGGGAAGAAACTGAAGCACCTGGAGGAAACCTATGCAGACATGGGGAGAATGTGCAGACTCTGCACAGACAGTGACCCAAGCCAGGAATTGAATCCTGGTCCCTGGCGCTGTGAGATGGCAGTGTTAACCACTGTGCTGCCCTAGTTCAGAAGAATGAGGAGGGCATCATAGAAACCTATAAAATTCTAATAGGACTAGACAGGGTAGATGCAGGAAGGATGTTCCCGATGGTGGGAGCGTCCAGAACCAGGGGTCACAGTTTGAGGATACAGGGTAGACTTTTTAGGACAGAAGTGAGGAAAAATTTCTTCACCCAGAGAGTGGTCAACCTATATAATTCACTATCACAGGAAGTAATTGAGGGCAAGAAGCAGTTATATATTGTTTTTGGGGCAAAGGGGATCAAAAGATACGGGAGGCAGCTGGGATCGTGTTATTGAGTTGGATGATTAGCCATGGATCATAATGCACGTGGGAGCAGACTTGAAGGGCTGAATGGCCACTTCCTGCTCCTACTTTTTATGTTCCGATGAGAATTCGAATCAAGTGAACATTGTCTACAAAGATTTTTTTCTAAAATGTCAAATGAGAGAGAGAGAATGGGGCCTTGTAATTTTGGCCTTTAGAGAGGAATTGAGTTATTTTGATTATCTTTATTTCTTTTAGGATAATTTTTATTTATTAAATCAATATGAGTCACCAATATTCATTACCATAGAAAGAAATTCTTTTTGTGGGGTAGACACATGAAACATTCTTGAGGGATTTGATCTCAGTCTCTGTCTTATGGAACTGTTGGAAAGATTAAATAATGCCCAGTCCAAATCCATGTTGGGATATATTCCAGACCATCATTTAGAAACCATTGAATCTGTACAGTGCAGAAGGAGGCCATTTGGTCCATTGAGTCTGCACAGAAAATATCCCACCCTAGGTCCTATCCCACAACGCCGCATATTTACCCCGCTAAACTTTCTAACCTACACATCCCGGGACAATAAGGGACAATTTAGCATGGCCAATCAACCTAACCCTAATCTTGTGTGACACTAATAAACAAACCTAATCTTTGGAAGTTTTATCACTTCAGATGCTCTGAACCCAGTGTAGTATTACAAATCCACAAGTGAACTTTCTGAAGCAAAATACATTGCATCAAAGACAAATCCAATCTTGATATCCTCCTGGATGACTCTGCCTGCACATTTAAAACCTAATCTTTGGACTGTGGGAGGAAACCAGAGCACTTGGAAGAAGCCCACCCATTTGCAGGATCTAGTTAAAGCTTTACTCACCAACTTCCATGAAATACTAACTGATTGGAGAACTTGACAGAAACAAATGCAGGAGGAATGCTTCCAGGAGACAAATGGTCACTCCACCAAAAAGCGGAACTCAAATTTATTGGATTTTTATGAGGATGTGACTAGTTTGGTAGACAGAGGGGAACCGGTGGATGTGGTGTTTTTAGATTTCCAAAAGGCATTTGATAAGGAGCCTCACAAAAGGTTGCTACGGAAGGTTAGGGTGCACAGAGTTGGGGGTAAGGTGTTAGCGTGGATAGAGGATTGGCTGTGTAATGGGAAGCAAAGTGTTAGTATCAATGGGTGCTATTCTGGTTGGCGACTGGTGACTAGTGGAGTGCCGCAGGGATCGGTGCTGGGGCCTCAACTGTTTACCATTTATATAGATGATCTGGAGGAGGGGGCTGAGTGTAGGGTGACGAAATTTGCTGATGACATGAAGATGAGTGGAAAAGCAAATTGCGCGGAGGGTGTGGAAAGTCTGCAGAGGGATCTGGATAGGCTGAGCGAGTGAGCAAGGACCTGGCAGATGGAGTATAATGTTAGCAAGTGTGAGGTTATCCACTTTGGCAGGAATAATAGTAGGAGGGATTATTATTTAAAAGGCGAAAAGCTGCAGCATGCTACGGTGCAGAGGGACC
Organism: Carcharhinus amblyrhynchos; assembly: GCF_965287045.1. Lineage (NCBI taxonomy): Eukaryota > Metazoa > Chordata > Chondrichthyes > Carcharhiniformes > Carcharhinidae > Carcharhinus > Carcharhinus amblyrhynchos. Next base: position 29,654,026 of record NC_137348.1, read on the forward strand.
TGGGGGCCCTTGTACACGAGTTGCAAAAACCCACTCTGCAGGTGCAGCAGGTGATCAAGAAGGCGAATGGAATGTTGGCCTTTACAGCGAGGGGGATAGAATATAAAAGTAGGGAGGTCTTGCTGCAACTGTACAGGGCACTGGTGAGGCCACAGCTGGAGTACTGTGTGCAGTTTTGGTCGCCACACTTGCGGAAGGATATATTGGCCTTGGAGGGAGTTCAGAGAAGGTTCACTAGGCTGATACCGGAGATGAGGGGGTTGGCCTATGAAGAGAGACTAAATAGACTGGGTCTGTACTCGTTGGAGTTTAGAAGGCTGAGGGGGGATCTTGTCGAGACGTATAAGGTAATGAAGGGGCTAGATAGGGTAGAGGTAGAGAGATTCTTCCCGCTTAGAAAGGATAGCAGGACTAGAGGACACAGCTTCAAGATAAGTGGGGGGCAGTTTAGATCAGAGTTGAGGAGGAACTTCTTCACTTAAAGGGTGGTGAATCTCTGGAATTCTCTGCCTGTTGAAGTGGTGGAGGCTACCTCGCTGAATATATTTAAGTCACAGGTAGATAGGTTTCTGATAGACAGGGGAATTAAGGGTTATGGGGAGAAAGCAGGAAAGTGGAACTGATCCACTTCAGATCAGCCATGATCTTATTGAATGGCAGGGCAGGCTCGAAGGGCTAGATGGCCTACTCCTGCTCCTATTTCTTATGTTCTTATGATCCTGCGTCGATAGGCAGTAGGAACCTGGATGGCATTTTACCAGTGGCGGCCTCTAATTGTCTGCCGCCAACATGTCCATCTAATTGAGGGATGTGGCTTGCCTCCCAGGACGATCTGAGGGTCAGCATAAAAGCAAAATATTGCCAATGCCGGAATCGGAAAGAAAAACAGAAAATGCTGGAAAATCTCAGCAGATCTGGCAACATCTGTGGAGAAAGTTTCGAGTCAGGATGATCCTTGGTCAAGGCTTTGTCAGAGGGTCAACAGCTTGGCAGCACCACTGATAGAAGTGGCCAGAGTAGCCTCTAATTTGAGGCACCGTCAATGGCCAGGTAAGTCCATCTCATTCCCTTGCCTATCTAGGCAGGTATGCCACGATTGGGCAGGGGGAGTGGTGGCGGGGGGGGGAGGGGTGCGGAAATGGTCTCCATCCGGCTCCCTGGGTTAGTGAGCACTATAAAAATAAACATTGGCGGACTAAGGATGTTAGTTTGTGATGCTGACACAAGTAAGGTAGAACAAGAAGCTGCAGAACACAAGGGAAAACAGTAAAATAAGGAAACAAGAATTCTGCTCTAAACTGCTCTTTTCTACCTTGAAAGGGAAAACAGTAAAACAGGGAAATAAGAATACTTCCCAAATTTGTTTCCTTCTGGATGTAGCCAGTTGTGATGAAAGGTTGGCCCTCCCCCATGACACCCTAATGAAGAATTGCCAGGGTTTACCTAGCGATCTCGACACGGTGCCCATCCTTTCAAATGCTGCAACATAACGGGGAATGATTGGACGAGGGTGGGGGTGAAGGATGTGGTCCTAATTAGTTTAATCAGGTTCCTGCCTCAAATCAGACAGCAGCTGTGCTGGGGGAGGGGGGGGGGGGGGGGTGTGTGTTCATGCCCTTGAGAATATCCTCGATTCATAGAATGCCTACAGTGCAGAAGGAGGTCATTTGGCCCATTGAGCCTGCACTGACAACAATCCCACCCAGGCCTTATATCTGTAACCTCACATACTTTAGTCTACTAGTCCTCCTGGCACTCAGGGACAATTCGTTCCACCTAACCCGCACATCTTCGGACTGTGGGAGGAAGCCACAGAGGTTTCCTCCAGGTATAGATCGGGTGAATTCTCGGAGGCTATTTCCCAGGGCTGAAATGGTCGCTACGAGAGGACACAGGTTTAAGGTGCTGGGGAGCAGGTACAGAGGAGATGTCAGGGGTAAGTTTTTCACTCAGAGGGCGGTGAGTGAGTGGAATTGGCTGCCGTCAGTGGTGGTAGAAGCAAACTCACTGGGGTCTTTTAAAAGACTTCTGGATGAGCACATGGGGTTCAATGGGATTGGGAATTATAGATAGTTCTTTGGCCTGGTAGGTATGGATGTGATCGGCTCAACTTGTGGGCCGAGGGGCCTGTCTGAGCTGTAGTGTTCTATGTAGGGAGAATGCGCAAACTCCACGCAGACAGTCACCCGAGGCTGGAATTGAATCCAGGTCCCTGGCACAGAGAGGCAGCAGTACTAACACTCTGCCGCTCATGGCAGCATTGAGTTCCTTTCTTGAAACCTGCTGCCAATACTTTACAAGGCCTTCCACCTCCCAGCCCACCTCCAGCCTGGCTTTTACAAGCTCCTGCTGAGTTTGGTGCTCAGATCCTGTTCACCTTTCAGGGAGTGAAAATACTTACAAGAACAACCAAACTCCACCAAAGACTGTATACTACCCTTACAATTAAAATGGTGATATCTGTAAGAAAGTGACCATGGGATCTTTGAGTTTCCATTGAGAAAATACACATTCCTTGTTGGGATGTAACCAATGATAACATTGGATCTGTTATAGTGTGACCAATGGTAACAAGCTGTAAGGATCAGCTGACCCAGTAAACTATGTAACCAATGACAAAATGCTATGGTGGTCAGCTGACCAGCTGACTCAGTATAAATAAGAATCTGTTGGCACCTGGGGGAGATTAGAATGGCCCATGGTGAGGTCTCAAGTGTTGCAGTAATGAAATCTCTTTATTAAACGTTTTTCTTTGATTTATGAGTTGGAGTGTTTTTTTTTTATTTTATTGCCTACAACTGAAGAGTTCCTTCTGGAGGAGAAGCATTCCTTTGGGATGAAAAGCAATTTGGCAGAAAGAAAGTGCACTCATTTACAAGCATATACTGTTACCATACAATGAAAAGAGAGTTGGAAAGGAACCAACAAAGCCAACCCAATTGCTGTGCTGAAACACCCAAAGGGACTCTGATAAAGTCCAGAACACCAGGTTGAAGTCCAACAGATTTATTTGGTAGCACAAGCCACTAGCTTTCAGAGCACTGCCACTTCATCAGGTAAGTGGGATTTCTGTTCACAAACAGGGCATATAAAGACACAAACTCAGCTTACAAAACAGTGGTTGGAATGTGAGTCTTTACAGGTAATCGATTCTTAAAGGTACAGACTGAGCAATTACTTGCAGCTATTGGGAGAGCAGATTTAGCAGTGATGGAAATAAAATGTACATCTCTCCCTCCTTAATAATTTTTAAAAAACCCATAGAACTGAAGTTCCCAATTTGCTTGGCAATGCAAAATGATCAACCATTTATAGATTATACAGTGGGAAACACTTTACTTTGAAGACTAAGTGAAAATCACTCTGTTTTGTGAAGTTCTTGGGACAAAAAACAGCTAGAGGCATGTAGAATTAAAATTGCATGTGTAACAATGGCTTAATTAGACTCCATCTTTTAGTGCAAATGAATGTAATTGCTTCAAGTGAACAAAATGACCACTGTATTTTTCAAAATACTAATACACTATGAAACACTCAACTAAGATATGAGGATGTTATTGAATAATGGAGAAGGCTGTGTCTATACACGGTGCAATTAACAAGATTTAAGATTGCACCTCCCAAATGTAGGTGGACATTAAGCACCCAACATTTTGCCTGGAATATGTAGTTTAATGCAGTTAAAATTGATGGTACAATTACGTGTGATGTTAACCATTACCTCAGACCAATACTTTTAATAGAGCTGGTGAGAGTCATGACTGTGCGTAGAATGAGAATAAAGGCTGCGCTTTGTTACACACCTGGGGCAATCGGTGAAGAACGGACAATGAGTTATTTGGTGCTGTCAAGCTATAGATCGACAGATGATACTGATATTCTATAATAATCTTCCCTACCTGGCTAATATTGGGCTTGAGCAATTGAACAATGTCGCAAGGTAGTGACAATGTTCATTCCAAATAGGAAAACAGTGTTATCTGACACAATTGGTCTCAAAAGATCTAATGTGAAGATAATTGAAGCTAAGCTGTGGAAGCTACATTAATATCCTTCTTCAGACAATGAAACATACTGAGCCTTTGTGGATTTCCACAAATGTAGAACATAGAACATAGAACATTACAGCGCAGAACAGGCCCTTCGGCCCACGATGTTGCGCTGACCAGTTACAAAAACAATGACCCACTAGCCTATACCAATCCCTTTTCGTCCATAAACCTATCCACAGATCTCTTAAACGCCCCCAAACTAGGCGCATTTACAACTGCAGCAGGCAGGGCATTCCAATCCCTCACCACCCGCTGGGTAAAGAACCTACCCCTGACATCCGTCCTGTAGCTACCCCCCCTTAATTTAAAGCCATGCCCCCTCGTGCTAGCTTTCTAGCTTGTTAGTCTTCAGGTAAACCTGATGTCTTCAAAAGTTCTCATCTAGGACATTTTCTGTCTTATTAACTATTGAAATCAAAGTATGGACAGCTTACTTTCCAAGAAAACTTATCCTTAGTGCATTGTTTAAAAATTGGATTGTAGAATCTGAATAAATGCCAAAGAAAGTGACACACGGCATCAATTGATTACAGCTGGAAAGTGAGGAACTTCCTTTCTGTCTGAGGAAAGACCTCACTAAAAGATTGAAAACTTATGTGACCTGAGCCCTGATTTTTAACCCAAATGACAGGTGTAAAACCTGATGTGGAGATGTTGGTGTTGGACTGGGGTGGGTGCAGTAAGAAGTGTCTCAACACAGGTTAAAGTCCAACAGGATAATTTGGTATCACAAGCTTTTGGTTTGTGATAACAAATAAACCTGTTGGACTTTAACCTGGTGTTGTGAGACTTCTTAAGGTGTGAAACCTATCAAAGAATAAACCATGAGTTCCAGTTTCTAAATATTCTGCACCTGATCTAAATTTCAAAAATATAAATTGTCACTAAATGACAGCACTCAAAGCTGTAAAACTTTACAAAAAGCAGAAGAGAATTTGTCTGGATACAGAAGGGGAGACAGTGACAATGGTTAGCACTGCTGCCTCACAGCACCAGGGACCTGTGTTCAATTCCAGCCTTGTGTGGTTTGCATGTTCTCCCCAAGTCTGGGTGGGTTTCCTCCAGATGCCCCAGTTTCCTCCCACAGTCCAAAGATGTGCAGGTTAGGTTGATTGGCTGTGCTAAATTCTCCCTCAATGTCAGGGAGATTAATAGGGCAAATATGTGGGGTTATGGGAATAGAGCTTGGGTGGCACCGTGGTCAGTTTGGGTCCAATGGGCCGAATGGTCACTTTCTGCACTATAGGGATTCTATTCAATGTACAATATTATCCTGTGACCAAGATTTAAACTTTCAGGATGAACGTGTCTCTGCTCAGATGGCTACGAGAACTTGTGTAAGAGAAATGGGGAAAATCCATTCCCCAGAGGGAATGGCAGCAAACTGCAGAATACCTGACAAATCTAAACGTGAAAATTATCATTTGAGTGAATTGGCAAGGTGATCTTCATGGATTGAAGATAATACTATATCCAGTAAGGTTAACCTTTGGAGGTTGGGTTGGACCCATTTTTGAACAACATTGAAAAAATTACTTTTGCCCCCAATGGAAATGTTTATAAGACCCTTGTCAGGCCTCATTTGGAGTACTGTGCGCAGTTCTGGTCGCCTCACTATAGGAAAGACGTAGAAGCTATTGAAAGGGTACAGAGGAGATTTACAAGGATGTTGCCTGGACTGGGAGGCATGCCTTATGAAGTTAGGTTGAGGGAACTGGGTCTCTTTTCCCTGGAGAGACATAGGTTGAGAGGCGACCTGATAGAGGTTTATAAAATGTTGAGAGGAATAGATAGGGTGGATTCTCGGAGGCTATTTCCCCGGGTTGAAATGGTCGCTACGAGAGGACACAGGTTAAAGGTGCGGGGAGGAAAGTACAGAAGTGATGTTAGGGGTAAGTTTTTCACTCAGAGGGTGGTGAGTGAATGGAATCGGCTGCCGTCAGTGGTGGTGGAGGCGAACTCGCTGGGGTCTTTTAAAAGACTTCTGGATGAGTATATGGGGTTTTATGGGATTGGGGGTTATAGATAGGTGTTGATGTGATCGGCGCAACTCGTGGGCCGAAGGGCCTGTTTGTGCTGTAGTGTTCTATGTTCTATGTTTGATTCTAAAATTAGAACTCCATTTTTAGCAAGGGAGCACAACACTATTGTGGAAAATGTAATGAAAGATTTAAAAATTATAATCAATTTTTCTGCTTCTTTGGGGCCAATAAACCACAAAATAATTCAACCTTTTCAAACAGACACTGTTTTGTTATCAAGTTGTCAATAGCAACTTGCTCGATGACCTGTAAAGTGAGGCTTAATAAATATGAGGGCTAAGTTTCAAATTACTGATCCACACATCCAGTAAACATTCAGCTTATTATCTTGAACTCCAAGTGAATGATGCATAACATTGATCAAATTTATCTTTATGGATCATAATTTGGCACAGTGGTCAGCACTGTTGCCTCAGTGTTAGGGACCCAGGTTCAATTTCTGGCTTGGGTCACTGCTGGTGCAGAGACTGCACGTTCTCCCCATGTCTGCATGGGTTTCCTCCAGCTGTGGGTGCCAGGTGCTCAGTGTGGAACTGATCCACTTCAGATCAGCCATGATCTTGTTGAATGGCGGGGTAGGCTCGAAGGGCTAGATGGCCTAATCCTACTCCTACTCCTATTTCTTGTGTTCTTATGTGCTCTGGTTCCCTTCCACAGTCTGAAACACATGCTTGTTAGGCACATTGGCCATACTAAATTCTCCCTGAGCAAACCCAAACAGGTGCTGGAGTGTGGCAACTGGGAGGATTTTCACAAACTTCATTGCAGTGTGAATGTAATTCAACTTCTGAGAACTTTAGACATAATTGTCTAGCAATGCATGTGGAAAAAGATACTGGTCAGAACAATATTAGGCTTCACTCTGAATGTTAGACATCTCGTGACAGTGTCTAGCACTCCCCTGCCTTGAAGCCAGGAGCTCGAGTCCCACCCCCAGAACTTGGTGGCCAAAGAAAGTGAATTCATAATGTGACTAATCCTTCCAAACATGCCAACGGTAGCTGGTTAGCGGGAGAGACTCTTAGTCAGCCATGTTTGCGGAGCGGTGTCCTCAAGATAGAAGTTATCTGGTGACAGGCCAATGACCTCCTTCTAGGAAAAACGTTGCTATGGGAACAGATGAATGTGCACGACTAGGTGACGAGGTACCAACCACTGTTAGTAATTATTAATATTTTTCTCCAGTGCTGGGAATCCTAAATTTTGTACAAAAACACAGGCCTCACAATATTATTACAGCGAGGAAGGAGAATTCACCCAGAATGCATTTGAACAAAGAACAAAACAGCCCAGGAAACAGGCCCTTTGGCCCAACGAGCCTGCGCCACCATTTTAACAGTGAGTTCCCCCCTCCACTCGTGATCTTTGTCAATTTGAGTCGCACAATGGTTTCTGTTTTTTAAAAAAATTGACACCATCCTGGGATAAGATACTTATTATCTGTCCTCTAAAACCTTTGAAGTTCCTTGGTCACTTTAATCTTCATGCCCCTTAAACAACTAGAAGGTCCAAATCACCACAGCAGTCTGTTCAGCAGAAGGCATTCCCTTTGTCTAGAAAGCTGCAAGTGTGAGGAAATCCCTTTCAAGTCCTCTGACTGAAAGAAGTCAGTCAATTTCACAAGGTGAGGGGGAGGATTTCCCTTCTAAGCTGGTCATTCAGTCTCGGATACAACCACTATTATTTATTTCAAGTCTAAAGGTGTTAAGTTGGGCTAACTTTGCAAGTGAACATGATGCCAGCATAATTCTAATTTGTTTCTTGTCCTTATGTTGAAGACATTCGCATGAATGGAACAACACAGCGGCACAGTTGTTAGCACGGTTGCCTGACAGTGCCAAGGACCTGGGTTCGATTCCTGGCTTGGGTCACTGTCTGTGTGGAGTTTGCACGATGTTCTCCGTGTTCTGACCCCCCTTGGTTGCTTTAGTTTCCTCCCAAAGAAGTGTAGCTTAGGTTGATTGACCTTGATAAGTTGCCACTTGTTGTCAGGGGGACTCGTAGGGTAAATACGTGGGGGTTAAGAGGATAGGGCTTGAGTGGGATTGTGGTCAGTGCAAACTTGATGGAACATGCTCATCTCAGTGCAGAAAGAGGCCATGCAGCCCAAAGTAAAATACTGCAGGTGTTGGAATCTGAAATAAAAACAGAAAATGCTGGAGACACTCAGCAGGTATAATAACATCTGTGGAGAGAGAATAGAGTCAATGTTTCAAGTCAGGATGATCCTTCAATAGAGCTCATGTTTGTTTGCAATCTGAGCCTTCATAGAAAACAATAGCCTTCAAACCCCCTGAAAATCTTTGTTTCCATTCAATTAGAGTCCAGTCCTTTTAACTATCTTTTTGACTTAATGGTTTTACTCAGCGTACAGTCAGCTATTTTTATTTACCTTTCCCTTCAACCTTGAATGCAGATCAAGTGCTTACCCACACCCCCATTGTACCTGACCACAATGCTTACACAAGTGGAACTGAAAGGCATTTAGCAATCTGGCTCCTAACCAACCCTGCATATTTAAATGGTTATTTAAACATGGTGATCTGGTTTATACAAACAGAAAATGCCATAAAATCTCAGCAGGTCTGACACCATCTGTGGAGAGAATAGGGCCAATGTTTCGAGTCGCAATGACCCTTCATCAGAGCACATCAGGTCCCCTAATCTGATTTACACTTGGTGGACATGAACCAGATTACATCAGGTGTAGGGACTGGGAGAATCCCAAAGAGGGTCCCCATACCTCAGATGAGGGCCAAGGTTGCAAAGGCTGGGCCTTCATGAATACAGTACAAGAATTGAACCCACGCTGTTGGTGTTGCTCTGCATCATTAACTAACTATTCAGTCAACTAAGCTAAACTGACCATGGCATTACCAACTGATGCTCAGTTCAAGTTCCATCATCCTCTTCACCAGCGGCAAGGCTCAGATTTGGAGTGTGCTGGAATACTCGCAACTTGCCAGGACGGGTGCAGCTGCAAGAAAAGAAGCTCAGGAACACAGTAGTTTGCTTAATTATCTCTCCTCCCAGTGATCTATCCCTTTCACACTAGCACAATGTCATTATATCATGCAACATCTGCTGGATGGTTATTGAATAAATGCAGTTTCACACTTAGTATGATATGAGGTGAATAACGCTATTGCTATAGTGCTGTAAGGGACTACAAAAATTCATGAATACAGCCCAATCCATCATGTAAACCAGCCTCCTATCCATTGACTCTCTACATTTCCTGCTGCCTTGGGAAAGCAGCTAGCATAATTAAGGGCCTCATGCACCCCAGACATTCGCTCTTCCACCATCTTCCTTCAGGAATAAGATACAAAAATCTGAGGTCACGTACCAACTGACTCAAACTTGCTGCCGTCAGACTTTTCAATTGACTTGCCTTGCATTAAGTTGATCTTTCCCTACAACCTAACTATGACTAATGCTACATTTCACATTCTCTCTTCCTCATTTGTGAATGATTTGCTTTGTCTGTTTGGTGCGCAAGAAACACTACTTTTCATAGTATGTCAATGTGTGACAATAATAAATCAAATCAAAATCAAAAATAACAGCATTATAAAGGTAATTACACATCTTGTAACAATTTAGCAATTCCATTTCAATCCAATCTCAATCTGTAAGAAGTTTTGCAACACCAAGTTAAAATCCAACAGGTTTATTTGGAATCGGGAGCTTTCTGAGCACTGCTCCTTCATCACTCGCCTGATGAAAGTGCAGTGCTCCAAAAGCTCTTGATTCCAAATAAACCTGGTTTATTATAAACCTGGACTTTAACCTGGTGTTGAGACTTCATTGTGCCCACTCCAGTCCAATGCCAGCATCACCATTTCATAATCTCAACCCGGTTACTGCTGAAATTATCAATCATTCATGAAGGACATTTGCCATGCATCCCCTAGAATAAGGCACATTTACCAAATGTAAAACTAAACTTCTGTGTCCTTTAGTTTATACATGAAAAGTAATGAATGATGAAATGCAAGGTTTGATTTCAGAGCATGGCACTCTGTGCCTTTGTGGAGATGCTGGTGTTGGACTGGGGTAAACACAGTAAAAAGTCTCTCAACACCAGGTTAAACTTTAACCTGGTGTTGTGAGACTTCTTACTCTGCCTTTAACGGCCATGGAATCTCCCTTTGATTTTCAGGATTTAATTGACTTCAGTGGCATACAGTATAAACCACAAACATTGTGAAGAACATAACCACAATTCAAACCACGAGTCTGTAACATGATCAAATTTTTCTATATTGTTTCCCCTACCAGAAAATATTGCCATCATTTGCATTCAGTGTTCATTCACGCTCATTTAAAATCAGTCACAATCATTTTGACATTATTTGACATGACAAATAGTGACACCATTGTCCATCAGGAGGCCTAAAACTGCAGCGTTCAAAATGTTTGCAATTATTTACCTTCAGTGTTCTGACATCAAACATGATCAGAGTTCATTCTCCCTATTTCTGATTTTCTATGGCCATGACTTAGGACTCTGTTGACTTAGGACTAAGTGCCCAAGCCAGCAGGAAAATGAAAGCTGGCACTGGTAGTAACTGTCAGGTAGAATTCTCCCACAGCAATGGTGGACCCCTCTGTTGACAAGGGGAGTACTACCAACCCCTCAGCCAAGAGGGTCATCCTTGCCCCACCACCGTTGACATAACCAGACACCGCCACACCATGCAGGCATGAGAATGACCCAACCTGACCAGCTCCCCTCCCCCATAGACTATCCTCACGTCTTCCTCAGGCCCTCCTCTTCAAGCCCTGCTCCTTGACAGTGCTAATGCTGTACTGCCCCTGGCATCTTGGACCCTGAATGTGGGTTCAGTGCCCATCTGCCAGGTTGCAGAGGGAGGTTCTCTCCAAGGATCCTGGAGGTTGGATAGGCTTGGGCTGGGGGCAAGGGGTTGAACTTGGCAGTCTCCCCTCAGGACGGGGGTCTTGTGGCTGGTTTCCTGTTTCCAGCCAGGGCAAAAGTGTTGCTCGGTCTCAGGATGGCAAATTCTGCCACCATCCTGGCATAAATATTCATTATTGTCTCTGTCCTCAAACCATTCAAGTTCCCTGGTCACTCTAATTTTCATGCCCCCTGAACAGCTGGAAGGATTCCAAATTACCTCAGCACTCCATTCAGCAGAAGGAATTCCCCTCTATATAGGAAGCCGCAGGTGAGAAAATCCCTCTGAAGTCCTAAGACTGTCAGAAGGCAGTCACTTTCACTGGGGGAAGGGGGGAGTTGTGATTTCAGCCAGGATAATGAAGTTGGCTTGCTAGAGTATGAGTTATCTGAGTCCTAATTGATGGTTAAATCAGGGATGCTTCTCCTAAACCCTCAGTGTGACTGAGGCCTTTGGAGATGAGCAACTTTGGGTAATTTTAAAAAATGTTTGACAGCTCCAGCTTGGCACTACTGCATCACTGGAACTCACATTCTTACAGCCCTAGAGCTTGGGATCTGGAACTTGAACAGGAATGCAGGTTCACGGGAAGTAAGGAGGAAGACAGCAGGAGGTTCCATGAGGGGCTGGGTCAGGCATGGAGAGACCTGAGGTCAGGTAATGAGGGGAGGTCACAGGTCAGGGGCTGGGAACTGGGAGTGTCTGGAAGTCGGGTCAGGCGCAGGAGATGTGGCAAGCTGGAGGTTAGACACAGGGAGAGGTCACAAATCTGAGGTCAGGCAGAGAAGTCTGACCTGTAGGCCAGAGGTTGGGCAAGGGAGTGGCCACAAGCTGGAGGTCAGATACGGGGTGTAGCTGCAAGCTGGAGATTGGGCACGGCAAGAGAGAGTAAGTCAGGTTGTGGGCCAGCCCAGAAGGAAAAAATAGTAAAAAAAAAGGGGAAATAAGAATATTGTTTCAAACTCCTTTTTCCCTTTTGGGTGGGGAGTGGCCTCAGTTCAGAAGTTGGACACTGGGAGAAGTTGCATGTCAGAGATGAGGGAGGAGGTACAAGTCAAAAGTCAGGCACAGGGAGAGATGGAATTCAGAGTTAGAGAGCAAGAGAGGTCGCTCCAAAGTGATGCTAATCGGATCATTGCAGGAAATGATGTTTAAATAAATCTCACGATAATCAATGAGATTACAGGCCCCATTAACTTCCTGACATTAAACTGAAACAAAGGTTAAATGGGGAAATGCCAAAAGGGAACCCCCTTTACTTCAGCTGAGGCCTAACCAGTAATGCATAAAGGGTTAGCGTCACATTCTTGCTTCTTTACCTCTGTGTAAAGCCCAGGATCCTATGTGTCTCTTTAACATACTGTGTTTATTTGCAATACTACTTGGAGCATAGGTGAAAAAGCAGATTTCTGGCAGACAAATAGGTTAAAGTTGGGTTTTTGTGGGTCATGCAATGGTATGTGGTAGCTGCAGAGGATTCGCTGCCAGTGCCCTTTGCATTCAATCAATGGGCTGACACAGCAATCTATTCATTCAACAGGGCGATGTCACATTGATTTTTCTGCTTGCTTAGCGCAGTAATGTTGCACTTTTCTATTTATCTTTCTCATGTACGGCTGCCTCTGCATTCATCAGGGTGAATACCTTCGCCTGCTTTCTTTCTGTCGTTGCCTTATTTGCCACGAACATTTATTGTGTTTTGGGTTGTTAGTTTTCAAAACTCCAAAGTGATTTCATACCACAACGGCACGTATTACATTGCTTACTTCCTTTCCTCCTTTTGAACATATTAAGTGAAGATAGTCTTTCTTCCACATAAGCAATTTAGCCACCTGCTATTAAAAGGTTTCAGAGACAAAAGTATTCAGAGAAGCCCTGTGTTTTAATGATTGGCAAATAGTCAGTGTCAGAGAGATTTACAGCATTGAAACAGGCCCTTTGGCCCAAATTATCCATGCCACCTTTTAACTACTAAGCTAGTGCCAATTGCCTGCATTTGGCCCATATCCCTCTATACCCATCTTACCCAAATAACTTTAAATGCTTTTCAAAAGCCAAAATTGTACATGCCTCTACTACTACCTCTGGCAATTTGTTCCAGGCACTCATCAACCTCTGTTTGAAAAAATTGCCCCTTTGGACCCTTTTGTGTATCTCCCCCTCTCACCTTAAACCTACGCATTCTAGTTTTAGACTCCCCTACCTTTGGAAAAAGATGGTGATTGTCTAGCTGACTTAATGATCTGTTCCTGTGGTTTTTGTTGCTATCTTACAAGCCAATTAATTAAATGATGCCACTCAGGCATCTTCTGGTATAACTTAGCACCCGATTTTGAAAATCACCCACACTTGCTTCAGAGTCAGAGGCCAACTCCATTCCAGAAACAAAAGGGCAAAATCTGGCTGGCCATTCCGGTTGAGTTTGGAGGTTCTCCCTTTAGTGTGAGATATTAAACAATCCCCCTGAGTTCTCAGGTGGATGTATAAGATCCCACAGCATCACTTCAACCAAAGGAGTGCTAACCCTGCTGACCTGTGCTGTTTAGTACTGTTTAATACTTATACCTCAGTCAATATCACTCATCACAGAGAATTGTACAGCACAAACAGCCCTTTGAGTCTGCATTGACACATTAAAATACCTGAACTCACACCTAATCCCATCTTCCAGCATTTGGCCCATAGCCCTGAATGTTATGATGTGACAAATGCTCATCCGGGGGGGGGAGCCCCAATTGCAGAAGCTCAACTCGCAACACTTGGATCCAGGAGGTGGGCAATGCAAGTTGCTTACTTCCTGAATCCATCAAGTTGTTTTTGACTTGAAGCTGCTGAACTATCCATCACTTGGAAAAACCAGGCAACAGCAGTCATAGTTCACAAGCAGAATGACACTGAAGTTCCAAGCCACACTCTCCAGACTAAACGTGCCATCCACTCTCTCCTTGGATTGGGTTGGTCGCCTGTCCACATTGCAACCTCTGCTCCGGATGAAAATTGACAAGTTGGAGGAAGGATTGGGGCAGGAAATATATTTCCAACTCTTTAACGTCCCTGCTTCCCTGTCCAAACCCACCTATCTTCTTCAGTTAAATCAAGCCCTTTATTTGTGAAAATTTGGAGACGCGAGAAGAGAGGTAGTTAGCATGAAAAGAACTACGTGTCCATATATCCCAAAGGACAACTGCAAAGCACTACATCCAAAAAGGCAGGTATTGAGAATCAGCAATCTTATTTTATTTTTTTTTTTAATTCATACATGGGACAAGGGCGTCACTGGCTGGCCAACATTTATTGCCCATCCCTAGCTGCCCAAGGGCAGTTGAGACTCAACCACATAGATGTAACCCCAGAGCCACAGCAAAGCCAGACCGGGTAAGCATGGGTGATTTCCTTCCATAAAGAACATTGTTGGAAAAGCCCATTTGATTCAATAATCATCAATTGTTTCATGGTCATCAGTAGATTCTTAATGCCAGATTTCTTTTTATTGAATGTAAGTTCCACCTTCTGCCGTGGCAGGATTCAAACCCAGGTCCCCAGAACATTAGCTGAGTTTTTGGAATACTTGTCTAGTAACAATACCGCTAGGCCATTGCCTCCCCCCAGAATAAGTCCCGGTGCAGCTAGTTAATTTTGAATTGGATGGTTTCTTCAGAAGATCATTTTAAGGTTAATGGTTTTTGTGAACAACAGGGATATCTTGGTAACTGGTGGGGATTTACTTGCTCAGATTACCAGCTGTACAATTAGATTTGACATCTAACCACGGAGGACATAAAAACATAGAAATATAGAAACTCAAAGCAGGGGTAGGCCATTTGGCCCTTTGAGCCTGCTCCTCCACTCATCTTTGTCATGGCTGATCATCGAATTCAATATCCTGATGCCCCTTCCTCCCATATCCCTTGATCCCTCTAGCCCCAATTCAAACTCCAGGAGTCTGAAGGCCAATAACAGTGCTGAGTTCTCCCAGTATTTGAGACACATTGGGCAGGATCTTATCGGGTCGCCACACTTGTTGTTCAGCATGGCGACCCGGTAAGACAGAGCGAGAGGTGAAAAATCAGGTTCACACTATTTCTCACCTCTTGCCAGCCCCGTTCTACAGCAAAATTAACCTCACACCCAGGAATCTGGAAGATCGCAGCATCTGAGCAGCGGCACCCTGTAGCTCAGCAGCCAGCAAAGATTTCTCACCACCACCGCCCCCCACCCAATGCTGGTGGGATTCACGTTACAGCCTCGGTCTTGCGCAGAGTGCTGTAAATTGACCTTGCTGAGAAAATGGGTGAGAAAACTTCCTGTTTGCTCGCCTGCTATACACTTAAAATTTTTTTGACCTCTTACAGTGATGGGGATGTTCGATTGTATTAGATCAAGTATCTTCTGAGAAATTGTGCTCCAAATAAAAAACCCACAGCCACCTCAAGCTCAACTCATATGAAGAATTTCATTGCCTCAGGAGCTGCACCCTTCCCATGCAGTGGTGGGTAAAAACTCCTAAAGAGTCTGCATGTCTATAAGAACCAAATCTCTGAGCGAGGGAATTCAGCAGCAGATCTGTTCATGAAGTCACAGGGCGGGCATTCAGCCAGATTATACTTGAGCCCACAGGGTGATTAAGATATATGAATGACTTCCTGAGTAAATACAACTTCATCCATCTACAGAATTATAATACTGCATACTTGTGAAACGTCTTGACCAGTTTCTTATCCTGAAAGTCCTTGATTAGTCTATGTCACAGGAAAGATGAAATGAAAGGCAAGAGTATAAAACAGAATCATAGAATCTCTATACTGCAGACGGATGCCATTCAGCCCATCAAGTCTGCACTGACTCCCCAACAGAGCATCTTAGCCAGGTCCAACGCCTGCCCTATTCCCATAACCTCACACATTTACCATGATATCTCTGAACTACACACCTCGTGACACGAAGGGGCAATTTAACATGGCCAATTCACCTAGCTTGCACATCTTTGGGGTGCGGGAGGAAAACGGGGCACCTGGAAGAAAAACAGACAGGGAAAATGTGCAAACTCCACGCAGTCACCCAAGCTGGGAATTGAATCCTGGTCCCTGGCACTGTGGCAGCAATGCTAACCACTGTGCCATTGTGCTGCCCATGTGCCACCATGTCACCCACTGAACTGTTCTCTCAAATCTTTGGAAGACAGCAAATGATGGTTAATTGCTGCCCATAATTCTGTTCTTTTTAATGTAATTTTGGCATTCTGTTGGAATGGGGATTAAGATAACAAAATCCTTTCTGGCCTATAAATATGGAATAAAGGTAACTCGAACATTCATTAAAATTCATTCTATAGTTAGGCCAGCATTTATTGCCCATCACTAATCGTCCTTGAGAAGGTGATGGTGTGCTGCCTTTTTGAACTCATAGTCTTACAGTGCAGGAGGCCATTAGGTCCACTGAGTATACACTGATCACAATCCCACCCAGGCCCTATCCCTGTAACCCATGCTTTTTACCATAGCTAGTCCCCTGACATTAAGGGGCAATTTAGCATGGCCAATCCACCTAACCCACACATCTTTGGACTGTGGGAGGAAACCAGAGCCCCCAGACTCCACACAGTGACCCAAACCAGGAATCAAACCTGGGTCCCTGGCACTGAGGCAGCAGCCCTAGCCACGGTGCCACTACCACCCTTCGGTTTCCTCCCTGCAGTCCACGTGGTATAGGTATACCCATAGTTCTGTTAGGCAGAGAATTCCAGGATTTTGACCCAGCAACAGTGAAGGAATAGCTACGTATTCTAAGTCAAATTCTAATACAATATTCCCATGTCTCTGCTGCCCTTATCCTTCTAGATAGTGGTGATTATGGGTTTGAAAGGTGCTAAGAAACCTTGGTGATTTCCTGCAGTACACCTTGTAGATGGTACACATGGCTGCCACTGTTGGTTTGTGGTAGGGGTAGCCATCAAGCAGGTTGCTTCATCCTGAATGCTGATGAGCTTCTTGAGTGCTGTTGGAGCTACACTCATCCAGAGCATGTTATTCTGATCATCCAGAAAACCATGGAAATTGAGAGTAAATAAACAGACTGTTTGGCCCATCGCATCCACGCGAGAACTTTACTTAGAATGCTGAAAAACAAATCACATTGTTAGCTTTCTCCCCATCACCCTGTGTCTTCCTCTGCTTCAAAACTTTAAAGTTTATTTACTAGTCACAAGTATGGCTTACATTAATACTGCAATGAAGTTGCTGTGAAATTCCCCTCGTCGCCACAATCCTGCACCTGTTTGGGTCAATGCACCAAACCAGCATGTCTTTAAGACTGTAGGAGGAAAGCAGAGTACCTGGAGGAAACCCATGCAGACATGGGGAGAATGTACATACTCTGCATAGACAGTGACCCAAGCTGGGAATCAAACCTGGATCCCTGGCACTGAGGTAGCAGTGCTAACCACTGTGCCACCCTGGGGGACTTGATGTGAAATATCTCTAACTCAAAGTCCTTGTACCATGTTTAAACTGGAATAACCTAAGAATTCTCTCATCGCAACCCCCAACTTTTCTGACAGGTCGGAAGATGTTCTACTACTGGCTGGTGCTTTTGGACATCTATCAGCTTATCTCGACCTTGGGCAGAAGTTGCAGTCCCGCATCCAAACTATTGACCCTTGGCCCTTAGCTGTTTAAACAGCCAAGCTAAAAATACATGAGGGCTTTGCCATTGCAGGTAGAGTAAGCTTGGGTGTATCGTGCTTGGGTACAATAGCCACAGTGTGATTGGATTTATCTCACTGTCATAAAGCACATCTATCAGACATCTCTATCGGGAGTCCACATATTTGACGTCAATATCATTTTACAAACAAAAAGCTCAATTAAGCTGCTACATATTGCCCTAAGAAACAAGGGTATACAAGGCACAATGCCCAATATGATACAATGTTACATTCATTTTAAAGATCCATGTTTATCCTTTTAAAAACTGATGCATGAAACCTAATATGATAAGAAAGTATGTGATATGTATCGTAGCAACCTGCAAAATACAGAACTACTGCCTGAGTGAAATAGCAGAAAAAATCCCACAGGCTTCACTTTAGCACGAGTTATATTGATTATATTTATAACAGTTGTCATGACTACACTACAGCATTTCAGAACAAAGGGAGCTTTATCACCAAGCTTTTAAATGAATGCAGATTTCTGTGATGAATTATAATCAAACATCATGGGGTGGGGAAGCAGGAGCCTTGGCTTCTTTTGAGACAATTGTCAAATTCTGGAAAGTGAGAGGGAAATAACCTTAAACAGAGGCTGAGCCTCCAGGAGAGACGTTTACCCATTCCCTCAGCCCTGGGGCGGTGTGTGTGGAACCCGTTCCGATTTAAAAGCAGCAGATACTGGGGATGAAGTAAATCTCAGTTGGGTAGAGGATTGTGTCAAGTAAAGGTGCTAAAACCCCTGGAGTGAAGGTTAAAAGAAGGTATCGAATTCAACAACTTCAGATAATTAGTTCTACCCCAGTTCGACGACTCCTTCGTTTTCACTTCATTTTTAATTTTTAAGTGTTCTCTACCTTTTACGACTTTATTGTCTGTCTTTTATTTTTCTTTCCCCTATTTTATACCCCCTTTCCTTACCTTTTCTCCCCCTTTGCTTCCCCCTTTTAACTCTCCAACCGTGCACCCCCCCGCCCCCCCCCGCCACATCTTTTGCGTGTCACAATTTACCCTCTGATTTCTGCCAATCGGCCATTTGCACTTTTTATTCTCTCTGGGCTGCCAAGTGCTTTTATGTGGGAGAGATTTATAACACTTGTAATATTCATGCAGGCTCTTGTTTTTGTGGCTATGATTCATCTTTCATTCCCTCACCCTGCAGCATAAATATCTCCCACTTTCTATGCCTTTGAGCTTTGACAAAGGGTCATCTGGACTCGAAACATCAGCTCTTCTCTCCTTACAGATGCTGCCAGACTTGCTGAGATTTTCCAGCGTTTTATCTTTGTTGGAGTAAAGGTGAGGCAGGTACGTGTATAGGAAAGGTTTAGCGGGATATGGGACTAGTTCAGTTTAAGAAACTTGGTCCACGTGGACAAGTTAGGCTGACGGGCCAGTTTACATGCTGTTTCTCTCTGACTCTATCACTTGTTCCTCATGCTGCTTTTGTGGTGTGTACTTAGAGTGAAGTTGAGCTGTGTGGTTTTTCACCTCAACAGGTCAACGAGGCCTTAAAACATTACACAAAGCAACATTGGTGTGAATATGCAGTAAATGCAGGATATGTTGAAAGGAGGTGTGCACCTTAGCACATTCAAAATTGTGAGAGGCTCTTGACAGTGGCGAGAACTTGTTTCCACTCATGAAAGAATTGAGACCGAGAGGGTACTGACTTAAAATAAAGAAGCAAAAATGAAAAGAGAAAAACGGTTAACGTCTGTAATGCACTGCTTAAATTTTGGGCAGGTGATGACCTGAAGTATTATCGCTAGAATATTAATCCAGAAAGCCAGCTAATGTTCTGGAAACCTGGGTTCAAATCCTGCTACAGCAGATGGTGGGATCTGAACTTAATAAAAAAAAATCTGGAATTGGGACTCTACTGATCACAAAACCATTGCTGATTGTCAGGAAAACCCCATCTGGTTCACTAACATCCTTTAGGGAAGGAAATCTGTTCTTACCTGGTCTGGTCCATATGTGACTCCAGAGCCACAGCAATGTGGTTGACTCTCAACTGTCCTCAGGCAACTAGGGATGGGCAATAAATGCTGGCTAGCCAGTGGCGTCCATGTCCTACAAACGAATAAAGTTTGTTGAAGGCAAGTTCAAATGGAGCATTCAGAATGCAATTAGACTGTTTGAAAAGAATGTGCAGGGATGGGAGAATGGCATTAACTGGATAGCTCATTCAGAGATTCAGTGCAGGCACCGTGGGCTTAATGGCCTCCTTCTGCACTTGAACAATTCAGTGTTCTGACGTGTGACTCCTATTATAGAAATTCAAAGTGCTTTGAGTGGGAGAGGTTTATAACATTTGTAATATCTGTGCAGGCTCTCTGACCTCTGAACCTGCTATTCCAAAGTGCTCTCCTAAGGTACAGACCCTGACACCAGGAAGCGACTTTACAAAAATCTATACTTAGAATGATTAATTCCTTGATAGTGGGAGGAAGTAAAAGAGACCACCGTCACAAACACTCCTGGTTACACAGCTGTGGAGGGAACAAGGGAGTTGCTCCTGATCTAAAGGGCCTTTTGAAAGGCTGATTTAGCAATTTCAGCTAAAGCCATTTAAAGCAATGAGGCAGGTTGGAGGTGCCCCAGCAGAATGGTGAATGAGCCTGACTGGACGTTGCTGCTTCAAATGCACCCTTCGATAAAATCGCTACAGTGCAGGAGGAGGCCATTCGGTCCATCGAGTCTGCAATGACTCTCCAACAGATCACCACCTTACCCAGGCCCTATCCTTGTAACCTCACGTATTTACCCCGCTAATCCACTAAACATACACATCTTGGGACACAAAAGGGCAATTTAGCATGGTCAATCCATTCAAGCTGCACATCTTTGGAGCTGTGTAGAGAATATAATGATGGCAGCTCAGTAAAATATTGGAATGTTGACTTCTTCAATGACTGTCTGCTTAAAGCTACAAAGATTAAAAATTATGCGAATGAAATAAATGACCATCAGTTTTCCGAGCAATACTTAAAACTGAAGGATTAAGTATTCGTACGAAGTCTCTCAACACCAGGTTAAAATGAACTTTAACCTGGTGTTGTGAGATTTCTTATTGTCTTTACCCTAATCCAACACCGGCATCTCCACGTCAGGGTTAAGTATTAGCCAGGGCATCATGAGAATGGCCCTGCTGTTCTTTAGACATTGGCGTGGCTCCTTTACCATCACCTGAGAAGCCAGACCAAGCCTCAATTTAACAGAACATCTCAGACAGGATCGCACTGCTTACTGCAAGAGGGAACCCATGGAGATATGGGGAGAACATGCAAACTCCTCACAGGCAGTGATCCAAGGCCAGAATTGAACCCATTGTCCCTGGCACTAAGACAGCAGTGCTAACCACTGTGCCACCATGCTGCCCACATGATGTGCCTAAGAGGAAACTAGATAGCTACATGAGCAAGAAAGGAATAGAAAATAATGTCAGCTGAAGGAGCTGGGAAAAGGCAAGTTTGTGGACCACAAACACTATGGACCAATGTGGATTGACCAGTATTTCTATGCAGTGCATTCCAATCTAACAGTGCAGTTGCAGGGTCTGTGGTCTGGAGTAAGACTGAAAATGAAGAAAGGACACAGCAAGGTCAGCAATGGACCAGTTCCACCAATCTTAATGGCAGGGCCTCATTCGAATATTGTAGTCCTGTCTCCTGTGCAGCAGACATCCAAATGGATAATCGGGGTGGTGGAATGAGGTGGAAATATGAGAGCAAGCAGTGGTCACAATTGGTAAGGGAACTCCAGACAACAATCAGGGCTGTCAGGGTGGAGCAATGAAAGGGCTGAGGCTAGACCTTGGAGACTGAAGGCTTCATAGCTTGGCTGCGGTCAAGCAGTCCATCTCCTCCTAATTAGTCTCCGGATGCCCAATTCACTGGCCAGCATGGGGAACCCCCATTAGTCTGGGCTTTGTGCCCACACAGTGTGCTTTGTTGTAAACCTGCCTCTGCAATACCTACAACATACTTCAAAGCTATTGCTTCTCACATTACAAGATGGGGTGGCATGGTGGCATAATTGTTAGTGCTACTGCACCAGGGAACTGGGTTTGATTCCTGGCTTGGGTCACTGTCTGTGCAGAGTCTGCAGGTTTTCTCCATACCTGCATGGGTTTCCTCCAGGTGCTCTGTTTTCCTCATTGCAATGTTTATTATTATCATCAGTGTCAAAGTAGGCTTACACTAACATTGAAATGAAGTTATTGTGAAAATCCCCTCTGCTGCCTGTTTGGGGACACTGAGGGAGAATTTGGCACAGCCAATGCACCTAACCAGCACATCTTTTGGACTGTGGCGGGAAAAGACTGGAGCACCTGGAGGAAACCCGCACAGACAATGACCTACTCTGGGAATTGAACCTGAGGCCCTGGCACTGAGGCAGCAGTACTAACCACTGTGCCACCATGCTGCCTACTTGCAACACTTAAATATATGAAATAAAACAAAGCTTTTCTGTCACTTGTAAGCTTAGGGCAGGATTTTTGGCCATGCTCGTCCTGAAACTGGAAAATCCTGCCTGAGGTCAACGTACCTTTCCACGGTCCACTGCTCGCCCACTCTGATTCCTGTGGCGGGCCGTACAGTAAGATCCCGGTGATAGTCTTTGGGCAAATTCCGAATTGTAAAATAGTCTAAAGCTTCAATTCTTAACCTCCAGACTTGAATGTAACAGCTAAGACCACACAATACATGACCTTTTGAAGCCTTCGCAACTTCTGTCAGTATGAGGCAGTGTAAATTCTTAATGTCACACTGGAGAACCTTACCCACAACCATACATTGTTTCCTTTGGAGCCTAGCATTCTGCTCACTTTCTTATTGGGGAGGTGTTTTGCTTTTTTACGCAGTGCCTTCAAACTCTCTAGCGATGACGCACAGCTGCAGATGACATGCACATTGCATGAAAGCTCCAGAACTTACTGCAAAATTCACATTTTAAGCCTTATCCTCCCTTTCAGGCATGATATAATTACTGGGCATTAGCATTCGTAGAAAAAAAACATCAAAGACCCAATTTTCTCAGTACTCTCAGAACAAATGAAGCAGGCTATTTTTTAAAAAAAGGAAGAAAATAATAGAATTTGAAAGGTGCCTGTCAAAGAATAAATTATCCTAATAGGAGACTAAATTTAATTATAAAATATGCATAGAGCTTTGTTAATCATACCAGCAGGATAATACGATCAAAGGTTTGCTGACCAGATCTGGAGTTTTGTTGATTTTCCTCCATTTTAAGAAAGGCTATTAATTGAATGTTAGGATGCTTAACCAGAACATGGACAATAGAGTGACACGCAGCATGATGCTTCTTCCAACAGGCAATGCACTTAATACATTCAAGCTACCAGAGCAGTTACTGTGCATCTAGAATAGTAACCCAAAATGCCCCTAATAGTATCTCAGATTTAAGTGCCAAACTACTTTACTCCTATTATATTGATATCCTAATTCTACCTCAGCACCTATCTAAGTAACCAAAGGTCACATCCAATCAGTCCAAATTTCATTTGTTGTTTTTGAGTTCACTTTTGAACATGGGTTTGGGTCAAACTGCTCATTTAAACAATTACATTAGTAAAAAGGTAAGAAAAGTCTGGGGACAGTTTCTTAGAATTCCTACAATGCAGAATGTGGCCATCAGGTCTGCACTGACTACAATCCAACCAGGCCCTATCCCCCTAACCCCACGTATTTACCCTGCTAATCCCCCTGACACTACGACCATGCTAAATTACTCCTATCAACCTAACCTGCACACCTTTGGAGAAAACCAGAATACCCCGAGGAAACCCACGCAGGCACTGGGAGAACATGCAAACACCACACAGTCACCCAAGGCTGGATTTGAACCCAGATCTCAGGTGTTGTGTGGCAGCAGCGCTAACCACTGTGCTATTGTGCTGCCCTACTGCCACCATGCCATCTAATTTCAAAAAGACCCCCTCTGTGTTCACAGTCAACTTTCCCATTGCTGCTGAGATCTGGCACTTCAGGTCTCCTTCCTGAGTTAACTCCCATGAGGCTGATGTCCCTTCACCAAATCTAGATTTATTTACAAGTGTTCGTCTTGCTCAGCTACTTCCCAGTACGGAGTATACGGGAATAGCCCAGACACTCCACATTATATACCTCTGCAGGGCTCCTGGACTGGACAACATTAACTGTCCCAATCAAGGATCCCGCATTCTAATGAATCCACTTCCTAAGTCAATCCAGCACGGGGTGGAGATGTCTTCCAGGGAGATGGTCATTCATTTTAAAGAGCTTTGACGAAGAGGGACAATTCAAACTGTTCCCGTTAAAGAATTGAGTTGGGTTCTGAAACTGCAGTGCACGTTGTGCATGGCCGGGGATAGTACAGATACCAATGTGTTTTTGTATTCCTACCTCAATTTATCAAAATCAGAAGGATATATTTGTAATGTGCAGTTTCACTGCCTGCTTCTCTTTTATCTAGCGATGCTATCTCTTTAAATGGTCACGGTCCCAATTGGCCACGGTTATCTGTATTTGTCTCATAATCTTGATCGAAGCTTGACATTTCTTGGCACGTAGGATTTGCGTTCAATACGATAAAACACATTTGTTGCTAAACAAAAACAGTCGATCCTAATCAGCTTAATTCGTCTTCAGAATGTTTCTCATACCCCGTCCTATCATCACAGTCAATACAAAATACATTTATCACGTACTTCACTTTATTTTTCAGTTATTGTATCCAGGAAACAGCACTGATTTTGCAGTTTAGACTAAAATATTATACAAACTTGATCCTCTGAGTTGGAAGGTTTATGTCTAAATATAAGACTTGCACATAGGTAAAGTCACTACAGTCCCAGATGACCATAGGCTGCGCTCCCCTTGGAGTGGTTGAGCTGACTGGTGATTTAACCTAAGGGTCATCACACCTCAGGCGAGGGGCAAGGTTGAGAAGGCTGAACCTTAATGAATAACCTCAGCCGGTGCAGGAATGGAATCCGTGCTGTTGGCGTCACTTTACATCACTAACCAATCCAGCCGACTGCGCTAAACTCCCCCCTGCTTGTGCATATAGTTTGTTTATTAGTCTCTCAAAGTAAGCTTACATTAATACTGCAATAAAGTTATGGTGACAATCCCCTGGTGCTACACCCTGGCACCTTTTAGGGTACACAGAGAATTTAGTATGGCCAGTGCACCCAACCAGTACGTCTTTCAGACTGTGGGAGGAAATCGGAGCACCCAGAAGAAACCCACACGGACGCAGAACATGCAGACTCCACACAGTGACCCAAGCTAGAAATCAAACTGGTTCCCTGGTGCTGAGGCAGCAGTGCTAGCCACTGTGCTGCCCTCATTATTATTGAGACAGGCCAATATTTGTGGTGCTGCTTACACCTCGATCATCACCAGTTTACGTTGCACGCCTTAGTATATAAACGAACAGACTTTATGAAATAAAGAATCAAATAATATTTTAGCACTTCATATTATGCAAAGGGGAAGGTTACCCATTCTGCATCATTCAATATTCTGGAACTGGGTAAAGTATTGTTCACCTAAGCATTTCTGTCCCTAAGATGCTGTGATGATTAGGATTGTAGGATTCCATGGAAGGCTGAGCCTGATGGACACTCCTCTGCAATAACTTGCTGATTTTCTATGCATTGATCTCGAGTGCAGCTAAAGCAATACTTCTTACAGAGCCTTTCACCTGATGGCATTCCTTTTAAATGTTTTATATCGTGGTTCTACTGACATTTATATTGGGAGTCAGCTTCAAAGCAGAGTAGGAACCAAACTTGTAAATCGTAGTTTTTGTTTGTAACCGTATCTGTTCCCTGATGTCTGGAGTTGGTCACCACCACCAGAGCAACACCTGACCTGCTGCCTCCTCCCTCCCCACCAGACAATGATCAGCCCTCCCACTCCCCCTCCCCCAACAACAATCGGTCCTCGTCCTCCCTCTCCCCCCTTGACGACAATTTCAGCCCCCTCCACCAGAATATATCTGACCTGCTTCCTCCTCCTCCTCACTCTTGACCAGATAATGATCAGGCCTCACTCCCCTCCCCCTGCCAACCAGAGAATGATCTGGTGCCCCCTCCCCTACCACTGAACTGAGTCAGTGAGCCGTTGTTAGCGCTGAATGCGCTCTTCAGCCGCTGGAGTGCCCAATTCAGACTTATTCAGCAGGCCCATTTCGGCACGATTCCAGATTGGTGAACGTGGTAAAGGGGGAAATTCTGAAAGTTGGGCGGGCAGTTCATTAATTGAATTAAAATGCATGCAAATACACTTAAATTGCCACTGCACCCATTTCGGTCATGAAACAGATTGCTGCCGTTCATGGGTTTTGGTAAAGTTGCAATCTGCACGGACATGGGTGCAGATCACGTTAATAGCTGATTTTACCACATTTTTGCTCCCGTTTTTGGGTGTGACACAATGGTAAAATTGGGCCCTGTAATTAAGAAAGCCCACCCCAGCTTTCTCAGGAGACTAAGGAAATTTGGCATACCTGCTACAACTCTCCAACTTCTACAGATGCACTATAGAAAGCATTCTTTCTGGTTGTAGCTTGGTACGCCACCTGCTCTGTCCAAGACAGTAAGAAACTACGAAGGGTTGTGAATGAAGCCCAGTCCATCACCCAAATTAGCCTCCCATCCATTGACACTGTTTTCCCTCTACTTCAGAAAAACAGCCAGCATAATCAAAGACACCAAGCACCCTGGACATACTCTCTTCCATCTTCTTCCATCAGAAAAAAGATACAAAAGTCTGAGATTATGTAATGACCAACTCGAGAACAGCTTCTTCCCTGCTGCATTCAAATTTTTGAATGGACCTGCCTCACGTTAAGTTGATCTTTCTCTGCACCCTAGCTATGACTGTAACACTACATTCTGCAGTCCTTTCCTTTCCTATGAACAGTATGCTTTGTCTGTATAGCGTGCAAGAAACAGTACTTTTCATTGTATGCTAATAATTTTATTTATTATTAGCATACAATGCTAATTGTATTAACTTTATCTAATAAATGACAAATCAAATCAATCTGTCATCCCTTCAGAGAAGGATTTAATTTCTACTGAAGCGTTTCCCTTGTTAAGTTTAACTGTTGCTTCTAATGAATGGGATGCAGAACATTTTAAGATGCACACTTCATGAAGGTCACATGTACAATCGTGACTCACCAGCCCATTGCCTGAGGTTGAATGTTCAGCTCCTATAAAATAACCTCACCGAGGAACTTCGTTCTCATTCAAGGAAATTGGGCAACAGTTGAGACTGGGGTGTTTGAACTTGCGTATCTGAATAGCGGTCCAATACTTTGCTTTCTCAGATCAGTGTTATTTGCAGAGGACAAGAAATGTTGGCAATAACTGTCATGGTTTTTAAGTATGTTCCTTAATGATGAAAGTCTAATGAGCTCCTGGAGCAATAACAGGTACACAGCTCTTATCAGCCCTTATATTTCTCAAATAGACAATGACTATACAGAATGAAGTCTAATGTTAAGCAACGTCATTGATTACATAAACGTATCAACAAGATTTGAGTTCATTCCTTATATATGGTATGGCTTAATGCTTACTTGGAGAAACAGGCAGTGGGTTTTACAATACAAAAGAATGCTAAAAGCAAGAAAATCTTTTCTATTCCTCTAACTGAATTTGTGAAGAGCATGTTCAATGTCACTGATTGGAAGGTCACAACATCAATGTTATTTTCTGCTGCAATTGGAGGTATCAACTTGTTCACCATTTGACTTTACCTCCTGAATGGATAGAGGATATGAATTATAAAAATAGACAAGCGTGCAGCAAGTAATCGATCAGGGGTCTCAATAACACAAGTAGGACCAAGAATGATGCATGTCTGTCAAGTCAATGGGAGACAGGGATTCTGAAACTGTACACTTGAGCGATTTTTTAAAAAATATATAAATTTGTAAATGTTTGTTTAAATATATATACATTGACAGCACAGACTAAATGATGGCTATATATAATGGATTTTTATTTCTTTGCCATCAATGCCCCTTTTGAAATAGCATATAGCAAAATTGACCTTATGTACAGGAAATCATCAAGTAATACAAATTACAGGCATCAAAATAGATTTCTTCATTATGCTGGCACTATTGTTTCTAGTGCAACAGACTAGTGTTTTAGTTTTATATGGAGTTGGCAGCAAAAGTGGGATATTATCTTACACATTAGTCTAGACCACCTGGTCCTTCCAGCCAGATATATCTGGCTTCTGCCCATCTAACCTACCCTTAAATTTCCAATCCACAAATGCATCATTGATGTTGACAAATCCTGTCTGTTTCCTTCTATTGAAAACCAACTGGACATGTTTGGGAGCATTCTCAGAATATCTTAAGAATCCTTCCTGTTGTGTACATTTTCTATCAGAATTTCAGGAACAAGGTTCTACCATGGGTTGACAAAAGGCCACAAATATAAATCTACAAGGTTAATAGATGACTTTAAAAAAAAACAAATGTTTAGATTTTACCAACAAAAGGTGAAACTAAAAGCCTTGATTCTTAACTTTAGCCTTCCTGAAGCTTTGAACTTCCTTCTTGTTGGTCTTGTGTTCCAGGAGAACAGGCACCTGTATTGCAGCTCTAGAGATGTGAGCTTCCTATCCAGATTATTTCAATAATTTTATCCCAATAATTTTTCCAAAACAGTCTCTCCCTGAGACATGTCTCCATAGGGAGCAGGTTCACAGATATCCTGGGCTGCTAAGAGAAGCAAAGTGAGAGTATGAGAAGAAATTGGCAGCTAGCATAAAAAGATCCAACAGTCTTTAATGGGCATATAAATAGCAAAAAGATAGTAGGAAGAATGAGGCCAATTAAGGACTGGAATTGAGATTTAGCTTCTTGTACAGCTTCAGTGGTGGAGAACAAAGGAAAAATAGCAACTGACAGTGCCACAGTATTACATCTTCAATATGTCCAGCAGCACTTCACAAACAACATGTTGGTTGTAAAGTGCATTAGCTTACATCAGCAGCTAATTCAGGAAGCAAACATTGCTCATCCACAAGGCTTAGGATGATCCTACGTTGCATGATGATAAAAAGATAAGGATGAATCAATTCAAAGCTCAGAATATACTATTCAGCCAGCAGTAGACTGACACGGACATACTTTAAACCTGAACATGGCCACTTCACGTATCCACTAAGAGTTAGCTATTTCAAATAAAGCACAAAGTTTGTTTATTTCTTTATTAGTCACAAGTAGGCTTACATTAATACTGCAATGAAGTTACTGAAATTTCCCTAGTCGCCACAATCCAATGCCTGTTCAGGTCAATGCACCAAACCAGCACATCTTTCAGAATGTGGGAGGAAACCCATGCAGATATGGGGAGACTATGCAAACTTCACACAGACAGTAACCCAAGTTGGGAATTGAACCTGGGTCCCTGGCACTGTGAACATAACATAAGAAATAGGAGCAGGAGTAGGCCATCTAGCCCTTCAAGCCCACCCTGCCGTTTAATAAGATCATGGCTGATCTGAAGTGGATCAGTTCCACTTTACCGCTTTCTCCCCATAACCCTTAATTCCCTTGTCTATCAGACGAGGCTCGAAGGGCTAGATGGCCTACTCCTGCTCCTATTTCTTAAATCTAAGCGGCAGTGCTAACCACTGTACTACTGTGCCACCCCAACTTTAACACAAAATCAAATAAAAGGCAGTTTTGTTAACCAGGAAACAATTAAACTTCATTATCCCAAAGCATCTCAAGACTAAATTTTTGCATTGTATCTTGTCCAACCTCCCCCTTTATCCATAGTCAGCATTCCCTGCATTGTACTCAATAGTTAAGCAGCAAACAATTACTCAGGCCAAAAGCCTTGGTCTCTCCAGATCATAGAACATAGAAAAACTATAGCACAAACAGACCGTTTGGCCCACAAGTTGTGCCGAACATGCCCCTACCTACTAGGCTTACCTATAACCCTCTATCTTACTAAGTCCCATGTACTTATCCAAAAGTGTCTTAAAAGACCCTATCAAATCCGCCTCCACCACAACTGCTGGCAGCCGATTCCACACACCCACCACCCTCTGAAAAACATACCCCTGATATATCCTCTGTACCCACTCCACACACCTTAAACCTGTGTCCTCTTGTGGCAACCGTTTCAGCCCTGGGGAAAAGCCTCTGAGAATCCACTTGATCAATACCTCTTAACATTTTATACGCCTCTATCAGGTCACCTCTCGCCCTTTGTCTCTGATCGTCTGATCAAGATATAGGCATTCAATTAGGTTCAAATTTATTTGATTAGAGGGGACATTCATCTGGTGCAGTGAAGCCTTGTCACACTTGAACGTTTTCTTTCGTTTTAATTCAGTCTTTACCATAGTAACTACATTTGCAGCCACGAACTGTGCAAAAGTAACACTTTTTTTAAAGGAATTGTGAAATAGTTAAGCGCATCTGTCTGGAGTACACAACTCCTGCTTTCATGTTTGGAACATGACAGGTTTTCCAGTCAATTACCTTTTTCTATTATATTTTACAAGTGACTTAATTTGATCAGGGAAATGTTGAGTCACCTAACTTCTGTTGTTCTGCAAGAATCTTTGTGTAGCAGCCACAGATGTCCCTTTACAGCTATAGTGTGATGAGATAGAACATAATATGCACAGCAAGCATTGAAGCTACACAAAACCTAAGCAGTCTCAGACAGAAGGAGAAAATCAGGGAAGGAAGAAGATTTGCTAAACCACACCACTCATTGGTCAGAAATTATCACTGGAAATCTCAGACCTCACCCGCAGGTGGGATTCTCCAGTGCCACTGCTGTGAATGCGGTTTTGGCTGAGCGTCAAATTCTCTGTTCTGACTGGGAATGAATGAGATTGGAGAATCCTACCCTTTGTATTTTTGGGCAGTCCCTTGGGATTGAGGATGATTTTCCTCCACTCTACTGTAATGGATTCTGAAGGCTGATGCCTGATCTGTGGTCTTTGCTGCATGCAAGGCAGGTGGGGCTGGAAGGTTGGTAGATGGATTGGTTGGAGGCTTGTCTACTCCTACCAACACCTCAACTCTGCTGACAAAGCGACTCTGCACATTGAGAAAATGTGTTTCGTGCCTTCTTGAATGAACCTTCTCTATTTTAGTTAGACACAAGCCAAGGACTCCCATGCGTCAGTGGAATGTTTCACCTCTGTAGGGATGCTTTTTTGAGAGCTTTTCAAAGCCTTTCCCCTGTCTTCCTGCTGTGGCCGATCCTGAGAGGTTACTTGGGGGGAGAGATCTTACCAAGAAAAAATGAACATGAAAATGGGGAAGAACCAATCCCATTTTCTCAGCACGCTCTCAGACACAAACTTCTGCCACTTAATGCAAAAACAGAGTGTGTGATTCATGCCAGTAGGGGGAGTGAATGAAGTCTATTCTTCTTGCTAGAAAGTCTACTGCTGACAGCTAGAGCCGATCTGTTCTGTGTACAAGTGTACACAGAATAGAGGGATGTCACTCTCCCCATGCACCCCCCCTCCACAGCCACCGGTCAACCAGTGAGACGAGCTGGTATGATTGCCCCTTAATCTCTGAAATATTGCTGAGAAAGTGTCCGATAGACTGGCTATAAATATTTGTTAGCTTGTCATTACCAACTGCAACAATCTGAGAATCTGATCCCTTCTATAATTGATACTCAGCATCTGTCATAGATGATTTATCATGATACATAGTTGCCTGAATACCCTCAGGAACTCCGAGTTATGTTAAATTGTTAACTCGGTCCATTCATGATTTTCTATGCAGCAACACCGTACATTTATAAAGACGCTCATTCAGGGGAGCAGGATCATTTTGAGATGTCAGGGACAGTCATTTCTGCCTGTGGCAAGTTGCCCTCGGCCCAGGTAAGGGTCCCACGCTCAAGGTTACAAACCACGGCCAACTGTGACAAATCTCCTGTGGTCGTGGCAGAAGATCTAGAACCTCGAGTGACAATGGCTGTTTACAGGCCGAGTATTCTTCAGAAAGAGGGCTTGTGCTTCCTTTAAGTACACGAGAAAGGTGGCAGGAAAGTACCTTGTGTATTCTGTTTTCTGGTCATTGGGAGACTCTTTTATGAGCAACTGAGGAGGAATGTGCAGGACCACAG
Source organism: Carcharhinus amblyrhynchos (assembly GCF_965287045.1). Classification (NCBI taxonomy): domain Eukaryota; kingdom Metazoa; phylum Chordata; class Chondrichthyes; order Carcharhiniformes; family Carcharhinidae; genus Carcharhinus; species Carcharhinus amblyrhynchos. The sequence goes on from NC_137348.1 coordinate 29,685,912, forward strand.
GGCCTGGAGCATTGATTAACAGACTAGCCCATGGACAGATCCCTGCTCCTCATTAATATAATAAAACATTACAAAGTATGTCGCAGGAATGTTACCTGGTAGCATTTGATGTTTCTTTAAATTCGGTCTAAAGTTATTAAAACCTATGGATGCCTGATTGTCATACCTAGAACGATAGAATTCTACAGTGCAGAAGGAGGCCATTTGGCCCATTGAGCCTGTACCAACAACAATCCCACCCAGGCCTTATCCCTGTAACCTCATGCATTTACCCTAGCAAGTCCCCCTGGCATTAAGGGACAATTTAGCAGGCTAGCCCACTTAACCTGCACATCTTTGGAGTGTGGGAGGAAACCGAAGCAGTCAAAACCCACACAGACATGGGGCAAACGTGCAAACTCTGTCAGACAGTGACTCAAGCCAGGAATTGAAGTTGGCACCCTGGCACTGAGACAGCAGTGCTAACCACTGTGCCATCATGCTCTCCATTGTGCCACAGTGCTGTCTATACCTATGAACTATTCGTGCATCTCCAACTTCCTTTGTCCTGCCGCTAGAGCTCTTGCCTTCAGCTGTCCCATTAGAGCTCTTGCCCAGACTCAAGCTCTGAAATTCCCTCCCTAAAACTACTTCTGTTTCTGCCTCTCCGCTTTGTGCTTTTCCTTCTAAAAAAAATTCTTTGAAATTGCCCTCTGTTACCAAGCTTTTGATCATCTGTTCCACCTCCTTTCCTGGCTCAGCCTTCATGGTTTTCTGATAATGCCCCTATGAAGTGTCTTGGAATGTTAAGGATACCTTATAAATAGTTGCGGTTCTGTCAAATTCCTCTTCAATCTACTCAGGCATCAATTGCTTGTAGGCATAAGCTGTTCAAAGTAAGGGTGTTCAGGATTCAGTTGGTTTCCTTGATACATATTTGTCAGAATACCAAAGCCAGTACGCATTAAAATGTTAGCCAGTCCATCTCTTAGAAGATTGGAGAAATGTATGTTGCTCAAATGGATTATAATATCTTCAGATAATGTAGGTCTCATTATCATACCCCTGGTTGAACAATTAGATGGAGTCTAATAGTCAAAGTCCAGATCAGAGAAGTTGTCAGATCTGATTGCAGGAGCAAGACTCAAAGTCTGTAGCAGGGAACTTGCACAGGAGTATAGGGTGGCACAGTGGTTAGCACTGCTGCCTCACAGCGCCAGGGACCCAGGTTCAATTCCAGCCTTGGGTCGCTGTCTGTGTGGCATTTGCATGTTCTCCCCAAGTCTGTGTAGGTTTCTTCCAGGTGTTCTAGTTTCTTCCCACGCTCAGGATGTGCAGGCTCAGTAGATTGATCATGCTAAATTGTCCCTTAGTATCAGGAGGGGTTAGCAGGGTGAGTGTGTGGGGTTTTAGGGATAGGACCTCAGTAGGATTATCGGTAGTGCAGGCTCGATGGGTCAAATGGCCTCTCTGCGCCATGGGAACTCTGAGTATTGGGCCAAACCGATTTGCTTTGCATTGTTGGATATTAAAGATAGAAGGATGGTAGGAGTTGAGGGCCTGAATGCGATTACTGTCACTAGAGGTAGTCCTCGATAGACTAACGGGACTGATGGTGGACAAGTCCCCAGGACCGGATGGATTGCACCCCAGAGTGCTCAAGGAAATGGCAGAGGTGATAGTGGATTCCTTAGTGAGTATTTACCAAACTTCGCTGGATTCTGGGGAAGTGCCAGAAGATTGGAAAACAGCTAATGTTACACCGCTGTTTAAAAAAGGTAGCAGGCAAAAGGCAGGGAATTATAGGCTGGTAAGTTTAACGTCTAGTTGGGGGAAAAATGCTTGAATCTGTCCTCAAAGAAGAAATAGTGAGGTACCTGGAAGGGAATGGTTTGATAGAGCAGACGCAGCACAGATTCGTTAAGGGGAAGTCGTGTTTGACAAATTTATTGGACTTCTGAGGAAGTGACGAGTGCAGTAGACAGGAGAACTGGTGGATGTGGTGTTTCTCTATTTCTCAAAAGGCGTTTAAGGTTTGGTATCAATGGGTGCTATTCTGGTTGGCGGTCGGTGACTGGTGGAGCGCCGCAGGATCGGTGCTGGGGCCTCAGCTATTTACCATTTATATAGATGATCTGGAGGAGGGGGCTGAGTATAGGAAACAAAATTTGCTGATGACACGAAGATGAGTGGAAAAGCAAATTGCGCAGAGGGTGTGGAAAGTCTGCAGAGGGATCCGGATAGGCTGAGCGAGTGGGCGAGGACCTGGAGTACAATGTTAGCAAGTGTGAGGTTATCCACCCTGGCAGAAATAATAGCAGGAGGGATTACTATTTAAAGGGTGAAAAGCTGCAGCATGCTACGGTGCAGAGGGACCTGGGGGTCCTTGTGCATGAGTCACAAAAACCCAGTCTGCAGGTGATCAAGAAGGCGAATGGAGTGCTGGCCTTTATAGCGAGGGGGATAGAATATAAAAGCAGGGAGGTCTTGCTGCAACTGTACAGGGCACTGGTGAGGCCGCAGCTGGAGTACTGTGTGCAGTTTTGGTCGCCGCACTTGCACAAGGATATTTTGGCCTTGGAGGGAGTGCAGAGGAGGTTCACTAGGCTGATACCAGAGATGAGGGGGTTGGACTAGAGAGACTAAATAGACTGGGTCTGTACTCGTTGGCGTTTAGAAGGATGAGGGGGGATCTTAGAGATGTATAAGATAATGAAAGGGATAGATAGGGTAAAGGTAGAGAGATTCTTCCTGCTCAGAGAGGATAGTAGGACTAGAGGGCACAGCCTCAAGATAAGGTGGGGGGGGGTGCAGTTTGGAACGGAGTTGAGGAGGAACTTCTTCACTCAAAGGGTGGTGAATCTCTGGAATTCTCTGCCCGGGAGGCTTCCTCACTAAATATATTTAAGTCACAGGTAGATAGGTCTTTTGACAGACAAGGGAATTAAGGGTTATGGGGAGAAAGTGGGAAAGTGGAGCCACTTCAGCTCAGCCATGATCTTATTGAATGGTGGGGCAGGCTCGAAGGGCTAGATGGCCTACTCCTCCTATTTCTTATGTTTCTTACGTTGGTGATCGTAAACTTCAAGTTTCCAAAGATGCAATTTGAACCTCCCTGCATATCTGATTTTTAATTCTCCACCTTTTTTGCCTTCAGCTGTAAAATGAACTCGGCTTTGGAATTCCTGCTCTAAAACCTCATTTGCCTCACTCTCCATCTGCCCCCCCGGCCCTTTTCAATTTGCTCTTTGAAACCTAACCGTTTGAGTAAGCTTCTAGCTATCTGCCCCAGTATCTCCTTATGTGGTTCACTGTCAAATTTCATTTAATAACGATATTTTACAGTAGTGAAACACTAATAAATGCAAGCTATGGCATAGGGACAACACTGGCACAGTGGCTAGCACTGCTGCCTCACAGTGCAAAGGGACCCAAGTTCGATTTCCGGCTCAGGTCACTGTCTGCACGTTCTCCCTGTGTCTGCCTCCGGGTGCTCTGGTTTCCTCCCACAGTCAGGAAGACACGCTGGTTAGTTGCATTGGCCATGCAAAATTCTCCCTCGGTGTACCCGAACAGGCGCCAAAGTGTGGAACCAGGGGAGTTTTACAGTAACTTTATTGCAGTGTTAATGTAAGCCTACTTGTGACTAATAAATAGACTTTAATTCATTATAAACAGTTGAAGTTTATAATGAATTATTTTTACAAACTATTGTTCCTTCTTAACAGAAAGAAGTCTCACAACGCCAGGCTAAGGTCCAACAGATTTATTTGGTATCGCGAACTTTCAGAGTGCTGCTCCTTCATCAGGTGAGTGTCTGTCTCTGTCTCTCTCCTGATGAAGGAGCAGCACTCTGAAAGCTCGTGATACCAAATAAATCTGTTGGACTTTAACCTGGTGTTGAGACTCTTTACTGTTCCCACCCCAACGCCAGCACCTCCACATTATTTCTAACGGAAGTTCAACAAACCGAATTACAGTAATGGCTCATTCTTACTGTGAATCATTGAATTTAATTACATTTTGATTATCATATTGCCTGCCAGCGTAACAATCTAAATGAGCTGTCTAAAATGAGAGATCTTGGATTTATTTCAATCAGAGGAATTTTACCCAGTCCAGGTCACTTCAGGTTAGTCTCATTTTAAAAACTAGTAGCGTGCACACAACAAAATCTTAATAAACATCTGCAATCAATATATCTAGTTCTCATTGCTGGCAAGCATTAAATAAAGATTATTTTAAAACAGCACTGACAAACAGTGTGCCTTTTTTTTAAAAAAAGCACAAGTTATTACATGAATACGCAAGGCTGGGTATGTGGAAAATTTCAGCTAATGATTCATGAAAGACTTGGCACTTGAAGAAAAGATTAACATAAAAGGCATTGACCTAATTCTTTAGATTTGTTGTGAAACTTTCAACTATCCACAAGGCATCAGATTGGGAAAATACAGTAAAATAAATGAGGATGTGGGATGGAGAGATAAGATACCAATGTTTCTTTCAGACCATCGAGTTGTCTATTCATTCCACCTTCCACAGTATTTGCTGGCAAAATGCCTACATATCCAGGTGGTCGAGTGAACGGAGATAAGATATCCGATTTCTACTTGTTCAATAGTTTAGCATTTTGGGTTTTCCCAGGTGGTTGATGCTTGAACGTACATCGGCATTCAGTTTCCAAAGCGTGTGGTAGCGAAGGAGCCCAAATCCCTCATCCCTCGTTATTGAGACTTGGGGTTGGCTTGTTTATGGTAAGGGGCACAAAGAAATGGATGCGATTAAAACTACGAGTGAGTGGGAACTCCTCATCACTAGTATCGAAAGGAAATGTCCTTTTCAGCATAGCCCGCAGCAGAAATTCAAGCCTGCCGATTCAGTTTTTTGCAAATTGGCTCCAAACTCAATGTTCGTTAACTGCTGAATCTTATTCCCAGTGCCAGAAACACCATTTCCCAACAAACTGTAGTGTCGTCTCCGAGGAAGCAATTCAAACTCATTTTGTTATTTGTCTCAGTAAAAGTAAGCGGAGAAATCGATATTTCATAACCGACAAATATTGCTCCATTCAGAGGAATTGGAATATTTGTTGTCCCTGAAACACATCTTTTTCAGAGATGCACATTGCATTGTTTTCAACATTTTGCACAAACTGTTGCATTGTTTTTGGCTGGTGCATTGTGCATGTTGTGTGCTGCGGCTTACCTGAGTTACGTCATTCCTTTGTGAGCGAAGGATTCAGGCAGAAGCCATTATACCCAACACAGCCAATACCAGAGTTTACAGATCTATTGTCGCAAGTAGAGCAAAAATAGCTAATAATTAGACGTTTATTGTACGCATAGTCTAACACGAATGGATACTTTTTTATTAATTCGCGGGAGAAGGCATCGCTGGCTAGGCCAGCATTTATTGCCCATCTCTCTTTCCCCTGAGAAATTGGCAGTGAGCTACCTTGAATCGTTGCCGTCCACGTGCTATTGGTTGGCCCACAATGCCGTTAGGGAGGGAATTCTAGGATATTGACCCAGTGACTGCAAAGAAACGGTGATATATTTCTAAGTCAGGCTTGGAGGGGAACTTGCAATGGTGGTGTTCCCGTATGTCTGCTGCCCTTCCCCTTCTAGATGGAAGTGGTCATGGGTTTGGAAGGTGCTGTCTATCTGTGTGGCAGCAATGCAACAGTTGAGTAGTGAACCTGTTGTTATACTCCATAGGGGCAGCACAGTGGTTAACACTGCTGCTTCACAGCGCCAGGGTCCCGGGTTCAATTCTCAGCTCGGGTCACTACGTGTGGAGTTTGCAATTCTACCCCTTGTCTGCATGGGTTTCCTCTGGGTTCCTCCCAAAGCCTGAAATATGAGTTTGCACAGTAGTTAATATTGCTGCTTCACAGTGCCGGGGACTCGGTTCGATTCCCAGCTTGGGTCACTATCTGTGCGGAGTCTGCACATCCTCTCCACGTCTGCATGTGTTTTCTCCGGGTGCTCTGATTTCCTGTCTGTCCGAAAGACGTGCTGGTTAGGTGCATTGATAGTGCTAAATTCTGCCTCAGTGTACCCAAGACTGTGGCGACTAGGGGATTTTCACAGTAACTTCATTGCGGTCTACTTGTGACACTAATAAATAAACTTTAAACTGATCATGGCATCCACAGATGTTTTTTGCTCCAGTTCTGAATAAAATTCTGTAAAAATGAAAGCTATTCCCTTCAAAGAAACAAATATGTAAAATCTACACCACTACATTTGAATCCTTGTGTGATTTTTAAGAAATTTATTATGTTGAAATATACAAGAAAACAACTTTGAGGATAAGTCACAATGGTCTAATTCAGGGCAATGGAAACTTTTTTTTTACTTGAGAATATTACGGTGTTACGTTTTGTTTTGTTCCAATTGTCCACTGTCATAGAACATAGAACATAGAACATAGAACACTACAGCACAAACAGGCCCTTCGGCCCACAAGTTGCGCCGACCACATCACCTACCAACCTACAGACCTATCTATAACCCTCAATCTCATTGTCAGGAAGGAATGGTAAACAATGTAAAAATGTAAATCAGATTTGTTTGGAGTTATGGTGGACAATCATGACCTGTGGAAAATAGCCTCCACCCCTCCAACCCCACATTTCGCACTCCCCCGCCCCACCTTCAACACAGAATTTCCTACAACTGGTCTGTCAATCTGATTGTAACCACCGTTGAACTATGTTAGAACATCATGTTAGAAAATGCCTCATTTATGTCCTGTAATGCAAAACCAAATGGAAAACTGTGGTAGCCTTTAAAGGTTAGTTCAGCTAAAGCAACCTCACCTCAAGATCAGATGGTGTTCTGTCTTGACTATGTAATCAACGTCCTGAAGTAGGACAGAGCGCTGCATCGTTATGGATGTCATATCCTGGTCAAGGTTTTAAGCTGTTTGCCAATTCCAGGCTGATGTAAAACATCTGGGTTGGCACAGTAGTTAGCACTGCTGCCTCGCAGCGTCAGGGATCTGGGTTTGATTCCTGGCTTGGGTCACTGTCCGTGTGGCGTTTTTGTGTTCTCCCTGTGTCTGTGTGGGTTTCCTCCAAGTGCTCCGATTTCCTCCCACACTCCAAACATGTGCAGGTTAGGTGGATTGGCCATGCTCAGTTGCCCCTTCATGTCAGGGTGACCAGTTAGGGTAAATGCATGGGGTTATGGGGATAGGGCCTGGGTGGGATTGTGGCTGGTACAAAACTGTTTGGCCAAATGGCCTCCTTCTGCACTATAGGATTCTATCTCAGTACTGTTTGAAGAGTGGCAGGAAGTGCTCCCAGTCTGCATGTATGTTACCTGAATAATAGTGATCGGAAGGACTGAGGATGGATCAGGATTTTGGAACCTTTGGGAAGTGTTTGAGGGATCAACGCTTTTTCAGGGTCCAGATACTTGTGTAAAGTGTTCAAACTTTAGCTGAAATTAGACCATCATCTACACCTCAAACACATGACAGCTATCTTATTCTTTAAGAAACATTAACAAGTAGAACAAAGCCCTTCTTAGCCTTAATGAATGATTTTAGTGAGTCACCTCTATCAATCATTTAAAGAAATTTGAAGCATTGATCTATCAAGATTAGGTTTGTGTTGTGCAATTAACTTTTGCTCTGATCTATCACTAGTGTCATTCTATGCAGTCAGCACTTGCTCAAAGCTAGATCAAATTGCCACCAACTGGAACCAAGGCATGTCAACGATGACCTTGAACTATGCTCAAATTAATAGATTTCTCATGACAAAAAATTTCTTCAGTGAACTCGTATCAAAAAACTTTAGACGCAACACTAACTTCGAGTTAGGTGAAATGTGGTAACCAGGCTCCGAACGGAAGATTAATAACCTTAAAGTGAGAGAGAAAATGGCTTTTGCTTATCATTTTGAAGGACGCGGTCATCTGTTTTACATCCATAATCAGAGGGCAGTTAAGACTTGTAGGCACAGTGGCAGAGGCCATGCCACGCTGCTGTGGCTTTGGAGTCAGGCTGGGTAAATATAGAATCCCTACAGCGCAGAAGGATTTGGCCAGTCAAGTCTTCACTGACTCTCTGGAGAATCTTACCCAGGTCCTCTCCCCCACCCTATCCCTGTAACCTCACACGTACCATGTCTAATCCACCTAACCTACATATCTTGGGACACTAAGTGGCAATTTTACAACGGTCAAACCATTTAACCTACACACGTTTGGACCGTGGGAGGAAACTGGAACACTTGGAGGAAACCCGCAGTCGAGCAGATACACTTCACTAAAGATTCTTAGTAGAGTTTTTAATAATTGATGGTAGTTTCATGGTCACCGTAACTGAGATCAATTCTTTAATTTAGTTTAAATGCCACCAACTGACATGTTGGGATTTGAACCTACATCTTCAGAACATTAGCTTGGGTCTCTGAATTACGACTCCAGTGATATCACGAGACTTTACGGCTGTGCTCGCCCCAAAACTCTAAAATCCCACATGAGGTCAATGGAACTTTCCATGGTCCCCTACAATTGCTGTGGCGGGCAAGACGGGAAAATCTAGCCCAACCACTACACCATCCTGTCCCCAATGACCCCAATAAATTAGTTCATAATTTAAAAAGGACCCTTCAGCTCAAGGACTTCTGGGAAGCCAAAGTATGGAGAGCATTTTATTAAAAATAATGAGAGGAGATGGGATTGGGGAATAGGCTGATGTCAGTGACACTTTTTCAAATGTACAAGAAAAGTAAAGATGAATAATGAAGTGGGTATGCTAACCCCCAAGATATGCTTGGAGAATCATCGATTGACCTCCCTGTAGGAATCGTAGAATAAGTTCCCTGGCAATTTGGTAATTACCTTACCAGGTGGAGCTTGTACATGAAGCCCTTTTTATAAAGCAGGCCCCTGAGTGGGTCCATTATTCCATTGTCCTGTTGGGACTGGTTTGTGTTCTCTACAGGCTTGTGGTTTTACTTTATTTTGCGCAATAAAGCTCTTTTCCTTTACTGCTGATTCCTGGAGTTATTATAGTGGCATAAAAAAATTTAAACTTAATAATTGAGAACTCCTGGGGCCCTGCTTATAGATGGACTGAAAGTGTTTTGCAAAATGGTCACCTAGCCGATGTTTGATCTCTCCGATGTAGAGTAGTCTAGATTGGGAGCAGTGAGTGTCATAGATCAGATCAAAGGAGATGCACCTGAAGCGCTGCTTCACCTCAAATGAGTATTTAGACTCTGACATGGTGAGCCGGAGTAGGTAAAGGGGCAGCTGTTGCACCTTCTGCATTTGTACTGTGGGAAGGGGGTGAGGTGTTGGGGGTAATGGATACTACTGGACAGTTTATCACCAGAAATGGAGACAGAGGTCAAGGAAGGGAAGGGGAATGTCAAAGATGGACCATGTGAAGGTGATAGAGGGATAGAAATTGGAAGCGAAATTGATAAATATCTCAGGTCCAAACAAGAGCACGAAGCAGCGCTGAAACAGTTGTCATTTGTATCAATAAAAGTATTGTGGGAGGGGACAGGAATAGGGCTGGAACGTGAAATGCTCCATATACACCATAAAGAGACAGGTATAACCAAGACCTACACGGGTACCAATAGCCACAGCTTTTATTTGGTGGAAGTGAGGTAAGTTAAAGGAGAAACTGTTCAGTGGGAGAAATGTTTAGCCAGATGGAGGACAATGGCGACGGGTGGGGATTGTCCAGGCCTCTGTTTGAGAGATATAATACTGAAATTAAATCAAGTTGGGTAAACCAAAGTTCAAAGTAGGACAAGGTTTTCTGAGGGGAAAAAAGCATGCTAAGAATGAAATGCTCAGTTTTAATCTGAGGAGCGTGACATACTGATGCAGAGAAATGTTTTACATCAACCTGATAACTTGAACTAGGCACAGTTGAGTTGATAGACTCAAAGCCCACCTGAAAATAATCTCTCCCTCAATGTCAGTAAAACAAAGGAGATAGTCATCAACTTCAGAAAGCACAGTGGAGAACGTACCCCTGTCTACATCAATGGTGGTAAGTTGAAAATGGTTAAGAGCTTCAAGTTGATAACTGTCCAGATCACCAACCTGTTTTGGTCCCTCCAAGCTGACACCAGCATGGAGGGATTGAAAGAGCTTGTTGGTGATCCTTTGAATGCAGAGACTGGTGGGGTGCAAAGTGAGGAGCAGGCCTCATTTACGACAGACTTGCAAACTGCCAATACCTGTTGGAGCTTAATCCAGCAGCCTGATGGTTTATATCGTGGACTGCTGCCGGTGGTAGACATGTCAGGATTGGTGGAGAGGCAATTGAAAGGAGAAGGAAGTGGAGCGAGCAGTAGCTGGCAGCATCCATGGTTTACTGTGCAGACGAGAGACGTGCTTTTGCAATTCCTTGTTCCACTTGTGTGGGCCACATGTAGACCTAGCTTCCCTGAACAGAATTGACTGGCAACCTGAGGTGTTCAGGACAATAACCCAATTTCTCCGAAGTACACTTCAAATAGGACCACAGGGTTCACAAGCCAGGGTGTCTTGTTGGACACCAATCTTAGCCCATCACCAAGCTCACTAAGAGTGTTAGTCTCCACCCATCTACTGTCAGCGCCCTCAAACGTGCTCTTTGGTCGTGTCAGACTTAGCAGTTCCAATGCTCTCCTGGCTTAGCTTCCATCCTCTGTACTCCATAAATCTGAGCTCATTTAAAACTCTCTAGCTTGTGGTCAGTTCTGCTCACTCCTGTGCTCATCGGCCAATATTTGCTTCTGATTTCCCCCCACCCAAGTTCAATTTCTAATTCAAAATTTGCATCCAGGAGCTCAAATCATTCCACGGCCTCACTCTTCCCCAATCTCTACGGCCCTTTGAGAACTCTGCATTCCATAAATCCTAGAACTCGCTTCCTAACAGCACTCAAGATGTACCTACCCTGCACGGACTGTTGCAGTGCAAGAAAACGGCTCCCCACCACCTTCTCGCAGGCAAGTGGGTGTGGGCAATAAATGCTGGTCCAGCCAACAACATCCACATCCTGTGAAAAACGTGGCAGTGGTTAGCACTGTTGCCTCACGGCACTACAGACCCATCCTTGGGTGACTGTGGTGTTTGCATGTTCTCCCTGTGTCTGCTTGGGTTTCCTCTGGCTGCTCTGGTTTCCTCCCACACTACAAATGTGTGGGTTAGTTGATTGGCCATGCTAAATTGTCTCTTAGTATCAGGGGATTCACAGGGTAAATATATGGGGTTACGTGGATGGGGCATGACTGGGATTGTTGTTGATGTAGGCTCAATGGGCTGAATGGCCTCCCGCACTGTGGGGATTCTGATTGTATAAAAAAACTCTAGCCACTATGCATTTCCATCCTTCTCACTGTTGGTAGCAATGCCTTGTGTTTATGTCCAAAGCTTTGGAATGTGTTCTCTACACCTTTTAGTTTTTCTCCATCACTTATCTTAATTTCTGTTCTTGTCTGCACCTTCATTTGTATCATATTATTCTTCTCCCTCAATTATTGGAATTTAATGAGGGATTACTAACTTTAACATTCAACCAACCCTGCTATCTCTCTTTCAAGAATGCTATTGAAAAGTTTGGTATGAAGTGAAAAGCTCTCACTGTTCAGTCACTGTACATGGCCTCAGTTGGAAATTTTATCTGGAATTATAGCACCATCTGGTGGTTTTACCTATTGTTTGCTTCAATGCACCAAGATCAAACCAATGAGACCGCAAAGAAAACTTTCTTCTTCTGGCCTCCCGCAGTAATCTGGGATAAATCCCATTAGCCCCAGAGAAACGTCTACCTCCGTGCAATATAGAATACTCAACACTTCCTCATTTTGATATCTTGACGTTCTCAGAGCACTCGCACAACTATCCCTGACCTCAACATCCATCACGTCCTTCTCCTTGGCGAGTACTCGATACAAAGTACTCATTAAGGATTTTACCCACTTCCTGTGGCTCCACACGTAACTTCCCTCCATTATACTTGAGTGGGCCTAGTCTTTCTCTTGCTACCCTCTTGCTCTTAATATATGCATAAAAAGCCTTGGGATTCTTCTTGATCCTGTTTACTAAAGACATCTCATGGCCCCATTTAGCTCTCCTAATTTCATGTTTAAGTCCCCTTCTACTTTCACTATACCCCTCGGGGGCTTTGTCGGTTTTTAGACGCCGAAACCTATCGCGTGCTTCCTTTTTCCTTTTGACTAATCTTGCAATTTCCTTGTCGTCCACGGTTCTCAAATCCTGCCATTTCCATCCTTCATTTTTGCAGGGACGTGCTCGTCCTGCACTTTAATCAACTGGCCATTAAAAGCATCCCACACATCAGACACGGATTTGACTTCCAAATAGCTGCTCCCAATCATCTACATTCCCCAGTTCCTGTCTAATTTGGATGCATTGGCCCTCGCCCAATTAATCACCCTCGTCTGAGGGCCACTCCTGCCCTTATCCACGACTATCCAAAATCTTATGGAATTATGGCCACGAAGCCCAAAATGTTCCTCCATTTGAAACATCAATTATCTGGCCTGGCTCATTCCCCAATACCAAGTCTTGTATGATTTTCCCTGCCACCGCCACCCCACCCCAACCCCCAAACTGTATCAAAGGCCCTCCTGGACACATCTAACAAATTTCTCTCCAACTGAGCCCCTGGCTGTAATGAGTCCTGGTCTGGAGCTTGTAACAATGACTGTTTGTATTTATGATTTTTAACATAGGTGTTGGGGCAGGTGAACAATAATCTTGGTCGAAGAGATAGGTTTTAAAGACAGATACAGAAGTTTAGGGAGGGAATTCCAGGGCTCGTGAACTTGGCTGCTGAGGGCTTGGTTGACGATAGTGAAGCGATTCAAACTGAGATGCTGAAAAAGCAGGATGGAACCTGACATCTCAGGCTATGGGGTTGGAGGAGATTATAGGGATAGGGAAATGGTAAGGCCATGTAGGAATCTGAAAACCAGAATGAGAATTTTATTATCAAAGTGCTGCTTAACCGGAAGTCGCTGTAGATGAGGTGGACTATGGGTCCATTAGAATAGCTAAATCTTCAGTACAATTTGACGTTTATGGATTTTAGCAACACTATTGAAAGGAACAACTGTAAATCGGGAGCGCGCAGCAAAAGAGGCCGTTGTAACGTCAGTAGGATGTCGAAACCCTTTTCATCCCTGCCGTAATTTATGTGCAATTGCACCCACTCATAGCAGCAATTACTCAACCCCTAAACCCAGCTAACAGTCAGGTATTGGATTTTTTGATAAGTCATAATGTCTTTGTAGTGTTATGTAAGTTAACTGTATATCCATTTATAAAGTACAAAAACTGTACATAATGTAATAAAGGTTCAAGTTAGGGGCTACTCTATGCTCCATGCTTGTTTGAGCACACAGCTCTGTCCAACACCAGACTAACCTCTTGCATCACTGTGTGGGTGGTACGGTACTCAGTTGTGTGTTAACCTATACTTGCCAGACTCTCGTACTATGTTGACCCCGCCCCCCCCAACCAAAATGAGCTTCCGATGAGATAAACCTGTGAAATTTCTCAAGTTTCTGACAATAGTGAAGAGAATCACTAGGATGTTAATTGATCTCAGAAGGGGCAGCATGATGGCATACAGGTTAGCTTCACAGCTCCAGGGACCCAGGTTCAATTCCAGCCTCGGGCCACTGGCTGTCACATTCTCCCCAGTGTCCGGATTAGGTTGGTTGGATATGCTAAATTGTCCCTAGTTTCAGGGGTTAGGGTAAATACGTGGGGTTGTGGTCAATGCAGACTTGATAGGCCGAGTGGCCTCCTTCTGCACTGTAGGGATCCTACAATTCTAACGTTTAACATCGACTGGCCACTTTCCCCAGATGCCTGTCCTGCACACGCAGAAGGGCAGAAATGCACTGTGCCCCAAAGAGAATCAATTTATGTTTCTGTTTGCCAGGCATTGATGCAGTTCTTTAATCTGAGAATGTTAAGTGGTTTCAAAAAAAAAAATTAGGTATTTTCACTGGAAATACCTGCAGAACTTTCAGTATTTCACAAGAGGAAAGCCTTCTTCCGAGCTCCAGTCTGGTTTCAGGTTCAGTAATTATGTATTTATGTCTTTCAATTCTGCAACCGCTCCACTTCTAAGTTTTAGATGACAATTCCAGTTTGGAGTGTGTTGTTGAAAAGTATTTCCTTTCCCCACTAAAGATTTGTGGTGCGGTAATACTGACTTTGCTTATCTCGGCCAAGTATTCCCACCCTCTTAAGATGAAATTACACCTTTTCGGTTGTGGAAGAAAACAAGAGGCAAACACAATACCAACCACTAAATATTGCAGATGCTGGAAATATAAAATAAGAACAGAAAATGTCAAATACTCAGCAAATCTGGCAACATCTGAGCCCATACAGTGGTTAGCACTGAGGCCTCAGCGCCAGGGGCCTCAGTTCAATTCCCAGCTCAGGTGCTTGCGTGTGTGGAGTTTGCACGTTTTTCCCCACGTCTTGAGGGTTTCCTCTGGGTGCTCTGCTTTCCTCCCCCAGTTCAAAAAACGTGCTGGTTAGGCGCATTCGCCATACTAAATTCTCCCTCGGTGTACTTAAACAGGCACCAGATTATGGGCAACCAGGAGATTCTCTCAGTAACTGCATTGCAGTGGAAATCTAAGTTTACCTTTGATAGTAACAAAAACTTATAAACAGGGTTAATGTTTCAAGCCTGTGACTTATCAGAATAATATGGTAGGTAAATTACTGGAAGGAGTACTAAGAGATAGGATCTGCAAATATTTGGATAGACAGGGACTTGCTAAGGAGAGTCAACGTGGCTTTGTGCATGGTAGGTCACGTTTAACCAATCTTAGTTTTTCGAGGAGGTTCTCAGGAAAGTGGATGAAGGGAAGGCAGCGGATGTCGTCTACATGGACTTCAGTAAGGCCTTTGGACAAGGTCCCACACGGGAGGTTAGTTCAGAAGGTTCGGTCGCTAGGTATACATGGAGAGGTAGTAAATTGGATTAGACATTGGCTCAATGGAAGAAGCCAGAGAGCGGTAGTGGAGAATCGCTTCTGAGTGGAGGCCTGTGACTTGTGGTGTGCCACAGGGATCAGTGCTGGGTCCATTGTTGTCATCTACAATCAATGATCTGGACGATAATGTGGTAAATTGGATCAGCAAATTTGCTGATGATACAAAGACTGGAGGTGTAGAGGACAGTGAGGAAGGTTTTCAAAGCTTGCAGAGGGATTTGGACCAGCTAGAAAAATGGCAGATGGGATTAATGCAGATGTGAGGTATTGCACTTTGGAAGGACAAATGAGGTAGAACATGCATGGTAAATGGTAGGACACTGAAGCATGCAGTAGAAGAGGGATCTGGGAATACCGATACATAATTCCCTAGAAGCGGCAACACAGGTAGACAGGGTCGTAAAGAGTTCTTTTGGTACGTTGGCCTTCATAAATCAAGGTATTGAGTATAAGAATTGGAATGTTATGGTGAGGTTGTATAAGATGTTGGTGAGACCAAATTTAGAGCATTGTGTGCAGTTTTGGTCACCAGATTACAGGAAGGATATTAATAAGGTTGAGTGCAGAGAAGGTTTACAAGGATGTTGCTAGGACTTGAGAAACTGAGTTACAGAGAAACATTGAATAGGTTAGGACTTTATTCCCTGGAGCATACAAGAACGAGGGGAGATTTGACAGAGGTGTATAAAATTATGATGGGTATAGATAGTGAACGCAAGCAGGCTTTTTCCACTGAGGCTAGGGGAGAAAAAAACTGGAGCATGTGAGTTAAGTCTGAAGGGGGAAAAGTTTAAAGGGAATATTAGGTGGGGCTTCTTCACACAGTGGAATGAGCTGCTAGATGAAGTGGTAAATGCCGGCTCACTTTTAACATTTAGGAAATACTTGGACAGATACATGGACGAGATAGATGTGGAGGGATATGGTCCTGGTGCAGGTCAGTGGGACTGGGCAGAAAAATGGTTCAGCACAGCCAAGAAGAGGCAAAAGGCCTGTTTTTGTGCTGTAATGTTTGTTGGTTCTATCTCCAGAGAACAGCATTGGATTAGAACCAATGATCGGAGATGGAGACACCAACTGATTTTCCGCTCCTCTCTCCCCCATTTTTTTCAGTCAAAGATCCTGCCAATGTCTATTGTAATAGCCTACCTATTGCTAACCCACTGCAGAGCAGAGATCGAATCTGAGACGTTAAAGGTTAGTACAGAACTTTTCTACACTGTGTACCAAAGAAGCCATTGATCACTGGTGAGGAGCTCATCAAAAGCCCAAATGAGACCTAAAAGAACATAATTATCATCTAACTCCTGACTTGGAGTTTAGAAGAGTGAGAGGAGCTCTCCATTAGAAACTTATAAAATTCTTAGAGTTAGACAGGAAAGTTACCAATGGTGGGGGAGTCCAGAACGAGAGGTCATCCTTTGAGGATGAGGGGTAAACCTTTTGGGACTGAAATGAGGAGCAATCTCTTCACGTAGAGGGTGGTGAATCTGTGGAATTCACTACTGCAGAAAATAGTTGAGGTCAAAACATTGAATGATTTCAAGAAGAAATTAGATGTAGCTCTTGGCTGAAGGGATCAGACAATATGGGGGGAAAGTGAGATCAGGATATTGGGTTTGATGATCAGCCACGATCAAAATCAACAGCGGCACAGCGGTTAGCACTGCTGCCTCACGGTACCAGGAACCTGGTTCAATTCCGGTCTCGGGTGAAGTTTGCGTGGGTTTCCTGTGACTGCTCTGGTTTCCTCCCACAGTCTAAAGATCTGTGGGTTAGGTGGATTGGCCACGCTTAAAAGAAAATTGCCCCTCGATCAGGGGAATTGGAAGGGTAAATGTGCGGGGTGACCGGGATAGGGCCTGGGTGGGAATGTTGTCGGTGCAGGCTCAATGGACCGTAGGGATTCTGTGAAAATGAACGGCAGAGCAGATTTGAAGCCGAATGGCCTACTTAGTCTTCTGTTTTGTGTTTTTAAGTTGAAAAAGGAACACGCTATCTATCTGGGATAGAACTCCATTAATGTTTCCCTAATAAATCAGGCAATCAGGGTGATATCCAGGAGACTACACACACAATGGATCACTGGACATTCCACCCCCCCCCCACCTTCTTCTGATTAGTTCCAAAAAGAAGCTCTGAGGAAAAATTTGTTAAAACACCATGACTTTATTTAATTAGGAGTACACAGAAACGTACATTGAAATTATTCATGTGAGAAACACTCATTATTTTACAAACACATATCACAATTTTAGTGGTATTGTATCATTGGGTTCTGGCGATCGCACCTTTCCAAGGTAAGGGTATCATATAAATCGGGAAGGGAAAAAAACCTTTTTTGGTTGTGGACATTTGAAAGACAAAAATATTACGTTTTACACTTACGTTGAAAATAGAATTCCTTAAAAGTATTTCATTATTTTTCCCTTTTTTTTATTTCAGCACAGTATCCGTGCCATTTAAATAAACGGAAGCGTTGCGATTGTTTCAAACAATCCAGACATAACTTCCTACGAGGAAAAATAACTCTCAAAATTACATCGAATAATGTATTTTTTTTTGTCTGCGTACGTGACTGGTGGTGTACTGAGGAAAAAAAAATTGTCCCAGGGAGCAAATTAAGCTTTGTGAAAGTGGCCTTTTGATAGGGCTTCTAGTTTAGTGTATATACATTACTGTTCTTCTATCTTTTAACAGAATCAACCTTTGGGTTGATTTTCATTCGAAACAAGGTACCTGAAATTGCGAACCTATGGCAAAAAACAACTTGTGCTTTTTCAAACAATACCTTTCTTTCAGTAAAGGACCACACAAATATGGAGCTCCATGTTAAAACTCCTCACCCACATTTAAAACAGTCAGCTTATATATTTGATAGTTAAACATGAAGCTTCTGTACATTAACCTTTTAATAACAACTGGTCAGTCTGTTGCCATGGCAATATACCCCCCCCAACACAACGAACAAAGACAAACAATACACTCTTGACGTCTGTGCAGGCGTAATGATGTACATATAAAGCCCACCCCCTCCCTCCGAGCAACATACATAAAGCTATGACCCTAAAAGCGATAACAACCTATGTTAATTATCTTTGGTGTTTAAACTGAGTGGAGCTAAACCCATGTAAGATGAAGGCACCTTGCTAGCAAGGCTCACGTTACACAGTAACTCGATTGTGAACTAAATTAGTGATGCTTCTGTACATTATGAACTTTTTATTGTTGATGGCTGATTTGGTTACTTAATGCTGCTGTTGTGCCCTCTTGTTTCTCTGTGGTGCATCTCTGGAGTTGTGTGGTCTCAGTTTCATTTCAACAAATTCAATCGAATACTCATGACCCTTCCAATGATACCAGTTAATGCCCTGTTTAAAAAAAATTGAAATGAAATTCAATCCTTGAGCACGACGGCTTATAACACAGTATTAAACTTAATGCGAATACAGGGATGGGCCGAATGGCCTACAACTGCTCCTACATCTTACGGCCACACTTAGAGCAAAGACCAAGATCCATTTAGTTAATCTTCTACAAGCCTCACAGTCACATCTTACAACGATTAAAAAAAAAAGTTAATGTCATCATAGCAATCGGTTTCTAGACAGTCAGTCTACAATAGACACAAACGTGACCCGAGAGAAGCTCTAGCCTTCACGGGAGAGAGCTTAAAGAACCATACGTTCTAAGCCACCTGCTCCTACAAAGAAAATCGCGCAAACCACATACGGATAATTTGACATAAAGTATTCCAGGATTAATGTTATTTGTTCATCAGCGTCTCTAAGGCTAGATTTGTTGCCTATCCCTAATTGTCCTGCATCTGCCTTCTTGAAACACTGCGGTACATATGATGTAGGTATACCCACATTGCTCCTAAGAAGGGACTTTGAGATTTTTGACCCAGCGTTAGTAAAAGAACAGCGATTAGGCATCTGAATCAGGACGGTGTGTGACTTTAGACATGGCAGTTTTTTATTCATTCGTGGGACATGACTATTGCAGGCTGGCCAGCATTTATTGCCCATCTGTAGTTGCCCTTGGGGGGGGGGGGGGCAGTTGAGAGTCACACGTAGTCACAAATTTCCTTTCCTAAAGGAAATAGTGAACCAGATGGGTTTTTTCTGACAATCGACAACGGTTTCGTGGTCGTCGTTAGATTCCTAACTCCAGATTTATTTTATTGATTTCAAAGTCCACCATCTGCCATAGCAGGATTTGAACCCGGGTCCCCAAAACATTAGCTGAGTTTCTGGATTAATAGTCTAGCGATAGTATCACCAGGCCATCACCTCCCCTATCGTGAGCGAATGTTTAAGGCAGTGCCAATCACGCAGATTGCCTCGTCCTGGATGGCATCGAGTTTCTTGCGGTGTTGGAGCTGTACTCATCTAGATAAGTATCTCGATGTTATTTCCTGAAATAACTCAAATCTATCTTTTTTTATTTGCATTTATACATTTTCAAAGTATGTGTATTCATTGGTGTGAATCTCATTACAATTTGCTGGAACGTAAAAGCTGTTGTAAACAGAACCATTTCAGGTTTTACAGAGACGTATACCAATTTGAGATTCATTTTACGTCCATTTCAAGTTTGGGTGTATCCCAATGAGGTTAGAAGGATACTTGGGGCGTAACTTCACATCGACAAGATCGGCAGAAGCACGAGTGCATTTCCAGGTTGAACCTCTAGGTCGTATCCAGGGGGAACACCCAGGCCACAAGTTTGGGGAAAACAGGAAGAAGGTTGAGTAGCACATTATGCTGAATTTACCCAGCACTCCTATCTGACATTGTCCTCTTTGATCGGAAAAGGAACCAAATGGTGTTTAGATATACAAACGCTAACACTTAGCGGTGTCCTGTTAAAAACCTAATCGACAGCAAACGTGTTTTATTAACACGGGGAATAGTCACCCCTCTTTACATACCTGGCTATGGCTTCGAATTCCATATCTCCCGTTCAGATTTACTTTGTGGCAGTTCTTGTACCACCACGCTCCTTTGTAAGACAGAGCACAGTTTGTGACAGCCACATCATTGTCTCTGTCCCTCGTGGAGAAAGGGCGGCCGTCGTGGTAAGACAGAGAATCACCTGAGCAGCAAAGCAGAATTTTAAAACACGCACTAAACATCAAATCGGTACACAATCGTGCTCCGACACAGCACCGCTCTCCAACCTAGATCGCTTGTAGCTCGGCTTGAGCGATCCAACATTGGAAGAAGTCTCACAACACCAGGTTATTTGACAGTAATCCCACAAGCTTTCGGAAACGGTGTTCCTTCGTCAGGTGCGTGGAAGGTTCCGGTCAGAGAAAGAGAAACCATCCACGCGCCTGACAAAGGAATACGTTTCCGAAAGCTTGTGGGATTACTGTCAAATAAACTGGTTGGACTCTAACCTGGCGTCGAGAGACTTCTTACTGCGTTTACCCCAGTCTAACGCCAGCATCTCTACATCATAATCCAACATCGGACAGGGCTTTTCTTGAGAACGGTTCACATTTATTTTTGTATCCTCAGCATTCTTAGACGAAATCTCAAGTTTACCTGCAGTTCCGCTGTACCCTCCAACGTGCAGTTTGTATCGGCTTCTGGCGTCATCGACAAGGAACGTGTCGTAGACCGCGTAAGCAGATTCTCCCTTATCTCGGAAATCCACACGCAGTTGGTAATGACCTTGCGCTGTAATCTTGTGAAGGTTTTCGAGCCCTGAAAAACATCCGATACAAAAACGTCACACTAAATAACATCCAATACAAGGATGAGAGATCATAGCCTTCGGATAAAGGGTAGTAAATTTAAAACAGTCGAGGAGAAACTACTTCTCCTAAAGGGTTTTGAATCTGCGGAATTCACTACCCCAAAGTGTGGTGGATGCTGGGACAGTAAGTAAATTTAAGGAGGAACTAGACAGATTTTTAAACGGGTAACGGGTCGAAGGGTTACGGGGAGAAGGCAGGAAAATGGGGACGAGAAGAATATCCGCCACGATCGAACGGCAGAGTGGATTCGATGGGCCGAATAGCCTAATTCTGCTCCTATTATCTTACGAACAAAACGTTGTGCTAAATAATATCCAATACAAACTTGTTGCACTAAATAACATCCAATTAAAAACATGTCTTTTTATTGGATGCTATTTAGTGTAACGTTATACTAAATAAGGGTCATTCTAATCCCCCATTCAACCCAACAGAGCGCAGCTGTGACTGAAGTCAACAGAATTCTGCTATTAATAGGAAATATAACCCTAGACTAATTTAAGCAGTTATTCAGTTTCTTTAAATGGAAACATTTTTTGGATTATCGTTTGTATGAAAGGGAGATCCTTAGTTTATAACAAGATGTATAATGCACACTGGTTGGAATACAAACCCACTGATCATAAGGCTCAGATTGAACCCTTGCACATGTAAAATGTAAACTAGACACCTCGGATACCCAGCATAGTTGTATCCAAGTATGTTTTATAGGTCACACGTAAGTTGACATCATTCGTTTGACCTCCCGGTTCAAATCTCCACGATGACGAACGGACGTATCGCAATTGCCTATTTGAATGACACTTCAACTTACTCCCTTTGAGCTATTGTATTTTTAATGCTTGTATCCAATAGAATTCCACACATTGAGTTGTAGAGTTGCTTTCTCCTTTACATTTAACAGGGAGAAAATCAACTTTTCAAAGTTGATATGCGGCAGAGGGAATCCTGAGGATTACTCTGCACACCGATTCTCACTTTTCTTAAACAAGAAACATCGGTCAGAACACGGAATACAAGAGTTGGAACGTCTCGTTGAAGTTGTGCAAGACATCGGTAAGGCCACGCTTGGAATACTGTGTGCAATTCTGGTCGCTCTATTATAGGCAGGATATTATTAAACTAAAAAGTGCAGAAAAGATTTATTAGGATACTACCAGATGTTGATGGATTGAGTTATAAGGAGAGGTTGGATAGACTGGGACTTCTTTCTCTGGAGTGTAGGAGGGTGAGGGTGATCTTATTGGGGTCAATAAAATAATGAGGGGTACAGATCAGCTGGATAGTCAATATCTTTTCCCAAAGGTAGGGGAGTTTGAAATTAGGGGGCATAGGTTTAAGGTGCGAGGGGAGAGATATGAAAGTGTCCAGAGGGGCAATTTTTTCACCCAGGGTGGCGAATGCCTGGAACAAGCTGCTAGAGGTAGTAGTAGAGACAGGTACAATTGTCCTTTAAAAAGCATTTAGATAATTACATGGGTACAATGGGTATAGAGGGATACGGACCAAATGTGGGCAATTGGGATTAGCTTAGGGGTCTTAAAAAAGAAACGGCCTGTTTCCATACTGTAAACCTCTACGACTCTAAGCACTTGACCCAGTTTCAGGTAGGACGAAATACGGGAATGACAAAACCGTTGCTTCTCTCGCTTGTCTTCTCGCAACTGGTTTTGAGAGTAGATTTGATAATGGGTTTGGGATTTGGATCAGCAGGACCCCATATCTGTAAACAGAGGAAAAACCTTGGACTAATTTCTGACATCCTCTTGAGATTAAAGGCATTGCCAAAGAAGTTTCCAAAGGCTGTGGAAGCCAGTAGACCACTCGTAAACCTTTAGGCTGTGGCTTGAAGTCAGGCTGTAGTTACAGTGGGTCTATCGAAAAGTATACATACTGTATTTTAACGTACATCGGAGTCGAGCACCCGACTGGTCTAATGTAAAATGCAACGTTAGATTCATTCCAAGAGGACTAGAAAACAAAAAGCAGGGACGTACTGCTGAAACTTTATACGGCTCTGGTCGAGCCACGTTTGGAATATCGGGAGTGATTTTTGGGTCTGGTATCTAAAGAAAGGTAGCCTCGGAGAGGGTGCAGAGGAGGCTTACGAGAACGAGCCTGGGAATGAAAAGCTTGATGTACGAGACTCGGTCTGTATTCAATGGAGTTTAGGAGGATGAGGAGGGAACTCATTGAAACTTACAGAATACCGAAAGGCACGGGCACGGGGAAGACGTTTCCATTAGGCAGAGAGTGGGATCCAAAGGTGCAGCCTCGCAGTAAAAGGACGATCCTTTAAAATCAAGATGAGGGGGAATTTCTTCAGCCAGGGAAGGCTGTGGAGGCCAGGTCACGGAGCGCATTTAAGTCAGAGGTAGATGAGTTCTTGATTGGTAAGGGGATCAAAAGGTTGTGGTGAAAAGGCAGGAGAATGGGTTGAGAAACTTATCAACCACGATTGAACGGCGGAGCAGAACGAGGTATGTCTGAAGGTCTTATTTGCACAATGCATATCAAAACTAGCTTTGCATTGACACGAAAGATGGATACAAGTCTGCTAAATATATTGTAAACATTCCATTAGGTCTGAAATGTGTTTCGGAAAACAAATGTAATTCTGCCATTTTGTTGTAAAAACATTTGTGCCGTCCATTCGTTATCAACGAACGATCAGGAAAAGTTGTCTCCCTTTTTGATACAGCAAAGTAAAATATGCAGTATTCAGCATGCCGCTCTTACCTATCCAAAACTCATGAGATGGGTTACCAAATCCATTGGTATAATTCTTCCAGTTTCTGAAGAAATCGACTTTGCCATTTTCACGTCTCTGGAACACCTAGAATTTATTTTGTTTCACAAGATCGGTAAGATTTCAGACAGCTGAAATATGTCTCACACACATTACTTCTGGAATTACCACAGAACAATAGAATAACCGTAGAATCCCTACTGTGCAGAAGGACGCCATTCACTCCAAGTCTGCCCTGACTCTCTGACAGAGATCTTACCCAGACCCGTACCCTAGCTGTACGCCTGTGACTCCGCGCATTTACTGTGGCTAATCCATGTATTTGTTGCAAGTGTGAAAGGGACTGGGTTGAAAATAGTGCTGTACTGTGCACCACAATGGAGGAACTAAGTTAGGCTCTGTAATCTGTCAAACAACTGAACCGCAGACCAAAATCTGGGAATCGCATCTCAGAATTGTTTTGCTATTTGTTCGTGGGACGTGGGCATCGCTGACTGGGCCAGCATTTATTGCCCAACCCTGAGAGCATTTAAGAGTCAACCACGTTGCTGTGGCTCTCGAGTCACACGTAGGCCAGACCAGGTAAGGACAGCAGATTTCCTTCCCTAAAGAACATTAGTGAATCAGATGGATTTTTTCTGACGGTTCTGTGGTTGCCAGTAGACTCTTAATTCCAGTTTTTTTTATTGAATTCTAGTTCAACTATCTGCCATAGTGGGATTTGAATTCTTAGGGCATTACTCTGGGTCCCTGGATTACTAGTTTAGTAGCAATACTATATGCTAGTGCCTTCTGAGGGGATGATTTCCTATGATCTTTGTATGATATTGTCTGGGCCGTTCAGTGGAGATAAGCGGGTTGACAGCTGCATTAAAATACTGAACGAAGGAATATCATACAAACATGTTGGGTGGAATTTTACCAGCTGCACTCACCCCAAAACAGGAAAATCCTGCCTGAGGTCAATGAATCCACCTCCCCACTCATTACAATTCCAGTGGCGGGCAGGGCAGAGAAACTAGATTTTGTTCACCGATGCCAGCACGTTGACAAGAACGACGTAAGAGAACAAAGAACATGCTTTCTTTCTGGGATTTATTTACTGGGATGGACCTCAGGGCGGGGGTTCTGATTATTGATTATATTGTATTACAGTTCCTCTGAAGTACTGTACTGTTCCTGCTAAGCTCCAAATAGGCCATCTTAAATGCTACTTAGATTTCATTACATTGGAAAAAAAATAGAAAATTGTTAAACTAAGAACATCTAAGTTCCTGGAGGTGAATAATGAGCATTCTCACTGAGTTCATCTGGCCGGTCATCTACAGTGTACTATATGACTTGCACCCGCTCCATCTGTACAGTGGCACAGTGGCTAGCACTGCTGCCTCACAGCGCCAGGGACAGGGGTTTGATTCCAGCCTTGGGTAACTGTCTGCGTGAAGTTTGCATGTTCTCCCTGTGTCTGTATGGGTTTGCTCCCACACTCGAGACATACAGGTTAATTGGCCATGCTAAATTGCACTTTAGTGTCTGGGATTATCAGTGTAAATACATGAGGTCATGGAGATAAGGTCTGGGTGGGATTGTTGCTCGTGCAGGCTCGATGGACTGACGGTCTCCTTTTGCACTATAAGGATTTTATGATTCTATACTTACGATGTTGCACATTTGTAACATAGTTAGTAACGTGGAAAAGCATCCCCTGTTTTGTCTGTCTTAAGTGATTCAATCCCTGCCTTGCCTACTATAGCGTCATCTTACACTAGGTGGCACTATGGCCTTTTACTCCAAATCTCAGTTTCAAAAACATTTGTTTTTAAAAAAAAATCAGAGTTAATATTTTCATAGTGTTTTCAGTTCCTTTCCTTCATTTTTCTCCATAAAAATAAAGCCGGTGCGTGTAGTACTATTGCAGTATAGTGGAGTAGACACTCCCCACGGGGAATGTCACAATCTCTGGGTCACATCTTGCTGATAGCACCCCTACTATAATTGAGGATATTCAATCACACAATATCTACAGGGTGTCTATCAGTAAGTAAACAGTCCATCAACATATTCTTATGAATGAATATACGAGAGGACACAGGTTTAAGGTGTGGGGAGGAAAGTACAGAAGTGATGTTAGGGGTAAGTTTTTCACTCAGAGGGTGGTGAGTGAGTGAATGGAATCAGCTGCCGTCAGTGGTGGTGGAGGCGAACTCGCTGGGGTCTTTTAAAAGACTTCTGGATGAGTATATGGGGTTTTATGGGATTGGGGGTTATAGATAGGTGTTGATGCAATTGGCGCAACTCGTGGGCCGAAGGGCCTGTTTGTGCTGTAGTGTTCTATGTTCTATGTAATAGGTTGACACATGGGTTAGCATTGCTGCCTACAGTGCCAGGGACCTGTGTTCAATTCCCAGCCTGGGTCACTGCCTGTGTGGAGTTTGCATGTTCTTGTAAGTTCACTTGAGGTGCTCTGGTTTCTTCCCACAGTCCAAATATGTTCTGGTCAGGTGAACTGGCCACGCTAAATTCTTCTCTCAGTATACCCAAGCAGGTGCTGGAGTGTGGTGACTAGGGAGTTTTCACAGTAGCTCCATTTGCAGTGTGAATGTAAGTGTGAAAATAAACTTTATTTTATGTTTCTATGTGAAGTAGAAGCGGGAGTAGGCCATTTGGACCTTCAAGTCTGCTCATGGCCAATTCAAAATCTTTTCAAATTCAAAATCTCGATCTTGCCTCTCCACCCCCCCCCTCCCCCCCCCCCCCCCCCCCCCCCCCCCCCCCCCAGTAATCTAAATGTGTCTCAATTACTTCTGTAGTATTGAATTCCATGCATTCACCACCCTCAGGGTGAAGAAATTTCTCCTCACCCCAGTTCCAAAAGGTTTACCTCTATTCTCAAACTATAACCCCTAGCTCTGGGAACCATCAGGGACATCCTTTCTGAATCTACCCCGTCTAACTCTGTTAGAATCCTATGAGTAAGACTCCCCTCTCACATACCTAAACTCTGCATGAATGTTTGCATTAAAGCTACCGAGAGGAGGAGCGT